>NC_047667.1:2726083-4126083 GCF_011762505.2 Arvicanthis niloticus
CCTATAACTGTGCCTCTATCTATCTATCTATCTATCTATCTATCTATCTATCTATCTATCATCTATCTATCTATCATCTATCTATAATTTTTTAAGATTTATTTATTTTATGTATGTGGGTATACTGTTGCTGTCTTCAGACACACAGAGGAGGGCACTGGATCCCCATTATAGATGGTCGTGAGCCACTATGTGGTTGCTGGGAATTGAACTCAGGACCGCTGAAAGAGCAGTCAGTGATTTTACCTGCTGAGCCATCTCTCCCACACTGAAATATCTGTTTTGTTCCTTTTGTAATAAAATATCCTGACCAATAGCAACTTGTAGATGAAATTGCACCTTATGTTTCTAAAAGAAGTGTCCCTATAAGTATTGCAGGTCTGTCATGCTTATCTGAGCAAGATGCAGAGATATCAAATGTTTCATTAGTATACAGCAAGAAGCAAAACAAACTAAAAGAAGCAAACAAGCAAGCAACAACAACAAAAAACCTGGATGTGAAGTGATAATAAAAACTTTTAAAGCCATTTCTCCTTGTCCTTCACAAACATTACTACCACCTAAGGAACCAGTAGTCAAATATGTGAGACTTTGAAGGATATTTTTTAAATTACTACAGCTTATTTTTGAGTACAATTTAACTGACTTCAACAATATCATTCAATTATTTCTCATGAGCTTTTTAAATTTTGGTGTCAGTTTGCAAAGATCAGGAACAAATGGGTAGCTGAAAATATAAAATCTGCAAACAGGTATCTGTACTACACAATGTTGTATTGATCCTTAATTATGCAACATCTATACATGTGCCTCCCATGGTGATAAGCACTGAGACCTTTGTATTAATTTCTCTGTACACCAACTTTTTCTTGAAATCCTAACACTCATTGCTACTGAATCACTGGCTTTCTCTAGAATAGAATACTCTTATCTTTTAAAGACCATATTTGGTCAAAGTCTTGCCTAGATAGTACTCAAATTCTGATTATTATTATCTGCTTTCTTATTATTTTTGCACATAAGTTTGTATTTGATAGAATAAGTAATCTTTGATACTGTGTTTTAAGGAATTCTTCGTGAGATTTTTTAAGTGCAATTTTAAAAAGCTTCTTTAAAGATCTTGTTAATATTCTATTGCTCATTTAATGCCTTATAATCCATTTGAGATATATTGAATGGTGGAAATTACATTTCAAATTTCAATAATTTTTATTTATAATTTTTATAATTTCAGACATGTATATAACATGTTATTGTAACGTTCAGCTTCTCTTATAATGCTTCTACACCTGGTAACCCATCTTTTCTCTTGTTTTCTAGTATTTAAATTCTTTCTACCCATCACTTGAGCTTTTTTTAAACCAGAGTTTACTTACTGGTGAGCACTTTTTAAAAGTATTCATTTACTTAATCACTGAAGTGTATTATGTTTGTACTATGTGTATCCCCAGTGCCCACTGAGGCCAGAAGAGTGTGTTGGGTGACCTGGGATTGAAATTAGAGATTTATGTTTGCTTCTATGTGGGTTATGTGACTCACATCAAGTTTTCATAAAAACTATGCCTTCTTCCCTCTCCCATTTGTGAACACCCTTTATACAGGTAACATAAAACTCTGATTTTTGAATCAGTTAATTTCTCTTCTTAACCAATGCAGCTGCTATTGCTTTTCACACTATGTGTATGATGAGGAATCAGCCCTTTACTCCTTCATGAAAGAAGTCTCACATATAGGTTTCCAACCTTTATAATTAAGGTCTTCACTTCTAGGCACAATCAAATGCAGTCTGTGTAGTTTTCTTCTTATAGCTAAAATATTACTTCAATGAGGCAGCTGCCAAGTACAGAAAATAAGGATATTTTACCCAAATGTTTTTTTCTTTATCTATTCCTCCTACATCAATTTTATCAGCAAAACCTATAATATGCTCTGCTATAAAAATTATTATATTCCTTATCCATAACTTTGCTTAGTGTCCTATTCCAAATAAATATCTGAAAATTCCTAGAACCCTAAAAGGTGAAAAGTATTATAAATTTTATATCTAGCCAGTGTGGTAACTGATGGATATGGGCAGAGTCCTGGCCACTTTTCTGTCAAACTGACACAAGCTAGAGCCATCTTAAAGATGGGCATCTCAGTGGAGAAATGTCTTCACAATATCTAGCTATATGACATTTTTTTTTTCTTAGTGTACCATGCCTGAACTGTTAGTCCTGGGTTCTACAAGAAAGCAAAGAGAACAAGCAATGGGAAGTAAGACAAAAGGAACTACTCCTCCAAGTTGTCTGTTGTCTGACTTAGTTTCTGCCAGTGTTCCCACTTTGACTATTTTTGATAATGAAATATTACATGGAACTGTGATTGAATAAACTCTTTCATCCCTAAGTTGCTTTAGTCCTGTAGACCAGGCTGGCCTCGAACTCAGAAACCCGCCTGCCTCTGCCTCCCAAGTGCTGGGATTAAAGGCATGCACCACCACCGCCCGGCTGAGTTTTTTCATTCATAAAGTAATAGTGAATATAGTAACATAGAATGTAAAGCATATTCTAAAGTGACTGTGAATTCTTTTAGTGTGGAATTTTAATATATTTTGTTGAACTGTTAGTAAAATAATTCATTCAGGATCAAATGTATATAAATTCTCCAAACACAAGAGGTATGTAATATCTATGAAAAAGGAGAAATAAATATTATTATTAAACACATGGATCATTTGACCTTAAATCTATTCATAGGCTTTGCATGTGTGCAGGCAGGAATTATAAATATTTTTATTACCGTTTTTGTGTATGCTTTTGTATGTTTATGTATGTGTATATGCATTACAACCATGCTGGCATATGTGTGAGGTCTACATACAACTTGCAAGAGTTGGTTTTTTCCTTCAAGAATGTGGAGAATGAAAGTAAACTCAGGTCATTAAATTCTGAACTAGCTCTCTAACTTCAGTCAAAGATTTATATGAAAATTCTACCCTTATTTATAATCAACGGTTAACCTCCAACTTCTCCCAAAGTGCTCTATTATTCAAAACAGTTTGGAGGTCCAGAGAAATGCAAGTGTGAATGTATGAATTCAGATCTCTAGAAACCATATAAAAACCTGGGCATTCTAAAATTTACCCATAATCTCAAAAATAGGGAGATAGAGATAGGGAAATCCTTGGTTGTTAAACTGAGCAGCTAGTCTAGACAATCACTAAACTCTGTGTTCAGTGACAGAGTATCAAAAACTAAAGTAGAAAACAATAGAGAACATCAGAAATAAATATCTGGGCCCATACAAACCTAAAAATCCATGCTGAAAATGACTATTTGATGTGTATGTTTGTGTATATAATGTGGACAAGAAAACTACTGTATCCTGACCTAGTGATAAAAGATAACTTCAAGTAAAAGTGTTGATACAACATAAATAAAATAAAAACAGAAATAGAATGGGGAACAAAGTTACATTTAAGAATCAATTTAAAGTCTTTAAACAGTAAATGTTGCAATTCCATCAGATTTACCTATTATCCAGTAACACAAGAACTTTAGAAAAATCTTTGCACATACTTCTTATTCAGCTTGTAATTAACAATAAATCTGTCTACTTTCTGCTTGCCCTTTTTTTTTTCAGTAAACATGTACAAACAATAACGAGCTGGAAAAACATTCTTAAAGAGGGATTGTCTATATTGCATCAGTCCATCAGTGAAGAATTGTTTGATTGAGTTAATTGCTGTGAGAAAAAACAGCTCATTATGGGTAGTACCATTCTCTAGGCAGAGATTCCTGAACACTTATAAGTATTGAGGAATCAAACTGAGCATAGTTGAGAAAGCAAGTGACTGTGTATGCATTCATTTCTCTCTGACTCTGACTTTGGATATGATATGACAAGGTGACCCATGTCCTTGCCTTGGCTTTTCCATGATGATTGCCTGAAACCTGTACATTGAAACAACTTCTTTATTCAGTTACTTATAATCAGAGTATTTTAACCTAGCAACAGATATGAAACTAGAATATGAAGCTCAATAGAATTCATGTGTTCTCATTCTGAGTAATATAATTATAACCTCAATATTATCTATATTTCTGAGAACATTCATATTTTTCTTTAGAAGCCCTTACATTGCAATTTGTTTTTGATTTAGGGTCCCAGGAAGAATCATTTTAACCATAAGCCTTATTGAAGTTGAGAAGCTGAATGGTTTAAAATCATTTGTAAATTATTGCTACCTAATGAAAAGTGTTCTTCCCAACTTTATTATGCTATGTATGACCTCCAATGACAATCTCTTTTCTAAAAAATTGTGAGAACTTTCTAAACAATTACAAATAGCTCTTTGATTATTGATTGTATACCTATGGAAACACCCACAATTTTCTTTTTATGCCCTGAGGGAGGAAATGAATCGACAATTTAATAAGTAAAAAATACATTCTCAGAAGGAACGTTATTACTACCTTATCACTTGAATGCCAAATAATGAGGTAATGATTTGGACGTCAACAGCAAAGAGTACATATGAAGCATGAAGTTAGAGCCTCATGGTGAACTCTTGAATGTTCCCTGGGAAAGCAAAAAGTAAGAATACCAAGCAAGTAGCTCAAAAGCAAATGATACTGGTTCTTTATGAGTCCTATAAAAGCAGAAAAAAATAGCAAACAAATACTGTGTGAATTTGGTGAATTAAATGGCTTGGGAAGGAGAGTTAGACTATTCACTTGTTCCTTTCAAATGAACTTCACTACCAGAGAACAATCTCCCACTATATCCTTAAAACAGATGTCTTTGGGTGTTCAATCAAAAACCAAGGAAGGGGAGACATATCCACACCTCCAATGAAACACTGGTCACTAACTAGAGAAATATCAGCCATCAAAAGAAAAAAAAAGCTTCCTCTCTCTGTACTCTCAGATTGTGAGTCAGGGTCAGATTCCCAAGGCCTTTAAGCTATGTGTGGCCAATAGCTGTGCTCTAACCTAACAAGCAGCTCCTACTCCCTGGAGAAATGTTATCAAAATTAGCTATTACCGGCTATAGGCAAATAAAAATTGCTGAGGTAATTTCACTAAATGCTTTGTAATCCCAAATGATCAGTCCTAAAATATACCATCACAAGCAACAGTAAACGAGTAAGAAAGTTACACACACACACACATATACACACACACACACACACACACACATATATATATATATATATATATATATATATATATATATATATTCTGAGTAAACATTTAAAAAGTGGTTATGTAGGTTATGGATTAAAAAATGGTTGGGGACATGTGAGAAACAGAAGGGTGGTAAAGAGGACAAATAATTTAATTACATTTAAATTAAAAACAAAATAATTTTAAAACATTAGCTCTCTGTTTGTTCCCAGAGGCTTCAGATATACACATCTTCTTACCAGCTCCCTTCATAGAGTCATATAAGAATAATGAACCTGCTTGTACCAGAAATTCATCTAAGTACACGTGCAAAATCAGTTCTCTCTCTCTCTCTCTCTCTCTCTCTCTCTCGCTCTCTCTCTGTCGCTCCACATTCCTTTCTCTCCCTCCCTCATTCCACCCATCCCTCCCTCCTCCCTCTCAAACACACACACATACACACACACACACACACACACACACACACACACACACACACACACACTTCCTGCATCTGCTTCCTGTTTAACAGCAATGAAATGTGTAGAATTTTAGATGCTAAAATGAAAGGTACAATGAGAAGGGCTGTGTTCTGAGCCATTCAACTAAAATTTGACTGGTGTATGTGAGCTGGGTCAAAAGTGCACCAGCCATGTGAGCAGATGAGGCAGAAAGAATATAATTGATCACAGCTTCCTGTTGTTCCTTCCACACTGAAGTCTGGACTGATCATGCTAGGAAATTGTAACCAAATGTGCACAGGGATTAAATGAACCCATATTTTAGATCAGAATAAAAAATAGTTTGTTGCATGGACTTTAAAAAGAAGTTTCTGAGCAGTGATTAGGCTAGAATATTTTAGTATCACAGAGCACCAGGTTACAAGGAGGGTGGTTATCTCAGTATTTGAGCCTGAGGTAATTTGTGTATATTTCCTTTCATGTAATTTACATTGTGAGAAGATATACAGTTCAAATTGTATAGTTCTGGTAGGTTAGAATGAGACACTGGTTGTGAAATATTCAGTTATATAATTTCTGTCATGCAAATCAAGTTATGTAAATTATTTGGGATCATGCAAATAAAGGCTATTCTGATTCAAAGGTTTGATTGCAATGTGTAATGTGCCAGGCTATAACTGTATAATGCTAGGTGACAGCATTCTATGACTATCTGTTTGGAATTTCTAGAACTTGCTTGTGATGGATTCTAATGAATACCAGCTCCATTTTCTGGTTTCTTATCAGTGATCTTTCTTTTATAGCACTTTTCTTTCACATTTGTCACACTCAACAGGAGAAGATTTCTATCACAATTCTTCTTAAGTAAATAAGTAAATAAATAAAATAAAATAGAGGGTTTGGGAATTTGGCTCAGTGGTAGAGTGCTTGCCTAGCAAGCTCAAGGCCCTGGGTTCGGTCCTCAGGTCTGAAAAAAATAAATAAGTGAATAAACAATTCTTCTTGACTGCTTCTACTTTCATTCTTTCTAACATACTTCCTCTCAAATGCTCTAGGAGATAGAGACCTTACCATCTTACCACCAACCACCACAAATAAGATGCATATACCTAATACTAATTGTCAAACTCTGTTATCTTTAGTCACAGGGTTTTATAAATCTCTTTTGTTAACCTGTTTTCTATCTAACAATTTCTCCACATTTTCACATGATTCTGCCTGCAGATCTCAGGCACTTCCCTTTAAGTAGATATAAGTCTGGGACAGCCTGATACGAGTCTGTGCTATGAACTACCCAGCCACCCCTTTTTCTAAAATACCTATTAAATTTCCATTTTTTTCTTTGGGGTATAGAGAGAAATTGTGTAGGTCACCATATAAATATGTAAATTAGAGGACAATACTCAGGTGTTAGTTCTCTCCTTTCACCATGTTGGTCCCAGATATTCAACTTAAGATGCCATGCTTAGTGGCAAGTACCTTTCTTTACCCACTTATTCATAAATGAGTTTTATAAATAATAGTATTACATTCCACAATTTACATTATTTTCTTTTCTCTTTTTTCATTTTTCCTAGTTTCTGTGTAAATTATTTTCCATATTTTACAAATTCAAAAGACTAACTTGAAGATAAAATGTAGGTCAGAATGCAATAGCAGGAAGGTGAAGCTTGAGTTAACTGAGACATAGAATAAGCACTTATGAAAGTCAAGTGCTAAGCAACATTAGAAAGTCCAGAGAAGTTAGAAACTGTCCTATTGTGAAAATGGCCCTAATCAATGGGAATACAAGAAGCAAGGGATATGCTGTACACAGCATGTTCCTGTCATTATGAATGGCAATCAGTAATATCAATGACAATAATTGTTCTGAAAGAAGGCAAATTGATTCTTAATTCACTAATCTCTCATTTTTATGTTTATATTATACTTTAGTTGAGAAATATGAATAATTATTTAAGTTAAAAAAGATGAAGAAGTAGAAGAAGAGGAATAGGAGGAGGAAGAAGAAGAGGAGGAGGAGGAGGGCCAGAGAACATATTCAAAGATATGTAATTATTTTGTTTTCCAAGTTTTGATTGGAAGGAAAAAGAAAACTCTAAGATAAAGTAAAATGCACATAGTATAAAGCACACAGCAGCCATTTCCAATAACAAGGGTGCTGATCCTGCCAACTGATTCAGTGAAAAAGTCAATGTATAGCTCTGAAGCCTGAATGAAGTTACCCAACAGTTTGGTAGCCCCTCAGTTAAGTATGGCTATGCTTATTTAATAGCAGGAACTTGACTGAAGAAAACCATCTTTCTAATTTCTACAGTAGTAATGATGAACAAATTGAATCAACCACCCAGCACACAGATCAATACTGTAAGGGGTGACATTAATATACAGGTAAACTCCATTTCACATGGAAAATAGTCTTTTCATAGGCTGCTCATTACTACCAAGTTCATCTTCAGTGGCAAAATCTTCAGACTAGATAAGATAGAAAGAATTGTAATTTGTATAGTATATAAAGATTTCATTTACATATACATTATAGAGACTAATCATCTTTCACAAATTTTACACTCTTATTTTCAAAGTGTGACTAATGCCTCCTTCTTTTGCTTTGAACAACACGATAGATCAGACAATGCCAGGGTAACTAATTCTAAGGAAGCACTACAACCTTCTCCTTTCTCATGAACTGCATGGATGGTGCAGTCCTGTATGGCCAATCATTTTAAAAGTTATATAAACAATATATACGTCTAAATATCTTGCAAAGAGTCTAGACTATAACAAGTAGAAAATAAATTCTATTAAGTGAATTTTTCTATGAAAGATTAAACAAATAAATGAATCACTAGAGGTGTAGATGAGTTTCTTTGAGCTTGGAGGGAAAGGGGGATTTTTTTTTTATATATAATTATGGCTATTCTTCTTCCTTGCTATGCAGTTAATTAGGGCTACTGTGATGCTTGGGTTTAACAATTATCTTGATACTGTGTAGAAATATTTAGAAAGATAACCTTAACTGTGAAATTGGATAGATTAAATGGGCCTATGGCCATGTCTGAAAAAAAATATTGATTGATATTTTAAATTGCAAGGAGGGTACATCCTACTGTGAAAAGCACCATCCTTGAACACGGAAACCTGGGATAAATAAGAAAGCTAGGTAAGGATAAACTAGTGATTGAGACAGTAAGCAGCTTTTCTCCAGTGTTAGTTTCAGCTCATGCCGTGACTTTCCTCAGTGATTTACTATGATCTGAAGTGTAAGGTAAATTCTTGCTCTAAGTTGCTTTTAGTCTGAGTACCAGAAAACAAACTAGAATATCTATCAAACAAAAAGGGCTAAAAATAAATTCAGAAGATAGCAGTAACATATGTTTTCATTAAATGATTCAAAGTGTAAAACATTCACATATATAATTTACTAACAATGACAGTAAGAATAGAATTTAGGACACTGCTAAGCACTACAGAAAGTACTTTATATATGAGTTCTTTCAAGAGTTTATGAGGATATGTGAATAAATATTTATTCATCTCCAATATAACACCAATATCACAAACAAAGAAATAATTATAGCCAATGAAATAGTGGATTTATTAAGGGTTAATCATAAGAGCATGAGTAAAGGGTCATCTACAAGAACATATGCATCTGCTGACCTGTATATCACTGAAAGAAACATCTCCATCCTGCACACCAAAAATAAACTGCTAACTACTATTAATTATTGGGAATGCCTATGGCCTCCAGTCACTTCTCCTTAGCAACCATAGCTGTCTGTGAGGATACCTTCTAGCATCTATTACCTGCTTGTAAACCTAGCAAATAGACATGACTTCATGAGCTCTTCCTGTTCTCATGATGGAAAGTTAATGGTCATTCTTGTGCTCATCCCCTTTGAGAAATTACAGCTGCTGAGATTTTAAGAGGTTGATGACCAAATCATTACTGAGGCCAGAATTTCATAACCAAGGGCTCTAAAGTATGATTTTCACAGGATCTTATAAAGTACATGTTATGTCTACCCATATGCCTTCCATGAAATTCTTATGTTCAACCATTACTGACATTAGTTCTCTCCTTCAACTATATGAGTTTTGTGGATAAAACTCAGGCCCTCCATTTTGGTAGTACTCTTGTTATACTGTCAAGCTTCCTTGTTCTGTTTTCTGTCTGATGACTCAATGTTCTGTCAGGTTTGCAGTGGGTAAGTTTTTTTTTTTTTATTTTTTATGTTTGTCTGTATTATGTTTGCAAGTGTTTTGTTGAGCATTTCTAAGTTTAGGTTCATCAAGATTATTGACTTGCTTCTTTCTTTGATTTGTGATTTTGTGTCATTATCTGGTTTAGGTAGTAGAGTAACACCAGTTTCCTATATTGTGTTTGACAGTATTCCTTCTTTCTCTCATCTTTCTTTTTTCTTTTCTTCTTTCTTTCCTTTCTCCCTTTTTTAACTATTTTGGATAATTTATATATTTATTAATTTTATATCCCAATTATAGACCTTCTCCTCTCCTCCCAGTCTCACCCTCACAACCCCCCCCCTTCCATTACTCACTTCTTTATCCTAAGAAAAGGGAAAGTGTCATATGTGTAGCAGCCTTCCCTGAAACATCAAGTTGCAGCATGGCTAAGTCCATCCTTTTTTAATCTAAAGGCAGGCAACATAATCAGAAACAGCCCTTTATCCTGTTGTTAGAGGTTTCACATGAAGATCAAGCTGCATATCTGCTGTAAATGTGGATGGGGCCTTGGTCCAGCCCATGCATGCTCTTTGGTTAGTGTTTTATTCAATATGAGCTTTCATGGACCAGGTTTCTAGACTCTTTATGTCTTCTTATGGTGTCCGTGACCACTTTGGCTCCCTCAATCCTTCTCCCTACTCTTCCACAAGACTCCCTGATCTCTCCCTAATGCTTGTCTGTGAGTCTCTGTGTATGATTCTATTAGCTGCTCAATAAAGACCCTCAAAGACAGTTATGTTCCTGCCTCCAACCATAGCATAATATCAATAATAGTGTCAGGGGTTGGCTTTCTTCCATGGGAAGGGTCTCAAGTTGGATCAATTATTGCTTGGCCATTCCTTAAACCATGTTCTATCTTTTTCCCTGCATATCATGAAGGCAGGACTAAATTTTTGGTTGAAGGCTTTGTGGATGGGTTGATATCCTTCTCTCCAGTGGAAGTCCTGCCTGGCTACAGGATGTGGACATGTTGGTCTCTGTATTCCTATCTGCTTGGAATCTCAGCTAGTGTCACCCCCAAGAATCCTGAAAGCCTCTCCTTTTCCCCTTCCACTGTTCTTTCTCCAAGTCCTATACTGCCTTTTGCACTCCCCAGCTCTTTTTAAACCTGATCTCCAATGTGTTCTGCTCTGTACCCTACCTCTAATCCAGTTCCATCACTCCTATAAAATTCTGATGTCTATTTTATTTCCCCTTCTTAGTGAGATTCAAACATCCTCCTTTGATACCTCCTTTTTACTTGGCTTCTTTGGGTCTGTGTATTGTAGTGTGGTTATTCTGAATTTTATGGCTAATATCCATTTATGAATATATATATATATATATATATATATATATATATATATATGTTCCATCTATTTGTCTGCAATTTTCATATCTTTGTTTTTAATTGATAGGTAAATGTGTAAATGTACCACATTTTCTTTATTCATTTTTTGGTTGAGGGGCATCTAAGTCGTTTTCAGTTACTGGCTTTTATGATTAAAGCTTCTATGAACATAGTTGAGTAAGTATCCTCTGGTATGGTAGAACATCTTTTGTGTGTATTCCCAAGAGTGGTATAGCTGGGTATTGAGGTAGCACAATTTCAAATTTTCTGAGAGAGTGCCAAATTAATTTATAAAGTAGGTGTACAAGTTACACTCCCAATGGCAATGGTAGAGTGTTCCCCTTGCTGCATATACTATACAGCATGTACAGTTGCTTAAGTTTTTAGCCATTCTGACTGGTGTGAGATTAATTTTTAGAAAAATTTGGATTTGGCTTCTCCTGATGACTAAGGAATTAGAAAATTTCTTTAAATGTGTCTGAGTCATTAAAGATTCCCATGTTGAGAGTTCATTTTTTTAAGCTTTTAAATCTATTTATTAATTAGGTTATTTGGTTGGTTTGTATTTAATTTCTTAAGTTCTTTACATATTTTGGGTATTAATCTTCTGTTGGATATAGGATTGATGACAATCTTTTTCCATTCAGAAGAATAAAATTTTGCTCTATTGATGGTATCCCTTGCCTTCCAGAAGGTTTTCAGTTTTATGAGGTCCTATTTATTAGTTGATCTACTGCCCAAGATAATTGGTTTTTAGTTACAAAAGTTGCAATCTGTTCCAATATGTTCAAGGCAGTTCACCATTATGTATTCTATTAGATTTATTTTATCCAGTTTTATTTTGAGGACTTTGATCCACTTTCACTTGAGTCTTTCTCATAAGGATAAATGCAGATATATTTGCATTTTTCTACAGACAGACATCCAATTAGGACAGTAGCACTTGTTAGAGATATTTTCTTTCGTTTATTATATGGATTTAGGCTCTTTGTCAAACATCGAGTTTCCATAGGTTTATTTCTGAGTCTTCAATAATATTCCTTTAATCAACTTCTCTGTTTTTATGCCAAAACATGCAGTTTTATTAGTATTGTTCATTAGGTAACAGTTTGAAATTAGAGATGGTGACACCTCCAAAAGTTATTTTATTGTGCAGGACAGTTTTGCCTCTCCTTGCTTTTTGCTTTTTTCACATGAAGGTGAGAACTACTCTTCAAGGTAGATAAAGAATTATGTTGGAATTTTGATGACAATTGAATTGAATCTGTACTTTGCTTTTGGTATGATGGGCAGTTTTACTATGTTAATGTTACCAATCCATACGCATGGGATATCGTTCTATCTTCTAATATCTTCTTCAATTTCCTTCTTCAGAGACTTGAAATTCTTGAAGTTCTTGGCAAACATTTACTTAACCTGCCTGGTTTGAAATACAGCAAGTTATTTTATATTATTTACGGCTATAGGTGCTGTTTATGAAAATTCTTCCATACACTGTTTAATGTTGGTGTAATAAAATGGCTACTTTTTAAAAAATTAATTTAATCCCATCAACTGTGCTCAAGGTGTTTATTAGCAGTTCTCTCACAGAATATTTGGAGTCATTTAGGTCTACTATCATATCATCTGTGGATAATAATAGTTTAAAATCATTCTTTCTGGTTATAATTCCCATTATCTCCTTTAGATGTGTTACTGCTCTAGATAAAATTTCACATATTAAATTACTTAGATTCAGAAAGAGCAAGCAGTTTGTCTTATCTCTAGAACATTTTTAAGCATCATTTTATTTAATTTGATTTTGGCTTTTTTTCCTGTATATTGCCTGTATTGTGGTTAGGTATGCATCTTTTATCCCTGATCTCTCCAAGACTTTTAACATGTGTTGGATTTTTCCAAAGACATTTCCAGCATCTAATGAGATGATAACGTACTTTGTTGTTTCTGTTGTTGTTTAGGTTTTTATATGATGGATCACATGATGGATTTTCATATATTAAACCATCCCTACATCACTAGCATGAAGAACACTTTATCATGGTGGATGACATTGTTGATGTGTTCTTAGATATAGTTTTCAAATATTTTACTGAGTATTTTTGTAACAGTGTTTATGAGAGAAATTGGTCAGAAGTTATTTTTAATTGTTGAGTCTTTGTGTAGTTTAAGTATTATAGTAACTACAGTTTCATAGCATTTCTTTGACATTATTCATTCTGTTTCAGTTTAGAATAGTTTGAGAAGTCTTCTTTTAATGTCTGGTAGAATTTAGTGTAAAAATCATCTGTCTCAAGAATTTTTTTGGGGGGTGGAATGTTTTAGTGACTACTTTAATAGCACTGTGTAAATTGTTTACATGATTTTAATTTAATGTTTGCAAGTATTGACTATCACAAAAATCATTCATTTTATCTAGATTTTCCATTTTCGTGGAGTTCAAGCATTTGAAAAAAGTAAGACGTAATGATTCTTTGGATTGTCTCAGTATCTGTTTTTATTTCCTCTTTTTAATTCTGATTTTGTTAATTTGGATACTGTCTTTCTTACATTTCTTACATTTAGTTAATATGGCTGTTTGTGTATCCTGTTTATTTTCTTTTTGTTTGTTTGTTTGTTTGTTTTTGTTGTTGTTGTTTTTGTTTTTTCGAGACAGGGTTTCTCTGTGTAGTCCTGGCTGTCCTGGAACTCACTTTGTAGACCAGGCTGGCCTCGAACTCAGAAATCCGCCTGGCTCTGCCTCCCAAGTGCTGGGATTAAAGGCGTGCACCACCACCCAGCTTAATTTTTTTTTCTTTTTTCTTTTTTTTTTTTTTTGTATGCGAACAATTACTCAACAGGCCTGGTTTAGAGGCTCTTGTCTTATGACTCTCCTTCCCACGCTTTCCCCTCTGTAGAGAAAACCACATATGTTAGTTTGCAAGCTTCTACAGTGGTTAATATTATTTAAAGTCTTAAACAAATAGCTTTATTATTTTTCTTAAAGTAACAGTTTTGGTTTTTTTGATTCTTTGTATTGTTTTCTCTTTTCAAATGGATTGATTTCAGGTTCACATGATTCACAACCTCTTTATTTCTCTGTTTAGTTTATGTTTTGGTTATCTGTTCATTGGTGGGCATGGGGTCCTGGAGAATCTCACTAATAATGTGTAAGGTTCAATGTTTGATTTAAGATTTAGTAATTTCTTTCTTTCTCTTTCTTTGTTTCTTTGTTTGTTTGTTTGTTTGTTTGTTTCTTTCTTTCTTTTCTTTTTAACAAACATGAGTGCTTTTGCATTAGGGATATAGATGTTAACAAGAGGGACTTCAACTTGGTGAATTATTCCTTTGATGAGTATAAAATATCCTTCCTCATTGCTTTTGATTAAATCTTGTTGAAAATGTATTTAATTACATATTAGAATGGCCACTCTAGGGTTTTTTTTTTTTTTGGTTTTTTTTTTTTTTTTTTTTTTTTTTTTTTTGGCTTAATTTGTTTGGAAAATCATTTCACTGTTGTTTACTCTGGGGTAATCTATCTTTGTTGCTAAGGTATATTTCTTTCTAACAACAGTTAAAAGGTACTGTTTTACTATTTTTGAATCCGTTTTTTGAGCCTGTGTATATTTATTACTAAATGTATACAATTGAGAATTTAATGATCAGCAATTATTAATTCCTGTTAATTTGATATTGGCCGTGGTACTGTTTGTGTGAGTGTACATGTTGTGGTGGTGGTAGTGGTGGTGGTGGTTATAGTGGTGGTTGTGGTGGTGGTGGTAGTGGTGGTAGTCATGTTGATGTTGTTTTTGGTGTTAGTCGTGATATGAGTGTGTGCATTTCCTTTCCATAGGTTTACTGGTGTGGGATGATTTTTTTCCTGTGTGTTCTTGATCCAGACTTCTTTAGATTTCAAAGTTTCTACTGAGTTAAATAGTTATATCAGTCCTTATTCTTACAAAGTTTTCTTCTATCACATTCTTGAAATTCTGTCAATGCTCTTTCCTTTGGATTATTCTAATAATTCAGTTTTCAAGATGCATTATTGGCTTTTGTTTTGTTTTGTTTTCATTTTTTAAATTCCACATTTATTTCACCTTGTGTCTTCTCCAGTGTTTCAATTTTATGTTCTCAAGTCCTGGATTTACTTTGTCATGTCACTTTTATCAGCCATACATTTATGTTCTAGAGCCATCATTATTATATAGTTGTAATCATTTATAGTTATAATCATTATTATATAGTTATAATATAGTTATTATATAGTTATAATATAGTTATTATATAGTTATAATCATTTATAGTTATAATAATTATTACTATATAGTTATAGTCAGCAGCATCATTATATAGTTATTCTTCTTAATCTTTTCATTTAATTTATTAAACTTTTGTTCTGAAGAGAAAATACTGGCTGGTTTACTCATATTGTTGGTATTTTGTGATGAGATATTGGCATATTAGTTTTACCTCTCATTTGGAAACTGAAAATTAGGCTAGAAGAAAGGGGACTGGGTTGAATTCTAGAGATCACACTAATCCAGGGCACTGGACAAAGGACCCATCCTGGATCTGATACATTTGAGAATATCAAGGAGAAATATTGGGTAAGATCCTTGAGAAAGACTTGCTAGGTGTGGCTAGTGAATTTCAATAGGCTTTAAGGGAACTGTAACATGTGGCATGTAGGGTTTTCCTTTATGGAATCCTAGAGGCCTATTGTGGCAAAGTTAGGTTAGTTAAACTAGGCAGTAGTTCTGGATGTGGAAACCAGGTTAGGTTAAACTTGATCCTAAATAGACCATGAAAAAGAGGTGTGAGGCCTTGATGGATGCTCTTTATTTTAAAAGCAAAACAAAAAAAAAAAACTGCTTTGAAATTAGTTAGTGAAGTGCATGCTATATAAACATGAACATCTGAGTTTTGTCACCGAAAAAAAAATGCATAAAAGCCTGGGCAGCTGTGGTGCATTTAAAAACACAAAAGTGCAGAGTCAAAGATGGGCAGATCCCAAAAGAACAGTGACCATGAAACATAGCTAAAGTATCCAATTCTAGTTCAGTGATAGACCCTATCTCGAAATCAAGGTATAATGTATGTGAGACAGGCCTATGTATATGTATACACACATACACATGCACAAACACACACACACACACACACACACACTCAAACAAAAACAGTTTTACATTTATGTAATACAAAGTAAAGGCACTTTTTGCTAGATTTGGATAGATCTGACAAAATAAGAATTTATAATTCAAAATAATTGTAAAATATTAATTTAATAAACTAGTTACATTGCAGCTCATTATACATTAGGTTTATACTAATACAAGTTCAAGTAACCAGAAGTTTCAACCTGTACTTTCAAATCAATAGTGATCAAGAACAATATATATATATATATATATATATATATATGTGTGTGTGTGTGTGTGTGTGTGTGTGTGTGTGTGTGTGTATTTGGTTCAGTCTTTATGTACACAAGGTTATAAATCCTTAAGGCCAGGTTGATTATTATGACTATCAAGGATAAATTTGATATATAGGTTTCGACTTCTGTCACAAAAATTGAAACCAAAGTCAACTTGGGTAAGAAAGGGTTTATTTGACTGGCAATTACAGCCCATTATCTGGGAAAGCCAAGGAAGTATATGAGGCAAGAACATGGAAACTAGAAGTAAAGGAAAGATGTTGGGCTGTGGTGTGTGCATGAAGGTTGGCCCTATTGGGTTGAATTATTGATCCCATGTCTGTCTCTCCCAGAAGCTAGGGCAGCAGCTCAGAGAGAAAGAGGTGTGGGAATTTGAATGTGTTCATTCCATGTAGGGGCCAGGTGGACATTGGGCTGTGAGAAGTTGCAGGATTCCACTCAAGGGGTGAGGGAACATAGTTTGAGGTCCTGTCACCACCAGAGCTCTTGAGTTGGGAATCTTTGGGCCAAGAGGCAGCTGGGAACTGACTGGTCTCAGGTCTCAGGTGCCACAGAGAGGCTAAAGGAGGGCCACGACAGTGGGGGAATACAGGCTGGATCAACTACAGCCAAAACAGAGGAGAAGGGGAAGGGGGAGAAGCTCCAGCTCTGTCTTGCAGGGGTCAGCCGCTTGGGTTGCAGCAACTTGCTTTCCTGTGACTCTGTGGCTAGAATATAGAGACATCATAGGTAGGGGATTAATCTGTGGCTCTGTTATTGAAAACCTTCTCCACCGTTACCCACAGCTGTGTGTGGGGGGGGGGACAAAGAAAGGAGGTAGTCTAGGTCTTAAAATGTTTATTGTCATGGTGGAAGTTATAACCCTGGTATTCTCAAGATGGGCCTGAGGTTAAATACCTTTTGCAAGGAGGAGGATCTGAGAAGGAATGCTTAATTGGCTACATCCTCTGGCCTTTAGGTATCTCATTAGCATGGAGATCTGTCTTGAGACTCTGTGACCTGTAGTCATGGCCTGGGCAGGGCTGTACCTATGTGAAGGAAGCCAGGGGCCCAGGAGCAAGGCCAAACTTCTACTGTCCCTGGGGGTCTCCGGGGTTCAAAGCCTGTGCTTAACCAGGTACCCAAGTGCCTCTCACAGACCACCGTCCAACAGAAAGACTATAGAGAAGTTTTTTTACACTAGTTTTCTTTCTATAATTTGTTATCATACTTCCTTAAAGCATCCAGGACCAGCTGCCTATGGGTGGATCCATCCCCAGTAAGTTGTGTACTTACACATCAATTGCTAAGTAAAAAGTACTCTACAGCTTTTGCCTACAGAACACCCAATGAATAAAATTTTTAAACTAAGATTTCATATTTCCACATATGTCTAGGTTTGTGTCAAATTGACAAAAGTAAATCAGGTCAATTGACCCCTTGACAATTTAACAAGCAAATATACTACCTATTATACAATAACCTTTACTTTCTTGTTCATCCCTATATCATTTTTTCAATATTTTATTTTTCTTTCAGATGTCATCCCCTTTTCCATTTCCTCCCACCCAGAAACCCCTTATCTGATCCCCCTTCTCTTGCTTCTATGAGGATGTGCCCCACCCACCCCTATATTTTATATTAATAAAATGTAAACATAGTGTAACATTAAATTTCCACTGTCTTTATGTTATTCAAAACCTTAAAAAGTTCAATCTCCTTAAAATATTTTATCTGTCTTTAAAAATCCAAAGTTTCTTAAATGTATGGTCCTATAACATCAAAAACAAGTTAAATATTTTAGTATACTAACATGGAAGAACAAGGCAAAAATACAATTAGATCAAGATAAAGCCAATACTCATTGGTATCAAAAGTTTGGAATCCAAAAGGCTTGAAGACTCTACATCCCTGACACTATAATTCACATATCAAGTAGCATAGGCTCAGGCTGCCACACTTCACTGGTGCTGCTGCTATTCTTGGACAGTCAAATCATAGTCTTAATATATAAAATATGCTAAGGTCTTCATATAAACTGAAGTTGTACCTTCACCAGTGAACTCCTGGCATCTCTTCAGGGCCTCAAACTTTGATTATTTGTGCTAAGCCTAAGCTGTTCCTCCTGATCCATTCATATCTTCAAAATGAGTAAAACTTAAGTGACTCTAAGACATAATCTAAGACATTATTAGGTTTGTTGCTTACATGAGATGCCTTGCTCCCATCTAGAACACAGATTCCATGTGCTAACTCTGTAGAAATACTTCCCAGATTTTATCTCAGTGATGCTGGTCTCTTTATGTTCACAGCTGATTTCTCAGCTCTAACTGACTTGAACCATAGCACCTTAATATAATCACAGAAACAAATGGCTGCAACAAATTACTTCCTGTTGAAACTTCAAAATATTATATTATTTTCTGAACATTATCTTCAGAGTTCCCAGAATAGCTAACATTCTCTAAACACTCAATGGCTCTTCTAGAGAAAAGTAATCCCACAAACTTTCCTATAACCATATGATCATGTATAGCACAACAAAATACAAAAATGAGGTATCAGCTTCAGACTCTTTTAGATTCTTATTGCTGTATATTTTTGTATCTTTTGATATATATTCAACCCCACTTATGCACTGTAGTGGTGAACTATCCTTGTTTTGAATATTCTGCATATTTTGGATAGTTTCCCAATTTTTATTTAGAATAATTAATGAGATATTTCTTTCTGTCATTTGCTTTGTTTTGTCATTTACAATTTTGAGACAGAGTTTCATGGAACCACTGGCTACTCTCAGACTAGAGATGGTTCATCAGGAAAGGGTACCTATTGTTTAGTCTGATGTCCTGAGTTTGGTACCTAGGAGCCACATAGATATGGTGAACAGAATGAACTAATTTCTTCAAGTTGTCTCCTACCCTCCAGGTACACATATAAAATGAATATAATAAAAATTAAAACAAAAATTATTTGCTGTGTACCTGCTGATGACCTTTGGCTCTGATCTTCCTGACTCAGCTTCCAGAGCATAAAATTCAAGCATCAGCAACACTCATAGATCTTCTTATTGCATAACTGTTTCCTAGATTCCTCAGGTATTTTCAGACTTAATTTTATACATTATTGTTCATTCATTCTTAGTTAATCTTTTCCTCCCTTTGGTAGAGAAACATTTAAGACATTTTGTAATTTTGTCCTTATTCTCAACTATTTAATTCATAATGTCTTTTGAGATACATTTAATTTCCAAATTATAAAACTCAGGAATAATACTCTCTTAATGTCAATATTTTGGCAAATTTCTTCTTCCCTCTATGTTATTAATATCACAAATGTTTACTTTAAATAACTTACTATATTTTATGTACTTATTTTATGTATGTGTATGTGGGCACTTGTACCACAAGAGTATGTCGAATTCAGAGGAACATTGCAAGAGTCATTGTTATAATGGCATTGAAAGCTCTTTAAATGAACATTGCTTAAGAAAACAGAATGAAATCTACCTATGTGTTGAGCTGTGCCATTGTCTTCATTTTACAGAGTTCATTCATTAGGCTTGTAGAGGAATCAAACTTCAGCTTTTATCAGAGGAGAAATGGATGGGGAATGGAGAGAGGGCTTGAACTAGCTACATTGAAAGTCATGAATCATGTTTTTAAGTTAGAGTTCATGGCTCCTGGGGCAAAATGTGCCCTTAAATTTCAGTTCCTGAGAAACAAAAACACTTCCTTAAGAATTGAAGCATTCAGGACTATTTGTGTTTCTCTGTGTGTTTCCTTAATAGCATGACAGGACAAGTGGTCTTTCATATTTACCTTGTGTACTATGTATAGCATGCAAATGTCAATGATTTCTGTCAAGTATAACAGTACTGGTCCTACCAATTGCCATTATATTCTGTTTCTGATAAAAGAATAAAAAGTATGATGGCTTTCTATTTTTTTGACTTTTTTTTCTTTGATTGGATTTTTTATTTACATTTCTAATGTTATTACTTTTCCAGTCTCCCCTCTGGAAATTCCCTATCCTATTCTCCTTCCTCTTCCTCTATGAGGGTGTTCCTCCTCTCTCCCACCCACTCCTGCCCTCCTGCCCTAGCATTCTCCTATACTGGGGAATCAAATACCTAAAAGACCAAGGTCTGCTCCTCCCACTGATGTGTAGCGAGGCCAGCCTCGGCCACATACATGGCTAGAGCCATAGGTCTCTCCACTTGTAGTCTTTAGTTGGTGGTCCAATCCCCTGGAGCTCCTGAGGGTCTTCAAGGTTGACACTGTTGCTCCCTCTACTCCCACAGGGCTGTAATCCCCCTCAGCTCCTTCAGTCAATTCTCCAACTACTCCATTGGGGATCACACACTCAGTCCAAGTATTTGTGAGTTTCTGGCAGAGCCTGTCAGGAGACAGCCATATCAGATTCCCTTCAGCAAGCAGTTCCCAACATCTTAAATATCACCCAGGTTTGTTGACTATATATGGGGCAAGTCCCCAGGTGAAGCAGTCTCTGGATGCCCTTTATGTCAGTCTCTGCTCCACACTTTGTCTCCATAATTCCTCTTGTGAGAATTTTGTTGCCCCTTCTAAGAAGCACTGAAGCATTCATACTCCAGCCTTCTTTTATCATGGGCTTTACATCATTTATAAATTGTGTCTTGAGTATTCTGAGCTTTTGGGCTAATTTCCACTTACCATGTGTGTTCTTTTGTGACTGGGTTACCTCACTGAAGAAAATATTTTCAAGTTCCATCTATTTGCATGGGAATTTCATGAAGTCATTGTCTTTAATAGCTTCATAATATTCCACTATGTAAATGTACCACATTTTCTCTATCCATTCCTCTGTTGAGGGACTTCTGGGTTGTTTTCAGATTCTGGATATTATACATATTGCTTCTTTGAACATAGTGGAGCATGTGTCCTTATTACATGTTTGAGCATCTTCTAGGCATATACCCAGGAGTGGTATAGCTGGTTCCTCAGGTAATATTATGTCAAATTTTCTGAGGAACTGCTAGAATAATTTCCAGAGTGTTTGTACCAGCTTGAAATCTGACAAGCAATGGACCAGTGTTCTTCTATCTCCACATCTGCTATCACCTGAGTTTCTGCACTTAGCCATTCTGACTGGTGTGAGGTGGAATTTCAGGGTCTTTTTGATGTGCATTTCTCTGATAACAAAGGATATTGAACATTAATTTAGGTGTTTCTCAGCCATTTGATATTCCTCAGTTGAGAATTCTCTGTTTAGTTATATGTCTCTGTTCCCCATTTCTAATAGGGTTATTTGGTGTCTAACTACATGACTTATTGTATATATTGGACTTAGCCCACTATCAGATTGGTAAAGATCATTTCCCAATTGGTTGGTTGGTGTTTTATCCTATTGACAGTGAACTTTGATTTACAGAAGCTTTGCAATTTTATGAGGTCCCATTCGTCTAATATTGATGTTAGACCATAAACCCTTTTTTTTTATTCATGTAATTTTCTTCTGTGCTCATGTGTTCAAGGTTTTCCCCACTTTCTCTTCTATTATATTCATTTAATCTGGTTTTATGTGGAGGTTCTTGATACACTTTGACTTAAGCTTTGTACAGGGAGCAAAAAATGGATCAATTTGCATTCTTCTATATGCTGACTTCAAAATGAATTAGCACAATTTGTTGGAAATGCTATCTTTTTTTTCCACTGGATTTTTTTAGTTCTTTGTAAAAGATCAAGTCATCATAGGTGTGTGTTTTTATTTCTGGGTCTTTAATTTTATTCCATTGATCTACCTGCCTGTCACTGTAACACTACCATGCACATTTTTTATCATTATTACTCCACAGTACAGCTTGAGGTCAGTGATGGTGATTCCCCCACAAATTCTTTTACTGTTGAGAATAGTTTTCACTATCCTTTGTTTTCTTTTATTCCAAATGAATTTGAGAATAGGTTTTTCTAACTCTATGAAGAATTGAATTGGAATTTTGATGGGAGTTGCATTGAATCTGTACATTACTTTCTGTAAGATGACTATTTTTAGTATATTAATTTTGTGTTAATTCACGAGCATGGGAGATGTTTCCATTTTCTGAGGTCTTCTTCAATTTCTTTCTTCAGAGACTTGAGGTTCTTGTAGTACAAAATTTTCACTTGTTTGGTTAGAGTCACACCAAGGTATTTTATATTGTATGTGACTATTGTAACAGGTGTTGTTTCCCTAATTTCTTTCTCAGTCACTTTATTCTTTGACTATAGAAAAGCAACTGATTTGTTGAAGTTAATTTTATGTTCAGCCACTTTACTAAATTTGTTTATCAGGTTTAGAAGTTTTCTGGTGGAATTTTTGGGGTCACTTAAGTACATTGTTTTATCATCTGAAAATAGTGATGTTTGGCTTCTTCTTTTAGAATTTGAATATCTTTGCTTTTTTGTTGTATAATTGCTCTAGCTTTAACTTCAACTACTACATTGAATAGATAGGAAAAGTGTGTGCAGCCTTGTCTAGTCTCTGATTTTAGTGGGATTACTACTTCAAGTTTCTCTCTTTTTTGTTTGATGTTGGCTACTGGTTAGTTGAATATTTCTTTTACTATGTTTATGTGTGGGCCTTGAGTTCCTGTTCTTTCAAAGACTTTTAACATAAAGAAGGACTGCTAAATTTTGTCAAATGCTTTTTTCAGCATCTAGTGAAATGATCATGAGTATTTTTTTCTTTGAGTTTGTTTACTAGTTGATTGTGTTGATGCATTTCTGTATATTGAACCATCCTTACATCCATGGGATGAAGCCTACTTCATCATGGTGAACAATGATTTTGATTGTTCTTGATTTAGGTTATAAAAATTTTATAAAGTATTTTTGTCTTGATATTCATAAGACAAATTGGTCTGAAGCTCTTTTTCTTTATTGGGTCATTGTGTGTTTTTAATTTCAGTGTAAATGTGGCTTCATAGAATGAATTGGGTAGTGTTTCTTCTGTTTCTGTTTTGTGGAATAATTTGAAGAGTATTGGACATTTTAAAAGTCTGGTAGAATTCTACAGTAAACCCATCTGGTCCTGCAGTATTTTTATTGCGAGACTTTTAATGAAAGCTTCTATTTCTTTAGGGGTTATGGGACTGTTGAGATGGTTTATTTGATTCTGATTTAACTTTAGTATTTGTTATCCATCTAGAAAATTTTCCATCTCATCCAGATTTTTCAGTTTTATTGAGTATAGGCTTTTGTAGTAAGATCTGATGATTCTTTGAATTTCCCCAGTATCTGTGGTTATATACTGCATTTCATTTCTGATTTTTATAATTTGGATACTCTCTTTGTGCCCTCTGGTTAGTATGGATAAGGGTTTATCTGTCTTGTTGATTTTTTTTTTTGAAAGAACCAGCTTGTTGATTCTGTGTATAGTGTCTTGTTGATTCTGTGTATGGTTCATTTTGTTTCTACTTCATTGATGCAATTTTGTTCTAGGACTTTCAGAGGTGCCGTTAAGCTGTTAGTATATGCTCTTTCCAGTTTCTTTTTTGGAGGCAATGAGTGCTATGGTTTTCCTATTAGCACTGTTTTCATTGTGTCCCTTATGATTGGGTATGTTGTGCCTTCATTTTCAATAAATCCTAAAAGTCATTAATTTCTTTCTTTATTTCTTCCTTGTCCAAGTTATTATTGAGTAGAGCATTGTTCAGCTTCCATATGTATGTGGGCTTTCTGGGTTTTTTTTCTTTCTTTCTTTAGTTGTTTTTTGTTTTGGTTTGTTTTGGTTTTGGTTTATTTTGTTTGTTTATTTGCTTGTTTTCATTATTGAAGACCAGCCTTAATCTGTGGTGATCTGATGGAATGCATGGGATTATTTCAATCTTCCTGTATTTATGGATGCCTGTTTTGTGACCAATTATATGGTCTATTTTGGAGAAGCTACCATGAGGTGCTGAGAAGAAAATATATTTTTTGTTTTAGAATATTTGATGAAATATTCTGTAAATATCTGTTAAATCTCTATAACTTTTCTTAGTTTCACCGTGTCTCTGTTTAGTTTCTGTGTCTATGATATGTTCAATGATGAGAGAGGGGTGTTGAAGTCTTCCACTATTATTGTGTGAGGTGAAATTTGTGCTTTGATTCTTAGTAAAGTTTCTGTGAAAATCTGGGTACCCTTGCATGTGGAGCATAGATGTTCGGAATTGAGAGTTCGTCTTGGTATATTTTTCCTTTGATGGATATGAAGTGTCCTTTTTTATCATTTTGAAAAATGTTGATTGATAGTCAATTTTATTCTATATTATAATGGCTATCACAAGTTTTTCTTGGGACCATTTGCTTGGAGAATTATTTTCCACCCCTTTACTCTGAGGTAGTGTCTGTCTCTGACACTAAGATGTGTTTCTTTTATGCTGCAAAATTTTGGGTTTTCTTTATATATCCAGTCTGTAAGTCTATGTCTTTTGGGGGGGGGAATTGAATCCACTGATATTATGAGATAATGAGAAATAGTAATTATTGTTCCCTGTTATTTTTGATGTTAGAGGTGGAATTAAATTTGTGGGTATCTTCCTTTGGGTTTGTTGAAAGAAGATTATTTTCTTGTTTTTTCTAGAATTTAGTTTCCCTTCCCATGTTGCAGAGTTCCATCTATTATCCATTGTAGAGCTGAATTTATAGAAATATATTGTGTATATTTTGTCTTGCCATGGAATGTATTGGTTTCTTCATTTATGTTAATGAGAGATTTGCTGGGAATAATAGCCTGGGCTTGTATTTTTGTTCTCTTAGGGTCTATTTGACATCTGCCCAGGATCTTCTATCTTTCATAATCACTGTTGAAAAGTCCAGTGTAATTCTGATAGGTTTGGCTTTATATGCTACTTGACCTTTTTCACTTACTGCTTTTAATATTCTTTGTTTGTTTTATGCATTTGTTTTTGTAACTATTATGTAATGGCAAGAATTTCTTTTCATAACTAATATATTTTGAAGTCTGTAGGCTTCTTGTGTGTTTATGGGCATATTTCTTTAGGTTAGGAAAATTTTCTTTTATAATTTGTTGAAGATATTTGTGGGAAGCGGCTCCACTCTCACCATAACAAGGTGGCACTTGGCATAGGCATTGCTTGAGAGAAAAGACAACTCAATATATGGAGTTGTATGCGCTGAGAGGTGTGGTTACCCGATCACCTCACCTTGCATCATTGAGAGTGGCCAATTAGTAGTGACATCGTGGCAATCACTGATTGGAACAAGGAAAAGGTTTTAAGGGGATGCATGGGAAGGAGAGGAGACAGAGAGGAAGTGCGCTGTACAGGGATAGCTGAATAAAACGCTTGAAGAAGAACATGGTTGCCATTGCCATATTCTGCAGGTCAGACGTGGGTAGCGACAAATGGTGCTGAAACCTGGGATCCACTGAAACCTCTCGGGACATGTTCAGAACTTCTTGCAGCTTCAGGACAGTCGACTGGGTAAGTTCCCAGGTAGTGGGACAAGTTAGGTTCTCAGGTAAAAGACAAAATAGGTTCCCGGTATAGGGACGAGTTGACAGCTAGAGTTGAAAGCAAGAGTTGAAAGTGAGAGTTGACAGCGAGAGTTGAAAGTGAAAGTAGGTTTCTGGGTAGTGGGACAAGTCAGGCTCTCGGAAGAGACAATAAAGTGCTAAAGTGAAACTAGCCAATAAAGTTCCAGGTTTTCGGACAAGTTTCTTATAAGATGGGAACTTCACAAAGTCACCCAATTTTTTTTTGCCCTGAAAGAGGTTTTAAAAGCCAAAGGGCTGGGGATAAAGTCCTCTACATTACAAAAATTTTTACAAGAAATTGATAAAGTGGCCCCATGGTTTGCTGTTTCAGGTCACTTGACACTTAGAAGCTGGGATAAGCTTGGGAGGGATCTTGATCTTGTATGGGAGCAAGGAGAGTTAAAAGGTGGTGTCTGTCTTTTGTGGAAGTTGGTGCATAGCTGCATCCAGGATAAAGAAGGAAGATGTCAGAAGGAACTTAAAAAAGTATATGAGGCGTTAGAGCAATTAAAAGCGAAGAGATCGGCAAAGTCAGAGGAATCATAAGATACAGATAAGGAGGGAGAGGATATTGATACTGAGGAAGAGCTAGAAAAATTAGTAAGAAGGCTGGAGAAGGCAGAACTTAATGTGGAACCTTCTGACCAAGGGCTGCCAAATTTGCGGCCACCACCCTATGTCCCAGAAATAGCTACGTCTAGCGGATGGAGTTTCTGTCTGGAGGCCTGGAGAGAAGCTAGGGCACAGCAGTGCTTCCCCATATTTCAGGATGGAGGGGGAAATAAAGTACACGAGCCCTTGGAATTTAAAATAATTAAAGGGCTTGCAGAGGGGGTCCGTGCTTATGGCACTAGTGCAGCTTTTGTCATAGCACAATTAGAATCTTTTCATAGATTTTGTATGACCCCAAGTGATTGGATGAGCCTAGCTAAGGCCTGCTTAACTCTTGGCCAATATCTTGATTAGAAAGCATTTTTCATATAATTCTCAGCAGAGCAGGCCACTGCTAATGCAGCTACAGGCCAACAGGCCTGGAATCAAGACATGCTACTAGGACAGGGTAGGTTTGCCAACCAACAGATTAATTACCCAATGCAGGTGTATGAGCAGATTAATCAATTAAGCACCAGGGCACAGAAGGCCCTTCCTAATAGGGGAGAAGTACAAGGGAACCTAACAAAGATAACTCAGGGGCAGGCTGAGCCTTTTGTTGACTTTGTGGCCAGAATGGTAGAGGCTGCTGGTAGAATTTTTGGGGATCCTGATGCAGCCATGCCATTAATCAAACAGCTGATTTTTGAACAGTGCACCAAGGAGTGTCTACAGGCTATCAACCCCTATAAAAGTAAGGGATTGGATGTCTGGATGGAGATATTCAGGGAGATAGGTGGACCACTATCTAATGCTAGTTTAGCAGCTGCAGTCATGCAACTTACGAGGAAGCAAGGAACCAATTCTGGGAATTGCTTTAGGTGTGGTCAGCCTGGCCACCTAAAGAAGAACTGTCCCCAAAAAGGAGGGAGTGGAAGAGTTTTAAAACCCTCCCCAGGGCTCTGCCCTCATTGCAAAAAAGGGAACCACTGGCCAATGAATGTAGATCAGTCAAGGACATAAATGGGCAACTTCTTGCTCCCAGGTTTGATGGCACTAAACAAAAAACAGGGCATGGGGCCCCTGTCCTCAGGGCCCTCAAATATATGAGGCAATGGAGGAGTAGAGATCCTGGCCATCCCTGAGAAGGCCAATGGCATGGAGTCAGCAAGAAGAGCAACAAGAGGAAGTGCGGGGCTTGACCTCTGTGCCACCACCAGACTTGTACTAACACCCCAAGTGGGACCCCAGTTTGTAGACTCAGATTTCAAAGGACCCTTGCCTGAAGGAACAGTGGGACTCTTGATTGGTAGAAGCTCTACCACTATGCGGGGGTTCATTGTTCACCCTGGAATAATAGATTCTGACTATACTGGCATTGTAAAAATCATGGTATCTTCTCCCAGGGGAATAGTTTCGATCTCCCCAGGGGATAGAATTGCACAATTACTTGTGCTACCAAGCTGCCATTCTTTGTTTCCCTCAGCCGATAAAGAGAGGCAAGGTCGAGGGATTTGATCCTCAGGCATGCCTTATATAGGCTATGCCATAGATTTAGAACAGAGACCCCTTATTGAGTTACAAATAGAAGGAAAAAGTATTCTCGGCCTCTTAGATACAGGAGCAGACAAAAGTATTATAGCCATAAAAGATTGGCCTAAAGGTTGGCCTATTCAAAAGTCAGAACAATTATTACAAGGGCTAAGATTTAGCAAATTCCCTGATATAAGTGTCCAATCTTTAACATGGTAGGATCAAGAAGGTCATTCTGGCACTATGCAACTCTATGTTTTAGAAATTCCTGTGTCATTGTGGGGAAGAGATCTGTTGAAAGACATAGGTTTTACATTGACTAATGAAGCAGATTATGGAACAGATGCCCCAAAGCTTATGAAACACATGGGGCACCACCCTGAACATGGGTTGGGAAAGTACTTACAGGGCAGAAAATCCCCTATACTACCCAACCCGAAAAAGGGAAGAACAGGGCTGGGTTTTTCCCAGGGGCTGCTGAGGAAGCATTACCCATAACATGGAAAGTTGAGGATCCAGTTTGGGTTTCCCAGTGGCCCTTCTCCTCAGAAAAGCTACAGGCAGCCACAGAATTAGTAAATGAGCAATTGGCTTTAGGACATATTCAATCATCCACATCTCCTTGGAATAAGCCAATTTTTGTTATCAAAAAGAAATCTGGAAAATGGAGATTATTGCATGAAGTTAGAGCCATTAATGCCCAGATGGAAGTTATGGGACCTGTTCAGAGGGGCTTACCATTGCCCTCTACCTTACCAGAGGAATGGCCGCTTATAGTAATAGATATAAAAGATTGCTTCTTTTCCATTCCCTTGTGCAAACAAGATGCCAAGCATTTTTGCCTTTACTCTTCCCTCCATTAATCATGCCCAACCAGACCAGAGATATGAGTGGGTTGTTTTGCCTCAAGGTATGGCCAACAGTCCTACCATGTGTCAACTCTATATGGATAAGGCATTAGTTAACGTTAGACAAAAATTCCCAAAGCTTTATTGTTATCATTATATGGATGATATTTTATTGGCTATAAAGAATAAACAAATTTTAGAAAAAGCATATACATTGACGGTTGAGGAATTGAGACATTTTGGCTTAATTATAGCCCCCGAGAAGGTATAAAAAGACAAAGTAATTAATTATTTGGGATCTGTCATTACGGCAAAAGAAATAAGGCCACAAAAAATTCAAGTATGTAAGGATGCATTGTGTACCTTAAATGATTTTCAGAAATTGCTAGGGAATATTCAATGGATTCGGCCTTGTTTAGGGTTGTCTAATAGCCAATTACAACCACTATATGATATATTGCCAGGAAATGTTGATTTGATGTCTCCTAGAAGTTTGACACCTGAGGCTTGAGTAGCCCTGGATGAGGTAGAAAAGGCCCTGTCGACCTCTTACTTGCAAAGGAGGGTTTTAACAGCCCCTTTAGAATTGTGTATCTTATCTATCTGAAAGCATCCCACTGGAGTTTTTTGGCAGGGAGGACCTTTGCTTTGGATACATCCAAAAATATCACCTGGAAAGATCTTGGAGTATTATCCAAGTGCTGTGGCTGCTTTGGCCTTACAAGGGTTACAACAAAGCATACAATATTTTGGAAGTGAGCCACAAAAAATTGTGGTGCCCTATACAGCCCAGCAACAAGAGATATTATGTTCCACCATGGATGATTGGCTATATTGAGATGTTCCTTTTTAGGTATTATTGATAATCATTTACCCAAGGATCCCTTATTAGAATTTATAAAAGTACATCCAATGGTTTTTCCAAAGATGACTAGCGCTGTTCCATTAAAAGTTGTAAAAATAATATTTACTGATGAATCTAAAACTGGCTGTGGCTCATATGTGGTTTCTGGTGATAGCCCCAAAGTTGTCCAGTTTGCCATAGAGTCCCCACAGTTAATTGAATTAAGAATTGTATTAATGGTATTTAAAAATTTTAAAGAATTGTTTAATTTGATTTCTGATTCCCAGTATGTGGTAAATATTCTTAAGATATTGGAAGCAGAAGGAAAAATAAATGTTAAAAGAACAATTTGAGAAATTTTAATTCAATTACAGTAGGAACATATTCGAGCTCATACTGGACTTCCTGGTCCATTGGCAGATGGAAATGATTTGGCAGATAAGGCTACCAGAGCCATCTTTATATTCTCTGCTCATACTCCTGTTCAAAACGCTAAGACATTCCATGAACAATTTCATGACAATGCACGTGCATTGGTTACTCGATTTAAGATTTCTCATGAGGAGGCTCATAGCATTGTAAAAAGCTGTAATTCCTGTCTTCCATATATCGCTGTCCCAACTGTGGGTGTTAATCCCCGGGGTTTATGCCCTTTGCATATTTGGCAAATGGATGTTACACACTTTTCTGAATTTGGAAAATTAAAGTATGTACATGTATCTGTAGACACTGCCTCTAGAGTCATAGCCACCTCAGCAATGACCTGAGAGAAAGCAAGACATGTCATTGTGCATTGCTTTGAGGCATGGAATGCCTGGGAATGCCAAAGTCCTTAAAAACAGACAATGGCCCAGCTTACACCTCCTCCCAATTTGAGAGCTTTTGCAAAGCCATGGGAATATCTCATTCCACTGGACTCCCATATAACCCCCAAGGACAGGGCATAGCTGAGCGTGCCCATAGAACCTTGAAGGAGTGTTCAATAATACAAAAAGGGGGAGTAGGTATGAAAAAGACACCTAGAGAAAGACTTGCTATTGCTCTTTTTACTCTCAATTATTTTCAATTGGACAAAGAGGGTAAGTCCGGGACAGAGCGACATGTGCAACAGTCTCCAGCAAATAAAGGACAATTGTTATGGAAAGATATCCTTACTGGTCAGTGGAATGGCCCAGACCCAGTGTTGGTGTGGGCAAGAGGGTCTGTTTGTGTTTTTCCACAGAATGGACAACAGCCATTTTGGGTTCCAGAGAGACTTACTCGTCCAGCGCAAAGAAGACAACAGAAGCTCCTATCTAATCATGATGTTGCTAGTGAAGATGATGCTCATGCTGATGGTGATGGGGGAAAAGATCCTGACCCTGCAGGGAGAAAGTAGAGAGTTCAGATGGGAATGCCTAGATTTGTTCCTTGGCCGGTGGAGGCCCCATCAGCTATGACACTTTTTAGGACATGCGGGGATTTTGGTATCACTGCTGCCATTGTGACACCTATTGCAGTGTCAGCTACTGCTGCTACTGCAGCAGGCCAATGAAGCTATGGCCCTGGATACACAGAGGCAGATTAATTCTCAATTGAGAGCCGGCATTATGCTGGTGAATCAAAAAGTGGATCTAGTCCAGGTGCAAGTAGACATGCTCATGGAATTAGCTCAGTTGGGCTGTCAGTGGAAGTATACAGGTCTTTGTGTGACATCTGTAAGATATAAAAATCCAAGTCAAGCATCTCATTTGTCTAGAAATTTGTCTCAGTATTTTACAGGAAATTGGACGGAAGATTTCCATGGCTTGATGCAGAAGCTGAGGCTAGCCATAGTGAACGTGAATTCCACCCCTGTTGACCTGTCTGTTGCTAAGGGCCTGGCCTCTTGGATCCGATCTGCAATGAACCACCTAAAAGAATGGGCAGGAATTGCAGCCCTTAGCTTTTGCCTTGTTCTTGTCAGTTGCCTAGCACTATGGCACATTCTGAAGATGCGTATGGTATGCAACAGCGCAATGTGCTAATGTCATGATTGTTCAAGCATTTGCTGCTCTTGAAGGAGGCCAGTCTCCGCAAATCTGGCTAAGCTATTTAAAGAGCTCTGAGTTGTAACATGCAGCAGGATGTAGGGCTTAGCACCACAGAGAGCGCTGTATGCCCTCAGACACACGTCTGACTGCATACAGGTTTTGCCCTAGTTCCTGTCCCCTGGAAAACAGCATCTGGTTGGGTCGCCCATGGTAACTATACTGTAGACAGCAGGTGGTGAAAATGGGGTTGACAATCTCCCTTCAAATACAGGGGGTCAGACATCTATGTCCTTCTGCTTGCATAAAACAAAAAGAGGAGCTGTGGGAAGCAGCTCTGCTCTCACCATTACAAAGTGGCACTTGGCATAGGCATTGCTTGAGAGAAAAGACAACTCCATATATGGAGTTGTATGCACTGAGAGATGTGGTTACCAGATCACCCCACGTAGCATCATTGAGAGTGGCCAATTAGTGACATCGTGGCAATCGCTGATTGGAACAAGGAAAAGGTTTTAAGGGGATGCACAGGGAGGAGAGGAGAGAGTGAGGAAGCCCGATGTACAGTGATAGCTGAATAAACCACTTGAAGAAGAACACGGTTGCCGTTGCCTTATTCAGTGGGTCGGACGTGGGTAGTGACAGATATTCACTAGCTCTTTAAGTTGGGAATCTTCACTCTCTTCTATACCTATCAGCCTTAGGGTTGGTTTTCTCATTTTTTCCTGAATTTCCTGGATGTTTTGGGTTAGAACTTTTTTTTTTCATTTTGCATTTTCTTTGACAGTTGGGTCGGTGTTTTCTATGGCAACTTAATGCATCTGAGATTCTTTTACCTCTTGTATTCTGTTTGTGATGCTTGCATCTCTGACTCCTAGTATTTTCTCTAGGTTTTCTATCTCAAAAGTGTTCTCCCTATGTGATTTCTTTATTGTTTCTATTTTTATTTTTAGATCCTAGATGGTTTTGTTCAATTACCTCACCTGTTTGCTTTTGTTTCCCTGTAATTTTTAAAGGGACTTTTGTGTTTCCTCTTTAAAGGCTTCTACTTGTTTACTGTGTTCTCTTTCAATTCTTTAAGGAAGTTATTTCTGTCCTTCTTAATGTCCTGAATCTTTATCAGGAGATGTGACTTAAGTCAGAATATTGCTTTTACAGTTTGTTGGGGGCATCCTGGGTTTGTTGTGGTGGGAGAACTGGGTTCTACTGATACCAAGTAGCCTTTGTTTTTGTTGCTTATGTTCTTGCCTTTGCCTTTTGCCATCTGGTCATCTCTAGTGGTAACTGGATTTGTTGTCTCTGACTGTGGCTTGTTCATTCTGCAAGCCTGTGTGTCAGCACTTCTAGGAGACCAGGTCTCTCTGGGAGGAATTTGTTTACAGAGAGTTATGGCAAACTGTCAGCTCTGGACTCAAATAAAAACTAGAAGGATCCTCTCCTGAACTGTTCCTTGGTCCCTGTGTCCTGATGGCTCTGGGTGGTTCCGTTTTGGGATAAGAATTTGAGCAGAAGTGGTAATTTTACCTGTGCTCATGGGTGTGTCAGTTCTTCTGGGAGACCAACTCTCTCCTGGAAGTATTTGGGTATGGAGTGCTGTGACACAGGGTCAGCTCTCAGTACAGACAGAAAGCAGTATGATGGCTTTCAGTAAGGTTGCCACAGCAGCAGTTGTACTCTGACATCTCTTACTAGCCTGATTTAGGTCTATAAGGACCTTCAAGGTCTTCACAGGTAACCTTTTCCCAGTAAACGGAGACTTAAAAGATGAGTCCTCCCTCTCCTTGGTCTCACATCATGCTTGTTTGTTAAATACTACTAATGACACCTTACTATTCTTCTCCCATTCAGATGAATGGACAGATACTTAAAAAGGTCTTCAGCCTCTGAGAAATCAGCAGATAGTAAATCACTAGATAGAGAAGAGCCCTGTGAGTGAGGTGTTCGCTGATATCGTTATCTGCTTTGCAAAATAAGCTGTGCAGAACTTGTCATATTTCATAGGATAGTATACAAAAAATAATTCACTGAAATTTGGACCATCTAAAAATTTCAAATATAGCCCAGACTTTTCTTATGGACAAACACTGGTTACAGAGTCTCTGGGAGAAAAAAGATTCAAAGAAATCACCCAGTTCTTAAAAACATTTCAGAAATCTAAGAGATGAACCTCTCAGGAATACTAACTTCCAAATCTGCAGTGATCTCTCTCTTTCTAAGATATTACATATAAGTACACCTGGTGTTTCCAGAATTGGGGGCTTCCAGTGACCAAGGAAAGCACAAAGCAAATTAAATATTTTTTACAAGATCATAATAATTAATATATGCATAATTGGAACTGTATTGTACATAAGAGCCAATTGTGTGAGGGATATTAAGGCATAGAGAATTTCTGATATCTTTAGAAAAATAGAGGCTCTAAATTGCAATGCAACCTTACAGAGAATGAATTTTTAATGATTGGGAGTCTTCTGTGACCTTAACTATACCATTGCCATCTCATGTCATAGTTTTTAGGACATTTTTATAACATAACATTAAAAAAAAAAAAAAAAAAAAACTGACAATGTTACTGGGCCATCAGTAATGCTAAGGTAGGTGCGGGTAAGCATTGGCATTAAGAAATATGAGTTAAAATGAAAAAAAAAATATCTCCACCAGTATCTAAATCTCAAATATGGCTATGACTTCCTAAAGATTATATTTATGCAGATCTCATGATCAATTTCAATTCTTATTTCAGAATATCTTATGTCTTTAGTTAACCTCCTTTATTTGAAAAATGCCTTCCACTTTCCCACCAAAATAATTTCTCAGACTGACACATTGTCTTTTCTGCACACAGGGTCTCTATTCTGTTTTGGTTCTCACTTCACTTCAAAGACACTTTCTTCGGTACTTCTGTACTATTCTGGAAATACAACAAAGTGACATTCTAAATACACAGTATTTAATAAACGATTGAACAAGACTAGCAAGATCAGGTTTCAGAGTAGAAAACATGTATCTACCACTGCCTTCTAGAATACAGTGCTTTAAAAAAAAAAAAAAAAAGATGGCCATTTTATTTACCTTTCATTTCAAAATAAACATCCCAGATAGTTATTTGGCTTTAATATTGATTTGTCAATAATTTTTCCTGAAAAAAATTTAAAAAGTTAAATAAATAAAAAAGTAAGATCAAATTATTTCTCAACATTAAATTCATCATTTTTGGTCATTTTTTCAGTTATCCTTAATGTCATATGAGTCACATGTTAAGTAAGCTTTACAATTCAAGCAGGAAAAAATTCCCCTGAGGATATTGAAAACATAGTGTTCATAGGAAAATACAGAGGCTTTCTTGCCTCAGGACTGCATAGCATGGAGAGTTAAGGTTCTAGCCAAACAAACAAGCCACCACAGCCTCCCCTAAGAGTGGCTTCTGAACTTTTTTTTTTGCATAAACTTTCAGAATCATTTAAACATAATGTCAGATAAATTTATAAAGAAAGGAGTTAGGGGAATAGAGGTGGGGATATAAGAAAGAAATAACAGAGGACTTTTGTTAAAAAGGGTGGGTTTGAGAAATATGGTTCTATTCACAGTAGTCTAGAGGCTGTTTCTAGACATTATGGAAGATATCAGGGTAAGAATTGGGAGGGATAGTCTAGTACTATCATTACACATGATGATTCAAGTGTAAGGTTTTCAGGTGTCCTTTGGTCTTAATCACACTTTCATTAGAACTTGTGGATGTTCTAATATGTTCATCTCTGTGGTACTACTATAATCAATATAGAAAGAAGCTGAACTCTGTTCTGCCTCATACCTGAAAAGAATCAAGAGTATTTTGAGGGTTTCTATACAGAAGTAGGCATATTGGGGGGGGGGGAACCTACATCTAATTGTCTGACCAGGTTATTACATATTCTTAGCAGTAACTAGTAGTCTAAGTCACAAGTCACACATGTCCTTCTCTCCTACCTGGGTCATATAGCACACTCCACATAATAAAAGCATATATTTTTTAGAAAGAAATGATTCTTCTTTACTCAGAATTCTTGCTTTTTTTTGACAAGATTGAAGTTTCTAACTTCACCCAGCACTACTTGCTGCTTGTTATTACATCTAAAGAATGACTCAAGGCAGTGGAGCACTCTAAAAAACCTTCTTTCTCGTTGCCCACTGGAAATCCTAACAATATAGCTGTATGTTTTCACTTTCTCTGTAGCCCACACCTAAGTGCAGACACTAGGTTGATGAGATAAATGTCATATATCAGTAGAAATAAATAAAGTATTTCATAACATAACATTTTGTGTCCAATACCAAACACCAGCTATAATGGTTTTGTCTCTACTTTGGATTGTTGTTATGTGTGCTAGATAGTAAGTCAAGTAGTTAAATCAACATGCAGTTATTGTTTAGTAAAACAGTTTTAACTTACAATATGATAATATCTAAGATTGAATAAAATTATAATAACTATTGTGTATAATAACTGACATGTCATTCCTGAACTCTCCAACCATTCAGTGATTTATTTTGATTCTTAACTGTTTTATTTCAAAGAAAATAAACTTAACTTTGCTTTTTGCATACAGTTCTACAAATTTCTATTTGATATGCAGTTCTAGAATATCATTATCCCAAAGGATAGACTCTTAGATGTCTCTGCACTATTCCATGCCAGCAGTGACCATAGGTATACAAAATCTTTTCATTCTTGATCCTTTTTCAGAGTTTAAAGCTAATGCATTTATACATATTTGATACATTTGAGGTCTATTTTCTTCACTAGGGTAATACTTAGGACTTTAGCTAAGTCACATATTGTCCCAGTATTTTAGGGTTTTTGTTTGTTTGGTTGGTTTTTTTTGTTGTTGTTGTTTTGTTTTTTTAGTGTGTGTGTGTGTGTGTGTGTGTGTGTGTGTGTGCATTTGTTTGAAAAGTAGTCAATTATAATTGCTAGAATTTGGAAGAGAGGAAGAAGTAGGGTCAAGAAAAAGTCCCATTCCTCTTTGCTTTCCCAAAAGAACTGTGCACGTCATAGTAACATCAGGCTTAGTCTCCTATCCCACCCATCCCATGTGAATTAGTTCCATTTAGGCCACAGTCAGAAGATGTGTATTGAACACTGTCTGTTGACCCCCATCCTCTGGCATACAGCTCTCTCTACCAGCCTGATAAGTCTTGCAGGGGAGCACAGGCAAATCCAGTTCAGATACCTCCCCTGCTAAGCCCATGGATGCCAGATCCAAGTAGGGCACTGTAAGCAAAGTATTCACCTGGTTCTCATCCAGCAGAGTTCATCAATATGCTGTTCCATGAGATCAATTGTCAAGACCAAGCCTCGGCCTACCTCTCTGAGAAGACTTGCTAGAATTCTGGAACAGCCAACACCAAGTATAACCAGATGAGTAAAAGATATTGTAAAAATACAATCAACAAAATCCAGTACAACATTGTACTACCACATTTCAGCTATTGTGATACAGCAAGCACTAGATATTGTGTCACAAGTGAATCAGAAGAAAATAACCTTAAATCTGGTCTTGTAAATATGATAGCATTCTTTAAAGAGGAAATTAATAAATGTCTTTAGTAATACAGGAAAATACAATAAATCATGTGAAACAAAGAAATACAACTGTGCATGAACTGAAAATGAAAATAAAAGGAATAAAAAAAAAACACATATAGAGGGAATCCTGTAGATGGTAAACCTCAGAGGAAAGATAAGAGAAACTAGAAAAAATATTGAAGAAATAGAGGAATCACTTCAAAAATGCCAAATCTAAATATATTCTGACATGAAATATCCAAGATTCATGGACACTATTAAAAGATAAAAACTAAAATGTAAGAGATATAGAAGGAGAATATTCATAATTACAACGCCCAGAAAATAAGTTCTACAAAATTATAGAAACCAACCAGACACCCCAGAGCTCCCAGAGACTAATCCACCAACCGAAGAGTGTACATAGAGTAATCTATAGCTCTAGCTACATATGAAACAGAGGATGGCTTTGTTGGGTATCAATGGGAGTAGAAGGCCTTGGTCGTATGAAGGCTCGATGCTCCAGTGTAGGAGAATGCCAGGGCGGGGAGGCTGAGTGGGTAGGAGGGTAGGGAAGCACCCACACAGAAGCAGGGGGAGGGGTATAAGAGGAGGTTTTCAGAGTGGAAACCAGGAAAGGAGATAACATTTGAAATGTAAATAAAGAAAATACCCAATAAAAGAAAAGAAAAAAAGAGAGAGAAAAGTTCCCAAACTAAAGAAATTATGACTATAAACATACAATAAACTTACAGAAGAGCAAATATATTAGAACCACAAAAAATCATCATACTACATAACAATCACAACATTAAATTTACAAACAATGAAAGAATATGAAATGTTGCAAGGGAAAAGGGTCAAGGAACATGTAAGGAAAGATGTAACAAAATTTTACCCAATTTCTAAACATACACTCTAAAATCCAGAAAAGCCTGAGCAGACATCTTGTATACTCTAAGAGAGTGCAGATGTCAGCCCAGACTGCTAACCTCTTTTAATCATATTCATGGAGAAAACAAGATATTTTATGAAAAAACCAATTTAATATATTTATCCAGATACTATAAGGAAAACTCCAACCCAAAGAAGCTAACTGCACCGAGTAAAACACAGGAAGTAGTTAACTCCACAAAACAAATCAAAGGAAGAAAAATACAGAATACATCCATGTGCACACACACACACACACACACAGAGCCATGCATGTGCAAGGATACACACACACACACACACACACAAAACACACACATACTACCACCACAAACCTCAAAATAGATGGAATTAACAGTAGCTCATTCATCTCTCAACATCAGTGGACTCAATTTCCCAAGAACAATGAACAGAGTAACAAAATGGATGCACAAGCAGCATCTTGTATACAAAAAACTGCATACAAGAAACATACCTCAGCAACAATGATAGATTTTACATAAGTAAAGTGCTGAAAAATGGTTGTCTAATTAAAGGGACCCAGGAATCAAACAGAAGTATCCATTATAATAATAAAATAGACTTTCAACAAAATTTGATTGAAAGAGTGAGAAATCCTTCTCACTCATAATTATTAAAGGAAAAACATCCAGCAAGTTTACCAAACACAGGGGCACCAGAATTTAGAAAGAAAATATGATTAAAGCTAAAATTATACATAAAGTCGAACATATTAACAATGAGAGACATCCAAACACAACAAATGTACAGGTCATCAAGAGAGAATATAAACAACAAAATAATAAAATTAGCAGAATTTATGGATCAAATAGATCTAACAGGTATCTACAGAACATTTAAGCCAAATAAAAAAGAATATACTTTCATCTCAGAACCTCACTGAACCTTCCTTAAAATGACAATATAGTTCATGAAAAAGCAAGCCTCACCGGAAACAACACAGTTGAAATAATATCTAGCATGTTATTAGCCCACCATGGATTAAGGCTGTAATTCAACAAGAAAAATAATGCAAATCTTACAAACTTATGGAAACTGAACAAATTTTTACCCAATGGCCACTGGATCAAAGAAATAATAAATAAAATAAATAATAAAGCAATAAATAAATCATGTTCTAGAATTCAATGAAAATTATGGAACAAAATACACCCATTTGTGGGACACAATGAAAGAAATGCCAAGAGAAAGCTCAGAGCACTAAGAGCCTTCATAAAGAAACTGGAAAAATCTCATATCAGCAACTCAAAAGTACACCAGAAAACTCTGGATCAAATAGAAGTTGGGATATATAAGAACAGTAGATGGCAGCAAATAATCAAACTCAGGCTGAAATCAATTAATTAAAAACAATGAGAACTGGTTCTTTAAAAAAAAAAAATCAGCATGATAGAGAAACATTTAGCCAAACTAACTAAAAAGGCAAAGGAACAGTATCAAAATTATCAAACTCAGGAAAGAAAAGGGCAACATAACAACAGACATTGAAGACTTTAAAAGAACCATTAGGTTTTATTTTGAAAGCCTAACCTCCACAAAATCGGGATGTCTAAATGAAAGGGATAATTTTATTAATAGATGCCATTTACCAAAGTTAAATCAAAATGAGGCAAACCATTTAAATAGAACTATTACCAAATAAAAATAGCCATTAAGTCTCCCAACCAAAACCAGCCCAGGGCAGGTTGTATTTAGTGTAGAATGCTACCATATTTTAAAAGATGAGCTAATACAAATATTTCTTGAAGTAGAAACTTAAGGGTTTTTTGAAAAGTCACTTGTGTTAGAAGATGTTTTACTGGAGGAATCACATGAAAGAATGTTTTGCTGAAGTGGACACAGGTGAAAGGATGTTTCCCCAAGGCAGACTCATGAAGAAACCTTTTGCTGAAGCACATGTAGGTGAAACAATGTTCTGCTAAAACAACCGTGTGAAAGGACAGGTGATGAAGAAATCTTTAATGACACCCATGCATATTGGTGCACCTCACACTGCTGATTTGAGGTCCATTTGTTGGGATTCCACAAAGAGAGATTCACCAAAATGGTCAGGTGTGCAAACTCATGTGGAGTCTTGCTAAATCAGAATCACATGCTGACCCATGGAGGAAACATGAGGGTGGGGATTATAAATAAGACTCAGTGGACTGGGAGAAGAGCTTGTCTTCCCTGTAGTGCTACCTGTGCAATGCTTTTCATTCTCTCATCTTTGCTGATCTTTACTTCCATGAGAGAGGTATAGCTAAGAATTTCCCTGGTATTCCTGTTAGTCCTAGTCCCTTTTGCTGACTCATGCAGATACAGTTTAGGCTTAACTGTGCTTGCTAGGTTGTGGCACATCTGCTGCTATCCCAACACTACTGAACTGTACTGCTGGTACACTTATGAAGAGTTTGCCAGTGGATTGAGCTGCTGCTGCTTATTTGAGAACTGAGCTGCTGATTTCCTGATAATGGAGATGAAATTTGCTCAAAAGAACCATTTCTAAACATGTCCACTATCCTTGTATCATTTCTTTTCCACTGCCTACGATGGCTCATGAGCTTTGAAGGGACGTTAAACCTCTTAGAAACAACCATTAAATTAAGCCAATTTAAAACTAAAAATTAAAACTTCTCAAGTTATTTCATATAATCGAACAAGAAGGCACATGGATAAATCATTTTATGATGCTATAGTCACAATGGTAGCTAAACCAAAAAATATATTTTATTAAGACAATTTCTGAGGTTAACTTTTCAAGTTCTTTATATATTTTGGATATTGGGCCTCTATTGGATATAGAGATAGTGAAGATTCTTTTCCCAATCTGCAGGTTGCACATTTGTTCTATTGACAGTATCTTTAGCCTTATTGATGTCTTTCAGTTTCATGAAGTTCCATTTATTATTGGATGATCTTAGAGCCTGAGCCATCAGTGTTCTGTTCAGAAAATTTCCCCCTGTGCCAAAGAGTTCAAAGCTATTTCCCACTTTTTCTTCTCATAAATTCATTATATCTGGTTTTATGTTAAGGTTCTTGATCCACTTGAACTTGAGATTTGTGCAAGGTAATAAATATGGACCTATTTTCATTTTTCTACATGCAGACTGCCAAGTAGACCTGCACTGTTTACTGAAAATGTGTTCCCTCCAGCCCCCACTGTAGGTTTTTGCCTTTTTTGTCAAAGATCAAGTGTCCATAAGTATGTGGGTTTATTTCTGCATCTTCAACTGAACTGTCTGTCTTTGTACCCATAACATGTGGTCTTTATTGCTATTGATTTGTAGTATAGTTATAGGCCATGTATGGCGATTCCTTCTGAAGATATTTTGTTATTGAGAATTGTTTTTACTATTCTGCATTTTTTTCTTCATAAGAAGTTGTCTATGAAGACTTGTGTTGGAATTTTGATGGGGATTGCATTAAATCAGTAGATTTCTTTTGGTAAGATTACCATTTTCACTGTTTTAATCCCAATAACCCATTGAAAAATGGAATACAGAGCTAAACAGAATTCTTGGTGAAAGAATCTCAAATGGCTGATAAGTGCTTAAAGAAATGTTTAACATCTTTAGTCACCAAGAAAATGCAAATCAAAACAAATCTGAGATTCCACCTTATACCAATCAGAATGATTAAGATAAAAAACACAGGTGACTTCAGATGCTGGAGAGAATGTGGAAAAAGAGCAATACTCCTCCATTGCTAGTGGGATCGAAAATTGAAACAACCCCTCGGGAAAATCTGACAGTTCCTCAGAAAATTGGAAATAACTCTGTAGGGTTGTTGGCCCAATTCCACTCTTCCATTGAGCATGGCTGCTTGGGGATGGTGATGAAGGGGAGTTTGATTGTGACTGTTCTTATTACATGAGCCACTGGGGAGGGTGCCAGGTTGTAGGGAAGCCTGGAATCACTGTTCCAGCAGTGCAATCTGAGAAATGGGAAAGCTGGAGCTGGCTTATGTGGTCTCCGGGCCTGTAACATGGTTGGGACCGTGGGGTTCTCAGATTCTTGGACATCCAGGGGATGCTGAGAGTTTCAGAAGTGCAGAAAATGGAGTCAAAGGCCTTTGGTTTGGCAACAGATTCCACCTCTGTGCCAGGGGGAAAGAGGAGATTTCCTCCTTGTCCCAGTCGGGATGACGGTTCTTAGCTTGGCAGCAGCAGGCTTGGTGGTGGTTGTGGCCTGGAACAGAGGTACAGGAAATTAGTTTGTGGTTCTGTAGGCACAGGCTTCCTGTGATGAGTATTAGTTAAAAGAGTCAGCCCATGTTTCTAAACAGTTTATTTTCATGGCAGAAATTGGATTTCACTTATCAAGGTGGGCCTAAAATTAGACACTTTTTAAAGGGAGAAATACCTGGGAAGGTTGTCTTATTGGCTAATCCCTCTGAACATCTGGGTACTTCATTATCACAGAGAACACTGTTTTGGGCCTAGGTGACTGTGGTCACATTCTCTTTACTTATTGTTTTCTTCTGAGATGTTAGGGATGCCTGTAAAATTCATGATATCATTACTTTTAATAGCTGAATAGTATTCCATTGTGTAAGTGAACTACATTTTCTGTATCCTTTTTTTGGTAGACGTACATCTTTGTTGTTTCTAGCTTCTGGCTATTACAAATAAAGCTCCTATGAACATAGTATACCATGTGATCTTGTAATTTGGTGGAATATCTTTTGAATATATGTCCAAGAGTGGTGTAGCTGGGTCTGTGTGTACAGCTATATAGGGTGGTGAACTCTGAGAGAAAGCATGATAAGATTGAGCTAAAGGCTAGAAGCCCTAGAGACCATAAAAAAGTAGGAGTTTTACCTGCTCCTTGTACCAGGCATTTACCATGTATCTGCAGTCACCCATAGAGAGATTTGTGAACCTTAGTCAATTAAGGTAATGGCCCAGTCTCTTCCACATACAGATGATGTCCTTTGGCCTTGACCTCCTGCATCAGGCCTGGCCTGAGACCTACAGTCAGTGGAGACGCAGACCGGAGGCAGCTCGGAGATAGTAGCGAGCCCTCCCTGCTCTCACTCTGTTCCCAGTCGGGAGATCGTCATGGGATACCCTCCAGAACAAGGGACCAACAGACTGAGACAGATGGAGATACTTACACTCCAGCATTGGACTGAAGTCTGATGCTCCCCATGCCCTGGACTACTTGTCACCTGACCGTACTTGCCCTTTGGGGTTGAAGGTGACATACTGCTGAGTCAATAAGATTGACTCCAGTAAATGGTGGGAAACACTTCAGCAAGCTAGTCTGAATACTGCTACACAATCTTTTAATACCCTGCACCCATTGGTCCTAGGAAAGCATCTCTTCTAAACAGCTGTTCCTGATTGTCTGGCATTGTCTGTGCAAGCAATTGTTGGTCTTTCAGACATTTCTCATTTTGGTCCTCCTGCAGGAGATGCATTTACAGCTGTTTGGCCTCCCAACATTTACGTAGAAGTGACCCCACCATTCCTTTTGTTTTTAAATTGTGACAGCCTAGTGGGAGCCAGGGTGCCATTGCCTCAACATTGTTGATCCAGCCTCAGATGATTCCCCGTATACTGGATTGTATCTGTCATAGGCTGTGCTGTCTTTCAGAATCTTAAGGCCCATCGAACTACCTACTACAACAGGAACATGAGTGGACTAAACCCATCCAGAGAGGTAAAGACCCGTGAAAAAATACAATCAACAAATGCCCGGGCAATATGACAATTGCAAAGCAGAGCTACATTACTACACTAAGCCCTAAATATCCTAACACAACTGAAAAACAAAAAATGACATTAAATTCAATCTTATAAAGATATTAAAGGTCTTTAAAGAAGAAATGAATAAATTGCCTAAAGAAATGAAGGAAAATACAATCAAACAGATAGAGGTCTTTAAAGAAGATACAAATTTCTTAAATAAATACAATTAAGCCAATGAAGAAAATGAGTAAAACTGTTAAAAAATGGAGATAGATGCAATAACAAAAACACAAATTGAGGTAATCCTAGAGATAGAAAACCTAGGGAAGAAAATGGAAAGAACAGACACAAGCATCACCAACAAAATACAAGAGATAGAAGTGAAAAATTGAGACATAGAACATAACACCGGAAAAAATATTACATCACCTCAAAAATATAAAATACAAAAAATTTCTGACTCAAAACATCCAGGAAATCTTAGACACCATAAAAAAACCTAAGCAAAGATTAATATGACTAGAAGGTGAAGAGTCACAGTTTCAAAACCCAGACAATATTTTCAACAAATCAAAGAAAAAAATTTTCCCAACATAAAGAAAGAGATGTCTGTTTATATAAGAAGCTTACAGAACACCAATTAGAACAGACTGGAAAGAAAATCTACCTGCCACATAATAATCAAAACACAAAATCTACAGAACAAAGACAGAATACCAAAAGAAGTAAGAGAAAAAAAATCACAGGTAACACAAAATGCAGACATATCACAATTATACCTGACTTCTTTCTCATCAGAGACTCTAAAAATTAGAACATCCTGAACTGTTATCGTGCATCCCCTAAAAAACCACAGATGCCAATCTAGACTATTAAACAAAGCAAAATTGTCAATCACCATAGAAAGCACAAGAAATTTTAATGAAATTTAAAATTCAAACAAATCCTATTAATCCAGCTCTAAATTAAAGACTATAAGAAAAATACCAACCCAAGTAGGGTAACTATATCCAAAAAAGAATAGGAAATCAGTAATTCTGTGCCAGCATAAAGAAAGAAATTGTACACATGTACATGCATGCACCTGTGCAATGTAAGCTTATGTAAGCATTCTAATATCTAATAAAATAAACTTTGAAACAAAATTAATGGAGACACAGAAGGACAATTCACACTAACAAAAAAATCTGGCAAGATGATATCTCAATTTTGATTATCTATGACACAAACACAAGGGTACCCTCATTAATAAAAGGAACATTGTTAAAGTTTAAAATACACATTGAACCCCACACATTAATACTAAGATAACTGAAGACCTGACACTCCAAAATTGACCATGTAGCCAGTAACAAACCAAGGCTGAATAGGTACAAGAAAATTGAAATTATATTTTGTATCTTATCAGACCACCATGGATTAAAGCTGGACTTCAACAACAGAGATACCAGAAATCATACACACTCATGGAAATTAAATAGCTTTATAATAAATTATCTCTGGATCAGGAAATAAGGAAATCAAAGAATTTCTAAAGTTTAAAGAAAATGAAAGCTGGGCGGTGGTGGCGCACACCTTTAATCCCAGCACTTGGGAGGCAGAGGCAGGCAGATTTCTGAGTTCGAGGCCAGCCTGGTCTACAGAGAGAGTTCCAGGACAGCCAGGCCTATACAGAGAAACCCTGTCTCAAAAAACAAACAAACAAACAAACAAAAAGCAAAAACAACAACAAAAAAGAAAACACTACATATTGAAATTTATGGGACACAATGAGAGTAGTGCTAATAAGAAAGATCATATGGAAAGATCCCATTAAAAAAAAAACAATCTTCACAAAAGTCAGAAATAATGTAGAATATCTTGGGGTAACTCTAACCAAACAAGTAAAAGCACTGTATGACAAGAACTTTAAGTCTCTCAATAATAAAATCTATGGAGACTTCAGAAGATAGAAATATTTCCCATGCTCATGAATTGATAGGATTAACATAGTTAAAATGGCCATCCTATCAAAAGCAATCCAGAGATTCAATGAAATCTTCATCAAAATTACAAGAAAAGTCTTCAAAGACATGGAAAGAGCAATTCTCAAATTCAAATGGAAAAACAAAAGTCCAGGATAACTCTACTGGCTGTCTACTGGCTGGTTTTTGTTTATTTGTTTGTTTGTTTTGTTTGTGTGTGTGTGTGTGTATGTGCCGAATTGATACAAGCTTGAGTTATCACAGAGAAAGGAGCTACCCTTGAAGAAATGCCTCCATGAAATACAGGCATTTTCTCAAAGCGTTATCAAAGGGGGAGGTCTCAGCCAATTTTGGATGGTGCCATCCTTGGGCTGGTACACCTGGGTTCTATAAGAAAGCAACCTGAGCAAGCCAGGGAATGAAATTCAGTAAGCAGCACCCCTCCATGGCCTCTTAATCAGGTTGTGCCTCCAAGTTCCTGCCCTGTTTGAGTTCCTGTTCTGAGTTCCTTTGGTGATGAACAGCAATATGAAAGTATAAGCTGAATAAACCTTTTCCTTGCTTCTTGGTCAGGATGTTCTATTCAGGAGTACAAACTCTGACTAAGAGAAACTGGTACTAGGTGTGAAATGTTACTGTGATAGCCTGGCCATATTTTGGGAAGGACTGTGAAGAACTTTGTAACTTTGAGCTAGAAGAGCTATTGGGATATTAAGAGTTCTGTGAGAGCTTGGAAGATAATGTTGAGAAAAGTGCAAATGATGAAATCCTGGCTTGTGAAATTTCAGAGAGAAGATTAAACACTTATATCAGGGCCATTATTGTTTTTATTGGGAAGGTTCTGTGGTTTTGCTTAGGTGGAGATGAAGAATCAGCTGTGATTTACAAGATACCAGAACTATTAAAGTAAAACCTTTGCATTACATTGGTGATTGATGCTGGTTGGCTGGAGCTAAGAAATTAAAAATGATTAAGAAAAGACCAATATCACTAAGGTGAAATTTTCTGGGAAATGTTTTCTGAGAGCACAGAGAAGCTTGTTCCAGAGGAAGTCATTGTTGTATTTCATGATGGCAACCAGACTTGGTAATATATGATTAAACCAGGTGGCACAGGTTTTGAAGCATGAAGTTGTAGTAGCAATGCTTGGCATTGCGAGAGGCCAGGAGAAGCCATTGGTGAAGGTTCAGCCTCAGTGGCAGTTGGCAGCCAAGGACTGAAAAGGTTGTGTAGAGTAGTTGAGGTCTAGCATAATGAAAACAGCCCATTAGAGGCTATCTGTAATAATGTGGTCCAATTGCAGCAGAAGAGAACAGTGTTTTGGATTTGCCAGTACTATGAGATGGCCACCAAGAACAGCAACAGCAGTGGAGAAGAGGCAGCTGGAGCTTACAAGAGATGTGTGCTACAAAGAACAGAGCTGGAGAAGTGACCCTATCCCTTGTGGAAAAGACCAGAAGGTCATGAGTGGATCCCAGCCATAGGCTGGTTAGAGTCTGGCTTTAGTTTTGATTGTGACTGTGCTCTGATACTTTCCCTCTTGAAGTAAGAAAGTATTTTAGTGGACCCATAATTAAGAGACTTTGAATTGTAAAGACTGAATTTCAAAAGAAATTGGATATTTTAAAGGAATTGAAATGCTAATATGAAAAATTTGTAGAGACTGTGAAACTTATAAAGTTACTTAGATCTTGGGCATGAATAAGAAATTAAGAGTTGAGGCTTAATAGTGCTATATTTTTGTGTCAAGTTGACAAGGTGTCAGTTGTACTGGCTGGTTTTATGTGTCAACTTGACACAAATTTGAGATATCACAGAGCCTCCCTTGAGGAAATGTCTCCATGAGATCCAGTTGTAAGGCATTTTCTCAACTAGTCATTAATAGGAGAGTACTCAGCTCATTGTGAGTGGTGCCATACGTGAGCTGGTAGTCCTAGGTTGTATAAGAAAGCAACCTGAGCAAGTGTATGCAATCCAGTCAGCAGCATCTCTCCATTGCCTCTGTGTCACCTTCTGCCTTGTAAGTTTCTGCCCTGTGTAAGTCCCTGTCCTGATTTCCAATGGTACTTAACATCAATGTGGAAGTGTGAGCTGAGTAAACACTTTCCTCAACAACCTGCTTCTTGGTCATGGTGTTTTGTGCAGGAATTCAAACCCTGACTAAGACAATAGCAAAAACAGTTCTTAACAATAAAAGAACTACTGGGGGAACATCATCTCTGACCTCAAACTACACTATAGAGCAATATTGATAAAAACTGGGTGGTATTGTTACAGAGACAAACAGGTTGATCAGTGGAATAGAATTGAAGACACACAAATAAAGCTTCATACTTACTGAAACTTGATCTTTGACAAAAAACCCAAAAATATACAATGGATAAAAGAAAGCATCTTCAATAAATGGTGCTGGTCTAACTGGCAGTTGAAAACTGAAAATAGAACCATATTTGTCACTTTGCACAAAGCTCAAGTCCAAGTGGATCAAGGATCTCAACATAAAACCGGAAACATGGAATCTATTACAAGAAAAAGTGGAAAAGAGCCTCAAACTCAAGGGCAAGGGGGTGAGGGGAGGAAGAGCAGAATTTTCTGAACACAACTTCGATGTCTCAGGCTCTAAGATCAACCACTGATAAATGGGATCTCACCAAAATAAAAGCTTCGGTGAGGCAAAGGATATAATCATTTGGACAAATTGGCAACTTACTGATTGGAAGAAATTCTTCACTAACTCCATATCTAATAAAGGGCTAATATCCAAAATATATAAAGAACTAAAGAAGCTTACCTCCAAAAACCAAAAAAGCCAATCAAAAAACAGAGGATAGAACTAAACAGAGAATTCACAACAGAGGAATATCTTATGGCAAAGAAGGACTTAAAGAAGTGTTCAAAGTCCTTAGTGATTAGAGAAGTACAAATTAAAATGACCCTGAGATTCCTCTTTACACCACTCAAAATGGCTAAGATCAAAAACTCAGATCACAACACATGTTGTCTTGTAAGAACTAAATGTGAATGTAGAGTTATATATATATTTGTTCCTTTTGCCACTTCATTTTATTATGTATCTAAATTTATGTGTATGTGGGCAACTGTGTGCCACAGGGTATATGTAGAATTCAGAGGGCAACTTTGGAAGTGTGTTTGAAAAAAAATAGAAACTTTTTGAGAACCCTAGCCAATAGAATAGAGCCTAAGACCCCTAGCAGATAAAGTGGAGCCAGGATGGCTATTTTCCAGGAACTTAGCAGACAACAAAAAGGTGGAACCAAGGATGCAGGTCAGCCAGTTCACAAGCTCTAGGTCCTAAGAACTGGCTAACCACAAAGTAGATAGTAGAGCAAGATAAAATTCCTGAGAAAAGCATGTAGAGGATGTTCCCCACATGACTGACTAAATGATGGGCTGGTACTTCCCACTGATATTCCCCCTCACCCCTCTTGGTTTGTGTTTTTTTCCCTTAAATACCCATCACATTCTGCACTTGGGGTCAACACTCCTCTGACCTTGCCTGGGTTATGAGTCTCGACCTCAGCCGCCTGATTTCTAAAGTAAACCTCTTGCTGATTGCATCAAGATCTGTGTCTTGTGAGTTATTAGGTGGCCGAGATCTTCTGAGACTTGAGGGAGGGTCTCACTTATTGGGGGGTCTTTCAGTCTTGAATGTAGAGAAAGAACACTTTCATTGCTGATGGGATTGCAAACTGGTACAACCACTCTGGAAATCAATTTGAAGGTTTCTCAGAAAATTGAAAATAGATCTATTTTAAGTCCAAGCTATGCAACTCTTGGGCATGTACCCAAAAGATGCCCCACCATGCTCCAGTGTCATGTGCTCCACTATGTTCATAGTGGCCTAATTTGTGATAGTCAGAAGCTGGAAACAATCCCAGATGTCTCACAAGGGAAGAATGAATACTAAAAATGTGGTTCATTTACATAATAGAATACTATTCAACTGTTAAGAATGAAGACATCAAGAGTTGGCAGGCAAATGAATGGGACTGGAAAATGTCATTTTGTCATCCTGAGTGACATAACCCAGACCCAAAAGAATATGTATGGTATCTACTCACTAATAAATGGAATATATATATATATATATATATATATATATATATATATATATATATATATATATTATCTATATGTATGTGTATGTATATGTATATGTATATATATACATATATATATATATATACATATACATACATATACATGTATATGTGTGTGTGTGTGTGTGTGTGTGTGTTTATGTATATGAATGATACCTTGGTTACAATCCATAGATTTCAAGGTTAACAAGCTAAAGGGCCCAAGTAAGGATCCCACTTGGAAGGATGAAGACAGCATAGGGTAGAGAGTGGGAGTGATCTAGGTGGAAGACAGTTGGAGGAAACAAAGAGAACATGATCAGGTATTGGCAGGGGATTGGGAACAGCAGTGAAGCCCTGAGGGCCAGCAGAATGAGTGAAACTATGCAACCTCAGGATGGGGTGGGGCATGGGGGGGGGACTCTCTAGAATGTACCAGAAACTGAGGAGGTGAGAGAATTGTAGAACAGAAAAGGAGGGACCTTAGATGAAATGCCCAACAGTAGGGAGAGGAAACTTGTAGAATTCACCTCCAGTAGAAACACAGGACATCAAGTGGAGGGTTACCATTCCACAGTCCAAAGTTCTGAACCAATGTTGTTCCTGTTTAAGGAACTACAGGGACAAAAATGAAGAAGAGATCAAGGGATAGGAAGTACAGTGACCTGCACTAGTTGGGATCCATCTGAAAGGTAGGCTTCAAGGTATGACTCTATTACTGATGCTATAGTATACTTAAAGACAGGAGACTAGCACAGCTGAAACAGATGCAGATACTTGCACCCAACCAGTAGACTGTAGTGCTGAAGGGGGAGACATCTGTTGTCGAATGTGTGCATGTGTGCGTGCATGTGTGTGTGTGTGTGTTCATGTGTGTGTTAACAGAAGATTGATAATGTGGAAAGGAATATTGTCAAGTTCATACACTATCTAAGTTATTCTGCTCATATAACTCTTATTAGGCAAAACTCTTGAATGGAATTTACAGGAATTTCTGAATTTCTTCCTTGACTTTCTTGAATTTTGTGGCAAATAATGTATGTTTTTTTTTTCTGGAAATCAGCACTTCCAGAGAAGATGCACACTATTACTTCCATTCTCAGTTCATCTATATAGGGGTCATTCAAATCCTAGTATTCAGATTGCTACAATATCATACCACACTTTAATCATTATTCAGAACTCTTCTAAAAAGAAAACCTACAGTTTTATTAAACTACTCTTCACAATTATTTAAAATTGGAGTAAACAGTAGCAAATAGGCTTACATGATCAGGAAGGTTCCAGAGAGTTGACCTATTATCAAGGTATCAATAAAGAGTGGGGCAGCCTTGGAATTAAGGACAGGGAAAGTGCATTCCAATCCAGTAAGAGATATGGTCCAGACCACAATCAGTCATTATTTTAAATTCAAGTTGGATTATTTTGACACTGTCATTTATTGTTACATTTGTTTGCATTCAACTCTTCTTTTGATGTCCTCAGGATATCTAACATCATGTTTCTGTTTCTTTCTAGGATTTTATTTACTGGAAGTGAGTGGAGATTTTTTGGATGGTTTTCCTTTATTCAGTAGACTTCTTTAAATTTTCTAAATTCAAAACATCCAAGAAAGTTGAAGAGAAAGAGGAACTGGAACATTATTGTGAAGAATAAAAATTATAAAAATCATTTTATAGAATATATTCATATATAGATGCTTTTTAAAGTTCTTTTAGGGACATGGACATTTTTCTCTGAAGCAAGCCAGACCAGTTCCAGGAACTGGCTGTAAAGAATGAAAGTCATTCAGGTGATAAAAACACAATGACAGGGCTGTGGCTTTACAGCTAGAGCTAGTGAGAAATAGTTAATAAATAGTTGGTAAATGACAGGGTAGGGCAGTGACATGGTGAAACCACATTTTTGAGAAAATGATTGTACTGAGTAATTTCCATGGCCATTAACCTTTTAGGGTGGGTTTCTCTGGAATGTTTCACTATTCTTATGTTATGTATCCTTGGCAACCCCTCCCCCCCTCCCCACTCCCCTGGTTTGTGGTTTTGCTCTTTAAAAGACCCCTAACCCATCACTCAGTGCCAAACCTTGCTCTTGTGAGAGAGCTTGTGGTTTGACCGCTGGCCAATTTCCCTAATAAAGCCTCTGCTGTTTGCATCCAGGTACGGTGTCTTGCGAGAGTTCTTGAGTGGCCACAATTTCCCGAGACTTGAGTGAGGGTCTCCCTAATTTGGGGGTCTTTAATTGTAAGAGAAGAAAGATTATTTTATTAATCATGCTTTATGTTTGGGTTTTATTTTTTAGTTATAATAAAATTTCTATAAATGCAATGGAACATTCTGAAAAAGAGAATATAACATAATAAAAGTATAGATGATTTAGTAAGTTGCAAACTATTGAAATAGGCTTAAAGAGCACATAAAATATGTTAGGACAACATTGTACAAGTGGGGAATGATAATGAACAGAAGCAAATGTATTCAAACGCTCACTGTAAAGTGACGACTGTGTCTTTGTGGACATAAAAGTCTAGAAAAGTAAAGGAAGATGTTTGAGCCACTATGTACTAGCTCATTCTCAGAAATGTAAAAATATCTATGACCAAACCAGCTCAGTCAGTCAACAGGTTCTCCAGTGCAGGAGTGAGGATTAAAAGAAAAGAGATGATTAGACAATATTGCAGCATGACCACAGCCAGTTCTGAGGCTGAAGAGTGAGGCAGGTTTATTTTTTTTCCAATTTCCTTTTAAACCATTTTAATTACATGCAAGTATTTAGGTCAGTTCTTGGTTGAGGAACCAGCAATAAAATAGTTGCAAATAGTCAAGGAACAAACAAGGCAATAAACAAAGTCCTGTGATCACTCAAATGATTGCTGTTTCTAACAGTTCATTAGGATGACAAAAGTATCTGAGCCTACTTTCCTGTCCTAGCCCAGAGTCATATTCATGACTGAGGCCTACTTCTTTGTTCTAGCTTAAGATTTTGATTCCTGACTGAAATTAGTTCTCTGTTTTAGCCTAAAATTAGATTCCTGCCTAAACCTACTTCCTTGTCATGACCCAATGTCAGATTAATGTCAAGCAGCACCAAAAGCTCTCCACATACCTGAATCAGTATAATGTTATAAAGAAAAAGAAATCTTTGAAGGCTAAAAGGCAAGAAAGTATGGACTTAGTTCTAAAAATGAGTCTCCTGTGGATGTACTGAAGACCCCCAAACTTGGGAGACCCTTCCTCAAGTCTCAGGAAATCATGACCACCCAAAAATCACTAGAAACCATACCTGGATGCAATCAGCAGAGGTTTATTGGGGAAAGTTGGCTAGCCAAGGTAAAAACTGCTCGTCCACACAGGAACAGAATTTTGACAAAAGGCCAGCAAGCTGAGGGGCTTTTCTTATAGCACAGGGTTGGGAAATGGAGGAATTTTGGCGTGGTTACACATGATAGTTTGTTTTACAAATTTTGAAAATCAGCAGGCTGTAACACTAGGAAAACCTGGTTGGGGGGGGGTGGTAACCAAGAACAGTGGAAAGTTAGCTACTTCTTGGAACCACCCAGATAACTTGCATCCCTTTCTGTGGTCAGGAATGTGTCCTCCTGCCCTGGGCCTTCCCCATCCACAGGTTGGTCCCCCTTCCTGAGGCCTGAGGAATGTTGCTCTTTCCTGAATGTATACCGGGGCAGTGGCAGTAAAGGCCTGAAATCTTACATCCAGTTCCGCTTTCTGGAAACTGCACTCTTTCTGCTCAGGTCTAAGGGCAAAGAAAAGCCTGCATATATTTCACAAAATGGTCTTTATAATTTTTCACTCTACAGTACCACCCCATGGTAAATGTTATTGGTAGGAGGAAGATATCCCATGTCATGGGAATCTGCTGGGAGCCAAACCCAGGAAATTACCTGCTGTTCTAGGAATACTATTTGGTACAAGGTTAAGAAAGGACATTCACAGGTCTCAGGTCCTGTTGGGGGCAGACTTTTAGCAGAAAGTGGCTATCAGCTTTGCAGCCATCTTGAGCCATATACCCTGACATGAGATTTGGAGTACAATAGCCTACAACAGCTGAGCACACTCCGATAATCTTGGTTTAGATACCTTGAGATTAAAGGTGCATGAGATTAAATGTGTGTGAAATTAAAGGTGTGTGATTTAAGAGTATGACTTAGAAGTATAGAGATCAGAGTTAGAGACAAGACCTAAGGGCATGATTAAAGGTGTAACTTAGAGGCGTGGCTTAGAAGTAAGACATATAAAAGGCAGAGACAGAACAGATCAGAATCAGACTGAGATCAGAATCAGACACAGCAGACAGAGGAGACAGAGAAGGAGACACTTAGAGGAAGAGAGACTGAAGAATAAATGGGATTGAATCACACCCTGTCTGGTCTCCATTCTTCGAGTCTACCCTCACCGTTGCTCTTGCTGAACCCCGACCCGCAGACCAGAGCGGCAGCTTGGGCCGGGATACAGTGGCCGCCCAAATGTGGGTCGGCCAGGGCCTCAACATTTTGCCTGGGCTGCGACGTTTTTTTGGCCACCCCAACGTGGGGCTAGTGTGGACCCCAAAAAGGTCCCAGGAACTTAAAGAACATTTGGCATTTCCTTGGAGCTGGTTATTACAGTGGGATGGTCTAGGGCAATAAGGATATGACAGTAAACTGGTCTTAGACAATAAGAATTCCATAGTAGGATAGCCCTAAGCAATGACCCTCACCCAAACTTTCTGGTTTGCTGTGTCTTTATAACCTGCCCTCAAAATTAAAGTTTCAGAGCTTGATCAGAACCCCAGACTTGCTCTCATTCTTTGTGTCTCTTGTCCTTTTATTCATTTGCCCCCTTCCCTAAGGTCTTATCGAATCCCCATGGGCTGGGGCAGGAATCCAGAGAGTATGGGTGGGTGTAGATTCTGGCATTTTTGATTCTTTGAATGGGAATTAACAAGGGTCTAACCATAAATTCCATAATTGCCTCTGAGGATGTTCTTCCAATTAAGCTAAGACACTCTGTGGGCTTCTTCTCCTTAAAAACTTTGCAACATTGCCTAATTCTCCCAGTTTTGGACCAGGTAAACAGCACAGGAACCTCCTTGTGTAAATCATATCCAGTCTAGGACACAGTCTATGATGTGAATCAATGCTGTAACAGTGACAAGACTGGAGAGTATTCAAGTAGCACATACTTATTAAGCAAGAGCAACATGATGGTGCTTGCTTATCTCTAGCATATTCTAATACATCCTTATTCTCTGAGTCTTAGAATTTAGGTGGCAAACTAATAATTGAGTTGAAGCATGATATTTACATTTGCAAGAATTAGAATTTTGAAACTTTAAAGATTTGTATGTAGTAAACCCACAAGATGATGGATTTGTGGGTAGATACCTCCCAACAAGTATAATGACTTAAATTCAATCCCATGGATCTGCATTGTGGAAGGAGAGAACCAGCTCCCATAAGTCACCTTTTGATGTCCACATGGACTCTCTTGTACACATGCCGCTACCTATATACACATTAAAAAATAAATCACTAGTTAGATAAATATAAATTCTAAATGGACTAATATATGTACATATATCATTTATATATTAATAATTATAGCTAGAGCAAGAGCACAAGCTTGTAGAATGCTTAGGTAGTATGAAGCCTAATGTTGCAATACCCTGGATGTTAGTATTCTGTCTAAACTCCACCTCCACAGTTACCTGGCAACATCCAGGTATGCTCCTCCCCACAGTTACCTGGCAACAACCAGATATGCTCCTCCCCACAGTTACCTGGCAATAGCCAGGTAGGCCTGACCCACTATAAAAGGAGCTTCTTGCCCTCTTCTCTCTCTCTTAATCTCTTACTTTCTTGATCCCTTGCCTCTAGCTCCTCTCTGTCTCCTCTCCCCTCCCCCTTCCCTTCCCCCTTTCTCCACATGGTCATGGCTGGCCTCTACTTCTGTTCTTCCTCTTTCTTCTTCCTCTCTTCTTTTATCTTCTTCCCCCAGCTTTGCCCTATCTCCCGAATAAACTCCCTCCTCTTGGAACCATTTAGTCTGGAGTGGTCTGTTCTAAACTGCACACGGATGTCTAACACTGGATGACTAACACTGGTGTATTGGTATGAGACCAAAAACTTCAGGACTGTGACCCGCCATGCTTCCAGCTGCTGCAGCTGCTGGCTGCTATAACCATGCAGGACCAATGCCACTGGCCTGCTACTACCTCTGCTAACCCCACCACCACCACTGCCACCACTTTACACCATGTGGACTTCATCTCCAACTACCTGCCATCAATGACTGTGTGAATTTTCACTGCTGCTGCAGACCAACTCCACCCACAGCCACAGGCCCATGGAACTCCCAGCACTCCAGTGCCACTGCAGCCCCCCATGTGGTGCTCTGCTACATGGGTTAGGCAGCCAGACAGACCCACACAGACCTCATGGTACCACATTTTCTGATACCAGACTTCATAAGCCTGCAAACACACACAGACATATTGATGGGTAAGGAGCTTCCAATTGGCGGGAGGGACTCTAGATGCCCAGATAGGGCCTGACCAGCCTTCTCTGGGCTGAGGGATTGGAGTTTCACTCTGCCAGTCCATATGACTGATCTCCTGGCTGACCTAAGACTTAGGACTTTGGCTGTTGGGTGACCCCCCTCCTTGGAAGAAGTTCATAGCTCCCCTCCAACCTCTTGCAGCAGCTGGAAAATCCTGGTACTAGGTTGAACTGCTTTCTGGTGATCTCCAGGAGACCACCGGGGCCCCTAAATATTCTCGTGATGACCTGATATCTAGGCTGCCTGCCTGATTTGTTACTGCCAATATGAATAGTTCGGTAACAGCCCCCCTTCACACAATGGACACTACATTGTCTTTGACTGTACCCCCAGACACCCCACTGGGTTGTCTCCTGAAAAACCTCAAATCTCTAAAATTAATGCCTGATTTGAGGCCTTCCAAACTGATACACCTGCAATAAGGTCTGGATTCGGTACCCTCTAGATAATAGTTTAAAATGGCCACCCAATGGCTCACTAGACCCAATCGTTTTAAAGGGTCTTCATACATACTGCCAGCAGTCTGGTAAATGAAAAGAGGTTCCCTATATCCAAGCATTCCTCTAACGTTGATCTAATATCTCTGTGTGTTCTGCCTGTTCCCCACCCCAGGTTCTTTTAGCCATCCCCCACTGATCATAGTAACCATCCACATGGTCCCTGGAAACATTTCTTGAGCTCAGAGCTACCCTTGTCCTTCCCTGACCCTCATTTTAGGACTCCTCCCCTTAGGTGAGACACTTCCTCTCTTCTCTTGAGACAGTTTCTTTCTCACAGCTAAGTACCCCAGGCAGGGCCTAGACAGACTGTCCTCTCTCTCTCAGGAGCACTGGCTCCAAGCTCTAGTCTCTAGAGTGTCTCCCCCGGGGTCAGTCTTTCATACTCCACCTGCTAATGTAGGCCTCTTCCCCTGCTCCTCCATCATGTGCAGTCAGCTGCAATCACTTAGTTCAGCCGGTTTGCCTGAAGCAGTGGGTTTCAGGACTCTGCTTGCCCCCTTCCTCTTTGTGGTTCTTAGCTCTGCTCTGGGTCTACTCCTTGCACCCTTCCAGGAACCCTCTCTGAGACTTGGTTCCCCATGTGAGCAACCACCCGCACAATGGGCTTGGCTGCCCTAACACTCAAGGGACTCTCTCTCTCTCTCTCTCTCTCTCTCTCTCTCCCTCTCTGCCCGGGACCTATAAAGTGACTGTTAGTGGTGCCTTTTACCACAAGAAGAGCTAACAATTACATTGCTGAGATACAGGACATGGTTGATTTTCCTTGCCCACTGCAGACTCTATCCTCCAGAGGCACTGGGCAATAACTTCTGGCTGCTAGTAGGAAGTCCCACCCTGCCATCACTGCAGCTGACCTGACCTGCAGCACATATGCCCTCAGCTGCAGGCCCATAGCACAACCCGGGGTCATGACCTGTGGCCCACAGCGCCAACCCACCAGCAATTCAATCATATGCCACTGTTGCCAGCTTTCTTATTCTGGTCTTAGCCAAATGTTTCTTTGCTAATACAAAAGTGTGCTTTTCTCTACCTACACAACCTACCAAAGTTACTTAAGACTCTTTCCTATCCTGTCTTAATAGATTTTTAATACTGTTATTAAATTCTATACAGTTACAATTAATCCTCATGGCTCTCAATCTTGTCAGAAGTCTGCTAATACTATATTTAAGTTTATGGCTGACAGAATTCCCAAAGCCTCTAACAGTTGACCCAAGATGGTTTCAGAAGACTTGAACACCTAGAAGATCAGCCTGGATTGTATGCAATTATATTGTCACTGACTCAGTGGACTAAACTGAATACTCTGAGTCAAATGACTTGGCTAAACCAAGGTAAGTCATTTCTCATGTCATGCGTATCCATTCCACAGAGAAAAAGCCCTCTGTCTTCTTTGCCCAAGAGACTATGGTGACCATGGGAACTGTTGCCTAGTGGACTCTGTCTTTTTTAAAAACAATAACTGGTAGATTATTGCTTACTCTTTCTCAGACTTCTGACTACATTGACAGCTAAGCTTTTACAGATATTATCTGTTACCTCATTACCTAAACTCAGTTGTCATAAATTAAATGCTTTATATTTTCTTTTCTTGCTATGCTACTGTCTTAATATTATCTGAGTTCATATAAACTTGGCTAACTCTAATAAAACATTCCACTATATGGTCTAGCAAAGGCTCATCTTAAAGACTGCTCCTGTTGTTAACACATGCTGTTATCTTTTTTGTAAACTGGTAAGCTACAGAAAACCCACTCATATCTATCTCTCATGGACCAAATAGATGCCATCCAGATAAGTACATCAGCCTAAAGTTCCCACTTACTACCTATTCCAAAGAGTGGGATCCCTCTGGATTTTAAAGGTACATCTTAGAAAAACTTTTCTTTCTCCCAAATGTACTTAATCTTATTCCCTGCATCTTGTCAAGTCCAGGTGTTGCGGCCCACATTGGTGAGCTGCCCCACATTGGGTGCCAAAAATGTTGAGACCACTCTGCCCACATTTGAGGGCCAAAATGTTGCAGAACGCTCTATCAGTGTTGGAACCCGCACTGCCAAAAGCCTTGGGGACTAACTTGTTAGCCCACACTGCCCCAAGCAGCTCCAGTCTGCAGGTTGGAGTACAGTAAGAGAGTGAGTGAGGACAGATTCGAAGAATGGAGACCAGACAGAGTGTGATTCATCCTGTTTATTCTTCAGTCTCTCTTCTTCTCTCCAGGTCCCTAGTTCCAAGTCCTTAGTTCCTAGCACCTAATTCTAGTTCCAGTTGCTAGTCTCTTTCCAAGTTCTTTCTCCAAGTGCTAAGTGCTTAGTCCAAGTGCCTAATACTTAATAATAATTTCTTCTGTCTGCCTCTCACCTTTATGTCTCACTTCTAAGCCACGCCTTTAAGTCACACCTTTAAATCATGCCCTTAGGTCTTGTCTCTAAATCTGATCTCTAAGTCACACCCTTAAGTCACACACCTTTAAGTCTCACACACCCAAGGGAAATTACTGAGTATCTAAAACAAGATGTTATCAGAGTATGCTCAGCTGTTGTAGGCTATTGTAATCAAGTCTCTTGTCAGGGTATATGGCTCAAGATGACTGCAAGGATGATAGCCACCTTCTGTTGGCTCCCCACATCCAGGCACATCAAGAGCAGCTCCAGAGAAGCAACCTTCAGATGCTCCATCTTCTGTCACACACACAGCTGCTTCTACTGGACCCGTTTCTTCTGACCTTTTCTTAGATGGTACCATAGACCCTGGAGAGCAGGAAACAGTCAACTTTCCTAAAACTGGACATATATCCCCCATACCCATTCTTCTAGGTTCCCCCTAGAGACACATCACCTCCAATGCTAGCAGGAAGTAGCCAGATATCACAATGACCCTATTCCAGCTTTGCCTTCACATCTTTCTAATTTTTCTTTTTTAATTAAACCAAAATGAGGGAATGTTAGTATTTTGTCTAAACTCCATCTCCACAGTTATTTGGCAACAGCCAGGTATTCTCCTCCCCACAGTTACCTGGCAACAACCAGGTAGGCCTGGCCCACTTTAAAAGGGTCTGCTTGCCTCTAGCTCCTCTCTGTCCCCTTCCCCCTCCCCCTTTTCTTCCCCTCTCTCCACGTGATTAGGCTGGCCTCTATTTCTCTTGTTCCTCTCTCTTCTTCCTCTCTCTTCTTTCATCTTCTCCCAACTTTGCCCTATCTCCTGAATAAACCCCATCCTATTGGAACCGTTTGTTCTGGAATGGTCTGTTCTAAGCTGTGTGCAGACATCTAACACTGAACATCTAACACTGGATGTGGTGGTTTGAATAGGTATCCCTTTCCTAAGCTTATATATTTGAGTTCCTGAGCTTAAAGAGTGGTGCTATTTGGGATGGGTTAGGGGATGATGTGGGCTTTTGGAGAAACTGTGTCACTAAGGTAGATTTGAGGTTTCAAAAGCTCCAGCCTGACCTTGTCTCTCTCTCTTCCTTCTGTCTGTGAATCCAGGTGTAGAGCTAACAGCTACCATGTCTGCCTGTGTGACATCATGATTCCTGCCATGAGGATAGGGGATTAAATCTGTGAACCTGTGAGCAAGCCTCAGTTGAGTGCATTTAAAAGAGTTTTCATAGTCATAATCTCTTCTTACAAAAATAGAACACTGACAAAACACTGGGCCAAATAGTTCAAGACTCTTATGTCAACATTTAGAAGGTAGGTGCTGAGAATAAGAAGTTGAAGGTTAGCATCAGTTATACAGAAAAAAAAAATAACAAATTTAAGACTATACTGGGATACATAAGAAGCCGTTTCAAAAATTAATAGTGAAAATAATGATTATTATTTAAGTTATAGTGGTAACTTTTATTTGTTACATATAATAAAAATTCTTACCTGTAATAATTGATAATAGTCCAAAATACTTCTATGGTTTCTCACTTTTCTCAAAACACTGTGCAGTGGAAATTAGGTATACAACTTATTCTGCAAGGTTCAACATTCACGCTTCCAAAAACAAGAACTTTACATTCTAAAACTGAGAGAAGTGTGTTTGGAAGTCCACCATTAAAAAACAAAGAGTCCTATTATGGAGACTGGTTCTGTAGACTTTACAATTTCTCTTGTAATACACAACAAAGCACTTTTAAAAAATATTTTTCTGAAGTAAAAGTAATTTAATTCATGTACTTCTTCTGAATTGGCTCATCAAAACTAGAGAATACACACACACACACACACACACACACACACACACACACACACACACACACATATATATTAAAACCTACAATGCTTGGAATGCATTGGGCATCAAGCTCTTCTCTTTATGGAGAAGAAACAAAACCAGTGAGTCACTTGAGTCCTAAAATTTTGAAGACACAGTATCAATACCAGTAGCATGTGAATACTTTGTTCTACTGAGCCTGTCTCTCTATATATGTGAAGGCATTGCATTTTAAAATTTGTGTTTAAGAATGAACTCTTGCTAAATAAACATTGTTGAGTTTGATTAAGCTGGAATGTTGTTTGCCACTCTTTTCCACGGGAGTATGCTTTCCTGAGGCAAATCTTTAATGAAAGATTTTATAATAGCACATGGGTACAATTCATTGACAGTTTACCTAAGAAAATTTATTACCAATTCTGTTTTATTTTTGATGGATTTTTCACTTTAGAGTAGCTTGACATCTATGGAATGATCATGACAATGACACTGAGAGTTTCTGCTTATTTAATACCCAATCATTCAGCCATAAAATTACTGCCTTAATATGTAATACCTCCTCCAATTTATGAACTAATATTGATCCATTATTATCTAAAAAAACTGTTATTCCTTAGACTAGGGAATATTAGAAACTAGGAAGAAGACAGAAGATGTGTTTACTGGTCTACTTTACAATTCAAGTTTATCAAGCTATAATTTATTAACCTAGGCCCTTTGGGAAATCACTTTATTAATTAAATTTCATTGATTATTTCAGCTCATTTTGTTTTTATCTCACAAACCTTATACATTTCCAAACTCACTTAGGTCAGCATACTATTTCTTCCAGATCAAATAGTGAGGTAGTTACACACATTTGTAGCATATTGCATTGATTTGCTACAGGCTACATTTTATCCCCCTACCACATCAATAATTAAAATAAAATAAATAGGACTCTTTTAACTGAAAGTTCTCTACTTCAAGGACTGGGTAGATACCTCCATTGGTAAATTGCTTGCCTTGAAAGCAAGAAATCATGACCATGATTCCCAGAACATATACATAAAAGCTCGATGCGTCAACAGTTGTTTCAAGTTCTATAGAGAAGACACAGGCTGATTTCTTAAGCCCCAGTTAGTGACCATCAAGTGCAATAAAAGAGCTACTGCCTCAAAATATGGCAGACAGTAATGATAGAAGATGCCTGAAGACAACCTTTGTCCCCTATGTGTATACCTACATGAATACATGAGCACCAAACACACACAAACACATTGTTACATCATACTAAGTAAGTTCATCAAATGAAATTTTCCTTGTTACATGGATTTAGCATAACATTAGGGCATTTACCTGCATTAGAGCAGGTCCCAAGACTGAGCACAAAATTACAAAATTCAGTGCTTTACCTAGTCATCTTTGCTCTGACTTGAAATCCTTATAAGACAGTACAATTTTGTTTGTTTGTTTTTTTTTTTTTCTTGTTTCTTTTGTAGGTTTTTTTGGCATTTTTTTTTTTTTTTTTTTTTAGAGTATTACAGTAGTCAAATCTATCAGCATGTAGTCACCGTAATTGTCATTTCCATTTATATGACTAAGACTGAGGATTTATTCAGATCTTCTTATGGATCTGTGACTTAATTTTTTCTTGTTACTGAAACTGTTCCACGTTACATATCTATTACAATATGTATGTCCATTTTTTCTAGTACAGTGTATTGTGGGTGCTTCTGATATTTGACAATTATGGAGAAAGTTGCTGTCAAATAGATGCTTATACTTCTGCAGCAACTTTCTTTCAGGTGCTGGAAATTTAGAGTCTTATCTGTGTTCTGCCACTTAATATTTCTTCTCTTCAGCCCTCTTCAAAATATTCATGGCCTCCAATAATCTTTACAGTTGGGGAGCCTTCATATGTTCAGCCTATCATTTCTCTTAAAAAAAAATCACTCACGCAAGTGGCTACAACTGTTCCACTAATGTTTGATGTTTAATGGGACACACTGACTCCATGCATAATTTAAGTGTTGTGGATTGCCCTGGTGCTGTTTGTATTTTGATGTTAATTCTTTTTCCCCATGAGGTGCTGTATATGACAAGGAGTAAATCAAGTACTCATTTACTCAGGTGTCTTTTTGTGAAACATCTGTCCATTTTAACTTGTAAAATAAAAGCTAGAGATGGTAATTGGGCAGTGGAAGGGAAGGTAGACTTGAGAAACTTTGGAGGAGAAGGAGAAGGGGAGGAAAAGAAAGGATGGCAGGGGAGGAGGAGGTGGAAGGAAAATGGAGTAGAAGCAAGCAGCCTGGAGAAACCTCAAGTTATGAGGAATCTCATAGCTAAGGAATTTTGTAGTGTAGTGGTAGATCTTCATAATATAGTTGTGAAGCTATTATTCACATTAATTGAGTTGTGGTTTTTATTTAGTTGTGAAGCTATTATTCACATTAATTGAGTTGTGTTTTTTTTTTTAACATGTCCTTATTTGGGTTGGAGATTTTATCACAACAAGTTGTTGAATAATTTCATTCACTGTTCAGGGTTACATTGGAAAAAAATCGATTTCATCAAGACCTCTGATCCTCAGTCCTCCTGTATTTCTAAACTTTGCATGACTTTTCCAAACAATATATGAATAAGTTCTCAATGCAGACAAATAATAACAAGTCTAGTCATTATGAGCCTAGTAAAGCAGTTAATTTTTTGAAGATAAATTAGAAGGATAGATAACTTTAAAAACACCTGAGTTATTCACGGAGAGCTACTTTGTAAAAAAAAACAAAAAAACAAAAACAAAAACAAAAAAACATTTCAGCTTGGATAAAAAAAAAAAAAAAACTTCTTAAAAAATATATAGGTGGAGTTTCCCCTTTCTATCAACATTTTAGCCTCTTTATATGCAGTCATGGTTTGAGACTGTATAGCTGTGGAAAGATTATGTTCTACATTTTATGCGTAGGATCGAGTGGTTGCATTGTGGGTAAACTTCTAAAGACCATTGCTCAATTCATAGAAAAAATATGAAAAAGGCTCATTCTTATGAGAGTCAATTATACACAATCATAGCATCTCTAATTTAATGACACTAAGATTGCCATGCCCTGATGGTAGTTCTCTATTATATCAAATCCTCTTGAAAACCCTGATTTGAATAACTTTATTTGGGGCAATACAAACAAGTCTTTGTTCAGACACAAGCGTTAATAAACCCAATAACAGTTCAAATAATCAATGCATTCATTGAACTTTCTTATATAATATGAATGAGTAATGTTCATAGACACATAGATGACCACAAAGTAGGTGAGCTGCTACAAAATTACACTACAATATTAGTGAACAATATCATAGAACTTATAATAATATGGCTGTCTTTCATATACCTATATACTTCTTTAGACAATTCAACTCTGAAGACAATTTACTGCTAGGGAAGGGTAATGGAGAATTATAGCTTGAACCTCAGGTATATTATTTATATTTCTCCTTTTTTTGATAAAATACCATGACTAAAACCAACATATAGCAAGGGCAGTTTATTGCTACTTAAAGTTTTATGGACAGTGGAATATAGAATTAAAAGATTAAAGTGATGCAGAATTATTAAGGGCTACTTACTCTGACTTGGCAGATATAATCACTTGACTATTCCACAAGTGTGTCCTTTTCTGGACAGTGATTTGTCTGTAGATGAAAAGAGGCAATTCTTGCATAGTGGCTGTCTCAGCACAACTGAAGTAACTCCAAAGATGCTCAATTTCTTCTCAGAACCCAAGACAGGAAGCTGTCAGGAGCAGACAGGTCTCTAATCAAAATGAACATTAATACAGAAATGTTTATAACATCAATTCTGTGAACTTCTGATGTTTTGAACACCAACTATCCATGTAAGACTATCTAGACTGTTGTCTGTTAACTCCACTCAGCTATTTCTAAATAAAATATAGGAAATACCCTAACAATAAACTCAGAGCCATGAATTTGCTATATGCCCTTAACTCACAGGCTAACCATCTCAAATCAGTTAGAAAAGTTAAGGAAGAACTGGGTCTAAGCCTTGTATTTCTAAATGTGTTATATAGGCCAATACCTATGAGAGTAACAATATTATTCTCACTTTTATATCAATAAGAAACTTGTACCAATAAAAACCTTAAATTTAAAATCAAAGTAAATTTTGTATCATTTAATAAATTATAACTTCATCTTAAAAGCATTTATAAATATTTCTACCAAAGGTTATGGCTATGCAATAAATCCTAGCTAATCCTCCCTGTTCCAACAAAACCATTACTTTTCCCTAGAAAGACAGTCCAATATTAACCACCTCAGTACTCAATCCCAGGGAATAGAGGTGCCAACTCTTCATTAACTTCTTCAAGCTGATTATGGGCTTTGAAATATTAGAAAAGGGGCAGGAGGAATAGTAAATTGATGAACCTCTGACTCTGTGTCTTCACTGGATCCAGCTGGAATTCCAGGACATCATAGGTTTGAGCAGGTCTGCTCAGCTTGCTTGATGAGTAGATACACCAAGGCTGTGTATTTTGCAATATACAAATCTCAAAACAAATTTTAGTATCAAGATATTTTTTGTTTGAATTATGGAATCTAGTCTTCTGGCAGCCTAACTCTGTCATGTCTGATTCATATAATTCTGGAAGTTTCTATGAGGGTGTGCTCTCACCATCCTCTCATTCCTGCCTCCCAGATTTTGAAATTCCCCACCACTAGGGAATCTAAGATTTCAGGCACCAAGGCCATCCACTTTCACTGATGCCTGGCAAGACCACCCTCAACTACCTATACAGGTGGAGCAATGAGTTCCTCCCTTTGTGTTCTCAGGCTGGATATTTTAGAAACACTACTTCAGCTTGTTTCTGAGGACCATTTGTGTGAAAAATTGTTTTCCAGCCTTTTACTCTAAGTCTGTCAGATGATTCTGGGCCAGAAGGCTGAAGATCAGATGCTCAAACGTTTTGTAGTATATGTACTGTCCAGGTGTTCAGCAGTCTCTATAAACTGGCTAAGTTTTAGAAGCTATGCTTTGTGCTTCCCATAATTTCAGTTAACTCAGTCATTCTGGATTTCTGACGGGCTTGAAGACCTATAGTTTCATAGCCAATCCCAGCTATTTACTTTGAGAGAAAAGATTTGAGAGGATGGTTTTCAGCTGATATTCATTCTAAAGCCAGGTTAAGAACTAAGTCTTTTAGTTAGGAGGGATGAGAAAAGTTCTGGTTAGTCAACAAAATTATAAACTGGGTATTAAGTCTATCTTGTACCTTGACACAAATTGGTATAGTTATGCTCTAATTGTATTTTAAGAGAAAAGTTTTATTTTAACAGGAAGGGTGGTATGTAGGAGAAACTAATGTGGGAGGAGTAAGGAGAGGAAGAGGAGGAGAAATGAGAGGAGAAGAAGTAATGAGAGCAGGAGGAGAAGGCGAAGAGGAGCTAGGTGACCAGAGGGGGGTGTGGGAACATGGAGGCAGGTGTTAGAGTGCCTCTGCCAGTCAAAAATAGATGATATATCTAGGTTGGGTATTGGTTTACACTTCTGATTGTATGGGAATCTTATTATTGAGCATTACCAAACTTATAGTGCCTTTGAGTAACATTCAAAATAAAATTCTATAAAAGCAAAAAAAAAAAAAAAAAGATTAAAGTGAGGCAAATCTATGAACTCTCTATTTTAAACATTTCACAGACTTACCAAGACACAACAATGATTTGTAGTTCATATGCTCTCTAGAGACTCAAGACAATCTTTGTACTATAACCACATGTAAAAACTTGATAATCAAATTGTATATTACAACACACTGTATATTATATTATTCAAAGAGAGAAGAAAGGGGCATAATGGGGAAATACTGGGCAAAATTAAGGTCAAACCTCAGTAAATTAAATGTCAAATTCTGTAATTCCATGTCTACCTTTAACTGGCATAGAGGGCTCTCTAATTAAAAACTTCTGCCTACAACATACATCTTTGTATTAAGGTAACATACATCTTTGTATTAAGGTTATTAGACTCCTTAGCCTAGCTTCTATAGGCAGGTGTCTCATTGCTCTGGCAACTCCAACAATTAGGGTGTACATTGCAACCTAGGCTTCACTTCCTCAGCTTGATGAATTTTTTTTTCTCACAGTCCTTTTTTTCAGGCCTTTAACAGAATTTTAACTGCTCCATGTTGGTATAGACATAGATGAAGGTGTAAGTGTAGGTGTAGGCATAGGCATAGATGTAGATGTAGCTAGACATAAAGAGCACATGATGCCCTTCACTCTTTTATTTTCATACATCAAAAAGGAAATACCATATGACAGACTTTTGCAACTTGAGATGGCCACTGATCCTCTTGAATCACATGAGCAACTGATCCTTTGTTTAGTTAGTTACTTTCTAGGAACAAAAATTTCCTTAGACTCTCTTTCAAAAATTTGAAGCTTGCTGGGCAGGATCTTGCCATGAGGGCTCCCTTCTATCTGTTCCAGTGTTGTTCTGAGCCCCTCCGTGTCCCCTTCGCCCTCGAAAAAGACACGTGAGGCAGTGTTCGGGTGGTTACTACAGCGAGGCTTTACTTCTTGTATAAGCAGAAGTGGAAAGACGGAAAGACCGGAAAAGGCACTGCTTATATACACCCTAGAGTGACATGTTCACTTCTGATTGGCTGTTCACTCATCACCCCATATTACGCCCCGGGAAGGGCAGTGACATTGGCGAGCTTTTTGCCTTTTGCACCTGTGCAGTCAGTTGTTTACTAGTGGGAGGACAGGATGCCCGCGCCATCTTGTAATGGTGAATGCTGACACGCTCACTCAGCTGGCAACATCTCCCCCTATCTATATATTTAAGATGGAACAGCCTATTGCCTATCAAGCGCTGCACCAACTCAGTGACGGAAAGCAGAGGCCTGATCCCCTGTGCAAACTGAGATATTGTAATGGCTTTACTTCCCATACCCATCTTGATGCCTTTTGACAGGGAAAGGGAGCCTCCACCCTGGGGCGTCACCAGGGGAGGTTTCTTGGCATCAAACCTTTGTGCAATCAGGCATACTTTTGGGAAATCTATCCACACTCATAGAACATTCCCTGTCGAGTACCCACTCGCAACACCTCTAGATATTCAGGTACCACAGTTATTCAGGCAAGGGCTGGCTAGACTTAGACCTCTCATGGACCCAGTGCAATGAGCTGAACCCTTGGGGTGCATTGACTGAGGGTCTCAGTCATCAGCTACTTTCTTAGCCTAGATAGCCAAATTTCAGGGGGAGATGCTTGCTCAAGGCTACGAGTGCTTGGGCAATAGCGACCTTGTCACGTTTTTGTTGGGCTCTGAGCTTACAGACCAACCATCATGAACACTAATCCACAACATAGGGCTGCACCAAACAGGCCTATCCTCACCCTTTAAGAAAGAAGAAAAAGGCAGAGGTAAGCCAAGAAGTAAAATCGCCAGGGGTAACAGGGTCCACTCATGTTCCGTCAAGGCTCAAGATCCAGAACTGCACTTGCTGATGCACCTGGTTCAACTCCCCAGTTCAGTTCCCTTTTAAATAAGCAGAAAGATTATGGCTTTGAACAAATGTATCATTCACAAATCTCAGAGGTGTAATACCTAGATATGGGGTTGCTGACACGCAGCTCATTTGAACCACATCCGTGAGCTGCTCCACATGGGCTTGGAGCAAATCAACTCTCTGATTGACCAACAGAATGTCTGATACCAGGTATGCATCCACTTTCTGTAGAATGGTCAAAGCCTCAGAGGTCTTTTCTGAAATTTGATTAACAACAGTGGCTGCTGTAACTCTATTAGCCAAGGCTATGCCAACTGTCACAGTAGTAGCTGCAAAGATGGTAATATCCGTGATAATGGCTGCAGTAATGCCAAAGTGTCTTTTATGTCTCAATAATGATGTAGTAGGGAAAGTTTCAGGATCAGCTTCTACTGGGATGAGCACAAAGGTAGGCACCTGCACAACCAAGGCTAGGTCTAGTGATCCATTCCAGCATTGTGCCAAAAGGCATGTAACATTCTTACAATCTAAGATATCAGAATTATTCTGAAAGTTGGATAACATAAAGAAAAATGGAGGGTCCACACATACTGACACCGGTTGTGCAGATGCATTCCTAAACACCTTATTAATTTTAATGTTATTCAAATGGCTAGAGATATTAGATCACATAGCTGAAACATTTTGTACTTCATGAAATATACCATTCAACAAGACAAAGGCAGAAACAGAGGTTTAAATCCTCCTATGGTAAGCTTAAGATGAGGTTTTTGCCAGTTAATATCTCTAAACAACTTTTAAAACTCACTAAGAGCAAATCAAGATTAAATGTAAACCATTTTCTTTTTGCATGTACACTCACAAGCCAGAAGATGGCGTTAGATCCCCACCACAAATGGTTGTGAGCCACCATGTGGTTGCTGGGAGTTCAGCTTTTATATTTTAAAAGTCTAGCCTTTAACGGCTGAGCCATCTCTCTAGCCCCAACTATCTATTTTTATTAGAATTTTCTGTGTCACAATCTGATTAGGATATAACTGAGGTCTCAAATATTGAAAGACACTGTCTTTGAATCTTTTTTGGAGCAACAAGTACTCTAAAATTTTTTTTTAAAGCTTGTTATATTGGAGCAAAGGCTTGAAGAAAAAAATTCTTTAGAGAAATCCATTAATAAAGTATCACACAATGAATAATATACACTAAAAGATTTAACCTCTTAATTTTTTGTATTAAAGCAACAACAATATTTATATATATGAAATGTAAAACAATTAACCATTTTCTGAAGCAATTATTTTTAACAAATATTGCTTCATGGGCTCTTAAAAATTATGAATAAATTTACTAACTGTAAATCTCTCACCTTTACCAGAAATGTAAAGGGATGGTATAAAAACATCTTTTATATCTATAATAATTCTATAAGCATTTACTGAAATGGCAGCTGGAGTAGACAAGTCAGGCTGTATAAATCTTAAATTTGAACTTTATTTTGGATTAACTTAATAACCAATCTTTTTTAGTCCAATGAATATGTTGGATAAAAACCAACCTTATTCTCTAATAATTGTTACATATATTAGAGGAATCCAAAACATCTCATTTTTAAACTTTGAATATCAAGAAATTAAAACAATTTGAACAATATTTTATCAGCAGGTACAGTTATACTCATGGAGGGAAGTAGGCATAATTTTAATGTCTCCAGCATAATCATAACTTTTAGCCCACAGACTGTTGTAAAGTCTTTGGGTCTTAGATTTATCCCTCTTCTCACAAGGAACAATGAAGACAAAAGACAAATCCCAGTAAGCACATTTCTAGGACCAGGTGGTGAAGACCCAGAACAAAAGGAGCTTTTAGCACCTGAGCTGCAGAGCTCAGTCTCATTGTCTTAATCCAAATGTAAATGCACTTAACCTTCCTCCGGCCTGTTCTCTGAGGCTTGGCTAGGCCTGAACTGTGCGATTTTGACTTTAACTTTAACTTTAAACCTTAAATTTAAACTGTAAACTTTAAAAGACACTTGTTGTAACTTTTCTCTATAAACATAGGCAAATAATCTATTTTCTCTAAAATCAACACCAAGTAGATTACCTTTATGCTATAAAGTTTTGCTGCCACAAAACAAAGTGTAAAATTTAATGGAAAACTTGTAGCATTATATAACTCAGGCTGTTGGTGGGTGTGCCGTGAGGCAACCAAGTAACACTTAATAGCTGTAAACAACGGCAGCACTGCAGAATTTGAATGCACTGGCATGGGAACAGGCCAAGATGTAACTATGGTCCATAGTGGTATACTTATCCCCAAATCGAACATCAGTATCAGGAGAATCAGAGCCGTAATCTTGCAATCTAGCTTTATTCTTCACAATCTGCACCAGCCGCGTAGGGACCCAAATTGGATTGTCTTCACCTGTGGAATAAGCACAAACAGCTCCCCTCCCTGGGCCGCAACAGGCTCTTAGCCAGTCTTGTAGCCTCTTGTTCCTATGAGAGGCAATGGCTGCACGGCATTCAGCTGTGGCATTTTCAAAGATCATCTGTTCTATCCCTGGCATTGTTTGCTCTGGTTCCCCAAAGATTCTGCCATAAGGGGAGGGGGGGTCCTTTTGTCCTCCACTCTCTCTCCACCAGCCGGTGGAGGGTCCTTAACCTTAATAGGCTCTGCAGTAGCCCTTGTTTCTTTTGAGTACTCTTTTCTTTCTCTAGGCTCTTTGGCCTTATCCCCAGGCTCCTTAGCCTGATCTGTTTCTCCAGGCTCTTTGGCCTGATCTCCAGGTTCTTTGGCCTGATGCCGGCTAACACGCTCTGGTTCTGATAGCCTGAAGCGGACCTCTCTTGAAACCTTTTGACTTGCCCTAATAGCTGTGCTGTGGGCTGGATCCTCACAACACAAATAAGCTAAAAGCGAAAACAACACATACAAGAGGCCAACTACTGCAGCGGTGGCAATGGGTGAATATCCGCCCGCAACAAAGGCTTCCACCCCAAGCATACCTCCCAGAGACATACCTCGTTCCTGTAGTATTTTTACCCGCCCCAAATCTTGGGGGGTTTCCTCTGTGCCTTGAAATTCCCGGGTTTCGACGCCAGATGTTCCGAGCCCCTCCATGTCCCCTTCACCCGCGAAAAAGACACATGAGGCAGTGTTTGGGTGGTTACTACAGCGAAGCTTTACTTCTTGTATAAGCAGAAGTGGAAAGACAGAAAGACCGGAAAAGGCACTGCTTATATACACCCTAGAGTGACGTGTTCACTTCTGATTGGCTGTTCACTCATCACCCCATATTATGCCCCGGGATGGGCAGTGACTTTGGCGCGCTTTTTGCCTTTTGCACCTGCGCAGTCAGTTATTTACTAGTGGGAGGACAGGATGCCCGTGCCATCTTGTAATGGCGAATGTTGACACGCTCACTCGGCTCCCAACACAGTGTAGATTAGGAGGCTATTCTCCTTACTGATCATTCAGCACAAGCTTTGGATATACCATTATGTTTCATATTATAATTTCCCCTCTCCAAATTGTAAATTTTGTGTTTCTTTTTTTCTGCCATTGTCCTTTTATTACTGTATACCTACATAAGCATTATTTCTAATAACAACATCACAGATAAAAAGTTATGATATCTTCAAATATCTTCCTGCCAACCTATTGTCCATTACTTTTGAATTTAACCTTAGGCAAGTACTTCAGACAAAGCAAACCCTTTCTCTCTTTTGTTGCTTTTGTCAGATATTTTTTTTAAAAATTACATCAACAGGTAAAATAACTTAGACACCAAATAAAGTTTCAGAGACTCTATTCTACTTTCCTCTACTAGGAAATGTACGCTGCTTCATTACCTTTATTATAGGCTGAGCTTCCTAAGTCCTGTTCTTCTAACTACTTCCCATGGCTTCTGAGCTGACATTACTTCAAGATATGTATCAGGTTAAGTACTACAGTGTTCCTACTTGCTGTTGCTGTTGTTGTTTTTTTTTAAATATCAGAAAATAATCTCAATCTTCTTATTACTTTTGCCGTCTTTTCTTGCCTAGACTATATGATTTTCTACTGTGATTAATTTTCACTTTAGGAGACCTTATTCAAAGTTAGTAGTGATTTTTACTAGCTGAATAATCTCAGAAGTGTAACCTGCTTACCTAGGCTTCTTGTTTCTGTGTTTCTTGCATAAAATAGAGTTGTTACCAATCTTGTAAGGTCATACAGGAGGCAAATATACAAAAAACATTTAATGTGTCAGAGGAATCATTTTTTACAAAACAATTCCTTTTCAACCATCCTGCCCTTGAGAACTTCATTTCCCAATATTCTGTTTATGGAAGTTATTGTATTTATACTTATTTGTATTAGGTGATATGCGTATGTGGGTGTACTGTCTGCAAAGGCCAGAAAATATTATCAGGGATAATTAATAGGGATCAAGTTATAGTTTATAACCTACCTAATATCAGTGCTAGGAGCCAAACTTGGGCCTCTGCAAGAACAAGAGATTTCGATTCCTGTGCCTCTACTATGTCCTCCGCAGGTCTCCTCTGTGTGCCATGGACGGCATTGTCCCAGACATAGCAGTTGGTACAAAGCGTGGATCTGACGAGCTCTTCTCCATGTGTGTCAGCAACAGCCCCTTCATCATGAGCGGCTCTGCCTCAGCAGCCAATGAAACGATAGCAAGAAGTTCAAGGGAGACAACAGAAGCACAAGAATTTCTTCCAGAGTCATCCATGTCTGAAAGCTACCCAGTGATATCACTGAGGGCGAGGTTATCTCGCTGGGGCTGCCCTTTGGGAAGGTTACCAACCTCGTTATGCTGAAGACGAAGAACCAGGCCTTCATTGAAGTGAACACAGAGGAGGTCGCCAACACCATGGCGAACTATTACACGTCGGTGGCGCCCGTGCTTCATGGCAGCCCATCTACATCCAGTTCTACAACAAGGAGCTCAAAACTGACAGCTCGCCCAACCAGGCACATGCCCAGGCATCTCTGCAGGCTGTGAACTCTCTCCAGTCTGGAAACCTGGCCTTGACAGCCTTTGCTGCCGCTGTGGATGCAGGGATGGTCATGGCAGGCCAGAGCCCAGTGCTCAGGATCATCTTAGAAAAACCTTTTCTACCCAGTGACCCTGGATGTGCTGCACCAGATCTTCTCCAAGTTTGGCACAGTCCTGAAAATCATCACGTTCACCAAAACAACCAGTTCCAGGCACTGCTGCAGTATGCTGACCCTGTGAGCGCCCAGCAGGCCAAGCTGTCCCTGGATGGCCAGAACATCTACAATGCCTGCTGCACACTGTGCATCGACTTCTCCAAGCTCACTAGTCTCAACATCAAATACAACAATGACAAGAGCAGAGATTACACTCGGTCTGACCTGCCCTCTGGAGACAGTCAGCCTTCACTGGACCAGACCATGGCAGCAGCCTTTGGCCTCTCTGTCCCTAACGTCCATGGAGCCCTGGCCCACCTGGCCATACCCTCCGCTGTTGCTGCAGCTGGCCGCATTGGCATTCCAGGGCTGGCAGGTGCTGGGAATTCCGTTCTGGTCAGCAACCTGAACCCCGAGAGAGTCACACCTCAAAGCCTCTTTATTCTCTTTGGCGTCTACAGTGATGTGCAACAGGTGAAGATCTTGTTCAATAAGAAGGAGAATTCACTTGTGCATATGGCAGATGGCAGCCAGGCCCAGGTGGCCATGAGCCACTTGAATGGGCACAAGCTGCAAGGAAGTCTGTGCGTATCACACTGTCAAAGCATCAGAGTGTGCAGTTGCCTCATGAAGGACAGGAGGACCAGGGTCTGACCAAGGATTACGGCAGCTCCCCGCTGGACCACTTCAAGAAACCAGGATCCAAGAACTTCCAGATCATCTTCCCGCCCTCAGCTACCCTGCACCTCTCCAACATCCCACAGTCTGTGTCAAAGGATGACCTCAAGAGCCTCTTCTCCAGCAATGGTGGTGTGGTCAAAGGCTTCAAGTTCTTCCAGAAGGACCGCAAGATGGCACTGATCCAGATGGGCTCTGTGGAGGAAGCCTTGCAGGCTCTGATTGAGCTGCACAACCATGACCTGGGCGAGAACCACCACCTGCAAGTGTCTTTCTCCAAGTCCACCATCTAGGTGCTGCAGGCCACAGCTTCCACCATTCTAGAAAAGAAAGCCATTTTAAAAGCAGCTGGAGTGACCTTACAGGCCAGAGATTTTTTTTTTTTTTTTTTTTTTTGAGAGTTCAGTTTGCCTATTTTTTAAAAAAATTAAATCTAGCCCACTTTGCCATGGCAGGAATGGCTTGGGCCACAAAGGTCCAGTCAGTCCCGGCACCATGCCTTAAGGGGATCAGGCGTGAGGCCACAGCAGTGCCCCGAACATAGCTGCTTTTTGTGCCTTACAAAGCAGCGTGCCTCACTGCTGCACATGCACCCTCTAAGGCCACCAGCTGTCTCTAGACCTGCAGGTGAGCCAGGTGGCTCCCCAATGCTGTGCAAGACTGGGGCCACTTCCTTACACCCTATAATCAAGTGACATGATTCTCCCATGTCCTTGGTCGGCCCAGAGGGCCAGGCTGTCCTCAGCTGCCGAGCCTTATGTGACTTTTGTATTCTATTCCATGTGGTCACAGACACCTGTGCCTAGCAATAGTTCCACTTGACCAAATACCCGAGTCTTTTCCATTTATATGCAAGAGATATAGTTTTAAGTAACTTTTTATAGCAGTGATACAACTGTATGTGTGTACTCTAAGCTTCTGTGTTCCCTGCGCTCCTTCCTTCCAGTGACCAACTTGCAGGTGGGCCCAGGCCAGGGCTGGAGAAAAAGTTCTGAGGCTTGTGGGTTTCTACCTTCAAATTTTAGACCAAAGTTCTGATTTCTGCCTGCCTCTGACTGCCCAGTTGAAGGACTGACCTCTAGGCCTTAATGTCCTTCCGGATGCCCACCCCCATCCTAGCCTATTTCTATGGGTGGGGTTCCCTGAACCCTGGTTCTGTGAAAGGCGTGGAAGAGTGTAAATATTTATGATTTTATACCTGTGGGGCTGAGGCGGTGCAGCAGTTTTTATGGTGACAGATGTATATTTTGGTACTGACTACAGGTTCAGTATTGTCCTGGGGCCAGCCCTGGCCACATCTACCCCATCCCAGATGGTGTACTGGGGGAGGAGGAAGACTTTCATTAAAGCAATTTTATAACCTTTGCCTTCCCTGAGCCCTTCATTCTGAGCTGTAGGCCAGGCTGGGCCTGGATTCAATAAACACCTGTGTCTTGAAAAAAAAAAAAAAACAAGACATTTCGTGACAACTGAGCCACCTCTTCAGAACCACTTCCTTAATATTATTATCACACTCATTATAAAGACATTCATTTTTTCAAGGCTATGATTCTTAATTAGGATGATAATACATAGGCAGTTATAATTTGCAAGCACTTTTATCTGTATTTCTGTGCTTAAAGAGAGATAGAAATGCTTTCCTTCTCTTCAAGATTTGATCAGTTAGAAGATTGTTTTTCAGCTAAATCATTTGTCTGTCAATTTAAGACGCTGATTACACTAAGAGACAAAATAAGGCAGCCTAGACATGCCAGAGTACTTATTCGTAAGCTCTCTTTGTGACAGAGTTAAATAAGGCCAGCAAGATGGCACAATGAGTAAAGGCATTTACTAACAAGAAGGGTTGAGTTTGAATATCAAAACTAGAAGTTGTCCTCTAAGTTCCACTTGTTCAAAGAATTAAATACATTGAACTCATAAACAGTCCCCCCCACACACTCACACACATACATACACATGCACACACATATACAATGCATGAATAAACACACAAATAAATATAATTTGGAAACAAAGAAAAGAGGCTATGCTATTCTGACCTTGTTTTCTTCCCCTTCAAAAATGTAAAAGAATGTTTTAATCCTACCCAGTATGTGGTTCCATATGTGGAGCCATGTGCACCATATCATATTGAATCATTCACAGGGTGTGCTGGATTGATTTCTATCAACTTGACAAGAGCTAGTATCATTTGGAAAAAGGGACTTTCTATTGAGAAAATATCTCTATAAAACAGGAATTTAGGTAAATCTGCAGTACATTTGCTTAATTAATGATTGGTGTGAAGAGTCTAGATAATCATTGCTGGTGGTGACACTGGACTGATTATTATGGATTCTAAAAAAAAAAAAAAAAAAGCAGCCTCTGCAAGTCATGAGAAAAGTGAGGAAGAAGTGGTATTCCTCTATCCTCTATGCATTAGTACATTCCTCTAGGTTCCTAGCTTGAGTCCCTGCCTTGACTTACCTTAGTGATGAAGGATGACCTAAAAATTGCAATGTGAAATAAACTCTTTCCTTGCAAAGTTGCTTTTGGTCTAACATATATTGCAGGGTTCATTATGGATGCTTAAAGGGAAGGTGTGACACAGTTCCTGCCCCTAGAGCATCACCAGGCTGTTGATACCATGAGCTCCACATTCATTGGTGGTTTCTCTGGTCTTAAAGCTGATATGTTGTCTTTACTACTCTACTTTCTATCTGGAGAATATACTTATCACCATTACTCAGATCAAGTCACACCATAGTGAAATGGTTGTGGTTTTCAGAAATGAGGAATGGAGATGGTCTTGATGCTATAGAGGATGAGGAACAGTCCTTCCATTTGGCCTTCAGGTTCATGGGAAAGAATCTAGACAACTTAACTATAAGGACCATAAAAGTTTACATGATCATTTGTAGGAGGAGTTCATTACCAGACTTGGCCTTAAATTTGGAATCATGAGGAAGCACATTTACCCATTGGTTCAATGACTGCTCCACTAATTAGCCAGGGTAAACTTGGGAATATTAAGGACAGAGACTTAAAGTGGTCTCAGAACAAAAATATGGATATAAAAGTTAGAAAATTATATATGGCTTAAGCATAAATAGTAGAAGGAGAGTACATTAGGCTATGGAATTACTAAGATAAGGAAATGAAGATTAGAGAATTGAAAGATGATGTAGAGACATATAAAAAGTACTCTGTTTTTCTAGCTGATTAAAGAATTGGAGATAACAATGCCTGGGAAAACAGTAGTGTTAAATGATTTACTTAAATAATTTCAGTACTTTGAAAAAATCATTTTAATCTTAGTAGCCTATTATCTTTCTGTTTTTACTTGGGAATTGTTAGAAAAGGCTATTGTCAGCTGTCCCAGAAAACTGCAAGAGCTTTGCCCAGCTTATTGAAAATAACAAGCAGTGTAAATGTAAATCTATAAGGAACAGTGTTTTTGCTTTGTGTTTAGTTCTGCTCTAAAGAAACCGGGGTTGGGACTACTGATCTGGGTCTCATAGAGTTTATGTAAATTTAAGAATTTTTGATCATTATTAAAAATAATTAAAGCCTTGATAATGTAGCTCTAGTAAATAAAAGGCTGTATTAAGGCTCTCTGGTTAAAAGAAGGCAACAGCAAAAGAAGAGAGAAGGCAACAGCATGAGAAGAGAGAAGGAAATAGCATAAGAATGGATATAGTCAAAGTATAAAAAGGAAGATGATATTAAGCTGAAAAATTAAGGTGAAGAATTATAAAGCTAAAGAATAATGAATACTGAGAATCCTTAGGAAATAGAGAGAGTACCTGAACTATCAGCATGCATCGATTACTGATTCTGATTCTTTATTGAATCAGCACCATACTTATTCTTTCCTTTCTCAGGACCCTCCTCATACTTAGGCTGGACCTCGACAATATATCATAAAAATAGAAAAATCAAATGCATGAGGTAAGGAGATTTCTGCCGGTGTCAGAAAATATAAAAATCATATATCTCTACTGACCATGTAATTTTGCTGAGGAGTCTTATACCTCAGTTTCTTCTTGATGTTTCTCCGTCACCATGTTTTTCACTGGTTTATCCCACAAAGCTTTACTTTAAGCTGACTCTTAATAAGGCTCTTCAGGTTATAAAACAAAAATGTTCTTTATCAGTAAGTACCCATCATAATGGCTTTGCTTGGAAGCCTTAAGAAATATAAAAGTAAGAATCCCCCGTTGTTCACAGAATTTCTGTTAGGGCTTCCCTTCCCCAACTTTCTTAATCCTTCCCCCCTTTAAGCTACTCTTGCCTAATAAAGTTACTTTTGAAGAGTGAATAGACATCAAGAGGAGAGTGAAGTGACAGAGTACTCAGAGAAATACCATGAATAATGGTGATAATTTGACTTTTATATTTTCTGAGACTGTCAGGAAAACCCATACCACATGTATTTGAGTTGTCAATTGATGATTTTATGTCAGCTCCTTTCCTAAATTGGCTTTTGTTTGTCACCATAGTTGTCTCACCATTAAAGTTGAAAAGATTCACATGGAAATAGAGAATTGGCTAATTTCTTGGGAGTACTATTTGCTCTTTAAGAGACTCACTTCAATTCTGAGCATCAACATGGTAACTCTTTATCTCTATTTGTCACTTCAATTCCAGAAATGTTCATTCTTTCTATTGTTCTCTGCCAGCAATCCGACATGTAGGCAACCTACTTTTTACTCATATAAACAAACAAATCTTTAAAATATTCATAAGTAATATACATTACATGAGATGATGCTTAGACAGTCTTAGTGGTATGCTGTAATTCTATGTATAGGAAAAATAATTTTTCAGAATCAGAAATTTAATAAATAATCTGTCCAATTAATTTTTAAATAAAAGTTCCAAAACCTTAACATTAAAAGTGAATTCCATTTACTTCATATCCTTTCAGTTAGTCAGTATAAAAAAATCAAGGCCACTTTCTAAATGGACTAATTGAAAGGGTAGCAATCACACCCACAGACTTTAGGGTTTTTTCTTTTACTGTTACAGATGAGGATTCAGCATGGGGTCCTGTGCAAATGAAACTTCAAGAAGCACCTGATAACCTTCTTTGTCATTCCTCCACCTAATAGAGAAGGTGAAGGTCTCCCTGAAAAGGGCAAAACCAGTGCATTTCCTGTTGGATCTTTGTAACCTTCATAAACTCCTCTCAACAATGTTTAGATGTGCCTTGAAGTCAAAGATCTCCTTCATTTGCATCTGTGAAGTTTTATTTATTTATTTATTTATTTATTTATTTATTTATTTATTTTTGCTTGAAAGAGTAGTTAGCAGCATTAACAGCACAATCCCAGAAGACAGAAAACTGTCTATGTCATTTACACTATTAAACTCCCTACACCCATTAACCAGTCTTTTTTCTAAAGATTGATGTTGCATATCTGTATATATGTTAGAAGAAAAGGAACTAGAGTGAGGCTGAGCTGGGGGCTCAGTAGGTAGAGGGCTTGCTGCACATGTGTGAGGACTTGACTTTGGTAATCAGATATCCAATTTGATATTGGAAAGGTGTCATATTCTTTTTATTGCAGAACTGATATTATTAAACTTGGGGGTGACTGCATGGAGTCTAAGTTAAGTTCAGATCCCCATTTTCAATACACCAAATAGAGGAGTCACATTAATAGTTGAAGCAGAAAATATGATTACATTCAATTGGGTCAATTTGGAGAAAGTACTAAGATATCCACCACTCCCACTCTGAAATCCATCTTTTGGGTCCTGAATTGTGATTAATGCACTAAGAAAATGCAAACATAAGCAGTTCTGGTTAACATGCAGCCCTGTCAATCACTGACCCAATAATTTCTGGTTCCCAGTCTCATGTTGTATGGTGGTCTGACAAGTTGTTAGAACTGTTAATTTTCTTCACTTTTAGGAGACAAGCTTCTTTGCTCTCTTATACTTCTTCTTTCTCCCAACGTGAGATTTTAGCAGAAATTCCCATTTCTTTACAGTCTATTCTTTCATTGTCTGGAAATCAGACACAATTATTTCTTTAGAACATGTTCTTTCTACCAGCAGAGTTAAACTATGATTGTGGAGACAGTGAAATTGGACCCCTGGAATTCATTTGTCAACAAGTATAGTTTATTGAGTTAGCTTAAGACTAGTGAAAGGTTCATTCTCATAAACCAAGGTAAATGGCTCCTGAGAAAAAACATTCACAGTTGACCCTTGAACACAGATAGGTCTGTACTCACTCACACATGAACACACAGAAGAGATAGAAAAAAAAAGATAAAGAAACAAAAACAGACATAGACAGAGACGGTGACTGAAACTGAAGATGAAAAGAATGAACCAGAAATCATGTATTTTAATTTTCAAATAAATATTATGTGCAGATACATTCAGAGTGAAGATGGAAACTGAGGACAGTGTGTGTTTCCATTTGGCACTGCAATTGAGTTTAAAAGCTTACCCCTAGCCCCATGTGCAAGAGATTCACCCTATGTCTTTCCATCATCTTCAGTGGAAGAACTTTAGTAGTCTCTCTCTCTCTCTCTCTCTCTCTCTCTCTCTCTCTCTCTCTCTCTCTCTCTCTCTCTCTCTCTCTCTCTCTCTCTCTCTCTTCTACAAAGATGATGGTACAGAAAGTGGATATTCACAATGTACTGTGCTCCTGCTTTTCATCACTTTAATCCAAAGGCAGCCTTACCACAAACACATATAGCTAAGTACTTATAAACATCATGATGTGGGGCATTCCCTCTCTAGGAACATTATCCTGAGAGACTAATATTTCTCTTAAGTAGTCCTGCCCTGTGGCCTGTAATGTTAAAAAAAATCTGTTAATTGTATACCCTAATGGCAAATTTAGGTTATCACATTTCTCTTAAACCTCAGCTATCATTCCTAAAATCATGTATTTGCTTCTTTCAAGTACAGTTCTTTACAGGATGGGTCCATTCTTTGTACAGTTAATTTGCAACCATTCCTGAGAAGGATTACATCAGCAAGAAGGTCTTTTACAAATGTCACCATCATGTGTTTTCTTTATTATTTTTGAAAAGGCTCAAATACTTCAACTTTTTAGGACATCAAGAATTCAGAAGTTCATACAGGCTTTTCATTAATTAGCCTTGAGCAAAAGACTAAACCAGATACATCTAAAAACTTACATTTTATCTTGCTGCTAGATTTCATACAAGTTTGTAATTTCCATGTGAAAATTGCCTAACTTTCCATCAGAATAAAAAAAAGTTTAGAATCAAAGAAGGAGCCTGACTTATATGATCAGAAAGGAATAACACAAGTAACATTTAGCAATTAATATTATACAAAAGTCTGTAGTTTTCTGATTAATATTTACTATGGTCCCAAAATATGTCATTTATCTCTTTTGTGTTGTATGCATTTGTTATGTGTGTGTTATGTGTGTGTATTTTATGCATGTGTAAATGCTTTACTTATAGCATATACATATACATTAGTATGGGTATACTTGTATGTACATGAGCATTTATGTGGAAGCAAATGTCTAGCATATACTGTCTTCCTCATCCATTTGCTGTCCATATTAGTTTTTTTTTTTTTTTAAGTCATAATATTTCCCCAAACCTGGGTCTCACTTATTGAGCAAAACTGGTTTCTACCTTCTTTCCCCACCAGTGCTGGGATCACATTCACATTCTGGATGTCTGGCTTTTAATGTGAATGTTAACAATCAAACTTAAATAATCATTCATCTAGCTAAGCAGTTGAACAACTGAAAAAATCTCTGGAAACATATTCACTATGCATGTTTTTCAAATTTTTGTTACTTCATTGAGAATTCTGTATAATATATTTTATTGTATTCACCACACCCCTCCAGCATCTCCTCAAAGATTCACCCTCATTTGTCTGCCCACTTAAATGTGTGTTCTTATTTTTCTTTTTTTTTAAAGAACATCTAATTTGTGCTGTTTTTGGACATGCAACCTTCTAGTGGAGCATAGTTGAAATACCAGTTAACACACCCATTACAAAAAATGAATTTTCATTTCCTGACAGCTATTTATTGCCAAAGACCTCCTCAGTTAGGGGTGGAAAAATGCTCTCACATTACTATTCTATTTTATATGGATTGAAATTAGTGGTGTCTTGTGTGTGCTGCTGTGTGTTCATATGTACAACTCTCCTGCTATTTCCAGATTATTTCTCTGTAGTTTTACACTACGTCTGGCTCTTACAATATTTCTGCCCCATGTTCTGTAAAAACCCCTAATCCTTAGAGAAACCGATTAAAATTCAGGTATTCTGTTTAAGGTTGAGTAGTGTTTCTTGCACTTTGATCAACTGTGTGTCTTTCTGTTTCTCAGCATATACTAAAGAAAGAAGCTTCTCTGATGAGGTTTGAAAAATTAGCTAGTCTATTGGAAAAATAAGTTCTTAGCAATTGGCTTATTGTTTTGGTGATTTAGTAAAATAATAGTAATAAGTTCCCTCCATAAGGCTTACGAACAGATCCTCTATAGTTCTTGGTTTAAAATGGTGCCAGGTATATTTTTCTCTAGTTGAGTATGTTAACTAGAGTTTCTATTGCTGTGAGGAGAAACCATGATCATGGAATCTCTTATAAAAATGTTTTATAAGGCTGGATTATAGTTTCAGAGATATAATACATTATCATCATGGCAGAAAACATGGCAATATGCAGGGAGATGTGATATTCCAAAAGGAGATGAGAGTTCTGCACCCAAACCAGTATATAGCATAAAATGAATGTCATAGTGGGCATTTATTTAGCTTATGAAACATCTAAGCCTACTTCCTAACAAAATACCTTCTTTCAAAAAGCCAAATCTAATCCAACAACATCATACCTTGTCTTAGTGTTTTATTGCTGTACACAGATACCATGACCAAGGCAGCTCTAATAAAGACAACATTTCATTGGGGCTGGCTTACAGGTTAAGTGGTTAACCCCATTATCATTAAGGCTGGAACATGGCAGCATCCAGACAGTCATAGTGCAGGAGAAGGCAAGAGTTCTTTATTTTCATCTGAAGGCTGCTAGAAGAATTCTTCCTTCCAGGTAGCTAGGACTACAGTGTAAAAAGTACTACAGTGTAAAAGCGACAGTGATACACCTACTCAAACAAAGGCACACCTTTAAATAGTGCCACTTTTTAGGTCAAGTGTATTTAAACCATAACACACCTCTTAATAGTGCCATTTCTTGTGGCCAAGTATTCAAAGACACGAGTCTATGAGGTTCATTGCTATTCAAATGACCACATCGACAGAAACTTAAGTCTAACAAGAAAGTAGTTTTTTGTTTGTTTGTTTGTTTGTTTGTTTTTTGTGTGATGCTTGCAACAGTGTCTATGTATTTCCAGGTGAGTCACTTTTGTAGTTCGCAGAGTTCTCATGAATGTAAAACTGATGGTTACTCAGTTTACTGATGGTTTAGTTTTCATAGAATAGTCATAGAATACCACAGAAAATTATGAACGCTTGCAAGAATACACAAAAAACTTCAACACAGATGGGTTAAACAACTTCTCCAAGTATGTGACCTATAATAAATACCCAGAGAATCTGGAAAGTAATAAATTACCCACTATATTCACAATGAGCAAACTAGTAATCTGTTCTCCTCTATGGCTTCTGCATTAGGTCCTGCCTTAATGTTACTCTCCTACTTGAGTTTCTGTCCTGGCTTTTTTTTTTTTTTTTTTTTTTTTTTTTTTTTTTTTTTTTTTATGATGTACTAAAAAGTGGAAATGAAAATTTACTCCCCAACTTGCCTTTTGCTTACGGTATTTGATTTTAACAATAGAAGCCCTAATTAAGATGCTAATCAATTCAAGATTGGGTTGATATTTATGGAAATTTAGCAGTCTTTGGGGTGATGCTTCTACAACAATCCTCTTACCTATTCCTGTGGGGTTATGTTATCCAGAAAGGCTATGCTTAACCTCATTGATTGTGAGCTTCCAATGAATTCTGCAGCCCTTCCAAAAGCCAACTTCTCTCCTACCAAGGTATGTTCACTCTTTGACCTCAAGCAACAAGTACAGGGCTGTCACATTTCTTTTCACTAAATTACTACTTCCTTTCAATGGTAGAGCCAACTACAAGTGTTTTTACTAAATGACAAGTTGAATATTTAGTATTCAAAGGGGGCACTGAGACAGATTCTCTTTTTCTGTAACATTTAATAGACCAGTTAATACATTGAACAAACAGTTAGAAACATGCTCAAAACTGTGTAAGTGTAATGTCCTAGATAAATGAATTGGAAGGGGATCTGTTGGTAGTTCAACCACTTAAGCCAGAGTTGAATATGTATGCTTTAGAGGCATCATGCAATGAGGCATTCCCAGGAAAGATGTGTGATTTCATGAATTCTGGAAAAATGAGAAAGGGGGATATGAATGGATGAGATGTACTCATTGCACAGATGGGAAGATGAGTTTTTGTTAGTAACCATTGGATGTTCCAGTGTTTAGCAATTTGAGGTCTCTAAGCTTTTGTGTAGACTGGAAAATATTGCCTGTATTCTATCAGCGGGATAAATTAATAAAGTGGCTGTCAGGAAGAAGCTTGCCACTTCCTTTGTAGAAGACAGATAAATCTGTGCTCTGAGCTGTGAGCATATCTTGGTTTTGATACTAATATTATTTATTTTCTTATATACATATAAGAAATGTTTCATCTAAACTTCCTTTTAGAAGTCCTATAAAGATGTAAAAAAAAAGTGCAAATACTTGTTAATTTTCCATTACCTTTTCAATGCAGGAGAGGTTGTCTGTGTTTTCCTTACTAAATCAAATTTGATTGTTAAAAAAACAGATATAGGAAATCAAAAAATGATTAATGGAGCTCTGAATTAACTTCATGCCTAGTGAGGCTGAAAAGCACATAAAACATATATGCCTAATATGAGTCATTTTTATAGATTAATTACCCAGAAATTACATGTGTTCATTATTCTACATCATTGATCAGAGGATTGCCAAGGCCTAGCTTTATTTGATCTACTGAATAAGGCACATTTTTCTGTTTCCCTAACTTTGTAGGAAAAGAACAATAATAGACAAAGGTTTGATTGATTTTGATGAAGCCAAAATATTGAGTAAGAAATATCAACAGTGAAACAAATATTACTATGTAAAAAGCTCTATTCAATATTAAGCATGACCAGATTGCTGGATATAACAACATTTAAAAATGTATTTTTTATATGTTGAAAGCCCCTTAGAAAATGAGAAAGATTTTGTTGTACTTTTTACAAAGATATTCATAATATTAATTTTAAAGCCATCTATAAGCTATTCAATAACAAATTTGGAATGCTCATGCAAGTGTGCCTCCAAAGGAAATATTAGGAATCATTTTGATGATCACTTGTTCTTTGTTCAATTTCTCATGTGTTGAAATATTCTTTAGTGTGTGATTTTTTTATTGGGGTGAAAAAATAATTTAAATGATACTATGTTCTGCAAATGTGCCTCTTACAGATGCCCTTCCCTTTTGCTAGATTTTTTTGTGGTTTCTCTCTATATTTCTTCTTTTTTTTCTTTTTTTTTTTTGTTTCTTTTCTCTCTCTTTTTTGATATAGTGTGTGCCCTTGCCATCCTTGGTCTTGATTTCTAGACTATCCTGGAGTCAAACTAGAGATCCTTCTTCCTCAACCAAGTGCTGGAATTAAAAATGTGTATCACCATCATTTAGTGTAATTTGTGTGTGTTTGTGTATGTTTGTGTATGTGTGTGTGCATGTGTATTTGTATGCATGTGTGTATGTTTAATAGTGGTGTTTAAAATATTTTATCAGTATGTAATTAGAAATTGTTCTTCTGTAAATATCTTACATATATGTGATTTATCTATTATACTTGAACACATACTCCACAATTACACAATTATCCTCTTCTATTACATTAAGTGTTTATTCTTCTATAAAAATCCACCTCTTATATGCACTTTTATTTGTTTGTTTGCTGGCTTGCTTGAGGCCCACTGCATTCTATATTTGTATAAAACTGACATCCCAGGCAAGATCTTTCCAGTGGTGCAGGAGTGGCACAATGGTTTGTAGGTAGCCAACTCTTTTCTACTTAAAAATAAAGCCTGTTCCCATAGAGAAAATCATGCTACAAATCTGGTCAGAAGTCCATTAGTTTGGATGTATAAACCCTTGAAGGTACCCACTACCATTATTCTCCATGGGCTTGATATCAACTGCTTTCAAAAGGTTTCAAAAGTACCAGGTTAGAAGAGTACTTGGGACCATTTCCAGTCTGGGCCTGAGCACTGAGCGGGATCACCAGCAGCAGCTCTGCACCCAACCTCACAAAACCTAGATGAAGCAGGGCTACCAGGAGCTCTAACCCGGGCAGTATCTAAGGTAAAAATGAATCACCCACTGTGTCTGCTGTTGGAAGTTCTAATCCTGATGCTGGCCTCTGGACTTATACTACTTAGACCTTCAATGGGCCATTGACAAGGACATCAAATAGCTAGAGATTGCCATTACTAATCTGAAGAAAGCCCTCGTTTTGTTGTCTGAAGTGATCTCCAAAAATTGTGAAGGACTTTATTGGACTTGATTTACTCTTTTACAATTGAAAATACTGTGTACAGCTCTAGACTGTGTACAACCCTTAAAGAAGAATGTTGCTTTTACATAGACAAGACAGGGATGGTTAAAGAGAGCATGAAAAAGGCCAGAGAAGGTCTTGAGAGAAGACAGAGAGAGAAAGAGAAAGATGAGAGCTGGTACAAGAATTGGTTTTCAACCTCTCTATGATTGTCAACCCTACTTCCTTCAATCTTTCAACCATTAATTGGGTTATTTTTGCTTATTTCTTTTGGTCCCTAGGCCTTAAATAGGCTGACTAATTTTGTGAAACAAAAGATAGATAATCTGATAGCAAAATCTATTCAGATACATTGTCATAAGTTAGCTATGGGGGACCATGAGACTTAAGATGAGATTGTTAATCTATCCAGGGTATTCCCAAATCTGATCTCCACCCAACCTAAAAGAGGGGACTTCTGCCCCTAGAACAAGCAGTGAGGGGCCACCCAGAACCCCCTCTATCTGGTGATCTGAATTCTTGCATAGGCTGTGACTCTAAGCACTGCAAGGGAATATAAATAAAAGTTAAAAATATGTTTCTGGGTTCCCTGAGGGACAAGCCTGACTGCATAGGGGTTGATGTCAAAAATATCCTCTCTCCAGGAAAAAGACATCGGGACAGGTATGGCTATCATGCCTCACTGAACAACGACAGGAGGACTGGAGCCATTACAAGGTCCCCTTTAATTACCAGAGGTCAGGCCTCTATCCCTGCCTTGGCAAGGTTAGAATCGCCATGGTCCTTCTATACTTGGAGAAGGGAGGAGATGTCAGGGGCAGCCCTGCTTATACACTGAAGGCCTAAAATCAGCCATATGCCTAAAATCAGCAATAGGCCTGACTTACAAGCTTGCTAACACAAAGTCTTGGGTCTCTATGGAAAAAACACTGAAACAGAGGGCTATAAACTATTGTAAACAGGCAGCTTTTATTGAAATCTACCAGCCTGAGTAGTCATAGAACTTGTAAATAGGCAGCCTTTGGCAGACAGTACCAAATTAGATAAGGACAAGTGAATCATAGGCAGAGTCATAGTGACCTGACACCTGAACCTTCACCCACCTGGTACCCTGTTCTGAAAAATATCTGTACTCCCCCTGAACACCTATGCTCCTCTGTCATCCCCTTCCCCATATCTTGCATTTTTGTGTTTATAACCCCCATGTTAAAAAATAAAAATTATGATTTGATAAAACACACACACACACACACACACACACACACACACACACACACACACACACACAGTGTACCCATGGTTCTGTTGACTTAGCTCCTGACAATCTATTTTCTTGTTCTCAGAAATACTTTGAATTATAAAACATTATTGTGGTTTTCGTTAGTATGCTGGGTAAAATAATTTTTATTGATCTCATTTTAAACTTCAAAGTTTGTAGTGAGTTAAAATGTCCTTTAACATAACTATAGGTCATATTTATTTTCATATTGTAAAATGTTAGTAAATCTGTTGAACATTTTAAAAAACTGGATTCCTTTTTGAGAATTTCATATATGAAAACTGTATTTACATAATTTTCCTCTTTCTTCCCTTCCTCTCACTTTTCCCAACCCCCCATACTTTTAAAATACATCTTATTATTTAATTAGTGTTTATATATGTATACATGTATAAGTATTTATGTTTATACAAATATTGATAAATAAAGCGTTTTGAAAAAAATTAAAAAAGGATAGTACTTGGATTGCTTTCCAATCTTTATCATCTGTTTTCAATTTATCATGTTTCTATGATAAGAAATGATCAAGATCTAGAAAAGTCCATTTTATTCTGATTTAGATAAGCTTCAGGACAGAATTTTAGTGACTTAATCAATATTAATCTAGATTTCATGGCAGGCAACATCTATCTGTATTGTCAATTCATCCAGCCTTAACTAATATAGCCGTCATTGCTTACATTTTCACTGTGACCATGAGTTTTTCTATGGTAAGAATATGATAATAACTATTTTATATTTCAGTTTTGCGACCTATTCTGTAGTAGGCAGAACCAGAATCTAAGGTGCATTTTTATATGGATATTTGATTTTGTGGATTATTTCCTCAAGTAGATAAATTTCTGGGAGTTGTGTATATAAACACAAGGTTTACACAGGGCAGCAGTAGGAGAGGGGAGTAGAATTTTAATGAGGAATTTAATGTTGAAAAACTGATGGAGAAAAATGATTCACAAAGTAAGAAGTAGGTCATAATATGTATCAATACCTTAATATTCCCATGACAAGAGCAAGTGGAATTTTACTTCAGTTTAATATCAGTCTTGTTGTCTTTAACAGTTTTACTCTTCATAAGTGAAATCTCTGCCCCCAATTTGAATAGAAATGATAAATAATGCATATTTATTTTCAAAGTAATGTTCTGAGCTTTAAGAAATCAATTTTGAAATGTTGAATCATTTTCTGGTTGGTATGAAGTTATGATCCATATCCCATTATATAAAGTATATTGTATTATAAATGAACATTATTTTTTATAGAATTTTGCAAGCCATAAAGGGAATTGAAGACTTTTCTATTGAATGTGAAATGTGTTTTTTGTAAGATAGGGAAAAGAGTCTAATCTAATGAAATGATACTATAATGATATTTTACTACAGATTATGAACTGAGAATTTGAACAAAGAGAAACAAGTTCACATGTGATGATAGATTAAAAAAAATCTTTCCAGAGAGTGTACAGAATGAAAGATGGAGATAGAACAAGTGACCAACAGTAATACTACTTCTTGCTGAATACTTTTTGTATCAAGCATCAGGATCTGTTATAAAGATTGACACATGGCCTATTTTCTAAATTCCCTATATTAATTAGGAAGAGTAAGTTGGCCAATGCAATGAATGTGAGTGTCTTGAAGATAAATGAAAGTCTAAGTCACAAAGATTTTTCCCTTGACAGCATGTTAGAAATAATAATTTTCCAAAATTAATATCAGCTGCATTTCATGCTTAACAAATTTAAACAGTCACCAGATTTCCTGACCTCCAGATCTGAGGTACTCTTCCCACCTCAACAAATGGAGGAGCATCCTGATAATTTAATAGATTTTTTTAAAAACATAATTGTAAAATATATATTTAATAAAACTTATGTTATCAGATGTTTCTGAAAACTTACGTAGGTTAACATGACTAATATTTTAGTTTTGGGATAAAATTAATGGAACTTTATTAATAAATTGATAGGGAACCACTAAGTAACAAACAAATAATAATATAAAATATACATATGTTAGTATCATCAATTTAATATTTTTATAAACAATGTATGTATAGAAATAGAGTTTAGATAATTTCAAAAAATTTTATTTTTCAAATATGTTGACAAAAAGATTCTACTATATATAAAAATCTATCATAAGCAGAAAATAATAATAAATTACCTCCAGTTTTTCATGCCTACTCACTTTCTTCTGTATATGCTAGGTTTTAATCAATCTTTTTAATCATAAGAATTTTCACACCAATCCAAGTTGCATTAGTTCAAACTGGAGAAACAAAACCAAATGTCTTAACAAAACAGATGAGACCTAAAGGAAAATTAAATTAAAATTAAGTCAAAGTCCATCTTTTTAAGAACAATTCATTTGCCCTGTGGACTAGCACTCCCCTTCTGCCCCTCTCCTGGATCTGAGGCCTGGACCAGACCTCTGCCCGGTCTGCTCTTGTGTGGACCCCGGATTCTGTCTGAGACATTCTGGAAGGTCCACTGAACTAAGAACCACAGATGAACAACTGAACTCAGAGAGTCAGACAACATATCCTGAGATATCCTTGAGGAGCCACTGCACTCAGATCAGTGGGCACATTATTCTGATCCATCCTAGAGGAGATACTGCAACCAGAACAGCAGACACCTAGCTGGACTGCTACCTTGGAAGCACCATATCCTGAGGTATCCTAGAGGTACCACTGTACTCAGTGCAGCTGGAGAAGATCACAGAGATATCTGGACCCCGAGGAGATCAAACACAAGCAAGACAACTGGAAAGGCAGGCTTCAGTAAGAGACAGCAAGTACAGGCAGCACTGGAGTTAACCAGATGGGGAAAGGCAAGGACAAGAACGTAAGTAACAAAAACCAAAGTTACATGGCATCATCAGAACCTAGTTCCCCCATCACAGTAAGCACGGAACACCCCATCACACCAGAAAAGCAGGATTCAGAATTGAAATCACTTCTCATGATGATGAGAGAGGACTTTAAGAAAGACATAAATAACACTCTCAAAGAACTTAAGGAAAACACTGGTAGGCAGATAGAAACCCTTAAAGAGGAAACAAAAAAATCCCTTAAGGAATTGCAGGAAAACACAACCAAACAGGAGAAGGAATTAAACAAAATCATCCAGAATCTAAAAATGGAAGTAGAAACAATAAAGAAATCACAAAGGGAGACTACCCTGGAGATAGAAAACCTAAAAAAAAGATCAGGAGTCATAGACACAAGTATCACCAACAGAATACAAGAGATGGAAGAGAGAATCTCATGTGTAGAAGATACCATGGAAAATAGTGTCACAACTGTCAAAGAAAATGCAAAATACAAAAAGCTACTAACCCAAAATATATAGGAAATCCAAGACACAATGAGAAGGCCAAACCTAAGGATAATAGGTATAGATGAGGGGGAAGACACCCAACTTAAAGGACCAGTAAATAACCTCAAGAAAATTATAGAGGAAAACTTCCTTAACCTAAAGAAAGAGATATCCATAAATATACAAGAAGCCTACAGAACTCAAAATAGTTTAGACCAGAAAAGAAATACTTCCCACCACATAATAGTCAAAACATCAAATGTACAAAACAAAGAAAAAATACTAAAAGCAGTAGTAAGGGAAAAACATAAAGTAACATATAAAGACAGACGTATAAGTATTACACCAGACTTCTCACCAGAGACCATGAAAGCCAGAAGAACCTAGACCAATATCATACAGACCCTAAGAGACCACAAATGGCAGCCCAGACTACTATACCCAGCAAAACTCTCAATCAATATTGATGGAGAAACCAAAATATTCGATGGCAAATCCAAATTTATGCAATATCTCACAACAAATCCAGCACTTCAAAGGATAATTGGTGGAAAACTCCAACACAAGGAGGGAAACTACAATCTAGAAAAAGCAAGAAAGTAATCTTCCAACAACCCTAAAAGAAGATAGCTATACAAACATAACTCCATTGCCAATAACAAAAATAACAGGAAAAAATATTCATTTTTCCTTAATATATCTTAATATCAATGGACTCAATTCTCCAAAAAAGACATAGACTATCAGACTGGATACGTAAACAGGACCCAACTTTTTGCTGCATTCAGGAAATGCACCTTTGTGAAAAAGACAGACACTACCTCAGGGTAAAAGGTTAGAAAACTGTCTTCCAAGCAAATGGTCCCAAGAAACAAGTGGGAGTAGCGATTCTAATATTAAATAAAATCATATTTCAACCAAAAGTAATCACAAAAGATAAACAATGACACTTCATATTCATCAAAGGAAAAATGTACCAAGAGGAACTCGCAATTCTGAACATCTATGCCCCAAATGCAAGGGTACCCACATACATAAAAGAAACTTTACTATAGCTTAAAGCATATATAGCACCGTACACAATGATAGTGGGAGATTTTAACACCCCACTCTCAGCAATAGACAGATCATGGAAACAGAAACTAAACTGAGACACAATGAAACTAAAAGAAGTTATGAACCAATTGAACTTAACTGACATCTATAGAACATTTCATCCTCAAACAAAAGAATATAACTTTTTCTCATGGTACCTTCTCCAAAATAGACCATATAATTGGTCACAAAACAGGCCTCAACAGGTACAAAAAGTTTGAAACAATCCCTAGTACCTTATCAGACAACCATGGACTAAGACTTGTCTTTGACATGGACAAAAACAACGGAAAGCCCACATAAACTTGGAAACTGAACAATGCTCTACTCAATGATAACTTGATCAAGGAAGAAATAAAGAAAGAAATTAAAGACATTTTAGAATTAAATGAAAATGAGGACACATCATATCAAAACTTGTGGGAATCCCTGAAAGCAGTACTAAGAGGAAATATCATAGCTCTAAGTGTCCACAAAAAGAAAACTGAAAGAGCATATATTAAAACTTGACAGCACAGCTGAAAGCTTTAGAACAAAAAAAAAAGCTAATATACCCAATAGGAGTAGACGACAGGAAATAATCAAACTCAAGGGTGAAACCACCCAAGTTGAAACAAAAAGAAATGTACAAAATATCAACAAAACCAGGAGCTAGTTCTTTGAGAAAATCAACAAGATAGACAAACCCTTAGCCAGACTAAACAAAGGGCACAGAGACAGTACTCAAATTAATAAAATCAGAACTGAAAGGGGAAACATAACAACAGAAACAAAGGAAATTAAAAAAAAAATCATCAGATCCTACTACAAAGGCCTATACTCAACAAAATTGGAAAATCTGGATGAAATGGACAATTTTCTAGACAGATACCAGGTACCAAAGTTAAACGAGGAGCAGATAAACCCTCTAAATATTCCCACAACCACTAAAGAAATAGAAGCAGTCATTAAAATTTTTCCTACCAAAAAATGTCCGGGGCCAGATTGTCTCAGTGCAGAATTCTATCAGACCTTCAAGGAAGACATAATACTAATCCTCTTCAAGCTATTCAATCAAATAGAAACAGAAGGAACAATACACAATTCGTTCTATGAAGCTACCATTACACTCATCCCTAAACCACATAAAGTCCCAACAAAAAAGAGAACTACAGACCAACCTCTCTTATGAATATTGATGTAAAAATACTCAATAAAATTCTCGCAAACCGAATCCAACAACATATCAAAACAATTATCCATCAAAATCAAGTAGGCTTTATTCCAGGAATGCTGGGATGGTTTAATATTTGGAAATCCATCAATGTAATCCACTAGATAAATAAGCTCAAAGAAAAAAAACCACATGGCCATCTCACTAGACTCTGAAAAAAGCATTTGACAAAATTCAACATCCCTTCATGTTAAAAGTCTTGGAAAGATCATGAATTCAAGGCCCATACCTAAACATAGTAAAAGCAATATACATCAAGCCAGCAGCCAACATCAAACTAAATGGAGAGAAACTTGAAGCAATCCCACTAAGATCAGGGACTAGCCAAGGCTGCCAACTCTCACTTTACCTATTTAATATAGTACTGGAAGTCCTAGCTAGAGAAATTAGACAACAAAAGAAAGTCAAAGGGATACAAATAGTAAAGGAAGAAGTCAAAATTTCACTATTTGCAGATGATATGATAGTATACTTAAGTGACCTTAAAACTTCCACCAGAGAACTCCTAAACCTGATAAATGACTTCAGCAAAGTGGCTGGATATAAAATCAACCCAAATAATTCAGTAGCCTTCCTATACTCAAAGGATAAACAGGCTGAGAAAGAAATTAGGGAAATGACACTCTTCACAATAGCCACAAATAAAATAAAATATCTTGGAGTGAATCTAACCAAGCAAGTGAAAGATCTGTATGAAAAGAACTTCAAGTCTCTGAAGAAAGAAATCGAAGAAGGTCTCAGAAGATGGAAAGATCTCCCATGCTCCTGGATTGGCAGGATTAACTTAGTAAAAATGGCCATCCTCCCAAAAGCAATCTACAGATTCAACTCAATCCCCATCAAGATTCTAAATCAATTCTTCATAGAGATAGAAAGAGCAATTTACAAATTCATTTAAAATAACAAAAACTTAAGATAGTGAGAACTATTCTCAACAATAAAAGAACTTCTGAGGGAATCACCATCCCTGACCTCAAACTGTACTACAGAGCAGTAGTAATAAAAACTGGATGGTATTGGTACAGAGACAGGCAGGAAGATCAATGGAATAGAATTGCAGACCCAGAAATGAACCTGCACACCTATGGTCACTTGATCTTCGACAAATGAGCTAAAACCATCCAGTGGGAAAAGGTTGGGATTTTCTCCAAAGGGTGCTGGCTCAACTGGAGGTCAGCATGTAGAAGAATGCAAATTAATCCATTCTTATCCCCTTGTACAAAGTTCAATTCCAAGTGGCTAAAGGACCTTCAGATAAAACCAGATACACTGAAACTAATAGAAGAGAAGGTGGGGAAGACCCTTGAGTAAGGGAAAAGTTCCTGAATAGAACACCAGTGGCTTATGGTCTAAGATTAAGAATCAACAAATGGGACCTCATCAAATTTCAAAGCTTCTGTAAGACAAAGGACACTGTCAACAAGACAATATGGCAACCAACAGATTGGGAAAAGATCATTACCAATCATACATCCGATAGAGGGCTAATATACAATATATACAAAGAACTCAAAAAGTTTCACACCAGACAACAAAATAACCCCATTAAAAATGGGAGTTAAACAAAGAATTCTCAACTGAGGAAACTCGAATGGCTTGAGAAGCACCTTCAGAAATGCTCAACATCCTTAGTCATCAGGGAAATGCATATCAAAACAACCTTGAGATACCACTTCACACCAGTCAGAATGGCTAAGATCAAAAATTCAGGTGATAGTAGATGCTGGCTAGGATGTGGAGAAAGAGGAACACTCCTTCATTGCTGGTGGGGTAGCAAACTGGTACAACCACTCTGGAAGTCAGTCTGGTGGTTCCTCAGAAAATTGGACATAGCCCTACCTGAGGACCCATCTATACCACTCCTGGGCATATACCCAGAAAATGCTGCAACATATTACAACGACATATGCTCCACTATGTTCATAGCAGCCTTATTTATAAAAGCCAGAAGCTGGAAAGAATCCAGATGTCCTTCAACAGAGGAATGGATACAAAAATTGTGGTACATTTACATAATGGAATATTACCTAGCTATTAAAAATAATAAATTTGAGAAATTTTTAGGTAAATGGATGGAACTAGAAAATATCATCCTGAGTGAGATAACCCAATCACAAAGAACACACATAAATATTTACTCACTAATAAGGGGAGATTAGCCCAAAAGTTTGAAACAATGAAGATTCAACTACCAGACGACATAAAGCTCATGAAGAAGGAAGAACAAGTGAGGATGCCTTGGTCTTTCTTAGAAGGAGTAACTAAATATCCAAGGGAGCAAATATGTCCCAAAGTGTGGAACAAAATTTGAAGGAGTGGTTGTAATGAGACCATTCCACCCGGGTATTCATTCCATGTACAGTTACCAAAAGTAGATGCTGATATGGATGACAGAAAGTGCATGCTAACAGCAGCTTGATAAGGCTGTCTCCTTAGAGGTCCCCCAGTGTTTGACTTACCCAGAGGCAGATACTTGCAGCTAACCATTATTCTGAGCAAAGGTTCCCAATGGAGCAGTTAGAGAGTAAACTGAAGGAGCCTAAGGGTTTGTGGTCCCATGAGGTGAGCAACAATACCAACCAACCAGAGCTCCCCAGGGTCTAAACCACCAGCCTAGGAGCACATATGGAGAGCCATATGACTCCAGCTGTATATGTAGGGGGGGATGGCCTTGTTGGGCATAGGTGGGAGAGGAGATCTTTGGTCCCATAAAGGCTGAACACTGAGTAGGGGGGGAATCCGAGGGTGGGGAGGGGGATTGGGAGGTAGGTGGGTGCACACCCTCATAGAAACAGGAGGAGGAGGGATGGGATAAGTGGTTTCTGGGTGGTGGGGGTAATATGGTAAGGGGATAAAATTTTAAATATAAATATATCCAAAAAGGAGGAGAAAAAAGAAAAGCTGTTAGAACCAACATCCTTCATAAAATGTCAGCCCTCTTAAAAAATTATCTTGATAATAAAATTTGTTTTGATAATTGTATACTGAAGAATTATCAGCCTTGGTGAATCTACTCATCAAGCAAGCTGGGCAGACCTGCTCAAACCTCTGAGGTCCTGGAATTCCATCGGATGCAGTGAAGACACAGAATCAGAAGCTTATCAATTTACTCTTCCCCCACTCCTCTTCTAATATCTCAACACCTATAATCAGCTTGAAGAAGCTAGAAGAGTCAGCACGCCGATTCCCTGGGCTTGGGGACTAAGGTGGTAAATGTTGGGCTGTCTTTCTATGGAATAGTAGTGGTTTTGTTGGAATAGAGATGATTAGCTAGGATTTATTGCATAGCTATAACCTATTAGTAGAAATCTGTACAATTATTATTAAGATGAAGATATAATTTCTTAAATGATACCAATTTACTTTGATTACAAATTTTAAAGTTTTCTTTGGTATGAGCTTCTTATTGATATAAAAGTGAGATGAATACTGTTACTCTCATAGGCATTGTACCAGTATAACACATTTAGGAATACAAGGCTTAGACCCAGTCCTTCTTTATCTTTTTTAACTGATTTGAGATGGTTAGCCTGTGAGTTAAGGGACTATAGCAAACTCATGGCTTGGAGTTTATTGTTAGGGTGTTTTCTCTGTTTTATTTAGAAATAGCTGAGTAGAGTTAACAGACACTAGTTCAGATAGTCTTACATGGATAGTTGGTTTTCAAAACATCAGAAATCCACAGAATTGATGTGACAAATATTTCTGTATTAATGTTCATTTTGATTAGAGACCTGTCTGCTCCTGACAGCTTCCTGTATTGAATTCTAAGAAGAAATTGAGCATCTCTGGAGTTACTCCAGTTGTGGTGAGACAGCCACTAGACAAGAATTGCCTCTTTCCATCTACAGACAAATTACTGTCCAGAAAAGGACACACATGCAGAATAGTTGACTGATTATATCTGCCTAGACAGAGTAATCAGCCCTTTATAATTCTGCATCTGTTATATAACAGATGTTATAACTAACAGATATAAGGTCTGTCAGATGATCCTGGGCTAGAAGGCTGAAGAACAGATGCTCCAAAGTTTTGTAGTATAGGGAGTGTCCAGGTATTCAGAGGTCTCTATAAATTGGTTAAGATTTAGAAGCTATGCTTTGTGCTTCCCACAATTATAGTTAACTCAGTCATTCTGGATTTCTGACGGGGTTGAAAACTTATAGTCTCATAGCCAATCCTGGCTATTTACTTTGAGAGAAAAGGTATGAGTGGATGGTTTTCAGCTGACATGCATTCTAAAACCAAGGAAAAAGCCAGGTTCATAACTAAGTTTCAGTTAGGAAAGATGACAGAGTTTCTGGTTAGTCAAGAAAATGACGAACTGGGTATTAGGAATATCTTGTACCTCACTGGTACAAATTGGCATAATAGTGCTCTAATTGTATTTTTGAGAAAAGTTTCCTTTTAACAGGAAGGGTGATGTGTAGGAGAAGCTAAGGTGGGAGGAGTACTGAGAGGAAGAAAATGAGTAGGGAGAGGAGTAGAAGAAGGAGAGGAGAAGTTAGGTGATGAGAGAGAGAGAAAGAGGGGGGAGACAGGAAGGCAGATGTTCATGTATCTCCACCAGTCAAAGATAGGTGATATATCTAGGTTGGGTAGTGGGTTACACCTCTTATTGAGCATTGCCAAACTTATAAAGCCTATGATTAACATTTAAAAAAAATGTATAAGTTCAAAAAGGAAAAGGGGGCATGGCATAGGGGTTTTTTAAGGGGGGGAATGGGGAAAGGGGATGGTATCTGAAGTGTAAATAAAATATCCAATAAAAAATGAAAAAAATAAAATAAAATCTCCACACATCTCATTTAAAAAAACAATTCATTTATTGAGCTTTATTACATAGCATACTTATAATAGTGTGAGAATCACAAAACAACTTAAGCATTAAAAATATCTCATTATGGTTGGCAACCTTTTGGAAGCTACATCATGTGGTCTCATTTTCACTTATTCTTTCTTTCCTTTGTTTCATTCCTTTTCTTTCTTTCTTTCTTTCCTCCTTTTTTCCTTTTATTCATTTTTTTAAAAAAATACAGTGTAAAATTTTCAAAGGTTCTTTGTTGCTGGATAGGCAGTAACAACTAGAATATTATTTAAGTGTCCCAGGATCATCTTCTCTAAAGATTATTGTAACTAACTTCCTTACTATTAACATATAATTGTGTATTGATCTAAACTTATTACTATGGCCTCTGAGCCAAACCCAAGGATGCATCTAGTTAGGTCTAGAGGGTGAGAGAAAAATCACCATACATCATTTGATCTCATAAAGTTTTACTAAATTATTAGTATTTGTTCATTGATTCATTCATCCATTTCCTAGCTTTTATATGTATTGAAAAGATAGTTGATCTTTAGAGATGTGCCTCCGAGATACTAGCCTTGAGTCCTCTTACAGAAGATGTAGACAGAGTACAGATTTGAACTAGCAAATCTGTTTAATCTGTCAAGTCTTCTGATAAGCACTATCTGTGACAAAAAGCGGACCTCTAGAGAAGTTTTACAGAAAAAAAAAATTAATGAAATAAAGTTGGGGCTCACAACATCCTTAACATCATTTATTAATCAGATGGAGAACCCATAATATGAGTACATAGAGAGAGTAGAGTACAAATACATCATCCATTCTCATTTCTTATTATATCCTCAAGTGGAAAAAATAGAAAACTCCTTTCAAAGCTACAATTATGATTCTTTCATTATGTGAAAATTACAATCAAGGAATAACAAACACCATTATCAATATCTCAATTTAGAAATTAATTGCAGCAGACCTGAGTATGGAAACAGAGATCTCTATATGTATTTATGTTTAGCAGATAGTTTTCAGAGTTGAGGGTTCTATGAATACTCATCATTGAAAAGATGTAATAAAAAAGTTAGCAGAAGTTTATGAAGGACATAAACGAATATCTGTGAGTTTATCTTTTAGAGGTTATATTAATCATTTTTAGATTGATAGGTGTTTTACAATATTAGTATAGATAAACACAGCACCAATTCTGCCTTTCATTTTAAATGACTACCATTTGTTCTGTTTGCATTTCAATCTACTTTAAGGAGTCATAAATAAAATATATTATATCATCTGAGACATAAAATGCATGTGATGGACTGAAAAAGCATTTCAGCACCAGCATTTTATGGGGATATAAATGAGACATATAGCCCTCTTGAAACTAAATTTGCCTTGCCTTTGTTTCTGCTGAGAAAGAATGTAAACTTGTCCAGTATTCCCAGAAGAAAAGGTGAATTAAGATGTGCCTTTTAACAGAGGGAAAAAAAAAGGAAAATTAGACCTTTGATTCAGACCCAAAACACCCAAAATGGCCATGTTAGTAAAAGGATGCTTTGATCAAAGACAGTGAACACATACAATAGGACATGCTAAGAATGACCATGTCAAAACTACCATTTGTTACCTAATTTTGTTTCTTAGAAATTAAAGTGAGCTACATATATAAAAACAAGTCATGAGAACCATCCTGGATGAGAATGAAGATGTTCTAAGAAATATCACATCATTCCCCTTAGCTTTTGAACTATTGAGACAATGGACCCCAAGAAACTGAAATTCTCTCATGAATCTCAAGGTGAGTAAAGGGAAAACCTGAAGCCTGGTACCACCTATAAGATGTGTTCCAGAAAGTGATTTCACAAAATGATGACAATTTGTCAGAGGACCTAACAAAAGAAGATGATTGGAGAAGTGACATCAGTAAAAGCAAAAGCCACACCTTGACCAGGACCATTTACTAGGAATTCTTAGTTATAATCAAAATAAACAAAGAAACCTCTTGCACTTTATTTAATCCTTATCCTCTAGTGGGAAATTTGAAGTTGCAATGGAGAGATTGAATGGAGAGAGAGAGAGAGAGAGAGAGAGAGAGAGAGAGAGAGAAAGAGAGAGAGAAGAGGAGATTAAATATAAATGGAGTGCAAGATCCTAGTATGTTAGTTTCCTGTTTCCTGAGATGAGGCTTCATCTCTAATCCTGGTAATATCAACTCATTCACCAAAAACTTGTGCCTTAATTTTAGGAATACCTGGATTACAGACTTTTGTAAAGCCTACTTGAGAAAAATATGAATCATGTTTTACCAGTTTTCTTGTTTCCCCAAACTACATACAAATATATAATTATGAGACCAGGGGAGTAGCTTTCAATCTATGCCTGTTACAAAGCAGCAAGGCTGCTAAGGAGTAATAATGTCTCCAGTTTACAGAAACCAGAAGCACCACAGAGTTTCTGCTCTGTACAAATGTTCTATTTATTTAGGTGCAGCAAGTACACCTGAGATTACTTGTACCTTGATGTCAAACAGTACTGAAAGTGGAACCAAACTTTCTACAAAGATAGCCTGTGAGAATCAAGGTAATCTTCCCAGAATCATGAGTGCTAGCTTCCTTTTAATGGTATCTAAAGCATCCAACACTTACCCTCTGAAGTATCTGGGAGAATTCATTCTTCAGGGAGACACAGTGTTTCCAGTAGGACTACCAACATGGTGAGAGACCATTCTCACAAGATGTCCTGAACTTCAAACTCATTGTCATGATTTTTGCATGTGAGTGTATGTGCATGTGAGGACACACACACACACACACATACACACACACAAGATAGACACAAACACACACACACACACACACACAAACACACACAATGTGAATAAAAGTTTGAAGAAAGAAGATGAAATCCCATGCAGCTGTGTGCAATACTAACTAACTGGGCTAAATCTTCAATGATGTGGAGAAGGTGGAAGGCCTCAGGTTTATATTCAAATTATAATTACTTTATAAATTTTTTCTCCTTGAGTATTCATTTCTTGACAACATCTGCATCCTCCTTAATACACTGTGACTAATAAAATATTGTAAGATGTATTAATTTACCAAACCTTAACTTCCCATGAACCACAAGCTAAGAGTGGCTAAGCATAGGAGGCCTATAGAAGAGGTCCCCTTTCTTTGAGTGAAATGCCTACTTAATGTTTTTACCAATAGATTTAAAGACAATGCATTATTTATGACTTTCTTTTTAGGAAGTACTTGAAATATCAGGGGAAATTTTACAGATACTGCCTTCTGAACATGTAGTTGCTTTTCCTGCCTCATAACACTGGTGGTTATCTGCACAAAGCCTATACAAAACAGATTCTTCAACATTCATTCATGGAAGAGAAAGAGTGTCTTGAAATGACTGCCCTTTCTGGGATCAATGTGTAGGTAATAATTTGTGGAAGAGATGGGATTTTACCCTGCTCTATTATTTAATAAGTTGTTCATGACCTAGTAAGTAACATGTCAACTGTGTTCATGCAAGTGACGTTAACTGAACATGGTGAGTCACACACAGCAAAGAGAAAAATAACAGGGGGTCTTAGAAAGATAGATGGTGTTGAGAAAGAAAAAAATACAGTGTGTGTGTGTGTGTGTGTGTGTATGAATTGTCAAAGAATAAAAATAAAATGTTTCCTGCAACAAAGCAGCTTTTCTTTCTATTAAAATCCCTTTTATACTATTTATTATGTTCATATGTGTGCTCATATCAGCATAGACATGTGATTGTGAGAGCACAACTTACAAGAGTATGTTATTTCCTGCCATACTGTGGGTCTCAGACCGGCTTGCAAATGAATTCCTTTACCCTTGGACCCATCATGTCAGCATGTGTAGCTGCTTTGTGTATGCAAAACACAAATAATTACTAAGTATTCATTAAAGACCAATGTTTCTAAACTACTGTACTATATTAACATGCTTTTATTTTTAAAGAAGTCTTTGTGAGTCATTGTACCATAGTGAGGAACAGAGAAGGCATAATGGCAGGAAAATTAATCCCATGTCACAGTATTCTTCCAGTGTCCCCTGTAACTTCATGGCATTTACCCATATATCTACATCTCATGGGTTTTTTTTTTTTGATAATTAAGCCATTAATTCCTTTCAGTGATAACCACATGGTCTGGTGTGTTGAGCGATCCAGTGGAGCATAGGCACGCTAACTGTGGCCACAACTCCAAAGTGTATTTATCCCACTCTGCACAGCCAGGTGCTATATAAGGATACATAATTGGACACTAACTAGATCCTGTCCCAGATGCTAGAATAGTGTACATTTCTAGATGTACATGACATATCTGGAGGTATACAAGTTTTCACTCCAACTGACGATGAGAAAGGACCAGCACTTCCCTGACATCAGATTCCATATTTCATGCAAGTAAGCATAGACTTGCATAAGCAATACCACCTGAAAATTTATGAGATATGCATTATATGGGACTTATTTAATCTTCAACATAATTTTAAAGTCTTATATCCTTTCTGTACATGAAGAAATAAATGTAAAACTATTTCATATTTTCTCTCATTTTTGACTTTTTTAGTCTCACAAACTGCATCCTTAATGCTGTTTCATTTGTCTCTTCATCTCTACTATTTCCTGTCTCCTCCTTCACTCCTCTCCATTTCCATTCAGAGATGGATAGGCCTCACAGGAATATACACTAAACATGACATAAAGTTACAATAACATTAAGTGCCTCTCCACTAAGGCTGGACAAGGCAACCTGGTAAGAGGGCAAGGGTACAAAAAAGCAGGCAATGCCATCAGAAACAGCCCCAAAACCTTTGATAGGATTTCCACAAAACCAATATGTTTCATAAGTATAACATACATAGAGAAAACCTAAGTTAGACCTATATAGACTTCCTGATTACCTGTTTTGTCAGTCTTGGTGAGTTCACATTTATTAATTCTGTGGGTTTTTTTTTTATGTTGTCCTTGCTCCTCCTGGCTCCTACAAACATTCTTCCCCTCTTCAGAAAAATTCCTTCAGTTCCATCTAATGCTTGGATGTAGGTCTCTGGATGTTTCCAGCAGTTGCTGCATGAAGCCTTTCTGATGACAACTCAGGAAACTAATCTATGAGTAGAGCAGAAAATCATTAGGAATCATTTCATTGACATCTTGTGGCATTAATCTCAAACTAGAGAAGTCATTGCTTGTGCATGGTTTGAGGGTTGTTGGAGATGAGACTAGGAGAGATCAGATGGAGAGAAAACAGAGGAATATTACTTAGAGAGACAACTAAAATTCAGGGGCAATTCAAAGGCAAGATAGTAATCTAGTGAAATGGGAATTTCCAAAATTTATTAGGGTAACCCTAGCTAAGAATTCTAGTAATGGGTATTCCCAGTTCTGTGTGCACTCTTTAGTTTCCATTGCTCCTGTGCTATCTAGCACATCTCAAAAAAAATCACTTTAGGTTTATAGTGTATGTTCTTTTCATGCTATATGTGCCCAATACTTTCACATTCTCTCCCATGGTTTACTAAGTGCCCTGTAAAAGTGAGTCTCGTAACTACTGTCTAATGACAGGAATGATCACAGGGGAAGTTCTGTAGGAGATTACAGTGCATATGCATGTTCCTTGACTTTTGGAAGCTCTCTGCAACTAAGCTCTGAAACTAAGCTCTCTGCAAACTAAGAGTTTTCCCAGATCATGTGAGAGGAAAAGACAGTGCAGGGGCTCAAAAGGGAGACAAAGTGAGATCTTGATTGAATGCCTCATCACTGTCAACAGCAGGAAGCTGAAGTTCTGGCTAGACATGGGCCATACATGGTCACACCATAAAATTGTTTTCCTCTTAATGTGCTTTAAAGAAAAATCTGGTGGAATACCTGTGGAAGTGCCTTGCTGTGTCTAGAATTCATTTTGTACCAGACAGAGATGCTATGCACTTCCCTGCATGGTCTCTGCACACTTCCATATTGCACTCTGTGAATACAGCCCACACAATGGATCCCACTGATTGCCTTGTTGGTTTGATTATGAGATTGGTACAGCAAAGGCATGCCTTTGTTAACTATGCTCAGTTTTAAAACTGAGAATGTTCATTCTGCTAATGTGCAGAATGTGTCACAGAAAGATAAGGCCAAATAGAATGGACCTTTAAGTCTTAGAGGCCCTTTTGTGGAATTGACTGTGGAGCTTAGGATGGCTATAAATTTCTGATCTTCCTGTCTGCTTCACCTTATGTTAGGTACTGCAGTTGTGCATTACTGCTGGTAAATATCCTGGTCTTGTAGATTAAACCTAAATTTTCTGTACTCTAGGCAAGCATTCACTTGTAGTCTATACATTAATTTTTATAAATGTGAATATTTACAAAAATGCATGTTCAAGTCTAATTGTATTGAATCTATACTGACTTCTTTGGTCATAGCATAAGAAAAAAAATCTCCAGTTTTCCTGCAAGTTCTCTTAGTCTGATCTGCTGTGATATCCCTGGAATCAACATCACATGGGGACCAGATAATGTGGCTCACCACTCTAGAAAATGAAACTACTTCTTGGCTGAGTAACATGCAATATTGGATATCAATGAGTCTCAAGAGCACTGAGCCTCAGAAATACTCATATCCATGTAATTAATTTAATGGTAAATATATTTCAATACAATCATGGTTTAAAACCCTGTAGCTTCCTCTTACTTCACTCTTTTATTCTAAGCTTTAGAAATACGAGTTAAACTGGACTCAAACATTCCAGCCCATTGCTAGCTTCGGTAGAATTGCTGTCATTGTAAATACTATTTTTCATCGAAATATTTACCCATCAAAGACTTCATTTAATTTATCTATTCATTGTGAAAAGACTTAGCTCTGATCAAAATAACAGGACCCAAGTTAAACGGAGAAATGCAACTTCATTGTTATAGAAACTAAAACTTAATAACTAGGATATATTGTAATTTGCACATAATTATATCTTAGGGAGGTATAGTATCATATTCTTGAAAGTGCAATTTGGTATTTTGATGTATACATTGGGTTAAATGTGAAGAAAGTACATTTATATGTTTATACAGTTTTCATGATAAATAATTTCTAGTATTTCTTTTTCTGTAAATTACATATCTCACTAGAAATTCAATACTTACTATTTATTTGGATTTTATATGAATAAATGGGTGAATGAATGACTAAACTAATCCAGTAGTCTCACAGTGAATTCCTATGGCTTACCAACCATTATAAATATTATTACTTAAATAATAAATACATAGCATCCTTGCCCTTAACATTTTTGGTAAATATATTGCAAAATGTTTGTTGTGCAGTCCACTGTCCTCTTATACATACTTTCCTACCATCAGAAATGATGAGTGACTTCTCAGGAAAACAGTAGTAAATGGAATCAGCAAACAAAGGTTTTGGTGAAGTTTTGATGAACCAAGAGACCAATATTAGAACCTATAAGAGTTTGTTAATAATATTCAATTATAGGAGATGTCAGAAAGAGATCATGAGATTAACACATTTTAGTTACTCAACAAATGCTTTTTGGTTTCTAATGAGCCTGATATAGTAATAGTGATGTCTATGCCTTTAATTCTAATAAGAAGGAAAGATAATTGCAAGAGAGACAACAAAATGATTTCATAAGCATAGATATCAGAGTTCAATGCTTAGAACACACATAGAATATCTGACCATGACTTTTCCTGCTTGTAATATGAGGGTTCAAAAAGCAGATATGGGCAGGTCATGAAGCTCTCTGGCCAGTGAGTCTAGAAGATTTGGGAAGTGCTAAGTAAATGAGAATCCCTATTTCAAATAGTGTGGAAGGCTCCTAGTAAAAAACATGTCAGATTGAAATTTTGCTTTTATACACTTTTGTGAGGAGACCACAATGCACACTGTGTGTGTGTGTGTGTGTGTGTGTGTGTGTGTGTGTGTGTGTGTGTGTGCTGGCACATTTGATCACTTGTGTGTGTGCATATGTACATAGACATACAAATAAACAAAATCAGATGGTTAAATTAATATATTTTGTAGGAAATTTTCAATGATAAATCCTGAAGGTAAAGAGTTCCTCTTCTTCCACACCTTCATGGTCATCTACTCCTTCCTCTCAATAAATGATATGTACTCCAAAGAGCTTGGACACCAGCAAGTATTATAGCCTGTTAATCAACCACAGGACATAGAGTCTTTTATACTATCCTCATGTGTGTGACTTCAGTGTCCCTGCTAAACTTTATGTCCATATTACTAATTACTCATTAGATAAATATTTTTCCTTAATTGACAATCAATCCTAGTATCCCCCTTGATTCCTAAACCTACATCCTTCAAAAGAGTGCTATGGGTAAAAGATCTGGCATAATGGCTAAAGACACAAAATAGTTTTAAAATTGGATGAATTTCCTCTAGGGGGATGTTACTTGGCAAGTAAAGTAGAGAGACAAAGTTTTCTGAAAAAAAAAAATGAAAATCTCTTAAATTCTCCAGAACATAATAGAAGTGGTAAAAGGTCTATTTATCACAGTGAAGCAAGCTTCTCAGTTTAAAAAGAGCCTTTGAAATAAATGACTCATCTGAGCTTGAGAGGTGTCTTGGTTAGTAAATACTTTGTGTACAATAATGGGGACATGAATTTCCATGTCTTGTACCATAGGAAAACAGGAAAGGTCGGTCATACAATCTGTAATCTTATCTTTGGGAAGCAAGTCTATGTGAGTGTGCATTTGGTATATGCATTTGGAACAGAATCAGCTTCCTGCAAATTAAGAAAGAACATGACCCACAAAACATAATCTGGAGAGTGAGCAAGGTGGTCTAGTTACACTACCATATAAACACATGGGTATGGACATTATTCAGTTTCTAAAGAAGATAAATGAAGGGTTTTTTTTTTTCTGTAAAATAACAGGATCTAAATCATATGTGATGCAAAATAAAGAATGATAGTTTTGCTGTCAACATATACCTATTACATAAATCTTAGAGTTCTAGCTTCAGGTACCTAGTAAAATGTATGGAAATGGCTTAGGTTTAGGATGCATCATTACGCTCTTATTTAAACCAAACATGTATTATGAAAAATGGTTTTAAATTTTCTACAAAAACTAGAAATAGGTGAGGGCTGGAATAATTTTCTTCTCTTTAAGTAGCACCAGTGTACTCAAAACTTCATAGAAACTATGGTTCCCAGCAGAAGATAAAGTATAGGAAGCAAACATTCTTTCGTGGAAGTGCCTATAGATACTGGCCCTCACTGTCAGCTAAGGAGCTACTAGAATTTGACAACTTCTCAAAAATTTAGCTTATTTTTAATCTGTGGTTCTTGGTATGATGACCATACTCCAATGAAAGCATCTACACATACATACACACTGGAAGTATAATTATATCAAGTGGGTTAAAGAAACTCTGAGTGAGGGAACAGAGAGAAATAGAAACAGAAAGCCTTGTGATTGGGCCATCCATATTGGGGACTAGGGGATGTAGGAGATATTGGTAGATAGAAGTGGAAGATGAGTTGTGCTAAAATGCACTGTATACATCTATAAAATTGAGCATAAATAAATAAGAATATATTTTGGGTTGGAAGAGATAACTTGGTGATTAAGAGCAAATATTGTTCTTAAAAAAGACCTGAGTTCTAGTTCAAGAATCTGTGTTTTATGGAACAACACTGCCCATAACCTACAGATCCAGAAAAATCTAACGTCTCTGGCCTCCATCGGCCATTCTGCTCACATGCACATGAGCACACAGATATGTACATATACATAATTAAAAATAGTAAAACAAACATATAAAATATGTAATATTTTATTTACCTAAATGAAGTCAAGTAATCTGAAGTATTTTGTGTCTAATTTCCTTCCATTAGCATAAAACTATGAGCCTGATTTTCTATTAACAGTTCATTTCTATACTACTGAAAATGCTACATTGCATTAATCTATCACAATTACAGGAGAGAAATATTTAACTTGCTTCCCTTGATAGTTATTTTCATTCCATTTGTATGGTTTAAGTAAAAGACAAATTTATGACTTTTAAACATCTATATGAAAATTGATATTTTGATTACAACTTGGTAATACCTTAAAATGGCATTACTTGTTCTTTTATAAAAAATACTAGATTTATTTTGTGTGTTTAGGTGTGTTTGTAGGTTTATGTGTGTAAGTATATGTATGCCATGGTGTACATATGGGAATCAGAGGACAACTAATGTCTCTTTTTCCACCATGAAGATCCCAGGGAATGAACAATGATCAGCGAGCCCAACATACCAATAACTTCAGTTCTTAATTCATCTCACTGACCCAGTGAGACTGATCTTTTTTTAATATGTCCACATTGGCTAGACCTCTAATAACTGATATGGTTCTACTCCTATTGAATAGATCATAAGTCCAATTAGACAACTTTTTTTTTTCTTTTTTACCATAAGCCTGCAAGTGTATCATATTGTACTTTATGCAAATCTTGTCATGGAGGTAATCAGAAAGATTCCTAGATATTTCAGGTATGTATGACTAATTCTTCCTTCATTATCAACTTCATTGTCACATTTTCTCTGATTATAGAAGGTAGAACAAAAAAGAAATGAAAAAAAATATTTTGTAGAGTATGTGTACGTTTGTTCTTTGAGAGATTTTCCCTAGGGCAATCTCAGGGTCTAATTTGGATTTTATTATTTAGGTTGTTCCTTTAGAGTCACATATATACAATTTCTTTGCAAAGATCTCTATTATTAACATCTTTCTTTTGTGTTTGTTTGTTTTTTTATTGGATATTTTATTTATTAACATTTTGTATGTTATCTATGTGATCTCCCAAGGTGTGGATAAGCTCTGCTTCAAACTCTTGGTACAACAGACAGAATTGTGCATGCTCCTACATGGTCCAATGGGGGCTCCCCATCCTCCAAGGCTCCCCGTCATGATGGACCAGTGTTTCCTGAAACCACAAGCTGAAACAAGATCTTATTCCCATAAATTACCTTTATGAGGTGAGAAAAAGAATAAACCATGTTTTCCCATAGTGGTTAATCTTAAAAGACTTTTCTCCTTAAATTTTAGAGGGCTGAATGATATACTCTCATAAAAGAATGTATTTTATTGTTTTAAATTTTTATTTATAAAATTTGAGTGAAATGTACTTTATGATTTCTTTTAAATAGCTACATTATATATAAAATGTATTTCTCTGATTTTTATTCATCAAAAAAGGGATACTAAGAAAAGGGATAGTTGCTTCCTGTTATTTTTGTTATTAGAAGTGAAATTATGTTTGTGTGGCTATCTTCTTTGGGGGTTTTTGAAATGAGATTACTTTTTTTGTTTATTGTCTAGGGTATAGTTTCCCTCGTTGTGTTGAAGTTTTCCACTAATTATCATTTGTAGGTCTGGATTTGTGGAAAAATATTATGTAAACTTGGTTTTGTCATGGAATATTTTGGTTTCTCCATCTATAGGGATTGAGACTATTGATGGGTATAGTAGTCTGGGCTGGCATTTGTGTTCTATTAGGGTCTGTATGATATTAGTTCAGGATCTTCTTGCCTTTATAGTCTCTGGTGAGAAGGCTGGTGTAATTCATATAGGTCTACATTTATATTTTACTTGACATTTTTCCCTTACTGCTTTTAATATTCTTTCTTTGTTTTGTGCATTTGATGTTTTGCTCATTATGTTACCAGAGGATTCTTTTTCCTGATCTAGGCTATTTTGATTTCTGTAGGCTTCTTGTATGTTCATGGGCATTTTTTTTTTTTTTGGTTATGAAAGTTTGTTTCTATAATTTTATAGCAGATATTTACTGGCCCTTCAAGTTGGTAATCTTCACACTCATCAATACCCATTATCCTTCAGTATGGTCTTCTCATTGTGTCCTGGATTTCCTGGATGTTTTGGGTTAGGAGCTTTTTATATTTTGCATTTTCTTTGACTGTTGTATCAATGTTTTATATTGTATCTTCTGCACCAGAGATTCTCTCTGATATCTATGTGTGCTGTTGATGATGCTTTTGTCTATGACTCCTGACCTCTTTCTTAGATTTTCTACTTCCAGAGATGTCTCCCATTGTGATTTTTTTTTTTTTTATTGTTTTTATTCTCATTTTTAGTTCCTGGAAAGTTTTGTACAATTCCTTTACTTGTTTGGTTGTTTTCCTGTAATACTCTAAGAGATTTTTTTCTGTTTCCTTTTTAAGAATCTTTCAGTTGCTTGGTTAGTGTCACACCAAGATAGTTTGTATTGTTTGTGACTATTGTGAAATGTGTCATTTTCCTAATCTCATTCTCAGCTCATTTATCCTTTGAGTATAGGAAGGTTAACCGGTTTGTTTGAGTTAATTTTTTTATCCACCCACTGTCCTGAAGTTGTTTATCAAGTTTTGGAGTTTTCTGGTAGAATTTTTGGGGTCACGTAAGTATACTATCATATCATCTGCAAATAGTGATATTTTATCACTTTCCAGCATTTTCTATCTTGAGATGTGATTTTTAAAATCAGAATCTTGATTTTCCAATATGTTAGGATATACAAGAATTGCTTTAGTGGGAAAACTGGATTCTGATGATGGCCAAATAGCCTTTTTTTTTTTTTTTTTTCTTGTTTAGGTCTTGCACTTGCCTCTCACCATCTGGTTATCTCTTGCATTATTTAGTCTTATTGTCTCTGACTGGAGGATGTACCTCCTATGAGACTGTGAGCCTATGAGATTACATGTGTGTGTGTGTGTCAGCACTCCTGGGAGACCAGTTCTTTCTAGACAAAATTTGGATAGGGAAAATTACGTCACATGGTTAGCTTTGGGGCACTGATGAAAACCTGAATGATCTCTCCAGGTACTCTGTAATTCCTGTGATCTGTAGTCTTCTGGTAGGTCCCTCTTTGGCCAGTTATTCAACCTAAAGTCTTACCTGTGAACTCAGCAGTGAGAAGAGCTCTCTGGGCAGGCTTTGGGTATAGAGACCTGTGCCACAGAGTTAACTTTGGGGTGCAGATAGAGACTAGAAAAGATCAGTTCTTTCTTTTCCTTTCCTCAGAGCAATTTTTCAGCACAAGTCTCATTATAAGTCTCCAATATCTTTTACATTGGGCCTTTTATATAATTCTAGGCAAAGGCACAAGTTCATTCTTTTATCTTGTGATTTTGTTGTTTTCTAACACCAACTATTGAAGAAATGCTTTCCTTTCTTTATTTGCTTTTTGAAGCCTTGTCAAACATCAGTTGAGTGTGAGTTGAGTGTAAGTCTCAGTTTGTGTTTTTCACCAGTATGTGTGATTTTCTTCACACTAACACCATCATTTTCAGCTAGACATAAATGAGTGCCCCACCTTACTTTTGCACTCAAGATTTTTTTGATAATGTAGTTTTTTCTTTTTTTTCCTTTTTGTTATTTTTTATTGATTCTTTTTTTATTAGATATTTTATTTACACTTCAGATGCCATCCCCCTTTCCCATCCCCCCCCTAGAAAACTCCTATCCCATGCCCCCTTTTCCTTTTTTGCATTTATACATTTTTTTAAAATAATGTTAATCATAAGCTTTATAAGTTTGGAATTGTTCAATCAGAGGTGTAACCCACTGACCAACCTAGATATAACAACTATCTTTGACTGGTGGAGATACATGAATATCTGCCTCCCTGTCTCCCCCCTCTTTCTCTCTTTCATCACCTAGCTTCTCCTCTCCTTCTTCTCCTCTTCTTACTCCTTTTCTTCCTCTCAGTACTCCTCCTACCTTAGCTCCTTCTACACATCACCCTTCCTGTTAAAATGAAACTTTTCTCTCAAAATACAATTAGAGCATAATTATGGCAATTTGTACCAGTGAGGTACAAGATAGTCCTAATACCCCATCCATCCTTTTGTTGACTAACCAGCACCTCTGTCATCTATCCTAACTAAAACATTTAGTTCTGAACCTGGCTTTAGGATGAATGTCAGCTGACAACCATCCACTCAAATCTTTTCTCTCAAGGTAAATAGCTATTAGTTTTCAACCCCGTCAGAAATCCAGAATGACTGAGTTAACTATAATTGTGGGAAGCACAAAGCATAACTTCTAAAACTTAGCCAATTTATAGAGACCTCTGAACACCTGAAAAGCCCCTATACTACCGAATGTTGGAGCATCAAATCTTCAGCCTTCTGGCCCAGAATCATCTGACAGACCTTGGTGATGCAGGATTATTAAGGACTGATTACTCTGTCTAGGCAGATATAATCAGTCGATTATTCTGCATCTGTGTCCTTTTCTGGACAGTAATTTGTCTGTAGATGGAGAGAGGCAATTCTTGCCTAGTGGCTGTTACCACACAACTGGAGTAACTCCAAGGATGCTCCATTTCTTCTTAGAATCCACAACAGGAAGCTGTCAGGAGCAGACAGGTCTCTAATCAAAATGAACATTAATATATAAATATTTGTAGCGTCAGTTCTATGGACTTCTGATGTTTTGAAAACCAACTATCCATGTAAGGTAACCTGGACTGTTGTCTGTTCACTCCTCTCAGCTATTTCTAAATAAAATATGGAAAACACCCTAACAATAATCTCAAAAATATGAATTTGCTATAGTCCCTTAACTCATAGGTTAAACATCCCAAATCAGTTAAAAAAGTTAGAGAAGGACTGGGTCTAGGCATTGTATTCCTAAATGTGTTATACAGGAACAATGCCCATGAGTGTATCAATATTCATCTCATTTTTATATTAATAAGAGGCTCGTACCAATGAAAACCTTAAATTTGAGATCAAAGTAAATTTTGTACCATTTAAGAAATTATAACTTCATCTTGATAATAATTATACAGATTTCTACCAATAGGTTATGGCTATGCAATAAGTCCTAGCTAATCCCCCCTGTTCCAATAAAACCACTACATTTCTCTAGAAAGACAGACCATTATTAACCACATTATTCCCCAAGCTCAGGGAATAGGGGCGCTGACTCTTCTTTAACTACTTCAAGCTGATTAAGGGCGTTGAGATTTTAGAAGAGGGGTGGGGGGAAGAATAAGTTGATAAGCCTTTGATGCTGTGTCTTCACTGAATCCAGATGGAATTCCAGGACATCAGAGGTTTGGGCAGGTCTGCTCAGTATGCTTGATGAGTAGATACACCAAGGCTGTGTATTCTGCAATATACAATTCTCAGAACAAGTTTTAGTATCAAGAAAAAAGAAAAAAAAATTTCCACCCCCAGGGGGCTGACATTTTTTTTTAAAGATGTTGGTTCTGAAGACTTTTTTTTTCCTGCTTGTTAAAATTGGTTGTAGTATTTACCTTTCAGATTTTATCCCCTTAGCCTACTTCCTCCCACCACCCAGAAACCTCCTATCCCATCCCCCTCTTCATGCTTCTATGAGGCAGTGACCGCACCTACCCCCCTCACTATCCCCTCCCAGCCCTCACATTCCCCACTGTGTGTTCATTTTTTTTAATGGGACCAAGAAACTCCTCTCCCACCTATGTCCAACAAGGCCATCCTCCCCTACATATACCTCTGGAGTCTTGGGTCCCTCCCTATGTGTTCCCAGGCTGGTGGGTTAGACCCTGGGCCACTCTGGTTGTTTGGCATTGTTGCTTTGACCTGGGGTCACTAACCATTTCTGCTCCTTCAGTCCTCTCACTAAGTTCTCCATTGGGAAACCCCTGATCATATCAGTGGTTAACTGTGAACTTTGTCCTCTGAGTGTGTTAGTATTTGGCTGACCTCTAAGGAGACAGCTATATCATGTTCCTCACATTATACACTTCTACCATCCACAACAGTGTTTAGATTAGGTGGCTGTACATGGGGTGAATACCTAGGTAGAATGGTCTCCTGATGGCCCCTCCTTCAGTTTCTGTTCCATGTTTTGTTTCCCTATTTGCTCCCTTGAGCATTTTTGTTTCTCGTTCTAAATAGAACTGAGGCATCCCCCCTTGGTCTTCCTTCTTCATGAGCTTCCTGTGGTCTGTGGGTTGAGTCTTCGCTAATCCAAGCTTTTGGGCTAACATCTGTGGAGATATGTTTGTGTAACTATCTAATTTTGGGGTTTTTGGAAGATTACTTTCTTGCTTTTTCTAGGTTGTAGTTTCCCTCCTTGTGTTGGAGTTTTCCACCAATTATTCCTTGAAGTTCTGGATTTGTGTTGAGATACTGTGTAAATTTGGATTTGTCATGGAATATTTTGGTTTCTCCATCAATAATGATTGACAGTTTTGCTGGGTATAGTAGTCTGGGCTGGCATTTGTGTTCTCTTAGGGTCTGTATGATATCGGTCCAGGATCTTCTGGCTTTCATGGTCTCTGGTGAGAAGTCTGGTGTAATTCTTATAGGTCTGCCTTTATATGTTACTTTGCCTTTTTTCCTTACTGCTTTTAGTATTTTTTCTTTGTTTTGTGCATTTGATGTTTTGACTATTATATGGCGGGAAGTATTTCTTTTCTGGTCTAAACTATTTGGAGTTCTGTAAGCTTCTTTTATATTTATGGACAACTCTTTCTTTAGGTTAGGGAAGATTTCCTCTATAATTTTGTTGAGGATATTTACTGGTCCTTTAAGTTGTGTGTCTTCCCCCTCATCTATACCTATTATCCTTAGGTCTGGCCTTCTCATTGTGTCTTGGGTTTCTTGTATATTTTGGGTTAGTAGCTTTTTGTATTTTGTACTTTCTTTGACAGTTGTGTCAATGTTTTCCATGGTATCTTCTGTACATGAGATTCTCTCTTCCATCTCTTGTATTCTGTTGGTGATACTTGTGTATATGACTCCTGATCTTTTTTTAGGTTTTCTATCTCCAGGGTATTCTCCCTTTGTGATTTCTTTATTGTTTCTACTTCCGTTTTTAAATCCTGCATGGTTTTGTTTAATTCCTTCTCCCGTTTGGTTGCATTTTCTTGTAATTCCATAAGGGATTTTTGTGTTTCCTCTTTAAGGGTTTCTATCTGTCTACCAGTGCTCTCCTTAAGTTCTTTGAGAATGTTATTTATGTCTTTCTTAAAGCCCTCTATCATCATCATGAGAAGTGATTTTAATTCTGATTCCTGCTTTTCTGGTGTGATGGGGTGTTCAGGGCTTGGTTCTGATGATGCCATGTAACTTTGGTTTCTGTTGCTTACTTTCTTTTTCTTGCCTTTTGCCATCTGGTTAACTCTAGTGCTGCCTGTACTTGCTGTCTCTGACTGAAGCCTGTCTTTCTAGTTATCTAGCTTGTGTCTGATCTCTTAGGGGTCCAGATGTTTCTGTGATCTTTTCCAGCTGCACTGATTACAGTGGTACCTCTAGGATGCCTCAGGATATGGTGCCTCCAAGGTAGTAGTCCAGCTAGGTGTCTGCTGTTCTGGGTGCAGTGTCTCCTCTAGAATATCTCCGGTTATGTTGTCTGAAGCTCTGAGTTCATTTGTTCCTCTGTGGCTCTGGATTGAGTGGACCTTCTAGTATGTCCCAGGTGGAATCCTGGGTCCACACAACAGAAGACCTGGCAGAGGTCTGATCTAGGCCTCAGATCTGAGAACTAGTTTCTAAGACACTGTCCAAGTTAGAGCGCCTGGGATCCCTGCTTCCTCTGGGCTCTTGGATGTTGGGGACAGAGCTGCCACCCAAGATCTGCTCAGTGCTCTGGCCCAGACTGAAAGGGACCAGTGTTCTGGGCCAGGAGTGACTTCCTGGGTCCTTTTGGTTCCCAGTTACTCCCTGTTTAGGGCGGGCCCTGCTGTCTGCTTACCTAAGATACTGCCTGAGTTAGAGTGCCTGGGATCCCTGCTTCCTCTGGGTTCTTGGATGTTGGGGGCAGAGCTGCCACCCAAGATCTGCTCAGTGCTCTGGCCCAGACTCGATAATGTAGTTTTAATTTTGTGTTTCTGTGTGATTAAAGAGTATTATTTTTATTTGTAAAATTAAAATTTTGCAGCTTGATATGAATATAAGGAAGTCGTAAGTAGCTAATATCAATGTGGATTATTTAACATCAGCTACTCTGCACCATAATTTCAGCATATGACTGTTTTATTCTTCAGTTTTTCACTATTGACTCATAGTTTGTTTTTAGATAAAAATTTCATTTACATACACTTAATCTTAAGCTTTGTATTATTGTGATCCTATTGAAAATGTACCTTTTTCTTATTTTTTTAGTAGTTCTTAGTCAATATAAAAAAGTTTTAGCTTTGGTGTAAAAGAAAAGAATTAAAATACAAAATATTTTTCAATATAAAACATTGACATATTTTACTTAGACATATATATATATATACATATATATATATATATGGAAAAGAATCATGATCAAGATTGTATATGCCAGCAATCTATGATTGTCTAGTGATAGCTAGATGTTAGTTCTCTGCCTCATCTATTAGCAATAATTCTTTATTACATTTTAAGTTAATTAAAATAAATTCTAAACTATAAATAAAATAGCACCCAGAGTACTGTCTCAAAAACCATCATTAACTTTGTGGCACTAGTGCTAGACTTATAGGCAGGAATCATTGGTTCTGACCTGAAATGTATTATATTTCATCATATGTAATTAATAATAGCTATAAGCTATGACTTCTAAAATTTGGTGTGTGGCTCTTGGCAATATACCAAAAAGATGTTTTGCATCTGACAAAGAAACTTCCTCAACTATGATAATAGCAGCTTTATTAATGGTAGCCAAAAAAACTGGAAACAACAAGATGTCCCTCAACTATAGAATGAATAAAGAAAATGTGGTACTCTACACAATGGAATACTATTTGTTGAAGTAATCATTTTAAATGGAGCCACTCAATCTTCTTGTGTTATAGAGCTGTCATGTTTCCGATTAGCCTAGACCTGAGGCCTCTAGGTGGTCGGCTCAGGTCACTGACTCAGGTGGCCAGAGACACGGGCCCTGCCACCCACAAGATGCCAGCATGTGTGATGGCTCTGCCAATCTTTCATGCTGTCTTCACAAGGCTGAGCTGAGCCCAGACCATCCCACCCTGCCATCCATGTAGTACCCAGTAGAAATGAGACTCTAATGCTTAAAGATTAACCAAAGACTTTATATGTTTTGTAATGCTCAATAACCAGATGCCCACAGTTAGAGGTGTAACCCAATACTATATATATATATATATATATATATATATATATATATATATATATATATATTACCTTGGACTGCTAGAGACAAGCGCTCCTTGGCTGCCATGTTCTCCTCTCTCTGGTTCTCTCACACTAGCTCCTCCTCTTCCTTTTCTTCCCCTTACTCCTCTTCTTCTCCTTACTCCTCCCACCTTAGCTCCTCTTAACTTGCAGGGAAAATATGTGATGCTGCTACAACTATTTACCTATTAAAAAAACAGACATTATGAATTTTGAGGAAAATGGATGAATCTTGAGAATAATATCCTGAGTGGGGCAACTAAGTCCCTAAAAAGCATTCATGGTATGTACTCACTTATAATTGGATATTAGCCACAAAATACCAGATACCCATACTACATTCCACACAGAAAAAAAAAAAAAAAAAAAAAAAACTAAACAAGAAGAATAGCACAGTAAGGATGCTTAAATCTCACTTAGAAAAGGAAACAAGATAACCATTAGAGGCAAATAAAGCAAGGAAACTGGGAGGGAAATTGGTAGTATCAAGATAAGCTCTAAACCCTGTGACATCACACCAAGATGACAGCAACAGGCGCATCTGTAGCCATAGCAACCACCATATATTTTCAGAATTTATTTGGCTTACTCCCCACATTTACTTATGAGCAGCTATGTTACAATCCAAATAAAAGTCAGACCCCTCTGCTCTCTCTCTCTCTCTCTCTCTCTCTCTCTCTCTCTCTCTCTCTCACCTCTCTTCTTCACAACCACCTGTGCCTTCTTTCTCCACAATAAACCTCTTCCATGTGAAACTGCTTTGGCCTGGTGTGATTTGTCTGGACCTGAGCCATGCTTCTAACACAACAGAGAGGGCAGGGGAAGATACTAAGAAGGTTTCAGGATAGGTGTGGGGAGGAACAGGAGAAACAACCAGATGTCCAGGAGAATGAATGAAATCTGCTGGCAGGGAGAAAATATGAGGACATCTCCAAGAAGTGACAGAATCCTAGAATAGGAACCCACCAAAGAATAAATGGGGGTGACATTAGCTATGATTTACAGCATTAAGGATATAAAATCTGAAGAGGACATGTCTTTAACCATGGTGAAATGTCAGTGGAGGGATAGGAATACCAAACCACACACAAAACATTCTACCCAAATTTTATCCTGTCTACAAGAAATGGAGGATGGAGCAGAGACTAAAGAAGTGGTCAACTAATAACCAGACCTACAAGAAAACTATCCCATAGGCAAGTAACAATCTCTGACACTATTAATGACATTTAGACATTTTTGTAGACAGGAGTCTAATATGGCTAACCTCTGAAAGGCTCCATCCAGCAGCTGATTCAGACAGATGAAGACACTCACAGACAAACAAGGCATAAAGCTTGGGGAGTCTTATGAAACAATAGGAGTAAGGATTGCAGGTCCAAAAGGGATAATAACTCTACAGGCAGACCAACAGTGTTAACTAACTTGGACCATTCAGGTTATCAGAGACTGAATCACCAATAAAAGAATACACACTGCCTGGATATTTTCTTCTAGCTTGGCTACTTTCTCTGGGATCAGTGGGAGTGGAAATACCTAGGCTTGCAGACTTGAGGGTCTCCCACCTGCTCATAGAAAAAGGGAATAAGGAAAGTGTTTTGGGGAGGGGTGACCAGAGGAGGACAGTGGGAGAAAGATAAAGTGAATAAGCAAAACAAACAAATAAACAAACAAATAGGTTTGTGAAAATCCTTTTCTCACAAACATTTCAACAGTGACTTTGCCATCAAAGCTGCAAGTAAGAAATTTGCATATCACATTGTAATGTCAATAAATTTGTTTAATGTCACATCTGTAACAAAAATGTTGATTTTTTTAAAATGGATTTTTCATAACTAGAAATACAATGCATTAGTTACAATGCAGTGGTGTATGAACTAAATGTTTAGAAGAATTTCTTTTCAAAATATTTTTTTTATTTTTAATCCTGTGTGTGTGTGTGTGTGTGTGTGTGTGTGTGTGTGTGTGTGTGCAAGAGACCATTGAGACATTAGATGTATAGAGAAGAACCAAAAGTTGTAGTAAGCCATCAAATGTGCATACTGGGCCCCTCTCCGGATCCCAGTAGTGGGAGCAGACACACAGTGGGGTCTATACCCTTGTGGAGACTGTATCCTCAGACATCCCTGGAATGCCAGTGTCCTTGGGGAGGCAGGTAAGGCCAGTGGCGCATCACTCTATGCACCAGAGCCACAGCTGGAAGTAGGAAGCTTGCATGAACCCCCCCCCCCAGGTACTCAAACCCCAAACCTTTGGAATTCCCCTCCCCTTCTGCCCCTCTCCAGATCCCGATAGTAAGAGCAGACAATAGGGGGGGTCTGCACCCTTGTGGAAACTGTATCCTGGGACATCCTAGAGAGGCCACCAACCTCAGAGCAGGGGACACCATACCCAGAGTCATCCTAGAGGAGCCACGGAACTCAGAGCAGCAGCCACCTCATCCTGAGACATTTTAGAGGAACCACTGCACTCAGAGCAGCAAACACCTAGTTGGTCTGCTCTCAAGAAGACACCATATCCAGAGACATCTTAGAGAAGACACTGCACTCAGAGCAGCTGGAGCTCAGGACCACAGGATCACAGGATCACAGGATCACAGGACCACAGGACCACAGGATCACAGGATCACAGGATCACAGGATCACAGGATCACAGGATCACAGGATCACAGGATCACAGGATCACAGGATCACAGGATCACAGGATCACAGAGACATCTGGACCCTGAGGAGTTCTGACACAAGCAAGATAACTGGAAAGACAGTCCCCAGTCAGAACCAGTGAGAGAGGGTAACACTAGAGTTAACCAAATGGCAAAAGGCAAGCTCAGGAATGTAAACAAGAAAAACTAAAGTTACTTGGCATCACCAGAACCCAGTTCTCCCATCATAGCAAGCCCTGAACACCACATCACACCAGAAAAGCAGGACACAGAATTAAAATTACTTCTCATGATGATGTTAAAGGACTTTAAGAAGGGCATAAATAACACTCTCAAAGAATTTGAGGAGAACACAGGTGAACAGATAGGAACCCTTAAAGAGGAAACACAAAAATCCCTTAAAGAATTGCAAGAAAACACAACCAAAAAGGTGAAGGAATTAAACAAAACCATCCAGGATCTAAAAATGGAAGTAGAAGCAATAAAGAAATTTCAAAAGGAGACTACCCTGGAGATAGAAAACCTAAGAAAAAGACCAGAAGTCATAGATGCAAGCATCACCAACAGAATATAAGAAATAGAAGAGAGAATCTCATGTGTAGAAGATACCATGGAAAACATTGACACAACTGTCAAAGAAAATGCAAAATACAAAAAGCTACTAACCCAAAATATACAAGAAATTCAAGACACAATGAGAAGGCCAGACCTAATAATAATAGGTATAGATGAGGGGAAAGACTCCCAACTTAAAGGATCAGTAAATATCCTCAACAAAATTATAGAGGAAAACTTCCCTCACCTAAAGAAAGGTATGTCCTTAAGTATACAAGAAGCATACAGAACCACAAATAGACTAGACCATAAAACAAATACCTCCCAACACATAATAATCAAAGCATTAAATATACAAAACAAAGAAAAATACTAAAAGCAGTAAGGGAAAAAGGCAAAGTAACATATAAATGCAGACCTATAAGAATTACACCAGACTTCTCACCAGAGACTATAAAAGCCAGAAGATACTGGACTGATATCATACAGACCCTAAAAGAACACAAATGCCAGCCCAGACTACTATACCCAGAAAAAAATCTCAGTCAATATTGATGGAGAAACTAAGATATTCCATGACAAAAGCAAATTTACACAATATCTTCCCAAAAATCCAGCCCTTCAAAGGACAATGGTTGGAAAACTCTAACACAAGGAGGGAAATCAAAATGTAGAAAAAACAAGAAAGTAATCTCCCGACAACCACAAAAGAAGTGAGTTACATAAACATAATTCAACCTCCAACAACAAAAGTGACAGGAAGCAACAATCATTTCTCCTTAATATCTCTTAATATCAATGGACTTAACTCGCCAATAAAAACACATAGGTTAGCAAACTGGATACATAAGCAAGACCCAGAATTTTGCTGCTTACAGGAAACACACCTCTGTGACAAAGACAGCCACTACCTCAAAGTAAAAGGATGGAAAACAATCTTCCAAGCAAATGGTCCCAAGAAACAAGCTGGAGTAGCAATTCTAATATCAAATAAAATTGATTTTCAACCAAACCTAATCCAAAAAGGTAAGGAAGGACACTTTATACTCATCAAAGGAAAAATATAGCAAGATGAACTCTCAATTCTGAACATCTATGCCCCAAATGCAAGGGCACCCACATATATAAAAGAAACTTTGCTAAAACTCAAAGCATACATCACACCTCACACAATAATAGTGGGGGACTTCAACACCCCACTCTCAGCAATGGACAAATCATGGAAACAGAAACTAAATAGAGACACAATGAAACTAACAGAAGTTATGAACCAAATGGATTTAACTGATATATATATATATATATATATATATATATATATATATATATATACATATATATGAAAATTTCACCCTAAAACAAAAGAATATACCTTTTTCTCAGCACCTCATGGTACCTTCTCTAAAATAGACCATATAATTGATCACAAAACAGGCTTCAACAGATACAAAAAGATTGAAATAATTCAGTGCACCCTATCAGAACACCATGGACCAAGGCTCGTCTTTAATAATGAAAAATCCAACTGAAATCTCACATACACATGTAAACTGAACAATGCTCTACTCAAGGATGACTTGGTCAAGGAAGAAATAAAGAAAGAAATTAAAGACTTTTTAGAATTTAATGAAAAAGAGGATACCTCATACCAAAACTTGTGGGACTCCATGAAAGCAGTACTAAAAGGAAAACTCATAGCTCTAAGTAACTACAAAAAGAAACTGGAGAGAGCATACATCAACAACTTGACAGCACACCTGAATGCCTTAGAACAAAAAGAAGCAAACATACCTAAGAGGAGTAGATGGCAGAAAATAATCAAATGCAGAGCTAAAATCAATAAAGTCAAAACAAAAAGAAGTTTACAAAATATCAACAAAACCCGGAGATGGTTCTTTGAGAAAATCAACAAGATAGACAAACGCTTAGCCAGACTAACCAAAGGGCACAGAGACAGTACTCAAATTAATAAAATCAGAACTGAAAAGGGAGACATAAGAACAGAAAAAGAGGATATTAAAAAAATCATCAGATCCTACTACAAAGGCTTATACTCAACAAAATTGGAAAATCTGGATGAAATGGACAATTTTCTAGACAGATACCAGGTACCAAAGTTAAACGAGGAGCAGATAAACCATCTAAACAGTCCCACAACCCCTAAAGAAATAGAAGCAGTCATTAAAAATCTTCCAACCAAAAAATGTCTGGAACCAGATGGTTTCCGTGCAAAATTCTATCAAACCTTCAAGGAAGACCTAATACCAATCTTCTTCAAGCTATTCCATCGAATAGAAACAGAAGGAACACTACCCAATTTGTTCTATGAAGCTACCATTACGCTCATACCCAAACCACAGAAAGACACAACAAAGAAAGAGAACTATAGACCAATCTCTCTTATGAATATTGATGCAAAAATACTCAATAAAATTCTCACAAATCAAATCCAACAACACATCAAAACAATTATCCATCATGATCAAGTAGGCTTCATCGCAGGTATGCAGGGACAGTTGAATATTTGGAAATCCATCAATGTAATCCAATACATAAATAAACTCAAAGAAAGAAAACCACATGATCTCACTAGATGCTGAGAAAGCATTTGACAAAATTCAACATGTTAAAAGTCTTGGAAAAATCAGGAATTCAAGGCCCATACCTAAACATAGTAAAAGCAATATACAGCAAGTCAGCAGCCAACATCAAACTAAATGGAGAGAAACTTGAATCAATCCCACTAAAATCAGGGACTAGACAAGGCAGCTCACTCTCACCTTACCTATTTAATATAGTGCTGGAAGTCTTAGCCAGAACAATTAGACAACAAAAGGAAGTTAAATAGATACAAATAGGAAAGGAAGAAGTCAAAATTTCACTATTTGCAGATGATATGATAGTATGCTTAAGTGACCCTAAAACTTCTACCAGAGAACCCCTAAACCTGATAAATGACTTTAGCAACGTGGCTGGATATAAAATCAACCCAAATAATTCAGTAGCCTTCCTCTACTCAAAGAATAAACAGGCTGAGAAAGAAATTAGGGAAATGACACCCTTCATAATAGCCACAAATAATATAAAATATCTTGGAGTGAATCTAACCAAGCAAGTGAAAGATCTGTATGACAAGAACTTCAAGTCTCTGAAGAAAGAAATTGAAGAAGTTCTCAGAAGATGGAAAGATCTCCCATGCTCCTGGATTGGCAGGGTTAACTTAGTAAAAATGGCCATCCTCCCAAAAGCAATCTACAGATTCAACACAATCCCTATCAAGATTCCAAATGAATTCTTCATAGAGATAGAAAGAGCAATTTGTAAATCCATTTGGAATAACAGAAAACCCAGGATAGTGAGAACTATTCTCAAACAATAAAATAACTACTGGGGGAATCACCATCCCTGACCTAAAACTGAACTACAGAGAAGTAGTGATACAAACTACATGTTATTGGTACAGAGACAGGCAGGAAGATCAGTGGAATATAATTGAAGATCCAGAAATGAACCCATACACCTATGGTCACTTTGGTCACTTGATCTTTGACAAATGAGCTAAAACCATCCAGTGGGAAAAGGTTGGGATTTTCTACAAAGGGTGCTGGCTCAACTGGTAGTCAGCATGTAGAAGAATGCAAATTAATCCATTCTTATCTCCTTGTACAAAGTTCGATTCCAAGTGGATAAAGGACCTTCACATAAAACCAGATACACTGAAACTAATACAAGAGAAGGTGGGGAAGACCCTTGAATACCTAGGCACAAGGGAAAACTTCCTGAACAGAACACCAATGGCTTATTCTCTAAGATCAAGAATCAACAAATGAGACCTCATCAAATTGCAAAGCTTCTGTAAGACAAAGGACACTGTCAACAAGACAATATGGCAACCAACAGATTGGGAAAAGATCATTACCAATCCCACATCCAATAGAGGGCTAATATAGAATATATACAAAGAAATAAAAAAGCTACACATCAGACAACAAAATAACCCCATTAAAAATGGGAGTTAAACAAAGAATTCTCAACTGAGGAAACTTGAATGGATGAGAAGCACCTTCAGAAATGCTCAACATCCTTAGTCATCAGGGAAATGCAAATCAAAACAACCTTGAGATACCACCTCACACCAGTCAGAACAGCTAAGATCAAAAATTCAGGGGATAGTAGATGTTGACAAGGATGTGGAGAAAGAGGAACACTCCTTCATTGCTGGTGGGGTTGCAAACCTGTACAACCACTCTGGAAGTCAGTCTGGTGGTTCCTCAGAAAATTGGACATAGTCCTATCTGAGAACCCATCTATACCACTCCTGAGCATATACCCAGAAAATGCTGCAACATATTACAAGGACATATGCTCCACTATGTTCATAGCAGCCTTATTTATAAAAGCCAGAAGCTGGAAAGAATCCAGATGTCCTTCAACAGAGGAATGGATACAAAAAATGTGGTATATTTACACAATGGAATATTACACAACTATTAAAAATAATGAATTTGAGAAATTCTTAGGTAAATGGATGGAACTAGAAAATATCATCCTGAGTGAAGTAACTCAATCACAAAGAACACACATAAATATTTACTCACTAATAAGGGGAGATTAGCCCAAAAGTTTGAAACAACAAAGAGTCAACTACCAGATGACATGAAGCTCATGAAGAAGGAAGAACAAGTGTGGATGCCTAGGTCTTTCTTAGAAGGAGTAACTAAATATCCAAGGGAGCAAATATGTCCCAAAGTGTGGGACAAAATCTGAAGGAGAGGTTGTAATGAGACCATTCCACCTGGCTATTCATTCCATGTGCAGTTACCAAAAGTAGATGCTGATATGGATGACAGAAAGTGCATGCTGACAGCAGCCTGATAAGGTTGTCTCCTTAGAGGTCCCCCAGAGTTTGACATACCCAGAGGCAGATACTCGAAGCTAACCATTAATATGATCAAAGGTTCCCAATGGAGCAGTTACAGAGTAAACTGAAGGAGCCAAAGGGTTTGTGGCCCCATGAGGCGAGCAACAATACCATTACTTTCAGATATAACAATTCATAGGTTTATCAGATAAACACTGTCCCTGTTTGCTTTTTGTTGCTGTGAAGAAAAATCTCAAAGTAAACCAAGCAACCGTCCATGTAACCAACCAACCAACAAACAAAAACCCACTCAACCTTAGGACTACTTAGAGAAAGAAATGGTTTATTTGGACGACACTTCCAAACTCCATCACTGAAGGAAGTCAGGGCAGAATGTCAAGCAGAAACCCTGGCAGAAATCATGGAGGAATGCATTTTGCTGGCTCTCTGAAATTCATGCTTAGCTAACTTTTATATACATTTTAGTCCTATCCGCCCAGAGATTGGTATCACCCACACTGGGCTGAGCCCTTCTCTATCAGTTAATCAAAACAATTTCCCACATACCAGTCTAATCTGATCAATCCTGCAACTGAAAGTCCCTTCACCTGTAACTCTATATTAGGTAAAATTGATAGTTAAAGCTAAGTAGAGCATACTCCTGTAAGTAGAGTAATAAATCTTAACATGTACCTTTCTTTGTCATTTAAGACAGGAACCATGATATAGATTTTGGCAACATTCTTATTTATAGAAGTTCACTATGACATTTTGAGACCTATCTCTCATCAGTAACAGAGGAATGGGAATACAGTATATGCTTTTTAAGAAATGAAAATACTAAGTGTGTCTTTATGTTTTCTATGGAGTTAGGGGATTAGCATCTCTCATGAAGCTTCGAAACCCACATTAGAGCAGTGAAAGAAACTATAATGTGTCCCTGCAGTTGATATCAAATGTTAGGCAGATGTTTCTCAAAGTGCTGAATCAAGTGTGTGGAGGGCAAAGACTCCTATACTGTGGGAGTATCATCATCACACTACTACTCTTGACAAGGGAAGAATATATTGAAGTCCAACTCAACATAAACAGTAGTAACTCACCTCAAGTGCTTGAAAGTGAAATGAAAAGTATGAGCCATTCTGAGGTATCTTCATCAAACCCTGTGCATACTACATTTTTTTTCTTTTTCAGTATCTAGTTTGCTTCATTTTGTATACCATCCAAGACTAGTGTTAATAAAAATAACTTTCTGTGCTTCATAATAGGCTGTGTCCATTTCCTCTGTTTAGGCACATGGATACAGGATATCAAAAACACATAAAAAGCAAGAAAAGACCACTTTGAGGCTTTCAGGAAAGTACTTCTGCATTTTTTTTTTAACAAGGCTGTGGATGAAATGCCTTTTTATCCCCTATTGGTGAACTTGTGTAGGAAATTAAGATGCTATGAAACAGTTTTGTAACTCTAGTAAAAGCAGTCTAAGGATCAGAAGATCCATTAGTAAAGCTCAGAGAAAAGTCAGAAGAAATATTGTTCTGATTTAACCAACCATGGATATTTTAATTAAAAGAATTTTTATTATCCAACATTAAAATTAATTTATGGGTTATAGTATAGAGATGTTATCAGGAGGTCATAGCACTTGTTATGTAAGCATGATGACATGAGTTCAGATCCTAACTCTCAAATTAATTTTACTTTCTTGGGGTCATTCAACAAAGCAAGAGGCTGCATTGCTTTGAAGAAAAATTCCACATTTCATGACATTCTATTATCTCAATGTTCATTTCTTAGAAGATGGTTATTTGACCCATTCAGATGTATGGGGGGGTTCTTCAAGAAATGATCCACCAAGGTTGTCATATGGATTTTGTAAAGGTGATAAAACTGACAGCCACAATAATCTTTCTGTCAGATTTTGCCTGAAGGTTCTTAAGCATTTAGCACAATGTATTTAGTAGCTTATTTTCTTAACATTCTAATAACAAGAAGCTGAATATTAAAAGAGCTCGGACTTGGGATTGTGTCTTAGTATTATCTTTATCTAGCAGGGCATTCATTAGCTTATAGGCTTTGCATAAATTATTGCTCAATTGCTATACAAGTTAAACCTTTTCATATTTTAATGTATGCTTTTATTATTATCATTTAAACTATATAATATTGGAGGGTGAAAATGTCATAACTTACCCATCACTTGTTGTCCTTCAATGTCTTTTTTGTTTTGCTGATTTAAATACTCCTAGGGCATTTTAATTTTCACATATCTTCTCTATTTATTTTCTTTTCCAGTTTGCTACTGTTGCCTTGTCCTCTTTTCAGTTTTTAATCCTCTAGACCAAACCACTCCATTATTAGGACAAAGGTTCCAGATACTTAAAATTAAGTGATTTTTTTTTTTTATTGGAGGAAAGAGTGTTTCTCAAAACCCAATAAAACTGATAATTTAAATGTTTCCTCCATCAGATAAGAGGTATATTATATTTCATTTTTTTTAAACTGAAGTTTAGTTCAACTTTATTATACATATATAACTCTTGACTCAGTCTTGTTCTTATTAATGTTTCTTACTGAAACATCCATGAGTTATAATCCTTATTAATATCTATAACTATACATGTACCTGTACCTATACTTATACATATATATATGCTTGAGTGTGTGTTTATGTGATTGTCATTTTTGTGCATATACATAGTACCTCCACATGTATGTTATGTGTGTATGCTTTTGAGTGTATGTTTTATGCACATATATGGATTTGGAGATCAGAGTTAAAAACAATGTGCATTACTTTAACCGTCTACCATCTCTACCTATCTAATACCTATCTGTCTATCTTTCATCTGAGACAGGTTTTAGAGTTCACAGATTCAACTAGGCTGGAAAACAAGAAAATTTTATGAATGTACCTGTCTCTTCTCCTGCATTCTCAGTGCTGAGGTAATAGGCATGCACTGTTTGAGTTTTCATATATGCTGAGGATTAAAAACTAGGACATCGTGTTTACATTTTGACTACTGAATTAATCTAGCCAGTCAGAGCTATCAATTTCTTCTACAGTAAATAACTGTTGAACATAGCTCTTTAGGCTATATCATCAACTTATTTCCAAGAAGGCAAACTTGTTCTAGAGCCTTTTTTTTTTTTTTTTTTTTTTTTTTTTTTGGTGCTACCTCTGCACTGCACGGAGCCACTGGGGATCAATAAAGTATTTTAAATATCATTGATTCTGTAATAGAATTCTCAAATAAGCTGCATACAAAAAGAGAGGAATTTCTAACTCCCCTTCATAACACCTGTGTTATTTCCCCCTTCCTTTAAAGCAGGGGTCTTTTAACTGAGGGGAAGAGAGAAATGAAGAATACTAAGGACAATGTAAATATTCATAGAAAAATGTTGATTGTATTGACTTAGAATTACATATTTATACTCCTACTTACAAACATATGCACAAATGCTTTAAAATAATTTAAGTAAAATTATTCCACTTAATGTGATAATGCTCCACCAATTGCCATAGACTAAATAGCAAAACCAAGCATCAAGACATGGTGCTATTTTCCTTTGTTGGTCAGGGACACCAAGAGATTCATAAAATAACAAGGACTACTTTCATTGCCCTTGGTTGCTTCTCAGAACATAATATAAAACCTTATTGTGAAAATACCACAGACTTAAAACAGGACTTAGAGAAATGGAGTTGCAACTGACTTAGAAGCATCTAAAGGCTATGTAGCTTCCAAAGGTGAAAAAGCAATGAATAGACTTACTCAGCTATAAAGGCTATGAATCAAACCAATGGCTAGCACAGCAATTATGTTCAAAGTCCAACAGTGTCATTTATATCCTGGAAAAAACTAACTATTTAGACTTTAGTCAACGTCAAGAATCCCTGCTAATACTATATATCTAGCCAATGATGTGTGAATACTGAGGTAGTGAATACTAGATGAGAATCCGCTACTGACATATTTTTAAACCAGTAAAATTTTCAACTATATTCTAGATATAAATCTTTATGTCCACAGAAAAGAGTAGCTCTAAATCTTTAGTATTTTCATTTTAGGTAAATAAATATATAAAAACCACCAACATATATAAATAAAGTGAACAACTGACATCAAAATACCAAACCACAACTAATAGACCTAAAACACAAACTTTACGCCTAAGGCTCAAGGAACATCAAAAAAGAGAAAGTAGAAACACCGTAAGTTTGAGAGGACCAGGATATTTGTAGTGAGGTAATCTCTTCAATCAGTGGCAGGAAAGTACACACATGAAATATTAAAAAGAAAGTCAAGTAAGTAAGACCTAGACAATGACAATACTTGATGATGTTCTAATATGAACATGAAAAAATCTCATAACGCCATGAATAAAAAGCTAGAGGCAACTAATGGGCACAAAGTAAAGGGAATATCTAAGTTCTTCAGATACATTATCCGATAAGCAGCACTCAACCTTAAATACATACACACAAGAGGAACAGTAAAGGGAATCCATAACCTTTATATAACTATATGTATGACAGTGTGTGTGCATAGGTGTATGTGTTTAATCATTGAAAAAAAAAGCCATGAATTTTAAGGGAAGGAAAAATGAGAAGAGGTAAAGGGGGAGAAAGTTGGAGTTATTCATGTAGTGTTTCTGTTTTTCAAACAAGATTTCATGCATTCAAAGATAGAATTGAACTCCCAGTTTTGCTGAGGATGAACTTGAGTTGTTGACCTCCCTGCCTCTACCTAAGTGCTAGGTTTATAGGTAAAGACCACAAATACTGATTTATATGGTCTCAGGTAGAATCCAAGTCTTTGTGCATGTGAGGCAAACACTCGGCTGAGCCTTATTAACTTAGTTTAAGTGAACACATAACATGAATTGAAATGTAAGACAATTTTTTATTCCTTGTCTGCAATTAAAGGATGAATAGTGAGTTTAATCTTTCATACAAATAACTTGACTGCAATCCTTTTTGTAGTGAAAACTGAGGGACAGATTTTACTAAATTCATTCGCTTTTCACTTGGACCTACAAATATTTGTTGGTTCCTAAAATAGCACAAACTTTCTTTTTTGTTGTTGTTGTTTTTGTTTTTCGAGACAGGGTTTTTTTTGTATAGCCCTGGCTGTCCTGGAACTCACTCTGTAGACCAGGCTGGCCTCAAACTCAGAAATCTGCCTGCCTCTACCTCCCAACTGCTGAGATTAAAGGCGTGCGCCACCACCGCCTGGCTAACTTTCATATTTTTATCTTCATTTTGTACCTTTATCCTTTTCAATCTCATAATTTACCTGAGAATCCTATTAAAAAACATGTATAAAAATGTTAAAAATGTAAGGAATCATATTAGTTATCCTCTTGATGTGATAAAACACTAGACAAAGCAACTCAGAATATAGTTGATTCGTGCTCATAGTTCTAGAGGGATTATGTTTTATTACTGAAGTAAGTCATGGAAGTATAGAGTATAGTAATTGATCCTTAAGAATTCTTCCATGGTGGTTCCCTTTCTTCCATTGTACATTCTTACCATTCCATGCCTGCTTCTTTTTCCTCTTTTTCTTCCTCCTTGTGGTCTCTAGCCCAAAAAACCTAAATCCCAACTATGTCTCCCCTGCAATTGGCTGCTGGCATCTTTATTTACCAATCATAAATAACTCAGGGCAGGGTCCCTCTGGTTAACATGCAGACATCAAATTGTGGAGGGCAACACATAACATTACAATAAACAATAAAATACAATACTTCAACATGGCAGCAAGTAGCAGGTATGGTGGCAGTAACAGGAAGCCGAGAGTTCACATTTTCAAACACAAGCATTAAAAGGCAAATTATAAGTAGATAAATATTTTAATTTTAACCTCACTTCCAGTGATTTACTTTCTCTAGCAAGTCTGTATTACCTAGATTTCCCACCAAAAGCATTACTGAAGAAGAAGTATTTAACTGTCAAGTGCTATGGAAGAATGTCTGTTTCAACCAACTACAGAAGAGTCACTATAAAAAAGACAATCTATCCCCTTTAGGGTCAAATACACTAAAAAAAATATGTAACTAAGATTTTCCTAAATTTACATAGAGATCATAATTATCAACTTCTACATTTTACCACATGCTTTTCTAGAGTTCATGAGTGTCACATATAAGTCTCCAGTCAGAAGGTATTTACAGACTTGATCAGAGCTGCAAAGAAAACAAAAATTGAAAATGAAAGAAATCATGTCCTTATCTACCAAGACATTGAGAATCACTACATAATAATAATAATAATAATAATAATAATAATAATAATAACTTCCAGATGTGAGTTTTGAGTGTTTATTTTCACCTACATTTTCTGGCTCTGGGCTTTCTCTTTCTATCAAGGAGCCTTGGGGGCCCCTAAGAGCATTCTGCTTTCATGTGGAGATCTGTGGATGCCCCAAGAACAAGCAGCTTGTAACACTACTTTCCCACCAATGACTTGCCAGTTGGATATGTCTGAGTGAGAGTTAGCAAAGCTAAGTTGACTGCATGTGCATGGTACTCTGACCTCCACTGTCTGGCTGTAGGCTTGTCCTGGTACCCATGGAGCTTTGGGAAATCCCAAGAGCATCCTTTTTTCCCACAGAGGCTTACAGGAGTCACATGAACAACCAGTTAGGAATGCAGTCCCAACAATCCCTTGTTAGTCTTGTGTGCCTGAGGCAGAGTGAAAACATTTGAAAATTCTGACCTCTACTGTGTGTCATACAGCTCTCACTGCCTTCCCAAGTGGTCCTGCTGGCATTAGGATCATTCTGCCAACATCAGGGAAAAACAGATGGCTAAAGAACACCATAAGTACATAATCAAAATAAGCCAGAGCCATCTAGCACCACTAGAGCTCAGATCTCCTAGTATAGCTAGCCCTGGACATCCTCACATATTTGAAGCACAAGAAAATGATCTAAAATGCAAATTTATAAATATTATAGAGGCTTTTAAATAGAAAATGAATAAATCCCCTAAAGGAATACATGAAAATACTTTCAAACAGGTAAACACTTTAAAAGAGGAAATGAATAAATATAAATCAATATAGGATAATAAACAGTTGAAGTTTATGAATAAATCTGTCTTAAAACTGAAAGTAAAAATAGAACCACAGAACAGAATAGAAACTGAAGCCATCCTGGAGATGGAAAACCTAGGAAAGAGAACAGCACCTAAAGAAATAAGCATCCTCAACAGAATTCAAGGGATGGAAGACAGAATTTCAGGCATAGAATATGCAATGAAAAAAATCAATATATACATCAAAAATTCAAATCCTGAAAAGCTTATGACACAAAATTTTTAAAAAATTAGGGGCATTGTGAAAAAATAAGCCTAAGGATCATACTCATACAAGAAGGGAAGTTGATTCCTAGATCAAAGGCCCAGAAAAATAACCTACAACAGAATCATAGCAGAAAAATTTCTTAACCTAAAGAAAGAGATGGTTATAAAAGTAGATCAAGCTTACAAAACACTAAATTGACTAGACCAGAAAAATGAAGTCCTGCTACATAGTGATTAAAACACTCAAAGTACAAAACAAACAAGCAAACAATAATAAAAGCTGAAAGGAAAAAAGCCACATAACATGTAAAGGCAGAGATTTTAGAATTACACATGACTTCCCAAGAAACATTCTAAAATCAAAAAGGGTCTGGGTAGATGTCCTGCAGACCCAAAGTTACTACAGGTGTTAGTCAGTCAAGACTATTATACCTAGCAAAATTCAACCACAGTATATGGATAAAATGAGATATTTCAGCAGAAATCTAAATTTAATAAATAGAGTAAGAAAATTCCAATTCATTGATGTTAATTACACTCAAGAAAACTGACAAAATAAATGATTTTATACTATTAAAACTACAGGAAGCTTCTGGTCTGAGCCTGAGTACTGAGCACATCCTAGACAGCAGCTCTGCACCCAATCTCACAAAACCAAGGGGAAATGGTGCTCCCAGGAGCTCTAACCCAGGCAGTATTTGAGGTAAGGCATCAGCAACATCTACCCCAAACAGGGAATAACTAACTGGGACCCAGGAATTAACTCCTGGCCCAGAACACTGGTTCCTTCCAGTCTGGGCATGAGCACTGAGCAACACACCCCACACAGTTCTGACACACCAACATAATAAGTAAGACAGGCTCCAGTAAGAGACAAGGCAGGTAGCACTAAGGAGATACAGATAGCAAAAGGCAAGCACAAAAACATAATCATCAGCAACCCAGTGTACTTGGCATCATCAGTACCTAGTTCTCTCACACTAGAAAGTTCTGAATTTAAAATCACTTCTAATGATGATGATAAAGGACTTTAAGAAGGACATAAATAGCACTCTTAAAGAATTTGAGGAGAACATAGGTAAACTGGTAGAAGCCCTTAAAAAAGAAACACAAAAATCCCTTAAAGAATTATGAGAAAACACAACCAAACAGATGAAGGAATTAAGCAAAGCCATCCAAGACATAAAAACGTAAGTAGAAACAATAAAGAAATCACAAAGGGAGACTATCCTGGAGATAAAAATCCTAGGAAAGAAATCAGGAGTCATAGATGCAAGCATCACCAACAGAAAACAGGAGATAGAAGAGAGAATCTCAGGTGCAGATAATACCGTAGAAAATATTGACACAACTGTAAAAGAAAATGCAAAAAGTTCTTAACACAAAACATCCAGAAAATCAAGGACACAATGAGAAGACCAAACCTAAGCTTAATAGGTTTAAAAAAGAGTGAATATCTCCAACTTAAAGGGCCAATAAATATCTTCAACAAAATTACAGAAGAAAACTTCCCTAACTAAAAGAATGAGATACCCATAAACATACAAGAAGCCCATAGAATGCCAAATAGACTAGACCAGAAAAGAAATACCTTCTATCACATAATAATTAAACACCAAATGGACATTACAAAGAAAGAATATTAAGTGCAGTAAGGTAAAATGGCCAAGTAACATACAAAGGCAGACCTATCAGAATTACACCAGACTTTTTACCAGATACTATAAAAGCTAGAAGATACTGGACAGATGTCATACAGACCCTAAGATGCCAGCTCTGGATACTATACCCAGCAAAACTCCCAATTACCATAGATGGGGAAATAAAGATATTTTATTATAAAAACAAATTTATACAATGTCTTTTCACAAACCCAGCACTACAAAGATAATAGTAGGAAAGCACAAATAAAGGAAGAAAAATTATACCCTAGAAAGAGCAAGAAAGTAATCTTTTTCCAACAAATCCAAAAGAAGATAGCCACACGAAGATAATTCTACCTCCAATAACAAAAATAACAGGAAGCAACAATCACGGTTCCTTAATATCTCTTAATATCAATGGACTCAATTTCCCAATTAAAAGACAAGGCTAACAGAATGGATACTTAAACAGGACACAGCATTTTGCTGCATATAGAACACCAACCTCAGTGACAAGGACAGACACTACCTTAAAGTAAAAGGCTGGAAAACATTTTTTTAAGCCTTTGGTACTAAGAAACAAACTGGAGTAGCCATTCTAATACCTCTAGCCTAAGAACACAAAGGGAGGGACCCATGCCAAAACCTATATAGGTAGTTGAGGGTGGCCTTGTCAGGCATCAGTGCAAGCAGAGGGCCTTGGTGCCTGAAAGTTTGGATTTCCTAGTTTTGGGGAATTTGAGAGCAGGGATGCAAAAATGAGAGGGTGGTGGGACCACACCGTCATAAAAATAAGAGGTGGGTTGAATGGGATAAGATATTTTGGGGAGGAATGGGAGAGAAAAAACACATTGAAAGGTAAATAAGTAAAATACCCAATTTAAAAAAAAGAACAGATAATGGGTCTGGCAATTGTAGTTGAGCAATCGCGACTTTTTGTCAATAATTTATTACGGGGATTTTGTATAATCCTCTAGGACAAGGTATTGTGAAAGAGGCCCATTAAATATCAAAAAGATTGGTGAGAAATATTGTTGCTGAGAAAAAGAATAAAGCCGACCTGTGAGTTTGCTGAGTGCCCTGACAAGGGTGATTGTGGTGCTGTATTGAACATATGTTTCTGACACATCTTTGCTTGACTATATCACATATGGGACAAGCTGTCTTGCCTCAAGTTTTTAGACCTTGAGAGATAGAAAAATCCAAAAGAGAAATTATGTCTCTTGTATTCTTCTTAAAGGCACCCAGCTTTTAGGTCTCAATCATGTACTGGTCTATAAATTAATACAATATGGGAAATAATAGTCTACTCTTGGAAGACTGGATATGGATTTTGTCAGATATTTGGAAGCTAGCTGTAGCTCTCTATGATGATAGAGTAGCAAGAGATAATGTTGGGACAGGATCTGGATTTTAAACAAGGGTTAGTACATGTTTTAAGGCTCTTTAAATTGTCAAGCTAAAATTGGTTTTGTGTTTTCAACAGCATATATTGTGAGTTGCATTGATTATATAACTTCCAATTATGTTAATGTGTTGAAACCTGGCATATCAGTTATGGGGGTCTATCAACCAGTTTTTGTCTTACTGCTCTGAGTATTAGAAAACCTTGGTTCTCTGAAAAAAGCTTTAAAGTGCTGGAAGAAGTGAATTGGGCTTTAAGCAGAAGCAAGAGGGTAACAGGCTTGATTATTGTTGGTATAACAGATTTAATTCCATTAGTGGCTACCACCACTGCTTCTGCAATTGCATTGACAAAAGGAGTTAGGACAACTATTTTTGTTAACCATCTAGCAAAAAAACATTATTAATGTATTGAGTATACATAAGGATTTATATAAGTATCTAGAACAAAGAATGATGCTCTGTAACCCATTAAAATTATCTGAAAGAGGTTCAGGGTTCAAGAGTTAGGAGCCCTCCCAAGTGTCATGACAAATATTATTGGAGTAGTATAACTTTTGAAATTTACAATGATTGTCATAATAATTAGAAAAAAATTTAAAGGCACCTACCTGTAGGATATTTGGCATAATCCTGACACCTCTGTGTGCCTGTCAACTTTGCATAGTGAAATTATGAATTTAAAGAAGCTGCTCTGTTGAGCATTGATGCTGCAGATAATAATGATAAAATTATACATGGTCTGAACTCAGTATTTCCATTTTTGTCAAACCTTAGGAATGGCATATATAGCTTGATAAGACTAACCCTTCTTGTTTTGGGAGAAATTTTATTCCTGCTCGTTGTGTTAAAGCTTATCTTTAACAACATCAACATGTTTGCAGCCAAAGTATATAGCTTAAACCTGAAAAAGGACCCCTAGACAGAGTTATTATATTATCTGGCTGGCAAACTAAAGATGGGTAAGATTCTACACAGAGCCTTACCAACCTAAGACATAAGTTCATTGCCTTTGATAATGCATATTTTATGATGGGTAAGGAAGGCATTATTGTCAGAATGACCTATGACAGGCTCGGTTTTGTTAATGAAATGAAAAAGCGGGAAGGTGAAGAGCCTTTGGGGCTGCTTGGCAAGAAGCTGACATGAGCTAAGAATAAGGGAAGGAGCTGCTTGTCAGGAATATGGCATTGGCCAAGGACAAGGAAATAGGCTTCAAGCAGTTTTTGACATTAGGCTAGAAAAAAGAAGTAACTTCAGATAGAAGTCTAAATTGTAAGCTACAACAAAGAAATCTAAATATTAGGCCAGAACAAAGAAGTAGGCTTAAGACATGAAAATGACCTTGGGGCTAGGATAGGGAAGTTGACACAGATGCTTTGGTAATCCTGAAAAGCCTTTAGAAATTGTGATTACGAACTCCCCTTCCATGACTCTCCCAGATCTGAGGCCTGGACCAGACCTCTGCCCAGTCTGCTATTGTGTGGACCCCGGATCCCGCCTGAGACTTTCTGGAGGCTCCACAGATCCCACAGCCAGCTTTAAGTAGGAAGACCCACATACTGCCCTGAGCCCATAGCTGGGTGCTGTGAGCACTCAGATTCCAGCAAATATGCCCCCTCCCCACCCCTGCACACTAGCAATCCCCTTCCACCCCTCTCCTGGATCTGAGGCCTGGACCAAACCTCTGCCCAGTCTGCTATTGTGTGGACCCCAAATTCTGCCTGAGACATACTGGAAGGTTCACTAAACACAGAGCCAGAGAGGAACAACTGAACTCAGCGCGTCAGACAACATAACCGGAGATATCCTAGAGGAGACACTGCACTCAGAACAGCAGACACCTAGCTGGACTGCTACCTTGGAGGCACAATATCCTAAGGCATCCTAGAGGTACTACTGTAATCAGTGTAGCTGGAAAAGATCACAGAGACATCTGGACCCCTAGGAGATCAGACACAAGCTAGATAACTAGAAAGACAGGCTTCAGTCAGAGACAGCAAGTACAGGCAGCACCAGAGTTAACCAGATGGCAAAAGGCAAGCACAGGAATGTAAGCAACAGAAACCAAAGTTACATGGCATCATCAGAACCCAGTTCCCCATCATAGGAAGCCCAGAACACCCCATCACACCAGAAAAGCAGGATTCAGAACTAAAATCACTTCTCATGATGATGATAGAGGGCTTTAAGAAAGACATAAATAACACTCTCAAAGAACTTAATAAGAACACTGGTAGACAGATAGAAACCCTTGAAGAGGAAACACAAAAATCCCTTAAGGAATTGCAAGAAAATGCAACCAAACGGGAGAAGGAATTAAACAAAACCATGCAGGATTTAAAAATGGAAGTAGAAACAATAAAGAAATCACAAAGGGAGAATACCCTGGAGATAGAAAACTTTAAAAAAGATCAGGAGTCATAGACACAAGTATCACCAACAGAATACAAGAGATGGAAGAGAGAATCTCATGTACAGAAGATACCATGGAAAATATTGACACAACTGTCAAAGAAAATGCAAAATACAAAAAGCTACTAACCCAAAATATACAAAAAATCCAAGACACAATGAGAAGGCCAGACCTAAGGATAATAGGTATAGATGAGGGGAAAGACTCCCACCTTAAAGAATCAGTAAATATCCTCAACAAAATTATAGAGAAAATCTTCTCTAACCTAAAGGAAGAGATGTCCATAAATATACAAGAAGCCTACAGAACTCCAAATAGTTTAGACCAGAAAAGAAATACTTCCCACCACATAATAGTCAAAACATCAAATGTACAAAACAAAGAAAAAATACTAAAAGCAGTAATGGAAAAAGTCAAAGAAACATATAAAGGCAGACCTATAAGAATTACACCAGACTTCTCACCAGAGACCAGTAGATCCTGGACTGATATCATAGACACCCTAAGAGAACACAAATGCTAGCCAAGACTACTATACCCAGCAAAACTGTCAATCATTATTGAAGGAGAAACCAAAATATTCCATGACAAATTCAAATTTACACAGTATCTCAAAACAAATCCAGCACTTCAAAGGATAATTTGTGGAAAACTCCAACACAAGGAGGGAAACTACAACCTAGAAAAAGCAAGAAAGTAATCTTCCAAAAACCATAAAAGAAGGTAGCTACAAAAACATATCTCCACTGCCATAACAAAAATAACAGGAAAAAACACTAATTTTTCCTTAATATCTCTTAATATCAACGGACTCAATTCTCCAATAAAAAGACATAGACTATCAGACTGGATACATAAACAGAACCCAACATTTTGCTGCATTCAAAAAACGCACCTTTGTGGAAGAGACAAACACTACCTCAGAGTAAAAGGTTGGAAAACAATCTTCCAAGAAAATGGTCCCAAGAAACAAGCGGGAATAGCAATTCTAATATTAAATAAATTCATTTTTCAACCAGAAATAATCAAAAAAGATAAGAAAGGACACTTCATATTCATCAAAGAAAAAACGTACCAAGAGGAACTCACAATTCTCAACATCTATGCCACAAATGCAAGGGCACCCACATACATAAAACAAACTTTACTAAAGCTTAAAGCATATATTGCACCCTACACAATAATAGTGGGAGATTTCAACACCCCACTCTCAGCTATGGACAGATCATGGAAACAGAAACTAAACCGAGACACAATGAAACTAACACAAGTTATGAACCAATTGGACTTAATTGACATCTATAGAACATGTCATCCTAAAACAAAAGAATATACCTTCTTCTCAGCACCTCATGGTACCTTCTCCAAAATAGACCATATAATTGGTCACAAACCAGGCCTCAACAGATACAAAAAGATTGAAATAATCCCTAGTACCTTATCAGACTACCATGGACTAAGACTTGTCTTTGACATAGACAAAAACAACAGAAAGCCCACATACACTTGGCAACTGAACAATGCTCTACTCAATGATAACTTGGTCAAGGAAGAAATAAAGAATTTTAAGACTGTTTAGAATTAAATGAAAATGAGGACACATCATATCAAAACTTGTGGGACTCACTGAAAGCAGTACTAAGAGGAAAAATCATAGCTCTAAGTGCTCACAAAAAGAAATTGGAAAGAGCATACATTAACAACTTGACAGCAAACCTGAAAGAATTAGAAAAAAAAGAAGCTAATATACCCAAGAGGAATAGACAGCAGGAAATAATCAAACTCAGGGCTGAAATCAACCAAGTTGAAACAAAAAGAACTATACAAAATATCAACAAAACCAGGAGCTGGTTCTTTGAGAAAATCAACAAGATAGACAAACCCTTAGCCGGGATAAACAAAGGGCGCCGAGACAGTATTCAAATTAATAAAATCAGGACTGAAAAGGGAGACATAACAACAGAAACAGAGGAAATTAAAAAAATCATCAGATCCTACTACAAAGGCCTATACTCAACAAAATTGGAAAATCTGGATGAAATGGACAATTTTCTAAAGAGATGCCAGGTACCAAAGTTAAACAAGGAGCAGATAAACCATCTAAACAGTCGCATAACTCCTAAAGAAATAGACACAGTCCTTAAAAATTTTCCCACCAAAAAATATCCGGGGCCAGATGGTTTCCATGCAGAATTCTATCAGACCTTCAAGGAAGACATAATACCAATCCTCTTCAAGCTATTCCATCGAATAGAAACAGAAGGAACACTACCCAATTCGTTCTATGAAGCTACCATTACGCTCATACCTAAACCACAGAAAGACCCAACAAAGAAAGAGAACTACAGACCAATCTCTCTTATGAATATTGATGCAAAAATACTCAATAAAATTCTCACAAATCAAATCCAACAACACATCAAAACAATTATCCATCAAAATCAAGTAGGCTTTATTCCAGGAATGCAGAGATGGTTCAATATTCAGAAATCCATCAATGTAATCCACCACATAAATAAACTCAAAGAAAAAAATCACATGGTCATCTCACTAGACGCTGAGAAAGCCTTTGACAAAATTCAACATCCCTTCATGTTAAAAGTCTTGGAAAGATCAGGAATTCAAGGCCCATACCTAAACATAGTAAAAGCAATATACAGCAAGCCAGTAGCCAACATCAAACTAAATGGAGAGAAACTTGAAGCAATCCCACTAAGATCAGGGACTAGGCAAGGCTGCCTACTCTCATCTTACGTATTCAATATAGTACTGGAAGTCCTAGCTAGAGTAATTAGACAACAAAAGGAAGTCAAAGGGATACAGATAGGAAAGGAAGAAGTCAAAATTTCACTATTTGCAGATGATATGATAGTATACTTAAGTGAACCTAAAACTTCCACCAGAGAACTCCTAAACCTGATAAACAACTTCAGCAATGTGGCTGAATATAAAATCAAATCAAGCAAATCATTAGCCTTCCTCTATTCAAAGGATAAACAGGCTGAGAAAGAAATTAGGGAAATGACACCCTTCACAATAGCCACAAATAAAATAAAATATCTTGGAGTGAATCTAACTAAGCAAGTGAAAGATCTGTATGACAAGAACTTCAAGTCTCTGAAGAAAGAAATTGAAGAAGATCTCAGAAGATGGAAAGATCTCCCATGCTCCTGGATTGGCAGGATTAACTTAAAAAAATGGCCATCTTGCCAAAAGCAATCTACAGATTCAATGCAATACCCAGAAAAATTCCAAATCAATTATTCATAGAGATAGAAAGAGCAATCTACAAATTCATTTGGAATAACAAAAAACCTAAGATAGCGAGAACTATTCTCAACAATAAAAGAACTTCTGGTGGAATCACCATTCCTGACCTAAAACTGTACTACAGAGCATTAGTGATAAAAACTGCATGGTATTGGTACAGAGACAGACAGGATGATCAATGGAATAGAATTGAAGACCCAGAAATGAACCCGCACACCTATGGTCACTTGGTCTTTGACAAGGGAGCTAAAACCATCCAGTGGAAAAAGGACAGAATTTTCAACAAGTGGTGCTGGCTCAACTGGAGGTCAACATGTAGAAGAATGCAAATTAATCCATTCTTATCCCCTTGTACAAAGCTCAACTCCAAGTGGATAAAGGACCTTCATATAAAGCCAGATACACTGAAACTAATAGAAGAGTAGTTGGGGAGGACCCTCGAGTACCTAGGCACAGGGGAAAATTCCTGAACCAAACACCAATGGCTTATGTTCTAAGATCAAGAATCAACAAATGAGACCTCATCAAATTGCAAAGCTTCTGTAAGGCAAAGGACACTGTCAACAAGACAAAATGGCAACCAACAAATTGGGAAAAGATCAGTACCACTTCTACATCCAATAGAGGGCTAATATCGAATATATACAAAGAACTCAAGAAATTAGATGCCAAACAACAAAATAACCCCATTAAAAATGGGGTACAGAGCTAAACAAAGAATTCTCAACTGAGGAAACTTGAATGGATGAGAAGCACCTTCAGAAATGCTCAACATCCTTTGTCATCAGGGAAATACAAATCAAAACAACCCTGAGATACCACCTGACACAAATCAGATTGGCTAAGATAAAAAATTCAGGTGATAGTAGATGCTGTCGAGGATGTGAAGAAAGAAGAACACTCCTTCATTGTTGGTGGGGTTGCAAGCTGGTACAACCACTCTGGAAGTCAGTCTGGTGGTTCCTTAGAAAATTGGACATAGCACTACCTGAAGACCCTGCTATACCACTTCTGGGCATATACCCAGAAAAAGTCATATGCTCCACTATGTTCATATCAGCCTTATTTATAATAGCCAAAAGCTAGAAAGATCCCAGATGCCCTTCAACAGAAGAATGGATACAAAAAATGTGGTACATTTCCACAATGGAATATTACTCAGCTATTAAAAATAATGAATTCGAGAAATTCTTAGGTAAATGGGTGGAACCAGAAAATATCATCCTGAGTAAGGTAACCCAATCACAAAAGAACACATATGGTATTTACTCACTGATAAGTGGAGATTAGCCCAAAAGTTTGAAACAACAAAGATTCAACTACCAGATGATATGAAGCTCATGAAGAAGAAAGAATAAGTGAGGATGCCTAGGTCTTTCTTTGAAGGAGTAACTAAATACACAAGGGAGCAAACATGGAGACAAAGTGTGGGACAGAATCTGAAGGAGAGGTTGTATGGAGACCATTCCACCTGGGTATTCATTGCATGTGCAGTCTCCAGAAATAGACATTGATATGGATGTCAGGATGGGAAAGCTGACAGCAGCCTGATAAGGCTGTCTCCTTAGAGGTCCCCCAGAGTCTGACAGACCCAGAGGCAGATACTCGCAGCTTAGAGAGTAAATTGAAGGAGCCTAAAGGGTTGGTGGCCCCATGAGGAGAGCAACCATTCCAACCAGTAAGAGCTCCCCGGGGTCTAAACCACCAGTCTAGGAGCACATATGGAGAGCCACATGACTCCAGCTGTATATGTAGGGGAGGATGGCCTTGTTGGGCATAGGTGGGAGACGAGGTCATTGGTACCTTGAAGGGTGAGCACTGAGTGTGTGTGGGGGGCATCTGAGGGTGGGGAGGGGGATTGGGGGGTAGGTGGGTAAATACCCTCATAGAAGCAGGAGGAGGGGGGATGGGATAAGGGGTTCCTGGGTGGTGGGGGTAATGCAGTAAGGGGATAAAATTTGAAATGTAAATATTATATCCAATAAAAGAGGGGAAAAAAAGAAAAGCAGTTAGAACCAACATCCTTAATAAAATGTCAGCTCTCTTTAAAAATCTATCTTGATACTAAAACTTGTTTTGAGAATTGTATATTGCAGAATGATCAGCCTTGGTGTATCTACTCAACAAGCAAGCTGGGCCAACCTGCTCAAACCTCTGAGGTCTGGGAATTCCATCTAGAGTGAAGACACAGCATCAGAGGCTTGTCAATTTGCCCCTCCCCCCACTCCTCTTCTAATATATCAACACCCATAATCAGCTTGAAGAAGCTAATGAAGAGTCAGCACCCCTATTCCCTGGGCTTGGGGACTAAGGTGGTAAATGTTGGGCTGCCTTTCTAGAGAAAAATAGTGGTTTTGTGGGAATAGAGAGGATTAGCTAGGATTTATTGCATAGCCATAACCTATTAGTAGAAATCCATACAATTATTATCAAGATGAAGATACAAATTCTTAAATGGCACCAATTTACTTTGATTACAAATTTTAAGGTTTTCATTGGTACGAGTTTCTTATTAATATAAAAGGGAGATGAATATTGTTACTTTTATAGGCATTATTCCAGCATAACACATTTAGGAATACAAGGCTTAGACCCAGTCCTTCTTTAACTTTTTTAACTGATTTGAGATGGTCAGCCTGTGCGTTAAGGGACTATAGCAAATTCATGTCTTAGAGTTTATTGTTAGGGTGTTTCCTATGTTTTATTTAGAAATAGCCAAGTGGAGTTAACAGACAACAGTCCAGATTACCTTACATGGATAGTTGGTTTTCAAAACATCAGAAATCCACAGAATTGATGTGACAAACATTTCTGTATTAATGTTCATTTTGATTAGAGACCTGTCTGCTCCTGACAGCTTCCTATATTGAATTCTAAGAAGAAATTGAGCATCTTTGGAGTTACTCCAGTTGTGGTGAGACAGCCACTAGACAAGAATTGCCTCTCCCCATCTACAGACAAATTACTGTCCGGAAAAGGACACACTTGCAGAATAGTCGACTGATTATATCTGCGTAGACAGAGTAATCAGCCCTTAATAATTCTGCAGCACTAAGGTCTGTCAGATGATCCTGGGTCAGAAGGTGGAAGAACAGATGCTCCAACATTTTGAAGTAGAGGGTGTGTCCAGGTGTTCAGAGGTCTCTATAAATTGGCTAAGTTTTAGAAGCTATGCTTTGTGCTTCCCACAATTATAGTTAACTCAGTCATTCTGGATTTCTGACAGGGTTGAAAACTTATAGTCTCATAGCCAATCCTGGCTATTTACTTGAGAGAAAAGATTTGAGTGGATGGTCGTCAGCTGACATTCATCCTAAAGCCAGGTTCAGAACTAAATGTTTTAGTTAGCATAGATGACAGAGGTGCTGGACTGGGTATTAGGACTATCTTTTACCTCACTGGTACAAATCAGGATAATTATGCTCTAATTGTATTTTGAGAGAAAAGTTTCATTTTAACAGGAAGGGTGATATGTAGGAGGAGCTAAGGTGGGAGTAATACTGAGAGGAAGAGAAGGAATAAGAAGAGGAGGAGAAGAAGGAGAGAAGAAGCTAGGTGATGAAAGAAAGAAAGAGAGGGGAGACAGGGAGGCAGATGTTCATGTATCTCCACCAGTCAAAGATAGTTGATATATCTAGGTTGGGTAGTGGGTTACACCTCTGATTGAGCAATACCAAACTTATAAAGCCTATGATTAAAATTTTTTAAAAAATGTATAATTGCAAAAAGGAAAAGGGGGCATGGGATAGGGTTTTTCTAAGGGGGAAGGGGGATGGGGAAAGGGGATGGCATCTGAAATGTAAAGAAAATATCTAATAAAAAATGAAAAAAAAAAGAAATTGTGATCATGGGAGTGTTCAAATAACTGTGTTTAATGCCTTCCTTTTTCTTTGACTATTTGTGTTTATTGTCTTGCTTGTTCCTCGACTATTTGTATCCATTGTATTGCTAGACCCTCAACCTAGAACTGACTTTAATACATGCATGTAATCAAAATGGTATAAAAGCATAAAGGAAGAGGGGGTATAGGATAGGAGGTTCTAGGGAGGATAAATGGGGAAAGGGGATGACATCTATATTGTAAATAAATAAAATATCCAATTAAAAAACAAAAAAGTAAACAAACAAAAAAAACAAAAGAAGGAAACACATACTCACACACACAATACAACTATAAATATCAAAACTACAGGAAATATCAAATACTGTGAATTAACGTATCTCAATATAAAAGGAAAATTTTCACCGATAAAAAGTCACAGGATAACAGAATGGGTACAAAAACAAACAAACAAAAAAGCATCTATACTGTTGTTGAATACAGGAAATATAACTCAACAGAGAAGATAGATATTGCTTCAAAGTAAAGGGGTGAATAAAAGGATTTCCAGGCAAAATGATTCAAGAAGCAAGAAGGAGTATATATTCTAACACCTAATAAAATACATTTCCCCAAAAAATTATGAAAATAGATCACCAAATATGCTTCATAATAATCAAAGTAAAATAATCTACCAAGAAGACTTCTAAATTCTGAACTTAGGAACCTTAAATGTAGTACAGCCAGATAAAACTTACCCTTTAGTAGCTTACAAATAAATGTGACTCAGACTATGCTTATTTTATTTGGCTTTGACAATTACCTGGGGGGAGGATTGGGAGTGGAAAAGGGAATCCTTTATCTACTCTTCCAACTGCTGACCTGGGTGCCTCCCCAGTGATGTACCCCAGAAATATGCCTTTCTCCTGGCCTAATGCTGATTGTCCATCTGCCTTCATGGCAACTTCCTCTCTCCTCTCATTCTTCCTTCTTCCATTGATCTCTTCTCCTTCAATCAGGTCACTTCAAACCCACCTCTCTCTAATCTCTTCAGTAATTGGTTGTAGCCAACTTTATTTAACCAACAGTTTTAAATAAGGAACAATGTTTGCACAACAAAAGATTGTAAACCTTAAAAGTTACTGATAGGCATTGATCTTCAGATGTAGAATTTATCATGACAAAAAATAGCAATTATCCGTACCTCAACAATTCTTGTTTTTGTTATCTAAATAAAAGGGCTCTTTCTCTTATAATAATATACTGCATACCCTATGAGAAATTTTGTAAATATTATGAAAATCATTAAATAAAAGTTATATTAAAATTACAGTATGATCATATTTGGCACTTAAGGATAAAACATTTTTTTAATATATACTATCTTGGTGAGTTCAGAGTTCTCCTTCGAAATCAGTTTTTATCCTAATTTGTATTATGCTCCTAAAATTACCTTCTTAGACTTAGAACATCCTGTTAAATCCAAAACAACTTAAGTTGTTTAAACAACTTTGAGTAAGACTATGATTATTTAGTCTTCAACAGCAACAGACGCCTAAGAAGGAAATAAATATTATCTGAGCATGCAGGAAGCACAAAGATACAGCTTCCAAAAACATAAAATTGACATATACAGCTGACTGCTGGGACAGTCCTTAAAATTTTCTATAATGATGGGGAATTTTTCTCCAGACATCTGGAACCGAATATCTGACAGATCTTTTGTGAGCTAGCAATTATGAAATACTTGTTTATCCTGTCTTTGCAGAGTATGGCAATTGACTTCCTTGCATCCATTTTTTCTTTGTGGATAGAATTCTGTCTGCAGATAAAGTTATTTTTTTTTTTAATTTTGCCCAGTAGTTAGCTTACCACAATTGAAGTAACTCCATATGAAGGCCTTTTGATGTGAATCATCTTCTTCCAAGATTAATGGGGCTGCTGCTATGAGCTGACTTTTCGAAATGTAAAAAAAAGCCCTAAATGAATAGAAAGCATCTTCAAATGCCATGTTCTGTGAGTATCTGAGGTTTTGAAGATGATCTGTTTATTTATAGCACATCTGCACAAGCAAAAGTCTTTTGTCTTCAGCTAACTCTTATCTTACCAAGTCACACTGTATATTTCTGTGATAATCTAGACTAGAGTTTAACATGACATGAGTTTGATTTACAGGCTAGTAACTTGCATTGCTTAATTAATATAAACAGTTGGTACAAGCAGTTATTTAAAAATCAATGGTTAAACTTTGTACTTTTAAATGAGTTGCATAGGCATAAAGCCTATCTAAGAACTGAAAAATACATATATATTATGTTGTAACAAAATTTATCTTAAATTTTGTCTCAATGTATAAAGATTTATAACAATGAAAACCTTAAACCTGTATTAATATAGGAAAGTCTGTAATAATGTAATATCATGGCTATAAAGTGTATCTGTTTTAAGAGTTTATTCAACAATATACCATTATTTGTCTAATTTAATCTTTAATAATATTTTATATCTGTTTTTATTTTCAACTCCCTTTCCCTTACCTAGGAAAGAAAAACAATAATTCTTGAGTCTAAGCTTCCTATTTTGTTTCTTCCCTATCTAAATCCATAATTATTTTAATCATCTCTTAAAATAACACATCTATAATTTATAAAATGACCAAAAATAAATATCCATCCCAAATTAAAGGATAGGGATGGTAGTATTTTTTTTTAATTTATCATTTTTGTTGTTGTTGTTTGTTTTTGGTTTTTTATTTTTCAAAATATGTTAGATATACTGTTTGGTCTTCTTGAATTTTTTTTCTTCCTGTTTGCAACCAAGACCTTTAGGTTGCCTTGCTTTATTAACTCTGATCCATATTACTTTGGAAGCAATTAAAATAATTTTTCTTTTTTGTTAACAGAAATATAGAGCTTCTTTCCCAAAATGGCATGTTCTTGGTCCTGCAACTCAATGTCATCAAAAGAAAAGCTTGATTGAATCTAGCAGCCTCCTTTTAATTTAGGTCTGTTCAATATAACCACCAAACTTACAACAACTTTATTTTGAAGGTGAAAAATTTACAATTAAAAAAAAAACAATTTAAAGAAAGTATTACTGTTTATTGAGCTATGGGTTTTCTTCCTAGCATGACATGATCCAGATTTATTTAGGTTACATTGGCTTCAGATTCACAAGAAACCTAACTCTCTTTGGCTTTGTCTCCTGAACATTGACATAAAGGACCTGGATTTATTCATTCATCAATGTATCTTTCAATATTTATATCAATTTCTATTTATTTCACACTTCTATCCTTAAAATGTTACATCAATTTACACTTATTTCTCCCTTTCTTTGGAGAGCAACATCTCGGTAAATAAATATACTTATAACCCTTTTCTTTTTATATAAATCAAACTAATAGCCTTTTCTATATTGAACTTTATTTAAATTTCCTTTTATTTACTGTATAAGGCTATTTTCAAGTCAACATAAATCTGTCATGTGCTAGTCTAAGCAGTTCCTGTATTTTCTTAAAGCCAATGTTTAAAGAAAGTAGTTACTTAAGTTAGCACTGACATCTTAATTTTATTTTATTCTCTATATTTTTTTCACTATAGAAGGCATGCAACCTTGCTTTCTTCTCTCTGAATAGCAGAACTTTGCCTGCTTCATTGCATAGCAGAAACTTTTAGCATCTGACTGATTAAGCTACATCTCTGAGACAGCAGTGGCCAGCAGCATTTATGAAGACCCCAGCCTGGAATCTGAGCCTGTTGCTTTTAATTTTTTTTTTTTTTTTTTTTTTTTTTTTTTTTTTTGTCTTGGGAGCACAAATGTGTCTTAGCTTATGCTATGAATAACAGACTCAGGCACACCAAATCAGAACATATTTTTGCCTGAACCTTGCACATCTTGGTGAAAAACATTAGAGGTTTGCTCAGAAAACAATTCTCCTGGCCTCCTAAACATAAAGGGACAGTATCTGTTTTCCATTCAGGTATCTGAAATTAATTTTTAAAGTGAGTTTTGCCCCATGTTAAGCACCAATTTTTATTACCACTAGTTTAAACTTATCCCCAACTAGCTTACAAACAAATGAATCTCACACTGTGGTTGTTGTATTTGGCTTTTACAATTACCTAATTACCCATGGGTAACCCCTAATCTTCTCTAGCCTGTCTACCTCCCCTGTAGTATACCACAAATACTTGCTGTTTCTCCTGGCCTTGTGCTTATCTTCTATCTCTGCTCATGGCAGCTTCTTATCTCCCCTCTTTTTTTTCTTCTTTTCCCATTTTTTTTTCCTACTCCATCCATGTCACTGCAAAACCACTTACCTCTAATTTCTTCAGTAATTGTCTCTAGGCAATTTTATTTAACCAATAGTTTAAAATCAAGAAACAAAGTTTGCACAACAAACGCTTGTAAACATGAATATTCATTGATAGGCTTAGACTTACTGGCAATTTAACAGCATACCTGAAAGCTCTGGAGGAAAAAGAAACAAACATACCCAAGAGAAGTAGATGGTAGGAAATAAACCTTATGGCTGAAATCAAACAAAGAAAACAATTCAAAGAATCAAGAAACCAAGACCTGCTCATTTGAGACAATCAACAAGATAGATAAATTTTTAATAAAACTAATTAAAGATGGAGAGACAATATTCAAGTTAAGAAAATTACAAAGAAAAATGGAAACGTATCCATAGAACTGAAAAAATGCAAAGAAATAGTTTGTACTACAAAAACCTGTACTCCACAAAAGTGAAAAAATTAAATGAAATGGATGATTTTCTTGATAAATTCCACTTACACAAGTTAAATATAAACTATGTAAACAAATTAAACTGTCCTATAGTCACCAAGGAAATAGAAACAGTCATTAAATGTTTCCCATCTGGTCTGTAAGAGCTTCAAGGGTCTGGTTAGTTGATTCTGTTGGTCTTCCTGTGAAGTTACCATCCACTGAGGGGCCACAATCCTTCCTTCTATTCTTCCATTAGAGTTCCCAAATGCCATACACTGTTTGGTTAGGAGTGTCTACATCAGTGTGAGTCAGCTTCTGAGTGGAACTGCTCAGAAGTCAGCCATGTTAAACTCCTGTCTGCCAGCATAACAGTATAATTAATAGAGTCATGGATTGCTGCCTTCACAGGCAATGGGGGTCTCATTGTTGGCAAGTTATTGGCTGGGCATTTCCTCATTCTTTGCTCCATCTTTCAACTCTACCTTTCACATAGACAGAATAAAATTTGTGTCAAAGGTTTTGGCTGCCTTGGTGTTTCTACCTCTCCATTGATGTTCATTAGTGGCTACAGAAGAAAACCTGTTCAGGTTCCATATACTCAGTGCTGTGAGTCACAGCTAAAGATACCCCCTTTGATTCTTTGTTGACTCTTTTATCCCATGTCTCTCTCTCATATCCTAGAGATCCCCACATCAATACCCACACCTGTTAGTTGTAGAATTATTTTCATTCTCATGCCCATCAAGCGGTTTCTACTATGCCTCTCCATACCTGACCCTGAACCCTACATCCTCCTCTCCATCCCCTCTCTCAGTCAGTTCCTTCCCTCCATCTGCCTCTTATGACTATTTTATTCCTCCTTCTAGGTGATATTCAAACATTCTTGTTGTGCCTTTTTTCTTGTTGAGCTTTTTTGGTTTTATGTAGTGTCTCTTGGACATCCTGTTTTATTGATAATATTCACTTTTAAGTGAGTATATACCTTGCCCGTCTTTTTGAGACTGGGTTACTTCAGTCAGGATGGTATTCTTTAGATCCATTCATCCTGCAAATGTCATGATGCCTTTGTTTTCATAGCTGTATAATATTCCATTATGTAGATGTTCCATATTTTCTTTTTCCATTTTTTTCTGTTGAGAGATATCTAGGTTGTTTACAGTTTCTCATAAAAGCTGAACCACCAACCAAAGAACATGCATGATCTAGACCAAGGCTTCCCCACATATATACAGTAGATATGCAGCCTAGTCTTCATGTGGGTCCCAGACAACTGACAAAAAAAAAAAAAAAAAACAACAACAACAACAAAAACAAAAAACAAAACAAAACAAAAAAAAAAAACAAAAAAACAAAAAAACAAAACAAAAAAAAAACCCACTACTCCCAAAGCTGTTGCCTTTTGTTCATAGGATATATTCTTCTAGCAGGGCTGTACTGTCTGGTCTCAGTGGGAGAGGATATTCCTAGCCTCACAGAAATTTCATATGTCAGAGTTGGGAGATTCCCAGGAGAGGAGAGGCGGGGCAGTGACTGGGAGGTAAAGTGAATAATTAATAAAAATAAAGATACGATAGTAATAATAATAATAATCTTTATCTCAAGAAAATTAAAAATAACAATGCTTTAAGCAAGTTTATCTTACCAAAATCTAGTCAATATTATATATTTAAAATTGATAATATATATATATATATATATATATATATATATATATATATATATATACTTAGAAATCTGTTAAACTAGATATAACAATAGATATTCTTGCTATATTATGAGATCCTGGATAATTTAAGAACAATAATCAGTTTTCTACAAGTGTCTGAGAATGTATGTAAGACCTTGATAGTTAAGATAACAATTTGGAATTCTTACTGGAGCAAGTGGTGGTGTTTGTAACACATATAATAATAACCTATTAGATTGCTAAACTGGTAGTGATGGTGATGAGGGGTGTGCTTACAAATAAAAAGCCCAACCATAATAAAGATATAAGCACTTCCCAAGTTTTTTCCAATCAATAAAAATACAAAAACAAAATTCAAGTATAGATTTCTCAGGTTAATTACTTGATGAGTCTGTATTATTTGGATGAAAATAAAAGGTTGAGTAGCCTAAAAGAAGTTTCTGAACCAAGTTATTTTCATGCAGAATTCCACTTGACTTTCAAAGAAGAGTTATTACCAATACTCTTCAAACTATTCCACAAAATAGAAACAGAAGAAATATTGGCAAACTCATTCTATGATGTCACACTAACCCAGATACCTAAACCACAAAAAGACTCAACAAAGAAAGAGAATTTTATACCAATTTCCTTTATTTAAACACTAAGACTTTTTCAGCATCCATGTGATGTTCACATATTTTGTTTTTTATTTAAGTTACATTATATGGTGGTTTTTGTTGATAAGTTTACTTATATTGAACTTCCCCTAAAAGACTAGAAAGAAGCCTACTTGATTATAGTTGATGAAGTTTTTGCTGTGTTCTGGGCTTGGATTTGTATGTATTTTATTAAACAGATTTTCATCACCTTCTCCATTCCCATATTGTTCATGCTCACTACAGCCTGCCTTATTCCAGCAGCATAAGCCTGCTGTCTGATTCATGTCTTCTCCCAGCAGGAGCTTTAAGCAACAGAGGCTTAAGCTCCCCTAGCAGTTCAGAAATTGAAAGAGCTTCCCACTGAACCACTAAGCAGAAGCCCACCTCCCTCGGTTGGCCTTAGTGTGTCCTAGCCATAAGCCATGAACCTCAGAATCATGCACTCTAAACTAGTAAAACTTCTTTCCTAGTTCCAATCCTGTGCAGTTGAGGGAGGAACCACATGGCTTGGCTTGGCTTGGCTTGGCTTGGCTTGGCTTGGCTTGGCTTGGCTTGGCTTGGCTTGGCTTGGCTTGGCTTGGCTTGGCTGAAAAACCATTCTCCTGGTGTTTTAAGTTAAAGGGAAGGAAGGCATTTAAATTCCATTTGGTAATTTTTAATTAATTTTTATAAGTGAGATCTTTTCCCATGTTGGGTGTCATTTGTTGAATCATTTTTCTTATTAATAAATTCCATTGGAAGTTTCACAGCCCACCTCAAAGCTTTATGTTCCTGAATGAAAGGCACACACAGTCTTTATAATTTAATATGTATTAAGCTGCTCAATAGTTGGAACACTGCCTAACCTCCTCACAATTAATCCCAGCTATTACTTATTAATTTTATGTTCAATCTTGGCTTCTCTGGACATAGAAGGCTGCCTAACTGGGCCATGCTTCTGGTCTTGCATCCCCAGCTCCTCCCCATGGCAGGCAAGGCTCTCTGTCCTGCTCTCTTCTCAAGCATGGCATCTCTCTTTTCTCCTCCTCCCTGTCCCAAACGTGGGAATCTTAAAGTCCTGACTTTGTCTTTCCTGTCCAGCTATTGGTTGTTGGCATCTTTATATACCAACCAGAACCAATTGGGAGTAGGTTCCCAGATGCTATTACAAGCACTCTCATACAAACAGGTTTGGTTTGTTGTTGTTGTTGTTGTTGTTGTTGTTGTTTGTGAAACATAATTAACACTCATAATACAAGCAACACCAGAGAGATGATGAATTCTGATTTGAATTTAATAAATAAATGAATTTTAAAAATGTCTCCATTCATTTTTCTCAACTTTAATCAAACCCAAATATTGACCCCTTTATAAATTGTTCTTTTCCTGAGTCATTTTATCCTGAAGTCACCTAGGATTCCACGAGCAATAAGCCTGATCTATACTATAAAGAAGATAAATTAAGCCTAGAAAGTAGCAAAATGCTTTCCACAAGGTTTTTGTAGTGCTTTGTACTGTTTTATTTTGTTTTGTTTCAAGACAGGTTTTCTCTGTGTAGACCTAGCTGTCTTGTAACCTACTCTGGCCTTAAAACTTAGAGAGCTGTCTGCCTCTGCATTGCAAGTGCTTCAATTAAAGTTAATTGCCACCATAGCAAGGCTGCCTATACATTTTTAATTACTTATTTGTCTGTATATATGAGAGTATGTTTGAATCTATGTAAACATAAATTCTGGTGACTATGCCTAATAATATTTGCAGAGAACAGAGATTGTAATAGAAGTTTCTTCTCCAAATATTCTTTTACAGGTAGATTACTTCCCTAAATTGGGGATGCAAAATTCTCTATTAAGGCTAGAAACAAGAGAGCTCTATAAATGTCATATCTCTGGTTTTTTTGAAACAGTAGTTACATGTATGTGCTGGACTCTTGGCTTTTTATCTGAGCTCTGAAATCCAAACACCAACCCTAAAAATTGTGCAATACCTCCTCTTATCTTCTGAGCCATTTCCACAGATATTTAGCAAAGTTTTGCAAAATCCTTTATGAGGTAATAATCTTCCAGACCATATTATCACCAGAGTTTGTTATGCAAGCTCATGGCCTGGCTTTTACCACTTTCCTGTATAACCTGGAAATGCTGCAAGCACCTGTAAGACAAGGCTGAGCAAAATGGCTCCTTGTTTCTATTCTAGTAAAGGCAAACTGATGAAATTATTTTCATATTTTGTCATGGGCTTTGTCATTTTATCATTTTGTAAAAGACTGCTGTGGTATATTGGAACCCGGAGTGTAGCATCTTCCCTACAGTTCCAGGATTGCATTGAAATTATACTAATTTTGGTTTTTAATATTTGTATACGAGTTTTTAATATTATATATTTGAAAAACTTCAAGTACTATAAAATCTGGATCCATCCCAATATTTACCACAAGCTAGATATTTATTTAAAAGTTCAACAGTATATAGTAAGTAGAATTTGACAGATCTACATATGTAAAAGTAGAAGTTCCTTAACAGTTTTGAAAGATTTTTTTTTTTGAAATGTGGTTCTTGAACTACTCTTAGATTCTCTGACTACATATTTGCTCAAACACAAAATAGAAATAATTATTCATGATATGGTTTAGGGTATCTCTTCACCAAAACATAATTCAACATTAAGAGGAAGAAAGCTCCATATCCTGTAAAATTAAGTTGAGCTATTTCCTTTACCCGATTTTTGACAAAGGTTTTAGTTCTATTAAAAGCAATACTTGGAAAAGACACTTGAGGAGATGAAAAAAACATAAATAACTCTGAAATAGCATCTCTTCATGTTGGTATGTTAAAAAAAAAAACAAGCATAAGCCAATGTAAAGAAGAAATAGTGTATTTCTACTTATAGTTCATGAATGCAATCAATCAAGACTGAAAAACGTAGCACTAGACACAGAGGAAGCAGTTCTTTTCTGATCCACAGTCAGTATGCAGAAAATCAAATGAATGTATGCTAGTGTACATCTGGTTTTCTATTTTGTAATGGCAGGATCTGTTGCTTAGAGAATGGTCCCACATACAATTAATGCAGATCTTTTAACATCAACTAATGCAATCAAGATAATCATTCACAGGTATGTCTTCAACATTAGATATCTTATGAAATTAACAATTCATATTAACTATCACTTACACACACACACACACTACAACCACCACAACTACCATCATATCCTGGAAAAGTATGAGGAAATGATGGTGGTCAGAATCCAACCATATATATATTATGTATATACATATATGTGTGTATGTGTATGTATATGTATGCATGCCTTATGTACATGAAAACCTGATATAGAAAAGTTAGTGTAGAAGCAGGTTTATTTAAAGTAGTCTGAGAAGAAATTGAAGAAGTTATTTGTCTTAAGTCTTTACACATAAAGGTCTCAGGACATATTTTTCTTTGATGAAAATAAAAGTGGGGTGGGGGGCTGGAGAGATGGCTCAGCAGTTAAGAGCAAGGGCTGCTCTTCCAGAGGTCCTAAGTTCAATTCGCAGCATCCACATGATGGCTCACAACCATCCATAATAGAATCCAATGCCCTCTTCTGGTGTGTCTTAAGACAACTACAATGTACTCACATGCATATAATAAACAAATATATCTTTTAAAAAGAAAAGTAGAAGATAGCATAGTACAGAAAGATAATGGCTAGCATGTCTAGGTTCTATATGAGATCTTATTTAGCTAGACATAGACCTGTGACCCTCTTCACCAATAGTGTTTTATTTCTATCATCCAGAGAACTGCTATGATGGGCATAATTTCAGTTTCTAGTGAGTGAATTTATTAAGTAACCAAAATTAAAAGAACAAAGACAGAGTAGCAGATAGATGCAAGCAATAGATGATAATCAATCATCACATTAGGAGTGTATAGCATACAGCAGAGAGAAGTAGGGTAAGCCAATGCTTCAGTCCTTCTTATGAGGAGTACAAAATACTCAAGGGAGGAAACACAGGGAGAAAAGTATGGAGCAGAGACTAAAGGAAAGGCCATTCAGAAACTGCCCTACCTGGGGTTCCATCACATATACAGGCACTAAACCCAGACACTATTGCAAATGCCAAGAAGTGCTTGCTGATAGGATCTTGATATTGCTGTCTCCTGAGAGGCTCTGCTAGAGCCTGACAAATACAGAAGTGGATGCTTGCAGCCAACCATTGGACTGAGCAAGGGATCCCCAATCAAGGAGTTAGAGAAAATACTATGGGCTGAAGTCTTTTGCAACCCCGTAGGAAGAACAACAATATCAACCAGAGACCTCTAGATCTCCCAGGAACTAAACTGCCAACCAAAGAGTACACATGGAGGAACCCATTGCTCCAGCTGCATATGTAGCAGAAGATGGCCTTGTCAAGCATTAATAGCCTCCTATTAGAGGTTCTTGGTCTGGGGAAGGCTCAATGCCCCAGTGAAAGGCAATGCCAAGACAAAGAGGTGGGAGTGTGTGGATGGGTGAGCTTCCTCATAGAATGAGGGGAAGGGAGGATAGAATGGGGGGTTTCCAGAGGGGAAACTGGGAAAGGGCTGGGAAAGGGGAAAACATTTGAAATGCAAATAAATAATCTATCTATCTATCTATCTATCTATCTATCTATCTATCTATCTATCTATACACATATATATATATGTAGTATTACACACACATATATGTATATATATATATATATATATATATATATACATATACATATATATATATATGGAGAGAGAGAGAGAAAGAGAGAGAGGGAGAGCGAGCTTAGATATTATCAAATTAGATCTTGCAAATACTCAGAAAAAAATGACTGTGAAGTTAGAATAGTCAGCTAGATTTCCTGATTAAGTTTTTCCTTCATGCATTAGTGCTTGAATTCCTATTCTCAGAAGCATATATATATATATCATGGACTAAGTAATAATAAATAATAACATTCATTGTAAACATTTTGAATTCTAGGAGATCTTAAAGCTCAATCTTCATTGCTTATTTTTGCTGTTTTCCCTTATCCTTGGTAGACTTAAGGAGGCATTTTCCCCAGTAAAAGTATTTCTGGAGAACATGCAAGAGAAGCACCCTGGAAACTGGCAAAAGAGTGCTACCTGATCCCCAAAGTCCATCTTTAATAAGTATAAAAAGCAAACAATAATTTACTAATTTGTATACTAGAAGTAGAAGCCATTAAAAAGACTTTGATCTTCTCTGATGGTTAATTAAAACTGTACCTGGGGTATCAGGGCTTAAATTTCCAGTTTAGATGTCATCAATACTTCAAGATGCTTTTCTATTATGCCAGGTAAAGAGTCATGCCCTGCTAAAATACATATAAAAGGGACTTGATTGATGTATTTAGGAGAAAGAAGCAGATAAATGGACTCAGTTACCCAAGTCCATTTGGAGGTATTAATATGGGCTTTATAATTAAGTAAAAGAGGAGTAAGAACCAGCAGCATGAGGTATGGCTATTAAGCAGTTCTGGTGATTAGTGATATGATTGAAACTTGTCTCCATTGTAGCCTACAAGAGGGCTTCAAAGAAGTTGTTAATTTCATGGTCACTCAATAAAATTAGCTTTCTTAATACAATCAGATTACTAATGAAGGAATGGAAGGTGGCTCAGTTTTTAACAAAACATGGAGATCTGCATTTAGATGCCTAACACTCATGTAAAAAGCTGTGTATGGTAATGCTCTAATCTGAATGCAGCAGAGATAAAGACATAAGGATATCTGGGGCAACTTGTAAGCCTGTACAGTAAACTTGATGAGATCTACAACATTCCACAAGAGACCTGGTCTCAAAATAAGTATTAGAGGAAAGATACATAAAATAAAAATCTGCCCTACATGTGAATATGCACACATGTATGAACAAGCAAACACATGAGAGAGAAATTATTCATAGTCACAGCAGATTTAGACTTATCTTTGTGACCTCAAATTCGCATAAGGATCAATTAAATGCCTGTCACAAAAGCCAAGGAAAAGTTTCTTTCGACAAATAAAACTTAGAAATGACAGAAGGGAAATGAAGTTCCAAGTGTGCAAGAGACTTTTCTTATGAACCATTATTTTCTGATTCACAGCTATGCAGAAGCATTGTAAAGCTATGAAGTGAGATAGCCTGTGGTCTGCATCCTGAGAGCTAATATGTCTTTTAATAATTCCCCAAATTAAGCTGAAATAATTTATTATATCAGTTTGTACTTTTCCCTTTTAGGTAAGAATTAGTGAGATTACTCTATTCATTAATACATTCATTTTTGTTCTTAATCTGACCATCAATCTTAAAGTCTTCCTTTTATATTAGCAAAAACAAACCAACAAAAGAAACTACTGAATAATGTTATATCATGAAACTTCTATCTGCTCTTCTCTGTTTTTTGACATGCTCACACCAATACACACCTGCCATTTTCTTCATGGACAAAAAATTGATAAAGCAGATTGGGTTCCTGCAATCTTCTTTTGCCTTGCAGATATGAGCAAGTTGAAGGCAACTTTGAATTCTCATTTTAATCTTATCTAGGTCTTACATGTTTTTGGCATAAAGTGAACCTTATCCTAGTCCTGAAAATCTATATAAATCAGAAACTCCCTTTGTCCTATTGAACTAAAAGCTCCCTCTCCCTTCAAGACCCCATTATACTATCTACATTTTAATATCCTCACTCTTCAAAAGCTCTTCATATCTGCTTGTGAGCCTGCACTACCCTAATATTTTCCAACATGGTGGAGCCCTCTAGGTAACCTGCTGCCATGAGCCTATAATTGTTATAGAAAACATTCTTCTGAGAGAAAGTTTTTTTTCAGCTTTCTTTCTATGGACCTGCCATTTCAATTAATAGCTAACAAAACCTGTCATTGGTTTACTCATATCTGACATCAATGGCATATGGCATTATAAAACCACTGGAAAATAGGTCTGACAGTTGTAGATTCTGGAAAGCAGGCTTTGTTCTCTCCCATAGTCCCATATTTATTTCAAAATATGTGCACTATTAGCTAATGCAGGTATCTTAAAGATATCTACAGCATGACCTCTGAAAATATGCTTAATGTTTATATGATAATCATTAATTGCTGCTCTTAGAAGATGTCTTCACTAAAGCATATTCCATTAAATCACCAAGAATGGCATCAAGATCAAAGAGTCCCTGAGCCACATTGTAGACTACCCACTTTGGAGAGGGTGTCTCACCCCTCATTCCAGATCAGGTATTTTACATAACAAAACAATAATTGAATCAGGAATGCAATAGTACATGATGTAGTTCACCATTTTGTAAGGTGAGAATTTAAATAATGAATAATGAACGGATTTCCTCTAGGTTAATTTATGGTCCTGCCAACTCGGAATGCAAGCTGCATATATGTGCCAAGGTACACTTCTTCTGATCCAGGAGAGTTTAGAAGGCCCTTCATATCATTTAAATTCCTTTCTTTGTGACTTTAAATTAGGGTAGAAAACAATATGGCAGCTATGAAGAAAGTAGATGTTTTTCTTTTTATTACATTTTAATTTTTTTCCCATTTTGTGGCATCTGACCACAAGAGTAAAGGAGAGGTTTACTAAAGCAGCTTAATACTGAGTAAGCAGATGCAAAGGAACTATAGCTTCTAATAACTTGTCACCTTTGAATTTGATTCATTACTTCTAGTCATGTTATTGAATATAAAGCATCTAATAGCTAGTGTTTCCAAAAGATTAGTTTCCCAAAAGCAAATGTGTAGAGAAATAGACTCTACTTATTTTCAAATATTAAAAGCATTGTCTTTATTCATCTATAAGATATATGTTTATAAACACTGCATAGCAGAGTTTTCCCTTATACATTGTAATGAAAATATTCTGAAGAATCATTATTGACACTCCCATCAACATAAAAGAGGGAGCAGGGAAAGAACAGGGAAGGGTGATGGTAGTTTGAGGAGGGAAAGACAAAGAATTTACAACAATCAAGAATGTCTAAGAGCATGTCTCTTAAACTCTTAAACTCTTAAACTCAGCCCAACAAATCTGTATTAATATTAGTGATAACAGAGTATAAAAGAAAGAAGAAAAATGGGTGAAGCTGGAGAGACCACTCAATGAATAAGAACGCATGCTGCTTTCTGAACTGAGTTCATCTACTTCTGGCAGCTCAAAACCATCGAGACTTACAGGTCCTATTCCAATTTTTGGCATTTAAGAGCACTACATTCATGTGTACACTGACCTACAGACAGACAAATATTAATAAAATGATCTCCAAGAAGTAATTATGAACATAAAACACAAGAGTAATAATGAGTACAGGTTTACCCAGTTGATGTGTCTTAAGTTTTGTGTAGTGAGCCGCTGTTTCAGTGGCTACACATTTTCATTTTCCAAGATGGCGTTGGCCTCGTGTTTCCCCAGCAGTAAACAATTATTCTGTGCAGCTGCTAGGCAGAAAGAGCGCCAAGTCACTGGCCTATTCCGAGGCGTAATATTGGGTGGTGAGTGAACAGCCATTCAGAAGTGAATACATCACTCTAGGGTGTATTTAAGCGAGCCACTTCCGGTTTCTTCCGTCTTTCTGCTTTACCATGTGGAGTAGTAAAAGGTCCTCGTCGCAGTACACCCGATTACCGCCTCCTGTCCTTATTCGCGGGCGAAAAGAGATTTGGAGGCGCTCGTTTCATCTGGTGCCGAAACCCGGGATTTTTAAGGCGCTGCGGGAGACCACCCAAGTTTTGGGATGGGTTAAAAACTGCGGAACTCAAGGTGCATCTTGGAAGGTATGCTTGGCGTGGAGACCTTTGTTGTGACAGAATTTTCATTCACTGCCGCTGCTGCAGCAGCTGGCCTTGTGCTCATGTGGTTTTCGTTGGCAGTCTATTTTTGTTGTGAGGATCCAGCCCGAGGCACAGCTAATAGGGCATAGGGCGAGCGGAGAGGTTTCAAAAAAGGTCTGCTCTAAGCTATCAGAACCAGGATGTGGCAACAGGCGCTCAGCAATAGGGTTGGGAAAAGAGAAACAGACGAAGAAGTCTGGAGAGAGACTGGCCAAAGAGTTTGGTTATAGGAAAGAATGTTCAGGAGGAATACAGGCCACTGCAGGGCCTATTAAAGCTAACAAATCTTCACCGGCTGGTGAAGAGAAACCGGAGTTCAGGGGAAGCCCCTCGCACTCCATTAAGGAGCCTGCTTCCATACACCCTAGCAGCTCCGAGGAAGATCTAACACAAGGAGAGGAAGAGGGCCTGGGGCAGGAACCAGCTGCCTGTACAAAGGCTGGCGGTTCCAAAGTAAGACTAAGAAAGACTTTGAATTCCTCAGCCCCACCCTTGCCTCCGACTTATGACTCGGGCGGAGACCCTAATTCATTTCTCAGCTCGGCAGATCAGAGGCAGCTACAGCTTGCATTTCCAGTCTTTGAAGCGGCAGAAGGAGCCCGCATTTATGCTCCCGTAGATTATAGACAGGTCAAAGAATTAGCGGAAGCAGTGCGCGCATATGGAATTGGAGCTAATTTTACTGTAGCCCAAGTAGAGAGGTTAGGTACAGCTGCCATGACTCCAGGAGACTGGCAGGACACAGTGAAGGCGGTACTTAACAATATGGGCCAATACCTAGAGTGGAAGGCCTTGTGGCATGAGGCGTTACAAGCACAAGCTAGGATTAATGCAAATACTGAGGGACAGCAATTATGGACTTTTGACATGCTAGCGGGAGTTGGCGTACATGCGAATGACCAGACCGCTCATCCTTGGCAGATCTACGCACAGATAGCAGCAGCTGCGATAAAGACGTGGAAGTCCCTCCCTAGGAAGGAAGGCAGTAACCTTTATTTGTCCAAGATAATTCAGACAGCTAATGAGTAGTTCTCTGACTTTGTGGCGCGGATGACCAAGGCAGCGGGTAGAATCTTTGGGGAACCAGAACAGGCGATGCCACTAATAGAACAGATGATTTTTGAAAATGCCAAGGCGGAATGCTGTGCCGCTATTGCGCCGGGGAGAGCTAAGGTGCTACAAGATTGGTTAAGAGTCTGCCGAGGATTGGGAGGTCCCCTTACTAATGCAGGGCTTGCTGCGGCGAACTTAGAAATGGCGGCAGTGCTGCTTAAGGGTCAGAATCATGGAACCTTCCCTTCAAAACATATGGCCCGGTGCTATGCCTATGGGAAGGCCGGACATAGGAAAAGGGAGTGCCCAAATAATCAAATACCAGCGAAGCTGTGTACTAGGTGTGGAAAGGGTTACCATTTGGCTCAAAATTGCCCCTCTATTAGAGATATAAAAGGTCAAATTCTCCCCCCAAATCTCTCAGCCATTAAGGAGGAAAATTTTTCAAAAAACGGATATGTGGGCCCGAGATCCCAGGGCCCCAAAAGATATGGGACACTGCGGAACACTCAGGGGACTCTTTTCACTGCAGAGCCACAAGGGGCTCCACAGGACTGGACCTCTGCTCCACCTCCAGAGTCTTACTAATGCCACACATGGGGGTGCAGCCGATCCCGGTCGATTACAGAGGCCCCCTGCCAAAGAGAAGCGTTGGTCTTATATTAGGCCGTTCCTCTCTTACCTTAAAAGGGCTCGTGGTACACCCCCCGTGTAATAGATCAGGATTATACCGGAGAACTTCAAGTTCTCTGTGCTAGTCTACAAGGTGTATTCTCTATCTCCCCTGGGGACAGGATTGCTCAATTAATTGTTCTTCCAAGCTTGCATGATTGTTTTCCATCCACTGAGAAGCTTAGAGGTTCTCAGGGGCTTGGTTCCTCAGGAACTGACTTCGCTCATCTGGTGGTTGATTTTAAAACTAGACCCACCTTACAGTTAGCAATAGAGGGGAAGAAATTTACCGGAAGTCTGGACTCAGGAGCGGATAAAAGTATTATTTCCGCTAATTGGTGGCCTAAGGCATGGCCTGTAGAGAGATCATCTCACTCCCTTCAAGGATTGGGATATGAGGCCAGTCCTGCAGTCAGCTCCCGCTCGTTGACTTGGAAGTCACCAGAGGGTCAGACAGGAAGTTTTATACCTTATGTGCTTCCCCTCCCCGTCAACCTCTGGGGAAGGGACATTTTACAGGGCCTAGGGCTAGTTCTGAGCAGTCAATACTCCCCACAAGCCGTAAACATTATGAAAAGCATGGGATTTAAAGAAGGGAAAGGTCTTGGCAGGAACGAACAAGGAAGGTTAGATCCTGTCTCACAAGAATCAAATGCAGGAAGACAAGGACTGGGTTTTTCCTAGTTGCCACTGAGGGTTCTATGCCCATACCCTGGCTCACAGAGGAGGCTGTTTGGGTTCCTCAGTGGTCTCTATCCTCTGAGAAATTGGAAGCTGCTACAAAACTAATTAAAGAACAAGTGCAGCTCGGTCATTTAGAACCTTCTACCTCCCCCTGGAATACACCTATATTTGTTATTAAAAAGAAATCTGGGAAGTGGAGGCTTTTACATGATTTGAGAGCCATCAATGCACAGATGCGACTATTTGGCTCTGTGCAACGAGGCTTGCCTCTACTCTCTGCCTTGCCTAAGCAGTGGAGAATTATAATTATAGATATGAAAGATTGTTTTTTCTCTATTCCCTTATGTCCACAAGATAGACCAAGATTTGCGTTTACACTACCTACTGTTAATCATTTTGAACCTGATAAGAGATATCAGTGGAAAGTTCTGCCTCAGGGCATGGCAAACAGCCCTACTATATGTCAGCTGTATGTACAAATGGCCCTCGAGCCAATTAAGAAGCAATTTCCTTCGCTGTTGCTGGCTCATTATACAGATGATATTATTATGTGTCATAAGGATTTAAGTACTTTACAGACCTCATACCCCTTATTATTAAAAACCTTAGAACAGTGGGGTCTACATGTTGCCACTGAGAAAGTTCAATTTTCAGAGATTGGTTCCTTTTTAGGGACAGTTATCTATCCAGAAAAGATAATTCCTCAGAAATTGGAGATTCGTAGAGACCATTTACATACTTTAAATGATTTTCAGAAATTATTAGGTGATATAAATTGGTTAAGACCGTTTTTAAAAATTCCCTCGGCTGAGCTGAAACCTTTATTTGATATTTTAGAAGGGGATGCTCATATTTCCTCACCGAGGGCCTTAACACCAGCTGTGAGCTGTGCTCTGCAAGTAGTAGAAAAAGCTTTGCAAGATGCCCAGTTGAAACGCATAGATGAAACCAAAACCTTTGACTTATGTGTTTTTAAAACTAGACACTTACCAACTGCTGTATTATGGCAGGAGGGGCCCTTGTTATGGGTTGATCCTAATGCTTCTCCCACAAAGATCATTGAAAGGTATCCAGATGCAGTTGCTCAACTTGTCCTTCATGGGCTAAAAGCGGCCATTACTCATTTTGGAAGAGAGCCTAAGGTTTTGATAGTGCCTTATACTGCCCATCAAGTCCAAATATTAACAGCGACCTCTGATGTGTGGGCAGTGCTGGTTACTTCCTTCAATGGTCAAATAGATAATCATTATCCTAAGCATCCCATCTTACAATTTGCCTTAACTCAAGCTATCATATTTCCACATATTGTGTCTCAGGAGCCGCTCCCAGATGGAATGGTAGTTTATACGGATGGGTCAAAAACAGGAGTGGTGCCTATGTGGTTAATGATAAGGTTACATCCAAACAATATCATGAAACCTCACCTCAAATTGTGGAATACTTAGTGGTGTCAGAGGTTCTGGAAATCTTTCCAGGTCCCTTAAATATTGTTTCAGATTCCTTCTATGTGGTTAATGCAGTAAAAGCATTAGAAGTTGCTGGGTTAATTAAGACATCTAGCAGACTTGTAGAAGTTTTTCAAAAGATTCAGCTTACCCTGGCTAAGCGTAGATCCCCTGTCTTTATAACTCATATTAGGGCTCACTCAGGCTTACCGGGACCTATGTCCAGTGGTAATGACCTGGCAGATCGAGCCACAAGGTTAATTGCAATTGCCCTTTCGCCAAAGTTAGATTTGGCTAAAGCTTTTCACAAAAGGTTTCATGTGACAGCTGAGACATTACGATGTCGATTTAACATCTCTAGAAGGGAGGCCAGAGATATTGTGACTCAATGCCAAAACTGCTGTCAATTTCTACCTGTTCCCCATACAGGAGTTAACCCTCGGGGAATCAGGCCCTTACAAATCTGGCAAATGGATGTTACCCACATCCCATCCTTTGGTAAATTACAATATTTGCATGTCTCTATTGATACCTGTTCTGGAGTTATATTCGCTTCTCCTTTGACCGGAGAGAAGGCGGCCCATGTTATTCAACATTGCCTCGAAGCTTGGAGTTCTTGGGGAAAGCCTAAAATCCTTAAAACTGACAATGGGCCAGCCTACACTTCTCAAAAATTTCAACAATTTTGTCGCCATATGGAAGTGACATACCTGATTCGTCTTCCTTATAACCCCCAGGGACAGGGCATCATTGAGCGTGCTCACCGCACCCTTAAAACTTATTTGATAAAACAAAAAGGAGAAGTTGAGGAAGCTCTGCCCACAGTGCCACGAGCTACTATTTCTCTGGCACTTTTTACCCTCAACTTTCTGAATTTGGACAGTCAGGGCAACACAGCGGCTGATCGCCATTGCCTGGAACAAACTAGGCCAAAAGAAATGGTAAAATGGAAAGACGTTTTGACTGGTCTATGGAAAGGCCCGGATCCTATTTTAATAAGATCCTGGGGAGCGGTCTGTGTGTTTCCACAGGGGGAAGACAATCCATTTTGGCTGCCAGAGCGACTGACGCGGCGACTTGCGGTTCCTGAAAAAGACCCCCGAAGGATTCATCTGCAGACGCTCTCAGCTCCCATTTGGACTCTCCTAAATCGGGTTCCTAGTATATACAGTGAATTTAGATGGTTAACCTATCTGCTTCTCAAAAACCTATGCCCTTGCCTTCTTAAAAGGCTTTGCTGCTGTTAACTTGTACCAATGTAACTCGCTTTATATTCCAGTGCTGGTCTGCTTTTCTATAAGCAGGCCTAATAGCCAGTTTACCACTCTGATCCCTATCCCTGTTCAGACGTCTGAGACCTTGATTTCATTTTGATATAACTGCAGCCCTTATCACTGCTATTACCATCCCTACAATTGCAGCTGTGACAGCTGACTCAGACATGGTTAATCAAGTTACAGCAGCTACTGTTGTTAATCAAATTTCAGAAAAAACCTCTGAGGCTTTGACACTCCCACAGAAAGTGGATGTATTGCAGGCATCCTGTTGGTCAATCAGAGAGTTGATTGGCTCTAAGCCCATGTGAAGCAGCTCACGGATGTGGTTCAAATAAGCTGTGTGTCAGCAGCCCCACATCCAGGTCTTACACCTCTGAGATTTGTGAATGATGCATTTACTTAAAGCCATAATCTTTCTGCTTATTTAAAAGAAAAGTGGAATGGGAAGTTGGACCAGGTATAGCAGCAATTGCAAACCCGGATTTCCAGTGGATGGAACCTGCTGCCCGTGGAGATTTTACTTCTTAAATTTCTTCTGCCTTTTCTTTCTTTCTTTCTAAAGAGCGGGAATAGGCCTGCTTGATACAGCCCTATGATGTGAATTAGTATTCATAGATGGTTGGTTTGTAAGCTCAAAGCCCAACAAAAACATGACAAGGTAGCTTAAAGCCTAAGCACTCGAAGCCTTGGAGCAAGCATCCCTCCCTGAAATTTGACTATCTAGGCTGGAAAGTAGCCGATGACTGCGACCCTCAGTCTATGCACTTCAGGGGTTCGTCCCATTGCACTGGGTAGATGAGAGGTCTAAGTCCAGTCAGCCCTTGCCTGAATAACCGGTACCTGAGCAGTTAGAGGTGTTTGCGAGTGGGTACTCGACAGGGAATGTTCCACGAGTGTGGATAGATTTCCCAAAAGTATGCCTGGTTGCATAAAGGTTTGATGCCAAAAACCTCCCCTGGTGGCGCCCCAGGGTAGAGGCTTCCTTTCCCCGTCAAAAGGCATCGAGATTGGGTATGAGAATTAAACCCATTACAATATCTCATTTTGCACAGGGGATCAGGCCTCTGCTTTCCCTCACTGAGTTGGTGCTGCGTTTAATGGGCAAAAGGCTGTTTTATTTTAATAATTTAAACAGGGAGAGATGTAGTGAGCCACTGTTTCAGTGGCTACACATTTGCATTTTCTAAGATGGCGCTGGCCTCGTGTTTCCCCAGCAGTAAACAATTATTCTGCGCAGCTGCTAGGCAGAAAGAGCACCAAGTCACTGGCCTATCCCGAGGCGTAATATTGGGTGGTGAGCGAACAGCCATTCAGAAGTGAATATGTCACTCTAGGGTGTATTTAAGCGAGCCGCTTCCGGTTTCTTCCGTTTTTCCGCTTTACACTGTGGAGTAGTAAAAGTCTTCGTCGCAGTACACCTGATTACCGCCTCCTGTCCTTATTCGCGGGCGAAAAGGGATTTGGGGGGCACTCGTTTCAGTTTTGTACTTAGGACATTATACTAATCACGCCAATTAAAAGATAAAAGATTTATCTTGGTTCAGAGTGTCAAGGGAAACATCCCATTGTGTTGGGGAAAGCATTGAAAACTGAGGATATAGCAGCTACTCATATTGTACTAACACTCAGAAAACAGAAAATGAACATGAAATAGTGTCAGGTTATCATTCTTCAATGCATACTTCCTCCAAGAGAACTCTAGTTCCAACAGGTTTCACACCTTTCCTTACCAGCATCACCAATTGGAGAATACATATTCAAATATGTGAGCATTTAGGTGACAATTCACACTTAAATAATATGAAAAGGTATCTGCAATTTGGTTTTAGTCAGAAGACTAAAAGATGTGTTGGTATCTAGATAAATGAAATAAAAGCAGGTAAAAATAATGTATGGCAACACCAAACTTAGGCCCTTTCTGTATTAATACAGTGCTTTGCAACAGCAATTCAAAGCAAAGAAAACAGAGGATATATAGATCTTCAAGGTCTAGTGGGAGAAAAAAAAATTGATACTGTGGGACTATTGAGCATGCCAGAAAATTTGGTTTGGTAAGGTAGAAAGAGTCTGAGACACCAGAAACTTGGTCACACATCCAAGACTCTAGGTGTTTTCCTGTTCCCTTTCATATTTTTGTCCTATACACATGTCAGAATCCCCATATTGGTCAAGTATCTTAAAATAAAGTTCTCCATGCTAAAGAGGTACCTAGAGAACCTAAGGGTTTAACAATAATCTCCCCTCCCTGGACAGTCCTTCCTGCAAATAGTATGTAATCTCTGGTCCACCCTGAGAAGTTAGTACACATCTATTTTCAACAATGAACAATAGTTCTCGCTATCCTAGGTTTTTTGTTATTTTAAGTGAATTTGTAGATTGCTCATTCTATCTCTATGACGAATATATTTAGAATTTTGCTGGGTATTGCATTGAACCAGTAGATTGCTTTTGGCAGGATGGCCATTTTTACTAAGTTAATCCTGCCCATCCAGGAGCATGGGAGATCTTTCCATCTTCTGAGATCTTCTTCTATTTCTTTCTTCAGAGACTTGAAGTTCTTGTCATACAGATCTTTCACTTTCTTGGTTAGATTCACTCCAAGATATTTTATTTGTGGCTATTGTGAAGGGTGTCATTTCCATAATTTCTTTCTCAGCCTGTTTATCCTTTGAATAGAGGAAGGCTACTGATTTGTTTGAGTTGATTTTATATCCAGCCACATTGCTAAAGTTGTTTATCAGGTTTAGGAGTTCTCTGGTGGAAGTTTAAGGTTCACTTAAGTATACTATCATATCATCTGCAAAAAGTGAAATTTTGACTTCTTCCTTTCCTATCTGTATCCCTTTGACTTCCTTTTGTTGTCTAATTGCTCTAGCTAGGAATTCCAGTACTATATTGAATAGGTAAGGTGAGAGTAGGCAGCCTTGCCTAGTCCCTGATCTTAGTGGGATTGCTTCAAGTTTCTCTCCATTTAGTTTGATGTTGACTACTGGCCTGATGTATATTGCTTTTACTATGTTTAGATATGGGCCTTGAATTCCTGATCTTTCCAAGACTTTTAACATGAAGGGATGTTGAATTTTGTCAAAGGCTTTCTCAGCGTCTAGTGAGATGACCTTGTGGTTATTTTCTTAAGTTTATTTATGTAGTGGATTACATTGATAGATTTACGAATATTAAACCATCCCTGCATTCCTGGAATAAAGCCTACTTTATCTTGATGGATAATTGTTTTGATGTGTTGTTGGATTCAGTTTGCCAGAATTTTATTGAGTATTTTTACATCAATATTCATAAGAGAGATTGGTCTGTAGTTCTCTTTCTTTGTTGGGTCTTTCTGTGGTTTAGGTATGAGTGTAATGGTAGCTTCATAGAACAAATTGGGTAGTGTTCCTTCTGTTTCTATTCGATGGAATAGCTTGAAGAGGATTGGTATTATGTCTTCCTTGAAGGTCTGATAGAATTCTGCATGGAAACCATCTGGCCCCGGATATTTTTTGGTGGGAAAATTTTTAAGGACTGTGTCTATTTCTTTAGGAGTTATGCGACTGTTTAGATGGTTTATCTGCTCCTTGTTTAACTTTGGTACCTGGCATCTCTTTAGAAAATTGTCCATTTCATCCAGATTTTCCAATTTTGTTGAGTATAGGCCTTTGTAGTAGGATCTGATGATATTTTTAATTTCCTCTGTTTCTGTTGTTATATCTCTCTTTTAAGTTCTGATTTTATTAATTTGAATACTGTCTCTGCTCCCTTTGGTTAGTCTGGCTAAGGGTTTGTCTATCTTGTTGATTTTCTCAAAGAACCAGCTCCTGGTTTTGTTGATATTTTGTATAGTTCTTTTTGTTTCAGCTTGGTTGATATCAGCCCTGAGTTTGATTATTTCCTGCCATCTACTCCTCTTGGGTATATTAGCTTCTTTTTGTTCTAATGCTTTCAGGTTTGCTGTCAAGTTGTTGATGTATGCTCTTTCCAATTTCTTTTTTGAGCACTTAGAGCTGTGATTTTTTCCTCTTAGTACTGCTTTCAGTGAGTCCCACAAGTTTTGATATGATGTGTCCTCATTTTCATTTAAATCTAAACAGTCTTTAATTTCTTTTTTTTTATTTCTTCCTTGACCTAGTTATCATTGAGTAGAGCATTGTTCAGTTTCCAAGTGTATGTGGGCTTTCTGTTGTTTTTGTCCATGTCAAAGACGAGTCTTAGTCCATGGTGGTCTGATAAGGTACTAGGAATTATTTCAATCTTTTTGTATCTGTTGAGGCCTGTTTTGTGACCAATTATATGGTCTATTTTGGAGAAGGTACCATAAAGTACTGAGAAGAAGGTGTATTCTTTTGTTTTAGGATAAAATGTTCTATAGATGCCAGTTAAGTCCAATTGGTTCATAACTTCTTTTAGTTTCATTGTGTCTCAGTTTAGTTTCTGTTTCCATGATCTGTCCATAGCTGACGGTGGGGTGTTGAAATCTCCCACTATTATTGTGTAGGGTGCAATGTATGCTTTAAGCTTTAGTAAAGTTTCTTTTTAGTAAAGTATGTGGGTGCCCTTGCATTTGGGGCATAGATGTTCAGAATTGCGAGTTCCTCTTGGTACATTTTTCCTTTGAAGTTATGAAGTGTCCTTCTTTATCTTTTTTGATTACTTCTGGTTGAAAAATGATTTTATTTGATATTAGAATTGCTTCTTCAGCTTGTTTCTTGGGACCATTTTCTTGGAAGTTTGTTTTCCAACCTTTTACTCTGAGGTAGTGCCTGTCTTTTTCACAAAAGTGTGTTTCCTGAATGCAGCAAAATGTTGGGTCCTGCTTACATATCCAGTCTGATAGTCTATGTATTTTTATTGGAGAATTGAGTCCATTGATATTAAGAGATATTAAGGAGAAATGAATGTTGTTTCCTGTTATTTTTGTTATGGCAGTGGAGATATGTTTTTGTAGCTACCTTCTTTTACGGCTTTTGGAAGATTACTGTCTTGCTTTTTCTAGGTTGTAGTTTCCCCCCTTGTGTTGGAGTTTTCCAACAATTATTTTTTGAAGTGCTGGATTTGTGTTGAGATACTGTGTAAATTTGGATTTGTCATGGAATATTTTGGTTTCTCCATCAATAATGATTGACAGTTTTGCTGGGTATAGTAGTCTGGGCTGGCACTTTTGTTCTCTTAGGGTTTGTATGATGTCGGTCCAGGATCTTCTGGCTTTTATGGTCTTTGGTGAGAAGTCTGGTGTAATTCTTATAGGTCTGCCTTTATATGTTACTTTGCCTTTTTCCCTTACTGCTTTTAGTATTTTTTCTTTGTTTTGTACATTTGATGTTTTGACTATTATGTGGCGGGAAGTATTTCTTTTCTGGTCTAAACTATTTGGAGTTCTGTAGGCTTCTTGTATATTTATGGACATCTCTTTCTTTAGGTTAGGGAAGTTTTCCTCTATAATTTTGTTGAGGATATTTACTGGTCCTTTAATTTGGGTGTCTTTCCCCTCATCTATATCTATTATCCTTAAGTTTGGCGTTCTCATTGTGTCTTGGATTTCTTGTATATTTTGGGTTAGTAGCTTTTTGTATTTTTCATTTTCTTTGACAGTTGTGTCAATGTTTTCCATGGTATCTTCTGCACATGAGATTCTCTCTTCCATCTCTTGTATTCTGTTGGTGATATTTGTGTCTATGGCTCCTGATATTTTTTTTAGGTTTTCTATCTCCAGGGTATTCTCCCTTTGTGATTTCTTTATTGTTTCTACTTCCATTTTTAGATCCTGCATGGTTTTGTTTAATTCCTTTTCCCTTTTGATCGCATTATCTTGCAATTCCTTAAGGGATTTTTGTGTTTCCTCTTTAAGGGTTTCTATCTGTCTACCATTGTTCTTATTAAGTTCTTTGAGAGTGTTATTTATGTCTTTCTTAAAGTGCTCTATCATCATCATGAGAAGTGATTTTAATTCTGAATCCTGCATTTCTGGTGTGATGGGGTGTTCAGGGCTTGCTATGATGGGGGAACTGGGTTCTGATGATGTTATGTAACTTTGGTTTCTGTGCTTGCCTTTTGCCATCTGGTTTTCTCTAGTGCTGCCTGTACTTGCTGTCTCTGACTGAAGCCTGCCTTTCCAGTTATCTCGCTTGTGTCTGATCTCCTAGGGATCCAGATATCTCTGTGATCTTTTCCAGCTGTACTTATTACAGTGATACCTCTAGGATGCCTTAGGATTTGGTGCCTCCAAGGTAGCAGTCCAGCTAGGTGTCTGCTGTTCAGGGTGCAGTGTCTCCTCTAGGATATCTCAGGATATGTTGTCTGATGCTCCGAGTTCAGTTGTTCCTCTCTGGCTCTGTGTTGAGTGGATCTTCCAGTATATCTCAGGCAGAATCCGGGGTCCACACAACAGCAGACCTGTCAGAGTCTGGTCTAGGCCTCAGATCCGAGAGCGGGCCAGAAGGGGAGTGCTACTCTGCAGGGGTGGGGTATCTTCTGGAATCTGAGTGCTCACAGCACCCAGCTATGGGCTTAGGGCAATATGTGGGTCTTCCTACCTAATGCTGGCTGTGGGATCTCTGGAGCCTCCCGAATGTCTCTGGTAGAATCTGGGGTTAAATCATTTTAGAAAGAGCCTGCAAACTAAGAAGCTTTTAAACATGAATCATCACATAAGATCAAGGAATATTAGCTGCCAAAATTGATAGGGACCAAGTGTTCAAGAAATTAAGCCTATGGGAATCATTTCTCAATCAAACTGTCATGAAAGATAAAAAAAATAAAGTTGATTTCAAAGATGAGCTTGGAAAAGCACACAGAAAATAGAAGGCCCCTGAAAATCTCACAGAGGAAGATGAGAAGAAAGCAGAGTAACTCAGCCTTAGCATCACAACTCAGGCAGGGGTATCACACTCTGCCTACAGTTGCTGTGAGAAAATACCAACCAAAATAATGATGGGAGGAAGAGATTTGTTTTTTACATCCCAATTAGGATCTATTATGGAAGGAAGTTAGGACAAGAATTTCAGAGGGACAAGAGGCAGGAAGCATGGAGGAAATCTGTTTACTGGTTTGTTCTTCAGAGTTTGATAGGCCTGTTTATTTTCTTATGCATTTTCTCTTATTTCTTTTCTTTCATCTTTTGAGGAAGCAATTAAAAAGTTAGATTCATGTACAAAATGTTTAGCAATGCACATTCAACCAAGTTTAGTGGTGAGTTCTTTGTCCTTTGCCTTTTCCAGTTTGGCAGTGTAAGCTAAAATTTTGGGACTCGGGGTTTTGTCTCCCCAGTGGCAGTGTTTCTCATTGATATTTGTCTTGTATTTGGTCCTGATATCTCCACCAGCTTAGCTAGAGCACCTTTTTCTTTTCACTTAAATTGTGTGAAGGGAACAGTGGTGCCTGTTTATCTGTTGACCAGCTCTTCCAACCTTGCCTTACTCTTGATGATGTAGTACAAGACCTCCATTTGAAGACAAGGAGACAGGAAGATCATCAGCACTACGGGGTCCACGTTGTGGGTGATTACCACCAGCTGGGCCTTGACTGTATTGATCAATGCTGGAAAGAAAATGATCTCCTAGTGAGAATGCACCCTTTGCCATCAGGCTTCTACACAACATGATCGAACAGCTTTTGCTTCATCTCTATCTTTGTCTCCAGCCTGTGCAAGTTTATGCAGATACATAGCTGTTTGTGAGTTCTGGGTATACTGCTTAAAGGCAGAAAGTACTTGTAGGTATTATTAGAGGACGGTCCTTTGACCCTGCAGCCTTATGTAGCTGAGACATCGGACTAAAAAATGAAACCCATTTTGGGCTGGATGTCCTTTCCAAAGCTGAAGTATTTATGCCATTTCTCAAACAGAGGATTTACCACAGTTTTTATCTTCCATCTTCTATGCTGCTCCAGAGGCTGTAGCGGCCTTCTTCCCCAGGCCTCATTTCTTTGAGATTCTTCCTCAGATGGAAGAGACAGAGAGACAAAGAGAGAGAAAAGAATTGTGGGTAGTATATAAGGGCCTGACATATCCCTAGAACTTTATCTGCTTTCTTATAAAACTCAGGACTCTCTGCCAAGAGTGACATTGACAACAATAGAATGAGCTTGCCCACATTAATTTTTAATCAAGAAAATATCTGGTAGATTTGCCCACATCTTAATCAGGAGGCAGTTCTTTAATTGAGATCTCCTCTTCCCACATGATTTTAGGTTATGTCAAGTGGATAAAATCTAACCTACACAACTAAACCCTTGTCAATTTGATACAGAGATATCACCATTAAATCATATAATTCCTTTCTTCTTTATTCCAAAAATCTCATATTAAAATCATAATATGAAACACATTGTAATTTTTTTATTCAACATCTTATTTATTTATATTTCTGATGCCATCCTCCTACACCATTCTCCCCTCATTAATCTCCTATCTTATTCCTCCTCCTATTTTTTTGCTTTTATACTGTTTATATTACATCCCAGTATTAAGGTCAGTTCTAGGTTGAGGAACTAACAATACAGTAGACACAAAGAGTTAAAGACATAGGCCCAGGACAAGGAAATGGACTGCAGGCAAGAATCTGATATTAGGCTGGAACAAAGTAGTATATCAGGAAGAACTCTAAATCCTAGGCTAAAACAAGAAATTTCAGTCAAGAATATAAATCTTATGCTAGAAATATTGGAATTTTTAAAGTACCACAATCATTTTTTTCTTTTTTTGATATTTTATTTATTTACAATACAGATGTCATTCCCTTTCCACATTTCCCCTCTCTAGATTCACCTATTCTATACCCCCTCTTCCTTTATGATTTTATATCATTTTAATTACATGCATGTATTAAGGTAAGTTCTAGGTTGAGGGTCTAGCAATACAACAGGTACAAATAGTCAAGGAACAAGCAAGACAATAAACACAAATAGTCAAAGACAATGTAAGGCATTAAACCAATTACGTGAACACTCCTATGATTACTGTTTCTAAAGGCTTATCAGCACAACCAAAGAATCTGAAGCTACTTCCTTGTCCTAGCCCAAAGTCATTTTCATGTCTGAAGCCTACTTCCTTGTTCTAGCCTTATATTTAGGTTCCTGTCTGAAATTACTTCTTTGTTCTAGCCTAATATCAGATTCTTGTCAGAAGCCTCCATCCTTGTCCCTGGCCAATGTCTTATTCCTGACAAGCAGCCCAATTTCTTGTCCGTGCACTATGTCAGCTTATTGCCAAGCAGTCCCAAAGGCTCTCCACCTCTCCCCCTTTTTTATTTCATTAACAAGACTGAGTCTGTTTTAGTTTTTTTATGAGAAGAATGCCTTCCTTACATGTGAGAAGCGGCTCCGCTCTCGCCATTACAAGGTGGCGCTTGGCATAGGCATTGCTTGAAAGAAAAGACAACTCCATATATGGAGTTGTATGCACTGAGAGGTTTGGTTACCCAATCACCCCACCTCACATAATTGAGAATGGCCAATCACCAGTGACTTCGTGGCAGTTGCTGATAGAATCAAGGCAATGATTATAAGGGGCTGCGGGAGCTGGGAAGAGAGACAAGGAAGAGAGAGAGAAGAAGCTCCCTGTACAGGGATAGCTGAATAAACTGCTTGAAGAAGAACAGGGTTGCCATTGCCTTATTCAATGGGTGGGACGTGGGTAGTGATAAGTGGTGCAGAAACCAGGGATCCACCGAAACCTCTCGAGACCTGTTCAGAACTCTTGCGGCTTCAGGATAGTCGACTGAGTAAGTTTCCAGGTAAGTGGGACAAGTTAGCTTCTTGGGTAGGATCAAGATAAGTTCCCAGGTAAGTGGGACAAGCTAGGTTCTTGGATAGGAGACAAGATAGGTTACCGGTATTGGGATGAGTTGAAAGTGACAGTTGAAAGTGACAGTTGAAAATGAGATTTGAAAGCGAAAGTTGAAAGTGAGAATTGAAAATGAGAGCTGAAAGTGACAGTTGAAAGTGAAAGTAGGTTCCCCATTAGTGGGAAAAGTCAGGCTCTCGGAAGAGACTATAAAGTTCCCAGATAAGTGGGACAAGGATAAGTTCTTGGTTTAGAGACTATAAAGTTCCCGGTTTTGGGACAAGTTAAGCAGAAAAATTGAAAGGAGTAGAGCTTAAGAAGGCTACTTTGGAAAAGTTCTTACAGGCTATGGATGAGGTTTCGGTTTCGGAGAAGGATCTTAAGATGGCCAAAGAACGAAGGGTTCAAGAATGATAATGTTAATTGATTTAACTTTTAAAATTGGTGTGATTTTGAGTTGTATAGTTATATTTTTCCTCTGGGCAAAAGGTCAATGTTTCCTCTGGACAAAAGGTCAATGTATAGATTTTTCTGGTTACTGGCATAAGGAAAGGCTAATTTGGGTAAAAGGTTTTTCTATGAGTCTTTTGATGAGGTCATTAAGGTAGTAGTTATATCTTCCAGAATTATATGAATCAGATATGACAGAGGTAGGCCTCCAGAAGACTAGATTCCAGAGAATCAAATAAAATAATTATCTTGATACTAAAATTTGTTTTGAGATTTGTATATTACAGAATACACAGCTTTGGTGAATGAATCTTATCACCTGCATGTTCACTGATGCCCTGTACTTCCAGCTGGATGCAGTTAACACAGGCATCAGAGGCTTATCAATTTACCATTTCCCTCATCCCCCTTCTAGTATCTCAATGCCCATGTTCAGCTTGAAGTAGTTAATGAAGAGACAGTGCCCCAATTCCCTGAACTTGGGGACTGAGGTGGTTAATATTAGACTGTCTTTCTAGGGAAAAGTAATGGTTTTATTGGAACAGGAAAGAAGAGGTAAAATTGATTACACAGCTAATAATCTATTGGTAGAAATCTGTATATTTGTTACTAAGCTGATGCAAATTCAAGGATTTCATTGGTATAATTTCTTCTATTGTAAATTTGAGGGTACAAGGTTTATGCAGGCCTGCTTAACACCTGGCCAGTATTTAGATTGGAAAGCCTATTTCATAGAATATTCAGCTGAATATGTGGCTCAAAATCAGGCAGCCAGACAGCAACAATGGGATCAGGACATGCTTTTAGGACAATGTAGATGGACCATCTTGAATATCAGAGAGAAAAAGGGTTTTGAAAAGCAGTTGTTATCTTTCTGGGTTGTGTCAGCAAAAAAGAATGAAAAAGCTGTTTCAGAGCTCTCCTAGGAACAAGAGAAAATTCAGGAGACGTCTTGAGTTTCTCTCTTCCACAGGAGAAATCCTTAGTTCTGCTTTCTTTGTTTATTGTCTTGTCCTTGATGCACCAATGTCCACATGTGTCAATTGTTGTTTGAATGATGGGTGGTCTATGTTTTATGGTGTTCTATGTTTTAGGTTCAAAAGAAAAGATCTTTAAAACTGCTTGATCCAGCCTTTGATCTAGTTTATCTTGGTTTTAAAGGAAGTCTTAATATGCATAGCAGAGATTGATAAGTTATCCTACCTGTAGCTAAGAGTTGAGCTGAGCTGGAAAAACCTTTCCAGGAACTGATTGTCAGCATAAGCTGCTTTTAAAATGTCCAGCAGCTTTTTGGCTTCTATGATAAAGAAGAGTTGTCTTTCTTAGAAAAATCTCAGTGACAAGGTGCATTTCTCTTAAAATTACAGCTAGAAAGACAAGAAAATTGTGTTTGATCTAAATATGAAAATTTGTAGGGAAATAGGAGGACCTTTATCTAATGCAGGGCTAGCTGCTGCTGTGATGCAAATGACTCATGGTACTGGTGCAGCAAATAATACTGTGTGCTTTAAGTGCAGGCAACAAGGACATCTGAAGTGTCAATGCCCACAGCTACAGGGTAATCAGGATCAAAGAAGCTGAACTCCAGGTTTATATCCAAAGTGCAAAAAGGGAAATGTCATTTGGAGGCACCATCATCTATGACCCTGTTTAGGATATGCAGGGATTTTGGTATCACTGCCACCATCGTGACACCTATTGCAGTGCCAGCTACGGCTGCTACTGCAGCAGGCCAATGTGGCTATGGCCCTGGATACACAGAGGCAGATTAATTCTCAATTGAGAGCCGGCATTATGCTGGTGAATCAAAAAGTGGATCTAGTCCAGGAGCAAGTAGACGTGCTCATGGAATTAGCTCAGTTGGGCTGTCAGTGGAAGTATACAGGTCTTTGTGTAACTTCTGTAAGATATGAAAATGCAAGTCAAGCAGCTCATTTGTCTAGAAATTTGTCTCAGTATTTTACAGGAAATTGGATGGAAGATTTCGATGGCTTGATGCAGAAGCTTCGGCTAGCCATGGTGTATGTGAATTCCAGCCATGTTGACCTGTCTGTTGCTGAAGGCCTGGCCTCCTGGATCCGATCTGCAATGAACCACCTAAAAAAAAATGGGCAGGAATTGCAGCCCTTAGCTTTTTGCCTTGTTCTTGTCAGTTGCCTAGCACTTTGGTCCATTCTGAAGATGCGTGTATGCAACAGCACAATGCTAATGCCATGATTGTTCAAGCATTTACTGCTCTTGAAGGAGGCCAGTCTCTGCAAATCTGGCTAAGCTATTTGAAGAGCTCTGAGTTGTAACATGCAGCAGGATGTAGGGCATAGCACTGCAGAGGGCGCTGTACACCCTCGGACATATGTCTGACTGCATACAGGATTTGCCATAGTTCCTGTCCCCTTGAAAACAGCATCAGGTTGGGTCGCCCATGGTAACCATACTGTAGATGGCAGGTGGTGAAAATGGGGTTGACAATCTTTCTTCAAATACAGGGGGTCAGACCCCTATGTCCTTCTGCTTACATAAAGCAAAACAGGGGGAGCTGTGAGAAGCTGCTCTTCTCTCACCATTACAAGGTGGCACTTGGCATAGGCATTGCTTGAGAGAAAAGACAACTCCATATATGGAGTTGTATGCGCTGAGAGGTTTGGTTACCCGATCACCCCACCTTGCATCATTGAGAATGGCCAATCACCAGTGACTTCATGGCAGTTGCTGATAGGATCAAGACAATGCTTATAAGGGGCTGCAGGAGCTGGAGAGAGAAACAAGGAAGAGAGAGAGAAGAAGCTCACTGTACAGGGATAGCTGAATAAACTGCTTGAAAAAGAACACAATTGCCATTGCCTTATTCCGCATGTCGGATGTGGGTAGGAACACTTACAAGTCATGGAATATGCATTATCGAAAGCAATGCACTTCTGTCTTAGGTTGGTAAGGCTCTTTGCAGAATCTTACCCATCTTTAGCTTGCCATCCTGTTAAATTAATAACTCTGTCTGGGGGTCCAATATCAATTTCAAATCATGTACTTTGGCTATCAGTGTGTTGATGTACTTAGAGACAAACTTTAACACAATAGGCAGGAATAAAATTATTCCCAGGACAAGAAGGGATAGCCTGGTCAAGCTATATATGCCATTCCTGAGATTTGAAAAAAAGTGAAAATACTGACCTCAGGCCATAGATAATTTTATCAGCGTTATCTGCAGTATCAAAGCTCAACAGAGCAGCAGCATGCTTTAAGTTCATAATCTCACTATGCAATATTAGCACACCCAGAGATGTGTTGGGATTATGCCAAATATTCTACAGGTGTCTTTAAACTTTTTGCTACTGACAATCATTGTGAATTTCAAGAGGAACACTACTTCAATAATATTTTTCATGACACCTGGGATGGCTCCTAACTCTTGAATCCTGAACCTTCTTCAGATAATTTGTAAAGGTTATAGATTATTATCTGTCAGGTTATATGTATAGGTATCTGTTGTTCCAGGTATCTTTATAATTTTTTTGTATACTCAATACATTAGTAACATTTTTCTGCTATAAGTTAACAAAAATAGTTTTCTTAACTCCTTACGTCAATGCTATTGCAGAAGCAGTGGTGCTATCAATTAATGAAATTAAAGCTGTTATACCAGCAATAATCAAGCCTGCTACCCTTTTGCTTCTGCTTAAAGCCTGACTTGCTTCTTCCAGCACTTTCAAGCTTTTTTCAGAGAATCAAGTTTTTCTAATACTCATGGCACTAAGACAAAAGCTGGTTGATAGACATTCATAATAGACACACCAGGTTTCAACACATTAACATAATTGGAAATTATACAGTCAATGTAACTTACAATAAATACTGTAGAAGAGATAAAACCAATTTTAGCTTGACAATTAAAAGAGCCTGAAAATGTGCACTAACCCTTGTTTGAAATCCAGAGCCTGTCTCAACTTTATCTCTTGCTATTGTAACATCATAGTGAGTTACAACTAACTTCCAAATATGTCTCTGACAATGTCTAGATCCAGTCTTTCAAAAGTAGACTGTTATTTCCAATATTGAATTTATTTCTAGACCAGTACATGATTGAGTCCTAATAGCTGCTTGCCTTTAAGAATACAAGAGACATTATAATTTCTCTTTCTGATTCTCTATCCTACAAGGTCTAAAATCTTGAGGCAAGGCAGCTTGTCCCATCTGGGATACAGTCTATCAAAAGTGGGTCAGAATCTTGTGTCCAATACAGCTTCTCAGTCACACTTGTCAGGGCACTCCTCAAGCACACAGGTAGGCATCATTCTTTTTCTCAGCAACAGTGTGTCTCACCAATTTTTAAGAGTTCCATGGGCCTCTTCCACAATACCTTGTCCTTGAGTATTATATAAAATCTCCATAGTAAATTGTTGACAAATGTCTCGACTGCTCGACTATAATTGCCAGACCCATTATCATTTTTATTGGATATTTTATTGTTTTACCTTTCAATGTTATCCCCACTCCCATTTCCCCCAAAATCACTTATCCCTTCCCCACTCCTCCTACTTCTATGAGAGTATGCCCCCACAATCCACTCATTCCTGCATCTCTGATTTCTAATTTTCCAATACTAGGCAATCCAAAGTTTCCATGACCAAGACCCTCCTCTTCCACTGATACCTGACAAGGCCATCCTCAACCCCCTATATGGGTTTAGCCATGAGTTCCTCCCAGGCTGGAGGTTTAGAGCCTGGGTGCTCTGGTTGAGTATTTTGATACTACTTCTAAGAAGAATCAAATTACCCACACTTCGGTCTTTTCTTTTTTCTTTTTGTTTCTTTTCTTTTCCTTCCTTTCTTTTCTTTCTTTCTTCCTTTCTTTCTTTCTTTCTTTCTTTCTTTCTTTCTTTCTTTCTTTCTTTCTTTCTTTTGAGCTTCATGTAGTCTATGAGTTATATCTTAGGTATTGTGACATTTTGGCTAATATCAATTTATCAGTGAGTGAATACTATGTGTATTATTTTGTGATTGGATTACCTCACTCAGTAAATTTTCCAGTTCCATCCATTTGCCTAAGAATTTCATGAACACATTGTTTTTAATAGCTGAGTAGTACTCCATTGTGTAAATGTACCATATTTTTTGTATCCATTCCTCTGTTGAAAGACATCTGGGCCCTTCCGCACCTCACCTGGATCCCTGTGGCTGGAGCAGACACCCAGCTGGTCTGCTCCCCCATGGAAACCACATCCCGAGACATACTATAGAGGCTAGTGACCTCAGAGTGGAGGTAAGATCAGTCACACACTGCCCTACAACCCAGGGCTACATCTGAAAATCAGTCTGGTGGTTCCTCAGAAAACTGGACATAGCACTACCTGAGGACCCAGCTATACTACTCCTAGGCATATACCCTGAAGATGCTCAAACATATAACAAGCAGATATTCTCCACTATGTTCATAGCAGCCTTATTTATAATAACCAGAAGCTGGAAAAAAACAGATGTCCTTCAACAGAGGAATGGATACAAAAAATGTGGTACATTTCCACAATGGAGTATTACTCAGCTATTAAAAATAATGAATTTGAGAAATTCTTAGGTAAATGGATGGAACTAGAAAATAACATCTTGAGTGAGGTAACCCAATCACAAAAGAACACACATGGTATTTACTCACTGATATGCAGGTATTAGCCCAAAAGTTTGAAATAGCCAAGATTCAACTACAAGATGACATGAAGCTCATGAAGAAGGAAGACCAAATGTGGATACATTGGTCCTACTTAGAAGAAGTAACAAAATACTCACTGGAGCAAATATGTAGACAAAGGGTGGGACAGAAACTCAAGGAGGGCCATCTGGAGACCATTTTACCTTGGTATCCATCCCAGGTATATTCACCAAAGATAGACGCTGATATGGATATCAGGAAGTGCATGCTGACAGGAGCCTGATATAGCTATCTCCTCAGAGGTCTACCAGAGTCTGACATATGCAAAGGCAGATGCTCACAGCTAACCATTAATCTGATCAAGGGTTCCCAAAGGAGAATTAGAAGACTGAAGGAGCTGAAAGGGTTCGTGGCACCAAGAGGAGAGCAAGAATACCAACCAACCAGAGCTCCCCAGGATCTAAACCACCAACCTGGGAGCACATAGGGAGGGACACATGACTCCAACTATATATGTAGTGGAGGATGACCTTGTTGGGCATAGGTGTGAGAGGAGATACTTGGTCCCATGAAGGCTGAACACCAATCGTGGAGGAATTTGAGTGTGGAGAGGTAGGAGTGGCTGGCAAGTGGGGGCAAACCCTCATAGAAGCAGGAGGAGGGGGGATAGAAAAAGGGGTTCCTGGATGGAGGGGGGAATGGGGTAAGGAAATAAAATATGAAATGTAAATATTATGTAAATAAAATAAAATTAAAGAAAAATGTAAGACATATGGGTTCTTTCCAGCTTCTGTCTATTATAAGTAAGGCTTCTATGAACATAGTGGAGCATGTGTGTGGGTTGTATGTTGAAATATCTTTTGGGTAATTGTCCAGAAGTGGTATAGTCGGGTCCTCAGGTAATACTATGTTTAAATTTCTGAGCAACCACCAAACTGCTTTCCATAGAGATTGTACCAGTTTACAATCCCACCAACAATGGAGGAATGACTACTTTTCTCCACATCCTCACCAGCATCTGCTGTCCCCTTTGTTTTCATTCTTAGCAATTCTGACTGGTGTGAGGTGGAATCTCAGAGTTGTTTTTATTTGCATTTCCTTGATGACTAAGGTTGTTGAACACATATTTAGGTGCTTCTCAGCCATTCTATTTTCCTCACTTGAGAATTTTTTGTTTAGCTCTGTACCCATTTGTTAATAAGGTTATTTGATTGTCTAGTGTCTAATTTCTTCAGTGCTTTGTATACCTTGGATATTAGCCCTCTTTCAGATGTAGGATTGGCAAATATCTTTTCCTAATCTGTTGGTTGCCACTTTGTCCTATTGACAGTGTCCTTTGCTCTACAGAAGCTTTGCAATTTTATGAGGTCCCATTTCTCAGTTCATGACCTTAGAGCATAAGCCATCAGTGTTCTGTTCAGGAACTTTTCTCCTGTGCTCATGTGTTTTAGGCTTTCCCACATTTTCTCCTCTATAATTTTTTTTTTTTTTTTTTTTTTGGTAGCTGGTTTTATGGGGAGGTCTTTGATCTACTTGAACTTGAGTTTTGTACAAGGAGATGAGTATGGATCAATTTGCATTCTTCTACATGTTAACTTCCAGTTGAACCAGCACCATTTGTTGGAAATGCTGTCCCTCCCCTCCCCCCATGGATGGTTTTAGAGCTGTCCTTTGTCAAAGAACAAGTGACCATAGGTATGGAGGTTCATTTCTGGGTCTTCAATTCTATTCTATTGATCTTCCTGCCTGTCTCTGTACCAATACCATGCAGGGTTTTTTTTATCACTATTGCTTTGTAATTCAGCTTGAAGTCAGGGATGGTGATTCCCAAGAAGTTCTTTTATTGTTAAGAATAGTTTTAGCTACCCTGGAATTTTGTTATTCCAAATGAATTTCAGAATTGTCCTTTATATCTCTATGAAAAATTGGGTAGAAATTTTGATGGGGATTTTATTAAATTTGTAGATTGTTCTCAGCAAGATAGTCATTTTTACTATAATAATCCTTCCAATCCATGAGCATGGGAGATCATTCCACCTTCTGAGATCTGTTTTGATTTTCTTCTTCAGAGACTTGAAGTTCTTGTTATACAGATCTTTTATTTTCTTGGTTAGATTAACACCAAGGTATTTTTAAAGAATTATTTGTGACTATTGTGAATGGGGTCATTTCCCTTATTTTTTTCTCAGCCTGTTTATCTTTTGAGTAGAGGTAAGATATTGATTTGTATAGGTTAATTTTATATCTAGCTACTTTGTTAAAGTTGTTTATCAGGTTTAGGTGTTGTCTGGTGGAAGTTTTGGGGTCACTTAAGTATACCATCATATCATCTGCATATAGTGACATGTTTAATTCTTCCTTTCAAATTTGTATTTCTATGACTTTTTATTGTTTCATAATTGCTCTGGCTAGGAATTCCAGTACTATATTGAATAGGTAGGAAGAGAGTGGGCAGCCTTGTCTAGTTCCTCATTTGAGTGGGATTACATGAAGTTTTTCTCCATTTAGTTTGATGTTGGCTACTGGTTTACTATATGTTCCTTTTACTATGTTTAGGTATGAGCCTTGGATTCGTAATCTTTCCAAGACTTTTATCATGAAGGAATGTTGAGTTTTGTCCAATGCTTTCTCGGCATCTAGTGAGATGATCATGTGGTTTTTTTCTTTGAGTTTGTTTATATAGTGGATTGCATTGATCAATTTCTGTATATTGAACCATCCCTGCATTCCTGGGATAAAGCCTACTTGATCATGATGGATAAATGTTTTGATGTTCTCTTGGACCCAGTTTGTGAGAATTTTATTAAGTATTTTTACATTGATATTTATAAGGGAGATTGGTCTAATGTTCTCTTTCTTTGTTGGGTCTTTCTGTGGTTTAGGTATGAGTGTAATTGTGGCTTCATAGAATAAATTGTGTAGTGTTTCCTTCTGTTTCTATTTTGTGGAATAGTTTATATAGAATTTGTATTAAGTCTTCTTTGAAGGTCTGATAGCACTCTGCACTAAAACCATTTGTTCCTGGACTTTTTTTGGGGGGGTAGGGAGACTTTTAATGACTGCTTCTATTTTTTGGGGGGAGGGTTATGGGAATTTTTAGATGGTTTATCTGGCCCTGAGTTAACTTTGGGAACTGGTATTTGTCTAGGAAATTTCTCCATCTATGCTAATTCACAGTTTTTGTGGGTATACTAGCCTGGCCTAGCATTCGTGTTCTCTAAGGTTCTGTATGACATCTGTCGAGTATTTTCTAGCTTTTATAGTATCTGGTGAGAAACCTGGTGTAATTCTGATAGGTCTGCCTTTATATGTTACTTGGCCTCTTTTCCTTACTGCATCTAATATTCTTTCTTTGTTTTGTGCACTTGATGTTTTGATTATTATGAGACTAAAGGAATTTCTTTTCTGGTGTAGTCTATTTGTCATTCTGTAGGCTTCTTGTATATTTAAGGACATCTCATTCTTTAGGTTAAGGAAGTTGTCTTCTATAATTGAAGATTCCCTTTAATTTGGGAATCTTCACTCTCTTCTTTACCCATTATCCTTAGGTTTGGTCTCCTCATTGTGTCTTGGATTTCCTGGATGTTTTGTGTTAAGAGCATTTTGCATATTCTTTGACAGTTGTGTCAATATTTTCTATGTTATCTCAAGCATCATGCATCTCTATGAGTTACATATTCCCAGGAGAATCTCTAGTGTCTGGCAATATTCTAGAACCCTTTTCATCTACAAGATATTCTACCTCTTATTTCCTATCTATGCTACAGATTCATTATTCAACAGTTTATGCAGGTAAAAATTATTTCCTTACAGTTTCTGCCTCTCAGTGTCTCCGACTGTGTCTGTGTCTCTGTGTCTCTATCTCTAGATATGTCTGTCTCTGTTTCTCTCCCTTTCTCTCTCTCTAATTCATACTTGTGATTAAATGTAAGCTTTCGGCTATTGTTCCATTGATATGCATGTGCTTGCTATAATTCTGCTACCATAAGTGTAACAGACTTACATTCTGAAACTGTATAGCTCCCTGTCAATCAAATGCTTTATTTTATCAATTCTTTTAGCCATGGTGTTTTGTCCTCATGAAATAGAGAAGCAGTTCAGACATACTGGGGTTAGGGACCTAGAAAAATGGCTCAGTGTTTAATAGTGCTAGCTGCTCTGATCTTCTATAGGTCCACATTTCAATTTCTACCACCACCAAAGTTTCTGACAATAGTGTATAATGGAATCTGATTCCCTTTTCTGGTTTGCAATCTTACATACACATGCATGCTCTTGTGCCCACACACACATGCACGCACACGCATGCACACACACACACATATACACACACATACACACACACACATGCACACACACAAGATGGATAAAAAAATAAAAGCCTTAAAAAACCCAAATACTGAAAAGGAAACAAAATTCTTTTTCTAAACTAGAAGCTGAAAATGTTTTTGATAAATAGTTAGATAGTATATGTGGTAGGCTCTGTAAGTCATGTGATCCTGATATGCTTAGTTGTGTTATTTCATGTGTGGACCTTATATATACAAATAAACCACCTTTTCAGTTCAACTTTAGCTTGCATTATGAAATCTAAAACTCAGAACTTTTATGTTTTAGAAAATTGTATTTCCCTTTTGAATTTTTAAACCCAAGACTATAGAATGCGTTTGATGTACCAGATAAGCAAAACATGAGCTTTAGGCAATACTGACCAATTCACTGTATGTGACTGTTCCCTGAAATATCATGAGCCTATCCATTGTCAGTGAGTTTCTTTTTTTACTTAAGTCTTCTTGATCTTTCTATACATTTGTTTTCACTTATAGTTCTAAACCTCTTTTACATATCTTGGTAATAATTATTATGTCCACCCACTTGTAACCAATCTCTTTCTCTTTCTCTGATCCCCTGTCCCTTACTGTTCAGAACTTTCATACATCATGGCTTCCCTAAATGCATGGAGAAATGTTGGCAGCGCCATTTCACACCCTATCACAGCAGCTTCCATCTGGATAAAGGTCTTTTTATAAATCATGTATTTATTTTGGTCTTACTGGACAAGCTATTACTTTCACACATTAAAACATCTCTCCTTTTTGCATTACTAATTGCACAGTTCAAAGAAGGAGCAATCCTCTGGTTACTTCATGACTGATTCATCTAAGCAAATCTTCTGATCTCAGAGGTTCATTTGTCATGCTGAAAGCAGATTGAACACTGTGACCACTCTACTGAGAAATTTGATAGATCTTAGCAGTCAGAGTTTTTACTGGAGGCTACATCTTATCTGAAGCATATGACTGAATTAAGCCACAGCTTATACTACAGTTTCCTTTCGACACTTGACTCTAAATATAGCATGACAGATTAAAAACAACTTTCCCCTGACACTTGATACTCTCTGACAATTGACTCCAGTCTGTATTTTCTGGAACTCAGGGAGATCTAGACTTTAGAAAAAGATTTTTTTCTCCTTATCATGGGCTATAACTTTTATTCCGGACTCCTGCCATAAACTGTGTCTTTCACAGAATGAGCTCTTCAGTATCTTTCTACTAAGCTGTGAGTATATTAGTAATCTATTAATCTACTCAACTCCCTAAGGCTTTATCTCATTAAAAAGGCAAAGTGAATATCTTAAATATAATATTGTCTGTGAAAATAAATCATTCCAAAATATAAAAAAAGTGAAAGACAAACTGCTTTTATATTGGTTCTGTGGAATCTGTACTCAGATTCTTATCATTGTTTAGCAAGAACTTTTCTCTTTGAGTTGTCTTCCCAGCTTTTCTTTTTAAAGTACATACAGGACATAGTGAGTTAACATGTCCTTCACTGCAAACATAGAATCAACTATGTTGACTATATATAACATAATAATATAATAATAATAATATAATATTTAATATTATATTTATTTTGATATTTTATAAATAAATTCAGCCTCCCAGTGCATTTTATTCACACACTGAGCTTTCACTTAGCTCAAATAAGGAAATTAACACAGATAAATAAGCAATTGTCTGTAGGCTGTTCTCTAAACATTTTGATACCCACCTTTATGGTACCCTCTTCCACAGCCTTTTCTCTCTATGATAATAAGAAAAATAAAACATGCCTAATAATGAGTTGGTGCTACCTCACTAATTGCTTCAATGCTCATGTCCTTCCCAACCTCCAACCATGGCAAAGATACCCCATGCTCCAACCATAACTGCAGTCATTCTGCTTTCAGAACAAGGTTTGGCTTGTTCTCTGTTCTTTGTCTGCCTTGCATAAAGTAGAGGCTAACCCAGGGGTATTGGTTTCCTGAACACAAAAGAAAGAATAAATAAACCATTTAGGATAAAAAACAACATAACATATTAAAGGTTTTTATTGTTCTATTTGTCACAGAGAATAGCATATGCATTAGTGTTTGTAAGACTTATATTTTAAAAGCAATCAGTACAAAATTGACAAATCATGTTCATATAGTTTATTATTTGTCTTTTTTTCTCTAAGATACAAAAGGATCAGTACAAAAATAATGACAACTTGCCAGTTAAACGTATCCACTTACCACAGATGAAGCCTGTTACTTTTCATTTTGAAAATTAGGATGGGATGGGAGGTAAAATAGGGAATGAAACGTATGGTGTAATGATGTGTTTGAAAACATTAAGACGTACAGATTAATGTAAAACAGCATTACCTCCTTTCTAGTGCAATAGAACAACACAATGGACAATTTCTGAAGCCTCAAAACTTTTAAGTTTTCTTCTTCCTAACAATCTCAACTGATTTCTTCTTTCTTTACTTCTATTGTGTCAGAAGATAACTAATCTAATAGGTGTCAAGGGGTTACATTAATCTTATATACTATGCAGACGTAATTGAAAAGTAAATATGAATAAAAACAGTACTTGTACTATGTGAAAATAGGATATGAGAAAAAGCATTTTCTAATAGAAGATTGACATGGAAAAAGATGAATATGTACTGGAGAAGACTTAGTGGCTTAAGTGTATATGTAGAGCATTGGGACCTGAGTTTAAGTCCATAGAATCAATGTAAAAAGCCAGATATGGAAGCAATGTAGTGAGGATGAGGGGATGGAGACAGGCAGATGCTAAAGCTGATTGGCTGGCCTGACTAACTAAATATATGAGTGTCAGGTTCAGTAAGATACTTATATGAAAATAAAAGTTGAATAGTGATGGAGGAAGAATTGTACAACTATTTCTGTCCTCTTCTTGCACATAGTTGTGCACACAACTTCATAAACACTCACATAAATGGCAAAAAATGCAGAAGCAAAAGAAGAAAGAATAATGTGCTATAGTAACAACAGATGATGAATTTGGAGTATGCAAATAACCAAGAGAAGGCCTGTTCAAAGGCTTTATGATAATCTGTCCTGAGAGAGAAAAAAAAAACATGACAAATACAATGGGGACTTGGGTCCAGGTGACTTCAGGAACCAAGAGTTGAAGAGTGCCCACTTAGCAGATCCAGCTCATCTTTGTTCATATGTTTACAAAGAGTTGTGAAGAAGCCCATGTGCCAGTTTTAAATAGTGAAAACTGAAAGGTCTAGAAGAAACTTGATTTTACCAAGTTCTGGTAGTTACATAATTGCCAACATTCCTCAGGAACTTATGAAGCTGCTTCCCCACTAAGCAATTTTTTATTATCACCAGCAGCAAGGATAAATTGCTATCTGTGGTGGCTATGAGTATACCAAAGGGCATGCTGGCCTACAGGCTTCCTCAGTATCACGGGTAAATATTATACATTTCAAAGTATCTGCTGATACTTTTATCAGCCCACCCCCCAAATCTACTCTAAGCTTATTCCAGCTTCTGTTCTCCCAGCTTCACACCCTCCTCATAACTTACTATTTTATCTATGTTCTCCCTTAGTCTTCTCTTTTTTGCCTGACCTTTCTCTTTTTTTGTCTTCATCTCTCTCCTCACCTCTCTATCTCTTCTTCTCTTTACTCCTCTAGTAGCCATGTTCACTCTGCTTACCTTGTTCAGTGGACTTCTTTCTCTCTCAGCTTTGGATTAATCAAGGTACCTCTTGCTGTTCTATCCCTCATACATACAATCAAAACCTTCCCCTTAACAAACTATGAAGTGGTCATATCATCAGTTTGTATAGAAACTTCCATTCCTTCCTTGGGGTACAGCTCTTAGTTTTTGAGGAATCCACCTTTTTGTGTCACATACTGTAAAACAATAACCATTTGTGAAAGGTCTTTGGTATTCAAAGAGGATACTGGGGGAGATTGTTCTTTTGCATAAGTAACTTAATGGAATAATTTTCAATATTATAAAATGACAGTATGAGAAAGGCTCTGTGAAGAGAATTCTGGGATCAAAATGAAGCATACATCATGATAAGATAAATTTCTTAGAAGGTTATTAGGCAGAATGTGGGATTTTGATGTTACCTCTTTGAAGCTTAAACAACCTGTTGATTTAATGTTTGATGTTGATAGCAGACCTATTCCTAAGTCCTAGGTGCCAGATGAGGGATGAATAGATTTTCAGTTTTAAGAACATTGTGAATAATTTTGTTATTATGTGACTTAGAAGATGGGGGAAAGTGGGTAGGCAGGGTAAATTTGGCATTATATGAGTAGAGACTCTGCCACAAGAAAGCTGGCCCTGTAAAATTCCTTGGGTATAGGAATTACAGTACCTATCATTCTCCTGGAATTTAATCACCTTGACAAATATCTTAGGTTCTATCAGAGAGGAAGACTTACAATCATGACAGTCACAACAGTCACAGTAGAGCTACTACAGGTGTATAAGAGCTGAATTTTTCCTTGCCCAAAACCTATTGATTTGTTTGACCATTTCCATCTATCCATCCATTTTCTTTATTTCTTTATTTTTCTTTCTTCTTTCTTTCATTATTTCTTTCTTTACTTTACTTTCTCTTTATTTACTCTTATTTTTCTTTCTACTTTTTTCCACTTCCTCCTTCCCTTTATTCCTTCTCTTTTGGTGGGTATGTGTGTAGAGTCTTACTTAGGAATCCTTGCTAGCCTGGATCTTTCTCTATAGATCAGGTTGGCATGAAACTAATATAGATTTTTCTATAGGATCTAATAGAACTAATGTGGGGCATTATAAAGTAAATTCTGCTTCCTATGAGGATTCTCAGCTTTCAAATTTTACTGTGTGCTTAGTTAAGAGGGAGAATTACTTTTCTTTGTGTTTAGATGGCAGAATGCCAAAACTGGTGCCCAGCCTCTTGGAAATGTTTGTGATCTACAGGTACCATCCCAATGTTTGTGTTAGAAGAAATGTCTTCTGTTGAAAAACCATATGTGCCAGTTATAGGTATCATAAAGGGCTAATTAATTTGAGAATGGACAAAGTCCAGAAATTGAATTTTCATTTGCAAACAATTATGTTACAGCCAGTGCATTAAAAACAATAAAATTCATTTTCTCTGAAACATTTTTGTATATTGTGACAACAAGAATATCATAGAAAGCAAAAATGTCTTCGACATGTAAGAAGATAGAAACTGACACGTAAGCAGATATCCCAGCATACATTACTGTAGAATTTCTTCTACTCATTGCAGGAAACATTTCACAGAGCTGTTTTAATGTTCTCTGGTAACATGTACAATGCAGACTCAATTTGAAACTTGACAAATTTGGCCCAAGAAACACATGTGCTTCTTTCCAATTTATTTAAAAACATCTTCAATACAAACATAAACCCTGGGCCGGTGGCTCTGGGATGTATAAGACTGAAGGCCAGACCATTAGCTTTATAGAAGCAAGTCGTAGCATAGGTGCGTTTACTTCTCTGTTCTCTTGAATATTTGTGTGATATGTCTATCTGCTTGTGTTCCTGTCTTCACTTTCCCACAGTGATATACCGAGACATGGCATGATAAGGAAAACAAATACTTTCCTCCCATGTGTTACTTTTTTCAGTTTTATTATCACAAAGACAGAAATAACATAAGAATTATGTCCCATAATTAGAAAATTGAAAAGATATGTATTCGAATTTTGGTCTAGGAGCCAAGTGGATCATCTTGTTATGATCAAACCCCTGACTAGAAATAATGTAAAGGAGGAAGGGTTTATTTTAGTTCACATTTTAATATAAGATGCAGTCAAGTATGTCAGAAATAGCACAACCACAGGAACCTGAGTTGGCTATTAACATTCTTTCTGTAGTCAGAAAGTGGTACATAACAAAAAGGGGACCAGGTTATAAGACATAAGAATCTATCTCCATTGACTGACTTCCTTCAGTAGTGCACTATCTTATGAAGGTTCAACCACTTTCTAAAACAGGACCAGAAGCTGGAGAGCAAGCATTCAGAAATATGAGCTGATGAGGAAAATTTTATAATCAAACTTTACCATCACAAGCCTGCACAGTGGTTTCATAAATTTTCTAAGTAGGAAGAGTGTCATTTACTAGGTAAACCTCTTTTGTTGAATTTGTAGGTACAAATAGTAATGTTGGATGGATAAAGACAGGCTTCATCTCCATCAGGACAAGGAAATCTGAGGGCACAGATTATATTTTTCCCCACTTGATACCAAGTCAAGTATTACATTCTTTATACAACATTCTGTCTTCTGCTTACACTGGGCCCAAACTCTATATTGAACTGTGATTGTCCATGTTCCTTTTATGCAGAATACTTCTCCTATTCTATGTCTTGAAACTGCAGAAATTAACACTCTAGCTCTGAAAGATTTGATACTGGCTCTTTACAGTCTGTCCATGCCATAGTCTCCTTCAATGATTTATGCTCAATTCAAAATCGTTTTGTTTAACCTCTTTTTCCAGGACTTTCATGTGGTTAAGTTAGCAAGTTCTCAAGCCAGGAAATAGAAATAAGAATAAACCCAAATATCTTCTACTTAAGTCTTAGGAGGTTATGCTTCTTTCTCTGATGCCATGAAGATTATCTGATATAAATAGTTGTGTGTAAAATAATTACATAAAGAGTCTCAAGAGATGACTCAATTGGTAAGTTGCTTATAGTTCAATCAGGTGTATCTGAGTTAAAATCCAGTTACAGGCATAAAAGCTCAGTATGGTGGTATGCTGTTGAAGCATGGTGTGAAGCAAAGACAGGGTAATTTCTGGAACCTTTCAGGCCAGCTAAAGAGTTACATGGTTGGGGATGCCAATGAAGATTGTCTTCTGACCTCCACATAACAGCATACACATGCACTGACACAGAAAAATACACACATATATGTACATCATACATTTGAAAAGACAATAAAATGATTGCGTGTGAAATTTGCCATGTTGTCAGGATTAAGTAAAGTCATAGGACATATTTAAATACAATTGAAGTAGAATAACATTGAATTGTTCCCACCCACATCTTCAAAGTGAGAGCTGAAATAGGGAAAAGGTTGAATCACATTGTCTATGACTAAAGCAGCAGGCCATTGGGCTTATACAAAAGCATAAAATAAGAGCAACTGGGTAAGAAAGACACAGAGTGAACAAGTACAGTCTGTAAGGCTGCTGAATGAATACCTGGAGGAGTTCACATTTGCAATCTGATAGGGCATAATTTTAAGGACACATAGAAAGGGGGAATTACAGTCTTTGTGATTATGGATTCTGAGACTCACTGAATCACAAGGGTCAGTACCCATTAATATTGCTGTTCATTATACTGTTCTTTATCATAAGTGATAATAGTCTTACATTTCCAAATACAGGCAGAATGGTCCAGTTTATCCTTTCGTGACAAGCAGTGCATAAGAGTCAAAAAATTTTTTCTATAAAACATGAATTTCTCTTTCATACTAATATCTGCCCATATCAGCCATGGAAAGTTATTTGGGTTAGTGGAGCTTACCTGTCTGCATAAGCTTATGTGGAGTAGGATAAAAAATTATAGGGAAGCAAAGACTAGCTTTCAACCTTCAATCTAGAAGTAACACAGTATGTGTCTAATAAAATGTGATTTATCAGTGTGAAGTCATCTATCATTTCAAATGGGGAGAAAATTTCAATTCTCCCATGCAACCTGGAAGACACAGACCAGAAACCAGTGTGTACCAACAGTCCAAAAACCACCTCAACCTCCAAAAATTACACTTTGGGAAAGAGGCTTTTTATACTCAAATTCATGTGATAGATATTCTGAAAGTGACTGAACCAAAAAAGTGGATTCCTAAAGCAGCTTGATACAAATGCTTAGAAATGTTTATAATTATGGGATCTTAGCAATAAATGGTCAAATTATAAATGGCCTTACCTTTTGCAAACCACCCTCATTTGAATAATGCCACACAGCTATAGTGCTCAACACACAATTAACTGAAAGTTCAAACTTAAAAATATATTAACTCTGTTGTGTGACTTTCCCTGGGTAGATATGTGCAAATGTCACACTATTCATCCCAGATAAAATATAGACTATTAAACCAGTGAGTTTATTGGTGATACTTACAGTAGCAAAAGGACAAAGGCAAAGCAAAACCAGAAAGCCCACCTGGAACTCATAGAAAGTACATCTCTTAAGTTCCCTGTATAGCCTATAGTTGGCTTTATCAAATAAACCCCAACTGTAGCATGGAATCCTGTGAATTCTTTAGCTCACAGAAATCTCTCAATTCCCCCCAGCTTCCAGAGTTTTCATTGGCAGCTTTCTTTGTTCCAAAGGGAATGCTTTAATTAAAAGGAACAGATACTCAACATACTTTCCAGGAACTATGTATTAAATGATGTTAAATCAGAGCAATTGAGGAAGCAGTTCTTCTCAAGTGACCCATGAAGTGGTTAGACCAAGGAGAAGCACACAGAGTCTTTGACAGGTGGGCTCTGATATAAAATTGACAGATAATAGGCAGATAAGTAACATATGATAAATGAGTTATAGAAGATATAGAGGTGACTTATAAATTTATTGAAACATGATTGACAGATAATAAATAAACGATAGAAGAAAGAGAGAAATATAGGTATAGACAAATGACAGATAAATGATACATACGTATATTAATAGATACATAACAATCATGAAGATTGATAAATATATAGATATGGATGGATGAGAGGTGGATAAATAATGAATAAATAAATAAAATGATAGATATATGAATAGATTTTAAACTAGTGGATGTGAGCTGAACCCCTCATGTGCCATCAAAGCATGTAAATTTATCTATCAATAGCACATCACTCACTTGTCCCAAACATAATTGCCACACAGAATGAGTTGGAAGATATATAAATAGAAATGATATTTGTCTGACTCCAATCATAGATAGTCATTAATATTGCTAACAGGCCATATGTAAAGTTTGGCCCAACAACACCACCAGATGCATCCTCCCGGGCATTCTGAAATACTTTCTAATGATGTTGATAAGCCAAAAACACTGCATCTACTTCTATTCAAATAACTTGCCCACTTGGCTAGAAACAGACCATCAGGCAAGAACTATGTCCTAGGAAGGCTTCATTTCATGAAAAATGAATGCACCCAGGGGCTTAGTCTTGCAGTTAAATCTGGCCTAAAGATGGTATATTTTTTTCTAATGAGAGTGAAAGCTTTTGCTTGATAATATAGACCAGCTTTTGAGTTAACAAAATACAACAAGGTTTTGTATATAATCATATGTCCATCTTATGCTTAATTTTGCATAATATTTAATCTTGATTACTAACTAACTTTATGAGATTTAAAGTCACCATGAAAATAAACATCCAGGCAGAGTAGTTTTTAGACTGTGATACCTTAGGGGGAAGTCCCACTGTAACTGTGCGTGGTTTCATCCCATCCATGGTTCTAAGGTCCCAGACTAAAGAAAAAGCACAAAGTAATTACAATAGTAATTACCTCTATGCTTTCTGAATATTGATTCAATGAAATAAAACATTTCACTATCCAGCCAGGTTGGAGAGTACCCTTAGACTGGTAGCTAAATAAAATAAAGATTTCTTCTGTTTTAAATTTATTTTGTTGAGGATTTTGTCTTATTAACTAGAAAAATAACTCATACATCCTGAAATAAGAAAAAATGAGAAAGAAATGATAAGGAAAAATGAGAAAGGCATTATTCATAACAATGACTAAACAAGGTTCCCTTTGGCAAGAGTGTGCTAATTGAATCATAATGCATAAAATCAGAAAGGACCTAAGACATCTTAAGATTCTACTAAGGAATTTTAAGACACTGTTCCCTATAACACCTGCAATATACACTGTATTGTTTCTCAACTAAAGTTGCCAGTGCTGAAAGATTTTATGATTTTTCTTATGGTCCAGAAGTTGATAAAGTCAAGATTGGAACCTCTGATTTTAAAGACCATATTGGTAAATTCTCAATCAGAAAATGAGAGATAAGTTCTGAAAATAGTCTTAGAATAATACTAATAACTATCAACTTTCTTAGCCTTTACAGAAAATTAGTCATTTAGCTTTCATACTAACATGCAAGTTAGCTGCTAATATACTGATTATTTGCAAATAAAGACATATACATAAAAATATGAGTAAGCAATTAGTCTAGACTTACCCAAGAAAACATAAGGAAAAGTGAGAGTCTGAACTCTATGAAGGTCTTAGATTCTTTTCTGCTACTTTTAATTAAAAACTATGAGTTGGTTTCAGGTCAAAAAGCATTGCCAAGCCTTTGTTTGAAGGTGTCATTGAGTTTTATTATCTGGGTCAAATGAGGAGTTCCTAATCTCAGCTATCTCTGCACTTTGTTCTCAATATCTACAAAAGAAAAGCTTCAAAGCTTATGTGGGTACAGAGTTTACATAGATAAATAGAAATGAATGAGATGTGAGGAAACAAAGACAACAATAATGACAGAAAAATAATAGATAGATGATAGATGATAGATAGATAGATAGATAGATAGTTGATAGGTAGATGATAGAAAGATAAATAGATATATAGATAGATGATAGGTAGATGATAGATGATAGATAGGTAGATGATAAATGATTGATAGGTAGATGATATATAGATGAGAGATAGATAGGTAGGTAAATAATAGATGTTAGGTAGATGATATATAGATGATAGATAGGTAGATAGAGGATAATAGATGATAGATGGATGGATGGATAGATAGATAGATAGATAGATAGATAGATAGATAGATAGATAGATAGATAGAAAGAAAAACATAGATGGTAGATAGATTGATAAAAGATAGATGATCATTAGATTAGAAAGACAGAGAGAAAGATGATAGAAATGATAACTACATACCTAGAAATATTTAAAAAAAACTGTGTAGGTTGATAAACATGCAGATATATATATATATATATATATATATATATATATATATATATATATACACATAGATATATATCTATGTATAATATATACATATACAGACATATATATCAATACATAGATACAATTGATATCAATACTTTTAAAACTTCTTCTCAAAAAAAATGGGACCCCATTGGTTTCAGAGTCAATTGTTCTACTTCCAATTTATACCCAGAGAAATGGCAGGCATTCATATAGCAATACTACTTGGTAGAAAAACTACACCTGAGGTCATATGTCTCTTAACTTCATTGATAATCATACTGTGAAAGTTTGATCCAGAAATGGCAATGCTGTTAACATCAAGAAACTATTAATTTACAGATTCACTCTTGCTGGTTACTGTTGGGAAAAGACCAGAGGGCCTGAGCTGAAAGCTGAAGAACATGGTGGACTTTAGGTTTTCAGATATGATTCCTAAGAGGTTAATTAATTTCTCTTTAAATTTGACAAAGAGCATGAAGACAGATTTAATTAAGAATAAGGAATTTAAATATAAGATAAAACATATATATTTATAAATATATAAATATTTATAATATATAAATATTTGGTGGATTTAGTCTGTTTACCTGAGTAATAATCATGATCCTTTTCTACTGTGTTCTCCCCATTTTCTTAACAAAGGAAGAAAGAGAAAGAAAGAAAATAACAAAGTCACCAAGTTTTTCAGTGGCTGACACAAAAAAAGAGTAATATCAACTGTTTCCCCAAGCAATAAGATAAGGATATTTTTGCTTCTCAGGACAGTGGTGTATGCCTATTTTTGTTTTTCATTAAGACTTTCATGGCAGAAACCAAATACTCACTTTTACAGTGAGAGCTAACTAGATGCACTTGTTTGCTTGAAGAGGATTGAAAATGAATACCGGTATTTAACAATTTTATGATATGTTTGACCATAAAATGAGGGTAACCATGGCTTTGTGACAGCTTAAGGCAATTGGTTCCACTGAAAGGAAATGAGACATTAAAATGAAAAAAGGGGAAAATTGAAGGATGCTTTCCCAGTAATTGGAATCCATGCAACAATAACAGAGTTACTGAATGCTTGCTGCTTCTTATGAAATGGTCTCCTTCTTTATTCCTGGAAAATAAAACCTCACGTTCTGTGGAGCACCATGACTGTATCCAAGAGGAAACAAAGGAATTAAAAATTATTTTGCCAGAGTACATTTGCATGTGAAGCAAGCATGTCCTAAATTCTGTGCAAATTCTGGCTACAGATTCTCTTCCTATATTGTCCACATAAAAAGTCACAAGATTTTACAGTTGAGAGATGTGTTTTAAGGGTAACTTTGAATCCAATTTTTGTTTCATGAATCCCAAAATGAAATCATAATAAAGTAAAATAGTGGTTGGCAAGATGGCTCAACACATAAAGATTCTCGCCCCCTATCAGGAGCCATAATGGGACAAGCTAATAATTAGCAGATGATCATCCTGAAATGCTTGCCTCAGATTATTACATAATCTGCGATGAGTGTGCTCCATTAGCAAGGCTATGGTAGACGTAATTTTAGGAAAAATTCCTGCTATTAATATGCTTTTCCCATTATTATTATTATTAGACATATGCAACTATCACTAAGCAATAGCACACCCTTTTGTAGCAGATCTCTGAAGATCCACGAAGATATACTGTCTTGTAGTGATACTATATAGACAAACAGATGACTTCTTAAGTTTTAATGATGATCCTATAAGATTTCCTAAAATTATATCAATGATTACTAAGCTCTTTTATAATAGCACTGCTATTAAGTCCCTAAGACATAGTCAAAACTGCAAAGAGAACTCTGCCAGTCTCCTGAGAGTGTTATCTGTCAATTGCCCTGAGAGAGATAGTAACTAGACCTTCTCCCACTCAGAGCACATTCCAAGAAGTTGTAAAACAATTAACCTAGGTCACTAAGGGGAATCCATGATTTATTATAGGTACCAGGACAGAAGAGAAAATATTGCCTGGGTTTATCTATACAAAACTTCACTAATTTCTTAAGTTACAGTTTCAAACTTTCTGTGAACCTGTGGTGCTAGACAGGTGATGAATGTCTAGCTAGCTAATTACTCCTAATGGATATTCATGTAAACATTCTGTGTTGTAAACTTCTGTTTCAATTTATGATCCGAATTTTGGTGTGAACTTGTGATGAACTTTGTAACATGTGATCATGTACTCTGAATGATGTATAAATACTGAAGACAAAGAAGTTAGTTAGTCAATTAGTTAGAATAGGGAGTTACGTTAGTTAGAATAGAGTTAGAATAGAGAGTTAGAATAGAAGATAGAAATAGAGATAGAATAAAATTTTTCCCTTTTCCCAAAATGAAAAGAAGTTTTCCTTTTTCCCACTTAGGACCTTTCTGCTTTTCCCCTTAGACAACTTTCATAGGAAACTTTTGACACTTAATAAACTCTATATAATAACTTCTCTTAAGTGTCTTTTCTTCCTGTGACTTCAAACTAGCAAATGTAAGTTAGAGCCCAGCAGTTCCTGCTGAGATAGAACAAAGGCCACATTGCCTAATCCTCTGCTGTTAGGTTGCAGGTGTTAATCACCCTAGCCTGTGGTCTCTTACCCTCAGAAGAAGTTTTTAGGATAGCACAAAGCTATTTATTTATCCCCTTGATGGTCTTAGGGCTGGGATATAAGTGCCAGTTTCTGGCCCCAGGATCACTGACTGCAAGTCAGCTACAGTAGCTTAGGGACTGCCTCAAAAAGAACCGGACTGAGGAGGAGAAGAATAAAGAAGCTGCTTCTCCCTCTCTTACCCAAGCCAGGAGGTGGCTCTTGCAGCCCCCAAGTCTTAAATGCAAGCTCCAGAAACTACATGGTAGATAGACAAATTATTGGGAGTTGTCCTTGGAATACCATTAATGAGCTACATGTATGCAATTGCATGTAAATGTACACATGCATGCACACATGTTTGCAATTGCTTGTAAATATACACATATATATGCACAAAATAATCAATTAATAAACAAAGAAATACATAAATATTTTTCAAAGAATATAGTAATTTTCCAATCACATGAATATGTTATTGAGATGATGGAAATGTACCATTGTCCACATATAAAAATAGATATCAAATAGCAATTTTCTTTTCAACAATAAGTAAAGAATATGGTAATTTTTGTGTATTCTAATATAATACATAAAGGCAAATAAAATTACCTTATGTTATGAAAAGAACAAAAGCAATCATGAATATAAATATATACTTGCAACATACAGAATAATGGATAAAACAGAGTAGGGAATATGGAGATTGTGAGATTAAGCTGGAGTTACAAGGATCCCTTGTTACTACTATCTTAATCCTACAAAACCATTACACATGATGGAGGTCTCATGGAAACGCCAAACATGAATTAACACTGCTGGTCCTTTATATAATATGAGTATATTAGTTTTAAATTCATGTGGAAAATCTTATGAACCTTCACATGAATTTTTATTTTTTCTATTTTTTAATTTTTTATTAGATATTTTATTTATTTACAATACAGACACCATCCCCTTTCCCCATTTCCCCTCCATAGAACACTGTATCTGATCTCCCTTCCTCCTTTATGCTTTTATACCATTTTAATTACATGCATATATTAAGGTCAGTTATAGGTTGAGGGTCTAGCAATACAATAGATGCAAATAGTCAAGGAACAAACAAGACAATAAATACAAATAGTCAAAATAATTAAGGAATTAAACCCAATTACATAAACAGTCCTGTGATCACTGTTTCTAAGAGCTAATCAGGATTACCAAAGTATCTGAGCCTACTTTTCTGTCCTAGCCCAAAGTCATTTTCAAGTCTGAAGCCTAAAATTTAGAATCCTGTCTGAAATTATTTCTTTGTTCTAGCCTAATATTTAGATTCTTGCCTAACATTACTTATTGGTTCTAGCCTAATGTCCAATTACTGCTTGATGCCTACTTCTTTGCCCTTGGCCAATGTCATATTCCAAATAGCCCATTTCCTTGTCCTTGGCCCATGCCAGATTTTTGCCAAGAAGCTCCAAAGGCTCTCTGCCTCTCCCACTTTTTTATTTAATCAACAAGTCTGAGTCTATCGTAGGTCATTCTGACAAGAATGCCTTCCTTACCTGTCATGGAATATGCATTATCAAAAGCAACACAATTCTATCTTAGGTTGGTAAGGCTTTGTGTAGAATCTTACCTATCCTTACCTTGTGAGACTGTTAATTTAATAACTCTGTCTGGGGGTCCATTATCAGGTTCAAGCCATGTACTTTGGCTGCCAACATGTTGATGTTGTTAAAGAAAGCTTTAATACAATGGGCAGGAATAAAAGTATTCCCAGGCAAAAAAAAAAGGGGGGGGGGCTAGCATGGTTAAAGTATATATGCCATTCCTGAATTTTAACCAAAATAAAAATACTGACCTCAGGACATGGGAAATTTTACCTGTAATTTCTACTGCATTAACACTCATCAGAGTTTTGATTTGTTGTGGTAAATCTCTGACCCAAGTAAGTTCAGTCAAGAAAAACACAGTTCAATATTTATGATTATGAACTCCAAGCCTAGATTGGGCAAATTTACCATTGCGCTACTCTATTCCACAACTATGAGATCCCTTATGACTTGTGGGTTTTCTAGGCCTCATTCTTCTCCTCCATTGTCTTTCCACCTCCAGCTCCTCCATTGCCTCCGTAACCTCTGTAGCCTCTCTCCTATTAACCTCCTCTTCTGACTCTTCCTCTTCCAACTCTTCCTCCGACTCCTCCCCTAAGCATTTTCTCCACCTCCCCTTCTACTGCCCAATCACTGGCTCTAGCCTTTATTTTACAAGTTCAATTGGACCAAAGGTTCACAAGATTCACTCCTCCTCTGCAGCCCCTCCCAGGAGTGGAACTACCATCAAAACAAGAGGCTGGGGCTATTCATAACACTTCCCCCATTCTGTCCAATTAAAACACTCTTTTCTCTCAGATATAAATTGAACACAAACTATATTACCATGTTGTAATTGTTAAAGTACAAGATAGACCTAATACAACATTCTGAAAATTCATAAACTTGGTATGTATAATTAAAACTTCCAGATAGGAGTTAGAATTATGCCAAATACATGGCAAGGGTCATTAAACTTCTTCCTAATTATAGTGACTACCACTGTAAATTTTAGAATAACATAAATCAAATCATATTTTACATTACACTCAAGATGGCTTTTTACCCGTAAATTCTGAACCCCTTCCAATAATTGGAGTAGAACAAAGAGCATCTATCAGTTCTTACAAATGACTATCTAAATACTCTTGTATATTCAACACATTAATAACATTTTTTTGCTAAATTATTAACAAAAGTAGCTGTCTTAACTTCTGTCACAGCAATTGCAGAAGCAGTGGTGCTAGCAATTAATTTAATTAAAGCTGTTATATCAGCAATAATCAAGCCCACTGCACATTTGATTCTGCTTAAAGCCTGAGTCATTTCTTCTAGCACTTGCAAGATATTTTTAGGTTACCAAGTTTCTGTGATACTCAGGGCACTAAAACAAAAACTGGTTGATAGACCTCCATAACTGACATGCCAGATTTCAAAACACAATTAGAATGTGAAAAATCAATGCAACTTACATTAAATGCTGTAAAAGAAACAAAAGAATTTTTAGCTTGACAATTTAAAAAGTTTTAACACCTGTTTGAAATTCAGATCCTGCCCCTAACTTTATCTTTGCTAACATAAAATTATAGAGAATTGAAGCTAATTTCCATATATGTCTCTGAAAATGTCCAGAACCAGACTTCCTAATGAAGACTATTATTTCCAATATTGGATTGATTTCTGGACCCGTCCATGATTGAGGCTGAATAACTGGGTTGTTTCAATTTGCATTTCACTGATGACTAATGAAGTTGAACATTTTTATGTACTTCATGGTCATTCGATATTCTTAAGTTGAATATTGTTTGTTCAGCTCTATACCCCATGTTTAATAGGGTTATTTGATCGTCTGGAATCTAGTTTCTTGAGTTCTTTTCAATTTTAGATATTAGCCCTCTATCAGATATAGGATTGGTAAAGATCTTTCCCCAATCTATGGTGGACTTTTTGTCTTATTGACAGTGTTCCTTGCCTTAGAGAAGCTTTGCAATTTTATGAGGTCCCATTTGTCAATTCTTGATCTTAGAGCATAAACCATTGGTGTCCTGTTCAGAAACTTTTCCCCTGTGCCCATGTGTTCAAGGCTGTTCCCCACTTTTTCTTCTATTAGTTTCAATGTGTACAGTTTTATATGGAGGTCCTTGATCCACTTGGACTTGAGTTTTGTACAAGGAGAGAAGAATGGATCAGTTTGTATTTTCCTCCAGTTCAACCATCACCAACTGTTGAAAATGCTGTCTTTTTTCACTGAATAGTTTTCACTCCTTTGTCAAAGATCAAGTGACTATAGGTACATGGGTTCATTTCTGGGTCTTTCAGTCTATTCCATTGATCTTCTTGCCTATCTCAGCATTAGTACCATGCAGTTTTTATCAATACTGCTCTGTAGTACTGCTTGACATCAGGGATGATGGTTTCCCCAGATGTTCTCTTATTGTTGTGAATAGTTTTGCTACCTGGGATTGCTCTTATTCCAAATAAATTTGAGAATTTTTCTTTTTATCTCTGTGAAGAATTGAGTTGGAATTTTGATGGGGATTGCATTAAATCTGTAGATTATTCTTGGTAAGATGGCCATATTTACAATATTACTCCTGCCAATCCATGAGCATAGATGTTTCTATCTTCTGAAATCTTCATTGATTTCTTTTTTCAGAGAACTTGAAGTTTGTGTCATACATATCTGTGTCACTTGCTTAGTTAGATTCACACTGAGGTATTTTATGATTTGTGACTTTTGTGAAGAGTTTCATTTTTCTAATTTCTTTGTGAAGAGTTTCATTTCCCTAATTTCTTTCCCAGCCTGCTTATCCTTTAAGAAGAGGAAGGCTACTAATTTGTTTGAGTTAATTTTATATCCACCCACTTTGTTAAAGTTGTTTATCATGGTTAGGAGTTGTCTGGTGAAAGTTTTGAGGTCACTTAAGTGTTCTGTCATATATTCTGCAAATAGTGATATCTTTACTTCTTTCTTTGCAATTTTTATCCCGTTGGTGTCCTTTTCTTGCCTAATTGCTTTGGCTAGGATTTCCAGTCCTATATTGAATAGATAGGGAGAGAGTAAGCAGCCTTGTCTAGTCCCTCATTTTAGTGGGATTGCTTCAAGTTTCTCTTCATTTACTTTGATGTTGGCTACTGGTTTGCTGCATATTGCTTTTACTATGATTAGGTATGGGCATTGAATTCCTGTTCTTTCCAAGACTTTTACCATGAAGGGGTGTTGAATTTTGTCAAATTCTTTTTCAGCATCTAGTGAGATGATCATGTGTTTTTTTTTTTTCTTTGAGTTTGTTTATATAGTGGATTGCATTGATGAATTTCTGTGTATTGAACCATCCCTGCATACCTGGAATAAAGCCTACTTGATCATGGTGGATGATTGTTTTGATGTGTTCTTGATTTTGGTTTGTGAGAATTTTATTGAGTATTTTTACACTGATATTCATAAGGGAGATTGGTCTGAAGATCTTTTTCTTTGTTGGGTCTTTATGTGGTTTAGGTATGAGCTTAATTGTGACTTCATAAAGTTGAATTGAGTATTTGTAAAATGAAGTTAAGTAACTTGCATGTGAATGTGTTAAAATTGTTCCTATTCTTATATGGCTAGAAAGCAGAAAGTCTGATACCTAGCAGTATATTGATACACAACCTGTGAGAAAGGACTCTGATAAATAGAGTTTAAATATTCTAGGGAAGCAGAGTAAATATGTAGAAGGGCTAAGTTCAGCCTGTAAACTGAGTTCTGCTCAAGCATAAGAACCTCTCTTTTTGCTCTAGTAATGGTATTTAAAATACAACCAACCAACCAAAAACAAAGCAATGCACCCTCCCCACCCCCCCCAACCCCACCGAACAGTCAGCACTTAGAACATTGCATGCACTTGTAATCTCAGGACAGCAGACAAAAGTGTTCTTAGATGTACCAGTCAGAGTAGCCTAATTGGTGATCTCTATGTTCAATGAGAGATTGTTTGAAAATAAACAAACAAGCAAACAAATGGTGAATAATTAAAAGAGACACCATGACATTAACTTTTCTGTTCTTCACACACATGCACATACATATGAACACTGACCCATACATATAGATGCACACACATGAACAAGAAGATGTTACCTATTAATGTTCTTTTTAGTTATATTTTTTTACTTAAAAATATGCAATACAGTCTAAAACTAGTTGAACTAAAGGGTCATGAGACAAAAAACAAAAAACAAAAAAAAAAAACAAAAACAAAAACAAAAAACAAAAAAACAAAACTCTGTATTTAGAAATGTTTCAAATATAACTGTTGTCCAAATGAAAATCAATAACTATGTCCCCAGCTTTATCTTTAGCTTTCTGGATTGGTCTCCTCTTTTTGGCATGTAGCACCATATAGAACATAAGTAGGAAGACCACTATGTTGGTTTCAATAAATTTGTGTATTTGAATGCTTGGCCCATAGGGAATGGCACTATTAAGAAATGTGGCCTTGCTAGAATTAGTGTAGCCTAGTTGGAGGAAGTAAAGTGGCAAGTTTGAGGTCCCATATGTTCAACATCCACCAAGTGTGAATTTCAATCTCCTCCAGGCAACAAGATGTAGAATTCTTTCCTGTTCCAGCACCATGCCTTCTTGCATGCTGCCATACTTCACTCCATAATAATGGACTAAGCCTCTAAAACTGTTTGCCAGCCACAATAAAATACTTTTCTTTTCATAAAGTGCCTTAGGCATGTTGTTACTTTAAAACAATAAAACCTTAACTAAGACAGAAATTGTTACCAGGGTCTACAGTATTGTTGTGATAGGCCCAACCATACTTTTTATTGAAGTAATGTAAATGTGGGGGCTTTGGATTAGAATATCAGTGAAATGGCTTAAATGGGGCTTAGTGGAAGATGGAAGACAGGGGTTCTGATACTGATTTAAACTCTTGAGTCCTGGCTCAAGAGGTTTCAGAGAAGAATTTTAGTGCATTGCTTAGAAATCATTCATGCGATATTTTGGTGAAGAATATGGATGCTTTTTGCCCTTGTCCAGAGTCTGCCTGAGGCTAAGATGAAGAAGAAAACTGGATGCAAAAGCAGACACTATAATTTCAAAAAAGGGCACGTTGATAATGCTAAAAGCCACAGATAAATAATGAAAACATTGTAGCAACATAGTAGGACTCTGTGACTACTCAGTGAGTATGTTTATGATACAAGAAGTCACAGTTATGAAAAATTTGGAAATTTTATGTCTTAGTTTGCCTTCCCTGTGTTATTTGGATTATTTCTTGAATCACAGTGGCAAAATAGAAGACAGTTTTTTGTTTGTTTGTTTGTTTGTTTGTTTGTTTTTTTAAAGATCCTAATGGTGGCATAATAGAATGTAGTCAAGGTACAATAGGCACTCAGATAATTTAATAGGGCCTGGTTATGGCATAATACTACTGGGTGATGGCACAAGAGTACACACTAATAGTAGTATGGGCCACAGTGAAGGTAAAAATAGAAACTGTTATAACAGAAGATGCCAAAATAGGCCACAACAAAGACACAATAAGACAGTTAATAATACAGTAGAGTATTGTGATATAATATGGCACAGTGATCACACATAGGCCACACTGATGCCAAAATTGGATATTGTGGTGAGTCAATGGAGGCATTGTGATGACTTAGTATGACAGAGTGATATCACAATACAATATAGAGGTAACAAAATTATTCATAGTGAAAGGACATTATGGTACAATGGTGTACAAAAGGATATTGTGGTGGCTTAAGTGGCCACAAGAATAGTATAATAAGGTACAGTTTGGCAACAGATACAAAAGTAATATCAAATGATGGCAAAGTAAACATACTATGTTCAAACTAAACAATACAATAGGACATTGATGATGACTTTGAGTACAGTGATTACATAAAAGTGAACTGTAGTGACTTTTGGGGGCACAGTGATGGCACAATAGGCACTGTGCAGTTTTAATAAAGCACTGTGATGGGACAATAAGAACAATCATGGCATAATGGTGAACTTTATGTTACCAAAGTATACAATATTAATTCAATAGTGTAAAATGATGCCACGATAATACATAATGACAATAAAATAAAATACTTTGATGTCATGTTGTGGCAGTGCTTGCAAATTAAGACACTTCCTGGGATCAATACAACACAATGATGGTGCAGTAGGATTTATTGATGGAGAAATAATGCACAGTGATGACAATAGATCACTGGAGAGAACCATAGAACACTATAATGACACAAAAGAGTACTATATTGTCTCAATAGGATGTAGTAACTGTTACCAAGTGATTCCATAATAGGGCACTGTGAAAATACAATTATCCAAAATGATAGCAGAGTCTGAAACTGTGATGACTGAATAAGACAGGGAAAGCAAACAAGACTTCTATAATGGCACAACTGGGCAAACATATCATAATAAGGAAAGTGACAACACTCATGAACAGTGATAGCAAAAATGGGCAAACAATGACACAATAGGTCATAATGATGACATAATTAGAAAGTATTATGTCTCAATGGGACATAGCTATGACACAATAGCCATTTAGATGGCACAATACAACACACTGATGGCCCAATATGGCAAAATAATGGTGCGATATTAAACGTGATGACAGCAATGAGCACTGGCACTGTAATGACAAATTAAAACACAATGGTGGTGGCACAATAGGAGAAAGTAATGGCAGATCAAGACATAGCAAATGTGAAAGGCACAAATAGTTATGCAAACAAAAGCACTGGGATGATATAAGAGCATGATGATTTTATGAAAATGTGAATGGTGGCACATGACATTGCATATTAGGTAGTGAGTTGGCCCAATAAAACACAATAATGCCACAGTAGGACAGACTAATGATATAATAAAAAACTTTGATGACTCATTAGGGTACTGAGATGGTATAAAAGAGCATGGTGATTACACAGTAGGTCACAGTGACAGCATAGTTGGAATCTATGATAATTGTTCAGTCAAATAGGCCACAGGGGTAACACAATAGGTCACAGCCTTTTCACAATAGGGCAAACATTTCTCAAAAGGCCATAAAAAAGAAATTGTTATGACTAAATAGGGCATAATTATAATACAAGGAGCACAGTGATAGCACAATATGTCACAGTGATGACACAAAAAGTCATTGAGATGACAAAAGAGCTTAATAATGGTATAAAAGTATAAAGTGTCACAAGAAGATAATGTGATGGTATAATAAGATACTGATGGCACAATATGAAAATATGATACACTACTACATCACAATGAATACTCACAAGGCAGTGTGATGTTATAATAGACCACAGTTATGACAAAATTACATTGTAATAACACAGTATACACTGCAAAGAGAGAATTACCACTTGTGATGTCACAATTGTGATGGACTAATAGCACAATAAGAAACATTGATGGCACATATAGCATTGCCATGCATAATACATGTCTGTGATGACTAATAGAAGGCCATCTTGAAGTGTTTATAAAAAGATAAAGAGATAAAGAGAGTATGTTCTGTGGGTGTGTGGAGAGGTACGGGGAAGGAGATGTCTCAGCAGGCCCATGTAGAGGCATCTCTTCCCGTGAGGGACCAGCCACACATCGGTATAGTATAGAATAGAGTTTATTGAGGGCATGGGGAAGGAAGCCAGGAGGGTAGTGGAGGAAGAGAGAGAGAGAGAGAGAGAGAGAGAGAGAGAGAGAGAGAGAAGCAGAGAAGCAGGCATAGAAAAGTAGAGGCCGGCCATGACCACATGGAGAGGGGGGAGGGGACAGGGAGGCAAGAGAGTAAGAGAGAGAGGATAAGAGAGTAAGAGAGTAAGAGAGTGAGGAGGGGGCAAGCAGCCCCTTTTATAGTGGGTCAGGCCTACCTGGCTGTTGCCAGGTAACTGTGGAGGTGGAGTTTAGACAGAATACTAACACATCTTGTCAAAAAATTGTACATTTATGGTACAATAGATAACACTAATGGTTCAAGTTGGCATTACAATGGGACATGTTGCAAGGTTGATGCTTCAGTAAGGCATACCACAGCACAATATACCAAAAATAGCAAGAATGATGCCACAATAATACACTGTGATGACAAGATAGAGTATTGTAATAACACGATAGGGAATGGTGTTGACACAGTAGACAAATTCAATGAAATACAAGCATACTGTCATTACCCAATATTACACAGTGAAGGCACAAAGCAAGATGATTTTGGTAGAAGATATAATTATAAATGAACACTAGGATGTTGTGATGGTTATATTGAACTTCATAATGACACAATAACACATAGGTGTCAGAAGAAAGAGCTATTACTCAAAGTGCCCAGTGATGGTACAATATGGCACTATGTTGGCCAAATGGACATTTTGATGTCAAAAGAGAGAAATTCAATGACTCAATAGGGAATAAAGAAGGCATCATAGGTCACAGTGATTACACAATAACCAGAGAAGTAGCATAATAGGACACTGATGATACAGTAGAACATAGGAATAACTCAATATATTCAAGAAATGATTTGGTTCCTGACAGAAGGCCACAGCCCTCCATAGATTAGTGGCCATAGGTGACAGTCATATAATGGCAACACGCCAAGCCCCTGCACAGGTAGAGGACATGACCTGTAGTCGCATACTCTCAAGGCAGATCTCCATTTTAATGAGGTACCTAAAAGCCTGAAGGGCTTTGCTAATTAAGCTTTCTTTTCCAGACACTTATCCCTGCTAAAGGTATTTAACCTCAGGCCCACCCTGAGAATATGGGGTACAGTTTTTACTCATCCACTCTCCATCAGACAATAAAAGCCTGAAAAACATGGACTGCCTCTTTTCATCAGGATCTCCCATGGGAAGTAATGGAGGAGGCCTTTGCCTAAAGAGCCAGGTTTTATTTCCTGCACAAAGCCTCTCAGCACTTTCAGTCATGACCTCCAGCATGCTAAGCCAACTGCCAACAAGGCAAGGACTCTCCCCGACTGGACCCAGCCAACTATTCTGCAGCTTCTAGTTGCACTTGGCTGCCCAAGAGCCTGAGAACCAGATGGCCTTGGCCTCCCTGCATTCCTGAGGGCCCAGAAGGCAGCTCTAGCTTTCTTTCCTCAGGACGTCAGATTGCACTCTCCTACCCTGGGAGCGATGTCCAGTGGCTTCCCATAGCCCAACACCCACCTGGCTCAGCAATTGGGTAAGTGAAGTCAAAACCCCATGTCCTGCCTCCCTCAACAGCCTGAGTCCTGTGATGGAGCAGATGTGGGACTGAAGACCCCCATACTCGGAAGACCCTTCCTCAAGTCTCAGGAAATCATGACCACCCAAAGATCACAAGAAACCATACCTGGATGCAATCAGCAACGAGTCAAGGTCCGACCTCCTTGGCCAGTCCTTGGAGGGTTTTAAAGGGAAAAACCACAAACCAGGGGAGTGGGAAGCGGGGCGAGGGGTTGTCAAGGATACAAAACATGAAAACAGTGGAACAATTCAGAGGTACTCACTCTAAATGATTAGTGTCATGTGGAAATCGCCCTGCATTCTTCTCAAAAATGTGGTTTTTACCATGTCATTGTGCTATCCTGCCATTTCAGATTACTATCTTTACTTTTTCCGGCTATAGGGCTATAGCCCCACCTAGGTGGTAGCATCTTTATCTGTAATCAGGAATGTCTTCCTGCCTTGGGTGAGGCTTGAAGAATGTAATCCAGCAAGTGTCCTTCACCTGGAATGTGAAGGCCTGAAATCTTATTTTCAGTTCCGCGTTCTGTAAGGCGAAAAATCTACACATATTTCATAAAATGGCCTTTATAATTTTTCACTCTACAATCATAGTTATTATACTGGGCAGCACAGACAAAACAACCTAGCCTGTAATGTTCAGCAGAGAAGAGGTGAAATTTATAATGACATGACTTGTATAGACCTTTGGTACTGGCTAATCAGTAATGGGGTTTCCAGGCATGAAATAGATAGGAAGCCCACTCATAACTGTTTGATCAGTTTAAGCAGAAAAAATCTCAAGCAAATGAAAGAAAGGCCACATTACATAATGGCAAATGACAATCTTTGCCAGTGAATCAATTGCCAGACTTCTGTCAGTTTGCAGACCCAGAACCCCTTGAATTAAGGGGGTGCCAGGTTCCACTGAGGAAGAACCTTAATAAAACACCTAAAAGTTGTGCTGTTAGTTTTTCTTCAGTTCTTTCCTAGAGTGACTTATGACATTTTACAAAGGTACCTCATTACTGGGGGAAAGGAAATAATCAGTTTCCCAGTGTGCCCTTCCCCAGGCTTGAGCAGGCCTGCAAAGTCATTTACCATAATAGACCAAATAACAATAGGACCTAGGAGAGGCATTGCATTACCAGACATGGAGCCTGCTACCTGAGCTAAGAATAGACTGCCTGCTGAGCTAGCCTTGACAACTTCTGGACTGCTATCTCCTTGCCCAGCCCCTGGGCTGAACTGAGAAGTGACTCTGGGCGGTGGGGCTTCCCCTTTATATGTGAAAGCAAATTATTAAACTTTGAGCCTTGATCAGAGAACTTTTTCTTGGCTTCATCTCTTCCCGCCCGTTTCCCTATTCTCAGCCTCTCTTACAGGTGAACCAGGTTCAGCTGTTGCTGCTGGTGGCAACATCCCAGGTCTATTCAATGCTGGTTATGAATTCACCCTGATCTCAGGAGACCACAAGAAACATTGTCACCCTCCTGTTAAAAAAGGCCCTTATGGAGGATAAGTAATTAATTGGAGTTTTGACCACTAACATTAGGTCCAGAAGGTTCATGAACATATTCTGTGGTCAGTTCCTCCGTTTCAGAATGCATAATGTAGAAAGATATATGTAGAAGTTGGCAGAATTCTCACATTGGTTTCATGACCTTGGAAGTGAGGGCTATTATGGTTGGAAAGGCTAAATGGAAGTCTTTGGAGTTGCATCTGCAAAAAAAAAAAAAAAAAAAAAAAAAAAAAAAAAAAAAAAAAAAAAAAAAAAAAACAAACAAACAAACAAACAAAAAAAAAAAAAAACCAAACAAACTTGTGAATAAAAATCAGTATCATATTCCTGGAGGAATTGTAGAAACTACTGCCACCATCAAGGACTTGAAAGATGCAAGTGTGGACTCTCTTATCTGGACAGTGCAGAAGACAAATGGATCATGGAGAATGACAGTTGACTCTGGAAAACTAAATCAGGTAGTAACTACAATTGCAGCTACTCTACCAGATGTAGTTTCATTACTTGAGAAAATTAACACATCTTCTGGTACTTGGTAGGAAGCTATTTATCTAGCAAATGCCTTCTTCTCAGTACCTGTCAATAAGGACCACCAGAAAAAAAAATTTGCTTTAAAATGGCAAGGCCATCAGTATACTTTTAAAGTTTTGCCTCAAGGATATATTATCTTTTCTGCCTTCTGCCATATCTTAATTGGAAGGGATCTTGATGTTTCCTCTCTTCCAGATAATATCACATTGATGACATTATGCTAATTGAATGAAGTGAGCACAAAGTAGCAACTACATTGGACTCATTGGAAACACATATCATAGAATGGGAAATAAATACAATTAAAATTCAAGGACCATCCACCTCAATGTACTATGATAATCCATCCATTAGGGCACAACAATGCCACAAAAGGGCACAAGATGGCATAATTTAAAATTGTGATGGCTCCAAAAGATAAGGAACAGCCACAAAAGTGGAATTTGACGACTCGTTAGAGTACAGTGAATTCACACAATGGCAAAGTGACAGCCCAACCTGTCACATGGAATTGAGCCATAGTACACTATAATGACAAAATAGGACATGGTAATTACCCAATAGAATACAGAGATCACATAATATTAAAGAGTCTTGGAAGAGTAGAGTACCATAAGATCACAGTAAAGCACAGTGAGATCACAATAGGCAATAGTGATGATACTCTGAAATAAGTGATTGTTTTTTTTTTTTTTTCTCCACAGTATCGTTTTAAAAAAAGCCAGAGATCTTGTCTTTTCTCAGGAGAACCTGGCAGCCTATTCACCCAAGGGGTTCTGGGTATGCAAACTGGCTCAAATCTGGAAATTGGTTCATGGGCCAATATTCCTTTTGTTATAATCTATTGTAACCTTTATTTTATTTGATTGACAATATTCCTGCTTATAGAGATCAAATAAAAATGCAGTAGGTTTCTTGTCTATTTTATATGAGAAAACACCATGATTGACTAGCCAATATGAAAGACCTTTAAGAATCATTCAGCTATAAATTCACTTAGCCTGTGCTAATGGTTACACATTAGGCCATTATAAACACTGCTTTGTCTGTTCTGTCCACTACAATAACTACTATCATCTTGCCTTTGGCAATTCAATGCTGCCAGCGAGTCCCTGCTAGTTTGTGGTTCAGTTAAAATCACTATATTATACATCCAATTGATCAGCAATATCTCCTCCACTAAGGTCTGCAACAAGTAAAAAGACAAGAAAGCTCTTTAAATTTGTTGGTACCATTTTCATCATCTTTCTTTCTTTCTATCTTCTTTCTTTCTTTCTTTCTTTCTTCTTTCTTTCTTTCTTTCTTTCTTTCTCTCTCTCTCTCTTTCTTTCTTTCTTAATTATATTTTTTCTTTATTTACATTTTCATTGTTTTTTCCTTTCCAGGTCTTCCCTCCAGAACCCCCATCCCATCATCCTGCCTCCTGACTCTATGAAGTCACCTCCTCTAATCACCCACTCACTCCCACCTTTCTACACTGGCATTTCACTACACTGGGGTGTCAAAGCACCTCAGCCCCATGGACTGCCCCTTCCACTGACGTTCAAAAAGGCCATCATCTGCCACATATGTAGCCAGAGCCATGGGTCTCTCCATATGTATTTTTTTGTTCTTGGTCCAGTGTCCAGAACCTCTGGGGGGTCAGGTCAGCTGACACTGTTGCTTCCACCAGGGGGCTGCAAGCCCCCTCAGCTCCTTCAGTCCCTTGTCCAGCTCCTCCATTGAGGACTCTGCACTTAGCCTAATGGTTGGCCTCAAACATCCACCTATGTATTTGTCAGGCTCTGGCAGAAACTTTCAGGAGACAGCTATATCAGGTTTCTGTCAGCACTCACTTCCCAGCATCCATAATAGCATCCTGGTTGGTGACTGCATATGGGATGGATCCACAGGTGGGGCATTCTCTGGATGGCCTTTCCTTCATACTATTCTTCCCACTATGTCTCTATATTTGCTCCTGTGAGTATTTTGTTGCCTCTTCTAAGAAACACTGAAGCATCCAAACTTTGGTCTTTTTTCTTCTTGGGCTTAAAATAGTCTGTGAGTTGTATCTTGGGTATTCCAAACTTTTGGGCTAATATCCACTTATCAGTAAGTGCATACCATCTGTGTTCTTTTATGATTGTGTTATCTCTCTCAGGATGATATTTTCAAATTTCATCCATTTGCCTGTGAATTTCATGAAGTCATGAGTTACCTCACCCAAGATGATATTTTCAAGTTACATCCATTTGCCTACAAATTTTATAAAGCCATTGGTTTTAATAGTTGAGTCCTAGTTCATTGTATAAATGTACCACATTTTCTGTATCCATTCCTCTGTTGAAGGAGATCTGGGTTCTTTCCAGCTTCTGGCTATTATAAATATGAATGCTATGAACATAGTGGAGCATGTGTTCTTATTACATGCTAAAGTATCTTCTGGGTATATCTCCAGGAATAGTATAGCTGGGTCTTCAGTTTGCACTATGTCCAATTTTCTGAGACACTGCCAGATGGATTTCCAGAGTGGTTGTATGAGCTTGCAATCTCACCAACAATAGAGAACTGTTCTCTCTCCACATCCTCACTAGCATCTGCTGTCACATGAGTTTTTGATCTTAGCCATCTGACTGGAGTGAAGTGGAATCTCAGGGTTGTTTTGATTTGCAATTCTCTGATAACTAAGAAAGTTGAACATTTTTTAGGTGGTTCTCAGCCACTTACCATTTTTCATTTTACAGAATTAGTGAAAGCCATGTCTTCTGGGCCTTCACACTGTGAATGGTTAGGTTTTCTAGCATTTCTCTGGCCAATAACTTCCTTTCATTAACAATAATTCGAGTGACAATCAGCATCTCCAATTTCTTTGCATTAGGCAATCTTTTGATAAATGTTCCAGACAATCATTTTTTAAAAGTTTTGACAGTTTTTTTCAACTGTGGAACTTTCATATTAAGTTCTCCTTTCAGAGAGGTCATGTCAGTAAATTCAGCCTGATCCATTGTTGTTGTTTCTTCCACAATCATGCCACACCTTTAAAAACCATTCCCACATAGATTGCCCAGACTTCTTGAATAAAGTAGCAAACTGATTAAGACTTTTAATATTTATCTTTAAATGTCACCTTTAATCTCATGAACCACACCTTCTATTTCCTCTCTAGAAGCCTGCCTATATGTCTATAGATGACTACTGATGGGTGATAAGGGATATAAGAATTATCTTGCCTAGCATTATATTCAGAGAAAAGTAACAGCTAGTTTAGCTTACAATGACAGATTAATTTCCTCATTCGAAGATAGTAAAGACAATATTTCAGGGGTTGGGGTACAGTATATCTTCCGTAGAGGGTGGGATGACTAAATGTTTAGAAAAATACACTCATAAGAATCTGTAGGTTCAAAGCTCTAATCTTTGTTATGATTGTCCCACACATCCCAATCCTAAGTTACAGGATCTCATTCTTTATCAATTAAATTTCACACTTTAGATGCTCCCATCCTTTGTTCTGGCTCATTTTGTGTCAACTTGACAGAATTTAGTCATTGGAGAGAAGAAAACCTCAGTTCAGAAAACATTGTCATACGATTGAGCTAGGGATATGGCACTAAGGCATTTTTAAGGACCCATTTCATTTTTAGCATCACCATACCTAGGCAGGTGATCCTGTATTTTATGAGTAAGAAAGATGAGTAAGCCATGATAAGAAAGCTAATAAGCACCACCCTTCATGTTTCTTGGCATAGCTCCTCCTTCCAGGGACCTGCTATATTTGAATTCCTTGTTCCAATTTTTTTCAATGATAGTGTACATTGTGGAAATATTCCCTAAATTTTGTCTCTAAAATAATTTTACTCATTAGCATCTATGTTTTAATTCCACATACAATGAGCTTCCAGTTCTTTGGAATTTTGGGACTCACATCTTAGTAGTTTCTTCAGCCTTTCCGCAAAGGGGAAGCTTTTAGACTTAAATCTGTTTACATATTGGTAAAGAGGTAACTATTGGTAGGCCTTGAGGAACATACTGACTTTCCTGAAACTTCAATTAGAAAAGTCACTACAAATTTTTTTTTATCATTATTGCTTTGTAATATTTCTTAAGGTTAGGGATAGTGATTCCTCCAGAAGTTCATTTATTGTTAAGAATTGTTTTCACTATACTAAGTGTTCTGGTATTCCAGATGAATTTGATAATTGCTCTTTCCATGTCTTTGAAGAATTGTGTTGGCATTTTGATGGAGATTGCATTGAATCTATAGATTGCTTTTGGGAGGATAGACATTTTTACTATGTTAATTCTACCAATCCATGATCATGGGGACTATCTCTATTTTCTGAGGTCTTTTTCAGTTTTTTTTTAGAATCTTGAAGTTCTTATCATACAGATCTTTCACTTGTTTTGTTAGAATTACCACAAAATATTTTATATTATTTTGTGATAGTTGTGAAGGGTGGTGTTTCCCTAATTTCTTTCTCAGCCTAATTATCATTTGTAGAAATAAAGGTTAATGATTTATTTAAGTTTATATCCAGCCACTTTATTGAAGTTGTTTATCAGCTGTAGAAGTTCTCTGGCAGGGGATATATCCACATTGTCGTCTATCATTGAGAAAATTAACAGTTTTGTGTTTATGTATTTTATCATATCATCTGCAAATAGTGGTACCTTGACTTCTTATTTGCCAATTTGTATACCCTTTATCTCAATTTGTTGTCTTATTACCCTAGCTAGAAATTCAAGTACTATATTAAATAGATGAGGAAAAAATAGGCATCCTTGTCTTGTCCCTGATATTAGTGGGATTTTTCAAGTATCTCTCCATTTAATTTGATATTTGCAATTGGTTTGATGTATATTACTTTTACTATGTATAGGTATGGGGTTGGAATTACTGATCTCTCCAATACTTTTATCCTGAAGAGATGTTGTATTTTGTCAAATGTTTCTTTAGCATTTAAGGAGATGATCATGTGATTTTTTTCATTGAATTTGTTTACATAGTAGAGTACATTATCAGAATTTCATATATAGAACCAGCCTTGCTTCTTTGAGATGAAACTTACACGATCATGGTGAATATTCATTTTGATGTATTTTTGGGTTCAGTTTGCAAGACTTATAATAAGTAATTTTATATCTACATTTAAAAAAACAATTGGATTGATGTTTTCTTGTTTTGTTGGGTCTTTCTTTGGTTTAGGTATTAGAGAAATTGTGGCTCCATATAATGAGTTAGGTAGTGTTCTTTCTGTTTCTTTTTTATGTAATAGAAAAATCATTAAAGTTTTAGTAAAGAAAGAAGGGTTATTTTCCTCAGTCAGACAAAATAGACAACATTTCAGAGAGTTGGAGGTAGAGTACATCTTCTGTAATGATAGAGAGATTAGTAATATACTGGCACTATGAACCCTTGAAAACCTGAGGACTCAAAGGTGGGAGCTTTGTGTCTCAAAATAGGCTCCTTCCACACATCCTTATACATATTTACAGGATGCTTCTGTTGCTGTTTTTTTTTTTTTCCACTAATGCCCTTTAACTTCCAAAATGTTCCAAGGCTGGGTCTTGAGCTTTGGCAATAATTTGGTGAGTTTAATGATAATGGTTTTAGTTTGATTTTCTACACTATGAGTTCTGTGGCTGCTGGAGCGATTATTTTCCATTGCACACTTGGAAACACTTATATAAATCTGGAGCTGGGCAATATTACTACTGAGTTAATTGTTGTCCTTCACTTTATGCTGAGATGCTAGAAATTGGTTTACAATATCACAGATTTTTTTATACTGTTTGTCAATTTATCCAAAGATGCTAAGAGTAACCAACCAGCATCATCTCTTTTCTAATTTTTCCAAAAGTGGTAATAGATTTATATATAGAATGACAAGATATATTGCTTATCACAATAGATGAATCAGGATAATCAAATAAAATTGAGCCCTTACATTTTTAAAATAGTTTATATCACAAGTTTTCCATACTTCCTGAGCATCTAGGAGAGGCTTCTGTAACTAAAGATGAAGCTTCAGTATATGTAGATATTCCTAAATTGGAAAGCATAGTCAAGATATTTAAAAATATATCATTATACTTCTGTTGTTCTAGAATTTCTTCAGGACCAAACCTATATTGTCAAGATTCTACAAGGGAACAGAACAGAGTGCATTATAACTACATATATGTATATTATACATATATATATATATATATATATATATATATATATATATATATATATATAATATAATTTATGTATAGTATATATTTATGTATAATAGAATAAATACAATATATATAATATTGTTTCATATAATGAGATATAGGTTATAGAGGGATATTGTTCCGAGTCCCTCCGTGTCCCCTTTGCCCGCGAAAGAGACCCGTGAGCCAGTGTTCAGGTGGTTACCACAGCGAGGCTTTATTCTTGTATAAGCAGAAGCGGAAAGATGGAAAGCCCGGAAAAGGCACTGTTTATATACACCCTAGAGTGACGTGTTCACTTCTGATTGGCTGTTCACTCATTACCCATAATACGCTCTGAGATGGGCAGTGACTTTGGCGCACTTTTTGCCTTTTGCACCTGCGCAGTCAGTTGTTTACTAGTGGGAGGACAGGATGCCGCGCCATCTTGTAATGGCAAATGTTGTCATGCTCACGCGGCTCCCAACAGGATATCTATATATGTATATGTACATATATGACATGCATATAATATGTATAGAATATATATAGAGAAGATATGCATTTTAATATATATGCATATGTATAGATATACATGATATACATGTGTGTTTGATATATATACATATACACACATATACATACACACATACACATATTTACATATATATACATACATATATATATATATACACACACACTGTGTTGGTAAACTAGAATACAGTAGTGAGTCATTGGGTACAATAAGACATTATGATGACCAAATAAACAACAGAGATTACATGAAAAACCATAGGAATTAGGTTATATGTTATGATGACAAAGTAGTGCACTGTGCGGAGTCTGTAACATGGTATAATGGCAAAATAGACCATACAGATGGAAAAGTAGCAAACTGTGATGATTCAACAGTACACAATGATTATATCATCGTATATTGATAGAACAAAAAGAAATTGTGATGAGGCAATAGTTCACAGTGATGACTAAAAAGTAACTGGGATGATACAATAGAATATAGTAATGACACAACTCTCTTCTTTGATGATTTAATAGACATCATGATGGCACAATTTTTAAGTATTTTGAAGAAATAAGGGTCACTGAAAACATGATAGGTCAAAGTGATGACCCACTAAATGCAGGATAGGCAAGAGTGAATAGTGTGATGAAATGGTTGGGTACTCTAATTACTACATAAGACATAGTGATTGCATGATAGGTACAAGTGGATAGTGTGATGATATGATTGGGAACTAGGATTACTACATAGAGCATAGTGATTGCACAACAGGCAACTATGACAGCATAACAGGGTATTATGATGACAGATTAAGATAATGGGATAACACAAGAGGCCACTATAAATACTCAATAATAGATAACATTTGTCAATTGGTCTATATTTGTGTCAAAACAGTGAACTTAATAACACAATAAGGCACTGTGATGACACAATAATATTTTGAATTATCCCCCAGAAATGATAACTCAGAAATAGGTTCAAGCCTTAGAAAGTCTTTATTAGACAGTCAGAGACTACAGTGAGTGTTCACTATTCAAGTTTAGTCATGAACTTTTCTCATGGTTATCTTTTAATTACAAAAAACATACCGTAGATTTATACAGCTTAACAGAAATCATTAGCCAGTAAAAGTACAGAAGCCAAAAGACAAAATTAGTACATTTAGGTTAGTATATTTAGGGACATTTGTAAAAATATAAACCTTGATACATCAGGTCTTTGTTCTCATTTTAGAAGATGTTACTACCTATGTGGTGGGTTTAAGGCCTGAATGGTATTTCAGCTTTGGCAAAGGTTGTACTAATGTCTCTGGGCCTTTTATAATAGTTCACTATTACAACTAAATAAAAATCAGTGATGCCACAATAAAATACAATGATACCACAATATGACATGGTAGTGACACTCTATGACACTTTAATAGCATAATATGATGCTGTGATGGCACAATAGGGCATTATGGTGGAAGACTAAGCCAGAATGATGATACTGTAATAGACAGAAATAACATAATAGGACACTTTAATGACTCAATAGGATAGAGTGATGGTATACAACTATACAACAGTATAGTGAAATGACATGACACTATGTGGCACTGTGATGATACAATATAACACAGCAGTACATTATGAGACATTGTTGTCAAAAAAAGAGAAAAGTGTGATGTCATATGAGGACACTGTGATAGCAAAATAGAGAACTGTGGTAACTCAGTAGAGTACAGTGATAGCACAATAGGATACAATGATACCACAGTAGGACACTGTGATAATAGAATGCACTCTAATGATGACTCAAAGTACAAAGTGATTGTACAATAATTAGATGTGATGACACAGTGAAGAACTGCAATGAAATGATAAAATACAGTAAAGAAAGCAACAAGGTATACTAGTGAAAAAGTGTCCATTGTGATGGCACAAGAGGTCATTGTGATAACATGATTAAGTGCACTGTTTGTAGAGTTGGCCACTGTGTGATATAAGCAGACATAAAAATGGTTAATGGTAAACAATGGTGGCCCAATGGAAAATTATAGTTACATCATAGAGCAGAATAGTGCTACCAGAGTGTACTGTAATTAAACCAAATTGATCTGTAATGACACATTAGTGTACAATGAGGACACAATTTGACATTATGATCACACAATAAATCATAGGGATGGCACAATTATATAAATATGATAATATGTTCCCATGACATGACACTCTGAGGGGTTTTTTGGCCATGGTGATGGAATAATAAAATACTTTATTGGCACAATTTAACACTGTGATATCACAACAAGGAATGTGATAGCATAAAAGGCCATGGTGATGACAGAGTAGGACATTATGATGATAAAGTAGGACATGGTAATGACACAATAGAACATGGTGATTGCACTATGTGGCACAATGACAGTACAATCAGGGATTGGTGCCACAGTAGGACAGAGTGATATCACAGGAAAATACTTGAAGGAAAAAAGTGAATGTTGTCATGGCACATATCACACATGTGTCACTGAAATAACCCAGTATTTCACTGAATTGACATGATCAGACAATATGAAAGGCCACTGTGCCCTGAATGGTACAATAAAGCATCTGGATGGCACTATAGATTAAAGTAACCATAGAATTGTGAAAGTCTAATTTGAACTGTGTTAGAAGAAGAAGAAAGAAAAATTATATGTCATTGTGCTTGCGCAATAAGATTGATGGCAGAGTAGTTCACTTTTATGTCAGAGTATTGCAGTGTGGTGACAATAGAGCACTTCAATGGCACAAACTGACATTTTGATGGAATAATAAAACACTGATGGAAAACCTTGGGCCAATAATGGCACAACAGAGCATTGTGATGTCACAGCGGGACACTGTATTGGCAAACTAGGACATAGTAAAGGTAAAATAGGACAATGATTGGCATAATAGAACACTAGGATGACACAAGGACAAAGTGATAGCACAAATGACAATGTCCTACTGTGCTATCACAGTGCCTATTTTTAAATATTGTGAAAATTGTGTCAAGTTATTATCCTACTGTGCCATCATCATGTTCATTTTAACCATTTTATACCACCACTGTGTCATAATGCACAATGAATGTGTTTTGTATGTACCTTCTCTGCAATTTATTATACTATTATTGTACCATATTATGTCATCATTGAATCTCATTGTTCCAGACAGTAGACTTTTTTTTTTTTTTAGAATTATGTCTTAATGAGTCATTACAGTGACAATTTTGACTTTACAGTGTCATCTTGTGAAATTCCTAAAACAAATTGTGGCTATTATTATTATTATTATTATTATTATTATTATTATTATTATGCTATACTTGTGCCCAAATGTTTCAAAGTATTCAAGGATGGCACCACAGTTACCTATTTTACAATCACTCTGTTCTATTTTGGCATCCCTGTAACTAACAATGTCATTGCAGTAAAATTGTTTCATTATAGTATTCTATAGTAAAATTCAATGGTTCTGTTGTACCTTGTTGTATTGTACCATTACTGTATTTAATTGAGAGAATACTAATCACAGTACTGTCATAACAGTGACTTCCTGTGCAATCACATATCACATTGTGCTATTATAATGTCTTCTTATATCATTACTATCTAATAATGTGTAATTATAGTTTCTATTGTGCTATCCCTATGTTCTATAGAGTTATCACAGTGCACTATCATGCATTCATCAGGCACATTTGTGCCACCACAGTATCTCACTATTTGTCTTTTCTGTTCTACTGTGTAAATACAGTGTTTTATTTTGCCATGATGTCACTGTCATAGGGCACAGTGATGGTAAAATAGGCCAAAGTATGGCACACTGGGGCTCTGTGATAAGACAATAAAATATTCTGTTTTCACAATTACAAACTGTGATGACATAATTGGTTACCATTATAGTACAATTGGACACCATGATCCACTATAGAACATACTGATGACACAACACACTAATGTCATGACACATTATTTCATTGTGATGATTAAATAGGTCACAATATTGTCTAGAAAAGCAATGATGATACAGTAGAAGACTATAGTGACACACTAGAGAACACTGATGGCACAAGTCATAATTTTTGATTGGATGTTAGGGCATTACAATGGTTCAGTAGAGCACAATTATAACATAATAGAATACTGTGATAGGATATTATGGCACAGTGATGGCAAAATATGCCAGAGTGATGATATAGGAGGATAATTGGGTGATAGCATAAAGCATTGTGATGACACAATGTTTCACAAATAATGGCACAGCAGGCTAATTCCAAGACTCAAATGATACTATAATAACACTATAGGACACAGGGAAAAAATAAAGGGAAAAAATTGGCATAGGAGGAAATTGTGATCATCCAATATAGAGTGTGGTTATTGTCCAATAGAATGTTATTATGGCAAAATAATACATTGTAATGGCCAAATAGGAAATGTTTATATCCAATGAAGGTCGGTGATGGTATTTTAGGACATAGTAATGACAGAGTATGATATGTATATGACATTATTGGACACAATAATAGCATATTAAGATACAATGATGGCAAGAAATGGTAAAGCAAACACAACATAGATAAGAGTGTGGCATAATGCAGCACAATAGCAGGACAATTTGCCACACTGATGACATACAAAAAATATTGTTATGATACAATAGGACACTATAATAACATGTTAGGCCACTGTGATAGTAGAATAATGATCTATTATATGTCAATATATTAGACTCATTTCTCATGTCATCACAGTGTGCTTAGTAAGACACTGAAATGACATGATATGGCATTATAATGATTCAATAGGACATAATGATGGCAAAATAAACTAAAGTGATGGCACAGTAATTCACTATGATGATGTAATAGGACCACCTATTGTGATGTAACAATATTTCATTATGTTAATTTTTTGGGACACTGTGATTGTACAATTTGTGGAAGTATAAGATCTTCTGTTGTGAGGCCACAATACTTTATTTTTTAATTCTTTTAAGGCATAGTGATTGCACAATTTTAGGAAGTATAGCAGAAAATTATATTTTTAGGGGATGATTAGAAACATCATTACTACTATTGGGCATTATGATATTATAATAGACCACACTGATGGCAAAATTATGAAAACATAATGATGGTATAAGAGGGCATTGTGGTGACACAATATATCAGGTAAATAGATGACTCAGTAGGGCCCCATAAGACTAAATAATGTAATAAAACACAATGAAGATTCATAGGCTACAGTGATATCACAATAGGGTAAAATTATTGTACAATAGATGACCATGTGACTTAATAGGGCACAGTGATGGCATACTAAACCACTTTGACATCACAATAGGACAGGGTAATAGTACAAAAATCTAACTTGTTGACTTAATAGGATACAAGAGGCTTAATAAGATGCAATAGCATAGTAGGTCAAAATCGTGCACCATAGAAAACTTGATGACACCGTAGGACCCTGTGATGCCTTCATAAGTCACAGTGAAGTCATGCTTTAGCCATGATTGGAATTTTGGAAATTGTGATGATTCAATAGAAAATAGCAATTGTAAAATAACAGTTATTACACAATAGGACACTGATGGTATAATAGGGCAGCAAGTGCACACTATGAAACAATGATAGCACAATAGAACAATTTTTTTGCCACAATGTAACACTGTGATGGGAATACAGAAAATTTCGATGCACAATAGAGAATCTTGGTGACTTAAGAGCACACAGTTTTGGTACAATAATGATTTCACAATAGAACACAGTAATGGCACAGTAGGATACTGAGATGATTCATTAAAGTAAAATAATTGCACAATAGAGTACTGTGATGCTGAAATGAGTCAGTGACCATGATGACAAAATATGACACTGTGTTGGCCTTGTAGGTCAGCATAATGACATAGTATGGCAGTATGAATGCAAAATACAGTAATGTGTTTGGACAGTAGGATACAGTAATTTCTCAAAAGGGCTCAATGCTGACACTGTAGTGCATTAATTATTCTGATGATAAAGCAATGTGATGGCAAAATGGGTCATTTTAACAGCATTATAGGATACTATAAAAGAGAATTGCCATAGTATAATGGCATATCAGGATGCTGTGATGGAACTATAGATGGCATAATAGGGAACTCATGGATCAACATAGACCAGTGAGGGAACAATAGGCTATTGTAGTAGCATAATAAAAGAATGTGTTGGTACAATATGGTATTTGATGTCATGAAAGTCTATAGTTATGGCACAAAAGGTCAGAATAAAAGCTAATAGTGTATATTAATAGCACAATAGAGCACAATGATGGCCTATAAGGCACAGTGGCAGCACAATAGAACACAGTGAGGGTGAAAGGGTTAAGAATTTTCAAAAACTCCCAACAGACTGAACAGAACCAAGAGTGCAGGTCAGCTTGGTCATGAGCTCTGTGTTTCAGGAACTTGGCTGACCACAAGGTAGATGGCTGATTACGTGCAGGCTCTTAGAGAATGGCCTATACAATGTTCCCCATGACTGTTCCTTGTACCCTGTCACAAACTGAATAATGGGTTGTGACTTTCCACAGGTGCTCTCCAATATCCCCCCTTTACTCCCACTGGGTTGTGGTTTTCCCCCTGAGTTGTGGTTTTGGGCTTTAAATTCTCTCTGTCTCCAAAGAGCCGGGGTCAGACCCCACTGCCCCTGGGTGGGTCATGGGTCTTGACCTCAGTATACTGATTGAAATATACCTCTTGCTGATTGCATTAGGTTCGGTGTCTTGTGAGTTAATGGGTGGTTGTGAATTCCCAAGACTTGGGTGAGGTCCTCCCTTCATGGGGGCCTTACAAGGGTACAATAAGCCTAAGTAATAGCACATCAAGACACTGTGATGACATAATATGGTCTGTGAAATTCAGTGTTCATAGTAGTGGCATAATATTGGACTATAATAACACAACCAGAGATAGTGATGACATATTAAGGTATTGTGATGACACAATAGTGCCCAGTGAAGACTCAATAGAATATACCGATGACATAATCAGACATATGGATGACATAATAGGACATAATGATGCCATAATAGGACAAAGTGATGTTACAATATGGCATAGTGGTTGTGCATTAAGGTACGCTGATACATAACAAGTCACTGTGACAATACAACAGTATGCAGATGGTAAAATAGAGTATAATTACACCATAGTGTATTACAATGATTAACAAAGTCCTTGGTGATAGTACAAGGACACTGTTGTCTAAAAAAATCTATAGTCATATAATTGGACACGGAGATGACACAGTAGGGTACATAATCGTACATTTGATGAAAACATATAATATGATGACACTATAAGACAGGATAATAATACAATATGGTACTATGATAGTACTAGAGGCAATTTAACATAGTAAGCCCATGTTATAGGTCAAAGGATTCTATAGTATAACAATAGAACAATGGAACTGTGATGGCAAATTGGCATAGTGATCACACACCAAGTACATTTTTAACATAGCAAGTTCTTAGCAGTTTACTGGAGATACATCGCTTGCAGTTGCCAAGTATAGACTTTGAGGTTATTTTCTGTGATGAAGTTAGTTTTAAGTACCAAATCTTTTATAATTTTTGTTTTTGCAGTTTTGTCAACTCTTGTTTGTACCTATGCGAGCAGCATTGAAGCTCATTTTTATAATTCTTCATCGAATATCTGGATCAAATTTAATTCTTGATGACTTCCATAGAGAAGACCACCATTTTACCACTAGTATTATATAACCATCTATCTGAAACTTGTTTTTTTAACTACTCCTGTCTCTTTTGTTATCCAGGTTTTTTTTCTTCTATTGAACAAATCATGTCTTCTTCCTTAATCTTTTAGTTAACTCACTAGTGCATTTTGTCTTTTCTTTCACAAATATGAGTACTCCCTATACAATTCATATTGCATGTTTATATTTTGCACACTTGAGAAATCCCATAAAGAACAGTCACTACACTAATTTGCATATTCTTGAACTCATGTTTTCAGAGTTCATTCCCATGGCCTTCAGGGCTATCCTGAACGTCACAGCATTGGCATTTTGTTCAAGAATACTAGATACTTTCTTCCTTCCTGGAATTGTGTTATTTCTAACTACCTTAAAGTCCTTAATCTTGGCAGAGGCAACATTCTCTGAAAAAGGATCATGAAATAAAATATGTATATTATTATGCAAACAAGTCTTCACCACCCAGAATCTATCAATATTTGAGGAGACTGATGTCATTCTGGCTCTGCTCCAGGGGAGAGAACCATGTCACACTGTATTTTCCATGGCCCTGATGGATCTGGTACAAAATGATTAAAACGTATGCTGTAATGACAAAAATAGTCATCTTTATTGGCACTAGAGTACACTGTGATGACACTATAGGACACTATAATGATATAATAGAGCACAGTATTACCTGGTACTGTGGTTGCAACATTGACAAGATGTTAAAAATTGGATCAAAGTGATAGCACACTATTACAAGATTATGCCTTAGTTTGAAATAGTGATGGCAAAATAAGGCTCTTGGATGGCACAAAAGGAAACTGTTATGACAAAAGATTGTACTGAGGTAGGACCTCAGGATGTTGTGATGGCTAAGCAAGACAATATATTCGCACAAATGAACACTGTGAGAGCACCTTAAGTCACCATAGTTGCTGGGAGCCAGCCCCAGCTTGGGTGTGAGGGGGAGAGAAATGCAGCTGCTTCTTCCTTCTTCTCCTCTGTTTGTCTGGTTCTTCTTGAGGCAGCCCCTATGCTACATAGCTGACTGCAGGTGGCCAGAAACTGGCACTTGTACCCCAGCCCTAAGATCAGCAAGGAGTTAAGTAAATAGCCTTGTACTATCCTAAAAACTTTTTTTGGTGGTAAGAGACTGCAGGCTAGGGTGATTAACACCTGAAGCTTAACAGCAGAGGATTAGGCAGTGTGGCCTTTGTTCTATCTCAGCAGGAACTGATGGGTTCTAAGTCTGTTGGTCTGAGGTCGCAGAGAGAAAAGACACTTTAAAAAGTTGCTATAGATTTATTTAAGTATAAAAGATATCCTATGCAGCTATCTGAGGGAAAAAGTAGAAGAGTCTTGAGTGGGAAAAAGAAGATTCTAACAAAGTAAAAATTCTAAGGAAGAAAAATTCTAGGTGGTGAGAAGAAAAAGAAAGGATGAACAGCTACTAACTAACTAACTGACTTCATTCTAACTCACTATTCTAACTCACCTCTTAGTCTTTGTCTTCAGTACTTATACACCATTCAGAGTACATGATCACATGTTACAAAGTTCATCACAAGTTCACACCAAAATTCAAATCATAAATTGAAATAGAAGTTTACAACACAGAATGTTTTCATGCATATCCATTAGGAGTAATTATCTAGCTAGACATTCATCACCTGTCTAGCTCCACAGGTTTGCAGAAAGTTTGAAACTATAACTTAAGAAATTAGTGAAGTTTTGTATAGATAAACCCAGGCAATATTTTCCCTTCTGTCCTGGTACCTATAATAAATCTTGGATTTTCTCTAGTGACCTAGGTAAATTGTTTTACAACCTCTTGTAATGTGCTCTGAGCAGGAGAAGGTCCAGTAACTTTCTCTCTTGAAGCAATTAACTGATAACACTTGGGAGATTGGCAGAGTTCTCATTGCAGTTTGACTATGCCTGAGGGACTTAATAGCAGTCCTGTTATAAAAGAGTTTGGTAATCATTGATATAATTTTAGGAATTCTTATAGGATCATCATTAAGACTTAAGAAGTCATCTATTTGCCTATATAGTATCACTACAAGACAGTACATCTTCGTGGATCTGCAGAGATTGGCTACAAAGGGGTGTGCTATTGCTTAGTTACAGTTGCATATGTCTAATAATAATAATAATAATAATAATAATAATAATAATAATAATGGGAAAAGTATATTAATAGCAGTAATCTTTCCTAAAATCACGTCTACCACAGCCTTGCTAATTGAGCATACTCATCGCAGATTATGTAATACTCTGAGGCAAGCATTTCAGTATGATCATCTGCTAATTATTAGCTTGTCCCATTATGGCTCCTGACACCTAGTTAATGAATATGACATTGTTATGACAGGAATTTCACTGTTATATAACAAGAAAGTATTTTGATGGCAGAGTTATGTTCCACAACTGTACAGTAGAACAATAATATGATACAACTGGAAACTGTGATATCAAAATAAAAACCTGAAATTTTGCAAAAGCACACAGGGTTGGAACAACAGGACATATTGATGGCATAACAGGAAAATAAGATATCACAAGAGGACAAAGTAATGGCACAATAGGGTATTATGGCAAAATATGGAACTGGAAATAAAAAAAAATAGGACACAGTAATCACACAATAGGGTCTTGTGATAACACTAAAGGACACTGATGGTTCAAAAAGGACACTGTAATGTACAATATATCATTCTGCTAGTGAAATACATCATTGTGATGACACTTTAGAATACAATGGTGACAATACTGAGTAATTTAATGTCAGATAAATACTGTGACAGAAAAAGTGAAGACTGGTGGCTTGACACAGTATGGTAGTATGATCACAAAATATGGTGTTTTTGGGCTCAGTAAGGCATTTTATTGACAACATAGGACACTCTAATTTTTAATTTGGCATTTTGGTGTTCTAGTACAATTCTGAGTAACATTATATGACATTGTGATAGCTCTATGATCATGTGTGATTGAGTATGGAGCATGATAATGGCATAACACAGCACTGTGAAAGACATGGATCCTTATGATGATGATGATATTTATGATGGCATGATGGACATTTGTGTAAGCACCATGAAACAGTTTTTGGTAAAATAAAGCATTGTGGCATTCTAATCAGTCTAACCTAATTTGACCTAATTGTTGAGTCTTATGTAATATTGAAACCCAGCCTCATGAACATGACAGACACACATGACACACACACACACACACACACACACAGAGAGAGAGAGAGAGAGAGAGAGAGAGAGAGAGAGAGAGAGAGAGAAAGAGAGAGACTGATTCATACACTAGCTTTATTTTATTTATGAGTAAGTTTCTGTCTTTGTGCATGTATGCCCACCTGAGAAAATGAGTTTATGAAGGACAAAAGCAGGGCATCAGATTTTCTGGAGTCTTCTTGAAGAAAAACTAGTGCTCTTAATAACTGATTTATTTCTTTATCCCCATACATTTATCTAAAATCTCTTAATAAAAAATCTTTAACAGCACTCCATTGTACATCTGTGAAAACTCAGCTGCTGTCTGACTCACTCTGTCTCTACTCTCTTCACTAATAGGCTGAATATTGTGCCCCACTCACAAAGGTGCTACATTCGCATATCTGTGTCCTTTAAAAACATTCTCCCAAATGATGTTAGTACTTATAGATCTGAAAATGACAATGAAAAACTGAATTATGCAGGTATGTCTAAATTAAACTTTGAATTACTTGTAAGGACTTCTCTGTGTAATAAGAAAACAAAGGTAACAACACTACTCAGGCACAGGTTGGTTTCAGAATACATGTGAGGACTCACATTTGAAAAGGTAAGACAATGACTTCTTTCACAGGCTAGAATTTTAATCATATCTTAGTGAGAGGTTTATTCAGTGGCACAGAGATTTTGTTCATGGTTAAACTTGCATGCATATGAATGGTATTGTGACATTGTCATTACATTGATTCTGAAAAATTACAACTATGAATTTATTAAAATTAGTCACAGCAAAGGGAGCTTTGCATGTCAGAATAGGAGCAGAAGCACACTGTAGAAACCTAACATGACTTCACAAGAAAGGGTTTAGGAAGAGGTTGGCACTACTGTGCTGTTGATTGCAAACAAAAGAGATGAAGTCATCAGTAAAATCAGGGATTTCCAGTAGAAAAAAAGACCTGATTGAAGCTTCTGATTTATAAACTGGTCTCCACATGTACCAGAAAGAATTAGAAAGACCAAGGAAGTCATTCTCTGCACCCTCTAATCCAAATGACAGCTTGAAAACAGAAACAAAGTTTCACCCTTCAGAGGTAAGGTTTGGATTCCAATGATAGTATGGCTAAATGTGGAAAACAATTTCTTCCCAAATTGTTTTTCTAAAGAGCCAGGACAAAAAATTTTTTGACCCCAGCATCAAGAAACACATAGCAAAAGAATCAGTCTTGCTATTTTCAATTTTTGACCTACAGATTACGCAGGTAAAATGTACCATTGTAACAGCTGTCTGTCATTGATGTACAAAAGTGTTTTTCTTCCTTTAAGTATGCCCAATACACTAAATAGGAAAAGAAAATATTTTTTCTATTTTTTTCCCAATTCCATTGCACTACCTGGCTTGCCTCTTGATACACTCAGATGATAAAGTGTATATACCTTTGGTGAAATGTGGTATATTTGGTCTTTGAAACTCTCTGTGATGTGGCCTGATACTATTTATTTTATTTTATTTTATTTTATTTTATTTTATTTTATTTTTGCTTATCATCAGTCACTTACTGGCATATTTTGAAAACATTAATCAATACTTTGTGTCTTTATTTATATTTTTATTGTTACAACTAAAAAACACTATGAAAAAAATTTGGGGTGGAATGTATTGGCTTGGCTTATCAGCACTGCTCATCATCAAAGGAGTCAGAACTGGAACTCAAAGAGGGCAGGATCTTGAAAGGAATTGCTAATTCGAAGGCCATGAGGTGGTATGTATGTTGATTATTATTAGCTGTCTGATTGTACTTTCTTTTTAGAACCCAGAACTACTGGCCCAAAAATAGCACCACTAACAATGGACTGGGTCCTATCTCATCAATCACTATTTCAGATAATACATTGCTTCTTTACCTTATGAGGACATCTTCCAATTTAGATTCCATTGTTTCAGATGACTTTATTTTGTGAAACATTGACATAAAACTATCTACAATAATGACATAAAACTAGCCAGAACATTAAGAAATATTTGCTGCATGCAGGTTACTAGTGTCCAGTGCCTTTAACATAATTGGTGAATAGCATGGGGCTATGTGTAGTAATCTTGGAACAAAAAGAGAAAAACAAAAATGAAGAAGACGAGGAAGAAAAAAGTGATGGTGGATTCTGAGAAAATAAAGTGCTGTGGAGATAGCTCAGGAGGTAAGAATACTTGTTTTGAAAGTATCTAAATTGAATTTTGTTTTCAGCAAGTAAGGAAGGGGTAAGAAGAAACATAATGATTATTTGAATTTGCTGGATGCTATCATAGCTGAAAAATGTAAGCACTAGATTAGAGAAGAGGCCCCAATTAAAAGGCAAATATCATAGAGTGAGAAAGGGTGACAGCTACCACTCTTTTTTGACCTTTGCACCATACACTTCTAAACACACTTCCAATCTTCAAGTCACAGCTACTTTGAAAAGTATGCTAAATACTCTATGTTAGATTATGCCCTTGTCTTATGATATTGCTTCTGTGTTAGTCAAAAAATTATTAAAATGACCAACATCTCCCCCTCCACACACATGTCCTTATTACAGGTTGGAGCATCTTTTGAGTATATGCCCATGAGTAGTATTGCTGGATCCACAGGTAATACTATGTCCCATTTTCTGAGGAACCACCAGACTTATTTCCAGAGTGGTTTTAAAAGCTTACAATCCCACCAACAAGGGAGGAGTGTTCCTCTTTCTCCACATCCTCACCAGTATCTGTTGTTATCTGAGTTTTTAATCTTAGCCATTCTGACTGGTGTGAGGTGAATACTCAGGGTTGTTTTGATTTGCACTTCCTTGATGACTAAAGATTTCGAACATTTCTTTAGGTGCTTCCCCACCATTTAATATTCCTCTGTTGAAAATTCTTTGTTGAGCTCTGCACCTCAATTTTTAATAGGGTATTTGGTTGTCTGAAGTCTATTGTCTTGAGTGCTTTTCAATTTTGGATATTAGCCTTCTATCAGAAATAGGATTGGTAATTATATTTTCCTAATTGTTTATGGCCATTTTGTCCTACTGACAGTGTCCCTTGCCTTAGAGAAGCTTTGCAATTTTATGAGGTCCCATTTGTTAATCTGACCTGGGCCAAAAAAAAAGGAAATGGGCTGCTAGACAGGAATATGACATTGGCCAAAAACAAGGAAGTAGGCTTCAGGCATGAATCTAAATATTAGACTAGAACAAAGATGTAATTTTAGGTAGGAATCTAAATATTAGGCTAGAAAAAAGAAGTAATTTCTGAAAAGATTCTAAATTTTAGTCTAGAACAAGAAAGTAGGCTTCAGACATGAAAGTGACCTTGTGCTAAGGACAGGGAAATAGGCTCAGATACTTTGTTCATCCTGATAAGCACTTAGAAACAGTTATGGGAGTGTTCACATAATTGGGATTAATTCCTTGCTTGTTTTTTGATTATTTGATTCTATCTTATTGCTAGACCCTCAACCTAGAACTGAACTCAGTACATATATGCAATTAAAATGGTATAATGCATAAAGGATGAGGGGGAATGGGATAGGGGGTTCCAGGGAGGGGAAATGGAAAAGGAGATGACATATGTATTGTAAATAAATAAAATATCGAATAAAAAGGAAAGAAAATAGTAAAAAATAACAAACAAAAACAAAACAAAGCAAGACAACAACAACAACAACAAAAAATAAAGTGCATGTTTTTATGGCCAAAGGATCTCCAATACAGAAATGAATAAAAGCACAATTTCTTTACATTAAGCCCAAATATCCATTGAGTGCTTAATCCCAGAAATTATTTAAGAAATCTTAAATATATTCCTGAACAAATAAAAAAAAAAAAAAACTGTCATTAAGTAGCTCAAATTTTGTAGTAAGTAAAAAGGAGTCTGAAGAAAGCCACAGGATCTGAACACTAGACAGGACTACAAATATGTAAGTTTGTGCCTGCAGGGGAGGAGCAGAATGAATGGAACTGTGAGTAGGGTAAAGGCCAGAGGCAGTGCTCCTCACTCCCACCTCCAGCAGGAGACATTCTTTTCTCCTTAAGAACTTCCATTCAGGCAAAACTTAATATTTGTGACTTCAGTATAAAACATAGAGCCTAAGTTTTTGAAAAGGCATTTTAATACAGCTTTTAACTTTAGGCTAAATAGAAAGAAAAAGTGACAGAAAAAAATATACCTGAAATGTGGGCATGGGTTTGTCTAGGGAGAGGTGTACTTGGGTATAGTTACAATTGTTTTTGTTTGGTTGATTGTTTTTTTTTTTTTTGTGACTTTCTAAAACACATTATTTAAAAAGTGTAATTCATTACAAGGTTTAAAGTTTAAGAGTTTTATTGTCTATAGTAAACAAAAGTTATAGGATGGAAATGTGAAAGATGTTCTCTTAAATTTCCAATGAGAAAATGTTACTTCTGTCTCTGTTATTTGAAAAGTTATCATCATTTTGTACTTAAAGATGCACAGGTTATTTATTGTCTTTGATACTTCTATTTAAAGTGTTCTTATGGCATTGTGGAATGTCTCAGAGGGCAGTTTTGGGTTTATTTGTGGTATCTAAAACTTTCTATTTTGCCTATAGGGTATGGAAATCTGAAATTGGACACAGGGCATTTTTTATTTACTTTGGTTTCTCCCCCAGGTTTTTATAATTTTAATCATCCTACCCCAGGTAAACAACACTAAAATCATATGTTGTCCATATATTACAGGTCTCGAGTAAATATTGTAACTTGAGGATTCTCCAAAATCATTTTCTTACTTTTTCTATGGTCATCTCATTCATCATTCCATCAAATCTCCAGGCTTCAAACATAGTGTATATGCAAATGGAAATAAAACTTGAATATTGACTCTAGGGCTTGCTGTTGTCCCAGACATGCACACCCACCTGCCTTTTTAGCATCTTCCTTTGAACATCTGTACAGCATTTTCAAATCATGCCCAGAGCTGGCGTTATCTACAACTGCAGCCCATAGTCTATCTGAATTCTGTTAATGGACACTTTATCATTTCAATCAATCAGATCAGCCTGGGAGGGTTTTTTTTTTTTTTTTTTTTTTTTTTTTTTTTAATTTCTTTAGGAACCTTCATCTTATTTAATAGTAAATACAGTCAACTATCCCTTCAAACCTCACTCATCTAACCCTTATGACTTATCTGTGACCCAAATTACCATCTGTCCTTGTGTTCTCATATTATAGGTAGAATTGGGACTATCATAGTTAATCTTTGAAAAAAAAAATCCTCTCATCTTTAACACAGTTTGTACCTCAAAATCCAAGTGATTATATTATTTCTACATCAATCCTTATCACTTCACAGATCAAGTTCCTTTACCACAGACACTCAGTCTCATTTCCTTCAAGATCAAGAATATCATGGGGACCAGGAATTTTTTGAAACAAACCCATTGTCTCACTGACCTCATCAATTCCCACATTCCACCTCACACATCTTTCTCTAAGCACTACCTTTTTATTTTGGGGGTCTTGAGGTGTTTTAGGCACAAGCCCACCCCATTCTGTTATACCTGTCTTTTTCCGTACTAAGCAACTGTTCTCTCTGACTTCTATATATCAAATTCCTCACCTCCTTCATGTCATGTTCAAATGATACATTCAGCATGACCATCCTGTGAATACACAGTACAAGTGTTAGCTACCAATCCCTATCACACATACTTTGATTTTCTTCTTAGTATGTATGGTAATTAGACTTTTTAAACATTTTATTAAAATAGTCATTATAATTAGAAAAAATTTAAAGACACCTGTAGGGTATTTGGCATAATTCTAACACCTCTCTGGAGGGTTTAACTTTGCATAGTGAAATTATGAATTTAAAGAAAGCTGCTCTGTTGAGCTTTGATGCTGTAGATAATTCTGGTAAAGTTATCCATTGCTTGAGGTCAGTATTTCCATGTTGGCCAAACCTCAGGAATGGCATCTATAGCTTAATCAGGCTAGCCCCCTTTGTCCTGGGAATTCTTTTTATTCTGCCCATTGTGTTAAAGCTTGTCTCTAACTACATCAACAGGTTGGCAGCCAAAGTATATGACTTGAAACTGAAAATGGACCCCCAGACAGAGCTATAAAATTAACTGCCTGTAAACCACATACAGGTAAGATTCTCTACAAAGTCTTACCAACCTAAGACAGAAGGACATTACATTTGATAATGCATATTCCACCACCAGTAAGGAAGTCATTCTTGTTAGAATAAACTAAGACAGGCTCAGTCCAGTTTATTCAATAAAAAAAGGGAAAGATGTAGAGAGCTTTTGGAGCTTCCTGGCAGAGATCTGACATTGGTCAAATACAAGGAAATGGGCTGCCTGGAAGGAATCTGACATGGACCAAGGCCAAGGAAATAGAATGCAGGCAGGATACTGACATTAGGCTAAAACAAAGAAGTAACCTAAGGCAGAAATCTAAATCTAAATCCTAGACTAGAACAAAGAAGTAATTACAGGCAGGAATCTAAAACTTGAGCTAGAACAAAAAAGTAGGCTTTTGGCATGAAAATGACTTTAGCCTAGGACAGTGAAATCCTAGTAGGTCCAGATATTTTGGTCATCCTGATAAGCCCTTAGAAATACTGATCACATGAGTGATCACAAAACCCTGTTTATTGTTCTTTGCATTCTTTGACTATCTGGGTGTATTTTCTTGATTGTTCTTGACTATTATCATCAATTGTATTGCTAGTTCCTCAACCTAGAATTGACCTTAATACTTGGGCATAATTTAAACAATATAAAAGCAAAAAAGAAGGCAGAGGAATGGAATATGGGATTAATTGGGGGTGGGATGGAAAAAGGAAATAACATCTGAAATGTAAATCAATAAAATATCAAATAAATAAACCTTTGTTTTAAAGAACTACCAGTTAAAAAAAAAAGCACTCTGAAAAATTAACCAGACAGAATGTCTGTACATTTTGATGAACTTCTATGCAGTTTGAATAGGCATTCTGAAACTCTGAAGTTTCAAAATGGATTTTATACTATCATTAGCAACTATATTTTATGCATTTATTCAGTCATGCCTAGTGTCTGAATAAGTATACCTGGTAAACAGAGATTTTTATATTCACTCAGTAAAGAGCCTTACTCAAGTTCAGCTTTCAGCAAATGCATTAGTATGACTCTCACTATTGGGAATCTACAGCCTTCTTCTTGCCTCTTTATGTACCTGCAACAGTATGCACACAAAAAAATACACATGCTTATAATTAAAGACAATGTAAAATAAATAAATACTGTGTCAACTCTCCAGCCCTACTCTTAAATAAGTATTTTATTTAAATATTATTTATATAAATAGGACTACAATAACCACAAGTATCCTGTCAAAACATTTCATGAAAATTGAGCATGCCTGTGTAAGTAGCATTCAGATTAATAAAACAGCATTATGAGCGTCTCATCAGAGTACTGAATTGTGTGGGTCTCTGCAAGCATCACAGCTGACCAGGAAACCATCTATGTGAGACATGAAGAAAAACTTGGTTCAGCCTGAAATAATGCTTTGTCAAAATTTCTGGAGTGTGACATCAGGTGGTATAATGTAAGCATATGCAAACAAAGTACAAGTAGAAAAGAAGGATTCCTGGTATAATATAATCCCTGGTGCACAGAGAGGCATAATTACATAAAACCTCAATTCAAAGTATATAACATTTCCTTCAAGATGATGGGTTTTAGAAATAGGATACATTTATTAGTTTAAGGCCTAAGGGAAATTCTAAAATGGTGTCCATCATTCAGATAGTATATAGCTAATTTGGCCTGTAAAGTACAATGACATCTCCTCTTAAGTTGGATCCTATTGACTGAGAACCAAAGATGAAGGCTTTGGGAGGAAGTCTGGGATAAACTTTCTGAGGGCTTTGGGTCAATTCTGGCTTTACAGATAACAGACATCACTAGATCGTTAACAATATGCACTACTGGAATTCTGGGGGAAATAAATATTACATGTTTTTATTTGAGAAAGAAACCTTGTATGGTTACCATTCCTTGTTTCACTGGTTACTTGTGAGCACAAGAAGCTTTGTGATTTCAACACTAGAAAACAATTTCTGGGAGTCAGCTTTCTAGTTCTACATTCTAAAGAAGGGACTCTCTTGTGTTTGTATTAGTGTATACTGCAGGATACCTGTCCAAGCATTGTCTTGAATAGGAAGTTTCAAGGAATGTCCTTGGTCTGTGGGCATGTCTGTGTGACATCTGATTACTAATTTATGTAGTAGGGCTCAGCCCATGTTGTACAGTACTTTTAGTAAGATGAGCCTGAGCCATATAAGAAAGGAACCTGAACATGATTTTCTCTATGGACTCTGCTTCAGATCCTAACAACAGGTTCACATCTTGAACAGATACCATTGATTCCCTTTATGATACACCACAACCTGTGAGCCACATAAGCCTGTTTCTCTCCAAAGGTGGTCTGATCAAGGTTTCATCACAACAGGAAAAAAAAAGAACTATCCCAGAATGTATGCATGTTTATCAATGAACACATTAAAAAGAAAGAAAAGGGAAGGAAGGAAAAAAGGAAGGAAACAAGTAATCAAGAGGTAATGGAGGGAGAGAGATAGAGAAAGAGGAAAATAGGGAGAAAAGAAGGGAAGGAGAAAGACAGAAGGAGAAAAGAACAGAAGAAAGCTCAATAGCTAAGAACAGGGGCTGCACTTGCAGATGAAGTGTGGATTCCACTGCCCATGTTGGCAATCCCATATAACACCAACTACAGCAAATTAGAAGCCCTCTTTTCACCTCCACAGGACCTAGTACTCATGTTCACATAATTACCTACACACACATACATGTACCTAACTTAAAGCAATGTTTGAAATTCTTAAGTATATATGTGCTTTATTTATTTATTTATTTATTTATTTATTTATTTGATTTTAATTTAGAATTAGAATTACTTATACAATGAGAGTATGCATATTTGCTTATTATTCCAAAGAGATTTAATTATGTTTTTCACCCAAGAGTGGAGGGGAAAATCTAGTTGCAGCAATATACAATATCCAGTTATGATTCAGGTTTCACCTTTGTCCCCCCGGGCTTTTAATTCTCAAGTGTGCAAAGGGAATTTGTGGACCTCAGAAGGTAAAGGCACTTCACCAGCTGGAACCTACAGGATATATCAGAACATTCCCAGGATATGTGAGCCAAAACCACTTGTGGATGCTAAGGCAGAGTACAGTAGAGGGCTGAACCTGTGGAGTTGTCTGGAGTGGTTTTTAGAACTCCCAGAATGCAGCATTTCTGAGTCATCATCTATGAGGGCTAGATGTTTTTCATGATATAGCTGCTTTTCAGCCATCACTGTTCCTGAAAGTAACCCATCACCTGTACAGCTGTCAGCAACCTGGATAATGTATTGTTTTCCCAAGGATTTTACAGTCATGATTTGTTTATGATGGGCTCACAACCTAGTTTGAGTAACCATGCATGGTGTGTCTTCAAAAAAAAGGCTGTCACATAACACATCTTCAGGTTTCTGTTGCTGTTGTTGTTGTTGATGATGATAATATTTTGTTTTCACAGACTAAGGGGAGACTATAATGTTCTTTAAATTTGCACTTCTCTGTTAACTAATAATATCTAACATTTGTTCACTGATGGTGGCTTCTTGCACATACTTGGTGCTCTTTCAAGACTTAGATTATTTCTTCTAGCTATCAACTTCGTTGACCTCTAGAATCAATAACAAGAGACTATATTACCTGAAGGACATCTTTTGTAAATACTTTTCCTACTGAGATGTTGATTCATTTTTTTCATATTTAATGACATTTTTTTCTGCAGAATACTGATAATATAACAGAGAACTGTTGGGCAGTGGAAGGGTATCCTGATTCTTTGGATTGTGGGTGTTTGACCATGTCCCTGACACATGGTCTAGTCTCCAGTCAACCTGCACCCTTCAGTCACATAGGGCACAGGTGGAGGGCGTGATTATCAGGTCTCTGCCCCCAGAGATTAAAATATTAATGAGTTATCTAAAGGCTGGGGGGTATAGCTAATTAAGTTATTTTCTCCCCTTTCCACCCTCCCTATTTAAGCCAACTGTTCCCTGGCTTTTTGCTGGGAGCATGAACCATCTACACCCATTCACCACACCATGAACAATAAAAGCTTTGGAAATCTCCTGGACTCCATGTGTCTCCTGGGCCTGCCGCCAGGTTCTTAGTCTTGGAACCCTGAACCTTCCTGACACAGTCACCAGCCCACACATGTTAGCTGCGTGAATGTGGGACCCTCTGCCAGGTAGTGTGGGAAGTCGGCCTGGGACCCTGCTGCAGGCCCTCAAATTTGTCCCCTCTGCTGGACTCCATTGTGAGTTTTTTTTTTCCCCACAGAGAACATTGTATAAGTTAGGCCACAACTTTTATCTACATCCCTAGCACAATTTTTAGTTTGAAACAGGAGTGTTTGAAGCCAGCCCAGATTGGAATGGGCTAAAGTTGGGCACAACACGGTATGTAGAGGAAGTTTAAAGACTGATGGTCTGTGACCTTCTAGTACTCTAAATATTGTGAATGCTTTCTGATAACTTCTGAAAAATCTTAAAACCTTTCTTGCTGATTCTTGAGTTAAAAAATACTGTCTAGGGTGACTAACACCTTTTACAGATTAGCAGGGAGTTAAATAAACATTTTATTTGCTAGTGCTCTCTTTTCTTGCTAGACAGCCAGAAGTCTCTCTTGTTAGTCTGGTTAACTCTTTGTGAAACAGAGAGGAAGAAAGGAAAAAAATTAAGATCCTTTATTCAGGCAAATATGCACAGACACATATACATTCATATATACATTTACATTTTCATTAACATTGTCATTTATAGATTAACATACCCACATTATTGTTGGACCCAACTAACCATTACATACACTCTACAAATATTCTTACATACTTAAATACACACATGTACTTATATATGTATATTTAAACAAATAGACATTTTCATTTCTATGAATGGATGGATGGGGTAGAGGTCCACAAGCCAAGGCATCCAACAATTTTATTTCTTCTCTTTGGCCTTTTTATACCTTCTTAGACAAAAATGTTCTTTAGAAAGCTACCTCATAGATAAAACATTACATAAAATGAGAATAACAAAAGAATATTAACATGTTCAAAGCAGTGTTTCATATTGAAAGCTCATTATAAGTTCAAAGCAACAGTTTTTACATGCCCTTGCTTCATCATAGTGCACATCTATAGCTTTATCCTTGGACTAATATTTTCCTTAAACATAATTTTGTTTCAAGTGTATTTATCTTTTCATTGTGATTAGGAAAGCTCATTTTATTTGTAACTATTCATCCTTTAGTATTATGAGGAATGGGTATATTCTATTCTTGATTTTAAATGTGTTACATCTTTCTAGAAAATCAAATAATACCATCTTTTAAAACTTTCTTCCTAAAATTATTTTAATTAAATCAGGAATTCTATAGAATAATTAATTCATCTAAACAGCATTAATTCATGAAAGTTCACCCTTATAGTGATCCACAGGAAATCTGAAACAACAGAGTGTGATAATACCTATGGATTTTTAAATTAATTTAATAATGATAGAAAAGACTTTTCAGACACAAGAAGCAGTGCTGATATTAAGTCTCTTTAGAACATTGACTCATAAAGCACACCCACCAGAGACCACACAAATATTGGTTGTCCATCTCCAGAAAGGCTACCTGCTAGTCCTAGTTTATGTTAGATGACTCCTAACACAGGTTCTCTAAGTTCTGATTGATCTTGGACATGGTTTTTAGTTCAGGCATGCTATGAACCTTGATTTGCCCTAATCCTGCAGAATAGCTCAGATTGCAGATGTAGTGCCACTGGGCCTATTATAACTACACTTTCTAAAACATTATTTGTCTTTGTCCTTTCTAGAGTAAGTTTCTCTATATACCCCTATGTTATTTGAAATATCAGAAAGTTACTTAGCAAATATTTGCCAATTTGTTTTTATGTTTAAAAGTTTATTTTTATTTTATGTAGATGTATGTGTTTACATCTATGAATATGTATGCTATGTGTCCCAGTATCTGTGGAAGTCAGAATACTAACACAGGAAGTTCTAAGTGCCTAATATGGATGCAAAACTATTCACTGGTTCTCTGCAAAAGCAGCAAGAGCTCTTAATTGAAAAATCATCTCTCTAGCATCTCCTCTCCTAATTTAATTATTATAAATATAATGTTTTAGAAATTTTATTACTTTACTCTTTAAATATAGATATGTGGTGAATCTATCCTTTTGAATCTGGTATGACATGAGAGTGAATATTCATTTCCAAACATGATATTCACCCTGCTGAGCACAATTTATTCAAAGCAATCTGTCATCCCCGATGATTCTGCACCTCTCCCTTCATCATACATAGTGGTGTGAATGCATGTTTAGAGTTTCTAATTTTTTAACTCTTCAATAATATTACATATTAATATGTAGATATTTCAAGTAAGAAAATATCTGATCATAATTGTGTATCTCTAAGAGTATACCTTAATTATTCTTGATCATAGACAATTTCACATGAAACTTATACTTAACTTCCCAATTTCCACAAGAATAGCTTCTGGATTATTTTTATTTTGTTTTTTAAATGAATGAAAATTTCAGGGGAAATGCTGTTAACATTAAAATATAGTACATTTCTCAACATTGTCTTACATTTTCTAGTCTGTGGATCTTGACTACATTTGATGAAATTTATTTCTTTAAAAATTAACATTAATTCAAATGTTATTCATCTGTGAGAACAAGATGGTTCAGTCAGTAAAATTGCTTTCCAGCAAACCTAAAATCCTAAATTAAATTCCCAGGACTCACAAGGTAGAAAAAAAGAAGTGTCTTCCACAAGTTAGCCTCCAACCTTTACATATGTACCACAGTGTTCTCTCTCTCTCTCTCTCTCTCTCTCTCTCTCTCTCTCTCTCTTTCTCTCTCTTCTTTCTCTTTCTCTTTCTCTCTCTCTTTCTCTTCCTCTGTTTCTTTGTGTGTGTGTCTGTCTGTCTCTCTCTCTTTGTGTGTGTGTGTGTCTCTCTTACACACACACACAAAACGTACACATATGCAATCACAAAAACAAATGAATAAATAAAATTAAAAATTCATTATTCATTCTCATAAAGCATGGGATTATTTTTGTATATGGTTCTCAAATACAGTACAATTTTAAAACATGCATATACTGCTTAATCCTTTTATTAAGATTATTTTTTGTTTCACTGTATGATAAATCTAATTTCTGAATTATATTCTGAACATCATGATTATTTTTTTTATTTCTTATCACTTTATCAAGGAATTTTTGCACTAAGTTAATAATTCTGACAATTAAGTACTTTCTAATCTTTAGTCTCAGGTTTGAATAATGTACATTCTAGAAGATGTGCTTTGGCCATTTTGAACAGCTACCAAACTGAAGAAAACCCCTGGCTTTTTGCTTAAATCTGTTTTGGGGTTTTGGCTTTTTACAGTTGATGATTGTGTAGTGTTATTAAGACTACACTATAACTTTTGAAATAGTCACACATTTTTGTAATTTTTTTCATTTTTTGAATTACATAGGATTAATTTATAAATGTTATGCAAAGTATTTGTTCTGCAATTTATCCTCTTTAGACAGATTTTCTTATGTGCTGAATTTTTATTCATATACATTCATATATTTTCAGTTTTTTATCTATTATCTTTACATCTATACAAAAACAAAGGTTGCTAAATAAATGAAAGTAATTTTAAGATATTTGTGCTACTTCACAAAAAATTGAAAACTTTTCTTCTGGAGAATAATACTTGGAAAACATTATTCTTGACTGTATTTAATTTTTACGTAACAGTTTTTAAATTTTTACAGATGAAATCACCTTGGCTGGATTAAATACTTTCGTAGATTTTGGACAATTAGGTTTTCTATTCACCTTAATTTATACTCTTCAAATTGTGATTCCAAGGACCTTGCCATTTCACTACACTTTTGTCATTGTTCATTTGTTGTTAATACTTTTAATTATTAATTATTCAACATTAATAAATAACGTTCATGATATAAGCCATTTCTGTATTTTATTCTTAGGTTGTTCACACAGCATCGTAGGGTGTTTACAAATTACATCTTTTCATGATACCATTTTGTACTTGTAAACTTTCCTGTTGCAGTTATTTCCTTTTAAATCATATCTTACATTGATTCTTTCATTTTCTTGGCTTTATTTAACTTTTTTTGTCATTTGTACATCGAAATATAGATTAAATCACGAATTTACATACTTAGATTTTTATGTGCTATAAATTTCCTTGTATGTACAATTCAAAATGGAACATATGTGTTTTGAACTTTATTTAAGCTTTGGTATTTTTTACATCACTCTATAACTTAAAATGCTTTATTAAATTGCCTAAATTTTAGACGTGTATATTGCTCATTTTTGTTGTGGCCTGAGCTGCCCCACGTTGGGTGCCAAAAATGTCTCGGCCCTAGCTGCCCTACATTTGGTGGCCAAAATGTTGAAACCTGAGGTGCCCCATCTTGGGGGCCAAAATGTTATGGACAGCTCTATCACTGTTGGAACCCACACTACCAAAAGCCTTGGGGGCCAAATTGTTAGAGCCTGCACTGCCCCAAGCTGCTCAGATCCTCTGGTCAGGGTTCAGCAAGAGACAGAGTGAGGATTGATGCAAAGAATGGAGATCAGATAGAGTGTGATTCAATCCCATTTATTCTTCAGTCTCTCTTCTTAGTTCAAGTCCCAAGTCTTGAGTTCTTACTCCCTAATTCCTAGTCCCTAGTGCCTCCAAGTTTCAAGTTTCTTCTTCCAAGTGCTAAGTGGTTAATGTCTAATTCCAAGTTCTTTCTCCAATGTCAAGTGATAATAGCTAATAATAGCTATTATCCAATAATAATTGGATAATAATAGCTATTATCCAATGCTAATAGCTAACTCCAAGTTGTACTCTAAGTTGTACTCTCTAACCTAATTCCTAGTTCTAAGTTGTACTCTACTATATTGTCTGCTCTCTTCTGTCTGCCTCTGCCTTTTATATGTCTCACTTCTAAGCCACGCCTTTAGGTCACGCCTTTAAGTCATGCCCTTAGGCCTTGTCTCCAAATCTGATCTCTAAATCATGCCCTTAAGTCACACACATTTAAATCTCACAAACCCAAAGAAAGATCCTGGGTGTCTAAAGCAAGATGTTATCAGAGTGTGCTCAGCTGTTGTAGGCTGATGTAATCAAGTCTCTTGTCAGGGTATATGGCTCAAGATGGCTGCAAGGATGATAGCTGCTTTCTGTTGGCTCCCCACACATTTTTACTTTAGTTCAAATGTTGTCAGAGAAGACATGCAGAATATTTCGATGTTTGAAAGTTATTAAAATTGCTTCATGGTTGACTATACTGTATTTTTAATTATTCTATAAACATGAAGCAATAAGATAAAGTATATAGTTTCATTCTTTCTTTAAAATTTTTATTGGATATTTTATTTATTTACATTTTATATGCCATCCCCTTTCACAACTCCCCTTCCTAGAACCCTCTATCCTATCCTCAATTCTCCTTTTTGCTTTTATACCATTTTAATTACATGCATTTTTAAGGTCAGTTTTACATTAAGGAACTAGCAATACAATGGATGCAAATAGTCAAGGAACAAGCAAGACAATAAATCCAAATAGTCAAAGAACAAGCAAGGCATTAAACACAATTATGTGAACACTCCCATGACCACTGTTTTTAAGGGCTTATCAAACTTTCTAACATCGAAATATTCTGCATGTCTTCTCTGACAACATTGGAACTAAAGTAAAAATGTGTGGGGAGCCAACAGAAGGCAGCTATCATTCTTGAAGCCATCTTGAGCCATATACCCTGACAAGAGACTTGATTACATGACCAAAATATCCAAGTCAAATTCCCTGTCCTAACCCAAAGTCATTTTCATGTGTGAAGCCTGCTTCCTTGTTCTAGCCTAAATTTTAGATTCCTGCCTGAAATTATTTCTTTGTTCTAGCCTAATGTCAGATTATTACCTGAAGCCTAATTTTTTATCTTGGCCAATGTCATATTTTTGCCAAGCAGCCCATTTCCTTGTCCTTGGCTGATGCCAGATTCTTGCCAAGTAGCCCCAAAGGCACCTTGCCTCTCCTCCCCCATCTTTTTTTTTTTTCATTAACAAGACTGAGCCTGTTGTAGGTCATTCTGATAAGAATGCCTTCCTTACAATTCATTGAATATGCATTTTACCAAGCAATGCACTTCTGTCTAAGGTTGGTAAGGCTGTGTGCAGAATCTTTCCTGTTCTTGGCTTTCCATCCTATTAATTTAATAACTTTGTTGGGGGTGTGTGTGTGTCTATTTTCAGGTCCAAGGCATGTACTTTGGCTGCCAAAATGTTTATGTTGTTAAAGACAAGCTTTAACATAATGGTAGGAATAAAAATATTTCCAAGACAAAAATGGTTAGCATGATCAAGCTACATATGCCATTCTTGAAGCTTGTCCAAAATACAAATACTGAATTTAGGCCAGGAATAATTTTATCTGAAGTTTCTACCACATCAATGCTAGGCAGAGCAGCATACTTGAAATTCTTAAGCTCAGTATGTAATGTTAAAACATCAAGGAAGGAGTGACAATTTTTTCAAATGCACAAGTGTTTTTAATTCTCTTCTTAATTATAATGACTACTACTGTAAGTTTTAGAACTAACATGAATCCAATGGTATTTTGTATGACACTAGAGATGGCTCATTACCCTTAAATTCTGAACCTCTTTCTAGTAATTTGAATAGGATAAAGAGAATAAATCTGTTCTTCCAAATGCCTATCTACATTCTCTTGTATATTCAACACATTAGTAACATTTTTTTTGTTAAATGATTAACAATAGTAGCTATCTTAACTTCTTGAGTAATGACTATGGCAGAAGCAGTGGTGCTAGCAATTATTGTAATAAAGTTGTTATACCAGCAATAATGAAGCCCACTGCCCATTTTCTTCTGCTTAAAGCCTAACTCACTTCTTCTAGTACTTGCAAGCTATTTTTAGAATGCCAAGGTTCTGTGATACTCAATGCACTAAAACAAAAGCTGGTTGATAGACCTTCATAACTGACATGCCAAATTTCAAAACACAAACACAATTAGAAGATGTAAAATCAATGCAACTTACAATAAATACTGTAGAAGAAACAAAAGTATTTTCAACTTGACAATTAAAAAAGCCTTAACAGATGTGCTAACACCTGTTTGAAATCCAGATGCTACCCAAACTTTATATTTGCTAACATAACATCATAGAGAACTGCAACTAATTTCCATATATGTTTCTAAAAATGTCCAGAACCAGACTGCCAAATAAAACTGTTATTTCAAATATTGGATTGATTTCTAGACCAGTCCATGATTGAGTCTGAATAACTTTTCATATTTAAGAACAATAAAAGAGGCATTAAAACTTCTCTTTTTGATTCTCTGTTCCACAAGCACTAAAAACTTGATGCAAAGCAGCTTGTACCATCAGGGGTATAGGTAAGCAATCGTGGGTCAGGAAATTATGTCCAATAGAGCTTCCCAGTCACCATTGTCAGGGCACTCAGTCAGCATCATTCTTTGTCTTAGCATCACGATGTCTCACCTGTCACTCTGGAAGCCATTATGTTCCTTCATAGTCCTGCAGAAAAAAACACAAACATGCACTCTTTATCATATTAATATTTGATCAGGATCATGCCATATGCCAGTAAGTGGATATTTTCCTTTCACCTATGCTTAAGTATGCCTAGTTATAGAGTGCCATAGACATTCAACAGATAGTTACTTGGCATCCAATTTTTTTTTAATTTAAAATAAACATTAGATGACTTAAATAAATTTGTGGTGTACAGCAATATATCTCCCCCTTTTTATTTTAAGAAGATATTGTTTTAACGTTTGATGGGCCACTTCCACAGTCCCTTGTCCTTGACAATTATAAAGAATCCCAGTAATATGCATAATATTAAATTGCTGCCAAAAAATTTCAAATCCCTGACTATCATAGCCAGTTCCATTATCTGTTTGTTTGGGTTTTTTTGGTTTGCTTGTTTTTGCTTTTTTGTTTTTCTTTTTAATTATTGGATATTTTATCTACATTTCTAATGTTATCTGCTTTTCCCACCCCCCCCCCGAAATACCATATTCTATTCTCCCTCCTCCTATTTCTATGAGGGTATTTCCCTTCCCATCCAGCCACTCCCACCTTTCTGTCTACACATCCCCCCTCACTGGGGCATCCAGCCTTTATGAAACTGAGCCATTTCTGACCCATGAACCAAGAGTCATCCTACCTGATCATGCACAGACAAGAGCCATGTTTCCCATGGTGATAACAGCCTTTGTTGTCATTTGTTTCATGATGACAGCCATTGTGACCAGGCTGAGATATAGTCTCATAGCAATTTCTTTGCCTTTTCTTTTCTTCTAATTTTTGAATGGATATAAATATTTTTTTCTTTTATAAAATGTATTTATTTGATTTCAGTTTGCTTGCTTCCCTGAAGACGTCACAGCCTGAAGGCACTCCAGAAATTCTGCTGCAGACAGGGCAACTAATAAGGGACACTCTCAAAGACTCACAGATGCAGAGAACCCTGTGGACTTGGGACCTATCTCCCTCCAAAACCCCTATTCTTGAATTCTTCCATGCTTCTTTGCTTCCCCTTTTGCTGGGGCAGATTGCAAGCTTGTCTGCTCCCCTGAAGACATCACTGCTGGAAGACATCCCAGGAGTTCTAGTGCATGAATGGCAGCTGGTAAGGGACCCTCCCAAAAGACCACAGCCTACTGAGCCCAGCCTGAAGGCATCCCAGGATGTCTGCTGCATGTAGGAAATCTGGGCAGCAGATCCCACAGTCTAAAGGCCTTCTTGGAGAACATAGGGCAATGACTTAATTGTGCCCCTAAAGACACAACATTTTGAAGTCCTCCCAGGAAATCTTCTGCAGCCAGGGCAACAAATCAGCAGTTAATCTGCCCCTCTGAAGACCCCAGAGTCTAAAGGCCACACATGAGGTCTGCAGCAGCCAGGGACACAGGCCTACCAGGAGACCTGAAGCAACTTAGGGACAAGAGGCAAGCACCAGACAGAGACATCTATACAAGCTAACACCAGGAATAAACAAATGGTGAGAGGCAAGTGAAAGAGCATAAGCAACAGAAGCCAGTAGACTTTGCAACATCAGAATCCACTTCTCCCACCATAGCAAGCCCTGGATATACCAATATACTTGAAAATCTGGAAGCTGATCTAAAATTCTATCTCATGAAGATAAAAACATCCTTTAAAAAATATAAATAACTCAGTAACAGAAATAAAGGAAAACACAGGTAAACAGGTAGAAGACCTTAAAGAGGAAACAAGTAAATCTCTTAATGAAATTCAGAAAAAAACATAATCAAACAGGAGAAGGAATAGAACAAGGCAGTCCAAGACCTAAAAATGGAAGTATAAACAATAAAGAAAACACAAATAGAGACAACCCTGAAAATGGAAAACCTAAGAGAACGGTTAGGAATTAAAGATGTAAGCATCATCAACAGAATGCAAGCAACAGAAGAATCTCGAGTCTAGAAGATACCTTAGAATATATCAACATAACTTTCAAAGATAATTTGAAACATAAATAAAATTCCTAACTTTAAACCTCAAGGAAATCCAGGACACAATGAAAAGACCAAAACTAAGAATAATAGAAATAGAAGAGAACAAAGATTCCTAGCTCAAAGGACCTGAAATCATCTTCAACAAAATTATAAAAGAAAACTTTCCCAACCTAAAGAAAGAGATGGACACACATGTACAAGAAGCCTATAGAAGACCAATAAATAGGACCAGAAAAAAAAAAAAAAAAAACTAAGTCATATAGCAGTCAAACCACTAAATGCACAAAACAAAAAACAAAACAAACAAAAAGAACGTTATAATCTGCAAGGGAAAGGGACCAAATACCATATAAATGCAGATCTATCAGACTTACACCAGACTTCTCAATAGAGACACTGAAAGCCAGAAAAACCAGGAAAAAGGTCACAAAGACTCAAAGAGAACACAAATGCTAGCCCATGCTACAATACCCATTAAAACTATCAAACAACATAGATGGAGAAACCAAAATATTCCAGGAGGAAAAAACAAATTCAAACAGTAACTACCTACCTTCCCAGCCCTACAGAGGATTCTAGAAGGAAAACTTAAACACAAAGAGAGTACCTACACTAAAGAAAATGCATGATATTAATAATCTCAGAACACAGCCAAAAGGAGACAATCACATTCACATAATGCCACCTACAAAACAAACATAACAGTAACTAACAATCAAATGTCTTTAATATCTCTCAGTGTTAATGGACTTAACTCAGACATAAAAAGACAAACTAACATACTGGATAAACAAACAGAATCTAGCATTTTGCTGCTTACATGACACACACTGCCTCAGAATAAGTGACTGGAAAAATTCTTCAAAGCAAATGGTCCCAAAAAGCAAGCTTGAATTGCCATCCTATTATCAAAATAAATAAATAAATAAATAAATAAATAAATAAATAAATAAATAAATAAAAGACTGAAAAAATTTTCAAGCAAGATGAGAAAGGATACTTCATAGTCATAATAGGAAAAGTACACAAAGAGAAAGTTTCAATTCTGAACATCTATGCCTCAAGTGCAAGGGTATCCACATTGATAAAAGAAATCTAAACTTTATCTAAACCTCAAAATACAAATTGAACCTCACACAATAATAGTGAGAGACTTTAACACCCCATCTCAATAATAGACAGATGAATGACAAAGAAACTAAACAAAGACACAGGGAAACTAATAGATGTTATAAACCAAATGGATTTAACAGATATCTAGAGAACATTTTACCCTAAAACACACACACACACACACACACACACACACACACACACACACACACACACACACATATATATATATATATATATATATATATATATATATATATATATATATATATATATTCTTTTCAGCACCTCACGGTACCTTCTCCAAAACTGAGTATATAATCAGTCACAAAACAAGCTTCAACCCATATAAAAAGAATGAAATAATTCTATTCATCCTATCAAATCAACAGTAATTAAGGTTTTCAATAACTACAAAATAACAGAAAACCATCATACACATAGAAACTGAACAACTCTCTACTCAATGATAACTTAGTCAAAGAAAAAAAATTAAAGACTTCCTGGAATTCAAAGAAAATGATGACACAGTGTACCCAAACTTATGGGACACAATGAAAGCAGTGGTACAAGAAAATTTAAAGCACTAAGTACTCCGGTAAAGACATTGGAGAGATTCTACACTAACAACTTTATATCACACTGGAGAGGTCTAGAACAGAAAGAAGCAAAGATATCCAAGACTAGTAGACTACAGAAAATAGTCAAACTCAGGGCCAAAATCAACCAAATAGAAACAAAGAAAACTATATAAAAAAATCAACAAAACCAAAAGCTTGTTCTTTGAGAGAACAAACAAGGTAGATAACCCAAAGTCAAACTATCTAAAAAGTCCAGAGATAATATCCAAAATAACTAAATCAAGAATGAAAAGGGATATATAACAACAGATACTGAGGAAATTTAAAAAAACATTGGATCCTAAAACAAAAACCTATACACAACAAAACAAAACAAACAAACAAACAAAAAACTAGATGAAATGGATGATTTTCTAGACAGTACCACATATCAAAGTTAACTCAAGATCAGGTAAACTATTTAAAATATCCCCTAAGGAAACAGAATTTATTAAAAACCTCTCAACCCAAAACAAGCCCAGATGGCTTTAGTGCAGAATTATATCAAACCATCAAAGATGACCTGATACTAATATTCCTCACAATATTCTATAAAATAGAAGTAGAAGTAACACTACCTAATTTATTCTATGAAGCCACAATTACTCTGATACTTAAAACATACAAGGATCCAACAAAAAGAGAACTTTAGAGCAATTTCTCTTATGAAGATCTATGTAAAAATACTCAGTAAAATTTTTGCAAACCAAATCCAAGACTACATCAAAACTGTCATTCACCATGATCAAATAGGCTTCATCCCAGGGATTCAAGATTGGTTCAATATATGAGAATCAGTTAACATAATTCACTACATAAACAAACCCAAAGAAATAAATATCACATGATTATATCCTTAGATGCAGAAAAAGCATTTGACAAAACATAACATCTGTTCATGTTAAAAGTATTGGAAAAATCACAAATTCAAGGTCTATAAATAAACATAATAAAATCAGTTTTTGCCAAACCAACAATCTAAAGAATCGAAAAAGATCTCAGAAAATGGAGAGATCTCCCATGCTCATGGATTGGCAGAATTACCATAATAAAAATGGCAGGCTTACCAAAATTATTCTACAAATTCAACACAGTCTCCATCAAAATCAAACAAAATTCTTCATAGACATGGATAAAGAAATTCTCAAAATCACCTGAAGAATTAAAAAAAAAAACAGGATAGCAAAAACAATTCTTAACAATAAATTAACTTCTGGGGGAATCACCATCCATAACTTCAAGCTATACTATGGAGCAATAGTCATAAATACTGCATGGTATTGGTATAGAAGCACACACATTGATCAGTGGAACAGAATTCAAGACCAGAAATAAAACCACACACTTATGGCACTTGATCTTTGACAAAGAAGATTAAAAATATCCATTGGGAAAAAGGAAGCATCGTCAATAAATGGTACTGGTTTAACTGGCAGTCTTTATGTAGAAAAATGAAAATAGACCCATATTTGTTGCACAAATCTTCAGTCCAAGTGAATCTAAGACCTCAACATAATACCAGATAGACTGAATCTAATAGAAGAGAAAGTGAGAAAGAGTATCAAAGCCATTGGTAGAGGAAACAGTTTCCTAAATAGAACTACAATGGCTCAGGCTCTAAGACTAAGAATTCATAAATGGAACCTCATGAAACTTGAAATCTCTGTAATGCAAAGAACACACCCAGTAGAAAAAAATTGGCATCCTCCAGATTGGGCACATGTTCCACTATGTTCATAAGGCCCTTATTTGTGATCACCAGAATCTGGAAACAACCCAGATGTCCCATGAAAGAAGAATGGATACAGGAAATGTAGGCCATTTACAGAGTGAAATGCTTTTCAGCTATTAAGAATGAAGACATGATGTGTTTTGCAGACAAATGGATGGAACTAAATATATTGTCATGAGTAAGGTAACTCAGACCAAAAAGCGTATGCTTTTTATGTACTCACTAATAAGTGGATATTAACCAAAATAAATGAAATTCCCAGGATAAAATTGACAGAACTCAAAAAGGCTAACAAGCCAAAATACCCAAGTGAGAATGCATTAATCCCACTTTGGAGGGAGAGAAAGACAGTCACAGGATTGGGTAGGGAGGGAGCAATCTGAGTTGAAAAGGCAACAGGGAGGGGAACAGGAGAATATGATCAGGGTGAGGGGGCAGGACTGAAGCCCTGAGGGCCAGCAGAAAGAATCCAAACAGGCAACCTTGGGAGGCAGGAGGTAGGCTACCCTCTAGAATGTACCACAGACCTGGAAAGTGGGAAAGTCTCTGGACTCAAAGAAAGAGACATTAGATGGAATGTACTACAGTGGGGAGAGGGAACTTATAGAGTCTACCTACAGTAGAAAGACAGGGAATCCTCTGGAGGGATGGGGCTGGTATCCCACAGTCAAGAATTGTTTCAGTTTAAAAGAACTGCAGGAACAAAAATGGAGAAGAACCTGCGTAAAAGAAAGTCCAGTGACAGGTTCAAATTGAGTTCGAGCTCATCAGGAGGCCCCAAGACCTGATACTGTTACTGATGCAATGAGGTGCTTACAAGCAGGGGCCTGCCATGACTGCCCTCCAAACGGCCCAACAAGCAGCTGAAAGCAGATATTTACACCCAACCAATGGACAGAAGCTGGTGACCCCTGTGATTGAATAAGGGAAAAACTGGAAGAACCTGAGGAGGAAGGCCACCCTATAGTAAGAGCAGCAGTTTCAAATAACCTGGACCTGGATCTCTCTGACACTGAGCCACCAACCAACCAGCAGACACCAGCTGATAGGAGGCTCCCAACGCATATATAGGAGAGGACTGCAAGGTCTGCAATCAAAGAAGATGCCCCTAACCCTTGAAAGACTTTGGCCCTCAGGGAGTGTGGTAGGGCATGGGGACATACTCTCAGGGATGGGGGCAGGGCTGGAAGTGTGGGATATGGAATAGTAGGAGGGTAGACCAGGAGGGAGATAAAGTCTAGACTGTAAAAAAAAAAAAATGATTAAAAATAATTTAAAATAAACCAAAAAGTATTTATTTGTTCATGCACTCCTTACACTGTTTCTCCCCAGACACCCACTTCCTGGTCTGCTATAAACAATTCCCCTCATCCAGACAAATCAAGTCTATGCAGGGTTAAATGAATCATCTCCTTGTATGGCCAGCTAAGGCAGACTAGTTCGGAGAATTGATTCTGCAGAAATGGCAAGAGGTTTAGGAACAGGCCTTGTGGCTCCATGTGTTGGGTAAAGACAGAGCAGCACATATACTAAATGTAGGCATGAGGCCTCAGTCCAGGCCTTCTAGTTCTTTTTCATTGGTGACTCAGTCAGAGAGACCACAAGGGTCCAAGACAGTTGACTCTGTTGCATTTTTAGATAATTAAGAATGCTAAACAACTATGTATTTAGGTGCTAAACAACTATGTATTTAGGTGCTAAACAACTATGTATTAGGTGCACTTGTTTTTTGAGTCTGTTTGACAGAAAAAAAAATGTGTTCTTTAATTAGCTCACTTACTAATTTCATCTTTTGATTTTTTGGTGTTTTATGACAGTTCAAGTGGCATTCATGTTATTCATCATTTGAAGCACATTTGAAAAAAATTATCTCCTCTATAGTTACTCTCTGCTACTGGTTCAGTTGTTTCTTGTTGTTTTATAGAAGTTTGTCCCTTTGTGTTATATTATTTGTAGGGCTGGGTCCTAACATTTACAAATGTGAAGAAAACAAACTGCAAGCCAGGAGATTGATTAACTTCTACCTTATCTCTGTGTGATAAGACTAGCTACTTGCATTCCTATTCTGACTTACACAAAAATGATGAATTGTACTCTGGAATTGAAGCCCAAATAACCTTTTGAAGTCTCCTAAGTTTTTTGTTGTTGGAGTATTTTATTATAGCAACAGAAAGGAAAGTATGTCAGTTTCTGTAAGTGCTTATGTTACATATGCTTGCCTATTTTAAGTATCCACAATTATAGTCAAATCATTGTCTCAGAATTTCTAACCTGGGAGTCATGAGCACAGTGAGATGCACTAAATGACTGTAATGCAAAGCAATGGTGTCAGAAAGCTTTTGGGAACATTCTGACAGGCCTGAACGACTGGAAGTCATTGTCTAAAGAACTGAGGATAAATCAAAGGCCAAAGACACGCCAGACAATACTGAGGTCATTTTATCTTTCACAAAAATCCATAGTGGACTAAGATAACAGTATCATAGATGTCAATCTCAGGCAAATACAACATGATGTTGATCGATATTTCTTAATGAACAGGTGCCAGAGTAGGCCTAGTACCAAACTAAGATACTGTGTGAATGTCATGTTAACTAATGTTTAAGTCACCTAAAGGTACAAATAAGGGATCAGTGAGATGTCTCTTCAGGCAAAGTTGTTTATCTCCTTAATTTAGTTCAAACTCTAAAACCCATAAGGTTGAAGAAAAGAATCATGTTCTACTTTAAATTCTATATACATGTTGTAGTAAATGTGTATCCAAATCTATGGACACATGTAGACACAAATAAATATGCTTAAAACATTTTATGTTATACATCATCACTCTTTTTTCAATTAGCTATTTCTACTTTTAATTTTAAATGGAAATATCTATATAAAATTGTCCTAATAATGTTGTACATAACAAAAACAATTCCTGTACAATATTTTAATTATTAATTGTATCCATATGATTTTATATTTATATAATTAAAGGCACATCATATTTTCCAAAGTTATGTACTAAAGGTGTTTTAAAATAAACAAAAAACTAAAAAGAAAGGAAACCTGTTCCTAAGAACTTTCTATTCTTCTAGAAAATAATGCAAATCTTGATTGAATGATTTGGAGATATGAATATTCCTTAGCTTTTAAAGCGATTGCAGCACAAATGTGAGTCTGGGAACCAGAACTCACTAAGAAAGCTAGGTATAGTGGAATGTATTCATGTATTCTGCTAACATTTGCACCTGCACTTAGGTGGCTGTGCTTTGAAATACAACCAGTGTGTGAAGCTAGTAGAAGGCCTTAATTGATATTCTTCTTGCTTCAAATCTTGAGGACCAGAGTTCAGATGCACAGTACTCAAAAACAAAACAAAACAAAACAAAACAAAACAAAACAAAACAAAACAAAACAAAAACAAGGTGAGTTAGCACATGGCTATAGCCCCAGTGCTCAGCAGGTGGAAACAGAAGGATCTTAGGGGATGATTGGACACCTAGTGCAACCAAATCATCCAAACAAAGGAAAGAGTGAGAGATGTTTCAAAAAATAAATAGAGTGACTAAAACACACAAACACACAAACACACACACACACACACACACACACACACACACACACACACACACTCACATACCCATACCTCCCAATACAGAGAAACACATAGGGCCATGCATACAACAGGAACACACATAAGTATGTACTTGTACATAAAAACATCACATGCACACATGCAGGATTACATTTACAGACTCTCTCAAGCAGACACACATATATGACACATGTGTACACACACACTCAAGTGAATGCAGTTACATGTGCACATGCACATATGTGTACATGCAATAGGCATACACGCATATACACATATACTCACACCCATACTCACATTCACACATACATACACAGATTGGCACTACTCAGAATTAAAAGCTTTCTTACAGTTCTCTCATTCCTTCTCAGTTTCTGCAAGGTATTCTGTTTAAAGATATTCTCTTTTTTTCTAAAAATACAAATCCCTGTTTCTGGAAACTCATAGTTTGAAAAATAGTTCAAGAAAGTAGTCTTATAATCTGCAAATGGTCTCAGTAAACAGTTTTATTAAGTCAGTACCAATGTTTTCTGACAGATAACTAACTGTTTTACACATTACTTCTGACAATGAGGAAACATGGTTACAATTCCCCTATACACACACACTCACACACAGGGAATATTTTCTGCAGAGGTTTCTTCCTCAGTCATGCATGCACATGAACACACAAATGTATGGTCATACACACACAAACACACATACACACACACACTCCTCTCTGAGCTGGGTTGTTTTATTTCAACTTGTCACAGTATAGAGACATCAGAGATAAGAAAGCCTCAAATATAAAAAATTTCTCCATAAGATCAGGATGCAGGTAATAATCAAGGGCATTTTTTTTCTTTCTTTTCTTGTTTTTTAACCAATCCATTCATTCACATCTCAAATGATATCCCACTTCCATTTTACTGTCTCCATCAACCCCCTTCCCACATCTGTTCTCCCCCTCCCCTTTGCCTACATGAGATTGCTCCCCGACCCAGCCCAGTCTCTCCCACCTTAACAAGTCCAGCATCCCCTTATGTTGGGGCATCAAACTTCCATGGAACCAAGAGCCTTCCCTGTCATTGCTGTCGGGCAAGGCTATCTTCTGCTACAAATGTATCTGGAGCAATGGATACCTCCAGTTACATTCCTTGGTTGGTGGTCTAGATTCTTGGAGAACTGGGTTGTCAGGGTTGCAATACTTCCCTACTCCATTTCTTCTGCCAGCTTTCTAACAAGGTTCTCTGAGCTCAGTCTGAGTGTTGTCTTCAAGCATCCACATCTGCATTTCTCAGTTGCTAGATGGGCCTCCCAAGGAACCACCACACTAGTTTCCTCCCAGCAAGTGCCCCTTCACCACAGAAACAGTGTTGGGTTTGGTGTTGCAGACATGATGGATTCCACAAGTGAGGCCGTCCCATGTTTAACCTTCTGTCAGTCTCTGTTCTATTTTTATCCCTGTTCTTTCTTTGGACAGAAACATATCTGAGTTAAAATGTTTGGAATGCGTAGGTGGCCCCATCCATAGATCAGGATCCCTGCCTATCTACTAGAGGCAATCTCAACAGGTTCTAACTCCATCTTCTCTAGACATTTCAGCTAAAGTCATCACTGTTGGATCCTGGGAGCCTTATATTTTTCTGGTGTCTGGGACCCTCCAGTGGCTATACCCAAATCTTCATTTCCCACTGTGATCTATTTTTGTTCAGTTTCCTGACCTGCTGTACATCTCACACAGCTCCACCAGTTATGGATACTTTCATGTTAATTTTCTCTCCTTCCTTTCTCCCCTCCCTGTTCCCCCTCTTCTTCCACATTCTACAATTAACCTGTCTCTGCCCCCATCCCCCAGTGCAGGACTGAAGCATCCACACACCAGCCTTTCTTGCTTCTATGCTCCATATGGTCTGAGGGTCATGGGCATTGTGAGCGATTGGACTAATATCAACTTATAAGTGAATACATACTATGTGTGTTCATTTGTGTCTAGGTTGTTTGTGTTACCTCACTCAGGAAGATATTTTCTAGTTCAATCATTTTGCCTAACAATTTCAGGAAGTCATTGTTTTTAAATGTTGTATAATAACCCACTGTGTATGTGTACCATATTTTCTGTATCTATTCTTGTTGATAGACATCTGGGTTGTTTCCAGGTTCTTGTTATTATAAATAAGGCAGCCATGAACATAGTGGAGCTTGTTATATATTGGAGCATCTTTTGGGTATATTCCAAGAAGCAGTATAGCCGGGTCATAAGTTAGAACTATTTCCAATTTCCTCAGGAACCACCAGACTTCGTTCAAAAGTAGTTTTACTAGCTTGCAGTCCCACCAACAATGGAAGTGTGTTTCTCTTTTGCCATATCTTTATCAACATCTGCTTTCACTTGCATTTTTTACCTTAGCCATTCTGACTGGTGTGAGGTGAAATCTTAGGGTCATTTTGATTTGCATTTTGCTGATGACTAAGGATATTGAGTATTTCTTTAAGTGTTTCTCAGCTAATTAAGATTCCTGAGTTGAAAATTCTGTACTTAGCTCTGCACTCCATTTTTAATAGAGTTCTTTGTTTCTCTGTAGTCTACCTTCTTGAGTTTGTTATATATTTTGGATATTGGCCCTCTATTCAATATAGAATTGGTAAAGATCTTTTCCCAATCTGTGGGTTGCCTTTTTGTCCTATTAATTGTGTTCTTTGCTTTACAAAAGCTTTTCAATTTTTGAGGTCCCATTTGTCAATTGTTAATCATTGAGCATAAACTATTGATGTTCTGTTCAGGAAAATTTTCCCTATGCTCATGTGTTCAAGGCTCTTCACCACTTTCTCTTCTATTTGTCTACATGTAGACTGCCAGTAAAACCAGCACTATATGATGAAAATGCTGTTATTTTTCCATTGCATCATTTTAGTTTCTTTGTCAAAGATCAAGTGAATATAGGTGTGTCGGTTCATGTCTGGGTCTTCAATTCTATTTCATTGTTCTACTTGCCTGTCTTTGTACTAACACAATGCAGTGTTTATTGATCTATAGAAAGCTTGAGTTCAGGGATGATGATTCCCCAGAAGTTCTTTCATTGTTGAGAATACTTTTTGCTATACTAATGTTTTGGTTATTTCAAATAAATTTGCAAATTGCTCTTTGTTAATCTATGAAGAATTGAGTGAGACTTGTGATGGAGATTGCATAATATCTGTAGATCACCTTCAATAAGATGTCCGTTTTTACTGTATTAATCCTGTCAATTTATTAACATGGGAGATCTTTCTAACTTCTGACGTCTTCAATTTTTTCTTCAGAGACTTGATGTTCCTGCCAAACTGATGCATACTGATATACTTGGTTACAGTTACATCAACGTATTTTATATTATTTGTGACTATTGTGATGGGTGTCCTTACCCTAATTTTCTTTTCAGCCCTTTTATCCTTTGAGTGGAGTAAGGCTACTGACTTAATTCTGCATCTATCTACTTTTCTGAAGTTGTTTCTTAGCTGTATGATTTCTCTGGTAGTATTTTTGGTGTTGCTTATGTATACTATCATTTATTTCATCAGTAAATATGGATATTTTGACTTCCTCCTTCCCAATTTGTATTCCTTTGATGTCGTTTAGTTATCTAATTATTCTGGCCAAAACTTTGAGTACTATAATCAATAAGTAGGGAGAAAGTGGGCAGCTTCTTTTGTCTCTTATTTTAATGGGATTGCTTTGAGTTTCTCTTCACTTAGTTTGATGTTGGCTATTAGTTTGCTGTATATTGTTTTAATTATATTTAGGTATGCACCTTGAACTCCTGATCTCTCCAATACTTTACATGAATGGGCGTTACACTTTTTCAAAGGCCTTTTTAGAGTCTAATTAGATGATTATGAGGTTTTTATTCCCTTTAAGTTTTTTTATATAGTGGATTTCCTTGATGGATTTCCATATAATCAACCATCCCTGCATTCCTGGGAAGAATCCTACTTGATCATGATGAATAATCATTTTGATTTGTTTTTGGATTTGGTTTGCAAGAAATTTATGGAGTATCTTTCCATCAATATTTATAAGGGAAGTTGGTCTGTAGTTCTTTTTCTTTTTTGGGTATTTTTGTGGCTTAGATATCAGTGTAACTGTGGCTTCATAGAAATAATTGGGTAGTGTTTCCTCTGTTTGTATTTTATGAAAAAGTTTGAGGAATATTGATAATGGATCGTTTTTGAAGGTCTTATAGAATTCTGTACTAAAACTATCTGAACCTGGGCTTTTTTGGGGGGGTGGGGGGAAGACTTCTAGTGACTGCTTCTATTTGATTGGAGTTAAAGGGGCTGTTTAGATTGTTTATCTGATCTTGAAGTAACTTTGGTCCCTAGTCTGTTTAGAAAATCATTCATTTCATCTATGTTTTTCAGTTTTATTGAGTATAGACTTCTGTAATGGTATCTGATGATTTTTTTTAAATTTCCCCAGTTTCTCTTGATATGTTTCCTTTACATTTCTGATTTTATTAATTTGGATACTTTCTCTGCACTCTTATTAGTCTAACGGTTTACTATCTGTAGTACCCTGAAGGGCTGCCATGCCCTGGCTGAGACTTTCCATGTGCTGCTGTCTACTAACTAACATTCTGTGGTTCCTCTAAAATCAAACATCCTGATGTAGGCATGGTGCCCCAGGAAGGGAATTTATACTTGACATCCCATTGCCCCCCAGTTGAGTTTTTATTTTTCCTTGAGTTTGTGTTTTTCCTTCCCTGTTTTGGTGTATATATTGAACCTGCTCAGTAAAACTTTGGCATTCTCTCATAATGAATGACCCATGTCTGAGTCTTTCTTTAATTTCCCTTGCCTATGCCCAAGCTCAGTATTGTGGCAGTGCTGGTGCTGTCAAGTAGAGGTCCCACCTAGATTGGGAAAGGGAGGAGAAACTGACGGGATGGTTTCTGAAAGAAGCCTGCCATTTCAGTGAGTTAAATGTATTGGAGAAGTGGTGTAGAATCAAACTGAAAGTAGTAAGTGGCACTATGAGAGTTTGATCATTTTGATTGTGTTATGTGGACTAGGAGTTCCTCCCTACAAGTAATGGTACAGAATGATGCAGCTAAGAAATTATTGCAAGAGGTGGAGAATAGCTCCAGTTCTGAGGGAGATTTTAGAAAAGAAAAAAAATTGAAGAAATACATGGTCAAAAAATTGGAAGGGGAGCCTGGAAAAGGGGAAGCAAGAGCAGTTAAGCAACTCAGTCCCCGGATGGAGGTGAGAGCAGCCAGGACAGCACAGTGGCCTGACCAGGGGTATTTTTGCTGCTGCAACAGTAGTGGAGGCAGGTGGCTGCAGGAGCTGCAGAGGCTGTGGTCCACACCAGCCATGCTAAATAAAAATAAGACACAGAAAGAACCACCAAAACTGGTGAAATGTGTAAAAGCTTCAAAAGAAGGACAAGATACAGTAGAAGTTGAGATAGCCAGCAGGAAAATCAGTCTTGCAGCTTGTTGGGGGCCGACTTTTAGCAGAAAGCAGATATCAGCTTTGCAGCCATCTTGAGCCATATACCCTGACATGAGATTTAGATTACAATAGCCTACAACAGCTGAGCACACTCCGATAATCTTGGTTTAGATACCTTGAGATTAAAGGTGCCTGAGATTAAAGGTGTGTGTGATTAAAGGTGTGTGACTTAAGAGTATGACTTAGAAGTATAGAGGTCAGAGTTAGAGACAAGACCTAAGGGCATGATTAAAGGTGTAACTTAGAGGTGTGGCTTAGAAGTAAGACATATAAAAGGCAGAGGCAGACAGTAGAGATTCAGACTATAGAGGGAGAATCAGACAGGAGACACTTAGAGGAAGAGAGACTGAAGAATAAACGGGATTGAATCACACCCTGTCTTGTCTCCATTCTTTGAGTCTACCCTCACCCTCGCTCTTGCTGAACCCCGACCCACAGACCAAAGCAGCAGTGGCTGCCCAAACATGGGTCAGCCCGGGCCTCAACATTTTGCCTGGGCTGCAACATTATTTTGGCCGCCCCAACGTGGGCTAGTGTGGACCCCAACATTATTTTGGCGCCTGAACAGGGACTCGAGCTTGGGCCTCAACAGCAGCTGTCCGGTCTTTGGCACCTACTAAAATAAGAGTCCCTCAGCCAATCATACTTCCTGTGAAGAAAGACAAATGGCAGAACTCAACATAGTTTAATTAGTTTAATGACAGCAATAATAGAGAACTCTAAAGAATTCTATCTTTAAAAGATGTTCCTTCTGGGGGTCAAGAGAAGCTTTTCATGCAGAAGCTACATCAGTGTTGTATCCTCTTTGACTTTGCTTCTGACCCACTGAGTGAACTGAAGTGAAAGGAAGTAAAGCGAGCTGCACTAAGCGAGATTGTAGAGTATATTACCCACAACCCGAATGCCATCACAAACAGAGCCCATTTACCCTGAAGTTGTCCACATGTTTGCAGTTAACATGTTTCGAATCTTGCCACCCTCATCTAATCCTACAGGAGCAGAATTCGATCCAAGAGAACATGAACCAATGTCAGAAGCAGCCTGGCCTCATCTACAGATTGTTTATAAATTTTTCTTAAGATTTTTATAATCTCCAGATTTCCAGCCCAATATATCAAAGATCAGAAGATACTAATCAGGAGTTTGTATTTCAGCTTCTAGAAATCTTTGACAGTGAGGATCCTCTGGAGAGGGATTTTCTAAAAACAACCCTGCAACAGAATCTATGTGAAGTTCTTAGTCCTGCATACTTACATCAGGAAACAGATCGATAATATGTTTTATAGTTTTATCTATGAAATAGAGCACCACAATGGCATAGCAGAATTACTGGAGATCCTGGGAAGTATAATCAATATATTTGCCTTACCACTAAAAGAAGAGCACAAGATTTTCCTTTTGAAGGTGTTGCTACGCTTGCACAAAGTGAGGTCCCTGAGTGTCTACTATCCCAAGCTGGAATACTGTGTCATGCAGTTTTTAGAGGACAGCACCCTCACTGACCCAGTGGTAATGGTACTTCTCAAATACTGGTCAAACACTCACAGTCCAAAAGAAGTAATGCTCTTAAATGAATTAGAAGAAATTTTAGATGTAATTGAAGTATCATAATTTGTGAAGATTATGGATCCTCTCTTCTGACAGTTAGCCAAATGTGTTTCTAGCCCTCACTTCCAGATGGCAGAGCTGGAACTCTATTGCTGAAATAATGAGTACATTATGAGTTTAATCAGTGACAATGCAGTGAAAATTCTGCCCATCATGTTTCCATCCTTATACTGCAACTAAGAGACCCATTGGAACAAGACAGTACATGGCTTGTTATACAGTGCTCTGAAACTCTTCATGGAGATGAACCAGAAATTCTTTGATGATTGCAACCAGCAGTTTAAAGCAGAGAAATTCAAAGAGAAGCTAAAAATGAAAAAGTGAGAAGCATGGATTAAAATAGAAAATCTAGTCAAAGTGAATTACCAGGTACTAAAAGAGAGTAACTGGGGAGTGTTGAGGCTTTGTGTGACACCTCCTAGGAAGGAGATGAAAATTTAGACCTTGAAAATGAGAGAGACAAAGAGGGTTTTAGAAAAGCAGTTGTCCTCTCTAAGGCCATGTTAGCAAAAAGAAAGAAAAGACTGTTTCACAGCCCTCCTGATAGCAGAAGAAAATCGGGAAAAGTCCTGCTTTCTCTCTGGCTCCTAATGGAGAAATCCTTAGTTCTGCTTTTCCTGTCTATTGTCTGTCCTAGGCATGCCAATCTGTTAATTGTCTTTTTTTGTTTTACTGTTTGAATGATTGTTGTTTTAGGTTTTATGTTAAAACAGTGTTTATTGAGTATGATTAAAAACTCACAACTTTGATATTACAAATTTGGTTTCACTAGTTACTCAGGAGAGATGGAGAAATGGCTCAGCTATTAAAGGCCAGGCTATAGTGGAAACAGCATATTTAACTTTAAAAATTATCTCAAAAAAAAAAAAAAAAACAAACAAAAAAGGGGTTGTTAATCTCACCTTGTGCAAGATTATTCTTTATTTTACATATATTTTAAATTTTTTATTAGTGGATAAGGATGCATTGTCTGCAGCAGACAGACATTGAAAATGAGCCCAGAAGGCACTGGGCTTAGTGAAATGGAAAGAATTGTCATCAGGTATATGTAAAGGCCCTGCCTGACTCTGTGTTAGTCAGGGTGAGAGGTTCTGTTTGTGTTTTTCCTAAAGTTGATGAAAGTCTTGTTTGGATTCCTGAGCATTGTGTGTGCCCTGTCACTATGGAGCCTCACCCGGTCAGAGATATACTGGAGCTTTGTGAAAAACCCCGCAGTTCTGATGTCAGTGGGAATAAGTAGCTCAGCCTGGTTGGTCATAGTTTCCACCAATAGGAATACTGAAAAAGCTGCAGCAGAACTGATATTAATTTGCCTCTTTTGCAGACAGCAGACCCAGTCCCAGGCAATTACTAAGCAGGTGCTTGTGTCACTGGCACAAGAAACCCTACTGCCCAGGTTTGTCTGAGTCTCTACAGAGAGTGGTTAGTCAATGACAGGCAACTCATTTACAGTTCTTACCTACTTAAGACATGGGACCTGAGGCTGGTAGGGATTCCCAATGACAGGTAATTGGTGTTGATAGAAGGTGACCTAAGACCGATGCTATTCATCTATAAAATAAAAATGGAGGACCTATAGGACCCTGAAGGGCTGCCTTGCCACGTCTAAGTCTTTCCGTGTGCTGCTGTCTACTAAGTAACATTCTATGGTTCCGCTAAGATCATTGCATCCTGATGTAGGTATTGTGCCCCAGGAAGAGAATTTACACATGACATCCCATTGTTCCCCACTTGAGTTCCTGTTTTTCCTTGCATTTGTGTTTTTTCTTCCCTTGCTTGCTGAATATATTGAACCTGCTCAGTAAACATTTTGACATTCTCTCATAAGAAATGACCCAGTCTGAGCCTTTCTTTAATCCCCCAGGCCTACACCCCAGCTCAGTACCATGGCAGTGCTGATGCTGTCATCTATCTTGTTGATTATCTCGAAGAAGCAGTTTTGTTGATTCTTTGTATAGTTCTTTCTGTTTCTACTTGATTGATTACAGCCTTAAGTTTTATAATTTTCTATTGTCTACTCCTCTAGAGTGTATATGCTTCTCTTTTCTAGAGCTTTCAGGTCAGATGATAAGCTATAGTGTATGCTCTCTAAAGTTTCTTTATGGAGGCATTCAGAGCTATGAGTTTTCCTCTTAGCACTGCTTTCCCTGTCTCGCATAAGTTTGGATATGTTGTGTCTTCACTTTTACTGAGTTCTAAAAAGTCTTTAATATCTTTTTTATTTCTTCCCTGACCATGTTATCATTGAATAGATAGTTGTTGAGTTTCCATGAGTTTGTGGGCTTTCTGTTGTCTTTGTGGCTATTGAAAACCAGCCATAGTCTGTGTTAACCCAATAGAATACATGGAATTAATTCGATGTTCTTGTGTTTGTTGAGATTTTATTGTTTTTGACTATATAGTTGATTTTTTAGATGGTACCATAAAGTGCTGTGAAGAAGGTATATTCTTTTGCTTAAAGGTGAAATGTTCTGCAGATATCTGTTAAATCCATTTGTTTCATAAGTTCTTTTAGTTTCACTGTGTTTCTGTTTATTAGGTTCTGTTTGTATGATCTGTCCATTGGTGAGAAGGGTGTGTTGAAATCACCACATAATAATACAACTATTATTTCATGAAGTTCACTGTGTACTTTGAGGTTCAGTAATGTTTCTTTTACAAATGTTTATGCCAATTCATTTGCGGCATAGAGGTTCAGAATTGAGAGTTCATCTTGATGAATTATTCCCCATCTTTTTTTTGATAAATTTAGGTTGAAAATCATTTTGTTTGATATTAGAATGGTTACTCCAGCTTTTTTTGGGGGGGAGGGACATTTGCTTGGAAAAAATTTTACCCATTCTTTTACTTTGAAGTAATGTCTGTCTTTGACTTTGAGGTGTGTTGCCTGTATACAGCAAAATGCTGGGATCCTGTTTACATATCCAGTCTGTTAGTCTATTTCTTTTTATTGGGGAATTGGGTCCATTGATATCAAGAGATATTAGGGACCAATGATTGTTGGTTTCTCTTAATTTTTATTTTAGAAGTGGAATTATGTTTGTGTGTTTCTCTTCTTTTGGATTTTCTGTGAAATGATTACTTTTTGTCTTTTTCTAGGGTGTACTTTTTCTCCTTGTGTTGAAGTATTCTTTCTATTATCCTCTGTAGTGCTGGATTAGTGGAAATATATTGTTTAAATTTGGTTTTGTCTTGGAATACTTTGGTTTCTGCATTTATGGTAATTGTGAGTTTTTTTGGGTACATTAGCCTGGACTGGCCTTTTTTTTCTCTTAAGGTCTATATAACATCTGCCCAGAATCTTCTGGCTTTTATGGTTTCTGTTGAGAAGGCTGGTGTAATTCTTATAGGCATGACTTTGTATGTTACTTGACCTTTTTCTCTTACTGTTATGAATATTTTTATTTATTTTTTTGTATTTGGTATTTTAATCATTATTTCAAGTGAGGAATTCTGGTTCCATTTGTTTGGTGTTGTATAGGGTTTTTGAATGTTTATGGGCATCTCTTTCCTTAGGTTAGAAAAGTTTTTTCTATAATTTTGTTGAAGATGTTTGCTGGGCTTTTGAGTTGGGAATCTACACTCTCTTTTATACATATTATTCTCAGGTTGGGTCTTTTCATTGTTTCCTGAATTTCTTGAATGTTTTAAAATAGGAGCTTTTTCCTTTTTGTGTTTTCCTTGACAGTTGTGTCTATTTTTTTTATTGTATCTTCTGCTGCTGATATCCTTCTTCTCTTCTATAACTTGTATTTTGTTGGTAATGCTTGTGTCTGTGACTCCTGTTCTTTTTTCTACATTTTTTTTATCTCCATGCTGTCTTGCTTTGAGCTTTATTTAATGTTTCTATTTCCATATTTAGATCCCTGACAGTTTTGTTCAAAATCCTTCATCTATTTGATTGTGTTCTCCTGTATTTCTTTAAGGGATTTATACATTTCTTTTTTAAGAGTTTCTACTTGTTTTCTTATGTTCTCCTGCATTTCTTTAAGGGGGCTATTTATGTGCTTCTTAAAGTCCTCTATCATCTTCGTAAAATAAAAGTTTAGACCTGAATCTTAGTTTAATGGTGTGTTGGGATATCCAAGATTTGCTGCAGTGGCAGAAAGGTTCTGATGTCAAACTAATTTCTTTTGCTTATGTTCTTATGCTTGCCTCTTGCCATTTGTTTATCTCTGGGGTTATCTGGCTTCCCTTTCTCTGACTAGAACCTGCCCTTTCTATGAGCCTGTGATTCTGAGATCCCATGATTCTGTGATCCTGGACCTGTCAGAATACCTGGGGAGCCAAGCTGAAACTGGGGTATAGAGTGGGTATAATCATGTTCAATGCAGGCCATCTGCTCCCACCACAAGTGAGAACTAGAAGGCATGAGGATTTCTGCAGGGAACTTTAGGGCATTTTCTTAATTAATGATTCATGGGAAAGATCCCTGCCCATTGTAGAATGGACCATCCCAAGGCTAATGTTCCTGGACTCTAAAAAAGAATGCTGAGAAAGCCTTGAGAAGCAAACCAATAAGCAGCCCCACTCCATGTCCTATCAGTAATCAGAAACTGTGTTTTCCTCTGTTTCATCCTCCTATGCAAAAGATATGTCTAAATGTATGCTTCTCTATGTAGTAGAAGGTGGTATATGGTCCTAAGTCTTTCCCTTACATATTACCAGAAATTCACCCTTTATCTTCTTTTTCTTCCTTGAGCAATAATTGGTCTTTGCAAAGAAGAAAACATAGAGGTTTTAGTGAAAAAAACTATAATAATTTTCTGAAAATGTTGAAATAAACACTTCAGGAGGAACACAGAAGAATGTGCAATCTCAACTCTGACCTCTCTTCTAATTATATTTCCCTCCTATCTTGACACAGTCTATAGTCATTTAAGAAGACAGGTTACATAAAGGATTATCTAGTTCCAATTGGTCTGTGGGCTTGTTTGTGAGCATTGTCTTGATTGTTAATTGATTCAGTAATACACAGCCCACTGTGAGTCAAATTGTTGCTGAGGAGGTGGTCCGTGACTATATAAGAAAAGTAAATGAGCATGTACAAACAAGTCAGCAAGAAGTTTTCCTCTATGATTTCTATTCAAATTTCTGCCTTGACTGCATTCAATCTTGCACTGTAATTTGGATATGTAAGTCAAGTAATAATTTTCTCATCTAAGTTTCTTTTGGTCAATGTGGTTTATCACAGTTATAGAAAACCTAAACATTGTTAATTTTGAACAGTCCCCTAAACTATATGTAGAGTCCCAGTACTAAAAATAAACATAACATCCATCATTTCTGTACTTGTATTAGAGTCATATAGTAATATTATGGATTATTTATATAGAACATTTTTGTAGTGCTTATATTTCAGTTACAAGGTTTTCAAAATTTAGATGTAATGTAAAGTATAATTTAAATTATATAATAATTTAATAATTTAATTTAATTTTAATAATTTATTAATAATAATTAATAAGTTAATTTAATAGTAAAATTTAGATTTAATTTAAAGTATAATTCTTCCACACAAGATCACAAAACCTCATGTTTAAAGGTTTGAAAATGGATAAATTGGTGTAATATATAAATCTAAGTCTTTCAAACAATGACATTTTAAATAATCCGGACTTGTGAAGCAAGGACACTTTCTTCCATGGAAAAAGAATTTAGCTATTTAGTTCCACATATAAATGCTTCTCACAATATGGGTGAGAAAAATTGAGAGCAAATCATTAGCATTATAATGCACTGCAATATAAGAATTAGAGAAGATAAAGAATTCTTACCTAATCTAAATTTCCCTCAGGAAAGAAAAAAAAGAATCTACAATAATGTTGCAATGTAGTAAATTAGATTAATAACAACAAAGCATCATCAACAACAATTATATTATAACCAATTAGACAATTTGGTACATAGGAGCACAAAACATGCAGCTCTTAAATGCCTTTGTCCCTACAGGTACAGAACAGGGACAGAACATGAGTAATGGATAGAGGCATTGGTATTGGGTATCAGGCACTTAGTATGTATAACAGCAGAGCTAAAATTAGCTCAATGGAAACAAAAATTCTGCCCTTTCCCAACGAGCAGATATAATTTCATTTATATACTTCCTAAATCTCTAGTACAAAGTAGCCACATTCCCCAGTATTCATAAAACTCTGGTGCCTAATCTAGTTTCATACTGTAGATATAAATAGTACCACTTATAGGGTAGCATCCAACATGATTAACTATATTTCACTATTGATATTGTCATTCATTATAAAACCAGGGAGATTTGTCCCAGATGCATGTCTATAAAAAGCCAAGAAACCCTTAGCTACCAGCTAAGGGATGGTTAATTTGATCATCAACATTAAAGGACTCACAATATTCTGGGTGGCAGATCTCACTGAGTGCCAGTAATGATGCTTCCAAAGAGGTTTAACTGAGATGGCTGAACCATCTCTAGGCATGGGAAGTACCATTCCACTGGCTGGCATCCTAAAAAAAAGAACAACATGAGTCAAGAAACTAGTATTCATATTTCTGCTTTCTAACTTCATAAACAATAGGCCCAGCTCTCTCACACTCCTGCTACCACTCCAGAATCACTATTGGCATGACACTTTCCCAAACATGAGGGACTCCTTCAAACTTTGAGCCAAGGGAATCTCTCTCTTTCTTCACTCCATTTTGACAGAGAAATCAGACCAGTGTCTAATGCACAATTGAGGTTTACCTTTACCTAGTGAGTTGCACAGGAAGATGAGCTCCTCGTATGTATAATATTATGGCTATTTATAGCCCCAATGAAATTAATGAAATTATTAAAACTATTAGAAAAACTAGTAACTAGAATATAATCCCTAGTGTATAGAATTCAGATGTCATACATATTAATAATATGAATGTAATCAAGGCATATTCTTACTTGGCTAGAATGTCAGTTGGATTTGTTGAATGACAAGTTAGTGTTTAGCTTCTGACAGTCTTCTTCCTCCAAGAGGAATTGAGTCCAACATGGAAAATGAGGGTCACACTTCTGCCTATTAAATTGCTATTTGGGGTCCATGAATACTTAATATTCCTAACCAATGTTACTGAATGATGATCTCTGATGGGGATCAGCCAAAATCTACTTTTTGTATTTGGTGCTGAGGACTGGACCTAGGACTTTGCTTATGTTAACCAAGTTCCTGGCCCTCAGCTACTTCCCATCTCCTTTTAAATGTAGCTCTTTATTTTGTTTTGTTTTAGAGTCAGGATCTCATTAACTTGTCCAACTTTGTTGAACTCATTCTTGTAACTCAGAAATATTATGAATGTATAATTTCTTAGTCCTTAAAAGTATTTGGAATAACAGGTTTGTTCCACAGACGAGACATCCAAAGTTTAATAAGCTCTGCAAGTTGTCAGGATATTCTGAGATGTTTAAGATGCTATGTAAATGCCAGATTTATGGGGCTATATGTCACTTTCTTCTCTTTGAGTTGAGAGAAATATTAAACAACAATGACTGAATTTCAGAAAAAAATAGTTTCTGAAGGCTAACTCACACAAATTTGGTTTTGAACATAACACTTTTGGAGCTGGAGATATGCTCAGCAATTAAAAGTGCCTACATCTCTTGTAGAACATTAGATTTGTTTTGTTTGCTTGTTTTGTTTTTGTTGCTGAGACAATCTCTCATCTTGAATGCCCTATAGAATATTTTGAATTCCTAATTCTCCTTGTCTCTCCATCCAAAGCACTGGGATTATATGTATGTGCCTCTACAAACAGTTTTGTGCTACTCTGGATGTCACATCCAGGGATTTGTGTATTCTAGACAAGGACTTTGTCAACTGAGCCATGTCCACAACTTAAAAATAACTTCTGAATAATGATAATGTGACACTTTTTTCCTTTAATAAACACTAACTTAGAATAGTAATATGAGAGGTTATCCCTGTGGAAAACTGTATACAGAATCATAAAATCTCTGTAAACAGTAGTACAACTTCTCCTAAGGCTGCTGTTAATAGCCAAGTACTATAGAGATCAAGAACAATGCACACTCAAAGCAGAAGTTGAATTTATGTTTAAATAAAATTTTTAGCATTATTGTAGGTTTCATTTATTCTTTTCACAGATGATAATTTGTTACACTTTTCCTGGGGAGACAAGATATTTACACTTTGGTTAACTTCATAAAAGACTCCATTATAGTTGAAAGTAATGATAACATGTAACCCAAAGTAGATAAAGCAATTAGTTTTGGGGGAGTTACCTATTAGAATTTGGGTGAAAGGTTACATATAAGACCAGGAATGGCTCAAAGGAAATTGAAACAATAAGAAGTCCTCCCAACTCTGGTTGCTGGACATGAGGGCTGCACTCCTGTCACTCTTAGTAAAACTTTTCTGTAGCTGGATGAGACATAGAGTCTTTCTGAAGATCAGGAGATCAGAATCTTCTCCTGTCTGGTGTTTATTGTGTCTATAACCAGGAAAGGGACCTTCTTGGGACTTGAAAGTTTCTGCTTTATTATATAAGTAAAGTTTCCTATTTCTTGCTTTTGATGCACCTCCCCTATCCTTACTTGATGGAATAGATTTACTCAGAGTGGATTCCATATGACAGATATCCAGACATCAAATGTTGTCCATTAATATGCCATTATTTTCTGTACATGCTAATACTTTTTTTACATATGTTAGTTAAAACATGTGTGTGCATATGTTTGTCTATGTATATGTATGTAAAGGCTAGATGCAGATGTCTTCTCAGTCACATTTTTAAAAGTGTTTCTCTCATTGAAACTGAAGTTCAATAGTTTGCCATGGATGGATGTTCAGTGTACTATAAGTATCTTCCTTTCTCTATCTAATCGGCTCTGGAGTTACCAGTGCATATCAATACATCTGAAATTTGACATGTGAAATGTGAATCTGAAGTCATATTCACATCTGCCATAGTGGCCACCTTCCCAGCACCTAGATTCAATTGAACAATTACTACTTCTGAATATTTCTGGCAGAGGATATTAGAACCATAGCTTAGGAAGTAGAAAAGCTGGCTATGCATGAAAAAAACCTGAATTCAGTCCAATGTATGCACATGGTAGCCAACAACCACCTGGATCTCCAGTTACAGGGCATCCGGTGCCCTCTTCTGACCACCACAGGGTCCTATATGTACAAGGTAAACATAAACTCATAGAGGTACACACACACACACACACACACACACACACACACACACACACTTAAGAACATATTTTATAGGAAGATAAAAGATATACGGCTTTAACAATTCTGTCCTCTCAATTTTTTTCCTTGTTTACCATACATCTCAACCAGTTTTTCATTCTAAATTTCTTCCAGTAATACCTACCATGCCATCTCCCTCAAATCTGCTTCTCTTTCATTTCTCTTCAGAAAAGATAAGGCCTTCCAAAAATATTCATTGAACTTGACATAATACAATAAAAGAAGTCTACAAAGGTAACACTATCTAAGGTTCCTAGGTATGGGGGATACAGAGATTGAACTATACATGTTCTGTAACCAGATAAGACTTTCAATGGAGGGATTTTAAAATTCACTCAGCTACAAAACCCTTAACCTACACTTTGTCCTGCATAAAATATGTACTGAAGGAAAGACGGCACTGAAATTGTGGAAGTAGCCAACCAGTGACTTGTCTAGATTAAGATGCATGCCACATGAAGGAGCCTATCCATGTCATTATCTGGGAGCCCAGTACACAGGAGCTGAATAGCCCAGAAACAAAAAGTAAAACTAAGGTCAAAATTATGTTTCTACATGGATGAGCAGTTTTGACCTTGGCTAGCCAACTTTCTCCCTAATAAAGCTCTTCTAATTGCATCCAGGTATGGTGTCTTGCGAGTTTATGGGTGGTTGAGATTTCCTGAGACTCGAGGAAGGGTCTCCCGAGTTTGGGGGTCTTCATTTGGGGACTCATCCTGGATTTTGCGATCATCCTAATCCAAGAACCCACTGTGAGGTAAGGGAACACTGCAGTTTTCTGTCTGTCAGTCTGGTTGTGAGTGAAATTGTCTGATTTCTCATGTGCCATTTTGTCTAGGTTTGTCTAAGTTGTTTGGTTTCTAAGTTGTTTGTGCCCACCTGTCTGAATCATTCGGTTTCTGAAAAGTGTACTTTCATTTTGGACTGGCAGTTGTTTCTGTCTCATGAGGGGCAGTAAACCGTTTCTGTCTTGAGAAGAGATAAACGAGTGACTGACAGATATGTTGTGAGGTCACTAGCTGCTGCACCCCCAGAGACGTCTGGGGGTTCATCTAGGTGATGGAGACAATGTGGAATCCCTCTCGGCTGGCAATAGGTTTATCTAGGTGCCAGAGAGGATGTGGAATCCCTCTCAGCTAGCACTGGCAATTGAGACGATTGGGATCTAGTCTCTTTGTGTGTTAACAATGGGGCAGAGAGGAAAGGTCAGGAATGGCCACCACAGCCTAGGGCAGCCGTTGTTGTGCTCTCACTTGTTGTGCTCTCATGGCAGTGTGTCTATTTTTGGGTTGTTCATTGCTGGCATGTTAGAAATCCGTTAGACTTGGTCCAGCATAGGCTGGCCAAGTCATCTGAATCTGTTAAATATGAATCTGTGAAGACTGACCGCGTTGTCTGGTTATTGGAGTCTTAATTGAGAGGCAAAGGCAGGTGGATTTCTGGCTTTCTATGCCCTTATTGTGTAACTTGGTCTCTGTGCACATGGCAGGGGAGAGAACTGTCTGTATCACCTGGTTTATGTGCCGCCCATGAGATGGGTGAGCTATTTATGTTGTTTGTGTGTGTGTGTGTGTGTGTGTGTGTGTGTGTGTGTGTGTGTTTTCTTGGCAAATTGTCTGTTGTGTTAGCCATTAATCTGTGTTAAACATCCTGACTTAAAAAGAGATAACATGATCACTGGCAGAGAAAGAGATGAAGCTGCTGGTACAAGAGTGCTACCTCAGAGCAGAGAGGTGGGCAGGTCCTTTAGTAAGGGGCACCCACCGCAGTTTGTGTTTGTGGTTTGTGTTTGGACAGCCCGCCTACCGCATGTAGGGTATCCTCCAGGTAACACCAAGTGCCCAGCCCGCACTTGATGGGTGACAGCTCGTGGTTCCTCAGCACAGTCCCCTTGAACCACCCAGCCATGCAAGTTGGCTGCCACCTTAATGGTGTGTATAACTGTACTGGGGACCTGGGGTCACTGTTGTAACAAATCTGCGGTATTCCACCTGCCGCCTATGAAAATAGATAGAGCCCAGGTGATAAAAAACCTGACAGTGGATCCAGGGCAGCTAGACAAACAGCCCCAACAAGATTATTCACCTGAGAGTTATAGTTATATATTTTTTTATTAAAAGTATAGTGAGTGAATAGCACTGAGATTTCTAAAAAAGAGCAAAGTAAACAAGTAGCACTGAGATAAGTCATGTGATGTGACTCCAGCTTAGAATCTTTGAACCAACAAAACTGCCTGCAGACAGGTCAGACAGGTCAGGCAGGTTGCTTACTACAAGAAGTTACAGGCTGTCCTGAGTCAGAGAGCCAAAAGAATAGGCCTCCATTTTGGTACAGATACAAATTTATAGTAAAAAGTAAGTAAATAATCAAAGTAATAGATAGGCCAGGATTCCTCAGGCATCTAGATCTTGTGCCCAATATAGTTACCTAGATAAATCTAGTAGAAGAATACACTTCCCCCTGATAAAAGCCTTTCTTCCACAAGACCCTTGTAGGTTCTGGTCTTCAGGAGTAAAGAACAAGGGAGGACACCGGAAAAAAATGTTCCCGCAGACATAGAGACCCCATCAATTGATCAGGCCATGGTCAACAGCAGGCTACAGAAGGTAAGGGACACTCAAAGGCCCACACCAGATCCCGTTGATAGATCTTGAGTAGGAACATGAAACCCCACTAATTTTGACCAAGGCACATGAAGTTAAACAGGGAGGCTAGAGAGACTACAAGATAAGTCATTAAAATGTTTAGTGTAAGTCTAGAGAAGAAGAGTGGAGAAGGTTTAGTGTAAGTTTAGAGAAAAGGAGTGGAGAAGATAAAAGATTTAGTGTAAGATAAAAGGTCTAGTGGAAGTTGCTGAGACTAGAGAGAGGTGAGGAAAAAAAGGTAACAGGAAAAGAATTCACAGAAAGCAGAGAAGAGGGATGCCAATCAAAGGGAGATAAGAAACTCCTTGAAAAAGACCAGTGTGCACATTGCAAGTAAAGGAGCCAGCTTTGGGGTCCAAGAGGGCCCCAACAAATAGAAGCCAGTGTCAGGAAATCCCAGGCCTTGAAAAACACCCCAAATGGCAAAGATATTAGCTCTGTGTGAAGACAGCTATTGAGATAGATGGGGCGGCTTGGAGCCACCCAACTCTTGATAGACACAGGGTCCTCCTCCAGGTCAATGGGCCAATATGTATTCATGGACTACCCGAAAAACAGTAGACTAAGAGATGGGCTGGGTATCCCATTCATTTATGGTCATCCTAGACTGTCCCTACCCTCTGTAGGGTCGAGACTTATGCCCCTGGATGTTGGGCCTTGGACGAGGTAACACCATTTAACCTGTTACCTTCAGTCACATAGGACAGGTAGAGGGTGTGACTAACAAGTCTCCACCTCCAGAGATTTAAATATTAATAAATTATCAAAAGGCCAGGGGCATAGCTAATTAAATTATTCCCTCCCTTTTCTCCCTTCCCTATAAGATTGATCTCCGCTGGCTTTGGCGAGGGAAGCGTGTACCACTTGCGTCCATTCACCATGCCATGAACAATAAAAGCTTTGGTAAACTGGACTCCACGTGTCCATGGTCTCTCCACCTGATTCCCAGCTTTTGGAACTCTGGAACCTTGCCGATGCAGCCGCCGGCCCGCCCACTGACAGCTGTGTGAATGCGGGATCCTCTGCTCCCGAGGGGTGGGAAGCCCGCCTGGGACCCTGATGCCGGACCGCCTTGGGACCCTGCTGCCGGAGAGGACTCCCTCCCCCTGCCCACGAGATTTCTTCCCATCACCTGGATGGAACCCAAGATACACTTCCTACCCATCTAGCTGACAAGAACTCATGGGTAGAGGAAAGGCTTCTCCTACTGACTCAAGCTAGGAGCCGAGGTAACCTGCTTTACAGACGGGAACAGTTTTCTCAATGCTGGTCAGAGACAAGCCAACATTACTGTGGTGGACACAAATATCATCTGGGCTGATTCCCCACCCCTAGGATCTTCAGTGCAGAGAACAACCTTGGAACCTGGGGCCGACAAGCAGGTATGCTTTTGCCACAGCCCATGTCTGCAGGGCTATATACAAAGAGAAGAAACCCTGATGAAGCCAGCAGCTGTAAATATTCATTGCCCAAGACACCAAAAGGGAGGAGACTCAGTGGCCTGAGATATAACTGGGCAGATCAAGTGGCTTGATACATGAGCCCTTCCCGGTTTTGGGCCTATGAGATGGCCTCACTTAAAACACAGAGTAAGAGAAAGAACTCAGATTGCTAGCCATCCTGCTAGCTACTATCTAGAGGAAAAGAGGCAATGGTGCACACAAGAAGGGAGAACTATACTCCCCAGAAAACAAAAGACTTACCAGGCTAAATGTACAGATGGACTCTTAAGATATGAGTGCAACCAAGCAGCCAAGAGATTTAAAGCATATAATGGGCCTCAGGTTTGGGGCCAGAGAAATAATAAGACAGTGTAAGATATGTCAGCAAGCAAAGCCTTATTAGACTTAGAATAAGTAAGAAAATACCTAGGAGAAAAGAGCCTAGAATAGGGACCTTCCTGAGGTTTCAAGTGTCCTAGGTAATTAGATCAGATAGCAGCCTTGTTTTTGTTTCTAAGATAAGTCAGGAATTGTCAGAGATATTAGAGACTAATTAGAGGCTCCACTGTTTGTACTGTCTCCAAAGTTCAGGACAGGTAGAGATAATATATAGAACCCTAAAACTAAATTGCCCTTGGGAACTGGCACTGGCTAGAGTGTCCCTTGTACTTGTTCCATACCCAGAATGTCCCTTTTGTGTGAGAAATGATTTTTCAGGCTACTAAGAGACTGTTCCTGGTGTTGGTGACCATCCTTGAAGTTCACCAACACCTGTGTCTGATGCCAACTGGAGAACATCCAGATGCCTGAGCAACCCCCTGCTGTTTAGCTCAAGGTCATCTGCTATTCTACAAGGCCAGAAAGCAGCAGGCCTTGACTCCTGAGACATCACCACTCTGGAGGCACAGGGAAAATGCCACCTCAGAGGGTGGGGCTTAAGGTGTGTACACCCAAAGTTAAATGACAGCATGTGATTCCAAGATTGAAATCAAAATGTGAATCTAGAGTTATATAGATTTGTTCCTTTTTGCAATTTCTCTTTATTATATATGTGATTTCATGTGTATGTAAACAACTATGTGCCACAAAATATGTTAAGTCAGAGGATAACTTGGAAAGTGTGTTTAAAAAGAGAACCCTAGCCAATAGAATAGAGCCTGAGGACCCCTGATAACACATACTTAGTGCCTAAGATTGATAAATGATAGGCTTGCAGCTCTGGGCTAACACCATGTGTCTCCACTTCTATCTTTGATGAGAGCAAAAATTATTGTATACTTGTCCAGCTAGTTCCCCCTGTTTTCTATCTCCCTACAGGTACTCTTGAATGTGAGTTTGAGATGCACCCTAGATGCTTCAACAGAGAGCCTATTTCCTTGACTCTAGCCATTATATTGGGACTAGGAGTGGCTGCAGGTATAGAGACAGGTGCCGTTACATTGATACGGACACCTCATTATTTTCATCAGCTTAGAGCGGCCATTGATGTAGATTTGAGAGCCCTAGAACAGTCAGTAACAAAGTTGAAAGAGTCATTGACTTCCCTCTCAGAAGTTGCTCTACAAAATAGAAGAAGACTAGACTTGCTGTTTCTTAAAGAAAGAGGTTTATGTGCTGCTCTAGACAGGAAGATAGAGAGGCACAGCAAAGTTGATTCCAGAGTTGGTTCAATAACTTTTGTTAGAGGAAGGATAAGTGCTGTTCAGCTTTTTGTGTTGCACCATCAATATAGAGCTTTAGGTCAAGAAAATGATAATTATGATGACACTGGAGTTTAAACTTTTCTAAAGATCCTAATCGGAAAAAGTGGGGTGAGAATAGACTTATTAATAATTGAGTTTTTATGATTAATAAAAAAAAAAAAAAAGCTTGCTGGCCTTTTGTCAAAATTCTGTTCCTGCATGGATGAGCAGTTTTGACCTTGGCTAGCCAACTTTCTCCCTAATAAACCTCTGCTAATTGCATCTAGAAAAAAAAGTAAAACTAAAAATTAAATAAAATGTCAAAGAACTGATTTCTAATGCTATTCTGCTAAACTTGTAGACTGGTGCTTAGCACAATTATTATCACAGAGGTATCATATGGAATGATAAATACAGATGCAAAGATCCACATTCAAACATTAGGAGAGGTTCAATGAGTCCTGCCGAATAAGGGAAAGAAGGATTGTAGGAACTTGAGGGGTCATAGATACCATAAGAAAACCCACAGAATCAAGTAACCTAGGCTCATAGGGGCTCAAAAAGGCTTGTCAACAAGGAAACTGTATGTTTCTGACTTAGGCCCTCTGTAACTATGTTACAGATGTGTAGCTTGTACTTCTTTTAGGACTTCTAACTTTGGAAGTAAGGGCTTCCTTTTGGGAACCTTTACCTCATATTGGTTTACCTTGTACAGCCTTAATAGGAAGGGAGGTGCCTAATCTTACTCAAACTTGAAATGCTGTATTTGGATGATATCTATTGGATGTCTGTCTTTTTCTGAAGAGAAAAAGAGAAGTTTATATTGGCAGGAAAGATGTGAGAGATGGGACTGGGAAAATATCAGGAAGCAGACAGTGTGTCCATAATATAATATTAATAAGAAGTAAAATTTTGAAAAGAGAAGACTAAGTACAAACTCTAATATCAAGGATGGATGAGGCAACACAATAGGAAGATAAGGGTCCCAAGAGCAGATTGAAGAGTCCAGAGTCTATAACACATTCAGCTCAACTGTTAGGATCTCCATAAAAATAACAAACTAACAACCATAATACTTATGAATCCTAGGAGTTTCCATTACACTTTGTTTCTATGTCCCCCCTTTAACCTTTTACCAAATGACCCTCAATTCCAGTTATCTTTCTCCATATTCTCTCACTGTATTTTTCTTCCATACCTGATGCCTTCTGTTTCCATCCTCATATACCTAGTCCACTTGTAAAATCTATTTTATTTCTCCTTCCCAAGAAGATCCCTTCCCCAGAAGATCCATAGAGTTCTTCTTCTTACTTATCCTTTTGGGTCCCTGGATTTTAGTATGACTATTATTTGCTTAACAGATAATTTCCAATTGAAAGTGTGTATATACCATGTTTGTCTTTTTGGGTCTGTGATACCTAACTCTGGATGAGTTTTTATAGTTCTGCCAATGTGCCTATGCATTTCATGATACCGTTCTTCTTATCAAATGAATAATACTCCATTGTGTAAATTTATCATATTTTTATCCATTCTTGGTTGAGGGACATCTAGGTTGTTTCTCATTTCTAAGTTCTGTAAATAAATCACTATAAACCAGGTTGGACAAGTGTCTTTGTGGTAGGATGAAGTGTCCTTTAGGTATACACCCAAGATATATATATCTTGAAATAGGTGGATTCTTACTTTTCTGAGAAAATACCATATTGATTTCCATAAAAAGGTTACACAAATTATCATTCCCTCCATTAATAGAGAAGTGTTCTCCTTGCTCTACATCTCCAACTTCTGGAACTGTCACTTGTTTTATTGGTCGTAAGCATTCTGACAGGTATAAAATGTTATCTAAATGTAGTTTTGATTTGCATTTTGTTTATGCCTAAGGATATTGAACATTTCTTAAGTGTTTTCAGCCATGTGAGTTTCTTCTATTTTATTTTATATGTACCCAGTGGTTTTTTTTATTAATTTCATTATTTGGTTTGTTAATTTCTAGGTTCTTAAGTTCTTTATATATTTGGATATTATCCCTCTGTTGGGGATATTAATTAATAACATTAAATTTAATGTTAATGTAATTTTAATGTAATGTAAATGTAATGTTAATGTAATTAAATTTAATAACATTAAATTTAATTAAAATTAATGTTGAGTCATTAATTTTTATTTTTTATTTATTCTGTAGGTTGTCATTTTGTCTTATTAATGTTTACATTTGCCTTTCAGAAGCTTTTCATTTTCCTGAGGCCTCATTTGTTAATTTTTTACTTTAGTGCCTATGCTATCAGTTTTCTATTCCAGAAGTTGTCTCCTGTGCCATGTTCAAGGCTATTCCACTCTTTATCTTTTATCTTGCCCACTGTATTTGGTATATGTTGACTTCTTAGATACATTTAGATGTGAGTTTTGTCCAGGGTAATAAATATAAAGGTATTTGCAATCTTCATCATTCCTATACTCAATTATTTCATTATAGCAGCAATATTTGTTGAAGATACTTTTTTCCATTGTTTATTTCTGGCTTCATTGTAAAAAAGTCAAGTATTTGTAGATGTATAAATTTCTGTCTGTTCTTTGACTGTATTATTCTGATCAATGTATCTATTTCTATGCCAATGCCATGAGCCTTATTACTATAGCTTGAAAGCACAGATGGTAAAATCAAGGAAGTGTTTTATTATTCATGACTGTTTTAGATACCATATATTTTCCCCTACGATGCTGAATAATGCCTGTTTAAGGTTTGTAAAGAATTCTGTTGGAATTTTCATAAAAATTGTATTTACTCTGTAGGTAGGTTGCTTTTAGTAGGCTAAACATTTTTAATTTGTTCATCTTACAGATCTCTGACCATGGGAGAACTTTCCACTTTCTGATAGCTTTTTAATTTTTTTTTAAAGTCTTGAAATTTGTATGATACAAGTTTTTTGCTTGATTGGATAGAATTACTCCAAGATATTTTATATTATTTGTAGTAATTGTGAAGGATATTTTTGTGTCATCTGTATAAATGTGGGCTACTGATTTTTCCAACCACTTTAATGAAGGTGTGTATCAGCTATAAGATTTTCCAATAAAATTTTTTTGGTGATTACTTATGTATACTATTACATCTATATTATACTGTTATATATATATATATATATATATATATATATATATATATATGAATATATACATATGTGTATATATACACATGTATATATTACATATTATTACTTTAACTTCCTCTTTAACAAACTGTATCCCTCTTGATCTCTTTCATATTTGTCTTATTGCTCTAGTTAATACTTCAATACTATATTGAATAGATACATAAAAATTGACAGTCTTGTTTTTTCCTTGATTTTATTGGAGTTGCCTTGAGTCTCTCTCCATTTACTTGTTAGCTATAGGTTTGTTGTAAATTGTTTTTCTTATGTTCAGTAATGTTCCTTTGATTTCGACTATGTCCAAGTTTTTTATAATGAAAGTGTGTTGATTTTTTTTCAAACAGTTTTCAGCAACCAATGAGATGATCATATATGTTTTTTAAATTGTTAACATTTTGACTTACATGGACTGACTTTGTATACTGAACCATCCCTATATCTCTGGCATGAATGTAAGTTAGTCATGATGAATTCTCTTTTTGGTGTATTATTGGGTTTGGTTTGCAAGTATTTTCTTTAATAGTCTTGAATCTATGTCTCTAAGAGAAATTTGTCTGTTCTTCTTTTGCCTTTGTTTCTATTATTGGAATAATTTGAGGACTATTCACAGTTCATTGAAAGTCTCATAGAATTCAGAGAAAAAAATCTGGTCATAGACTTCTGTTGTTGTTTAACTTTTTTTTTTATTTACTTATTTATTTTTTTTATTAGATCTTTCATTTACACTTCAGATGCCATCCCCTTTCCCCATTCCCCCCTTAGAAAACCCCTATCCCATGCCCCCTTTTCCTTTTTGCATTTATACATTTTTTTAAAAAATGTTAATCATAGGCTTTATAAGTTTGGTATTGTTCAATCAGAGGTGTAACCCACTACCCAACCTAGATATATCTAGTATCTTTGACTGGTGGTGATTCATGAACATCTGCTTCACTGTCTCCCCCCCTCTATCTCTCTTTCATCACCTAGCTTCTCTTCTCCTTCTTCTTCTCCTCTTCTTACTCCTTTTCTTCCTCTCAGTACTCCTCCCACCTTAGCTCCTCCTACACATCACCCTTCCTGTTAAAAGGAAACTTTTCTCTCAAAATACAATTAGAGCATAATTATGCCAATTTGTACCAGTGAGGTACAAGATAGTCCTAATACCCAGTCCATCCTTTTGTTGACTTACCAGCACCTCTGTCATCTCTCCTAACTAAAACATTTAGTTCTGAACCTGGCTTTAGGATGAAAGTCAGCTGACGACCATACACTCAGATCTTTTCTCTCAAGGTAAATAGCTATAAGCTTTCAACCCCGTCAGAAATCCAGAATGACTGAGTTGAGTATAATTGTGGGAAGCACAAAGCATAGCTTCTAAAACTTAGCCAATTTATAGAGACCTCTGAACACCTGGACACTCGCTCTACTTCAAAACGTTGGAGCATCTGTTCTTCTGCCTTCTGGCCCAGGATCATCTGACAGACCTTAGTGCTGCAGAATTATTAAGGGCTGATTACTCTGTCTAGGCAGATATAATCAGTTGACTATTCTGCAAGTGTGTCCTTTTCTGGACAGTAATTTGTCTGTAGAAGGAAAGTGGCAATTCTTGCCTAGTGGCTTTCTCACCACAACTGGAGTAACTCCAAGGATGCTCAATTTCTTCTTAGAATTTAACACAGGAAGCTGTCTGGAGCAGACAGGTCTCTAATGAAAATGAACATTAATACTGAAATGTTTGTCATGTCAATTCTAAGGATTTCTGATGTTTTGAAAACCAGCTATCCATGTAAGGTAATCTGGACTGTTGCCTGTTAACTCCACTCAGCTATTTCTAAATAAAACATAGAGAACACCCTTATAATAAACTCCAAGTCATGAATTTGCTATAGTCCCTTAACTCACAGGCTGACCATCTCAAATCAGTTAAAAAAGTTGAAGAAGGACTGTGTCTAAGCTTTGTATTCCTAAGTGTGTTATACTGGTACAATGCCTATGAGAGTAACAATATTCATCTCACTCTTATATCACTAAGAAGCTCATGCCAATGAAAACCTTAAAATTTGTAAACAAAGTAAATTGGTGCCATTTAAGAATTTATATCTTCATCTTGATATTAATTATACAGATTTCTACTAATAGGTTATGGCTATGCAATAAACCCTAGCCAATCCTCTCTATTCCAACAAAACCACTACTTTTCCCTAGAGAGACAGCCCAACATTTACCACCTTAGTCCCCATGCCCAGGGAGTAGGGGCGCTGACTCATCATTAGCTTCTTCAAGCTGATTATGGGCGTTGAGATATTAGAAGAGGAGTGGGGGGGAGAGCAAATTGACAATCCTCTGATGCTGTGTATTTGCTGCCTCCAGAAGGAATTCACAGACCTCAGAGGTTTGAGCAGGTCTGCCCAGCTTGCTTGTTGAGTAGATACACCAAGGCTGATCATTCTGCAATATACAATTCTCAAAACAAATTTTAGTATCAAGATAGTTTTTTTTTTTTTTTTAGAAGAGGGCTGACATTTTATTAAGAATGTTGGTTCTAACCACTTTTCTATTTTCCCCCTCTTTTATTGGATATAATATTTACATTTCAAATTTTATCCCCTTACCATATTTCCCCCACCACCCAGGAACCTCTTATCCCATCCCCCCTCCTCCTGCCTCTATGAAGGTATTTACCCACCTACCCTCAGCCTCCCTCCCCACCCTCAGATCCCCCCCCCCCAGTGCTCAGCCTTCAAGGTACTAATTATCTTGTCTCCCACCTATGCCCAACAGGGCCATCCTCCCCTACATATACAGCTGAAGTCATAAGTCTCTCCCTATGTGCTCTTAGGCTGGTGGTTTAGACCCTGGGGAGCTCTGGCTGGTTGGTATTGCTGCTTTCTTCACGGGGCCACCAGCCCTTACGGTTCACGGTTCCTTCAATTTACTCTCTAACTCCTCCATTGGGAACTTTGATCAGATTAATGGATAGCTGTGGTTATCTGTCTCTGGGTATGTCCGACTCTGAGAGACCTCTAAGGAGACAGCCTTATCCGGCTGCTGTCAGCTTTCCCATCCTGACATCCCTATCAGCGTCTATTTTTGGTGACTGCCTATGGAATGAATACCCAGATGCAATGGTCTCCCTACAACCACCCCTTCAGATTCTGTCCCACACTTTGTCTCCATATTTGCTCCCTTGGTTATTTAGTTACTCCTTCTAAGAAAGACCTAGGCATCCTCACTTGCTCTTTCTTCTTCATGAGCTTCATGTCGTCTGGTAGTTGAATCTTTGTTGTTTCAAATTTTTTGGGCTAATCTCCGCTTATCAGTGAGTAAATACCATGTGTGTTCTTTTGTGATTGGGTTACCTCACTCAGGATGATATTTTCTAGTTCCATCCATTTACCTAAGAATTTCTCGAATTCATTATTTTTAATAGCTGAGTAATATTCCATTGTGTAAATGTACCACATTTTTTGTATCCATTCCTCTGTTGAAGGGCATCTGGGTTCTTTCCAGCTTCTGGCTATTATAAATAGGGCTGCTATGAACATAGTGGAGCATATGTCTTTGTTATTTGTTGGGGCATTTTCTGGGTATATACCCAGAAGTGGTATAGCTGGGTCCTCAGGTAGTGCTATGTCCAATTTTCTGAGGAACCGCCGGACTGACTTCCAAAGTGGTTGTACCAGCTTGCAACCCCACCAACCATGCAGGAGTGTTCCTCTTTCTTCACATCCTCGCCAGCATCTACTATCATCTGAGTTTTTGATCTTAGCCATTCTGACTGGTGTGAGGTGGTATCTCAGTGTTGTTTTGATTTGCATTTCCCTGATGACTAAGGATGTTGAGCATTTCTTAAGGTGCTTCTCTGCCATTCGAGCTTCCTCAGTTGAGAATTCTTTGTTTAGCTCTGTACCCCATTTTTTAATGGGGTTATTTTGTTGTTTGGCGTCTAATTTCTTGAGTTCTTTGTAAATATTAGATATTAGCCCCCTATCAGATGTAGGATTGGTAATGATCTTTTCCCAATCTGTTGGTTGCCGTTTTGTCTTGTTGACAGTGTCCTTTGCCTTACAGAAGCTTTGCAATTTGATGAGGTCCCATTTGTTGATTCTTGATCTTAGAGCATAAGCCATTGGTGTTCTGTTCAGGAACTTTTCCCCTGTGCCTAGGTATTCGAGGGTCTTCCCCAACTTCTCTTCTAATATTTTCAGTGTACCTGGCGTTATGTGAAGGTCCTTTATCCACTTGGAGTTGAGCTTTGTGCAGGGGGATAAGAATGGATTAATTTGCATTCTTCTACATGTAGACCTCCAGTTGAGCCAGCACCACTTGTTGAAAATGCTGTCCTTTTTCCACTGGATGAATTTAGCTCCCTTGTCAAATATCAAGTGACCATAGGTATGCGGGTTCATTTCTGGGTCTTCAATTCTGTTCCATTGATCGTCCTTTCTGTTTCTGTACCAATACCAAGCAGTTTTTATCACTACTGCTCTGTAGTACAGTTTGAGGTCCGGAATGGTGATTCCCCCAGAGGTTCTTTTATTGTTGAAAATAGTTCTCACTATCCTAGATTTTTTGTTATTCCAAATGAATTTGTAAATTGCTCTTTCTATATCTATGAAGAATTGATTTGGAATTTTTATGGGTATTGCATTGAATCTGTAGATTGCTTTTGGCAGGATAGCCATTTTTACTAAATTAATCCTGCCAATCCAGGAGCATGGGAGATCTTTCCATCTTCTGAGATGTTCTTCAATTTCTTTCTTGAGAGACTTGAAGTTCTTGTCATACAGATCTTTCACTTGCTTTGTTAGATTCACTCCAAGATAATTTATTTTATTCGTGGCTATTGTGAAGGGTGTCATTTCCCTGATTTCTTTCTCTGCCTGTTTATCCTTTGAGTAGAGGAAGGCTACTGATTTGTTTGAGTTGATTTTATATCCAGCCACATTGCTAAAGTTGTTTATCAGGTTTAGGAGTTCTCTGGTGGAAGTTTTAGGTTCACTTAAGTATACTATCATATCATCTGCAAATAGTGAAATTTTGACTTCTTCCTTTCCTATCTGTATCCATTTGACTTCCTTTTGTTGTCTAATTGCTCTAGCTAAGACTTCCAGTACTATATTGAATAGGTAAGGTGAGAGTGGGCAGCCTTGCCTAGTCCCTGATCTTAGTGGGATTGCTTCAAGTTTCTCTCCATTTAGTTTGATGTTGGCTACTGGCTTGCTGTATATTGCTTTTACTATGTTTAGATATGGGCCTTGAATTCCTGATCTTTCCAAGACTTTTAACATGAAGGGATGTTGAATTTTGTCAAATGCTTTCTCAGCATCTAGTGAGATGACCATGTGGTTTTTCTCTTTGAGTTTATTTATGTAGTGGATTACATTGATGGATTTCCGAATATTGAACCATCCCTGCATTCCTGGGATAAAGCCTACTTGATCTTGATGGATAATTGTTTTGATGTGTTGTTGGATTCGGTTTGCGAGAATTTTATTGAGTATTTTTGCATCGATATTCATAAGAGAGATTGGTCTGTAGTTCTATTTCTTTGTTGGGTCTTTCTGTGGTTTAGGTATGAGTGTAATGGTAGCTTCATAGAATGAATTGGGTAGTGTTCCTTCTGTTTCTATTCGATGGAATAACTTGAAGAGGATTGGTATTAGGTCTTCCTTGAAGGTCTGAAAGAATTCTGCACTGAAACCATCTGGCCCCGGACATTTTTTGGTGGGAAGATTTTTAATGACTGTGTCTATTTCTTTAGGCGTTATGGGACTGTTTAGGTGGTTTATCTGCTCCTTTTTTAACTTTGGTACCTGGTATCTATCTAGAAAATTGTTCATTTCCTCCAGATTTTCCAATTTTGTTGAGTATAGGCCTTTGTAGTAGGATCTGATAATTTTTTTTAATTTCCTCTGTTTCTGTTGTTATGTCTCCCTTTTCAGTTCTGATTTTATTAATTTGAATGCTGTCTCTGCGCCCTTTGGTTATTCTGGCTAAGGGTTTGTCTATCTTGTTGATTTTCTCAAAGAACCAGCTCCTGGTTTTGTTGATATTTTGTATAGTTCTTTTTGTTTCGACTTGGTTGATTTCAGCCCTGAGTTTGATTATTTCCTGCCCTCTACTCCTCTTGGGTATACTAGCTTCTTTTTGTTCTAATGCTTTCAGGTTTGCTGTCAAGTTGTTGATGTATGCTCTTTCCACTTTCTTTTTGTGAGCACTTAGAGCTATGATTTTTCCTCTTAGTACTGCTTTCAATGAGTCCCACATGTTTTGATATGATGTGTCCTCATTTTCATTTAAATCTAAAAAGTCTTTAATTTCTTTCTTAATTTCTTCCTTGACCAAGTTATCATTGAGTAGAGCATTGTTCAGTTGCCAAGTGTATGTCGGTTTTCTGATGTTTTTGTCCATGTCAAAGACAAGTCTTAATACATGGTGGTCTGATAAGGTACTGGGGATTATTTCAATCTTTTTGTATCTGTTTTTTTTTGAGGCCTGTTTTGTGACCAATTATATGGTCTATTTTCGAGAAGGTACCATGAGGTGCTGAGAAGAAGGTATATTCTTTTGTTTTAGGATGAAATGTTCTATAGATGTCAGTTAAGTCCAATTGGTTCATAACTTCTGTTAGTTTCATTGTGTCTCGATTTAGTTTCTGTTTCCATGACCTGTCCATAGCTGAGAGTGGGGTGTTGAAATCTCCCACTATTATTGTGTAGGGTGCAATGTATGCTTTAAGTTTTAGTAAAGTGTCTTTTATGTATGTGGGTGCCCTTACATTTGGGGCATAGATGTTGAAAATTGCAAGTTCCTCTTGGTACATTTTTCCTTTCATGAATATGAAGTGTCCTTCTTTATCTTTTTTGATTACTTCTGGTTGAAAACTGATTTTATTTGATATTAGAATCGCTACTCCAGCTTGTTTCTTGGTACCATTTGCTTGGCAGATTGTTTTCCAACCTTTTACTCTGAGGTAGTGTCTGTCCTTTCCACAGAGGTGCATTTCCTGGATGCAGCAAAATGTTGGGTCCTGTTTACGTATCCAGTCTGATAGTCTATGTCTTTTTACTGGAGAATTGAGTCCATTGATATTAAGAGATATTAAGGAAAAATGAGTGTTGTTTCCTGTTATTTTTGTTATTGGCATTGGAGATATGTTTGTGTAGCTACCTTCTTTTACGGTTTTTGGAAGATTACTTTCCTGCTTTTTCTAGGTTGTAGTTTCCCTCCTTGTGATGGAGTTTTCCACCAATTATCCTTTGAAGTGCTGGGTTTGTATTGAGATACTGTGTAAATTTGGATTTGTTGTGGAATATTTTGGTTTCTCCATCAATAATGATTGACAGTTTTGCTGGGTATAGTAGTCTGGGCTGACATTTATGTTCTTTTAGGGTCTGTATGATATCGGTCCAGGATCTTCTGGCTTTTATGGTCTCTGGTGAGAAGTCTGATGTAATTCTTATAGGTCTGCCTTTATATGTTACTTTGCCTTTTTCCCTTACTGCTTTTAGTATTTTTTCTTTGTTTTGTACGTTTGATGTTTTGACTATTATGTGGCGGGAAGTATTTCTTTTCTGGTCTAAACTATTTGGAGTTCTGTAGGCTTCTTGTATATTTATGGACATCTCTTTCTTTAGGTTAGGGAAGTTTTCCTCTATAATTTTGTTGAGGATATTTACTGGTCCTTTAAGTTGGGAGTCTTCCCCCTCATCTATTCCTATTATCCTTAGGTTTGGCCTTTTCATTGTGTCTTGGATTTCTTGTACATTTTGGGTTAGTAGCTTTTTGAATTTTGCATTTTCTTTGACAGTTGTGTCAATGTTTTCCATGGTATCTTCTGCACATGAGATTCTCTCTTCCATCTCTTGTATTCTGTTGGTAATACTTGTGTCTATGACTCCTGATTGTTTTTTTTAAGTTTTCTATCTCCAGGGTAGTCTCCCTTTGTGATTTCTTTATTGTTTCTACTTCCATTTTTAGATCCTGCACGGTTTTGTTTAATTCCTTCTCCTGTTTGGTTGCATTTTCTTGCAATTCCTTAAGGGATTTTTGTGTTTCCTCTCTAAGGGTTTCTATCTGTTCTTTGAGAGTGTTATTTATGTCTTTCTTAAAGTCCTCTATCATCATCATGAGAAGTGATTTTAATTCTGAATCCTGCTTTTCTGGTGTGATGGGGTGTTCAGGGCTTGCTATGATGGGGGAACTGGGTTCTGATGTTGCCATGTAACTTTGATTTCTGTTGCTTACGTTCTTGCGCCTGCCTTTTGCCATCTGGTTAATTCTAGTGCTACCTGTACTTCTGTCTCTGATTGAAGCCTGTCTTTCCAGTTGTCTCACTTGTGTTTGGTCTTCTAGGAGTCCAGATGTCTTTGTGATTTTTTCCAGCTGCCCTGATTACAGTGGTATCTCTAGGATGCCTCAGGATATGGTGCCTCCTATGTAGCAGTCCAGCTAGATGTCTGCTGTTCTGGGTGCAGTGTCTCCTCTTGGATATCTCAGGGTATGTTGTCTGACACTCTGAGTTCAGTTGTTCCTCTGTGGCTCTGGGTTGAGCGGACCTTCCAGTATGTCTCAGGCGGTGACCGGGGTCCACACAACTGCAGACCTGGTAAAGGTCTGGTCCGGGACTCAGACTCGGGAGATGGGCAGAAAAGGGGTGCTAGCCGGCAGGGGCGCGGGGGGAAGGGGGTGGGGAGGGGTATCTGCTGGGTTCTGAGCACTCAGGGCGCCCAGCTATGAGCTCAGGGTAGTATGTGGGTTTTCCTACCTAAAGCTGGTTGTGGGATCTGTGGATCCCCCCGAATATGTCTGGCGGAATCCGGGGTGCACTCACCAGCAGGCCTCAGACTGGAGGAGGGGCGAGCAGCAGAAGGAGCGTGCTAGCGCTGGCTATGGGTTCTATGGATCCCCCAGAATGTGTCTGGGGGACACCTGGGTGCACTCACCCGCAGGCCTCAGACTGGAGGAGGGGCGAGCGGCGGAAGGGGCATGCTAGCACTGGCTATGGGTTCTATGGATCCCCCAGAATGTGTCTGGTGGATTCCTGGGTGCACTCACCCGCAGGCCTCAGACTGGAGGAGGGTTGTTTAACTTTTAATGACTACTTCTACTTCTTTTGGGATAATAGGTCTATTTAAATGGTTTATTGTTGGGCCTAACACAAGGTCTAATCTCCATTTCACTTCCACCCTTTAGTCATGTACACAGGTGGAGGGCGTGAACAGGCCCTAAAGAGATTTACATACCTGAAGGCCAGAGGTGGAGCCAATTAAACATTCCTCCCCAGCCCCTCCCCCCTTCTCCCCTCCCCTTTTAACTCAGGTCGATCCTGGGTTTGAGGGGTATGCATCCAGATCCATCCACGATCCGCCATGTGAATAAACCAGTTTTGGAAACCCAAGGGCTTCCTCGTGTGTTGGGGCTGCGCTGCTATGAGGAACCGTGAGGAGCCAGGGAGAGACTTTTAGTTAATGAACAGCCGGGCCCAACTTCCAGCTGGAGAAACCCAGAGCGTTTCCAGCCGACTATCCACAGTATGACAGTAGGAACCTCGGGATCCCCAAGCCTTTTTTTCCCCACATCTGGCGCCTCAAACGTGGAGCCTTAGAAGCCACACAACCAAGCAGCTACCGATACCGCGGGAAGGGTAAGCCCCGAACTCTTGAAACAAACAATCTGTTTTTTCCTCCTGTGTTTCAGTCGGAAGCCATCGCGCGGATTTAAATAAGCCAAGGGAGCTTTTGCTACCTCCTGGCCAGGGCCACTCTCTGGTGCTGGTTCAAGGCTTCCCTGGCCTCTGCTTAAATCCCGACAGCCCACAACGGGCGTTGGCAAAGACTCTATCTAGACTCTCTCTAAAACAAAAAGAAATCTGGTGACGCAGCAGCCATTTAAAAGCCATAAGGGCGGCTGCCAGTTCTTAAATCTGCGGGAAGGCTTGGCGCTCTTGGACCATTGTGGAATCCCCCAAAGCCAATAGGCCAAGGGAACGTTCCCATTGGACAAGGCGTTTCTCCTCTTTTCTATCATGGGAAACTCCACCTCACGTAAATGTTCACCCCAAGCCAGGCAAATATATTCTTTACTAAAGACCCATGGGATAAGAATAGGCAAAAAGCAAGCCTCCTTGTTTTGGGAGGAAGTCCTTCAGATAGCACCATGCATGGCAGAGGATAATATTTACAGTCCAGACTCTTGGAGCAAAGTAGCTTCCCTTATCAAAAACAGAGATAAAAAACCCCCTTGTGAGTTTTTGCCGATCTTAGCTACAATTCGGCAATGTATAAGACCATCAAAAATAGGATGTCTATTGATATAAAAATAGATGTGAGAACAACACAGCTACTGGGGCCCCTCAGTTAAATGAACCCAAAAGCCAAGGTCCCAAAAGTCACCTGGTTTCAGACCTTGAGGCCCTTACCCAACTAATAAGAGAAATAAAATCCATATACCCACCCCTTCCCCCTTATGCCTTGGAGGAAATGAAACCATGTGCTCCTCCTGTCCCTCCCTCCCCCATCCAAAGGCAAGGCTTCATTAAAATACCAAAGGAGCTTTCCCCTGCCTTCCCTCTTACCTCCCAACCAAAGAGAGATAAGTCCCCTCCCCCTCCTCTTAGCCGCAAAAGTAGCAGTCCTTCAAAATCCATAGATAAAACCCAAACTGCTCAAACATTCCCAGTTAATATCCACCCCACTCGAACTAAACCACTTAAATGGCACCCTATCCAAGCCTCCGACCTAAAAGAACTCAGGCAGGCAGTGAAGGAAGATGACATTCATGCACCGTGGACAAAATCCCTCCTACAGAGCCATATTGCCAACTTAAACACCCCCCAAGATTGGAGAGATATTTGCCGTTCTGCCCTTCCTGATCCAATGTTTCTAGAATGGGAGGCGTATTATCGTGATGAGTGTCTTCAGCAAGTCAGGCAAAACCAGGGAAGGGAAGATGACACTCCATGGGGTTTTAAAGAACTCTTTGGCCAGGAAGATTTCTCTACTGGGGCACAACAGGCAAGTCAGCCAACAGGCTACTATGACCAGGTCCGCCTCTGTGCCATTCAAGCCTAGAATAGGCTTACCCCACCTTCAGGGTCACAAGACCCTGCCCACTCCCTGCTCTCCCTTCATCAGAAGCCTGGAGAACCTCTATCTGATTTTATCTTCAGAACTAAAATGAGCTTAGAAAGAAAAATCTCCAACCCCACAGCTAGGGACCTTCTTCTTAAAACCATTGTTTGGGAAGGCATGACTTCTGAGTCTAGACTAGCCTGCCAGGGTCTCCGGGAAGAACATCATGATAGGTGGATTGTGGCAACCAGAGAAATAGGAACTGCATCGCACCAGGTCACATCCATAGCTCAGGCATTTGTGGCAGCAGTAAAAACAGAAGGAATCTGCTTCAAATGTGGGGAGACAAGACATTGGAAAGATGAATGCCCTACAACCTGCCATCTTCGGGGCCGGGAGACCCAGCGAGACCTCGAGCTCGTGCGTCCCCCGCCCCCGAGCCGCCCGCTGCGAGCTGGCCCCTCCTCGACCTCCACCGCGCTAACCGGTGCCCAGAGAGAGCGGAGAGGCGGCATGAGCGAGGCGGCTGAGGCCACCACCTGCGACACCACGCTCCTGCAGGCCGCTGACCCCGCGCCTAAGAGCCCTGCGGCCAGCGGCACGCCCCAGGCCCCGGCGCCAGCCGCGCCCCTCGCGGGGAGCCCCGGCAGAGACACAGCCCCCGGACCCGCCCCGGCCTCTTCAGCTCCCGTGGGCAGCGAGGACTCGGAGAAGAAAGTTCTCACCACCAAAGTCCTTGGCACTGTCAAATGGTTCAACGTCAGAAATGGATATGGATTTATAAACCGAAATGACACCAAAGAAGATGTGTTTGTACACCAGACTGCCATCAAGAAGAATAATCCACGCAAGTATCTGCGCAGTGTGGGGGAGGGAGAAATTGTAGAGTTTGATGTGGTTACAGGAAAAGGGGGTCCTAAAGCAACAAATGTGACTGGCCCAGATGGAGTTCCAGTAGAAGAGAGCCGCTATGCTGTGCGCCTTAGACCTCCCCATAATGCTGGTGAGATTAGACAGATGAAAGATGGAGTCCCCAAGGGAACACAACTCCTGGTCCATCAGAATCCAACCTACCACCTGAGGTTCCGCAGGGGACCCGCTCACCCACGTATGAGCCCATATCGTTCCCTACAGGTGGTAGAGCCAGCTCCAAGAGTGTTCTCCCCAGTTATTGCCCACAGAAAACCTCTCCCCAAAACTCCAGGACAGTGAATAATTCCCAGCCTAGTTCACAAAACTAGGCAGGCTTCTTTCTGTCTCCCCCCTCTTTCTCCACGTGTTCCTTGTTAGCTTCTTCTAATTTTTAGCTACTGCCTAGTTCAAAAGACTAGGCCCCACTCTTTCTCCATGTGTTCCTGGTCAACTTCTCTACTTTAACTCCTCCTCTTTCTCTCTGTCTCTCCCTCTCCATGTGCTTTCCAGCTCAAGGGCAAGATGGCAGACCCCCTAGCCTCCACTTTGCCCATCCCCCAGCTCCACAGAGAGGGCTCCTTCACAGACAACAGCTGTCTTTCAAGTCACAGTGCCTGCTGTGACCCTCCTAAGACTCCTTCCTTAGGTGAGAGATTCATATAGCCTTTCACTCTCTGACTCTTAGCTCTCCTATCAAGCCTAGGTATCTCTCCCTATAAACTTCAAGTTAACCTTTTGATCCTTCTCTACAATTAAAATTTTTAATAAAAAGAAAGGTGGATACGGGTCCTCTCTGCCAGAGCACCCGGCCGCCACATCGCAGAACAAGGCCCCTCCCCACTGCTTCTAAACCCGCCATACTGCTTCTCCCCAACAGGAGGGCCTGCAACAAATGTTCCTGTTTTTCAACCAAAAAATTTTCCTTTTCTTTCTAACAGGAACACCTAGAGCAACAATGCTTGTGTTTTTCAACCAAAATGTTTGTTAATTTTTTATTTTAATGCTGCCTTTTCTCTCTAATATTCGTGATATATGTCCAACATTATTTTTTTTCAACCTTTATAATTTCTTCAAGGTTTAAAAGCCATCTAATTTCCTTCCACAGTTTAAGTAAACGTGCTGATCACCATTTCTTGAGTCTTAATTAACAACTAATTTCTTTTACAGGCAAACTGTTGCTGCCAATCCCAAATACAAAATTAACATTGTTTTTCTCCCTCAGCTATCCAAGATACCTTCTAAGACAAAATTTCCTCAAACACCTTTGCTTTTCCAGGATCTTAACGACAGGCCATAAGGTGCTTGTTCCCAAGCAATTTAATGCTCCATATCCAGCCTACAGACATCTCCCTACTGGAGATGCTCCTTCCCTCCTGTGATTATCCTACAGGTATACCCACAGATCCAACAGAGTCCAGCCATCCTCTGGAACCTGCCTAAGATGCCAAGCTGCTTTCTCCCAGCCACCTCATCTGACTGCAGACTCCAGAGACACGCTGAGATCCAGAGACAACACCACCTCCTGGAACCTGCCAAGCTGCCTTCTTCCAGTCATCTCATCTGACTGAAGAACCCAGAACATGCTGAGATCCAGAGACCCACACCAGGCTCCAGAGATGCACGCCAGAACCCAGAGATGCTCACTACAGAAGACAGATCCAGACCTTCCAGCTACAAATGAACTCTTTTGCTAAAGTCACATAGCTAAAGTTACATGTTAGTGAGGAAAACATAATGTCTATTTAGATTAATCAGATGTCATTACCCTCAAACTATACAATCTGTATTTAATTGTTTCAATGATTCCCTGCCTTCCAAACCCTACCCTCAATTCCCATTACCCTTGACTTGGTTATGCTACACCCTCTGGCCTACATAGTGTTTTATTTTGACCACCTCATCCAAAATTTTCACTAAAAACAGTGAGATGTTGGGCCGTGGAGACATGGTTTGGACATAGCCTGGTTGAACGGGTTTTAAACCCCGGAGACCCTTTTAGGGACGGTAGGATGTTTAGCCCTGTTCCTAGGCCCCCTTGATAGAGCACTGGGTTTGAGATAGCCAGGAGACCCAACAGGACATTGCCTGTCAGGGACGGCATATTATCTCCCCGCACTCTGGGACTCCAGACTACTTCCACATGGTCCACATCTCTCATTAACAGAGTTACCCCTCCTTTTATGAAAGAAAAAAGGGTGGGATGTTGGGCCTAACACAAGGTCTAATCTCCATTTCACTTCCACCCTTTAGTCATGTACACAGGTGGAGGGCGTGAACAGGCCCTAAAGAGATTTACATACCTGAAGGCCAGAGGTGGAGCCAATTAAACATTCCTCCCCAGCCCCTCCCCCCTTCTCCCCTCCCCTTTTAACTCAGGTCGATCCTGGGTTTGAGGGGTATGCATCCAGATCCATCCACGATCCGCCATGTGAATAAACCAGTTTTGGAAACCCAAGGGCTTCCTCATGTGTTGGGGCTGCGCCGCTATGAGGAACCGTGAGGAGCCAGGGAGAGACTTTTAGTTAATGAACAGCCGGGCCCAACTTCCAGCTGGAGAAACCCAGAGCGTTTCCAGCCGACTATCCACAATATGGCAGGAGGAACCTCGGGATCCCCAAGCCTTTTTTTCCCCACAGTTTATCTCATCTTGATCTTGGATAAATGGTATCTATCAAGAAAATTATCAATTTTTTTAGTTTGGGTAAAGTTTTGTCTATTTTGTTATTTTTCTGAAAACAGCAAACTATTTATTCCAATGATTCTTTGTAGTATTCTCTATTTCTATCTTTCTTAGTGGTTTATCAAATATATATATATATATATATATATATATATATATATATATATATATACAGATATACAAATATATATATATATATATATATATATATACAGATATACAAATATACAGATATATGGGTATACAGATATACAGATAGATATATAGATACACAGATATCCAGATATCCAGATATACATACATACATACATACATACACACATATTTACATATTTGCTCATATTTCAAACATTATTCCCCTTCCTGGTCTCCCCGCCACAAACCCTCTACCCCCTCCCCCTCCCCTTTGCCTACAAGAGGGAGCTCCCCCACTCATTAATCCACTCCTACCTCACTTCTCTAGCATCCTTCTTTGCTGGGACATCAAGCCTCCACAGAACTAAGTGCCTCATTGTTCACTGATTTAAGATGAGGCAGTCCTCTGCTAAATATGTATCAGGACCCATAAACTGTCCCATGTATACTCTTTGGATGGTGGTTTAATACTTGGAAGCTCTGAGGGGTCCAGTTAATTAATACTGTTGTTTTTCTTATTGGGTTGCAATTTCTTTCAGTTCCTTCAGCCCTTCCCCTAACTATTTCATTGGTGTCACTGGGTTCAATCTAATGGTTTACTGTGAGTATTTGCATCTGTCTTCCTAAGGTGTTGAAACAACTCTCAAAAGACAGCCATACTAGGTTCCCATCTGTAAGCACATCTTGGCATCAACAGTAGTGTCAGTTTCTTGCCTGTGGATAAAATGGATCACACAGAAGGCAGTATCTGGATGGTCTTTCCTTCAGTCTCTGTTCCATTTTTGTCCCAGAATTTTCTTTAGACAGGAACAATTCTGGGTTATTTTTTTTCACTGAGGGAGATCTCTAGCTACTGGAGGTGGTCTCTTCAGTATGACCACCTATCTCACTGGTGTTGGGTATTTTGGGTAATGACATCTCCATTGGGTCCTGAGAACTTCTTGCATTTCTGGTGTCTGGGTGTTTTATTGACTTTACCTCTCAGTTTGACTATTTCCTACTATATACACCTCTTGAGTACAATTAATTCATTTTGTGGGAGAGTTCATTGGGTAACCTAGCTATATTTCTGCAAGCTTATGGTGTAGCTGGTTGAGCAGGGAGTCTTCTATACTTTTGGCATTGGGATAAGGCAATGAAAAGTGTCAGGTACTGGATTGATAACTACAGGACAGGTATCTGTTAAAGCAGGTTCTTCTTATATTTACTAACTAATGTATAAATGTATTTTCCCGTATTGTTTATAGAAAATACATTTAAAGTCTCTTCTTTAATCCAAATAAATTTTAATTCTTAATGTGTGCAAATATTTATATGAAATACATCCAAACATATTCATATATCCTTGTAAATGTGTATATATATTCATAAAATGTACATATTTCTCTCTCTCTCTCTCAGTGTGTGTGTGTGTGTAGACCTCATACCAACTGATGTTCACAGTGAGTCACTATCCATTGTAGCATATAAGATGCTCAGTTTCTGATTTCTGAGTGAATAAATGATAACATATGAATACATCAATCTCTAATCACTGCATATTTTTCTGTATAATTTGTGAAAACTTGAAGACAAAATAATGATTTTGGTTATCATAGCAGTTCTTACAATTTGTTTTGAAATATTGATAGATTGTATACAGAATATGACTATGTAGATATATAAATCTGCACAAGCTAATATTTGAATACCTGGTCATCACCTATTGTCCCTGTATGTCTTAAGGCAGAGGAAAGGAAGCTTGACTGTGGCATATAGTTCTACTTCCTGAGCAACTCTACCTTTTTCTTACTCACATATAATTAAGCAGTATCATACTCTTGTTCTTCTAGCCTCAAAGATTTCCTACCACAATAATATACCTTTAAAAAGAGCCAGATACTCTAGTTACTTAAGTAATTAAGTTCTTGCTCAAAGCAATAATAGAAGTAATTAGTACAATACTTATAAACCTACCATAGAAATTAAGTCATAGTTTAGAATAAATGTGAATACTTTTAATAATTAAGTCAAGACTATAAGCAAAAGTCAATACTATTCCTAAATAAGCAAAGCAATCAGAAAGAGAGATGTCTATAAGAAAATCATTTCATGTACTAAATGAAATATAAAATGTAATAAGAGAAGAATTAATGTTGTGGCCTGAGCTGCCCCATGTTTGGGGGCCCAAGTGTCTCGGACCATTCTGTCAATATTGGACCCACAGTGCCAAAAGCCTTGGGGGCTAAATTGTTAGAGCTTGCACTGCCCAAGCTGCTCCAGTCCATGGGTCAAGGTTCAGCAAGAGAGAGAGTGAGAACTGATCTGAAGAATGGAGACCAGACAGAGTGTGATTCAATCCTGTTTATTCTTCAGTCTCTTTTCCTAGTTCAAGTCCCAAGTCTTGAGTTCCTAGTCCCTAGTTTCTAATCCCTAGTGCCTCCAAGTTCCACGTTTCTTCTTCCAAGTGCTAAGTGCCTAATGTCTAATTCCAAGTTATACTCTAAGTTGTACTCTTCCGAGTGTCTAATGTCTACTCTAAGTTGTTCACTCTAACCTAATTCTTAGTTCCAAGTTATACTGCAAATTGTACTCTCTGAAGTGTTCGATTCCTACTCCCAAGTTGGACTGTACGTTGTACTCCGAAGTGTCCAATTCTCTGTTACTCCAAATTTTTCTGAACTATCCTGTCTGCCTCTCGCCTTTTACATGTCTCACTTCTAAGCCATGCATCTAAGTCACGCCTTTAATCATGCCCTTAGGTCTTGTCTCTAAATCTGATCTCTAAGTCACACCCTTAAGTCACAAACCTTTAAGTCTCACACACCCAAGGGAAAATCCTGGGTATCTAAAGCAAGATGTTATCAGAGTGTGCTCAGCTGTTGCAGGCTAATGTAATCAAATCTCTTCTCAGGGTATAAGGCTCAAGATGGCTGCAAGGATGATAGCAGCCTTCTGTCGGCTCCCCACAAATTAACTAAAAAAAATCTTAGGGACAGAAAATATATTGTGGGACATGTAGAATGTGTGGTTTAATAGCTGTTGTAAAATAGTTGATATAGTCTAATTTTATGAAACAAAAAGTTTGTTTACCCTATGCTTATAGAAATTGAAAGTGCAAACACCAAAGTACAGCCTATGGTAATACCTCTGTAGTAAATGTCAGAGAGTGTCAAAAGGAAAGCATCCTATATCAAAATAGGAATCAGAAAAGCCCCTTTAAGAAATTTTCTCAATAGAAATTTTTTGAGTGTGGATGCCTTGGTACATGAGAGACTTTGTTTGAAAAAAAAGACATGTTTCCACTCAAACTCAAAAGGGATTCTGCAAGTAACAAGTGTGCCAAAGTCTAGCTTGGTGAACCAATGAGTGAATTATAATTAGTTACAGAAGTGTGGATGAAGCATTTACCAGTAGGAAAGTAGAGATGACACAACAGTACATGCTTCACAGGAATACTAACCTCAGCACAGCTAAAGACTCTCAAAAGCTTCAGTTTCCATCAGTGCCCCAGATGTTAGGCTGTGCCACAGCCCTCCATATACAAATTTTTTCCAGAGAAAGCTGGTCTCCAAGAAACACTCCCAGTCCTAAACCCACAGGTGAGATTACCACTTTCATTCAAATAACTGTCCAGAGAGGGACATATCAGGTGCTCAAGAAACAGAAACCATAAAGCAAATGGTTACAGGATCCTCCTGGTCTCCATCTGACTTCTGTAGCTAAGAATCATATACAGCCCTCTATTCCCAAATTCAGCCCAGAGAGAGCTGACACATGTATAATCACAGGCTCACAGGCCCATAGGAGGATCAAGATCCAGTCAGAGACAGCAAGACCAACTAAAACCAGAGATATCCAGAAGGTGAGATACAATCACAAGAACCTAAGCAAGAGAAACCAAAGATGCTTGGCATCACCAGAACCCAGTTCTTCCACCGAAGAAAGTCCTGGATACCCAAGCACAATTGAAAGCAAGATTGAGGTTTAAAAACATATCCCATGATGATGATAGAGAACAATAAGAAAGACACAAATAACTCCATTAAGGAGAGAAAAGAGAACACAGGTAAACAAGTAGAAGCCCCTAAAGAGGAAACATAAAAATCCCTTAGAAAATTATAGGAAAACAGAACCGTACAGGTGAAAGAATTGAACAAACTTTCAAGGATTTAAAAATAGAAATCGAAACAACAATAAAATCACAAAGGGACATAACCCTGGAGACAGAAAACCCTGGAAAGAGATTAGAAGTCATAGATATGCTTGAAATGCAAGGGCACTCACATTCATAAAAAAATAAAAAACTTTTACTAAAACTTAAAGCACACATTTCATATCACACAGTAATAGAGGCAGAAGTCAACACCCTACTCTCATCAATGGGTAGACCATGGAAACTGAAAGTAATCAGCAACACAGTGAAACTAACAGAAGTTATGAACCAAGTGGATTTAACAGATATCTATAGAATATTTTATTCTAAAACAAAAGACTATACTTTCTTCTCAGAATCTCATGGTACTTTCTCCAGAATTGATGATATAATTGGTCACAAAACAGTCCTAAAGAGATACAAGAAGATTGAAATAATCCATACATCATATGAGATCACCATAGAGTAATGTGTGTCTTCAATTAAAAAAAAACAGTAAGCCCTTATACACATGGTGACTGAATAACACATTACTAAATGATAATTTGATCAAGGAAGAAATAAAGAAAGAAATTAAAGACATTTTAGAATGTAATGAAAATAGACATACAACATACTCAAACATATGAAACACAATGAAAGCAGTGCTAAGAGGAAAATTCATAGCTCCTAGTGCCTCCAAAGAGAAACTGGAGAGGGAACACACTAGCACCTTGAAAGCATACCTGAAAACTCTAGAACAAAAAGAAGCAAATATACCCAAGAGGAGTAGACAGCAGGTCTGAACTGAGGTCTGAAATCAACCAAGTAGAAACAAACAAACAAACAAACAAAAACTACACAAAGTATCAACAAAACTAGGAGCCAGTTCTTTGTGAACATTAACAAGATAGACAAACCCTTACCCAGATGAAGCAGAGGGCACAGTCTCTGTATCAAAATTAACAAAATCAGAAAATAAAAGATAGATATAACAACAGAAACTGAGGAAATTTAAAAAATCATAAGATTCTACTAGGAAAGCCTATAATCAATAAAACTGGAAAATCTGGATAAAATGGATAACTGTATAAACAAATACCTCATACCAAAGTTAAATCAGCATCATATAAACTATTTAAATAGTCTCATAACACTTAAAAATATAAAAGCAATCGTTAAGCATCTCACAACCAAAAAAAAAAAAAAAAAAAAAAAAAAAAAAAAAAAAAAAAAAAAAAAAAAAAAAAGCCCAGGGTCAGATGGGTTTAATGCAGAATTCTATCAGACCTTCAAGGAAGATGTAATACCAATATGCTTCAAAATATTCAACAAAATGTAAACAGAAGGAACACTACACAATTGGTTCTGTGAAGGCACATTTATGCTGATACCTAAACCACATAAAGATTCAATAAAGAAAGAGAAATTCAGACCAATTTCTCTAATTAACATTGATGCAAAAATAATCAATAAAATTCTCACAAACAAAATCCAAGAACACATCAAAACAATTGTCTATCATGATCAAGTAGGCTTCATCCTAGATATTCAGGGATTGTTAAATATACAGAATTCTATCAATGTAGTTTACTATATAAAAAGACTAAAAAACAACAGGATCATCTCATTAGAGACAGAGAAAATAGTTGACAAATATTCAACATCCCTTCAATACCACTCCAAAGTCTTGGAAAGATCAAAAATTCAATACCCATACCTAAACATATTAAAAGCAATATACAGCAAACCAGTAGCCAACATCAAACTAAATGGAAAAAAACTTGAAGCAACACCACTAAAAATCAGGGTCTAGACAAGGATGCCCACTCTGCCCCTTCCTAATCAGTATAGTACTCAAGGTCCTAGCCAGAGATATTAGACAACAAAAGGAGGTCAAAGAAAAGAAAGAAGTCAAAATATAACTATTTGAAGATGATATGATACTATACTTATGTGACCCCAAAAATTACACCAGAGAACACATACACCTGGTAAACAACTTCATCAAAGTAGCTGGATATAAAATTAACTCTAACAAATGAGTAGCCTTCCTCTACTCAAAGGATAAACAGTATGTGAAAGAAATAAAAATTACAACCTTCACTATAGTCGCAAATAAACTAAATCTATTTAGTGTGACACTTATCAGGCAAGTGAATGATCTGTATGAGAAGAACTTTAATTCTCTGAAGAGAAAAATTGAAGATTTCAAAAGATGAGAAAATCTTCGATGCTCATGAATTGACATGATTAATATAGGAAAACTGGCCATATTGCTGAAAGCTATCTACAGATACAATGCAATCCCCATCAAATTTCCTACTCAATTCTTCATAGAGTTAGAAAGAGCAATTTGAAAATTTATTTGGAATAACCAAAACCCCAGGATAAACTATTCTAAAAAATAAAAGAACTTCTGGGGGAATCACCATCTCTGACCTCAAGCTGTATTTCAGAACAATAGTGATAAAAACTGTATCATATTTGTATGGTGACAGGCAGGTAGATTAATGGACTAGAACTAAAAGTCCCAGAAAGGAACCATAGGGTCACCTGACCTTTGATAAAGGAGCTAAAACCTTCTAGTCAGAATAAGCATTTTCAACAAATGGTGCTAGTTAATCTGACAGTCAGCATGTATAAGAATGCAAATCTATTCCTACTTATCTCATTGAACAAAACTGAAGTCCAAGTAGATCTAGGACCTCCATTTAAAACCAGATACACTGAATGTAATAGAAGAGAAAGTGGTGAAGATCCTGAAACATATAGCCACAGGGAAAATTTCCTGGAAAGAACTCCAATGGCTTATGCTCTATGATCAACAATCTACAAATAAGACCTCATAAAATTGCAAAGATTCTGTAAGGCAAAGGACATTGTGATCAGGACATAATGGCAACCAACAGATTGGAAAAAGATCATTACCAATCCTATATCTGATAGAGGCTACTACCTAATATATACAAAGAACTCAAGAAGTTAGACTCCAGAGATTCAAATAACCCTATTAAAAATGGGGTACAGAGCTAAAAAATAGTTCTTAACTGAGGAATATTGAATGGCTGAGAAGCACCTAAAAAAAAGTTCAACATTCTTAGTCATCAAAGAAATACAAATCAAAAAAAACCCTGAGATTCCACCAGTCAGAATGTCTAGGATCAAAACATCAGGTGACAGCAGATGCTGTTAAGGACATGAAGAAAGAAAACAATGCTCCATTGTTGATCTGATTGCAATCTGGTACAACTACTCTCTGGCCATTTTTCAGACAACTGGAGATAATACTATCTGAGGATTGTACTACCCAGCTATACCACTACAGGGTATATATCCAAAAGATGCTCCAATATATAATGAAGCACATGTCCACTATGTCCATAGTGGCCTTATTTATAATAGCCAGAAACTCAAAAGAACCCAGATATTTTTCAACAGAAGAATGGATACAGTACATGTGGTACATTTACACAATGATGTACTATTTAGTTATTAAAAATAATGACTTCATGTAATTCTTAGACAAATGAATGCAAGTAGACAATATTCTGAGTGAGCTAACACAAGCACAAAAGAACACACATGGTATGCACTCACTGATAAGTGGATATTAGCCCCAGAGCTCAGAATACCCAAGATACAATTCACTTACCATAATGAAGCTCAAGAAGAAGGAAAACCAAAATGTGGATGCTTCAACCCTTCTTAAAATGAGAAAGAAAATATTCATTGTAAGTAGAGTATGGAAAAAACTTGGGAGAAAGAGAGGATATGGAGGGGTAAGAACGGGGCCAGAATCTAGTATGAGAGGAGATTGGGATGATATACAGAGGGTCAATAATTAGAACAGAGGTGGGTCGCACTGGGAAATGGGGAACTGGGTGTAACCACTAGCGAGTTCCAGATTCCAGGAAAGCAAGAGGCTCCCAGGACCCATTAGGGATGAGATAAGCTGTAATGCCCAACATAGGAGAAGATAATCTGTTGAGACCATATCCTGAGGCTAGGCAAGACCTCCTGTAGGGGATGGGGCCACCTACTCATGTCCAAATTCTTAACCCTCAAGGTCTCCTGTCTAAAGGAAATATGTGGACAAAGTATTGAACAGAGAATGAAGGAAAGGCCATCCAAAGACGGCCCTACCTGGAAATTCATCCCATATACAGACATGAAACCCTGACATTACTGAGGGTGTCAAGACATGCTTGCTGACAGGAGCCTGTTATAGCTGTCTCCCTAGAGGCTCTTCCAGAGCCTGACAAATATAGAGTTGGATGTTTGCAGCCAGCCATTGGACTTAAAACATGGTCCCAAATGGTGGAGTTATTGAAAGCACTAATGGAGCTGAAGGGATTTTTTTTGAATATTTTATTTATTTACATTTCAGATGCCATCCCCTTTCTCCATTTCCCCTCCCTAGAAACCCCCTATCCCATCCCCCCTCCTCCTTTTTGCTTTTATACCATTTTAATTACATGTAAGTATTAATGTCAGTTCTAGGTTGATAAAAATAATAATACAATAGATGGAAGAGTAACAGTATCAACCAACCAGACACTGCAGAGCTCCTAGGGACTAAGCCAAGAACCAAAATGTACACATGGAGGGACCCATGACTCCATCTGAATATGTAGCAGGGGATGGCTTTATCTGGCATCAATAGGAGGATACGTTCTTGGTCTAGTGAAGGCTCATTTCCTCAGTATAGGGTAATGCCAGGTGAGGTGGATATGTGTGCGTAGGAGAGAAAGCATCCTCAAAGAGGCAGAGGAGGAGGCATGGGGGAAGGGGGTTCCAGAGGGAACGTGAGAAAGGGGATAACATTTGAAATATATATAGATAAAATATCCAATAAAAAATTTAAAAAATATTATGAATACTTAAAAAAAAGACTCTCAAAAGGTGCAGCCCTAGAACCCATGTCACTACTTAAGGCAATTCAAAAATTTCAGAAACCTTTTTTTGGAGGTACTGATGAACAATCCCCTCTTCTAGCACCCATTACTTGCTTTTATAAGCCCGGAAAGGGGAACTTGTGAGTCTTACATGGTTCATCTTTGCCAAACATGTGATCTTTCTTGGAGGGAATTTTTACACATTACCATCTCCAAGTTGTTCCACTTGACTTCAATGCCAATCAGTTCCAACCTATCCATACTGTAAGTCAAGGAGCAGTGGAAAAGAGTAAACTCTTTTACTTTCTGTCAAGAAACCTGCCCTGTTCATTAACAAAGCAGAGCAGATTTAGCTCTGTGCCCCTGCCTAATAACACTGATTTCTCTCTTCAAAGTAGCAAAGCAGACCTTTAGCATCCACACTGCATTCTAGTGAGACTTGGAATCAATATTTTGATTGTGTTGATTCTACTCCATAAAATATTTGTCCAAGAAATGTAATTAGTAGAGGTCCCTCTGGGTTACAGAGACCTATAATATACATCTAATTTTAAACACATCACAGCTTTTCTCTGTGTAGAAATTGACAGTCATTCACACCCAAAGCTGAGGGCCAAATAGTTTCAAGGTAAATTCATCTAATATGATTTGTTCTTCTGTTTCAACATCACATGTCTCTACAGTCAGATTTTTGAAAAGAAAATAAAAGAGGACAAAACAGAGAGAAGTAGTGAAAAAAGTGAAAGTAGTAGGTGTGCCACCTAGTTTTTGTACACACACACACATACACACACAAATACACACACTATGTTTGCCAAATGCTCTAAAAGAAACCATAAAGTGTGAATCAAACCAATGTGAAATCAAGTGAGTCCATCACACTCCACTTGTAGTAATAGGTCAGAAGTCTCTTATGAAGTAGAGTTGCAGCAAGCATCATTGCTGGAACCAAATCTATAAAACTAAAATGTAATCTGACTAGAGGAGAGAAAGGATGTTAAGAAGATGGCATTTTTTCAAGATGTAATAAGTAGTAATATATTGTAGTATAGTGTGTGTCTGCATGTTGTATAGTATTTTGTGTATTCATATGCTTGTGTGTATGTACATTTTTGTCCTCAAAAGTAGAGGCTAGAATGTAGCCTCAGGAGTCTTTTGTAATTCTCCATTTAGTATTGGAACACTAAAAAAATATGCAAAAGCGTTTAGAAAGCCAACAATAAAAGAACCTAGATTAATTATAAGATATCTTACTGTCTTTTATTTGTATAAATTGAGGGTACTAACTTTGTAGAGACTAGAATTTGAAATTCTCCTCACAAACAATGGTGGAATGAGTATGAAGTTCTCACTGGAAAAACATATTAAGTGAAAATAAGGAAAATATGGCTTAAAATAGGTAACCATTTAGCTTGCTCTGTTGTCTTGTTCATAATTATATGTTAAAGATTAACATTCCCTTAAACTTTAAGCTGTCAAGTACTGGTAACCTCAAGCCTCTTTAAGAGAGAATATTAAAGTCTCTCTTCCCTCTCTTAGTTCAATTTTGTCTATGCTAGCAATAGAAACATAATTACAATCACTTTAGTTTATAATCATTTACAAATATTTTGTTTTATTCTTCTTGAATAATTATGTTAGAAATTTTTTAAATAGTAATATAAAATGATGCAATCACTGGTATAAGAAGAATAAGCCCTGTGGTCCTCATAAAAGGATGTTTCCTCTTCTGTGATCTGCCTTCCTAATGCAGACATTGACAAAATATCAATAGACACTTAGAAAGAAATTCATACTGCTGTCCGGTACAATTCATCTCCACATTGCTTGTTACACCAACCATCCAGATATGATGGATCTGGTCTCCAGCACACTAGACCATGAAGGTTATTACAGTCTATACAACTGAGGAAAAGCCTCCAATGGTGGTATGTGCAGTGTGTCCAATACAACTCCTTTTGTTCAAGGTTGGAGCCGTAGGAAGTATAATTTCTAGAAAATGATTGTCTACCATTGGGACAAGATAATTATTTTTTAATTGCATGATTCTATATCTATATCTACACCTTTCTTCCCTGTGCAGATTGTGATTTTTGGTGTCATGAATTAAAATACATTTGTTACAGCCTAGAAATTATAAGCTTTTCAATGAGAGTGACTGTCTTCAGTAATTTATTGTTATGCCTTTTTATACTTTCATTCTATTATCTATTTTGTTTACCAAACTAGAGGAAAATTTACCTCTCACATATTTAATTTCTGTTAAAAGTTTTCTCTTATGAAGACAATTTCTCTATTAGCAAACATCTCAGTCTCAATTGCATATCTAACCATCCTAAGTAGGGACCACAGAATTACCATGAAGACTCATGATACCACACCACATGGGGAAAATATACCTGTGTTTCAATTTATATGAAAGATGTTCCACATTCTTGATAATTAAAAGAACCTTAACATATGTGCTACTACTACCTGTTTGAAATTCAGATTCTGCCCAAACTTTATTTCTTGCTAAAATAGCATCATAGAGAAATGCAGCTAATTTCCAAATATGTCTCTGAAAATGTCAAGAACCAGAGTTCCAAATGAAGACTGTTATTTCTAATATTGGATTGATTTCTAGACCAGTCCATGATTGAGTCTGAATAACTTGTCATATTTAAGAACAATACAAGAGTCATTGTAAAACTTCCCTTTTTAATTCTCTTTTCCACAAAGTCTAAAATCTTGAGCTAAGGCAGCTTGTCCTATGAGGGGTATAGGTAAGGAATGGTGGGTCTGGATTATATGTTCAATACAGCTTCCTGATCACCATTGTCAGGGCACTTAGCAAGCTCACAGCTCAGCATCCATCCTTGTTCTGGTAGCAGCATGTCTCACCTGTCGCTATGGCAGCCACCATGCTTCTTCAGCATCCTGCAGAAAAAACACAAACATGCCATCTTCTCCATATTTGATACCTGCTCCGGATCATGCTTTATGCCAGTAAGTGGATCCTTCCCTTTCACCTATGTAAAAATATGCCTAGGTGTAGAGTTCCAAAGACACTCAGCAGAAAGTTTCTTGGCATCAAAATTAAAAAATAAATTAATTAATTAAATTAAAAAATGGTTTGAATAAATTTGAGGTGTACAGGGATATATCTTCCTCCCTTTTTTTTTTTTTTAAAATTTTAGAAACATACTGTTTGAAAGTTCTGTGGGCCTCTTCCACAATCTCTTGTCCTTGCCAATTATAAAGAATTCCAGTAATATGGGTAATGTTAAATTGCTGCCAAAAAGGCTCAAATGTTTGACTGTGATTGCCAATTCAACTATCTTATTTGTTTGTTTTTCTATTATTATTATTATTATTATTATTATTATTATTATTATTATTATTATTATTGGATAGTGAATACATTTATTCCTGCCCATCATGTTAAAACTTGTCTTTAACAACATCAACATGTTGGCATCCAAATTACTTGGTTTGAACCTACAAATGACCCCAAGACAGAGTTATTAAATTAACCAACTGGCAAGCCAAAGATGAGTAAGTTTCTGCACAGAGCCTTACCAACCTAACACATAAATGCATTGCTTTGGATAATGCATATTCCATGATGCGCAAGGAAGGCATTCTTGTCAGAATGACTTAAGACAGGCTCAGCTTTAATAATAAAATAAAAAATGGGGAGATGCAGAGAGCCTTTGGGGCTGCTTGGCAAAAAGCTGACATGGGCCTAGGACAGGGAAATGGGCTGCTTGGTAGGAATATGACATTGGTCAAGGGCAAGAAAGTAGGCTTCCTGCAGAAATCTGACATTAGGCTATAACAAAGAAGTAATTTCCAGTAGGAATCTAAATATTTAGGAAAGAACAAAGAAGTAATTTTATACAGAAATCTAAATTTTAGGCTAGAACAAGAAGTAGGCTTCAGACATGAAAATGACTTTGGACTAGGACAGGGAAGTTGACTTAGATATTTTGGTCATCCTGATAAGCCCTTAGAAACAGTGATCAGAGTAGTGTTCATAAAATTTTGTTTATTGCCTTGCTTGTTCTTTGACTATTTGTTTTTATTGTCTTTCATGTTCCCTGACTATTTGTATCTATTGCTAGTTCCTCAACCTAGAACTGACCTTAATACTTTCATGTAATTAAAATAACTTAAAAGCAAAAAAGATGAGGGAGTTGGGGTGGGAGTATTCTAAGGAGGGAAAATGAGGAAAGGGGATGACATCTGAAATGTTAATAAATAAAATATCTAAAAAATGTTTCACATTAAAGTGGTATGTAGTTACTTGGTGTATCAGTCATACCAGGGTCCATGCAACAGCTCCAAGACTCCTATTTGCTCTATTGAGGCCCTGTTCAAATGCAAATTGTTCTATTATTTTCCATAAAAGATAAAGAAATGTCTAAATATAAAAAAAAGACTCAAAAGATTAAACAAATAATTCTCTCCAAGTATACATTTGTAAACCTCTAAGTTTACTGGAGCATGTACTACTCAAAGTTAGTTATATCATCAAAAATTTTAATAGAAGCTGAGTAAGTCAACAGAATGTTCTCACAGAGCAAATTTGGGACATCTGCAATACTGAAAAATCACAGCCCAGACAACGGATTATTTTTTATACAATTTCAGTGATAATAGGGGCCTTGTGAGTATCTCAGGAAGAATCATGTGTCCCAATAAGAGGGACCTTGTGAGTATCATAGGAAGAATCATAAATCCAATTAGACTTCCCCTTCTTTATATGAGGTCTCATCTTGTAATAGTGTCATGTTGCTTTGATTCAAGATTTCAGTAGTAAAGTTCCATTCAGAGAAACAAAACAAATCCAGGAAGCCATGACATAAACTGATGAGGTTAAAGCATCATGACTCACTAATCTATAACCAAATATATATCTGAACACTGCAATGATGATAATCAAGTCTTTAATATATGTTTATTGTGGCATTTGCTATCCAAGATACAACCATTGTTATCACCTAACATAATAGATATTTTCTCCCATTAATATCTCCTGTACTTTATTGAAGTAAAGATCTATTTTACAAAGAGATAAATAGTTGCTTTTTCAACAAATTTAAAAAAAAACATGTATAGAGGAAAATATTAGAATATGGTCTAGACAGTGTGAAGAAGGCAAATTTGAGTAAGGCCATCTCACTGTTATCACTTTGTTTCCTTCTGGCCTTTGCACCATTTCAGTGTATATGTGCAAATACACCCCCTTTTCAATTTGTTAAAATAAATCATATGGATGTTTCTATGGGCAAAATAGAAGGTATCTCCTAGATATATGAAGATTACTGGAAGCTGAAGTAAGACAATTATTTTATTAATAATTCCTAAATTAATGATGAAGCTTTAAAAGAATTATCTCTAACAGTATTTAATTTAAGTAATTAAGTGAACTGATTATTTTCTCAGCTGAAAAAAAAACCTTAAAATTTAGCGTGACTAGAGGGATTTCCCTATGAATCAAAAGAATCTATATCAATTGAAAGTTGAAAAATAGTATATACTTCTCTCAAATGAGCTTGAGCCTATTTTTTAAAGATATTTCTTAAAGCAGAGATGTAATAAAAATTCATTTAAATTTGCCATTGTAGGAGGTGGTCAGATGAATCTTAATATTCTGAATTTGAGAGCCCATATAAAGAATATATTCCTCTAGAGAATTGACCATATCAGTCAATATTTAATTTACTCCTGATTAGGGTGTACTAGAATAAGGAGCATAAACAATTGGAGTTGAATTCACCTAGGCCTCCTTCAGCTCAAAGGCTGTCCACTGTCAGCTAGGAAGGCTGATCCTGTAAAGCACTTGACACTGTAGGTGGATGCTCCCCTCAGCTGTGAAGGCTGATCCCATAAATTTTTTGTCACTGTGAGTAGAGGCTCCCATCAGCAGGAAATGCTAACCCCCCCCAAATCGCTTGCTGTTGTGGATGGAGGATCCTGTGAGATAGGAACACTGACACTCTGAATTGTCTACTACTTTGGGCAGAGGCACTTGTCAGCTGAGAAAGTTTACATTTTTCAAAGCCTACCTTAATAAAGGCAGAGTAGGTCGAGACCCAGAAACTTGGTTGGCACATATCTGAGGCTTTGGTGACTCTCAGCTTCCTGCCAGAATTCTGACTTGGAACATATGCCATGCTTCTTACATAAAATAGATGTTACCACAGGACACATAGGTTCAAGACAGAGTACTCCATGCTAATGTCCTAGAGTCCTGAAGGGCTTAGCCAATAAGTTTTTCTTTCTAGATATTCCTCCCTGAAAAAGGTATTTAATCTCAGGCCCACCTTGATCATTGGGGTATGATTTTATTCATCCACTTTCTACCATGACAATAAACTGTTTCAAACCTCAGATCATCTCTTTTATTGAGATCTACTGTGGAATTCATGGAGAAGGTCTTTGCCTACAAAGCCACAAAATGATCTCTTGTAGAAGGTCTCTCTGCACTCTAATATACAACAGCCACCAAGCCTGCATCTGCCAAGCAACAGGTTATCTCAATGGGAGAAGCTGGAGTTCCCTTTCTGCTCACCTCAGTCCCAGGCTAGGAGCAGTCCCCAGCCTGTGCCCACCCCAAAACATACATACATACATATAGTTGATTGATGGAAGCACCAATGTTTCAAACCCACACTTTTATTTATTCCATAGGTTATTTATACCAGCAAAATCTCTCAAGCAGAATAAAATTACAATGTAATTACATTTTAATTTTTATTCTAGCAAATGACTATGAAAAAACAATATGTTCCCCAATACCTTTACAAGAAATAACATTATGTACTACAGGTAAAGAAAACAAATTATTGCCAAGAACCCACATACATTCATAAATAAGCAAATTGTTATATATTATCATAGTGGAAGCAAGAGAAGTAATTTTCTCAGCTATTATTTCTTACTGTCAAACAGTAATTTCTGGTTACAAAGAAGGACTAATTGTTAAGAAAACAAACAAAGAAAGATACAAACAAAACGCTTTTGTTAATTAAGTGATGCCTACTTTCTATGACAGATTGTTCTTTATAATCTAGTTGTTAAATTTCCAACTAGATCATAGGTCTTTAGCTTTCAAATTACTCAGACACCGCTTCTTCAAAAAGTTTTATGTAATAGTGAATGTTATGAATAATAAAACAGTAATATCAGGGGATTTGAAGATAATCATGGGGACCCTAGTTTCATCACAAGAAACAAAGTAAAAGCCAGGTCTAATATCATGCACCTATAATTTTAGTGCTGAAGGAACAGATAAAGTGGATTTCTAGAGTTTGGAGCCAACCATTCCAGCCAGTCAATGAGCTCCAGTTTTTGTGAACAACCCTGTATATAAATAAATAAATAAATAAATAAATAAATAAATGTAAAAATAAATAAAATACAAGATAATGAATAATAATGAAAGTCAACATCATCTTCTATTCTACAAACATGCATGGTCAAAATTGTGTGTACAAGGATGTACACATAAACACACACATATACATGTACACTCTGCCCCATTCCACAAGAAATGAATAGCAATATAATAATGTATTTACATCAGATTGTCATCTCATCATATATGAGTATAATTTCCAAACACTCCTCTAAGCATTTGTGTATGGGATTTACATAGTAGAAATATGTTCTTTAATATTTTCCTCATGGCTCAAATGAGTAGTACTTCTGTTGACACAGTTTAGCTTTTTTGCTTGGGTGAATTTCTGGAAACAAAACATACAGAAAGCACAGGGGTATCTCTTCCAGATTTCTTTCCAAAAAAAACCATAATTTTGAAAAACTAGTAATAGCCATATATGTGTATAGAACTTGAGTGTGCAGCAAGAAAGAACAGAAACAAAAATAAAAGTAGAAACTTCAAAGAAGTTGCTATCAGAAACACTTTATTGTTGACCAAGCTCACTATTACTATGCTAGGAAAGTAAGTTTTTCATTGCATATTTAAAAAATATATAAATTCTTTGAAGAGTTTTATACATACATCTGTTTTCCTTTTCATTTATTTCTTTTGATTACAAAATCTTGATGTTTTAATAGCTGAACCTTAGAGTTTTAGACAAGCAAAGGAGCTTAACCAAATAAGGGAATAGCCCGGGGTATGTGATTTTAGTAATATAACCTAATGGTTTAGTGAGAGAGGGGAAAGAAGTACAAGTAAAAGCTGCTGACTCTATGTTTATAATGCTGGGTCTTAATGAATGAATCTGTTCTTTCATATCCAGAAGATCCTGTTTCACTCTGAGTTTTTGTGACCTCTGACTCTTTTTATCTTCCCACTTCTTTTTATATGGTGTTTGCTGAACATGTGAATCAAGAAGTATTAAGTTCATCCATGTATTCCCTTTTTCCTATTGCAGAATTACATTTATTCATCTGTTCATCTGCATATTTTTAAATTTTGTTAATATCATCTGAGCACTTAATATGAAATTGTTTGATGCAAAGGTATACTATGTAACATTACACACACATGCACACTCACATATTATTAGCAATGTAATACATCTTCAGTTTTTCACTGGAGTGTATTGATAAAAAGTAACTTTGAAATTAACAAAATGACCCTTCCAGTGCAGGTACTTTCTGTCTCATTTAAGAATCTCTGTACAGTATCCCAGAACCCACAAGGTAGAACAAGAGAACCAGCTCCTGGAAAAGATCACATGATCTCATGTGCACTGTGGTAAGAGTGTATGCATTCACACACACACACACACACACACACACACACACACACACACACACACACATGGAGTTACTAAAATATATAGAAAAAAATTTAGGTAAGTTTGGTAAGGACATATATCTTAGTGAAAATTGCTATTCCTATGATGAAACACCATGAATAAAAGCAACTTGGTGAGAAAATGGTTTATTGGCTTAATATGTCACATTGAAGTCACTACCTAGAACCTAGAGATGATGTAGAGTCCAAGAGGAGTGCTGCTTACTGGCTTACTCATCATAATTTGCTCAGTGTGCTTTCTTATAGAAGCTAGGATCACTATCCCAGGGATGATACCCCCTGTCAATCAGTAATTAGAAAAATGCTATATAGGCTTGCCTATAGCTAAGTCCTCTGAAGGCAATGTCTTAAATGAGGTTCCCTCTTCTTGGATGACTTTAGTTTTTGTTAAGATAACATGAAATATACAACACAACATACAAAGATTAAAGAGGGGGAACACATGTTAACTCCAAGAAGATGAAGCCAGTTTCCACATGGAACTTCTGCCTAAGCTAGTTATGATGGACAGTATGATCTTGGAGGGAAAGGCTTGATGGAGAGAAGTGTATACCCAGAAGCTGCAGTCATTTGGCCACTATTTGTTTGGAGTATTCATGCCCTGGCTTTTGGGTCATGTCTGACTCTAAGAGAGGGTACCTTTTCTGGCTTTGTTTAGGAAAGTCATGTTAAAAGTGCTGTAGAGAAACATTCATATTTATGTATTTAACTTTTCATCAATTATCAATTCAAGTGAAGTCTCATTAAAATAGATCAATGTTCTTATTGAAAACACAGATGTCTGGGATTTTTTAAAGTAGGTTCAATTATATTTAATAGTGCTGATGATAAGAGGAAACCTAATGAAAACAAACAGATGGTCTACTTAATATTGCTCTAAGCTTTGAAACATGTGCCAAGTGTTATCCAGGCAAGGACATAACAGGGCTGTTGCACAAAGCTTTAATTACACCTGTTTGCACTGCTGGGTCTATTGAAATTTCTGCAACAACATTGTCACTGCATTGTCTGGCCAAGAGAGAATAGTAATAACACCCATTTATGAAATTTTGTGTTTCTCTGTTTCCCAATGACTCCTACAAACAGCATATCTTATTGATCTTCTCAGGTCAAAGGAGTTGGAGTTGGGAGTCAGAAATAACCACAAAGTAGTGAACCCTGACTCTAAAACAACATGTTGAATTTTGATACCAAATAGTATCTCCAAGGTCATTACTAAGTCATTATTAATTTATTCAATTGCCAAGATACTCCAACAAAGAAAATCTGCCAAGGCAATAGCTAGTTAATAATAACACTGGCAACATCAACCACCCCACTAAGAACCCTGCAATCCAGCTGGTAAATATTACCACCCACTCTTACAACAAGACACTGATGAGACTGCTGAAGCCAGGAAGGTTTCATTGTCAAGCTCAAGTTCACACTGCATCTAAGTGGTACCTTTGGTGGCTTAATTAAATAAAATAACATAATTTTGGATAAATTGATTAACACAAGGCATTGTTTTAGAAAAGAAGTGAGGAGAAAGGGAGGAGAGGGAATGGGGAAAGGGGGAGGGAGGAAAGGAAGTAAGAAGAGAGAGGACTAAGAGCGAGAAAAGGGGTATTTCTGATAGGAATGCAGATGAGTTGAAATGCCATTATTCAATCAGAATTTAGACGTCTTTGGAAAACCCTTCGATTCAATGGCCAAAAGCAACATGAGAAAAAAGGAGAGTAGTCTTTTCCCATTCATCTGCCCTCTCAGCTGACTCAATTCTATCTTCTTTCTGCCTGCTACTCTAAGGAATTAAGCTTTAATACATGCAACTCTGTTATGGGTGCCGTAAATACTGTTTCATACCCTGGAGTTAAAATGTGGCAAGTGCCCAGTATCTGTTGATGCTGGCTCATAGGCTAACTCCTGGAGTAGATATTCTCCACATGATACCAGTTATGAAATACAGTTCTATCACTAGCATTCAAGAACCTGGGATCCAATACATCTCACAAAGTACCATGCAAGTTGCCAATATGACCACCTCTGTAGAACTTTAAAATAATAGCCCTGCCTCACCAGGCATTCAGACTCAGGCTTCCCATGAGAAATTACCAGCAGATCAACAGTGGACAATGAGATAAACATTATGTTTGCTGTTATATTTATAGAGAAATCATAAGAAAATCAAATAGTTTATTACACAGAGAAACAAAAGTATACACCAGTATGATAACTCTGAATAAAAATATAACTGCCATTATTTGACTCCCTACTACCAAACACACATGGGCCAGTGTTTTTAACAATTGTTACCCAACTGTTGCTGTTGCTGAAGGGACAGAAGAATTTTTAGAATGTGAGACCTCACTGAATGAAGTAGTTGCCAGGCTTTGAAAGAATGTTATCTGTCTCATGATTATAATCTCATTTTAGTTTCCTATTCAATCTCATTGACCCAGAAGAGATTGAATACTGAAAGAATGACAAACCAGGATCAGGAACTCAATTTCTTATATTAATTTTAAATTACCATTCCATTTAAAGCAATGAGTTTCATTATGCTATTTTGATATATGTGTTGTTATGCTTTGTTCTTCATCCTCCTCCAGAACCATCTTTTTGGTTCTTTCTTCTAGTTTGCTTCTCTGTTGCTGTGATTAAACACTGACTCAAATCAACATGGGAGGATAAAGTTTGTTTGGCTGACAAATTTCAGTCTACCATTGAGGTAAGACAAAACAAGAGTTCATCACAAGAGCCCAGAGCCAGGAAAAGAAGCAGAGACCATACTGGAGCACTAGGAGAATGCTGCTCACAGACTGGCTCTTCTGGCTTGTTGAGATATCTTTAAAAAAAAAAAAAAAGTCAGATCCACCTGCCTGGAAATGGCACTGTCCACAATGACAGGGCCCTCCTACAGCAACCAGGAAAATGACCTAGAAACTCCTCACAAACTAATTTGATGGAAGCAATTCTGAATCTATATTTTCTCTTTTTTAGTATGTCTAGGTTTGTACCAAGGTGACAAATGTAATTGGAACAGTTTTTATATCCTCTTTCTGCCTTTATTCCATTAAAAAAGACCACATTGCTCTCAGATCATACATGACCCATTTCAAGTTTCATAAGACTCATCCACACATTCATATATGTCTTGGCTTGAATAAAAATAGTGTTAATGAGCCCATAAAGATTTGCCCGTTTAGGAAGTCTAGCCTTGGAGTAGATGTGTCTTTGTTGGAGAAAGTGGTCATTGCGGGAAAACTTTGAGACTTCAGATGTTCAAGCCATGCCCAATGGGACATTCACTTCATGCTGCGTGTTTATATGACCGTAGAGCTCTCAGCTCCTTCTCCAGCACCAGGTCTAACTATCATAAAATTAGTGGACTAAACCTCTGAAACTGTACACCATTCCTAATTGATTTTTTCCATTATAAGAGTTGCTATTGTCTTAAAGTATCTCCAAAGCAATAGAAACTCTAACTGAGACAACATATATACACACAGAAACATACATATACAGAGAGACATATGAACATGTAGTGTATAAGTACATATACACGCATGCATACATGCACACATTTGTACACCTACATATATGTAAACACACATAAACACAGATTCACAAATACACACAAACCTACATATGAAGTTTTTCTAAAATATGTGTGGAATAACGATCTCTCAAAATTTTCTTTACAAATAATAAATTTTAAATTGTTAGAATTTTAAATCATCATGCATTTAAAATAGAACTATTAGAATATGTAACTAAATGGAAAAATAACAACAAAAGGATCTTGGCAAAATATAAATTTCAAAATAGTGATTAACACATAGTAAAGGTATATTTACAAATTTTTTGAATGTTGATATTAAAATATCCTATTTATCAGCTGGAAAAACAACCTTTCTGTCACTTGGTAGGAAGCAAGAACTTTTAATTTAGAAAGCACCAAGGACTTTTATAAATACCACTGTTGTGTATTTGATTTAACACTTATGTTAATTGAGTTCCCTAAAAAAATTACTCAAGAATATTGCATAAAAGACAATGTGTGTTCCTGCCTCTAGTTGGTTCTAATTGGTAAATAATGTTACCAGTGGCCAATGGCCAGACAGAGGAACAGAAGCGGGACTTTAGTTTTTTTGGCAAGGGGTTCCCATGGAGGAAGAAGGTGTCATACCAGGGAAAAAGAAGGTCTAGACCTGAGAAGTCTAGGACACAGAGACAGAGAGACAGAAAGCCTGCCAACATGTAAGAGTCTGGGATCAGTACCCAAAATGCCTTCAGGAATCACATAAAGGTAGAAAATATGGAATATAGATTTTAATCATTGATAATTCAGAAGTATCCAAGGAGAGGCATTATCAATGTGGAGGTTTGGAAGTGGCCCAACCACTGAGTTGTTTAAGGCATATTAAAATAGAAGGCTGTGTGTGTGTGTGTGTGTGTGTCTTTCATTTGAGAATTTAGAGGATTAAAGGGCTACTGGAGACTGGAGAGATAAGAGCAGATTAACCAACCACAGATACACACAACATTTATAGAAAGAGGCAAGAAACTGTGCTACAATAAAACAGTATTGTAAAAACTAATAGCAAGCCATAATTTATAGCTTATAAGCGATAGGTTTCCAATCTCTCTGACCAAAGGTAAATTTAAATGAATTCTTTATGTAACATAATTAAGTTAAATATATCTTCACAAATCATATGGTAAAAACTGGAAAAATAGTAAACATAATAATGTAAAGAGGCCTTGGAACACATAAATAGCTTAGATAATAAAACTTAGTTACCTGGATATTTGTACATAGAAAAATAAAGCAGAAGATGTCTTAAATTCAAGGGGCAAATTATTGTCTACAATAAAATATTTGTGAAATAGAGAGGTATGTTAGCAGTTCAGATTACCTGCTGCTCTTTCAGGAGACTAATGTTTCGTTGCCAGCATCAAAGTCCAGTGGTTCTTAGTAACTTGTAATTTTAGCTCCAAGGAATTTAACTGCCTCTTTTGGCCTCTGTTGGCCACTTACAGTCACACAGGAATGTGGCTGTATGCACACACACACACACACACACACACAGGCACACACACACACACCATATACACATATATGATAAAACAAAATAAAAGTAAATGAATCTTTAAAATACATAAGAGCAGAAAAGTGTAGTGCATAGACTTCTATAAATTAAATAATGGTAACTAGATGTAGGTTCTATATCTCTAAAGGATATAAGCAGACAATTTTCAAAGTTAGACTTACACAATTGGTTGGTTTCCCCTATTAAAGGTGAAAGAGCAAAGTATTATGGACTGGATTCTAAATAACTGAGTTTGATGTCTCATAGTCACGAAGGCTATAAGTTCAATGTCTGACAATATCAACTTTGAATTCTAATGAGGTTCTCCTCCTTGTAGCATATTGATGATTTCTATTCTCATCCTCCCATGCTAGAATAAGGTTTAGACAGTTTTAGAGAAATTCTTACTTTTCTTTACAAACAAATTTGTTCTAACTTTATATCTGTGTTGATAATCTATACTTCCCCACCCTTCTTCCTACAGCTTCCAAAATTGTTTCCTTGCTTCCTTCCATCCTTACTAAGGGCTAGAATCTATAAGATGCACTTCTGAATGTATTAATTGATACACAATTGAAACACACAAAATACAACACACACATACACACACCATGAGCTGTATATATGCAAATACACATGCCTCCAACTCCTCTTCACTTATTCTTTTCTTTGTAATTGTTTCATCTTAAACCTGTAATTTATTTTTCTGTGCATTTTATCACTCTGTCTTTTGACCATAAAATAGTATAAGATGTATGACAGTAAGAATCTATCTATGCAACTGTTCACTTATTTGTGTGCCTGAGACCAGGTTTCACATGATCTAATTTGACCTGAACTGCCTATATAGCAGAACATGTTTCTGCTCCTCTGACTCTAGTCTTTTTTTTTTTTGCTCAAAACACTTTATTTATCAGTATTTGTATATACATATATGACTATATATGTATACATATATACATAAATATATGAACAATAATTAAATAATAAGAATTATTTGAAATGTATGGGGGTGGGGATGAGTGGGAGGAAGGAGAGAAAGGGAAAATTATGTAAATACAGTACTCATATATGAAATTCTCAAAAAGGAATCCAGTTTTTTAAAACGTTCAACAGATTAACTAGCATTTTACAATATGAAAGTAAGTATGACCTATAATTATGTTGAAGGACATTTTAACTCACTACAAACTTTGAAGTTTAAAATGAGATCAATAAAAATTATTTTACCCAACATACTAACAAAAACCACAATAATGTTATATAATTCAAAGTATTTCTGAGAACAAAAAAAATGGATTGCCAGAAGTTAAGTAACCAGAGCCAAGAGGACACTGTGTGTTATTTCTTTTCTTTCTTTTTTATTATTATTATTATCAAATCATAACTTTTACTTTTTAACACAGGGATTATAAATATGAAAATGCAGAATGTGGGGAAGGGGATGACACAGGAGCATAGGTGTTCGGGGGAGTACAGATATCTTTCAGAACAGGGTATCAGCTGGGTGAAGGTTTAGGGGACAGGTCACTATGACTTAGCCTATGATTCACTTGTCCTTATCTAATTTGGTACTATCCACCAAGGCTGCCTATTTACAAGGTCTATAACTATGCAGGCTGGTAGATTTCTACAAAAGCTGCCTCTTTACAATAGTTTATAAACATCTGTTTCAGTGTTTTTCCATAGAGACCCAAGACTTTGTGTTAGCAGGCATGTATGTCACACCTATTGCTGATTTTAGGCTTATGGCTGATTTTATACCTTCAGTGTATAGGCAGGGCTGTCTCAGACATCTCCTCCCTTCTCCAAGTATAGAAGGGCTGTGGCAATTCTCATCTTGCCAAGGCGAGGAGACACACCTGACCTCCAGTTAATAAAGGGGACATTGTAATGGCTCCAGTCCTCCTGTCATTGCCCAGTGAGGCATGAGGGCCATACACATCTCGAAGTCTTTTTCCTAGAGAGGGTATACTTTTGACATCAACCCCTATGCAGTCAGGCTTGTCCCTCAGGGAACCCAGAAACATATTTTTAACTTTTATTTATATTTCCTTGCCCTGCTTAACCTCGCAGCCTAAGCAAGAATTCAGATCGCCAGACAGAGGGGGCTCTGGGTGGCCCCTTTCTGCTTGGTCTAGGGGCAGAAGTCCCCTCTTTTAGGTTGGGTGGAGATGGGACTTGGGAACACCCTGGATAGAGTAACATCGTCACCTAGTGTCTTGTGGTCCTTCATAGCTAACTTATGATGATATTTCTGAATAGATTTTGCTATCAGATTATCTATCTGTTGTTTCACAAAGTTAGTCAGCCTACTTAAGGCCCAGGGGCCAAAGGAAATAAGCAAAAATAACCTAAATAATGGTCCCAAGATGGAAGGAAGTAGGATTAACAGTCATGGAGAGGTTGAAGATCAATTCTTGTACAAGCTCTCATTTTTCTCTTTCTCTCACTATCTTGTCTCAAGACCTTCTCTGGCCTTTCTTATGCTCTCTTTAATCATCCCTGTTTTGTCTATATAAAAGCAGCATTCTGCTTTAAGGGCTGTACACAGTCTAGAGCTGTATACAGTCTTTTCTATTGTAAAAGAGAAAATCTAGTCCAATAAAGTCCTTTGCAATTTGGGGGTATAGCATCAGACAGCAAAACGAGGGATTTCTTCAGATTAATGATGTCAGTCTATAGCTGTTTGATGTCCTTGTCAAAGGCCCATTGGAGGTCTGAGTAGTATAAGTCCGCAGGCCAGCATCAGGATTAGAATTCCTAAGAGCAGACATCATGAGTGATTAATTTTTACCTAGAAAGGAAAAAAGAAGGGAATTCTCAGGGAAATTTCTTTTCCCTGGATGTCAATTATTATTCATCTTATTTAAAATTGGGCCTGGTTTTGTGGGGGTATCTATTTAATTTATTAATCTTTTGGTGGCCATTTAGATGTGCCTTCTGTGGTATCAAACAGGCATATCAATCCTCTGCCTCATATAGGAACTGGGTCCTGGCCATTTCATTTAAGGGTAAAAGGGTCCTTCCACATAGTTGTGGCATAGGTTTTTTTTTTTTTTTTTTTTTTTTGTCTCAGAGATGCAAGAGGCAATCAGCAGCAGATTTGCCATGAGCTTTCAGTTTTAGAAAGTTAAGAGTAAACAAGGCATGCTCCTTCCACCCTCGGAGAGTCATGAAGACACTATTTAATGAAATATAATTCTTTTTCAATAATTTCTTTTATCAAAGGACTATTATAAAACAGCCAACAATTAATCAATTTATATAATATGTCAATTAGTGAGAGTTTCTTCTACTTTTTGTAAAATTACTCCCTTATTGCCAATTAATTGTTGAGGGAAATTAGGATTTGCATCTCTCTTGAGAATATTGTTTTTTGTTGTTGTTGTTGTTTTGTTTTTTGTTTTGTTTTTGTTTTTTGTTTTTTGCCAAACCCATTATCTTTTTTTATTGGATATTTTACGTATATACCTTTCACTGTTATCTCCAAAGGACTATTTATCAAAGGACTATTATAAAACAGCCAACAATTAATCAATTTATATAATATGTCAATTAGTGAGAGTTTCTTCTACTTTTTGTAAAATTACTCCCTTATTGCCAATTAATTGTTGAGGGAAATTAGGATTTCCCTCTTTTGCATCTCTCTTGAGAATATTGTTTTTTGTTGTTGTTGTTGTTTTGTTTTTTGTTTTGTTTTTGTTTTTTGTTTTTTGCCAAACCCATTATCGTTTTTTATTGGATATTTTACGTATATACCTTTCACTGTTATCTCCTCTTCCTTTCTCCCCCAAAACCCATTATCCTATACCCCCTCATCCAATTTTTATGAGTGTGTGCTCCCAGCATTCTCCCAATCCTGCCTCCCTGCTTTCACATTCCCCAACACTATGGATCCAATCTTTCTGGAAACATGGCCCTCCACTTCCACTGTTGCCTAACTAGGCCATGCTCAGTTACCTATACAAATGGAGCCTTTCTGTTCTCAGGCTGGTGGTTTAGACCCTGGGAGCTCTGGTTGAGTATTTTGCTACTCCTTCTAAAAAAAAAAAAAAAAAAAAAAAAAAAAAAAAGCACCCACACTTTGGTATATTTTCCTCCTCTTGAGTTTCATGTGGTCTATGTATTGTATCTTAGGTATTGTGAGCTTTTGGGCTAATATCCACTTATCAGTGAGTACATGCCATGTATGTTCTTTTGTGATTGGGTTACCTCACTCAGGATGATATTCTCAAGCTCCATCCATTTGCCTAAGAATTCCATGAACTCATTGTTTTTAATAGCTGAGTAGTACTCCATTGTGTAAATATACCACATTTTCTGTATCCATTACTCTGTTGAAGTACATCTGAGTTCTTTCCAACTTCTGACTATTATAAATAAGGATGCTGTGAACATAGTGGAGCATGTGTCCCTGTTGTATGTTGACACATCTTTTGGGTATATGCACAGGAGTGGTATAGCTGGGTCCTCAGGTTCAATTTTCTGAGGTACCGCCAGACTGATTTCCATAGTGGTTGTACCAGCTTACAATCCCACCAACAATAGAGGAGTGTTCCTCTTTCTTCACATCCTTGCCACCATCTGCTGTCACCTGTGTTTTCAATCTTAGCCATTCTGACTGGTGTGAGGTGGAATCTCAGTGTTGTTTTTATTTGCATTTTCATGATGACTAGGGATGATGAACATTTCTTTAGGTGCTTTTCAACCATTTGAGATTCCTCAGTTGAGAATTTGTTTATATAGTGAATTACATTGCTGGACTTCCATATATTGAACCAACCATGCATTCCTGGGATAAAGCCTACTTGATCATGATGGATGATTGTTTTGATATGTTTTTGGATTCTGTTCGTGAGAATTTTGTTAAGTATTTTTGCATCAATATTCATTAGGGAGATTGGTCTGAAGTTCTTTCTCTTTCTTTTTTGGGTCTTTGTGTAGTTTAAGTATGAGCATGATTGTGGCTTCATAGAATGAACTGGGTAATGTTTCTTCTATTTCTACTTTGTGGAATAGTTTGAAAAGAATTGGTATTAGGTCTTTCTTGAAGGTCTGATAGAATTCTGCACTGAAACCATCTGGTCCTGGACTTTTTTTTTTTTTTGGTGGGACTTTTTTTTTGATTGCTTCTATTTCTTTCAGGGTTATGGGACTGTTTAGATGGTTTATCTGCTCCTCATGTAATATTGGTAACTGGTATTTGTCTAGAAAGTTGTCCATTTCATCCAGATTTTCCAATTTTGTTGAGTATAGGCTTTTGTAGTGGGATCTGATGATTTTTTGGATTTCCTCGGTTTCTGTTATGTCCCCCTTTTCAGTTCTGATGTTATTAATTTGAATACTGCCTCTCTGCCCTCTGCTTAGTCTGGCTAAGGGTTTATCTATCTTATTGATTTTCTCAAAAAATCAGCTCCTGGTTTTACTGATACTTTGTATAGTTCTTTTTGTTTCTATTTGGTTAATTTCAGCCTTGAGTTTAATTATTTCCTCCTGTCTACTCCTCTTGGGTGTATTTGCTTCTTTTTGTTCAAGAGCTTTTAGGTGTGTTGTCAAATTTCTAGTGTATGCCCTCTCCAGTTTCTTTTTGTAAGCACTTAGAGCTATGAGTTTTCCTCTTAGCACTGCTTTCATTGTGTCCCAAAAGTTTTGGTATGGTGTGTCTTCATTTTCATTAAATTCTAAAAAGTCTTTAATTTTTTTCCTTATTTCTTGTCTGACCACATTATCATTGAGTAGATTATTGTTCAATTTCCATGTGAGTGTGGGCTTTCCCTTGTCTTCCTGTTTGCACATCCAACCCATTAGCCTATGTCTTTTTATTGGGAAATTGAGTGCATTGATATTACGAGATATTAAGGAGAGGAGATTGTTGCTTCCTGTTATTTTTGTTAACAGTGGAGGCATTGTTTGTGTGATTATCTTCTTTTGGGTTTGTTGGAAGAGGCTTACTTTTTTGCTCTTTCTGGGGTATAATTGCCCTTTTTGTATTGGTGCTTTCCTGCTATTATTCTTTGTAGTGCTGGGTTTGTGGAAAGATATTGTGTAAATTTGGTTTTGTCATGGAATATCTTGGTTTCTCCATCTATGGTAATTGAGAGTTTTGCTGGGTATAGTATCCTGGGCTGGCATTTATGTTCTCTTAGAGTCTGTATGACATCTGTCCAGGATCTTCGAGCTTCTCTCATCTACTATTTGTTTTTACAGTGTTGATAGTAGAGGTTTTTCTACCATTTGTTGAGGTGGTGGAGAGTAAAGCCAACATTTCCTAGATGCTCAGAAAGCATTCTATCAGCAGAACTACATTCCCAGCTTAAGAAACTTTCATCCATTCTGTTTTAATGTTATAGTGTTATCCAAGTGACTTAACAAACTCAGGAAAGAGAATGGTATTTTATAATAGTAAATGTTTACCATTTGGCATTAAATAGCATCAGCTGATCATGAGAGTTAAAGTTGTTCACCTTGTCATAACTGTAACTACTAAATTAACTATGCACTGTGGAGTTTAAGAGAGTTGTATTCCATCAGCCACTGGAAACAGATATTAGCTTATTTCACCATATAACTTGATATTCAGACTATTGAAAAGACAATGCTAAACTCTCTATGTATGAAAAACTGTGAAAATTTATATATTAATAATCCAGCTTTTACAAGGTAAAATTGCAAAATAAAAGAATGTTAAAGATAAATGGCTTGGTAATCAGTAACTCTTCAGTTTACCTTTGAAGAAAGTATTTCAATGAAAGGAGTTTAATGGGTTGTTTAATTTTTCATGGCACCAACCTGCTCTCTAAATATTCATTTTCATGCTCATACAAAAATGCTATTCACAGCATTAATCAACAAAGATTCTCTTTGCAATGAACAGATTTGAACACAGAAACTTGAGGTTTAATGTGGTGTTGAAATTAAATAGTGTTTGAATTCTCACCTATTTTAAGACATTTATACTTCTGCTTCTGAGGCTCAGGGAACATCAAGGAAGAAGGAAGGATAAGACTGTAAAAGCCTGAGAACAGAGAAGACCTCTTAAATTTCTCTATAAAATGACAAAGGTATTGCTTTCATGATCTTATAGAATTTGCAGCTGGCTGCAATGAAACTTCACAAGACTGAGCCTATCAACAGTCAATCAGAGATGTGAAGAAGCTCATGGAGCTCTAAAACTCCCTACTGAACAAGTGGCTAAAGATATCAAGAAATAGTCTTTTGTTGTGTATCCATTAATTGGCCCTCCAGACTCCAATGTATAGTCAGATCTGGTTAAACTTAGTGGGTCACACAACAAAACAAAACAAAACAAAAGACATGAATATAGAAACCTTACTTGATGAAACAAGAGGAAGTTGACAGAGGTAGGTGAGAAATGAGTGAAAAGGAAGATAAGAGTAACCACAGTACATTGTACACATGTATGAAATGTCCAAACAACAAATTTAAGAACAGCTATATAAAGAAACAATTTCCTTAGCCACATTAGGTATGTTCAGGATAAGTTTAATGTAACACTGATTATAAAAGAAAAAATATGAAGTACTGGAAACTACCTGGATGGCATATGAGTGGAAAAATTGTGGGCAAATTATGGAGCAATGACTTTATTAAATGTTTCTTATATGTAAAACTCAAAGAGTGGCATCATAGAGAACAGTGGCTAACTTCCAAATATGTCTCTGAAAATGTCCAGAACAAGTTTTCCTAATGAAGATTGTCATTATCAATATTGGATTTAATAAAAGCAAAAGAAGGAGGGGGTGGGTTTTCTAGGGAGGGGAAATAGGGAAAGGGGATGGCATCTGAAATGTAAATAAATAAAATATCCAAAAAATGGTATGTACACATAATAACTTGAAAAGTTTCCCATAATATATTTCTGGAGAAAGATAGAAAATTTAGAACAAAAATGATAAAATATTCAAATGGTTTTTTAAAAAAATAAGGAAATTATTTTAAATTACTAATTTTCATAACTATAAAATATTCATACAGTGAAGAACTGAATGGAAATAAAATGTGTAGAACATTTATTTTGGTCTTTCATATCCCAAAAGTGATAGAAAGACTCTCATAATAGGTTTCTGAAACTTTCAAGATAGAACATTTTCATATCTCTTGAGAATTTTATCTGTAAAGTTTCTCTCTTACCAAAGAAATTTTTTATGAATTACCTTCAATTATGCTTTCAACATTTCATTTCTACTCTTTTAGACCTAGACCTTTTTCACTTGGTTTTCTGCATTACTCAAGCTATGTAGACATTTGTTGGAGAATAACAAAAGGCTCCAAATGAAATGAATTTTATGGGACTGAAACTGGTTGCCAATTCCTCTATATACCTTAAAAACATAATTCAAGTTACATTTTAAAATGCAAATATTGGTTCATAGAACAATTAATAAATTTCTTTTACCTACTAATTTGTAGGTAAAAGTTAATTAGTTTAAGCTAGAAAGCTAAAACAATGGTTAATAATGTATACAACTCTTGCACAGAACACCATATCATTTCCCTTCATCCACATCAGGTAGCTAAGAGCCATGTGTAGCTCCACCTCTAAAGGGCTCATTGCTCTCTTCTTTCTTTCACCTACACAAATATATGCATATACACATAGACACACACAACCCCCCCCAAAAAAAATATGTATCTGAGAAAAATGTAGTTAACCCAGCCAACTTCTCCTGAGAGGTCATGATGGAAAAGAAAGAAACGGAGCAGCTTCTGTGGACAAGAATGGTGTAAACCTAGAGGGTAAGGCTTCTGCTTCACTAAGATTGGAGAACTGAATGTCACACCTAAACTCCACATATATGTGGAAAGAGAGAACTGACACCTGACTCATGAATGTAGTCCTCTGACCACTTGGCATGATGCTCATGTACATCAGGCATACACATGCACACTCACATTAATAATACTTAATGAATTATTTTAATATTCACTGAATTTGGACCCCAAAAAACTTTCAGAAACTCTTGGTTAAAGTTAGGGATTAGTAAGTAAAACAAAAACACAATGAAATTGAAAAAAAAATAAAAGAGGATCTAAAAGAGAAGGAATAAAGAGGGAATCAGTGACTTGAAGAGGATTCACTAACGAGGAGTCAATAACAACAACAAAAAAAAAAAAAAAACAGAGATGAGGCAAGAGCTGAAAGTGGATATTGAGTCATTACAAGCTTTATTCCTACAATGTCATACTTGAGCTTTTTCTCAGATGTATAATATTAGTCCCTGGATATTAAATTAAAGATCTGGAGGAAAAGCTTTCAGAGCTGAGTCCCCAAGAGCAAAAGGCAATAATGAGCTTGTCCATTGAAGAGGTGTTGACCTTTAGCTAGAAAACTAGGCTACTGGGAGAAGTACAGAGATCCTGAATGTACAAGCAGGTGCAATAGCAGTGGCTAAAAGGAGAGGGATTTCCAGTGGGGAAGCAGGGTGTTTCCCATTGTACTATGATAACAATGATAAAGGGAGGTGTTGAGAAAGCACTTTCTAAGTGCAGACTAGAGAGACAGGTTTTTTGGTAAACTTCAACATAAATCTCTTCATGAAAGCACAAGAACTAGAGTTCAAATAAACAAAAAGCTTAAGGTATTGAAATGAACTTGTAATCATATTGAGGAGCTCATTTGTCAGCTAGATGAGCCACAAGTTCTATAGACACTCTCTCAAAAAATAAGTTACAAGACTCCTAAGGTTAACTTGTGGTCTCCAAACAAGTACACCTATACATGCACACAAACACACACCTCATACATGTGCACATACACACATATATAAGCACACACATGTACTCAAAATAAGTACAAAAGAGAAAGAGAGCATTATGGTAACAAAAATACACCTTTGAGAGAGTGTCATTTCAACTATTGTTCTCTCAGAAAGGATGAAGAACCAGCACCTTTATGTGCTTTTTTACTGAGATTTCCTGCATTTGAGGAGGATGGATTGGTCCTTATTATTTTTTTATATGATAGAAAGAAATGAGACATACAAACACTTTGTAATCTTCCAAATACACACAATTACAATGAAGGAAGGATTAAATGAAAGTATATATATCTTCAAAGGTCTTTCAGAGAAAATATTATTATTGAAATATTTCTCTCTACTTCTGCCAAAGTACCTAGTACATCAGAGAAGTTAACTATTTTCTTTTAGAAATTATTTTCAGGTCATAGTAGCCATGCCTAAATCTGGGTAAATCAGGGGAAACATGTTTGGCAGGTGTAGTTGAAAGGAGGAGAACTAATATGCATGACTCCCTATGTTTAGCTGCCAGCACTGGCAGAAAAGATAGATAAGGGAAGAGGGAGGAAGGGAAAGAGGAAAATAAAGGGAAAACCAAGGCAAGTCACCAATATTTTGGGCAAGCAATTATTTTGGGCAAGCAATTATTCCATTATATATTGATGGCTCTGAAATTTTTGTTTGTAGTATAGCTTACTTTTTAATAGATTTCTCATCTTTTCTTTCAGTTTTTATTTTTTTCTAATTTTACTTAACTATTTTATTACAGTCCAAATGATGCTCCCTCCTAGTTCCCCCTCTACAAGCTCTTTACCCTATACCCAATGCCTCTGAAGGGGTGTTCCCCACCTACACACCCAACCATCCAAACTTACAGGCACCTACCTTCCCTTGGGCATTAAGTATCTACAAGATAAGGTGCATTCTCTGCCCCTTAAGCCAGATAAGGCCTCTGCTACATGTATATTGTGGTCCATGAACCAGCCAAGTAGGCACACTGGTTGTTGTCTTAGTCTCTGAGATTTCCCAGAGGTCCAGAGTAGTTGACACTGTTAGTCTTCCTATGAAGTTGCTATCCCATTCAGCTCCTTCTTTCCTACCCCTAATGAATCCTTATGGGTCCCTGACCTCAATTCAATGTTTGGCTCTAAGTATCTTCAGCTGTCTCATTCAGCTACTATTAGATCATGTCAGAGGACAACCATTCTTCTGTCTGTAAGCACCATACAGCATTAATAACAGTGTCAGGCTTTGTTGCCCACAGATGGAATAAATCCCGAGTTGAGCCAGTCACTGAATGGTCTTTCCTTCAGTCTCTGATCCATTTTATTGCTGCATTTCATTTAGAAAAAAAAAAATAATTCTGGATCAAAAATTTTGAAGATGGTTTGGTAATCTCATCTCTTTACTGTGGACCCTGTCTCTCAACTAGAGGTGGTCTCTTCAGGTCAAATCTCCCCACCATTGTGCATTTCAGCTAAAGTTACTCTCCTTGAATCTTGTCCTTCTCTCTTATCTTTTATCTCTGGGACATTCCAGAAGTTCCTCTACTCCTCAACTCCTAGCAGCTACATATTTCCAGTCACTCTTCTGGCCCTCTGGGCTTCTCTGCTGTCCCCTTCCATCCCTGATCCTGCCCCCTTTCTCATATTAATTGTTTAATAACTATATAAGATGGTGATCTCTAAATTGATCTACAAGAAAGATGCATTCTGCATACTATCTTAAAGTTGACAATGTTTATTCAAAATTAATTGCTGAGCATGTCTTATTAATATAACCAGTATTGGCCAAGACCTTGGATAGTTAAACTGTAAAGTCTAGAAACAGAATAATAAGATAAAAAACAAATATTTTGCAGATTCTTCAAACGTAACTGGCAGAAACATAAAATCCTCTAATTGTATTTAAAACCTGTTCAATAAGAATGACTCATTCTAGAAACCTAGCTAACTATCCATTGAAGTCGTGAATCTTGTAAGGGAGCCAACAACCACCACTTTACTAAAATTTAAGTACCTTTTAAATATTTGCCTTTATACAAAAAGTACCCTCATCAATAAAACTTCTGTTTCAATAGACAGAGATCATTACCAAATATATATATATATATATATATATATATATATATATATATATATAATCAAAATTCAGACCTATGGTTACTAGTTGCAAAGGATATACCTACAGTCCAATTCCTACACCTAAGGCTCAGAGATCATTGCAGAAGAGGAGACAGAAAAATTGAAAGACTCACAGACTATCAGATAATTTGTTTGAGATTGTGTTCTCTATGTAATAGTAGCTAAAACCAAAAATTCCCACAGCTATAACAGCCCAAAGCACAGCAAGCATATATGTTCCAGTATGGATGAGGGAAAATCTAAGAGGCCTCAATTCTACAAAAGTTATGAGTGTATATGGAATGGTGATAAAAGAAGAAATAATTTCCCTGAGGAAAAGCACACCAATACCAAATGATTATCCCCTAGAATATATTTACACCTGTCATTGTATTGAATGAGCAGGTTTTGTTGTGCTTATGTGCATGTGTAAGTGTGTGTTTGTGAATCTGTGTGTTTGTGTGTCTATGTGTTGTGTGTATGTAATAATTTAGTGATAAAAAAGTCATGAATTGTGGGGGAAAACTAACAGGCTAGTCTAGCGGTGGGAACAAAATTATGAGGGCCTGAGGCAGGGTCATGGGCAGGCTTCCCACACCGCCTCTGGAGGGTCCCACATTCACATAGCTGCCATGAGTGGGCCAGCAACTGTGTTGGAAAGATTCAGGGTTCCAAAGGCTGGGAACCTGGCCACAGGCACAGGAGACACACGGAGTGGAGTCCAGGAGTTTTCCAAAGCTTTTATTGTTCACGGTTTGGTGAATGGATGTAGATGGTTTGCACTTCCTCCCAAAAGCCAGGGAAGCCTGGCTTTTGAAGGGAGGGGGAAGAATGGAGGGAATAACTTAATTAGCTACAGTCCCAGCCTTTAGAGAACTCATTAATATTTTAATTTCTGGAGGTGGAGACCTGTTAATCACGCCCTCCACCTGTGCCCTACATGACTGAAGGGTGCAGATTGAATGATGATTAGACCTCGTGTCAAGAGCCTGGGTTCTGAGGGCATGGCCAAACACCCACAACCCAAGAACGAGAATACCCTTCCATGGCCCAACAATGAATTTGAAGAAGAATGGGAAAGGAATATGGGAACATTGTTTGCAAAGAATGAAATGAAGAAATGATATAATAATATTATGAATCTTCAATATTAGAGAACTCATTTTTAAAAAGTGAGGCTTAGCTGGGTCTTCAAGTAGAACTATTTCTAATTTTCTGAGGAATCACCACATTGATTTACAAGTGGTTGTAAAAGGTTGAAATCTGGCCAGTAATGGAGAAGTGTTCCCCTTTACCCACATCCTTGCCATTATATGCTTGAATTTTGACTTAACTATTCTGATTGGTATAAGCTAGAACCTCAGGGTTGTTCTGACTTACATTCCCCTGATGGCTCAGGCTGTTGAACATTTCTTTAGGTACTTCTTGAACATTTAAATTTCTTCTATTGAAAATTGTCTGTTTAGCTCTTGTCCCATTGTTTTATTCTGTTATTTGGTTTGTTGTAGTCTGACTTCTAGAGTTCGCTATATATTTTGAATATTAGTCCTCTGTCTGATATAGGGTCAGTGAAGATCATTTCTTAATTTGTCTACCTGAAGACATAGATATTCTGCTTTTGAGCACATACCCATAAGATGTTCCACCATCGCACCAGGATGTATATTCCACTATATGCATAGCAGCATTATTCATAAGAGTCAAAAACTTCAAACAACCCAGAAATCACTCAACTGTAAACTGAATATCAACAATGTGGTTCATTACACAATGGAATACTATTTAACTATTTAAAACAAGGACATCATGAATTTTTCAGGCAAATGGATAGAACTAGAAATTTCATCTTGAGTGAGGTAATCCAGATCCACTCATTGATATGTGGATACTAGCCATAAAGTAGAGACTACCCATCATACACCCCACAGACCCAAAGAAGTTAAAGAAAAAAAGGCTCAATAAAGGATGCCTAAATCTCATTTGATGGGGAAACAAAATAATCATGAGAAGCAGAGGGATGGAGAGGAACCTGGGTGGAAGTGGGGTAGAAGATGGAAATGGGGGGACATGATCAGATATGGGGAGAAACTATAAAGAGGTCCAGTGGGTCAGGAAATGAATGGAAATCTACAGCACCCAGAAGTGGGGAGGTGAAGAAAATCTGTAAAAAATTTCCAAAGACAAGGAATGATGAGGCTCCCAGGAGTTATTTCTAGCAACTTTAGTTTGGATTGAGCATGGGGTCCCTGATGGAGGAGTTGGAGAAGGGGCTGAAGGAGCTGAGGGTGTTTGCAGCTTCATGGGGGGGGGGGTGGAGCAGCAGTGTCAACTGGCCAGAGCCCCTGGAGCTCCAAGGGACTGGATCCCCAATCAAAGAGTACAAATGACAGAACCTGCAGTTTCTGCTGCATATGTGGCAGAGGATGGCCTTTTTGGATATAAGTGGAAGGAGCTGCCCTTGGGCATGAGGGTTTTGATGCCCCAGTGTAGGGGAATGCCAGGGCAAAAAGGAGTGAGTAGGTGGGTAGTTGAGGAGTACCTTCATAGAGGCAAGGGAGGGGTGATGGGGTGGGGGTTTCAGGGAAAGAAGACCTGGAAAGGAGATAATATTTGCAATGTAAATTTAAAAATTCAATAAAAGAAAAAAAGAAAAATCAAAAATAAAATAAAGAGTAGGAATTTAGAAGCTGAAGAAGCTACATCCAGAAGCCAGACAGGACCCGCAGTGGAAGGTTAAAGATGCAACCCAAGCACAAAACATTCAACCCAAAATTTGTCTTGTGTGAAAGAAATTCAGGGACAAAGATGAAACAGAGATTGAAGAAATGGTTAACCAATAACCAGCCTAATTTGAGACCCAACACATGGGCAACCAGCAATTCCTGACACTATTAATGGTTCTCTGTATACTCTCAAACAGGATCCTAACATGAATGTCCTCTGAAATGCTCCAGTCAGCAGCTGACTAAATGAGATATAGATATCCAAAATGAAATACTGGACATTGGGGACCATTACGGAAGAGTTGGAGGAAGGATTGAAGTCAATGAAGGGGATAAGAACCCCACAGGAATACCAAAAAAATTAACTAACTTGCAACTCTGGGAGAACCTTAGAGACTAGGATGCTAAACAAAAAGCATACATGGGCTGGACCTAGACACCTGGCGCATATGTAGCAGATGTACCAATCAATCTTCATGTGATTCCTCCAAAAACTGGAGAGGAGGCTCTACTCAAAATCTTTAGCCTGAGTGTGGTATCTGTTCCCCAACATGGCTGCCTTGTCTGGGCTCACAGAAAAAGTACACAGCTAATTCTGCAAGTATTTGATATGTCAGGGTTCAGGGGACACCCAGTGTGGGCCCATGCTCACAAAGGAAAAGGGGAAAGAGGGGAATAAACTGTGAAAGGGGACTGTGTAGGAACAAGGAGGGAGAACATGGGATAAATGATAAATAGATGATTGATATATAGAAACATAGACAGACAGACAGACAGACAGACAGACAGACAGACAGACAGACAGATAGAAAAAATAAAAAAAAAAAAAGTTTTGTGGCTCATGATCATAATCCCAGAGCTAGAAAAGTAGACAGGTGAATGTCTGAGACTAGTAAGGAAGCATAGCCTTCTTGAAAATCTCTGGGTAAAAGTAAAATATCTTGTCTCAAGTAACAAGATACAGGTTGAAAAGGTCGTACAGTAGATAAGAGAACTTCTTGCTCTTTCAGAAGAGTAGGATTCAGTTTTCAGCACCCATATCTGTTGTTTCACAACCATATTTTATTGAATATTTTATTTATTTACATTTCAAATGTTATCCCCTTTCTGATTTCCCTTTCAAAAAACCTTTTCCTGCTCCCACTCCCCATAATTCTATGAGGGTGTTCCATACCCACTCTTCTAATCTCACCACACTGCCATAACAATCCCCTACATTGTGTCATCAAGGTTTTATAGGACAAATGGCCTCTCCTCCCATTGATGCTAGATAACACTATCCTCTCCTACATATGCATTTGGAGCCATAAGTCCCTTCAAGTGTACCCTTGGTTTATAGTTTAATACCTCAGAGCTCTTGGGGGCGGGCTGGTTTGTTGATATTGTTGCTTTTCCTATGGGGTTGTAAATCCTCTCATCTCCTTCAGTCCATTTTCTAACTCATTGGAGAATGTGTTTGCCACACTCGATCCAATGGTTGGCCGCAAGCATCCATATCTGAATTTGTCAGGCTCTAGCAGAGCCTCTCAGAAGACAGCTATATCAGGTTCCTGTCAGCAAGTACTTCTTGGAATCAGAAATAATGTCTGGGTTTGTTGTCTGTATATGAGACATATTCTCAGGTGGGGCAGTTTCTGGATGGCCTTGCCTTCAGACTCTTCTCCATACTTTGTTTCCTAGAGACAGGATCAATTCTGGGTTATCTATTTGGAGATGAGTGGGTGGCCCCATTCCTCAACCAGGGATATTGTCTAAACTTTGAATGTGGTCTCTACATGCTCTTTTTACATTTTGGGGTGGCATTTCAGCTAAGGTCATTCCTGTGGGTTCCTGGGAGCCTCTAGGTTTTCTGGCATCTGAGACTATCTGGTGGCTACTCCCAGTTTTTCATACCTCATTGCTATATACCTCTGTTCATTTTCCTGACCCTCTGTATATCATTCAGTTTCTCTACTTCCAAACCTGACTCTGCCCCCCATTTTTTATTCCTCTCCTTTTTTTCTTCCCAAGTCACTTCCACTGTTCCTTCCTGTAAGTATTTTGTTCCCTATTCTAAGAAGGACTGAATCATCCACAATTTATTATTTTTTTTCTTGAGCTTCATATGATCTCTGAGTTGTATAGTTGGTATTCTGAGACTTTTGCCAAATTTACACTTATCAGTGAGTACATACCATGTATGTTCATTTGTGACTGGATTACCTCACTCAGGACGATATTTTCTAGTTTCATCTATTTGCCTGTGAATTTCATGAAGTTATTGTTTTTAATAGCTAAGTATTAATCCATCGTATAAATGAACCAAAATTTTTGTATTCATTCCTCTGTTGAGAAACATCTGGGTTGTTACCAACTTATGGCTATTATAAATGAGGCTATTATGAACATAGTTTAGAATGTGACCTTTCTATATGTTGGAGCATCATTTGGGTCTAAGCCCAGGAGTGGTATAGCTGGGTTTTCAAGTAGTTTTGTGCCCTATTTTCTGAGGAAACATCAGCCAGATTTCCAGAGTGGTTGTACCAGTTTGCCATCCCATTAACAATGGAGGGGTGTATTTGTTTCTCTATATCCTCACCAGCATCTTCTGTCACCTGAATCTTTGATCTTAGCCATTTGACTGGTGTAGGGTGGAATATCAGCATCATTTTGATTTACATTTTGCTGATGACTAAGGATGTTGAACATGTCTTTTTTTTGACTGTTTGATGTTTTTAATATTTTTATTAAAAATTTTATGTATTTATCTTTCAGAATTTTATGCTCTTTCCCAGTTTTTCTTGCTGAAGACCCATATCCCATCACCCCCCCCTTGCTTTTATAAGGGTGATTCCCCACCCAACCACCCACTACCACATCACCACCCAAGCATTTCCCTCCACTAGGCAATCAAGTCTTCACAGACCAAGGACAGCTCCTGTCTTTGATGCCAAAAAATGACATTCTCTGCTACATATACAGCTGGAGCCATGGTTAATTCCATGTATACCCTTTGGTTGGCAGTTTAGTTTCTCAGAGCTATAGGGGATCTGGTTGGTTGATATAATTATTCCTATGAGGTTGCAAACCCCTTCAGTTCCTTCAGTCATTTTCCTAACTCCTACACTGTGGTCCCCTTGTTCAGTCTAATGGTTGGCTATAAGCATCTGCCTCTATGTTTGTCAAGTTCTGGCAGAGCCTCTCAGGAGACAGCTATAACAGGCTCCTGTCAGCAAGCACTTCCTGACATCTGAAATAGTGTCTGGGTTTGGTGTCTGTATGTGGGATAAATCCTCAGGTAGGGCAGTCTCTGGATGTTCTTTCATTCAGTCTGTGTTTCATACTTTGTCCCAGTATTTCTTTTAGACAGGAGCCATTATGGGTTAAAAATTTGGGTATGAATTTTTGGTGAATTCCCCTAGCTGGGGGACCAACATAAACTCTGGATATGGTCTCTATATGTTCTTCCTCCCCTTTGTTGAAAATTTCAGATAATCTCATCCTTGTTGGATACTGAGAGATTCTTGGTTTCCTGGCTTCTGGCACTTGCTGTTGGCTACCCACAGTTCCCCCTTCCTCCATTGCTACACACCTTAGTTCATATATATATATATATATATATATATATATATATATATATATATATATATCATATCATCCCCATCTCCTCCCATATCTGATTCTGCCCATTTTTTCTTTAGGTGCTACTTGGCCATTCAATATTCCTCAGTAAAGTATTCTTTATTTAGCTCTGTACACCATTTTAATGGGGTTATTTGGTTCTCTAGAGTCTACCTTCTTGACTTCTTTGAATATATTGGATATTAGCCTCTATCAGATATAGGATTGGTAAAGATCTTCTACCAACTTGTTGGTTGTCATTTTGTCTGTTTGACAGTGTCCTTTTCCATGCAGAAGATTTTCAATATTGTGAGGTCTCATTTGCCAATTGTGTTGAAAGAGCCTAACCCATTAGATTTCTGTTCAAGAAAATTTCCCCTGTGTCTAAGTGTTCTAGATTCTTCCCCAATTTCTCTTCTATTAGATTCAGTGTATCTAGTTTTATGTGGAGATCTTTGTTCCATTTGGACTTGAGCATTGTACAAGGAGATAAGAATGAGTCAATTTGCATTTTTCTATATGTTGTTTGCCAGTTGTACCAGCACCATTTTTTTGAAAATGCTGTCTTTCATCCACAGGATGGTTTAAGTACCATTGTCAAGATCAAGTGACCATAAGTGTGTAGTTTAATTTTTGGATCTTTAATTCTATTGCACTTATTTACCTGCCTGTCTCTGTGCCAATACTATGCAGTTTTTACCACTATTGCTCTGTAATACAGCTTGTGGTCAGAGATGGTGATTATAGTTTACACTATCTGGACTTTTTTTGTTATTTCAAAAGAATTTGTAAATTGCTCTTTCTAACTCTATGAAAAACTGAGTTGGATTTTTGAGGGAGATTGTATTCAATTTGTAGATTGTCTTTTGCAAGATGTTCCTGTTTGCCAAATGTTTTTCAGCATCAGATGAGATAATCATGTCTTTTATTTCTTTGAGTTTGTTTATATAGTGGATTATGTTGATAGATTGCCTTATATTGAAGCATCCGTGCATCCATAGGGTGAAGCCTACTGGGCCTGTGACTATTCATTTTGAGGCATTCGTGGATTTGATTTGAAAGGATTTTATTGAGTATTTTTGCAATAATATTTGTTGGGAACCGCACTAGTCCCTGTTCGGGCACCAAAAAATGTTGAGACCCCAGCAAGATGTTGAGGCCCGGCTGCCCCACCTTTGACAGCCACTGTATCCCGATCCAAGCTGCTGCTCTGGTCAGCGGATCGGGGTTCAGCAAGAGAGAGAGTGAGGTCAGACTCGAAGAATGGAGACTAGACAGAATGTGTTTCGATCCCGTTTATTCTTCAATCGCTCTTCCTCTCTCCAAGTCCCAAGTCCTAAGTTCCTAGTCCCTATTTCCTAGTCCCTAGTGCCTCCAAGTTCCAAGTTTCTTCTTCCAAGTTCTCTTCCAAGTGCCTGCTTCCTAATGCCTAATTCCTACTCCAAGTTGTACTCCAAGTGGTACTCTCTGAAATGTCTAATGTCTATTCCTACTCCTAGTGTCTGAATCTCCAAATTGTTCTGTCTAAAGTGTCTGATTCTCTCATCCAAGTGTCTTCTCCACCTGCTGTGTCTGATTCCCTCTAAAGTGTCTCCCTAATGTCTGTTGTGTCTGTTCTGTCTTTGCCTTTTATATGTCTCACTTCTAAGTCATGCCTCTAAGTCACAACTATAATCATGCCCTTATGTCTTGTCTCTAACCCTGATCTCTACACTTCTAAGCTACACACCTTTAATCTCACACACCTTTAATCTCACACACCCAAGGTATCTAAACCAAGATTATCGGAGCGTGCTCAGCTGTTGTAGGCTATTGTAATCCAAGTTTCATGTCAGGGTATATGGCTCAAGATGGCTGCAAAGCTGATAGCTGCTTTCTGCTAAAAGTTGGCCCCCAACAAATATTTATAAGGAAAATTGGTCTAAACTTCTCTTTCTTTGTTGATCTTTGTGTGATTTAGGTTTATGAGGGACTATAGCTTGACAGAACAAATTAGGTACTGTGAGGACAAAATTTGAAAGCAGCATTGTAACAATAACAAAAATTCATGGTCAACAAAGACCACCAACAATTTGTTAAATATAGTCATAATAAAAATATTAAGCCCCTGCAGGGGCAGGGTGACCCAAATGAAAAGGCATGCTAAGATGTGCCCAGATAAGCCCAAGTGAGTAATGGGCCATCTGGTGTTTACTTTTCTCTCCCCCTTTCTGAGAAGTCCAAGGTTTCATGGTCAAAAATAACTAGTCATCTGCCAGCTCGCATGTAGCCACTTCTGCAAGTTGCTGATGTTTGAAATATCCAATCATATGTACGCACGCCAAATTTTCCGCACTCTTTCCAACCCCTACCCATAAATATCCCAAGTTTCCTGAGTTCTGGGTTGAAACCTCTATCTCCTGCGTGAGATATGTTCCAGCCCGAGGGCCCTCGTCATTAAACCTCCTCTGCAATTGCATCAAGAAGGTCTCTCGTGTGTCCTTGGGTTCGTGCAGTTCCTGACTTGGGTGAGGGTCCCCTTGCAGGGGTCTTACATTTGGTGCCTTGGCCGGGAAGTGCATGACCCCAGGACTCACGATGACCCCTTGGAGGTATGTCTGTATGAGTGGAGTGTGTCTGAGTGCAGCGCTGCTGTCGTTGTCTTTGTATTTTGGTTTCTGCTGCTGTCTTTGTCTCTGTGTTTTGGTTTCTGTGTCTGTGTTTTATTTTTGGTTTCAGAGCAGCTGTCACTACAGGCCGTAAGGACTTAGTGGCCAGCGGTAGTGGACGCGCGTATCACGCCGCAGGCTGCAACCCTGGCGGACGCCCTAGAAGAGCTGGGAGAGCCAGCTAGGTCAAGGGATTTGACCATCTGATGGTCGAGGGATTTGGCCGGGCGGTTGAGGGATTCGACCATTGAGTTTCTGAATCTAGGAGATGGAGTGCTCCTACTGGAGGAGAAGACGTGGTGTGCTTCTTTGTCTTTGGCTGATGTTATCAGATCAGACGTGGCCGGTGTGTTTGTCTGTGTTTTCTGTGCCACCTGTGGCAGGGGTGAGCTATCTGTGTTGTTTGATTTATATGTTCTTGGACTCTGACTGACGATCGTTGTTTCTTTTCTTTTTTCTGGACTGAAACTACTGTGTAAAACATCCTAAGTTAATAAGAGATAACATGACCACCGGCAGAAAAAGAAATAGAGCAGCTGGTGAGTGCTGCTGCAGAGCAGTGAGACAGGCAGGTCCTGTTCCACAGCTTGTAGCCAAGAGAAAATTCTGTTTCTCTGCTGTTAGCTGAGGCTACGGAGGAGGCTGTGTGCAACAGCTACCTAATTGGGTGTGTGTGGCTGTGTAGGGGACCCTGAAGGTCGCTGCTGTAACATATTGGCAGCTTTTCACCTGCTGCATATGAAGATAGGTAGAGCCCAGGTGATAAAATACCTGGCGGAGGAGAGAGACATCTTCCTTGAGCCATGCTGGACAAAACAGCCACAGCAAGATTATTCACCTGAGAGTTATAATTATTTTTTTAAAAAAGAGAAAAAGAACTGGTTAAAACTGCTTACTTAATTTAGTTTAAAACTTGCTGGAGAGACAGTCTTAATTTACAAAAGAAAGACTGATAATTTGCCCTCTTCTGTGACCAGGAGAAGGACACCAGTAGAAAGAACCTTGAAAAGAATTTACTGTTTTCATAAGCAGCCCTTGGAAGGGGGCCAGCAGGTTTTTGGCTTCTGTAATAAGAAAGTTGATAGTGGATTTTCCCAGTTTAATAAATGAAGGAGTGCTATTTCTTAAACTACAGCTGAAATGTTACAGGCTGTCCTGAGTCAGAAAAATACATATAGGCTTCAGTTTTGATAGATTTTCTAGCCATTGCTGTCTGAAATAATTTCATTATTTATAGGAGATTTTCTTCAAGATTTTGGTTCAAAGATGAGAGTTCAGACAAGATAAAATTGTAAAAGTGGTGAGGACTTGTGCTCTTATGTTAAATATAAAATGTTTACTTTATCGTTCTTGTTGTGTATCACTTCTAAAACAATATTCTAATCAGAAATAAAAATTTAAAGGTTTTTTATAGAACTATGACCAAAGTTTCTATTTTGTTAAAAGTTGAATTCAGATAAGTGTCATCTTAATAGTCCTTGCTGTGAAATGCTATAGATAAGGCTGATTTGGTTTCTTTCTTAGCGCTTCAGAGGTGAGCTCACATTACACCTGTGGACAAGGTACTGTTTGCAGACTGAATTAGGTTGTGGTCTCTAGTGTGATGTGAACAACAGTTATGCAGCCTCACAAATACATCAGTTTACACAGAGTTCTAAAAGACTATTTACTGCTTTTACAGGTGATCAAAGTAATAAATAAGATAAAAGCCTTTCTTCCACAAGACCCTTGTAGATTCTGGTCTTCAGCAGTGAAGAACAAGAGAGGACACCAAAAGAATGTTCCCTCAGACATGGGGACCCCATCAGTTGATCAGGCTGTGGTCAACAGCGGGTTACAGAAGGTAAGGGACACCCAAAGGCCCACGCCAGATTCCATTGACAGATCTTGAGAGAGCTAGAAACATTCTGTCAGTGTAGACAAGGCTTTAGAGGCTAGAGAGACAAGATGGGTCATTGAAAGAATTAGGAAGTATACTATATCAGGGAAAAAAGAAAGAGTGGAGAAAGAAAAGAGATTTAAGATAGATGGGATCATAGACAGGATTAAAATTATTGATGGTAATAGCAAGTGAGAGAAGGTTTAGTGTAAGTCCAAAGGAAAGGAGTGAAAAAGATAAAAGGTTTACTGTAAGTCGCTGTGAAAGTCTAGAGGAAAAGAGTGGAGAAGATAGCAAGTCTAGAGAGAGGAAGAAAAAGAAAGGTGACAGGAAAGAATTTACAGAAAGCAAAGAAGAGGGACTCCAATCAAAGAGAGATAAGAAACTCCTTGAAAAAAAGACCAGTGTGCACATTGCAAGTAAAGGAGCCAGCTTTGGGGTCCAAGAGTGCCCTAACAAATAGAATCCAGGGCCAAGAAATCCCAGGCCTTGGAAAACACCCCAAATGAAGAAGATATTAGCTCTGTGTGAAGACAGCAGTTAAGATAGACAGGGTCCTCCTCCAGGCTAATGGGCCAAAATATATTTATGGACTACCCGAAAAATGGTGGACTAAGAGATGGGCTGGGTATCCCATTCATTTATGGTCATCCTAGACTATTCCTATCCTCTGTTGGGTTGAGACTTACTCCCCAGGATGGAGACCCAGACAGGCTGCAACTACAAGAACTCATGGGTAGAGGAAAGGCTCCTCCTACTGACTCCAGCCGGGAGCCAAGGTAACCTGCTTTACAGATGGGAGCAGTTTTCTCCAAGCTGGTCAGAGACAAGCCAGCGCTATACAACTGTCATCTGGACTGACTTCCCACCCCTGAGATTATTGATGCAGAGAACAACCTTGGAACTTGGGGCTGACAAGAAAACCAACATCTGCATGGACAACAGGTATGCTTTTTCCACAGCCCATGTCTGCAGGACTATATACAAAGAGAGGAAACCCTAATGAAGCCAGCAACTGTGAGTACTTGTTTCCCAGGACACCAAAAAGGGAGGAGACTCAGTGGCCTGAGGTAATAATTGGACAGATCAAGTGGCTTGATACAGGAGCCTGTTCCAGTTGTGGGCCTAAGAGATGGCCTCACTTAAAGCACAGTAAGAGAAAGAACTTAAATTGGTAGCCATCCTGCCAGATACTATCTAGAGGAAAAGAGACAATGGTGCACACAAGAAGGGAGAACTATACTCCCCAGAAAATAAAAGACATACCAAGCTAAATATACAGATGGACTCTTAAGATATGAGTACAACCAAGCAGCTAAGAGATTTAAAGTATATAATAGACCTCAGGTGTTGGGCTAGAAAAATAATAAGATAGTGTAGGATATGCAAGTAAGTAAAGGCTTATGAGACTTAAAGTGAATAAGAAAATACCTAGAAGACAACAGCCTAGAATAAAAGTTTTCCCGAGTGTCTGAGATAATTAGATCAGATAACAGACTTGGTTTTGTTTCTAAGATAAGTTAGGAATTGTCCGAAATATTAGATACTAATTAGAAGCTCCACTGTTTATACTGTCTCCAAAGTTCAGGACAGGTAGAGAGAATATACAGAACCCTAAAACTAATTGCCCTCCAGAACTGGCACTGGCTGGAGATTGTCCCTTTTCCTTGTTCCATACCCAGAATGACCATTTTGTGTGAGAAATGATTTTTCAGGCTACTAAAAGACTGTTCCTGGTGTTGTGGACCATCCAAACTTTTTGAAGTTCATCATCACCACCTGTGACTGATGCCAACTGGAGAAGATCCAGATGCCTGAACAACCCCCTACTCTTTAGCTCAAGGTCATCTGCTATTCTCCAAGGCTAAAGAACTGCAGGCCTAGACTCCTAAGACCACCCAGAGGCACAGGGATAATGCTGCCTTGGAGGGTGGGACTTAGTGTGTATACACCCAAGGTTAAATGACAACTTGTGATTCCAAGATTGAAATTGAAATGTGAATTCAGAGTTATATAGATTTGTTCCTTTTACAATTTCTCTTTATTATATATGTGTGATTATATGTATATGTAAAAGTCAAAGGACAACTTTGAAAGTGTGGTTCAAAGAAAAAGAAATGTTTTGAGACCCCTAGTCAATAGAATAGAGCCCAAGGAGCCTTACTAACAGATACTTGGTGCCTAAGATTGATAAATGGTGAGTTTACAGTTCAAGATTAACCCTTTATATATCTACTTCTGTCTTTGATGATGTCAAAGATTATTGCATACTTGTCCAGATAGTCTCCCAGATTTATTACCACCCTGAAGGCACTTTTGAATGTGAGCTTGAGATACACCCTAGACGCTTCTGCAGAGAGCCTATTTTCTTTGACCCTAGCTATCATACTGGGACTTGGAGTGGCCTCAGGTATGAGAACAGATACTGCTACACTAATACAGACACCCTGTTATTTCCAATAGCTAAGAGCTGCCATTGATATAGATTTGAGAGCCTTAGAACAATCAGTACTTCCATATCAGAGATTGTTCTGCAAAACAGAAGAAGATTAGACTTGCTGTTTCTTAAAAATGGAGGACTGTATGCAGCCCTCAAAGAAGATTGTTGTTTTTATGCTGATCACACCGGGGTAGTCCAAGACTCAATGCAGAGACTTAGAGAAAGGTTAGATAAAAGACAGAAAGAAAGAAGGACTCAACAAGGTTAGTTTGAGTCCTGGTTCACCCACTCTCCTTGGATGACAATACTGCTCTCTGCTGTGGCTGGTCCCTCGATAATAAGTTCTTTTACTTTTGGTTTTGGGCCCATGTGTGATAAATAGATTGCTAGCTTTTGTTAGAACTAAAATAGAGACTGTTCAACTAATGATGTTGAGACAAAGAGATGAGATTATAAGAGACAAGATAGAAGATACTGATCTTTAACTTTAAGATTAAAGTTACTTAAAACAAAATGAGTAGGGAATGTGAGGACAAAATTTGACAGCAGCATTGTAACAATAACAAAAATTCATGGTCAACAAAGACCACCAACAATTTGTTAAATATAGTCATAATAAAAATATTAAGCCCCTGCAGGGGCAGGGTGACCCAAATGAAAAGGCATGCTAAGATGTGCCCAGATAAGCCCAAGTGAGTAATGGGCTATCTGGTGTTTACTTTTCTCTCCCCCTTTCTGAGAAGTCCAAGGTTTCATGGTCAAAAATAACTAGTCATCTGCCAGCTCGCATGTAGCCACTTCTGCAAGTTGCTGATGTTTGAAATATCCAATCATATGTAAGCGTGCCAAATTTTCCGCACTCTTTCCAACCCCTACCCATAAATATCCCAAGTTTCCTGGGGTCTGGGTCAGAACCTCTATCTCCTGCGTGAGATATGTTCTAGCCCGAGGGCCCTCGTCATTAAACTTCCTCTGCAATTGCATCAAGAAGGTCTATTGTGTGTCCTTGGGTTCGTGCAGTTCCTGACTTGGGTGAGGGTCCCCTTGCGGGGGTCTTACAGTACTATTCCTTCTGTTTATTTTGTGAAATAGTTTGAAAAGTGTTGGCATTAGGTCTTCTTTGAAGATTTGGTAGAATTCTGCACTAAAACTATGTTGTCCTGGGCTTTTTGTGGTTGAAAATCTTTTAATGTGTCCTTCTATTTATTTAGGGGTTATAAGCCTGTTTAGATGATTTATCTGATCAATTAACTTCGGTACATAATATCCGTCTAAAACTTCACCTATTTCATCCATATTTTCTAGTTTTGTTGAATATAGGCTTTAGTAGTAGAAGCTGATATTGTTTTTTAAATTTCCTCACTTTCTCTTGTTACATCTTCCTTTTCATTTCTGATTTTCTTAAGTTGGATACTGTCTCTGTGCCCTCTGGTTAATCTGGCTAAGGGTTTATCTATCTTGTTGATTTTCTTAAAAGAACAGCTCCTGGTTTTGTTGACTCTTCATTAAATTTTTGTTTGTTTTTCTCTACTTGGTTGATTTGAGACATTAGTTTGATTGTTTCCTGTCTTATAATCTTGTTGAGTGTATTTGCTTTTATTTGTTCTAGAGCTTTCAGATGTCTGTTAAGATGGTATTGGATGCTCTCTCCAGTTTATTTTTTGAGAAACTCAGAGCTATGTGTTTTCCTAGTAAGACTGTTTTCCTGGTATCCCATAAGTTTGAGTATGTTATGCCTTAATTTTTATTAAATTATAAAAAAGTTTTTAATTTCTTTATTTCTTCCCTGACAAAATTATCATTACATAGAGAGTTGTCCAGCTTCCATATGAATGTGGGCTTTGTTGTTTTTGTTGTTATTGAAGACCAATTTTACTTGGTGGTGATCTGATAGGATGCATTGAATTATATCAATATTCTTGTATCTGTTGAGGCCTGTTTTGTGACCAACTATGAGGTCAGTTTTGGAGAAGATACCATTAGGTTGCTAAGAAGAAAGTCTATTCTTTTGATTTAGGGTAAAATGTTTTATAAATATCTAGTAGATCCATTTGGTTTACAACTTTTGTTAGTTTCACAGTGTCTCTGTTAGGTTTCTATTTCCATGATTTTGTTCATTGCTGAAAGAGGGGTGTTAAAGTTTCCCACTATTATGGTGTGAGGCAAAATATGTGCTTTCAGATTTAGTAATTCATTTATTGATTTCATTTATGAACGTGGATGCTCTTGCACTTATAATATTAATGTTCAGAATTGAGAGTTTATCTCAGTAGATTTTTTCTTTGGTGAGTATAAAATGCCATTTCTTATTTTTTTGAGAACTTTTGATTGAAAGTGGATATTATTTGATATTTGAATGGTTACTCCACCTTGTGTCTTGGGATCATTTGCTTGCATTGTAGTGGCTATCTTTGACACTGAGAAGTGTTTCTTGTATGCAGCAAAATGCAGGGTCCTGTTTATGTATCCTATGTACTAGTCTATGTCTTTTTATTGGGGAATTTTGTCCATTTATGTTAGGAAATATAAAGGAAGAGTGATTGCTACTTTCTTGTAGCTGTCTACAGCTATGGGTAACTGGGTTCACCTTAAAGGAAGGCTGAGAATGAAAGGGGAATGGAGAGTGAGAGAAAACATGGGGCCAAGACAAAATATTCTGATCAAGGCCCAAAGTTTAATATTTTGCTTTCACATATAAAGGGGAAGCCCCCCCCCCAGAGTCTCTTCTCATTTCAACCTTGTGGCTGGGTGAGAATGTTAGCAGCCTGAAGGTGTCAGCAGGCAGTTCATTCTTCTTAGCTCTTACAGCAGACTACAGGGCACCAAGGCCGGCAATACAATGCCTCCTAGATCCTATTGTTTTGGTGTACTGTGGTAAACAGCTCACAGGCCTGCTCAAAGCTGTGGGGGAGGGCACAGTTCCCCTCTTAAGTTTTTAAGATGGCAGTGCCAATATCTGGACAGGGCACAAAATTTCAACTAGTCTAGAGTTTCCAGTGGCTTGGCGACCATGCCTGGCTTAGGTTGGTGTCTATATTACTTCTATATTACCCATCTTTGAGGAAAATATACATAGCATATTGATGTACACCTCTGTCTTGGGTTTATAGGAGCTCAAGAACACTCTTAACCATCTTTGACTAACTGGCCATCATTGGCACACTCTTTAGACCAAGACCACATTCAGACCAAAGAACCTGTGGGCATGCACTAGATGCAATTCTTCACATCGATGTGTAACTTCCAGGATGAATAGCTGAGCTTCCTGAGAGTGATCCTGTGTGAGGGCAATCAATCTGCTTAAAATATAAGGTTCAAAGGTTAAAAGCAACATGATTATCCAAGCAACATAGAAAATAAGGTTGAGAGCAGAAATGTTCCAGTATCTAATCTAACTGCTAATTAGCAGGGATCAGACATAAGTCTTGCCACCAAGAATATAGTGGGTGGCTTTAAGTAATGATAAAAACACTCTGCAGTAAGAGTCAAAATTATATGTCAAGTTAAATTAGCTGGCTAATAAAGATTTTGAGCTATCTTCATCATTAGAATCATAATTACTATGCTCAAGATCTGTGTCCACTTGACAGACCAGTCTTTCAGGGAGCCACTGGGCTCCATTCTCTTTTTTTCTGAAAAAATGCAGATTGACCCACGACCCCAAATTAAAACAAGACCGGGAATACACCAAGTATTAGTTAAGGGGTCTCTCCATATGATCCTGGCAAATGAGCTGGAAGTTACCGGATGCCAGTGGCAATCTGCTGTAGACTGACTTTAGCATCAGTTTGCAGAAATTTTAAAACAAATAAGACAAAAGCAAGGTGTGCTTTTAGTGACCTTGGGGGGTCCCCCTTTCTAGTTTGAAAAAGCCAAATTTTTTAGAGTTTTTTTTTTTGTAAAACCAGGAAAGAAGCACCATTAGCTGCTTTTCCCATACTCAGAGAGTTATGAAGATATTATTTTAAAGTTTCAGAATCTCTTTCACAATTTTTTGTCCTTGAGGATAATTAGAAAATATCAGTAATATTAAATTGTCAACAAACATCTCAAATGTTTGACTGTAGTCAAATAACTGCAATAGCCAATTCCATTACCTATCTTAGTCTGATATGGAACACCAAGCACAGGAAAATAACAGGCAATAACTAATTATATTTTTTATTGTTTCTCTTGTTAATGTAATTTCAACTAGAAAGTCTAAAAGGTGTCAAGTCACATGTACATATTTTAATTTTTCAAATCAAAAATGAGTAACATGTATTTGCCAAAACTGATTATGTATAAGTTCTCAAGGCTTAACATCATTATGAAAAATTTGAAGATACTGAGAACAAGTTTTTGCAATTTAACTTGCACACTTCCTAGAAATGCCAAATTATTGTATCAAGCTATTACTATTTTGATGTTGTAAGGCACAAGATTATATGGCCAATTATTTCTGAAAGGCTTATAATCTACCTAGTATATAAATCTGCTCTGGCAATGCCCTGGGATCTAGACAATCTAATGAGTTTTTAAATGCCTTATAAAGTTAAGAAGCAGTATATGTGAGGGTGGCCTCATTAGAAAACAGTGGAAGTGGAGGGCCATGGTCCCCAAAATATTTGATCCATAGTGCTGGGGAATGCAAGAGCAGGGAGGTGGGATTGAGAAAATGGTGGGAGTGAAAGAGTTAAAATTTTTTAAACCTTCCACAGATGGAGTTGAGTGTACAGATCAGCTAGTTCTGCGCTCTGTGCTCCAGGAAATTAGCTATCCAAAGACAAAAATAGATAAGATAGGAGTTCACAGCTGGGAGTTCAGGTCAGTGTGACCGAGAGCTATGGGTACTAGGAACTAAAAACTGACCACAAGATGGATTGAATAGGGTTTGAGCTGGGAGTTCATGTCAGTGTGTCTGTGCACCCTGGATACCAGGAACAGAACTGACCACAAGATAAATTGGATAATTGAGTTTGATTCTATGAGCTATTTTCTCATGACCATTTCTTGAATCTGTCAAGGAAGCTGAACACTGAACAGGTGCTTTCTATAGATACTTAATCATGGATTTTCCCCTTGTCTCCCTGGGTTGCAGTTTTTCCATTTAAAAGCTCTACCTCTTCTCTAAGTGGGGGTAGTACTTCATTGCTTGCTTCTGCGTAGGACAGGCTAGAAGTGTGGCTCAACACATTGAATCAAATATATCTCTTGTTAATTGCATCAAGTTCGGTGTCTTGTGAGTTAATGGGTGGCTGCAAATTCCTGAGGCTTGGGTGAGGTTCTTCCTTTGTGGGGGCCTACAGTACACACTCATAAACATTGGAAGAGGGTGTATGAGATAAGAGGATTTGGGGGAGAAAGGAAGAGGAGATAAAAGTGAAAGGTAAACACATAAAATATCCAATAAAAACCAGATAATAGGTCTGGCAAAAAAATTAATATTCTCAAGAGAGATGCAAATCCTAATTTCCCTCAACAATTAATTGGCAATAAAGGAGTAATTTTACAAAAAGTAGAAGAAGCTCTCATTAACTGATATATTATATAGATTGATTAATTTTTGGCTGTTTTATAATAGTCCTTTGATAAAAGAAATTATTAATAAAGAATTATATTTCTTTAAATGGTGCCTTCATGACTCTCTGAGGGTGGAAGGAGCATGCCTTGTTTACTCTTAACATTCTAAAACTGAAAGCTCACTGCAAATCTGCTGCTGATTGCCTCTGTCATTGCTGAGACCAATAAAAACTATGCCACAACTATATGGAAGGACCCTTTTACCTTTAAATGGAATAGCCAGGACCCACTTCCTATATGGGGCCAAGGATTGTTATGCCTGTTTGATCCCACAGAAGGCACAGCTAAATGGCCACCAAAAAGATTAATGAATTAAATAGATATCCCACAAAACTAGGCCCAATTATAAATAAGATGAATAACAACTGACATCCAAGGAAAAGAAATTTCCCTGAGAATTCCCTTCTTTTTCCTTTCCAGGTAAAAATTAATCACCCATGATGTCTGCTGTTAGAATTTCTAATCCTGATGCTGGCCTGCGGACTTATACTACTCAGACCTCTAATGGACCTTTGACAAGGACATCAAACAGCTATAGACTGATATTACTAATCTGAAGAAATCCCTGATGCAATCCCCCAAAATTGCAAAGGACTTTATTGGACTTGATTTTCTCTTTTACAATAGAAAAGACTGTATACAGCTCTAGCCCTTAAAGAAGAATGCTGCTTTTACATAGACAAAACAGGGATGATTAAAGACAGCATGAAAAAGGCCCAAGAAGGTCTTGAGACAAGACAGAGAGAGAAAGAGAAAAATGAGAGCTTGTACAAGAATTGATCTTCAACCTCTCCATGATTGTTAACCTGACTTCCTTCCATCTTGGGACCATTAATTATTATTATTTTTGCTTATTTCCTTTGTGTCCTGTTCCTTAAGTAGGCTGACTAACTTTGTGAAACAACAGATAGATAATCTGATAGCAAAATCTATTCAGATATATCATCATAAGTTAGCTATGGAGGACCACAAGACTCTAGATGAGGATGTTACTCTATCCAGGGTGCTCCCAAGTCACATCTCCACCCAACCTAAAAGAGGGGACTTCTGCCCCTAGACCAAGCAGAGAGGGGCCACCCAGAGCCCCCTCTGTCTGGCAATCTGAGTTCTTGCTTAAGCTGTGAGGCTAAGCATGGCAAGGAAATATAAATAAAAGTTTAAAATATGTTTCTGGGTTCCCTGAGGGACAAGCCTGACTGCATAGGGGTTGATGTCAAAAGTATACCCTCTCTAGGAAAAAGACTTAGGGATGGGTATGGCCCTCATGTCTCACTGGACAACGACAGGAGAACTGGAACCATTACAAAGTTCCCTTTAATTACTGGAGGTCAGGCCTCTATCCCCGCCTTGGCAAGATTAAAATCACCACAGCCCTTCTATACTTGGAGAAGGGAGGAGATGTCAGGGACAGCCCTGCTTATACACTGAAGGCCTAAAATCAGCCATAAGCCTAAAATCAGCAATAGGCGTGACATACATGCCTGCTAACACAAAGTCTTGAGTCTCTATGGAAAAACATTGAAACAGATGTCTAGAAACTATTGTAAACAGGCAGGTTTTGTAGAAATCTACCAGCCTGAGTAGTCATAGACCATATATATATATATATATATATATATATATATATATATATATATATATATATATATGAACATATATATGGTATAATAGTTATCATAGTTAATTTTGATCATATTTATCCACCATCAACTTTTTTCTCTTCCACTCCTCCTGATAACCTTATTTCTCAGCTTGTCTGCATTATACTTTAATATATTTTATTTTGTCTGTGAGGAAATTGCTTTAATTGTTTTATTTGCAGGTATTTTGGAAACTTACAAGTTGGTACATGATACAAATGTCTGTCCTTTCTTTGGTATTCATTAATTATAGATTCTTATTGAGGTACAGGGCCTCACTTGCCCCTTTCTCCATGGTGGACTCTGAACTTTCTAGTCATGTGCAAGTAACCACATTTGCTGAGAATTCAAGGGCAGAAGGTTCATGTCATACCTAGATAACAGCATTCCACAACAATCTATACACGTTTCCAGCCTTTGTACTCTCTCTGGACAATGTTTTGTGATGTTTGCTTAAACTTGAATAATGCAGATATGCTATACGAACATTCAAAGCAGACAAGTTCTTAGTAGTTTGATGAGTTGAGTCTCTATAGTAACCAGTGCCCACTGCAAAAAAGGATTTTGCATTAATTAAAAAAACTTGAAAAATAAAAAGAATCAAAATTTAACCTAAAGACAATAGAAATAAAAATAATGATAAGAAAATCATATTTCTTATAGCAGTGGAAGACAAAAATCTGAAATAGAGACATATAGACAGACACAGAGAATTTTCTCTTTCTTATTTCTGAATAGGTAGAATATCCCTCAGTTGGTTGAAAGATACTTACTTGCATACATGGCTGGTGATAGTCTGTGTTGCTCAGTCTGCTTACTCAAATGTTAATCCTTTCTAAAAATACTCTTACAGATAAATAGGGAAGTAGGTGTTATCAGCTTTCTGGGCATCCTTTATCTCTCTTTCTTAATATATCCCCCCTTAAGCTGCCTCTATGTTCATTTAGTGGTATTCAACCTAACCTTTTCCACTTGGCTTTGGAGTACTGCCTTCACTAAATTTTTTGCTTTTTTTCATATCATGCATTCCTCTAGACTCTGTGCTTATTAAGACAAGAATCAGATACCTCATGTTCTTATGGCCTTCATAGTGACTCCTATCACACTGTTTTCCTATTTCCTAGTCTTGTGTTGCTCTAGGTTAATGTCCTCTGATGTAATATTTTCTGTTCTTTATTAAGACCTGAGGATTTAGAATGGATATTTTGAACAAAATTTTTTTTCTTTATTCAGTAACATTTATTTAGTAACTTAGCATTGATTCATCCATTTATTTGCTGTGTTAGTATATGCATTCATGCTTTTTCATAGATATGAATGCAGTTATATGGGAACCTGTTTGCATATGCACATGCATATGGAGGTCAGGGGAGAGCCTGTGGTGTAATTCTTCACATGTTGTGAATTTTTTTTTCTGAGACAGAATTTCTCAATGGGATAAAATTAACCAGTTCACTTGGTTCAGCAGACCCAGAGATTCTTCTCTCTCTGCCACTGCCCTAAGTATTGGAAGTACATGCACAAGAATTGTACATGTACAAGTATTGGAAGTACATACTCTCATGCTGTACACCAAGCACTCCTAACTCTGAGTTTCCTCTCCAACTCCTCTTACTTTTTATAATTTACCTTTAAATTAATATACCATTTAAACAGTTTCATTATGGCAGTTTCATATATGTTTTCCTTCAGATGACACTCCTTCCACTCCTCTTTATCTTCTTGCTCTTCTCATACCTGTCCACCCACAGTAGTCTTGTTTTTTTTTTTTTACTTTGCACTTCCAAGTCTCATGTATTCCCTTGCCAGGATTACTGCCTTTTTAAACTCCTCATCATATCTCTCTTATTCCATTACCCTGCCTACTGGATTTTCTATATTTTCCTGCTTAGCATATTCTTTTGCTCTGTGTTCAGCATTACACTACTAACTCTACAGTCTTCCAATCCAAGTTTTTACCATTCCCAAATTCACTTAATCTTTTTTTCAGATTAAGTAATAGAAAGTCATAGGATTTTAAGCAGGTCTGGGGAATTTGAGCTTATCATTTCCCATGCTAAGACTGACAGTCCTCCCTGAAAAATTCGAAATTGCAATCAGACATAAACTTTGAGCTCAGCCCTCATTATGAAAGTCCCTTCATTTTTTTCTTACTTTTTAAAACATCAGTGTGTGTGTGTGTGTGTGTGTGTGTGTGTACATGCACACACACACACACACACACACACACACACACACACACACACATATATATATATATATATATATATATATATATATATATATATATATATATTTATGTAATGGTCTACACAGGTGTTCCCCAGCATATAAATGAAAGTCAAAAATAACTTTGAGTATCATTCCTCACTGTACACATTGTTCAAGACAGGGTCTCTTCTTGCTTCTTTTTAAAAATGATTTTATTGGTTATTTTATTTATTTACATTTTGAATTTTACCCCTTCCAAGTTTCCCCTACAACCCCTCCATTCTGAACCCCTCAACTTACTTTTAGGAGGACACACCCTCAACCACCCACCCACTCCTGTCTCACCACACTAGTACTCTCCTATGTTGGGGCATCAAGCATTCAAAGGACCAGGGACATCTTCTACCATTGATACCAGATAAGGCCATCCTCTGCTACATATGTAGCTGGAGACATGGGTCCCTGCATGTGTACTCTTTGGTTGGGGGTTTAGTCTCTGGATTCACTGGGGTATCTGGTTGATTGATACTGTAGTTCTTCCTATCAGGTTGCAAAACCCTTCAGATCTTTGTTTCTGTTTCCTAACTTCTCCATTGGGGTTCTCATGCTTAGTCCAATTGTTGGCTGCAAGCATCTGCATCTGTATTGGTAAGGCTCTGGCAGACTCTATCAGGAGAAATCCATGTTAGGCTATGTCAGCTAACACTTCTTGGCATTGGCTATAGTGACTGTGTTTGGGGGCTGCATGTGGAATAAATCCCCAGGTGAGGCAGTCTCTGGATGGCATTGTCTTCAGTCTCTGCTCCATACTTTGTGTTCATATTTTCTTCAGACAGGAGAAACTCTGGGTTGAAATTTTGATAAGCATGGATTGCCCCATCCCTCAACTAGGGGTTTTGCCTAACATCTGAATATGGTCTCTGCAAGTTCTCTCACCCCTTTGTTGGGTATTTCAGCTAGTGTCATCCCCGTTGGGTCCTGGGAGCCTCTTGCTTTTCTAGTGTCTGGGGCTTTCTTTTAGCTACCCCATGTTCTCTATCTCCCATTGCTACACACCTCTGCTCAACTTCCAGATCTTCTGTACTTTTCCCCTGTCTCATCCCAGACCTGATCCTGCCACTGTTTTCCTTTCCCCTACATTCTTTCTCCAAAATCCATCCCACCTTCTACCTTTCATGATTATTTTGTTTCCCATTCTAAGTAGAACTGAAGCATCCATACTTTGGTCTTCCTTCTTGAGCTTCATATGACTCTTAAGTCATATTGTGGGTATTCTGAGCTTTTTTCCTAATATTTATTTATCACTGAGTACATACCATGTATGTTCTTTTGTGACTGTGTTACCTCACTCATGATGATATTTCTATCTCCATCCATTTGCTTAAAAAGTTTATGAAGTCAGTGTTTATAATGACTTAGTACTACTCCATTGAATAACTATACAATAATTTCTGTGTCCATTCCTCTGTTTATGGGCACCTGAGTTGTTTGCAGCTTCTGCCTAATATAAATAAGTCTGCCATGAAGATATTGGAGCATGTGTCCTTGTTATACATTAGAGCACCTTTTTGGGTATATGCCCAGGAGTATTATAGCTGGGTTCTCAGATAGTTCTGTTCCCAATTTTTTGAGGAACTGTCAGAGTTGTTTGCTTCTTAATCTTGACTACCTATCATTCTGGAATATTGCTAGAATTACAGAGACACACTCCTGAAACTGCATTTACAGGGGTCCTTGGTATCTTATGAGGGTCCTGAAGTTTATACAGAAGGCAGTTTAAATGCTAAGCATACTTTACCCACATTGTTTGTTTAGCCTGGACTCCTTGTTTAATACTGTTTATCTAGAATCCAGAATCATTATATGGACTCCATGAAACAATGTAAGTATTTCTATTCTTAAACTTCAAAATCCCCTAAAATAACTTATTTATTTTATACAAAGGTAAAAATAATAAGTAAATAAATAAATAATATAAAAAATTGTATATCTCCTTTCTTCAACTCAGATTTTTCAGCTTCATATTAAGGGTCTCCTTTACCATTGTCATGAGAAAAACTTTCAAATACTCTGACTAGGTGTGATGGGAGAGTCTCTTGGGCATTTTGCAGATGTGGAATATATTTAGCCACATATAAATATTCTCACAGCAGAAATGCCCACCTTCATTAGCACAGCTCCTTATGTCTAAGTTTTACAAGTGTCTCAGTGGGAGAAGATATCTTTCTGACCCACTGTTAGCAGGCTTCCCTCTCCTGTAGAGAGAAAGCTCAAAGAACAAAGTTCACCACCTGAAGTAAGGGAAAGGACCTACTTATTGCAAGTATTTCTTCTTCTTCTGCTATTTATCTTTATTCATGTTGTAGCTTAGTTATGACTGGCTTGCTCAACTCTTGCTTCATTACAACATGGTGATCAAAGTCTGATTTCACAAGAAATAAGTTTACCTCAAAATATTTGCAATGCTAACACCTTAATTCACTCAATCAATGACGAGGAACACATGTCATATAAGAAAATTTTAAATAAATAAATAAATTTTTTAAAAAAGAAAAAAAGTAATTCTGCACACACAAAAAAGAAAATGTCATATAAAAAAATAGAAAAGTTTTAAGGTAAATCAATGAGTATTATTATCCAAAGAAATTCTGTATTGTGGACTGAAGACATGAATTAATAGATCAGACTGCTTTGGGAGCAAGAATGATGACCTGAGTTTTAATTCCAGAACCCACATAAAAATATGTTATATTATATATACATATACATTTATGTATATGATTGAGTCCATGAAGATAACTAGGTCTTGTTCACTGTCCATATACCTATGAAATCTAGAAGAGGGTGCTATAGCCTCCAGAATAGGAGTTGCAGACAAACAATTATGGGACACTTTTCTTGAATCTTAAAAACTGAACTAATGTCCTCTCCAAAATGGCAAGTGATCTTAAGTGCTTAGCATTCCTGCTTTTTGGTTTGTTTGTTTTAATGATATTTGTTGTTGTTGTTGTTGTTTATGTGAGTCTATGTTATAAACAGGAACATACCTAATGTGTTTACCTTACTGCAGTGAGCTTGGGATATCCTTCTGTCTCTGCTGACATTACAAATTTACTCCTGTCATTATATTTTTAAGGCAAAAAATATAGCATCTTACCTATCTCAAGACATGAAGACTAATTTAATTACTGTGTGAACCTCTGATCACTGAATGTCAAAAGCTAGCAGATATAACACATTTATTAACTTGCCGTAATTCTCCAACTGAAGAAAAATGGGGTATGGTGTTTAAAGGGAATTTGGGTCTAAATTAGAGGCTTCTCTTTCTTATTGGTAACTCTAAATACATGTTCAAAATTGTTTGATCACACTTCTCAACACATTAAATTGTGAAAATAACATTTATCTTTATTTTAAAAGATTAACTTATAGTGTGTGACTATAGGGCATGCATGACCACATTTGGCATAGATGTGGTCAGATGGCAAAGCAATAAAGTCAGTTTTCCTTCTACCACATGAGTTTATCAGATCACACTCAGGTCCCCAGAGTTAGTAGCAAGTGCTTTTACCACTGATCCATTATATACTTCATATTTCTTTTAATTCTTCTTGTTAAAGTTTTTGTTTTAGTCCTCTCTCTCTCTCTCTCTCTCTCTCTCTCTCTCTCTCTCTCTCTCTCTGTCTCTCTCTCTCTGTGTGTGTGTGTTTGTGTGTGTATGTACTTGTGTCTGTGTGTGTGTTTGGATATGAATATGTGCATGTGGGTTCAGGGCCCATGGAAGCCAGACTTGGTAAATCCTAGGGAGCTAGAGTTATATTCTGTTGTGGGATGACTGACACTGATGCTGAGAACCAAACTTGGGTTCTCTGCAAGAAAAATACTTGCTCTTAACCACTGACTTAGTTCTCGAGCTTAGTCACCTCATATTCTTTAATAAACAATTGAAAAAATCCAGTCTCCAAAATGGGTATGTGTATGAGATAATAAGACTTTGAAAAAAGATACATGCACACAAATACAAATATAAGTGACCCAGATTTTGCTTGACGCAAAGCTAGAGCCTGAGCCAACACATTTGGAAAAGTGAAATGTTTCAGTGATGTCTAAAAAACAAGTGGCTTTCAGAAGTGTCTTTTGGTACATATTAGTTCTACAGAATAATGTGTTTTATTATATTTTCAGAGGTGTACATAATGCACTTAGAACATGTTCATTCCCTATTACTTATCTTGTTGTTTTTTGTGTTCTTTTCACTTCTGTGGATAAGTGTTCTTGCCAACTAGCTCTCTTTCTTTGTGTGTGTGTGTGTGTGTGTGTGTGTGTGTGTGTATGTTTGTGTAAATTTCACCAATGTCTGTATTGTTTACAAATGTACACAGATGTGCTTTTTTCAAAAACATGAATAATTTAACTATAGCTATACCACTTAAAAATCTCCTTCTCTCTCCTAGTAACTATTACCTGCCTAAATAACATCAAAAAGAGGTATATTAAGTTTTTTGAAGAGCTGTGGGTATTCTGTAAATCAATAATTAACAATGTAAATCAGTTCAATTTACATTTCTGCTTTTCTGTTATGATGTCATGTACAAATTTGATGATTTCTAATAAGAACACTGACATACAATATACATTTTATGTAGATGCATATTACAAACACACATCAAATGTAACATATTTATACAGACACACTACATCACACATACAAATCAAAAATGTACACAATGCTTATGATACACATAGCAAAAATAAGCACGTAGCACCAACATCACAGAAGCATACTAAAACATAGCAAGCATATACTATCTACTTCACACAAGCTCACCACTTTCATATTCATATTGCCTACCACATACACAAAATACACATACACAATACCTAACTTGTGCACACATCATACATAAATAATGAATTATATAGTTAAATAAACACAATATTTACATTTTGCTAGCAAAAAACTCAATCATCCAAGTATCTGACTTGCAATCATGAAGGCTGGAGTTCATCCACAATGATCATGAAAACAATTTTAGGCTTGCTTTCAATTCTACTAGAGAAACAGAAACAAGTAGAACCCTCTTACTCCTTCTCTATCAGCTTTAACCTCCTTGGAGAGCTCTAGGATAGTCAAAGATCCTGTTCAAACACAATAGGGAAGACACCTGAAGAAATTGTACTCTATTTTATATATGTACATCCATGCATACATACATGCACCTTTGCAAAAGCCAACATATAAAAAGCAGAGAAGAAAAATCTTGTGCCAGTGAAACATCTATACAGAAGTTAATTGTTAGAAAAGGCATGAAGAACTTCACTTATCAAGTTTTAGAGCCTGCTTTGCCAGGGTTCCAGAGTATATGCTAATTTGCATGTCTGTGGTTTTCTGATTTATTTAATAAAGCAATGAAGCTGATCACTAGATTTTAATAATTAGCTGCTTAAAATAATTATTTAACCTTCATTCAAATTTATAAGTTACCAGTGCTTCTTTGGCTTATCTCCATCACAGCCTATTAGTTGGAAAGAATTCTGATTATAGGTCATAGAATCTATTTTCCCTGCTTCAATTGTACTTTCATTACTAGTTAATCTAAATAAGATCTCATAATTAATTAGAGTCTTCTATGTACATATTATTTGACTTCACTCATCAGTTACCATGTCTTTATTTAGGGAGACATCCAACTATCTTAATAATCAAGAGACTATAAAGTATGGGTGGTACAGAGGGCAAAGAAATTAAACAAAATTGGATTGATTTCTGGAACTTTGGCTAACTGATAGTACAGGTGTCTTAGAAGTATGGGCTCTGACAGTGACAAGATTTTCTGAATTTTAGACTAAATGAATATTTCAAACTAAGATAGTATGATTGACAGGTTCTTGAGTTGAATGGTTGTTAATTCTTAATATCTATTTCTACTTCTAACTTATCTTTTCTCCTATTTTCAGTCTGTGTCATAACATTTGAATTTCTCAATCCTTCACATGATTTAAAAATCCTGTCAACTTATAAAAAAGCATACAGTATATAGAAACGTACAAAAAATCTGTTGAAAAACAGACTTAAAGTATATCATATCATATATGATGTTAATAATAATTTTGACTATAATAAAAATTGGATGACTATGGATAGAAATACTGGTTTGAGGCAGGAAAAATGGCTTGGCTTGTAAGAGTTCTTGCTTACTTAAGCATGAGGACCTGAGTTTGGGTGCTCAGATCCCGTATTAAAAAACTGGGACTACCTTCATACAACTGTAATCCCCTTATTGTGGGGGATGGAGACCCTGAGAAATTGGACTTCTTCTATAATCTCATGCTGGTGAGAAGGAAGAGGTCAAAGACTTGCCAGCCAGAAGGGAACTTGTCATCCAGAAGAGAATTCACAGATGACAAACAATTTCCTGGTGTGTCTTTCAGATAGAAACTGACTTCATGATAGGTCAGTGATTATCAGGAGTACTCTTTGGCCATCAGTACTTACCTGTGTATTACTATTGCCCTCTTTTAAAATGAAACCTCATGTCAGTATCCAAAATATGTATTTGAGGGAGTCACTGAGACTTGTCGTCATTCTTTTTAATGTGGCCAAATTGAAAACTTATTTTCACCATTATTTTTTGTTTATTATGTATGATAGGAACCAGTTTCTATCCCTAACAACTTTAGTAAATCTTTCTATATATAATCATTTGTTTTTATTTTTTTATATTCAGAATCTCTAACTATCTGAAAGCCATCCTATTTCTTACCAACTTCATCTTCCATTTTTCTACAATTTCTTTTCCCATGACTCTTCATTCTCTAATTTCAATGAGTCTGGACAATAAATATATTATATGCTATGCTTTTTGCATTAATCATGTCTATTTTATTTTGATTTTTTTCTGATGCTTTAGCTCTATTGAAGTCTGAAGATTTCTGAACTTGATACCTTCCTTTCCAGGACTGAACCAATTCCTAGAGAGGAGGAACAACTGAGGATGTCTAGCATTTATATACAAATCAAGCTCGTAGAGCCTACATAAGACAGTGTCCATTATCAGGTTCTCATACACAAGGCTACATCCCTTATTATATCTTTCTAAATCCCAATATTAGAAAAAGATAGAGAGCCAGTATGTCAAAGTCTGCTAAAATTATCTTAATTAATTCTGATCCTATGGATCCTGTCTCAGTCTCCCAGTTTTTTCTCAGAACAAGTACAAAACCTCTAGATTTTGTTCTTGCTTCCTCTGTTACTCCTTGAGTAGTTTTATAGGTATGATGTGTGTGTCCATTTTTCTTGACATCTGACAGCAACAAATTATCTTGCCTGTAACATTTGCTTCCTGGTCTGTTGATCTACTCCTCCATTCAATCTAAATGTTAAGCTCTTCTCTCAAAAGTCAATTCCTACCAGAATCATGCCCAAGTCCTTCCCTCCTTTAGACAAAAGTCAACCCATTATGTGTCATCAGAATTTCTATTGGTTCCATGTATAATCCATGAGAATTCTAAAAGCAATTCATTACGTTGTTGCTTTCCTTACCTCTCTGACTCCAACTAAAATCTAACATAAATACCACTAGAGCCTAAAATAATACCTACTTTTAGAGTTCAAATAAACTGATAACTGTACTTTCTTCCCAGTTATAAATATTCTACACATAAAAATATTCTACACATAAGCTTTACTTGTACTCAAAATTCTGAATGTATTCAGCAGTCTAAAATCTCTGTGTGTCCTGGACCAACAATTATCTTCACCTTGAATGCCCTCACAAGCTGTTATTAGGACTTCCAAGACAGAAATTGCATGGAATTGAATACTGTATAAGTGTTATTGACTGATTAAAATTTTAATTATTATAGAAAAATCCAAATATGTTCAGTCTGGAGCTTAACTACCTTGTGCTATCTTGTTATTTTGGCCTCCTAAATAGTCATTTAGTGCTGACCTCTCTGTCTGGTTATTATCTTTGTGAATATTGGGTAATTTCTTTTAAAATACACTAACAACACATTTAGCTTCTAACAACCCAAAGGTGAAGTTTGATATAGTATGATCTGAGATCTGTGCTAGAGTTTCTTCACTTAACTCAATTCTAACCTGCCTGTTTGATACACTCACCAAGATTTTTGAAAGATAACCTTACTTTATAAATTTGCTATGTTACCAGAAAGCCTTTGCCAAACTGGTACTATGTTGATAGTTGGGTTATATCACATCTGTGTTTGATGGTCATGATCATTTATAAATGGCTCTAAGATATATTATCTCTTCATTCTTTTGAGGTGAAAGTTACATATTTTATTTTGACTCAACCATCCTACTTTTCTTCCAAGTAGAAATTTTCTTACACATTTTTCTCTGTCTCTATGTCTCTGATATAGGACCCTAAGTACTTAGTTGTATTGATTTTTTACATACATACGTCTTAAACCAGTCATCTGTAAGTTGATCATGAAAAGAACTATGTTTTTCCCTCACGTACACAACATATCAAATAATGCTTAAAAAGTTGTCAAAGCACATGAATTATGTCACTTGAGATCTAAAAATTTATTTCTTCCTTGATCTATTGGATTCTTTGGCTAATGATAGTGAATACCAAGCTTCCATCTATAACAGTTTAGAGACCTCCACTCAAATCAAGCCAGGATTATTCCTTATTTTAGACATATGTATTTTTATGAATATTTGTGGTTAAATATTCTAATGTATGAGGAGGTGCAAAGAGGCCAGAAGAATGTTTCAGATCTTCTGGAGTTGAAGTAACAAGTGGTTGTATGCTGATCAACAAGGATATTGGGACATAATTTAGATCTTCTAGAAGCAAAGTGCTTTTGATTTCTGAGCCATCTCTCCAATACTTAACACATGATTCTTCATTTTAATTAAGTGTCCGAACAATGACTATGTATGTGATCAGAGTGGCTTCAAGGGGATTTTAAGGTATATGTATTGTCTATATTTTTTTAGAAAATGATATCACTGTACTGAACACACTGACAAGATAAAATCATAGGTTTTGAAGGTGGGAGGAACCTTTACAATGATAGGTCACACAGGAATATGACATGTGTATGGACTATAACATAAGTTTATAAATGTCAGGAGCCTGCAGAGCAACATTTCTCTTTATCTTTCCTTGGAAGGAAGTGGTTGTATCAGTTATTTACATGGTCAATACAACTGACAGAACAAAACTTAAATATGGGAGACTGGCAAAAATTTCTGGCAAAAAACTTTGACTAGTTCTAACTTAAGTGTACATACATATACAAAAATGGACAGATAAACATTTAGTAGTTAATTCCTGATGGCAGCAGCAGAGAATTAAGTCAGGATGAATTGTTAGAATTTCTTTCTCCTTTGACAAGCAACATTGTTTCTAGCTAGGCAGGAAAGATGGAGGTGTTGCACTTGCTATCTCTTTGTGACCAAAAAAACCAAAGTAATGTTTGCAGAAAAAAAAACTTTTCCACAGCCAAGATGGACAGAAAAATCCAAACTCTCTCTCTCTCTCTCTCTCTCTCTCTCTCTCTCTCTCTCTCTCTCTCTCTCTCTCTCTCTCTCTCTCACACACACACACACACACACACACACACACACACACACACACACACACACACATTTTTTGGGCCCAATCATCTAATCAACTTATGTAATTACATACATAGACACATTTATATTTAAAATACATATACATATACAGGTATATGATCATTTTGTTCAGCACCAAATCTACAGAGACCTAAAGTATTTGAGGCTTAACAGAGCTAGCAATGTTAACAGAAAAAAAATGACTTTGAATTAAGTCATATGCTTCAGAAGGCAACAGCAAAATCAAATCTATTACTACCCCACTATACATAAATGTCTCCAAAATGCATGTATTCTGTTTTTGTGGGTCTAAAATCCTTTCACCTGGATCAGAGCGTAAAGGCACTTACTTCCAACCCTGTCATCTCGAATTTAATATCCAGTTGTTTCATAGTGTAAATAAAGAACTGATTTCTGCAAGGTGTTCTCTGACCTACAGCCATACACATATGCACACATATTTATGAACATGGACACCTGCACACATACATATACAAACACAAACAAAAAGGCAAGTATAGTTTAAGGCATCTTCCAAAGAGAAATTTGAGAATGTACTGCTGCTATTGAGAAAACAAGCATAGCTCTCCTATAATGCTTGTCCTAGGAGACTGCAGGAAACACCATTATCCTCAAAGTACTAGGCTAAAAGAAGATCCCCATGTTCTTAGGGAAGTGCCTGTAACATGTAGTTTAAGTTATGTATTGGAGAAAGAGAAAGAATGGTTTAATATTCATTTTAACCCAACTATTAGCCACAGCCTAGAATAATTTGAGAAGAGAGACCTTATTAAGGAACTTTTTGGATGAGGCTCACATGTGTGTAAATATTTGGGATGTTGTCCATGGTACATGTACTATAACCAGAGATACATGGTCTACACTAAATCAGAGGAAACAAAACAAGCAAAGATCTTTAGTCTCTTTTCTCATGATGTTTGATGTGATGCTTGAAGTTATCTGCCTTGGCTTTCCTACAATATCTGGCTATAACCTGGAATTGTGAGCTGAATAAATCGTTTCCTCTTCTCATTGGTTGGAATATGATTCACAGCATCAGAAATAAAATAAGACTTAATGGCATATTTCTATATGACTTTTTTTTTTAGACTCAGCACAATGGGCTTATGGAGGACCTCCAATTAGCGCACTGCCCTGAGGAGATTTGTGCCCCTCTGTACATGAAAGGTTACTAGGAGTGTAAGTAAACTACTTAATAGTAGTCACAACTCTCTCTACAATACAATGTTAAAATCTCTAAGAAATTTCTTAAAAGAGGAAAACTCCTAACAAGAAAACATCCCATAATTTTACAATCATTATATAAACTATTTTTTCTTATTTTATAAATATAGAAAATGATTTGGTGTTTTTCCTCTTTTACCCAGGATTTATGCTGTTTCTCAGAAATGAAACTTTTGGGGCTATATTTTTTCTTTCAGTGAAGTAGAAATTATCTCCATCTAAAAACGTGGGTTAAATCTTTAAACAGCATTTTCATAAGGCCCAAACATGAGCTATGAAATAAATGTGCCTGAAATCCTTCTACATGGTTCTTTCATCATGCAGAATGGCTGGAGAGATAAGACAATTGGTAAAGTATGTATGATACAAACAACAGGGCCTGAATATCATCCCCAAACCCACATAAAATCATGTGCCCTTGTGATTCCAGTGCTGAAAAATTAAAGAATGACAGATACATAATGGTTCACAGAGAAGCCAGCCTAGCCTGCTTGATAAGTTTCAAGTCACTATGTAACCAGACCTAAAAAAAAAATTATAATGATAATGGTAATAATAATACATTTTAAAAAGGAAAAGAAAGAAAGAAAATACAAGAAAAACTACATAGTAACTTAAGACCAAATCCTAAGGTTGTTGGGGCACACATCTATGTGCACATACACACATTTTCAACACAGAAAAAGGTTTATAGAGTTCATCTTTTCTGACAGCTAGTGTACAAGGAACTCCTATGTGGATTCACATATGTGAAGTCATGTGTGAAGATATTATAGAATCTTGAGCAAGATTGATCAATAAAACAAAAATCAGGTCACCAGATGAGCATAGAATGAAGGGTCTATAAGACTTATTAATATAAGTAATACTGAACAGAAATACATATTTATATTTTAAAATTATAAGGTTTAGGGGATGCTCTAGATTTTGTCCTATTTTTTTTATCTTCCCTGATTATATCTTCTCCCATACAATCTCTTGTTTCCTTTTCCATGCTTCACAGAAAAGATAGGATCCCACAAAAAAGTTACCTCTCTGGAATCACCTCACTTCTGCTCTTACCCACTCTCTTGCAAAACTGAAGTTTTAAAATCAACCTGGAGGTACAGAGAACCAAGGCAGCTAAATAAAGCCTTTCCATCTGACTGCTCCTTTTCTGCTTGATGGTGGGTTCATCTTTTTTAATGTTTCCCTTTATTTCTTACTCTTCATCTTTAGTCTGACTTTCAATTGTACTTCCCATCTCACAGGAAGTTTGGCCTATTTAAATTTTCTACTGCTCTGTCTCTAATCCCACAGTGACAGATGAAATCATGACCCTCACTAATATTTCTTATTCCTTTGCACCGAAGTGATCAATATCTCAAAATGCTGCCTATTTTATATATCAGCAACTGAATGATACACTCACAGAGATATTTGATCCAATGAATTGTCTTATGTTACATAAAGCAGAGACCAAAGAAGGGAGATATTGCCTGTGGTTATGTTTCTGAAAATGATATTTATTTTAAGCAACTCAGCCAAATGTTGGTACTTTGGTGTCATTGGGGAATTGTCATTGTTGATGTTGTTTGTCATATATGAGAATCTGAAATAGCAGGATTTGACTCTTAGAAGCCACATTTTTTTTTTTTAAATTCTGGATTGGTAGTGAATTCTTGTAATTTTAGATCTGTTGAGGCAAAAATAGGAGGATTCTAAGGTTTCACTTGCATATCACTCCAGTCTAATGGGTGAGGTCCAAGCTACTGGGAGATTCTGAGTAAAAACAAATTGTGCAAAATACCTAAGAAATGACATTAAAATTTGTCCTCTGGCTTCCACATCCATATATCACACATAGTAGCACACATGAACATTCTTGTATGTTCACACATAAGCATATACATGTATACAAATAAAAAAGTATCCTGTGCTTCTACAATATTAGTGTTTGGGGACATGAGCTATGACTGACAAAAAATTCCTATTTGAAATAACTCATTTTTTTTTTTTTATCTCAGAGGACATTTCCACATCTCCTTACACTACCTTTTAGGTATCTTTAATGATGTCCCTTCTTGTGTAGGTGTGAAAATCTTCACAGTGGAAAATTATATTTTGTCTTGAAATAGTAAATCATGCACTTGGACTATAAACCCTGGCCTTAAGATTTATACACTTGACCCATGTTCCAATTTGTTGATATTCAAAGATCAGGAAGCAGAGATTGTGACATGAGAGGATTTATAGAAAGTGGGAAACAGTATTCAAAGTATAAAAATTAAAGAATCTTAAAGTATAGAAATTCACCAGGGTCAAGGAAAAAAGAGACAGCTCTCCCACCACCAAATAAATTGTTGCTTTAGAATTTGAAGTCATTAGCTAATTATTTGTGTCAGCCTCCCCCCACCCCAGTATATCTTACCCTTTAAAAATTTGAAGCTTGAATGAAAACCACTTGAACAACTTTTGGAGTTTAGAGCTCCATGCCTTGAGTTTTACAAGTCTTCTTACATCTAACCTCAATGATACAACAATAAGCCTTTCCATGTTTTCATTTGTGAATCAGGAACAAGTTAAGATTAAAATTATGAGATATGTCAGCTATATAAATAATCTAGTGATACACATAGAGATTGTTGCCTTCTATGCTCTCCAGTTTAGAGTGTTGAAGTTGAAGTGGTAGACAGATTGCAAACCTTGTCTTCCATTAGAAAGCTAGAGATGGAGAGAGGAGTTCCACTCAAATGCATCTGTTTCATTTTTCATAAACCTTTACAAACTTCATTGGCTAGTTTAACACAACTAGAGCCAAACAGTTTAACCACAACAACAACAGACAACAAAACATAAAGATATGAACTCTGCAAGACAGAAGTACTTTGTTTTGAAACTATGCAGATGACTAATCCTTACCTACTGTGCTGTGAAACTCTACAGCTGACTAATCCTTACCATAATACACAACAGTAAATCACATTATACCCTTCCACAATTTATCTTCACTTAGAGAGCCACAGCTTTCTGAAATTCTCAACAAAAATTTGCTCCAATGATAGATGGTAGATAGATGGACAGTGATATATAAATGAAAATTGACAGAATATAGATAAGAGACTGTAGATAATAGACAGATATTGAAGTAGTATATGAATTGCATAGTAGAGATAATTGATAGATGAGATAGATAGATAGATAGATAGATAGATAGATAGATAGATGATAGAAAATTTATCACACACACATAAAATATAAATCTATTAGAATGAGCACTTAGAGTTTGGTATACTTACATTGCTATGTAAAGCCATTTCCATATGCTGATATCTTAAATCCTCTCTATAATCAACAACCACACATTCTTAGGTAATTTCAGCAACCAATGAACAGGTAAGACATTAAAATGTTCCTAGAGTCATGTCATACAGACCATATTCACTGAGTTTGTATGTGAGTCTTTAAGAACATAAAATCATCAGGCTTCTCAGAGGCTCCAAAGTCATAAAATGCCCCAGCTTTAAGGTAACAAGAAGTCCTATTAAAAAGGGGTTGTCTTGCCCTCAGTTTCTCCTCCATTTTTTGTCTCTGCATTTCCTTTACACAGGTGTAATTCCTGATTAATATTTTTGAGATGGGTAGTTGGACCCATCCCTCAACCAGGGGCTGTCCCTAAATTCTGGGTATGGTCTCTACAGGTTCTCTCCCCCCTTTTTGGGTATTTCAGCAAATGTAATCTTTGTTGGATCCTGAGTGCCTCCTGCTTTTCTAGCCTCTTTGACTTTTTCTTGGCTACACCTAGTTCCCCATCGCTCATGGTTACACACCTCTGTTAAATTTCTTGATTCTCTATAAATCTCCATGGTCTCCTCCCACACCTGATCCTGCCCCCCTTTCCCTCTCCTAGTCCTCTCTTCCTCCCAAGTATCTTCCACCATCTACTGACTATGATTATTTGACCCTCCCTAAATAGGACTGAAGCATACACACTTGGGTCTATCTTCTTCTTGAGCTTCATATGGTCTGTGAGTTGTATTGTGGGTATTCCAAAACTTTTGCCTAATATCCACTTATTGAGCACATACCATGTGTGTTCTTCTGTTCTTCTGTGACTGTATTACCTCACTCAGAATAATATTTTTTAGTTCCATCAATATGCCTGAAAATTTCATGAAGTCATTGATTTTTAATAGCTGAGTAGTACTCCACTGTGTAAATGTACCACATTTTCTGTATCCATTTCTCTGTTGAGAGACATCTAGGTTGTTTCCAGATTTTGACTATTATAATTAAGGCTGCTAGGAACAAAGTGGAGCATGTGTCCTTATTATGTGTTGGAGCATCTTTTGGTTATATGTCCAGGAATGGTTAAGCTATGTTCTCAAATAGTAATATGTCCAATTTTCTAAGGAACCAGAGTGGTTCTGATTTCCAGAGTGGTTGTAGCACCTTCCAGTCCCACCAATAATGGAGGACTGTACCTCTTTCTCTACATCCTCACCATCATCTGCTATCATCAAGTTTTTGGATCTTAGCCATTCTGACTAGTGTGAGGTGGAATGTCAGTGCCATTTTGATTTGCATTTTCCTGATGACTAAGGATGTTGAACATTTCTTTATGTGCTTCTCAGCCATTCAAAATTTGTCAGTCAATAATTCTTTGTTTAGTTCTGTACCCCATTTTTAAATATGATTATTTGGTTCTCGGTATCTAACTTCTTGAGTTCTTTGTATATATTAGGAGATTAGCCATCTATCAGGTATAGGATTGAAAAAGATGTAAGTGGCCATTTTGTCCTGATGACAGTGTCCTTTGCTTTACAGATTCTTGTCAATTTTGTGAGATCTCATTTGTCTATAGTTGATCCTAGAGCCTGGGCCATTGGTATTCTGTTGAGGAAATATTTTTTTCCTGTGATGATGTATTCAATGCTCTTTCCCACTATTTCTTTTATTAGATTCAGTTTATCTGTTTCTTTGTGATAGTCTTTGATCTACTTATAAATGAGCTTTGTAAAAGAAGATAAGAATGGATCAGTTTACATTCTTCTACTTGCTTACAGCCACTTAAGCCAGAACAATTTGTTGAATATGTTGTCTTTTTTCCAATGGATGATTTTTGCTTCTTTGTCAAAAATCAGGTGGTCATAAGTTTCGGGGAAAATTCTCGCGGGCGGGGGGAAGGGAGAGTCCGGCGACAGAGTCTCAGGGCGGTCCGGCACCAGGGCTTCCCTCGCCGCCAGCGGAGGATCCCACATTCACGCAGCTGACGGTGGGCGGGCCGGCGGCTGCATCGGCAAGGTTCCAGGGTTCTGAAAGCTGGGAATCAGGCGGAGAGACCATGGACACGTGGAGTCCGGTTTTCCAAAGCTTTTATTGTTCATGGCATGGTGAATGGGCGTAACTGGTATGCGCTTCCCCCGCCAAAAGCCAGGGAAGACCAGTCTTATAGGGAAGGGAGAAAGGGGAGGGAATAACTTAATTAGCTACGCCCCTGGCCTTTTGATAATTCATTAATATTTAAATCTCTGGAGGTAGAGACTTGTTAATCACGCCCTCTACCTGTGCCCTACGTGAGTGACTGAAGGTAACAGGTTAAATGGAGTTACCTCGTCCAAGGCCCAACAATAAGTGTGTGGGTTTAATTCTGCATCTTCAGTACTATTCCACTTATCTAAATGCTACTACATCAATAACATATGGTTTTTAATCACTATTACTCTATATTAGAGCTTAAAGGCAGGGATGGTGATTTTCCCAGAAGTTCTTTTATTGTTGACAATACTTTTGACTATCCTGAGTTTTTTGTTGTTGTTGTTGTTCCACATGAATTTGAAAGTTGTTCATTCTATCTTCTTTCTATCTCTGTGAAGAATTGAGTAGAAATTTTGATGGGGATTGCATTAAATGTATAGATTGCTTTTGGAAAGATGGCCATTTTTATTATGTTAATCCTGCCAATCCATTAGTATTGAAAATCTTTCAATCTTCTGAAGCCTTCTTCCATTTCTTTCTTCAGAGACTTGAAGTTCTCATTGTACAGATCTTTTACTAGCATCACACCAAGGTATTTTACATTATTTGTGACGATTGTGAAATAGGTTGTTTGCTTAATTTCTTTCTCAGCCTATTAGAGGATGCATACTTATTTGTTTGAGTTAATTTTATATTCAGCAACTTTGGTGAAGTTTTTTATTACCTGTAGAAGTTCTCTGGTGAAATGTTTGGAATCACTTAAGTGTACTATTGTATCTTCTGCATATAATGATATCTTTACTTCTACCATTCTAATTTGTATCCCTTTGAGATGCTTTTGTTGTAAATTGCCATGACCTTTGAGTACTATATTGAATAGATAGGTAGAGAGTGGGAAGCCTTGTCTAGTAACTAATTTTAGTGGGATTGCTTCAAGTTTCTCTCTATTTATTTTGGTGTTGGTCCTGGGCTTTATTTGGTTTTGACACTTTTTTAGTTTTGCTATAGATTTCCTGTATATTGCTTTAATTATGATTATGTATGGGCCTTAAATTTCTGAGATTTCCAAGAATTTTGACATTAAATGGTGTTGAATTATTTTAAAATGCTTTTTGGCATCCAATGAGAAAATCATGTGGGATTTTATTGAGTTTGTTTATATAAATGAATTAAGTTGAGGGAATTTCATATATTGAACCATCCCTGCATCCCTGAGATGAAGCCTACTTGATCGGAGTGAATGTTTTGATATGTTCTTGCATTCAGTTTCTGAAAATGATAATGAGTGTTTTGCATCAATATTCATAAAGAAATTTATTCTGCAGTTCCATTTTATTGGGTCTTTGCATGGTTTATGAATCAGCATAACAGTGGCTTCATAGAGTGAATTAGGTAGTATTCATTCTGTTTCTATTTTTTAGAATAGTATAAAGAGTATTGGTAAGATTCCTTCATTTTGAAGATCTAATAGAATTCTGCCCTACAACTCTCTGGTCATAGGCTTTATTTTGTTTTGAGACATCTAAAGACTGCTTCTATTTTTTTTTAGTAGTTATGGGACAGTTTATATAGTTTATCTTATTGTGATTTAATATTGCTAGCTGGTATATGTCTAGAAAATCATCCATTTCATCAAGATTATCTAATTTTGTTGAATATAGGCTTTTGTAGTAGCTTCAAATGATTTTTTGAATTTGTTTTCTGTTGTTATGTTTACTTTATATTTCTGATTTTATTAATTTGGAAACTGTTTTTGTGCCCTTTGGTTATTCTGGCTAAGGGTTTATCTATGTTGTTGATTTTAGCAAAGAAACAGCTCCTGGACTGTTGATTCTTTATATATTTCTAACTGGTTGCTTTCAGCCCTGAGTTTGATTATTTCCTGATATCTATTTCTCTTGAGTGTATTCTCTACCTTATATTCTAGAGCTATCAGATGTACTGTTAAGCTGCTAGTGTATGCTCTCTCCAAAAATTTTATGTAGGTACTCAGAGCTATGAGTTTTCCTTGTAGCATGGCTTCCTCTGTGTCCCATAAATTTGGGTATGTTGTGCCTTCATTTTTGTTAAATTCTAAAATGATTTTTTTTTCTTTCCTGACAAACTCATTGTTGAGTAGAGAGTTGTCTTGCTTCTATGTGTATGTGGTTTTTCTGTTGTTTTGTTGGTGTTGAAGAACAGCTTTAATCTGTGGTGGTATGTGGGTGCATGGGATTACTTCAATCTTTCATCAGTTTAGAGTTGTTTTGTGACCAAATATATGGTCTACTTATGGGAAGGTACCATGAGGTGCTGAGAAGTAGCTATATTCTTTTGTTTTTAGTGAAAATATTTTTCCCTTCCTGGTCATTTTTTGCATATATTTTTTATTGGATATTTTATTTACATTTAAGATTTTATCCCCTTACCCCTATTCCCCCAACCACCCAGGAACATCCTATCCAATTCCCTCTCCTCATGCTTCTATGAGGATGTGGCCCAACCTACCACCCACTCCCACCTCCCCACCCTCAAATTTCCCCCACTTAGTGTTCAGCCTTCATGGGACCAAGGATCTCCTTTCCCACCTATTCCTGACAAGGCTGTCCTCCCCTACATGTACAGATGGAGTCACGGGTCCCTCCCTATGTGCTCCCAGGCTGATGGTTAAGACCCTGGGGAGCTCTGGTTGGTTGGTATTGTTGCTCTCCTCATGGAACCACAAACCCTTTCTGCTCCTTCAGTCTTCTCTTTAACTTCTCCATTGGAAAACCCTTGATCAGATCAGTGGTTAGCTGTGAGCATCTTCCTCTGAATGTGTCTGATTCTGGCAGACCTCTAAGGAGACAGCTATATCAGGCTTTTGTCAACATGCACTTCCTGCCATCCACATCAGTGTCTACCTTTGGAGACTGTACATGGGATGGATACCCTGGTGGAATGGTCTCAGAAGCCCCTCCTTCAGTTTCTGTCCCACACTTTGCCTCCATATTTTCTCCCTTGAGTATTTTTGTTACTCTTTCTAAGAAGGACTGAAGCATCCACACTTTGGTCTTCCTTCTTCTTTTTGAGCTTCATGTGGTCTATTTGTTGTATCTTAGGTATTGTGAGCTTTTGGGCTAATATCCAATTATCAGTGAGTGAATACCATGTCTGTTCTTTTGTGATTGAGTTATCTCACTCAGCATGATATTTTCCAGTTCCATAAATTTGCCTAAGAATTTCATGAACTCATTGTTTTTAATAGCCAAGTAGTACTCCATTGTGTAAATATACCACATTTTCTGTATCCATTCCTCTGTTGAAGGACATCTGAGTTCTTTCCAGCTTCCGGCTATTATAAATAAGGCTGCTATGAATATAGTGGAGCATATGTCCTTGTTATATGTTGGAGCATCTTCTGGGTATATGCAAGGAGTGGTATAGCTGGATCCTCTGGTAATGCTATGTCCAATTATCTGGAGAACTGCCAGACTGATTTCAGGAGTGTTTGTACTAGCTTACAATCACACCAACAATGGAGGACTGTTCCTCTTTCTCCACATCCTCACCAGCATCTGCTATCAACTGAGTTTTTGATCTTAGCCATTCTGACTAGTGTGAGGTGGTATCTCAGGGTTGTTTTGATTTGCATTTTTCTGATGACTAAGAATGTTGAGCATTTCTTAAGGGCATTTGAGTTTCCTCAGTTGAGAATTCTTTGTTTAGCTCTGCACCCCATTTTTAATAGGGTTATTTGGTTGTCTGGAGTATAATTTCTTGAGTTTTTTGTATTATTGGATATTAGCCCTCTATCAGATGTAGGATTGGTAAAGATTTCCCAATCTGTTGGTTGCCCTTTTGTCTTGTTGACAATGTCCTTTGCATTTCAGAAGATTTGCAATTTTATGAGGTCCCATTTGTCAATTCTTGATCTTAGATCATAAGCCATTGGTGTTCTATTCAAGAACTTGTCCCCTGTCCCTGTCCCTAGGTATTCGAGGGTCTTCCTCACCTTCTCTTTTATTAGTTTCAGGGTATCTGGTTTTATGTGAAGGTCCTTAATCCACTTGAACTTGAGCTTTGTACAAGGAGATAAGAATGAATTGATTTGCATTGCTCCACATTCTGACCTGCAGTTGAACCAGCACCATTTGTTGAAATTGCTGTCATTTTTCCACTGGATGGTTTTAGCTCCTTTGTCAAAGATCAAGTGATCATAGGTGTGTGGGTTCATTTCTGGATCTTCAATTCTATTCCATTGATTTTCCTGCCTATCTCTGTACCAATACTATGCAGTTTTTATCACTATTGCTCTATAGTAGTTTGAGGTCAGGGATGGTGATTCCCTCAGAAGTTCTTTTATTATTGAGTATAGTACTTGCTATCCTGGTTTTTTTTTTTTTTTATTCCAAATGAATTTGCAAATGCTCTTTCTATCTCTATGAAGATTGATATTGAATTTTGATGAGGATTGCATTGAATCTGTAGATTGCTTTTGGCAAGATGGCCATTTTTACTAAATTAATTTTGCCAATGCAGGAGCATGGGAGATCTTTGCATTTTCTGAAATTTTATATTTCTTTCTTCAGAGACTTTGATTTCTTGTGATAAAGATCTTTCACTTGCTTGGTTAGGTTCACGCCAAGGTTTTTTTATATTATTTGTGACTATTGAGAAAGGTGTCATTTCCCTAATTTCTTTCTAGCCTGTTTATCCTTTGAGTAGAGGAATGCTACCGATTTATTTGAATTGACTTTATATCCAGCCATTTTGCTGAGGTTCTTTATCAGGTTTAGGAGTTTTCTGGTGGAAGTTTTAGGGTCACTTAAGTATACTAATATATCATCTGCAAATAGTGAAATTTTGACTTCTTCCTTTCCTTTTTGTATCCCTTAGACTTCCTTTTCTTGTCTAATTGCTCTGGCTAGGACTTCTAGTACTATATTGAAAAGGTAGGATGAGAGTGGGCAGCCTTGTCTAGTCCCTGATCTTAGTGGGATTGCTTCAAGTTTCTCTCCATTTAGATTGTTGTTGGCTATTGGTTTGCTGTATATTGCTTTTAAGTATGTTTAGGTATGGGCCTTCAATTCCTGATCTTTCCAAGACTTTTAACATGAAGGGATGTTGAATCTTATCAAATGTTTTCTCAGCAGCTAGTGAGATGATCATGTCTTTGTTTTCTTTGTGTTTGTTTATGTAATAGATTACTTTGATGGATTTCCAAATATTAAATCATCCCTGTATTCCTGGGACAAAGCCTAATTAATCATGATGGATGATTGTTTTGATGTGTTCTTGAATTCGATTTGTGAGAATTTTATTGAGAATTTTTGAATCAATATTCATAAGAGAGATTGGTATGTAGTTCTGTTTCTTTGTTGGGTCTTTGTGAGGATTAGGTATGAACATGATTGTTGCTTCAGAGAACAAATTGGGTAGTGTTCCTTCTGTTTCTATTCTGTGGAATAGTTTGAAAAGTATTGTTATTAGGTCTTCCTGGAATGTCTGATGGAATTCTGCACTAAAACCATCTGTTCCTGTACTTTTATTGGTGGGGAGATTTTTAACTACTGCTTCTATTTCTGTAGGGGTTATGAGACAGTTTAGATGGATTATCTGTGCCTGATTTAATTTTGATATCTGGTATCTGTCTAGAAAATTGTCCATTTCATCCAGATTTTCCAATTTTGTTGAGTATAGGCCTTTGTAGTAGGATCTGACAATTTTTTTAAATTTCCTCAGTTCCTGTTGTTATGTCTCTCTTTTCAGTTCTGATTTTATTAATTTGAATATTGTTGCTGTGTCCTTTTGGGCAGTGTGGCTAAGGGTTTATCTATGTTGTTGATTTTCTCAAAGAACCAACTTCTGGTTTTGTTAATATTTTATATAGTTCTTTCTGTTTCTACTTGGTTGATTTCAGCACTGAGTTTGATTATTTCCTGCTGTCTACTCCTCTGGGCATATTTGTTTTTTTTTTTTCTTCTAAAGCTTTCATATGTGTTGTCAAGTTGTTAGTGTATGCTCTCTCCAGTTTCTTTTTGTAGGCACTTAGAGCTATGAGTTTTCCTCTTAGTACTGCTTTCATGTAGTGCCACAAGTTTTGGTATGATGTGTCTTAATTTTTATTAAATTCTAAAAAGTCTTTAATTTCTTTCTTTATCTCTTTCTTAACCAAGTAATCATTGATTAGAACATTGTTCACTTTCCATGTGTATGTGGGCTTTCCATTGTTTTTGTCATTATTAAAGACCAGCCTTAGTCCATGGTGGTCTGATAGGGTACAAGGGATTAATTCAATCATTTTGTATCTTGTAAAGCCTGTTTTTTGACCAATTATATGGTCTATTTTGGAGAAGGTACCATGAGGTGCTGAGAAGAAGGTATATTCTTTTGTTTTGGGAGGAAATGTTCTATAGATATCAGTTAAATCCCATTAGTTCATGAATTCTGTTAGTTTCATTGCGTCTAGGTTTAGTTTCTGTTTCCATGATCTGTCCATTGCTGAGAGTGGGGTATTGAAATCCCCACTATTATTGTGTGAGTCACAATCTATGTTTTGAGCTTTAGTAAAGTTTTTTTTTTTTTTTAATGTATATGGGTTCCCTTGTATTTGGGACATAGATGTTCAGAATTGAAAGTTCATCTTGGTACATTTTTCCTTTGATGAATATGAAGTGTTCTTCCTTATATTTTTTGATTACTTTTGGTTGAAAATTGATTTTATTTGATAGTAGAATTGCTACTCCAGCTTGTTTCTTGGGACCATTTACTTGGAAGATTGTCTTCCATCCTTTTACTCTGAGGTAGTGTCTGTCTTTTTTTCACAGAGGTATGTTTCCTTTATGAAGCAAAATTCTGGATACTGTTTATATATTCAGTCTGATAGTCTAAGTCTTTTTACTGGGGAATTTAGTCCATTGATATTAAGAAATATTAAAGAAAAATGGTGGTTGCTTCCTGTTATTTTTGTTATTTGAGGTGGAATTATGTTTGTCTAGCTATCTTCTTTTGGGGTTGTTGGAAGATTAGTTTCTTGCCTTTTCTATGTTGTTTCCCTGCTTGTGTTGGAATTTTTCACAAATTATCCTTTGAAGTGCTGGATTTGTGGTAATATATTGTGTAAATTTGGTTTTATCATGGAATATTTTGGTTTCTCCATCAATACTGATTGAGTGTTTTGCTGGCTATAGTAGTCTGGGCTGGCATTTATTTTCTCTTAGGGTCTTTATGATATCAGTCCAGGATCTTCTGGCTTTTATAGTCTTTGGTGAGTAGTCTGGTGTAATTCTTATAGGTCTGCCTTTTTATGTTATTTTACCTTTTTCCCTTACTGCTTTTAATATTTTTTCTTTGTTTTGTACATTTGATATTTTGACTATTATGTGATGGGAGGTATTTCTTTTCTGGTCTAGACTGTTTAGAGTTCTGTAGGCTTCTCGTATATTTTGAACATCTCTTTCTGTAGGTTAGGAAAGTTTTCCTGTATAATTTTGTTGACGATATTTACTAGCCCTTTAAATTGGGAGTCTTCACCCTCATCTATACCTATTATCCTTAGGTTTGGCCTTCTCATTGTGTCCTGTATTTCCTGGATGTTTTTGGTTAGTAACTTTTTGTATTTTGCATTTTCTTTGACAGTTGTGTCGATGTTTTCCATGGTATCTTCTGCCTATGAGATTCTCTCTTCTATCTCTTGTATTCAGTTGGTGATACTTGGGTCTATGACTCTTGATCTTTTTCCTAGGTTTTCTATTTCCAGGACAGTCTTCCTTTGTGTTTTCTTTATTATTTCTACTTTTATTTTTAGATCCTGGATGGTTTTGTTTAATTTCTTCACTTTTTTGGTTGTGTTTTCTTCAATTCTTTAAGGGATTTTTGTGTTTCCTCTCTAAGGGCTTCTACCTGTTTACCTGTGTTCTCCTCAAATTCTTTGAGAATGTTATTTATGTCCTTCTTCTTGTCTTCAATAATCATCATGAGAAGTGATTTTAATTTTAAATCCTGCTTTTTGGGTGTGATTGGGTGATTGTGGCTTCCTATTATGGGAGACCTGGGTTTTGATGATGCCAAGTATCTTTGGATTCCGTTGCTTGAGTGCTTGTGCTTCTGTTTTGCCATCTGGTTAACTCTAGTGCTACCTGCACTCACTGTCTCTGAGTAAAGCCTGCCTTTCCAGTTACCGTGCTTGTATCTGAACTTGTCAGGGTCCAGATGTCTCTGTGATCTTGTAATCCTGAGCTCCAGCTCCTCTGAGTACAGTGTCTCTGGTAGGATGTCTCAGGATATTGAGTCTCCATGGTAGCAGTTCAGGTAGGTGTTTGCTGCTCTTAGTGCAGTGTCTCCTCTAGGATGTCAGGATAAGCTGTCCACTGTTTTGAGTTCAGTGGCTCCTCTTGGATGTCTTGGGATAAGGTGTCCACATGGGAGCAGACCCACAATTGTTTTATGTTCAATGTGTTAGTAACATTTCTTTTACAAATATGGTTGCCCTTGCATTTGAGACATAGATGCTCAGAATTGAAAATTCATCATGGTTTATTTTTCCTTTGAAAATTATGAACTGTTCTTCCTCATCTTTTTTGATAACTTTTGGTTGAAAATCTATTTTATTCCATATAGTTTCTCCAGCTTGTTTCTTGAGACTATTTGATTGGAAAACATTTTTCCAGCCTCTTACTCTGAAGTAGTGTCTGTCTTTGTCATTGAGGTGCATTTCCTGTCACAGCAAAATGCTGGTACTGTTTATGTATCCAGTCTGTTAGTCTATGTATTTTATTGGGGAACTGAGTCCATTGGTGTTGAGATATTAAGGACAAGGGATTGTTTTTTTCCTTTTATTTTTGTTGTTAGATGCGGAAATATCTTTGTGTTACTTTCTGCTTTGGGATTTGTTGAAAGATTACTTTCTTGCTTTTTCTAGGATGTTTTTTCCTTCATGTATTGGAGTTTTCAGTCTATTATCATTTATAGGAGTGAATTTGTGGAAAGATATTTTAATTTGGTTTTGTCCTGGAATATCTTTGTTTCCCTATCTACAGTAATTGAGAATTTTGTTGGGTATAGTAGCCTGGGATGTCATTTTTGTTCTCTTTGGGTCTGTATGACATCTGCCCAAGATCTTAAGGCTTTCAGAGTCTCTATTGAAAAGTCTGGTGAATTCTGATAGATCTGCGTCTATATCTTACTTAAACTTTTTTTCTTACTGCTTTTTAATATTCTTTCTTTGTTCTGTGCATTTGGTGTTTTGATTATTATGTATCATGGATAATTTCTTTTCTGGTCCAATCTAGCTTATATTCTGTAGGCTTCTTGTAAGTTTATGGAAATCTCTTTCTTTAGGTTATGGATTCATGTTTTCTTCTATAATTTTGTTGAAGATGTTTATGGCCCTTTAATTTTGAAATCTTCATTTTGTTTTATATGTATTGTTCTTAGGTTCGGCCTTTTCATAGTGTTCTTGTTCTGTTCTCTCACCATCTAGTTATCTCTGGTGTTAGGTGCTCTTGTTGTCTCTGACTGGAGCTTGTTGATCCTGTGAGCCTGTGATCAAGTTACTACTGGGCAACATTAGAGTACAGAAAGCTGTGTCACAGAGTCAGCTCCCAGGCACAGATGGAACTAGAAAGATGGCTTCCCAGGCTGCATCTTGGTTTCTGGATTCTCTGGGCCACAGATGGGTGGAACTTGGGCCAAGTATTGTGGCAGTAGTGGTGTTCTCACTTGTGTGCCTGGGTGTATCAGCAATCCTGAGGAAAAACTATCTCCAGGTAGGAAGAAATTCAATAGTAACTTTCATATTGTAATTTTAGTGATTTGGTAAATTATATCTATAGTTCTCATATTTTTAATATTTATTAAAAATAATCCAACTGTTTTTATTTAAATTGTTTTGTTTTTATTTTTAATGGAACACTATTTACTTTCTAAGTACATGTTATTGAATTCTAATGTAATTTTCTGGTGTTTAAACACCCTTCTTTATAATAATACGGCCCTAAAAAGCCAAATCAAGAATCATTTTATTGTGAATTAACCTATCATCTACCCTGTAGTAAGTAGCTTATTGTCTGGTTAGCATTTTTGTTTAACACAAGTAGAGTTATCAAGCAAGAACAATCTCAATTGATAAAATTTTATTAGATGGCCTATATTATTCCACGCCCCTTCTGATTCCCCTTCACCCCTGAAAGAGACACGTGAGGCAGTGCTCAGGTAGTTACTACAGCGAGGCTTTATTCTTGTATCAGCAGAAGCAGAAGACCCCAAGCCCAGGAAAGGCACTGCTATATGTACCCTAGAGTGGTGTGTTCACTTCTGATTGGCTGTTCACTCATCACCCCATATTACGCCCCGGGATGGGCAGTAGCTTGGCGCACTTTTGCCTTATGCACCTGCACAGTTAGTTGTTTACTTGTGGGAGCACAGGATGCCCGCGGCATCTTGTAATGGTGAATGTTGTCACGCTCATCGTGGTTCCTAACACTATATCAATATCTGTGTGAGGACCCAGCTCTCGTGAATATAAATCTTGTAAAATGATGCCATCCCTGAGCAGGTGGCAGCCTGAACAAAAGATGGGAAGCAAGAAAGTAAGGATCATTAAGTTAATTTTGATTTGTCTGACCGAACTTACTTTAAATGAGAAACTGTCCCTGGAATCTCTTTTTTACACTTCTCTTTCATAGGAACATTGTCATTTGGTGAATATGTCCAATTCATCTTTTTAAATATCTCTGTATTTATAATGTTCTATTAGGCTTTTATGCTGTGATCAAATATTCTTCCAAAGAGCATCTTAGGAGGTGAAGAGAATAAGTCTATGTAGCTTAGACTCTGACGTTCACAGTCTGAGGGAAGTAAAGGCAGAACCTTGAAGAAGAAACTATGAAAATGTGGTATTTCAGGCTTGATTAGAGAGGTTCACACTTAGCTGTCTATGGATATGTGAAATTAAGCACCATAATAGGCTGAGACCTCCTATATCAATTTTTTTTCTTTTTTTCTTTCTTTCTCTTTTTCTTTTTTTTTTTTTTTTTTTTTTTTTTTTTTTTTTTTTTAGACAGGGTTTCTCTGTGTAGCCCTGGCTGTCCTGGAACTCACTCTGTAGACCAGGCTGGCCTCAAACTCAGAAATCTGCCTGCCTCTGCCTCCCAAGTGCTGGGATTAAAGGCATGCACCACCACTGCCCAGCTCATCAATTTTCAATTAAGGCAATCCCCCCAAATTATATCCACATGCTAACCTGACATAACCTACTCTCAAGGAAGTCTCTCAAGAGGTTATGAACTGTTTCAAATTGACAGTCATATTAACTAGGGAAACCATTGACTTCAAATTTTATATTTCTGGTTCTGATATCTCCAAAGATTCTAGATTATTGTGTAAAACGTCATCTTTGTCGTGTAGATATCTCATCCAAAATATTTTTAAAACACAATTCCTAATTTACTTCCTTTCTACTGGCTTTTAATATTTCAGAAGGTGTACCTCATGATATTCTCAATCTTTTGTCTCCTGCTAGAACCAGTTACTCCACAATGTAATTGTGAAATCTGCATTCATCTTGCCTTCCCTCTTGTCACCACTGTCATCCATCATTTTATTGCTCTAGTTACTTGTTAGCTCGTCTTAATAATCCCAGTCTCATCTTCCCAATGCAATATCCACATTAAAGTCAATTGGTCTAATGTGACAGAATACAAACTGGATTATTGAAACAATCTCTGGCATGTGTTGAGCTTCTCTGGAGCTGCTGTGTATTTTAGGAGACCAACAAGGACACTGTTACCACATTGCTTTTACAGTTTTTGTAAGGCAAGTGTCTCTCAGAAAATAAAGTAGGCACTCAGGGAACTTAGAGAAACAGAGCCAATTTTTTTTTACCTCAAGCCTCCACTCAGATATATTGTTCAAAATATATGGAATTCTATGGCTTCACTAATGAGTGGAAAAAAGATTCAAAGGCTTCCATATAAACAGGCAATGAAAATAAGATAAAGAGTATACCTGTACTAGTTTAAAAAAATAAAGTGAGCTGTCAGAGCACAGACAAAAAGTATTTGTTTGGTAGAGTATTGGTAGAATTCAAGGAAGACTTGTCAAGGAAAGATAAACTCTTCCTTGAATATAGAAGGACAGATAAGAATGGAATAAATGATGGCCATGTGTGGGGTTTTAGGAAAATGTGAGTCAGTAGGTTGTAGACAAAGATACAGTGCCAGTGATAACACTAAGGGTGCCAGTTACCAGGGATAAGGCTCTGGGCAGAGATTCCCTTGGATCATCTAACTAACTTCTGCATTCACCCCTGGTTTCATGAACAAGACCAGGAAACTGGGCAGGATTTGTGACACTCATAAAGTCTGAGATAAATTTTTAGGATACAGTTCTCATCTTCTACCTTGTTGAAATTGAATCTTGTTCCTCCCCATGTGTATTATTCTCCATGCTAGCTAGCTATGAGCTGAGATTTTCCTGTCTCCCCCACCAGCATTACAGTAGGAATGCTGAGATTACAGATGTTCATCTCCACATCTGAAGTTTTCTGTGGACCCTGGGGATTGAACTCAGATCATCAGCTTTATGTGGTAAGCATTTTATCCACTGAGACATCTCCTCAATCCTGGATGTCTGATTCTATCTCTAAAAGATTAAAAGGTAGAAACATTAGTCTGTAATTTACTCTAACCACAATGTAGATGATGAATAAGTTAACATCTCTACTTACCTATATAACAGAAGTGTCAATTAAACTCTCAAAATGTATGTGACACTTTACTATGGGAATAAAAAAATAGTTCATGCCAAAATAATTGGGTTATCTTCTTGGTTACTCAACAAAATTCATATGAAGTGTTTGGTTGAATTTAATACTAACTGAATTTCAAAAACATTTACTCATGAGCAGAAAATGTAACATACTCTCTATCTGAGCAGACTATTTTTTGACTACTGTGCTGTATCAGGTATGGATGTATAGAGGGTAATCTTTCTGGTGGCAGACTGGTATCTCTGAGGCTCACATGGCTTTTAGAAACATAGCCAAAAAGGAATTTAATAATAATGCCCTTTTTACATTCAAATGATGTCAGAAAGCCCCACAAAAATACTTAGAAGAATGTGATTTTGTATGGATTTTAAGCATAGTTCATCAAATGGATGTGTCTGTCTTCATAACCGATTTTTTTTAACTACCAGAAAATTTCATCATTGAACATGAGGCATTGAAAACTTGTTAGAGAGTACCTCTTCAATCAGTGCCTTATCCTCTCGTTTTCTGATGCTCCTCCAGCAAAGGTAGCTTTCCTTCATCTTTCTAGCCACAGCAAAGAATAGATTGTATTAAAGTATGAGCAAAGACTTTATGTACAGCTGGCCAGTGTCAGCTAGAATAAAGTCAAATTTAGAAAAGTTTGCCTGAGTGTTTGTGATATTTATTCTCTCCTCTTCTTTTCCCTAAATTATTGGTAAGATTGTTTTTTGATTGACAGGCCATAATTGTATTTATCTGTGTCATGTGATGTGATTCTCTGTTAAGTTCACATTATCTGATATGGTTAAGGCTGGTTAATTAACATCCATCAAATTATTTACTTTTTTTCCCTCATGAATCACTTGCAATTTACTTTTCTAGTTGTTTGTAGTATATTGCTGATGCATTATTATTAGTTACCTGGTACCTAGTTCTTACATCTGAGACTTTGTACCTTTGACCAATAACTTCAGATTGTTCTCTTTCCTGTTCAGCCTATGGTAACTGCAAGTTTGACTTGAAGGAAAAACAGACAAAAGGAAAAGTGATTGGGTGACATGATTTTATTCAGAAGAAAAGCTATAAAGAAGATGTCTTATAGGAGAGTCAAAGCCTGCTGCTGCTTCTCACCAGTGGAGTACTGGCATGGCAGAAGCTGAGCAGGGTTCCGTACTTAATCTGTGGTCGGTTATTGCTGTGGTTACAAGAGAATGGCAACTTAGAGTATTGTGTGACCAATATGAGTATCTGTCATAGCAGTCACATATTTTGTATTATGATTCATAACATCAGAAGAATATACAGCTATAAAATAGTAATAAAATCATTTTTTTGGGTTGGGGTGTGGGGTGCTGAGCTATGAGAGACAACCAGGCCCCTGGTCGAACAAGCTTTTGAACCCCGGAGATCCTTTGGGAAGGCAGGAGTTCAGCTCTGTTCCTGGGCCCCTGGCTCTCTCAGCTTCTGTCCTTCACAGCCGCTCCCACAGAGAGAGGCTTATGGCCATTGGGTCACATAGGAATAGTGTCCTAGGCTCTCCTCACATGCATATGAGGCATCCCCAATTCCTCAAACCAAGCCAGTAGGATCACCTGCTGCTAAAATCTTCATCCATCCCAAACTGTATATATTGAGCTTAATTGAGAAGGCATGCAAGAATCATCCTGTGTTGTTCAAGTGCTTCTGTTGTGAACCCTCTGCTCTTTGCCAGCTAGCAGGGGGCCTCTTACTAGCTCCAGTGCTGTTAACACTGGGCAAGAGATCTGTTCTCTTTCCCTGCTACCTAGCCGGCATTTCCCGGCTTAGCAAAGAGCTGTAACACTTCAGAAGACTGGCTCTCCTGGAGCAACTTCGGGGTTCTCCTCTCTCTGCTGAAGAGAGAGCCACAGGTAGCAGCAGACCTTCCCTGCTGACACTGTACCCTGGACCACTCACGGGCAGGGGCACCTACAGGGACAGCAACAGAGACAACGGATGTTTGCATCCTAACCTCTGCCAAGCCGGGGACTTTGTGTGACCCTTCTGGAGCAGGGTCCAACATCTGGCACCCAAAATGGGGCCTTGGACAGCCACGCAACCACAGTAACTGATACTGTGGGAAGGTGAGCCCACAACTCTTGAAACAAGTAATCAGTTTTTTTCCTTCTGTGTTTTCAGATAGAGCCATCAAATGGATTTAAATAAGCCAAAGGAGAATTTGATACCTTCTGGCCAAGGCCACTCTCTGGTGTTGGTTGAAGGCTTCTCTGGTCTCTGCTTAAATCCCGAGAGTCCGTGATGGGCATTGACAAAGACTCTCTATCTAGACTCTCTGTAAAACAAAAAGAAAAAACCTGGTAATGCAGCAGCCATTTAAAAGCCACAGGGTGGCTGCCAGTCCTTAAATCTGCTGGAAGGCTTGGTGCTCTAGGACCATAGTGGAATCTCCCAAAGCAAAATAGGCCAAGGGAATATTCCCATTGGAATAAGCATTTCTCCTCTTTCTTGTTATGGGGAACTCAACATCACAGAAAAAGTTACCCCAGGCCAGGCAAATATATGCTCTACTAAAGTCCCATAGAGTAAAAATAGGCAAAAAACAAGCCTCCTTGTTTTGAGAGGAAGTCCTTCAGATAGCACCATGCATGGGGGAGGAAATTATTTACAGTCTAGACTCATGAAGCAGAATAGCAGAATAGCTTCCCTTATCAAAAACAGAAAAAAAAAAAAAAAAAAAAAAACCACAAAACTTGTGAGTTTTTGCTGATCTTAACTGCAATTCAGCAAGGTATAGGACCATCTAAAATTGGACAGACTGAGAAAAACAACACAGCTTCTGGGCCCCCTCAGTCAAATGAACCCAAAGATCAAGGTCCACAAAATCACTCCTTTTCAGACCTTGCAACCTTTACTCAATTAATAAGAGAAATAAAATCAATCTACCCACCCCTTCCCCCTTATGCCTTGGAGGAAATGCCAAAAAATCCATCTGCTGCTCTTGCTGCCCCTCCCCCATCCAAAGGCAAAGCTCCATTAAAATACCAAAGGAGCTTTCCCCTGCCTCCCCACTTACTTCCCAACCAAAGAGAGATAAACCCCTCCCCCTTCTCCTAGCCCCAAAAGTAAGAGACCACCAAAATCTGCAGACAAAACCCTGCCAAATTCCATAGTCTCTTATAATCAACTATCAACCACTCAACAACTTTGCAATCTCAGGGACTCTCACACAAAAACTAACCCCACCTCCCATGCTACTCAGGAGTCTAATGCAGAACTCAAAACTCAAACTACTCAAGCATTTCCAGTTAATATCAACCCCACCCAAGCTAAACAACTTAACTGCTACCCACTCTAAGCCTCAGACCTAAAAAAAATTCAGGCAAAGAGTGAAGGAAAATGGCATTCATGCACCATGGACAAATACCTCCTGCAGAACCATATTGCCAACTTAAACACACACCAAGATTGGAGAGATATTTGCTGTTCTACTCTTCCTGGCCCAATGTTTCTAAAGTGGGAGGCCTACTATCCTGATAAATGTCATCACCAAGTCAGGCAAAACCAGGGAAGGAGCAATGACACTCCATGGGGTTTTAAAAAACTCTTTGGCCAGGAAGATTTCTCTACTGGGGCACAACAGTAAACTCAGCCAGCAGGGTACTATGACCAGGTCCGCCTCTGTGCCATTCAAGCCTGGAATAGGCTCACTCCACCCTCAGGGTCAAAAGACCCCGCCCACTCCCTGCTCTCCCTCCATCAGAAGCCTGGAGAATCCCTATCTGATTTTATTCTCAGAACTAAGATGAGCTTAGAAAGAAAAATCTCCAACCCCACAGCTAGAGACCCTCTTCTTAAAAACATTGTTTGGGAAGGCATGACTCCTGAGTCTAGGCAAGCTTACCAGGGTCTCCAGGAAGAGCATCATGATAGGTGGATTGTAGCAACCAGAGAAATAGAAACTGCATCACACCAAGTCGCATCCATAGCTCAGACATTTGTGGCAGCAGTAAAAACAGAAGGAATCTGCGACAAATGCCTGGAATCTCATGGGCAAAGTTGCCTGGCATACACAGTAGCCAACAAGAAGACTGAGTTCCAAGCATGTTGCAAGGTGAGGACCATCACCATACGTTATTTTCTGACCTCCACATGTATGTGTGGCAAATTCACACACATACACACACACACACACACACACACACCTACACACACACCTACATACACAGAAACACATACACACACAAATATAAGAAAAGTAAGCTAATGTGATAGTTTGAAAACAAAATAAAATGTAGGAGAAAGAAAACTTCTTGAATAAGAGGGTTCCAAAGAGAATGGCTTCTGATTTGTAATTTTCTTTCATAATGTGATATGCAGAAAAGAATTTAGAATAAGTGGAAGCATCTTGAAACACATTGTCTTTTCATTCCCAAATTAAAATTTAGTATAATATTAGTGAAATATTTTTTGTATTTTTTGGTATAAAACTATCAGGGCCATATATATATATGTCACATTTGGAAGGATTTTCTACTTTTAAGATTTCTAAGAACCATTTTGAATAAAATTATTTAGGGCTTAAAAATGACTTGTTATGCTCCAGAATCACAGGAAAGTCTAATAAAAATTGTTTTTTTAATTAAAGTAAGTGACTTGCTTTCATAAAATTATAATGTTTCATGATCGTGGCAGATTATGTTCAATGAAGGAAACATTTTTGCCTTAATAAGTACACATTTAATTAAAATCAATACTGTGTATTATGAAAGACAAATGGAGAGAATATTAATAAAGGCTAATCAATATAGAATAGACAATTCTAGTTTAATTAAGGTTTAACCTGATGATAGTTATGTTGATAAGTCAACATGTATTTACAGACTATTCACAATGTTCTAGGTGCTGGACAAGAATCAATATAGAGCCTTCTTTCTTACCTTCAGGTGTTTAGTAGGAATAACTAGCTTAATATTTGTCATTAGACTCAGGTATATTTGTTTGTACTTAATTTCACTAGTATTTTAAAGAATTATTTCTACTCCATTTGAAATGAAAATTTAGCCTTAACAAACGTTGAAGTATAAAATCTCTCACTATTACTTTAAAAGAATACTTAATAAAAAGTAGAATAACTTCAGATTCATGCTCACAGGTTTTAGTAATGAAATTCTGTTTGTTTGTGTGTGTGTGTGTGTGTGTGTATGTGTGTGTGTATATATACAAATGTGAATGGATAGATATGCACGCCTTCATTCAGAGCCCAGTGAACACTGTGTCTTCTTCTATCATTCACCAAATAAAGAACTTGCAGTTCTGGGTGGATAGGCTGTCTGGTCTGCAAACTCCTGGTATCTGCCTGTCTCTGCTCCCCATACCTTCAATATAGACATGTGAAATCATGCCCAACATTTTACAGAGATGTTAGAGATTCAAACTCCAATCATTGGTCTCAAAAGTAACTGTTTTCTTTCGCTAATTTATTTTTATGGGCCCAAGTTATGGGTTTTTATGCTTAGGAGAGTGGGTATACATGATTTTCATGCAGTTTGTTCTCTTGTTACAGAAGACAGGCTTCTAGACAATGCTTGCTCATTGGCTTTCAAGAAGGCTGACCTGTTTAACTCATAGAGTCAGATTACGTGCTGCAATTGAGGCCAGCTTTTGCTTTCTTCCTATTCAATCTTTTATTAAATTAAACTTCTGTTTCCCAGATCCTAAATCTGCATTCTTGTTAGTACTTAATTTCATATATGTAGAGATGTTTTATTGAATGATAATTCAAAACCTAGTGCTTAGTATTTTAACAAATAAAGTAAATGAATTTTTTTTTAAAAAAAAATGTCATAAAAGAAAGAGATACTTTTGAATGAAAAACAGTTTTCTTGGTGAAGTGTTTGGATTGAAAACTTATTGACCTGACTTTACTTTCCAAAATTGATCTAAACAAAACAATATAAAACCCTGGACATAATGACACAAACTTTTAATACCAGAGCAGAAGAGATAGAAATGGTGAGGATAGAGGGGATAGCTTGTTGTCAAGCTAAAGTTACCCACTTGGTGTATTCCAGGACAATGAGAGACACTGCCTCAAATACCAGGACATTGCCAGAGAAATAACAATAAAATTGTTGACTGGCACACACAAACACACACACACACACACACACACACACACACACACACACACACACACACACACACACACACACTCACACAGAGAAAGAAATAAACAAATTAAAATTTAAAAAAAAAAAAAAAAAAAACTACTACTTATAGTACTGCAGAACACCTGTCATGGCAAATCCTGGTTGTAAACTTGACATACATGGGAATAAAGTACTATAGTGAAAACGTGTCTCTATCAGATTGTCTGGTGCACATGTCAGTGGGACATCTTTTTGATTGCTAACTGTCTTATTTTGATACTTTCCTACTGTGATAAAATACATGACCAAAAGCAACATGGAGACAAACAGTTTACATTAGCTCACAATTTATAATCCACCATTGAGAGAAGTTAGTCCAGGAACTCAATGCAGGAAACTGGAGGCAGGAATTGAAAAGGATTCAAAGGGGAAGTACTACTTACTGGATTACTCCCCATATCTTGATTAGTCTGTCTTCTTATAGCATCATTGATCACCTTTTCAGAGCTGGTACTGCCCCAAGTATGTTGAGTCCTCTCACATCAGTCCTTAGTCAGGTAAATGCCTTTACAGATTTGCCTACAGACAATATTTTCTCACTGGAACTCCTCTTCTAAGACAATACTAGCTTGTGTCAAGTGGACAATTAACCAAGAACACCACATCACTTTAGGGCAAACACATAGTGGATGGTACTATTCCCAGGCATGTTGACCTGATTGTATAAGTAGCTAGTAGCTGAAGAGATATTTCAGAAAAAAAAGTGCATGCACTTCTGTAGAAAAAAAAAAAAAAAAAAAAAAAAAAAAAAAAAACACAGAATTTTCCAGTGGGTTTGATGCTGCTAGCTTCTACATGCACCTAGAATCACATTAGCATAACAATATGTGGATATACAAGCATATACATTAATACAAATTAAGTATTATTTAAAAATAAAGTAGCTGAACATGAGTCTGGAAGCAAGCCATAAGTAGTACTTATCCATGATTTCAGATTCTTCTGTTAATTTCTGCTCTGATTTTTCTAAATGATGGACTGTGTCTTGATAGTATAAGATAAAACACACTCTTTCCGCCCCAAATAGCTATTTTTCATGGCTTTTAAGCAGCAATAGAAAGCAAACTGTTTTAGTAAGGGATTTGCTGTGATAAATTGACCATGACCAAGGCAACTTTTATAAAGACAACATGAAATTGGAACTGCCCTACAGGTTCAGAAGTTCAGTCCATTACCATCAAGGTGGGAGCATAGCTGCACATGGTAGCAACAGGCATTCATACTACAGGCAGAGCTAAGAGTTCTTTATCTTCATCTAAGGAGTGCTAGGAGAAGACGGGATTCCAGGCAGTTAGGACAAGGGTCTTAAAGCTGATGCCTACTCAACACATGGAGTTCAACAAGGCCATACCTCAAATAGTGCCAATTCCTATGACAAACATATCCAAACCACCATACAAACTATGACAAAAACTGCTACAATAAACTGGAATTATACTTTGAGACATGAACACATTGTTTTGGGAAAATGAAGTAGAATTATTTTAAATATTGAGTTGGGAAAGCCAGTAAGTTCTTAAAGCTTGATGGGCTGTTGTATAGAAGTTTAGAATAGAATTCTTAACAAGATATGAAAGATTGAGGCCTGTCTTAAGAAGTTTAAGAGTAACCACCACTTTGATGTTTTTAGCAACCTTATTTATAATAGCCAGAAGCTGGAAACAGCCCACATGTCCATCAACTGAGCAATGTGATACATTTATACAATGGAGCATTACTCAGCCATTAAAAACAATGACATTATGAAATTCTCAGGCAAATGGATGAAATTAGTAAATATTATCCTGAGTGAGGTAACACAGTTACAAAAGAAAACATCTGGTATGTACTTACTGATAAGAAGATATTAGAAAAAAAATTGGCATACCCATGATACAACTGACAGACCATATGAAGCCCAAGAAGAAGATGATGAAAGTATGAATAATTTAGTCCTACTTCAAAGGGGGAACAACATAATTTCAGAAGACAATTCTTTTAGGGAAGAATAGACTTGGGAGAAGGAGAGGAGGGGGAGAGGAAAAAGTGGGGGCAGGATCAGGTGTGGCAAGTGATGGAGTATATCGAGTTAGGGTGTATGGGTCCTGTTGTGTTGATGTGTGATTCCCAAGTCTGCCCACCTCAACATGTTGAGCAGAGACTGAAGTAAAGGCCATCTAGAGAGTGCCCCACATAGGGGTCCATCTTATACACAGACACCATACCCAGACACTATTGCAGATACCAAGAAGTGCTTATTGACAGGAGCCCAAGATAGCTGTCTCCTTAGAGGCTCTGCCAAAGCCTGACAAATACAGATGTGGATGCTCTTAGCCAACCATTGGGCTGAGCATGGGGATACTAATAGAGGAATTAGGGGAAATTAGGTTGTGAAGAGTTTCACAACCCCATAGGAAGAACAACAATATCAACCAATCAGACATCTCAGAGCTCCAAGTCACTAAACCACCAACAAAAGAGTACACCTGGAAGGATCCATGAGTCCAGCTGCATATGTAGCTGAGGATTGTCTTATCTGGAATCAAAGAGAGGTGAGGCCCTTGGTCCTGTGAAAGCATGATGCCCCAGTGTAGGAGAATGCTAGGGCAGTGAGGTAGGAGTGAGAGAGTTGTGGGGAGCACCATCATAGAAGCAGGGGGAGGGGATGGGATATGAGGTTTTTGGAGGGAAACTGGAAAGAGGAGTATCATTTAAAATTAAAATAAAATAACTAATAAAAAATATATCAAAAGAAAATTATTTTAAAAAGAGCTTAAATGTCCCAGAACAGAAAAGAAGAAAAAAAGAGAAGAAAAAAAAAAGAATATAAGAGAAAATTGAAGAATCCCTGGTAGTTTGAGAGTTTCTGAAAAAATCAATAGAAGTCATTCATATAAAATATTTGATTAAGAATCTGTAGAAGGGTGAGCTTCTGTGCTTTATTGGAACACATGAGCTGTGGATGAAGAATCAGCTGGGTTTTGTATGTGAAAAGTATCATTGGTGAGAAATTGGGCAGTGGGTGTTACTCAGGCTCAACATGCACAACAACCAGAGAAGTAGAATTACTCAATCCCTTTAGAGCAACAAAGATCTTGAGTGAGTCAAACCTCTGAGACATTGAGTTGTTTACAATGCTATATTTGAGGATTGTACTCAGAATCAGTTTTTAATAAAGCCATGGAATTTCCCTTTGAATGAGAATAAGAAAGAAAACAGTGTATTTATTTGCTTTTCAAGAATCCACAGTTCAAAACTTGAGACTTTTAAAGATACTTAAAAATTTTAAGACTTTAAAATTTTTAAAGACTGTGAGACTGTGTTAAGTTGAGCTGTATTTGATATTCTAATATTAACAGGAGGTCATGAGAACAAGAAATTAAAAGCTATTTTTGACTATATATGACTATATATAGATGGTCTGTCTGGGCTGTGTGATAACCCCTCAAAAAGAAAAAGAAAAAGAAAACCAAAAAAAAGGCAATGGAGATTTTCAATACAGGTACCAGGCAGGACTGACCCAAGATTGGTCTTCTTGATATACTGGTGAATCTCAAGGTCTGAGATATAGTAGAGGTGTCACCTCACTATACTTGGTAGTTGATAAAATCAGGAATGATGAAAATAAATGACTCTGCCACTAGAATATTGTTTAATCATTGTCAAATGAATTGAGGAAAGTTGCAAAGAAGCATCCTCCTTAGAGTGAATTGCACAAGGGGCTCTAAATACTCTGCTTTCACAATTCTAAAATATAAATCTGCATTTGTAAATTAATATATCTGAACTATAGTTGTGCCTTGCAATTTAAATTAATTTTTATTTCTGTGTTTATGTCTCTATTTCTCTCTCTTTATCTTACTCTGGAGTTCTGTCTGGGGTTGTGTATGCATGCTAGAGTGTGTAAATGAAGAGTGGAGGACCTTGGATCTCTTCTTCCACATGTGAAGTTATTTTTCAATTAATTAAGCATAAATGTAATCCCCATGCCCCTTCATTAAAAATATGATGTCTCATCTTTCTATAAAAATCATGGGGGAACTGATAAATATTAATCTTGCAAGGCATACCAAAAAGGCAATGTTTATTTTCATAACATTTTATAATTCAGAGTATCTCAAGCTCACAAAATGTCTTCATCTTTCACAGCAGGTGAACACACCCAGAAAGGTCTTGGGATGGGAGACAACTCATTTATAAACTACTAGATATACAAGAATCAGGAACTGAGATAAATCTTCAGAAATCAAATTAAAAAGTCAGTTCTGGGTACCAGATGTCCAGCTCAGTCTTCATGAGGGTCCCTTAACAACTCAACAGTTTATAAACTGTTGCCTGTCTATGGAATCCATTTCACAACTGTGCTTTCTTGTGGGATATGATACACCTAACACTGCAGAGAATTGATGTCCCATGGGAGGGACATCAGAGCAGAAGGGGAGAGAAAATAGGGGAGAGACTGTGTTAGGATAAAACAGAGAGAAGGCAGTGATCAGGATGTGAAATGAATAAAAAGTAAAGTTTGGAAGAAAATATTTGTTTCTTGTTGCATGTGCATGTAAGCCTACCAATGCAGAGCAGAGACAGAAGACTCATGGAGTTTGCTGGCCATCTGGTTTAGTTTAGTTGGAGCACCAGTTGAGTTAAAAACCCTGCTCAAAATACAAGGTAGACAGTACCTGAGAAACTACACCTGAGGTTAACCTTTGACTCCGAGTGTGTACACATACATAGTACCGGAGCATTTGTATGAAGTTCCACAAAGACAATTTACTTATGGGATATGCAATTCCATGCATTTGTTCTGATGTTGCTCTTTTCCTGCCATATTTGTCCAAGCTTGTGCTGTGGAGCACATATTAGTGCCACAAGCCAGCACAGACTCTGACTCTTTGTTTTTCTTTATCTCTTTCTCTGATGCAGACATAATCTTTACCAACAAGTACAGGGTAAATTTCTTGTCTTCTTTGACCTATGTTCTAGTTTCCATTCTGTTGTTGTTATAAAACACTCTGACCAAAAGCAACTTAGCAGGGAAGAAAGAGTTAATTTCATATTAGGAGCTTCAGTCAACCCATGAGGGAAGTTGAAGCAGGAACTTGAAGTAAAAACCATGAAGGAACAATGTTTGCTGGCTCACTTAAGCTCATGTTCCGCTACCTATCTTATATAGCCCAGGGCCACCTGACCAAGAAACCGTGCCATGCACAGTGGGCTAGGCTGTCTTATACGGTTAATAATCAAAACAATCATCCAAAAACATGACCATTGGCCAGTCTGACCTAGGCAATGCCTCAGTTAAGACATTCTTCTCAGAAGACTGGGAGCTGTCTCAGGTTTGCAGTTAAAGCTAATTACAAAAGTGTGTATGTACACACCTTTAATCCCAGCACTTGTTAGATAGAATCTGAAAAATCTCCATGAGTTTCAGGCCAGCCAGGTCTACCTAACAAGTCCTTATCTAAAAGCAACAGCAAAAACAAAGCTAACTAATATGCCATCAATAGCAAAAACTATTACTTCAAGGATGTTTCCAACATGCATCTTCATATCCTTATTCACACAGGAGTTACTATTTTCCTTGAAACATATATTATATACACCTCATTCCTTTTACCCTATTAGCATTAATGTAGAACAGAGGTGTCCATATTATTTTAAAGCCCTATTAGACTGGGAAGATAGTTTATTGGGTAGTAGACCTGCATTCTATCTCCCAAAGGCCATGTGAAAAAGCCATGTACAACCACATACCCTAATTCCCTGATTTGGGTGTGATGAGAGGATCATCTTGAGACCTCTCTGGCCAGTCAGTCTAGTGAAATCTGTGAGTTGTAAGTCCAAAGATACTAACTCAGAACATAAAGTAGAGGGCAATAGAAGAAAATCACCTGACACTGAACATTGCCTTCCACATGCATGAACAAACGTATGCACATATAACTATACTAAATGTATTCACACACACAAACATACAAACATGCATAAACCAAAAAAAATGAGAAATTAATAAATATCTCCTATACTAGGCATTGCCTACATGAAACTCTAGGGACAAATCATGCTTACAAATAGTTTATAACTATTTTATAAAATATTTTATAGAAAATCTCAAGTGTTTTATTGCTGCATACTTAAAGGTGGAGGCTTTTTAAAATGTGTATCACTATTTGATGGCCATCAGCTTTGTGATTGTGAAGTTTATTTGGAATTCATTATTAATCTGTACTTTTCTCACACATTGAGCTACAGTACAATCTCTGCAGAGTCTTTCCATTCTTGTCATATGAATCAAGCAGAGCATGCTCATCTTGTCAAATTCTCCTGACTTATAGATTTGCTAGAACAAATGAAAACACTAAATAAGCATCCCTGATCTATTTTTTATGGTTGACATTCATTCCCAGAAAATAGCAAATGTTATCCCAAGATGAAAGCATCAATATTTCCTGAAAGTTTTATGTGAGTATAAATCATGAGGTTTATTTCCATTGTAAGTATTTTTAATGTAATATATATATATATATTCCTTAGGATACATTGCAAGAAAGTGTTATTCTAGTAAGAACTTCAGGGAAGATAGCTGTTGTCAATGTTATAAAAGAATTAAAACTATATTTAATATGACTATACTTTATAAATTTATATGAATATTGACTAATATAAATTGATGCAATCAAGAGTCCCAAAACAGGATACTCAAATACAGATGCTTCTTATCCACATTACCCTCAAACTTTCACTTTACCATGTTTTAAGGTCATCTTCAATCAGCTGTCAGAGCTTGTAAAACTAAGACATCCAGCAGCAGCTGTCAACAGCTAACAATCCTGCTTCCCTTTTGAGCATCCTTCTGTGATAAAACAACCACAATATCCAGTGAAAAGAGAAAGAATTCTGGGGGTAATAGTAAAAAAAAAAAAAAAAGACGCTTGAAGGAAAACCTATGAATCTGGTATGAATTTTGTCAAGTGACATAAACCAAACCCAGAAAAATAGAAACAAAATTTTCTCTCTCATACATAGATCACAACTTTTAATGTTTTTACATTTGTAAGTATGGTGTGTAAGAGTGTATGGAATCTGTGAAATTAAATAAAAGAGACAGAAAACTGTGTTGAAAAAGGAGAGCTGAAAGAACAACTATGTAACAAAAGTGGAAAGGAAGTTACTAGAGAGGGAGTGCACAAGTCTTCAGGGAGATACAGAGGAGGAAAGAGGAACAACAAAAACCAATTTTTGTTTAAAATGTCATAAATGAGGCACACATATAAGAACCCTAGTACAAGTTTCCAATAGGCATGCTAAAAGCCAGGAATGATCATATACTAACAAGTAACTTTAGCCTCACTGAGGCAGAGTAAGAGTAGAGATGGGAGGTTCACTGGGACTTAATGACAGAAAGCTCAGCTTCAGATTCAGTGAGAAATATTGTCTTGAGGGATTAAGTATTATAGAACAAGACACCTGAAGTACATTCCTGGCCTCCATACACATAGGTACAGAAACGCAGACGATCTGAATATATGTGACAAAGACAGCAAGACAGACACAGAAAATAATACATTAACAGTGACAAAATATCTTCACGTATTATCTTCTTAAATACAGAGACAGAGACCCTGCTTAGTACCAACTACTTTATAGATGAAGGAAAATGGGCTTAGAACATTTAAGAAAATTGCTCTAAACCATACAACTTACAAGTAACAAAAGATTTAAAATGTTTGACTTCCTGTTTTGATGCAGAAGAGATAAGAAAAGTGAAAGGCCCTTTAAAGAGTTCCTTCTTCATCATTCTACTGAAGTTAAGAAGAGAAGTGTAAGGAAAAATAAAGAGGGGGGATTTATTTTTATTCACTTTCCATACCAATATCAGGTCCCCATCACCTTTCAGTATCTCCACATGTAGAACCTCCAACTACTCCTCCCTCCCTTCACCTTAGATAAGGGAGATCACCCATCTATCTAAGTATCACCTCCTCTGGTTTCTCTACAAATTCTGTGTATCATGTCTTTGCAGGACTGGGGATATCCTCTCTCACTGAGGCCAGACAAGGTAGTTCATTTAGTGGAACAGTATCCACAAGCAAGTAGGAAATAGATTCAGGGAGAGCCTCCACTCCTGTTGTTGGGAACCAAGCTGCTTTTCTGCTACATATGTTCTGGGGTATGCTATTTGACTGGTGTTTCAGTCTCTGAGAACCACCAATGATCCAGGTTAATTGGCTCTGTTGTTTTGTGAAGTCCCTGTCTTCTTTGGTTCTTTTCATTCTTCTCCTAACACCTTCCTGAGACTCCCTAAGCTCCCAAGCCCCATCTAAAATTTAACTGAGGGTCTTTGCATCTCTTTTCTTTGGCTGCTAACTGGAGCCTCTCAGAGGAATGTTAGGCTCTGTTTCTGTCTATAAGCATATCATAGTATCATTAATAGTGTCAGGGACTGGTTCTTGTCTATGGAACAGGTCTCAATTCGTGGCAGTCATTGGATGGTCATACTCTCAGTCTACATCTTTGTTCCTGCTCATCTTGTAGGCCAGACACATTTTGGTTTGAAGGCTTGTTTAATAGGTTGCTGTTCTTATCCCTTTACTAGAAGACTTGACTGCATATAGGAAGTGGTCACATTCAGATCCATACTCTCAACTGCCAGGAATCTCTGATAAAGCTTTTAACCCAAAGCTTCTGGGGCCTCCCCCATCCCAGGTATCTGACATATCTTAGAGATTTCCTCCAACCAGTCAGTGATTGTTCCCCTACTCTCTCCCCTGCTCTCCCTACATCTGATCCCCCACCCTGCCACACTACCTTCTTCTCATCCCTTACCCTGTTCCCCCCTTCCATCCACCTCCAATATCAATTTTTGTTTCTCTTTCTGAGAAAACTTCCTTTTTTTGGCTCTTCTTGTTCTTTGTCTTCTCTGAGTCTGTTGATTATGGCATAGTTATATTACCTTATGGCTAATATTCACTTGTAAGTGAGTACATACCATGCACTTCCTTTGGAGTCTGTGTTACATCATTTAGGATATTTTCTAGTTCCACTCCTTTGCCTGAAAAATTCATGATGTTTTAGTTTTTTTTATTTATTTTATATTTTATTTACATTTCAGATGCTACCCCCTTTCCCCATTTCCTCTCCCTAGAAAACCCTATCCCATTCCCCCTACTCTTTTTGCTTTTATACATTTTTTAAAATGTTAATCAAAGACTTTATAAGTTTGGTAATGCTCAATCAGAAGTGTAACCCAATACCCAACCTAGTTATATAAATTATCTTTGACTGGTGGAGACACGTAAACATCTGCCTCCATGACCTCCCTCTCATTCTCTCTTTTTTTCTCTCTCTCTCATCACCTAGCTTCACCCTTCCTGTTAAAATAAAACTTTTCTCTCAAAATGCAATTAGAGCATAGTTATTTCTAATTGTACCAGTGAGGTACAAGATAGTCCTAATACCCAGTCCATCATTTTGTTGACTAACCAGAACCTCTGTCATCTGTCCTAACTAAAGCACTTAGTTTTGAATCTGGCTTTTTTTCTTAGCTTTTGAATGAATGTCACCTGAAAACCATCCACTCAGATCTGTTCTCTCAAAGTAAATAGCCAGGATTGGCTATGAGACTATAGGTCTTCACCCCATCAGAAATCCAGAATGACTGGTTTAACTGAAATTATGGGAAGCACTAAGGATAGCGTCTAAAACTTAGCCAATTTATAGAGCCTGCTGAACACCTGGAAAGCCTCTATACTACCAAACATTGGAGCATCAAATCTTCAGCCTTCTGGCCCAGAATCATCTGACAGACATTAGTGATGCAGAATTATTAAGGGCTAATTACTCTGTCTAGGCAGATATAATCAGTTGACTATTCTGCAAGTGTGTCCTTTTCTGGACAGTAATTTGTCTATAAATGGAAAGAGGCAATTCTTGCCTAGTGGCTGTCACTGCAGAACTGGAGTAACTCCAAGGATGCTCAATTTCTTCTTAGAATCCATGACAGGAAGCTGTCAGCAGCAGACTGGTCTCTAATCAAAATGAACATTAATATAGAAATATTTGTAACGTCAGTTCTATGGACTTCTGATGTTTTGAAAACCAACTATCCATGTAAAGTAATCTGGACTGTTGTCTGTTAACTCCTCTCAGCTGTTTCTAAATAAAATATGGAAAACACCCTAACAATAAACTCAAAGCCATGAATTTGCTATAGTCCCTTAACTCATAGGTTAACTCTCCCAAATTAGTTAAAAAAGTTAAAGAAGGACTGGGTCTGAGCCTTATATTCCTAAATGTGTTATACAAGCACAATGCCCATGAGAGTAACAATATTCATCTCACTTTTATATCAATAAGAAGCTCATACCAATGAAAACCTTAAATTTGAAATCAAAGTAAATTTTGTACCATTTAAGAAATTATACCTTCATCTTGATATTAATTATACAGATTTCTACCAATAGGTTATGGTTATGCAATGAGTCCTAGCTAATCCTCCTTGTTCAAACAAAACCACTACTTTTCCCTAAAAAGACAGACCAATATTAACAACCTTAGTCCCCAAGCTCGGGGCGCTGACTCTTCTTTAACTTCTTCAAGCTGATTAAGGTGTTGAGATATTAGAAGAGGGGTGGAGGGAAGAGTAAATTGATAAGCCTATGAAGCTTTGTCTTTACTGCATCCAGATGGAATTTCAGGACATCAGAGGTTTGGGCAGGTCTGCTCAGTATGCTTGATGAGTAGATATACCAAGGCTGTGTATTCTGCAATATACAATTCTCAGAACAAGTTTTAGTATAAAGAAAATGTTTTTCCTAGAGAATTGATATTTTTTTAAAGATGTTGGTTCTAGCAACTTTTCTTTTTTTTTCCTCTTTTTAAAAATTGGTTGTAATATTTACATTTCAAATTTTATCCCCTTATTCCATTCCCCACCACCCAGGAACCCCTTATCCCATCCCCCCTCCTTGTGCTTCTATGAGGGTGTGATTTTCTAGTTTCTATGATGATGTTTTCATTAACATAAATTGCCTCCTAAATTTCTAAATCCTTTCCTTTATGTTATTGAATCTCCTATTTTTTCTTTCTTTTTTTTCCTCTTTTTTCTCCTTTCCCCCTTTTTTTATCTCTTTTTTTAAATTGGGTATTATATTTACCTTTCAGATTTTATCCCCTTACCCCACTTCCTCCCACCACCCAGAAACCTCCTTTCCTATCCCCCCTCCTCATGCTTCTATGAGGCAGTGCCCACACCTACTTACCCCCACTACCCTCTCCCCACCCTCAGATTCCCCCCCACACACACTATGTGTTCATTTTTTATGGGACCAAGAAACTCCTCTCCCACCTATGCCCAACAAGGGCATCCTCCCCTACATATACTGCTGGAGTTATGGGTCCTTCCCTTTGTGCTCCCAGGCTGGTGGTTTAGACACTGGTGGGCTCTGGTTGTTTTGTATTGTTGCTTTCCTCCTGGGGTCACAAACCCTTTCTGCTCTTTCAGTCTTCTCTCTTAGTTCTCCATTGGGAAACCCTTGATCATATCAGTGGTTAACTGTAAGCATTGTCCTCTGAGTGTGTTAGACTTTGGCAGACCTCTAAGTAGACAGCTATATCATATTCTTGACAGCATGCATTTCCAGCCATCCACATCAGTGTCTAGCTTAGATAACTGTACATGGGATGAATACCCAGGTGGAATGGTCTCCTGATGACCCTCCTTCAGTTTCTGTTCCATGTTTTATTTCTATATTTGCTCCTTTGAGTATTTTTGTTACTCGTTTTAAGTAGAACTGAGGCATTCCCTCTTGGTCTTCCTTCTTCATGAGCTTCATGTGGTCTGTGGGTTGAGTCTTTGCTATTCCAAACTTTTGGGCTAACATCTGCTTAACAGTGAGTAAATACCCTGTGTGTTCTTTTGTGATTGGGTTAACTCGCTCAGTATGATAATATTTAGATCCATCCATTTACCTAAAAATTTCTCAAATTCATTATTTTTAATAGTTGAGTAGTACTCCATTGTGTAGATGTACCACATTTTTTTGTATCCATTCTTCTGTTGAGGGACATCTTGGTTCTTTCCAGTTTCTGGCTATTATAAATAAGGCTGCTATGAACATAGTGGAGCATATGTCCTTATTATATGTTGGAGCATCCTCTGGGTATATGCCCAGGACTGGTATAGCTGGATCCTCAGGTAATGTTATGTCCAGTTTTCTGAGGAAACGCCAAAGTGATTTCCAGAATGGTTGTACCAGCTTGCAATCCCATCAACAATGGAGGAGTGTTCCTCTTTCACCACATCCTTGCCAGCATCTACTATCACCTGAGATTTTGATCTTGGCCATTCTGATTGGTGTGAGGTCGTATCTCAGGGTTGTTTTGAATTGCATTTCCCTGATGACTAAGGACGTTGAGCATTTCTTAAGGTGCTTCTCAGCCATTCGAGTTTCCTCTGTTGAGAATTCTTTGTTTAGCTCTTTACCCCATTTTCAATAGGGTTATATGGTTGTCTGGAGTCTAATTTCTTGAGTTCTTTGTATATCTTGGATATTAGCCCTCTATTGGATGTAGGATTGGTTAAGATCTTTTCCCAATCTGTTGTTTGCCATTTTTTCTTATTGACAATGTCCTTTGCCTTACATGAGCTTTGCAATTTGATGAGGTCCCATTTGTCAATTCTTTATCTTAGAGCATAAGCCATTGGTGTTCTGTTCAGGAACTTCTCCCCTGTGCCTAGGTATTCCAGGGTCTTTCTCAACTTCTCTTCTATTAGTTTCAGTGTATCTGCTTTTAAGTGAAGATCTTTTATCCACTTGGATTTGAGCTTTGTACAAGGAGATATGAATGGATTGCTTTGCATCCTTCTGCATGTTGACCTCCAGTTGAACCAGCACCATTTGGTGAAAATGCTGTCCTTTTTCCACTGGATGGTTTTAGCTCCTTTGGCAAAGATCAAATGACCATAGGTATGTGGGCTCATTTCTGGATCTTCAATTCTATTCCATTGATCTTCCTGTCTGTCTCTGTACTAATGCCATGCAGTTTTTATTACTATTACCCTGTAGTATAGTTTGAGATCCGGGATGGTGATTCCCCCAGAAGTTCTTTTGTTGTTGAGACGAGTTCTCCCTATCCTGGGTTTTTTGTCGTTCCAAATGAATTTTCAAGTTGCTCTTTCTATCTCTATGAAGAATTGATTTGCAATTTTGATGGGGATTGCATTGAACATGAAGGAATGTTGAATTTTGTCAAATGCTTTCTCAGCATCTAGTGAGATGATCATGTGTTTTTTTTCTTTGAGTTTATTTATGTAGTGGATTACATTGATGGATTTCCGAATATTGAACAATCCCTACATTCCTGGGATATAGCCTACTTGATCCTGGTGGATGATTGCTTTGATGTGTTCTTGGATTTGGTTTGTGAGAATTTTATTGCATAGTTTTGCATCAATATTCACAAGAGAGATTGGTCTGTAGTTCTCTTTCTTTGTTGTGTCTTTGTGAGGCTTAGGTATGAGCAAAATTGTAGCTTCATAGTATGAATTGGGTAGTGTTCCTTCTGTTTCTATTCTGTGGAATAGTTTGAAGAGAATTGGTATTAGGTCTTCCTGGAAGGTCTTATAGAATTCTTCGCTAAAACAATCTGGCCCCAGACTTTTTTTGGTGGTGAGATTTTTATTTCTTTAGGGGCTAAATGACTGTTTAGATGGTTTATCTGCTCCTCATTTAACTTTGGTACCTGGTATCTATCTAGGAAATTGTCCATTTCATCCAGATTTTCCAATTTTGTTGAGTATAGGCCTTTGTAGTAGGATCTGATGTTTTTTGTTTTTTGTTTGTTTGTTTGTTTGTTTGTTTTGTTGTTTTTTTGACAGAGTTTCGCTGTGTAGCCCTGGGTGTCCTGCAACTCACTCTCTAGACCAGGATGGCCTTGAACTCAGAAATCCGCCTGCCTCTGCCTCCCAAGTGCTGGGATTAAAGGCATGCGCCACCAGTGCCCAGCACTGATGATTTTTTAAATTTCCTTTCTTTCTGTTGTTATGTCTCCCTTTTCAGTTCTGATTTTATTAATTTGAGTACTGGCTCTGTGCTCTTTGGTTATTCTGGCTAAGGGTTTGTCTATCTTGTTGATTTTCTCAAAGAACCAGCTCCTGGTTTTGTTAATGTTTTGTATAATTCTTTTTGTTTTGACTTGATTGATTTCAGCCCTGAGTTTGATTATTTCCTGCCGTCTACTCCTCTTGGGTATATGAGCTTCTTTTTGTTCTAATGCTTTCAAGTGTGCTGTCAAGTTATTAATGTATGCTCTTTCTATTTTCTTATTGTGGGCACTTAGAGCTATGATTTTTCCTCTTAGTACTGCTTTCATGGAGTCCCACAAATTTTGATATGATGTGTCCTCATTTTCATTTAAATCTAAAAAGTCTTTAATTTCTTTCTTTATTTCTTCCTTGACCAAGTTATCATTGAGTAGAGCATGGTTCAGTTTCCATGTGTATGTGGGCTTTCTGTTGTTTTTGTCCAAGTCAAAGACAAGTCTTATTCCATGGTGGTCTGATAGGGTACAAGGGATTATTTCAATCTTTTTGTACCTGTTGAGGCCTGTTTTGTGACCAATTATATGGTCTATTTTGAAGAAGGTGCCATGAGGTGCTAAGAAAAAGGTATATTCTTTTGTTTTAGGATGAAATGTTCTATAGATGTCAGTTAAGTCCAATTGGTTCATAACTTCTGTTAGTTTCATTGTGTCTCAGTTTAGTTTCTGTTTCCATGATCTGTCCATAGCTGAGAGTGGGGTGTTGAAATCTCCCACTATTATTGTGTGAGGTGCAATGTATGCTTTAAGGTTTAGTAAAGTTTCTTTTATGTATGTGGGTGCCTTTGCATTTGGAGCATAGATGTTCAGAATAGCAAGTTCCTCTTGGTATATTTTTCCTTTGATGAATATGAAGTGTCCTTCTTTATCTTTTTTGATTACTTTTGGTTGAAAAACACTTTTATTTGATATTAGAATCACTACTCCAGCTTGTTTCTTGGGGCCATTTGCTTGGAAGATTGTTTTCCAACCTTTTACTCTGAGGTAGTATCTGTCTTTTTCACAAAGGTGTGTTTCCTGTATGCAGCAAAATGTTGGGTCCTGTTTATGTATCCAATCTGATAGTCTATGTCTTTTTATTGGAGAATTGAGTCCATTGATATTAAGAGATATTAAAGAAAAATGAATGTTGTTTCCTGTTATTTTTGTTATTGGCAGTGGTGTTATGTTTGTATAGCTATCTTTATTTTACGGTTGTTGGAAGATAACTTACTTGCTTTTTATAGGTTGTAGTTTCCCTTTTTGTGTTGGAGTTTTCCACCAATTATCCTTTGAAGTGCTGGATTTGTGGTAAGATATTGTGTAAATTTGGATTTGTCATGGAATATTTTGGTTTCTCCATCAATATTGATTGAGAGTATTGCTGGCTATAGTAGTCTAGGCTGGCGTTTGTGTTCTCTTAGGGCCTGTATGATATCAGTCCAGGATCTTCTGGCTTTTATAGTCTCTGGTGAGAAATCTGATATAATTCTTATAGGTCTGCCTTTATATGTTACTTTGCCTTTTTCCCTTACTGCTTTTAGTATCTTCTCTTTGTTTTGTATATTTGATGTGTTGATATTATGTGATGGGAGGTGTTTCTTTTTTGGTCTAGTCTATTTGGGGTTCTGTAGGCTTCTTGTGTATTTAAGGACATCTCTTTCTTTAGGTTATGGAAGTTTTCCTCTATAATTTTGTTGAAGATATTTACTGGCCCTTTAAGTTGGGAGTCTTCACTTTCATCTATACCTATTATCCTTAGATTTGGTCTTCTCATTGTGTCCTGGATTTCCTGGATGTTTTGTGTTAGGAGCTTTTTACATTTCACATTTTCTTTGACCATTGTGTCTATGTTTTCCATGGTATCTTCTGCACATGAAATTCTCTCTTCTATCGCTTGTATTCTGTTGGTGATGCTTTCTTCTATGAGTCCTGATTTTTTTCCTTGATTTTCTATCTCTAGAGTAGTCTCCCTTTGAGATTTCTTTATCATTTCTACTTCAATTTTTAGGTCCTGGATGGTTTTGTGTAATTCCTTCACCTGTTTGGTTGTGTTTTCTTGCATTTCTTTAAGGGCTTCTACCTGTTTACCTGCGTTCTCCTCAAATTCTTTGAGAGTGTTGTTTATGTCCTTTTTAAAGTCCTCTATCATCATCATGTGAAGTGATTTTAATTCTGAGTCCTGCTTTTCTGGTGTGATGTGGTATTCAGGCCTTGCTATGGTGGGAGACCTGGGTTCTGGTGATGCCAAGTAACTTTGGTTTCTGTTGTTTACATTCTTATGCTTGCCTTTCACCATTTGGTTAGCTGTAGTGCTACTCCCACTCACTGGTTCTGACTTGAGTCAGCCTTTCCAGTTATCTTGGTTGTGTCAGAACTCCTAGGGGTCCGGATGACTCTATGATCCTGAGCTCCAGCTGCTCTGGGTACAGTGGCTCCTCTAGGATATTTCACGATATGGTGTCTCCATGGTAGTAGACCAGCTAGGTGTTTGCTGCTCTGAATGTAGTTGCTCCTCTAGGATGCTTTAGGATATGTTGTCCCCTGCTCTGCAGCTCTGTGGGCTGTGTCCTCTTTAGGATGACTGCAGCTCTGCAGTCCTTGACCTCTCTTGGGTATCTCAGCAGCTCTGCAGTCCATGACCTATGACCTCCCTAGGGTGCCTCCAGGCTCAGTTTCCAGAGGGGAGTAGATCAGCTGGGAGCCTGCTCTAGCCACCAGTATCTGGGCCAGTGGCAGAAGGGAAGTGGCTCTCCGCAGGGGCAGGGTCTGGATGCTTGGTGCTCCCTGGGGTCTCCCTACTGCCAGTTGTGCTTCTAAAGCCTAGGGCGGTGTGGGGGTTGTCCTACCTGCTGCTCTGCTCTCCATGCCCTCCCTAGGGTGCCTCTGGACTCAGTTTCAGAGGGGAGCAGATCAGCTGGGAGACTGCTCCAGCCACCAGTATCTGGGCCCTATGTCTTAATTTTTAATTCCATTGTAGGAATGTATCACACATTCTTTAGTTGCAGGATGTTTTCAGTTTCTGGCTATTAGAAATAAACCTGCTACGAATGTAATTGAGCAAGTGTCTTGTGGGATGTTACAGCATCTTTTGGGTATATGTCCAGGCATTATACAGCTGGTTCATGAGGTAGAACTATTCCTAAATTTCTGAGAAACTACCAAGACAATAGATTTCCAAAATGCTTGTACAAGTTTGCATTCCCATCAGCAAAGAAAAGTGTTCCCCTTGCTCTACAACCTCACCAACATGTGCTGGAACTTGAATTTTTGATCTTAGCCATTTTGATAGGTATAGGGTGGAATCTCGGAGTCATTTTAATTTGAGTTTTTTTTTTTTTTTTTTTTTTTTTTTTTTTTTTTTTTCACTCAGTTTCTTAACTGAAACTCTAAGTGTTAGAATGGCCTTGGAAGATGGCTTCAAAACCCTAAGAAACTGCAGGCATCTCTTAGACCACTATACTACTAGACCAAGCAACACTTTCAATCACCATAAATGGAGAAACCAAGATATTCTATGACAAAACTAAATTTCAATAATACCTTTCCACTAACCTCATCCTACAGAGGATACTAGAAGTAAAACTCCAACTCAGTGAAAAGACTTCTTTTAAATAATGTTTACTTATTTATTTTATTTTTATGTGTATTGGTGATTTGCATGTATGTATGTAAGTATGTCTGTTTGAAGTTGTCAGATCTTGGAGTTATAAACAGTTGTGACCTGTCATGTGGAAACTAGGAATTGAACCCAGGTCCTCTAAAATAGCAGTCAGTGCTCTTAGCTGAACCATCTACCTAGCACTCCTACATGGGAATTTTAATTGGGGAAGAAAGAGAAAGGTAAATACAGAAAGAAATTGAGGAGAAGTGACTAAATACACTTAAAATATTTAATTAAATCATAAGTAATCATACCATTTTATATTTACATAAAATATATATATATATATATATATATATATATATATATATATATATATAGCTTAAGTGACAATATGCCAATTGGGCTGACAATGCTTCTTCCCCCACAACTCCACAGATTATCAAAAGAAAACATATGTATCAGACATTAAAAAAAACCCTCAGAATTGTTGGTCAGTGTAGTCTGAGATATTCCCAAAATTAACTAAGCTTTTGGTGTTGACTTTGCTGCCTCTTAAAGGTTGAGGATATTTCCTTACTGAAGAAAGTAACACATTCTTCTGACAGGATTCTGAATATTTGAGCTTTATCTTACATGAAAATTGCTTTTTGTTTGTCTAGTTTTTACAGGACTCCAAGTTACTGTATAAGCTGCTAATATGATTTCCATGAATGACAATAATGACTAAAATGGAATGATATACATTGGGTGCAATAGTGGTACTCAGAAATTGGTGGTAACTAATTGTTATCTAATTGAAACTTAAGACCAGAACTGAAGGAGGGAGATCATTGTGTGGTGCAGGGAATCTGAACAACTATCAAGGGTTAATGAGGCTATAGATCTTAAAGGAGAACCCGCTATCACCATGCTACTAGACCAGCATTTTTTTTTTTAACTTCAATCTAACACTTATCCTAAAACTTGCCCACAAACAAGAATAGCTTTCACTTCACATAAGCTAAGTGCATCTCTCCAGAAAACAGAGAGCATTACAGGAAACAACTAGTCTCAATGTAGGTATCAATAGATTATGAGTAGCACACCCCCAAACAGATATATCTGCAATACATTTTCTGATCCTTAGATTCAGGGAACATCTTGAAAGAGAAGCCAGAAAAACTGTAAGAGTCAGAGGACCAAGAAGTTTACTAAAATCTGTGTCTCTTGCAAATGACAAAATGCTATGTTCTGAGGGTCCTGGCAGCATGATGGCAGGCCCCAATAACTCTAGAAAGTCCAGTTCCAAGAATTTTATTGACATAGAGGATGGTAGATGGTCTGTATGGGTACCCCCACTTCGGTAAGTGGGGGCTTGACTCAAATAGGGAGGAGAGAGGGTAAGAAATATATAATTGGTTACACACTCTGGCCTTTAGGTAATTCATTAATATGGAACTCTCTTGAGGACAAGACATGTAGTCATGCCCTCTACTTTTGTAGGTGACACCTCTTTGGGAGCAGCTGCATAGCCTACATGACTGAATGGTGCAGATCTAATGGAGATCTTAGACCCTATGTCAGGACCCTGGGTTCTGGGGGCATGGCCAAACACCTGTCATTTCCCCATAGGGGTCCGGGTTCAAGGCCTTGCTACACCAAAAACCAAGACAACCTACAAGGCCCCACAATGTTCATGTTACTTCAACAATGACTACCTAACTGAGACCTAAACAATCACAATACGAACAGACAAGCTAATGTGGAAGAGGGGAATCTCATGGGGTGCCACACTTAGACATAAAATCTACAGGCAACTAATGACTTCTGGAAGAGAGGTGAATATGTAGTCTTTGCCAAAGATGAAACAATTTTTTTCTAATTAAAAAGATGTTAATCCTAAGACCATGTACCCACAAAGAAAAAAAAAAAAAGGACCTAGCAGCTTATAGTTATAAATCTCTCTCTCTCTCTCTCTCTCTCTCTCTCTCTCTCTCTCTCTCTCTCTCTCTGTGTGTGTGTGTGTGTGTGTGTGTGTGTGTGTGTGTAGCAATGATTAAAAAAATGTAAAGAAGCCATCAATTTGAAAGAGAGTGAGGCAAGACATAGAAGTGACTACAAGAAGCAGACATAGGAGAGGTTGGAGGAAAAGACAAAAAAGAAGTGATATGTTTACATTTAATTAAAAATTTAAAAAATAATAAATTTTAATTAAAGAAATAAAAGGTAAGAGAGGGCAAATCATTATCTTTCATGCAAATTGTTTTTCTGCCAGGTTCATTTCTCTTCAACTTCATTTTGGTCAGACCCCACTGTGTTCTATCTACTCATATGGAGATATCACCAACTGGCAACTACATGTTCCTTGTTTGCTTGAGGTAGCCTCATTCCATACAACACAGTGTCAATGTTTATTTGAGCTACTTTTGTCTAAACTCTTGCATAAGTCTAATTTCTCTATAACTCTCTTAATTCCAAAAATATCTAAAACCTCAAAACTCTTAAAATATCAAAAGACTCAGTTTGCAATTCTTGCATTAATTACCTATTACACTCACCTGAGGCAATATTGTACACAATTATAATATGCCAGTTACCTGGGAAAGGATGTCTCTGCACATTCATTTATTTCAGTCCATATGAACTCTATTTTCTCATTTTCAGATATGAAAAAATTACAACTTAAGATTATCTGAGGTAACAGATCCTGGCCAATGTTACTTTCTGCTCCACAAATAATAATCCTACAAAACATCCAGCAAATAATTTGGAATATTATTTCCAGTGATCATTCTCTCTCTCTCTCTCTCTCTCTCTCTCTCTCTCTCTCTCTCTCTCTCTCTCTGTGTGTGTGTGTGTGTGTGTGTATGTGTGTGTATGTATGCTTATTCTCTCTATATTTCTATTGTCATTGGATTTTTGTTTTATTTGAAAACAACTCATTAAAAAGCCTTCTCCCATTTTATTTGTTTCTTCCAGAGAGGAGCTGAATAAACAGCTTTTCTGGTGTGTGGCCACTGTGGTTCACTTGTCAAAATGAATTTATTATTCTGATTATTTAGGTCTTTATTGTCATAATACTCTACATAATGGATTTGAAAAATTTGAGCTGACTGGAGATTCATGTCAAACGTAATTTTTTCAATATAATGCAGGTACCATAAGGTTACAGGTACATTGTATTCATATCCAATAACACTCTATAATACTGAAAATAAACTTCCAGAATACTTTTATGAAAATGTTATTACTGGTTATACTTCTTACTCCAGAACCATAAGTCATCTGTGAGAAGAGGGTGACATTTTATAAATAGGAAAGGTTGTAAATTAGTTTGAGATAATGAAAAAACTATTCGGAAAGATGATAGGAATATCAATATTTGAGAGCAAGAGGGGGAATGTTCAAGCTTAAAGGTCATTCTCATCTATACAGCATGTTTAAGACACCGTGGACCTTGAGAATTTGTTCCAGAAAAATAAGTAAAGCATTGGCCAATCAAATATCAGAATAAAATTAAGACTGAACCATGTCTCACATGGATGCAAAATGCCTTCTAAAGAACCTCCAAACTAATATATACTGTAACTGTGCTGGTTCACATTCATATCAGCAATGTGCAAGACTTCTCTTTTGACTGCATTCTCAACTGCTTTTGTTGCTACTTGCTTTTTAATGACAGGCATTCAAACTCATGTGAGATAGAATCTCAAATTATTTTTAAAACTGGTGTTCTCTAATAGTTAGATATGTTGAAACTTTTCTGTTTTGTGGATCATCTATATGTCTTTTATATTATAGATATATTTTATTATTTTTTACTTGCATATGTGTTTGTATGTGCATCTGTACACTTATATGCAGATGTTTCCACAGGCCAGAAGAGGAAATTGTATCTGTGATTTTACAGTTACTGTGATTGTGAATCACTTGCATGGGTGCTAGGAATGAAATCTGTGCCTCTAGATGATGAGCAAGTACTTTCAACCACCAAGGTATTGTACTAGCCCCTGAGTTTTATTTTTAATGAACTGTAATCTCATTTCATTACTCAATATAGCAACTATTCTTAGATATTTGTCTGAACAATGAAGTCAACATGTCACTGAATAACTTCCATAACCACATTTTTGTAGCAATATTCAAAATAGCTAAACCAACCTCATTTTCCAACAGCAGAATAAAGAATGAAGAAAGCATGAGATATAGGTGGAGCAAATTACTTTCAACCAGTAAGAAACACAAAGTTATACCATTTGCAGAAAATAAAATGTGACTAAATGTAGTCACAGTAAGCAAATTAAGCCAGTTTTAGAAAGGCAAAGGTCATGTTTTTTCTTTTTAGATGATACTAAATTTTATATATAAATAAAGCATTTTATAAATATAAAACATGAAAGTAGAATCAAACCTGTCCAGAAACAAAGGAGACTAGTAGGAGGAAAGTGGTTTTAAGAATGGGAGGTTGTCTACAGGATGATAAGATACACATTTATATTCCTGTACAAAAATGTTCCAGTGACCTTACACCATGTGTGATGTCTCTTCCAAGCAAATAAATGAAAAGGATTTCTATGATTCCAAGTCATTCTTATGGAGCTGAGAAGAAAGAGTAACTCAAGACTGTTCATTTCTATTTTGTGTATCAAGATATAATATTCTATCCTAGCACTTGGGAGGCAAAGGCAGGTGGATTTCTGAGTTGGAGGCCAGCCTGGTCTACAGAGTGAGTTCCAGGACAGACAGGGCTACACAGAGAAACCCTGTCTCGAAAAACCTAAAAATAAATATATATATATATATAATATTCTAGAAATTTTAGGGTATATTTATATGGAGGCAAAAGTACATAATTTAGATACATTATCTTTCTTCTAAAATATGAAAATAAGTAGCTATGGCAACTTTCCTAGTTAGATCTGAGTCCCAAGATGATCCTCCAAATAGAAGCCCCTATTTTCTTTTTCCCACTCAAAAAACTAAGCATCTCCATCTTCTGTGATCTTTCTCAAGGATAAGAAAAACAAGTAACATACTCACTTGCCATCAGGCAAAGATTTTGCCTTTTTTCAAAGTATTCACTTAATATCCAGCAAGCCATTGTTGCAGGGCCCATGTTTTGATGGAAAAAAAAGGCTTCAGGAAGCTGTGAACATTACAGAAAATGCTGGGAATTACACAATATCTGTTTCTCATCTGTATTTTACCTGGGACTTACTTTGTCCCTCTGACACCTGAAAGAGGGAATTCCATCTTTATCTTGTGGAACTAGACACCACTCACAACTTCTCCACCAGAATTTTTGTACTTCTATTGTATTAATAATTTTTCTAATATGCATCTTATCCTAAAGAAGAGTCCACATCAATATTCCTGATGAATTCAATATCTGAGACCTTACAGAACCTAAGTTCAAATTTTGGATTCACTCTATATTATTTCAGGAATGGGGTTAATATCTCAGTATGCCTGTGAGGCAATTTGTTAAGAATCACAAAAATAAAGGTTTGTTAAAAGAGTTTAATGCAGTCTAGGAGTTTAGTGCAGAGGTAGAGTGCTTGATAGCAAGCTTAAGGCTCTAATTTCTAACCTCTGCTCCAAAGAAGAGAAGAAGGAAGGCAAAGATTGAGAACAGGTTTAACTGCTGGGAGAGCTCATTGGGGTTCCATCCCACAGTGTTGCTCTTCGGCAGCAAAGAGTGAGAAAAGAAGATGAACCTACTGTGCTGAGATGAGTATCAATTTCTCTGGGCTCTGAAAGAAGGAAACCTATTGATTTTATTTTGAATGATTGAGGGCCCATTTCAGGCAAAATAAACTTTCTTCCTTTTGCAACATTGAAAAATACTTTCAAAAAAGTAAATGTGTTATCTGGACTCAAAAAGCTGACACAGAAGAGTGTTGTTCCTGGATTTGATTTTCTCCCAGTGACATAAATATTAATACACTCACCATTTTCAGGAGGGTGAATCCGTAAATCTATGGAGCCCACAGGGGCTGCTTAACTGTATGGCATCATCTCTGGGATTGTACAGTAATGTGCCTCCTGGGCACAGTGATGCATTGCCCGCCTGGGCAAAAATCCTAATGAATGTAACTCTACACATTAGTGAAAGCCGGAGAGACTTGAAGAGAGTCAGGAAGCAGGGAAAACTGGCAAGGCAAAGGGAAGGGTGCCTGCCTCTATTAGCTGTAGGATTACCTCCATCTTAAATTCCTTAATTGTTATTTCTCTGTCCACCACCACCAAGACTAGCCTTGCTATATGGAGGGCAATGAAATATCTGGTGATGATGCTGTGGTTGCCAGTCTATGTGTCAGTAGGCACAGAGCCAAGTTACTGCTGATCTATGATAGGGAATTACACCATGCACATGTAGTTAGAGATAGAAATAGACATTTTTTTTTTTTTTTTTTTTTTTTTTTTTTTAGAAATACAAAACTCTCCTGAGAATAAGAGTAAACTAAATAAACGGGGGGAAGCCTCTGAAGCACCAGGCTGCTAAACTTATGGCCCTTAGTACACATCTACATAAAACTCACCTTCTATGTCTGTGTAATGCAGAACTTTTATGATACATGCTGTTCATTACATGTAGCACAGATAGAGAAGGGCTTATAGTCTTTTTTTGTCAATTGGCTTCTTTCACATTCATCTTGATGCTGTGGTTATCAGTCTCTACCCTCTGGTTGCTATACAGCAGACACTTAGCTGACTCTTATTCCAAATATAACTGACCTCCCAGGAATGTAGTATTCTAAGAAGATACTTGTGGATCCCAAGAAATTGGATTATCTCTAGGATAATTCTATGTTTGGAAAGGAAATCTGCTTTGACTGTCTTGCAGTTACAGTGGATTCCAAGAAATTGGATTCGCTCTTAGGATAATCCTATGTTTGGAAAAGTAAAATCCTGAGGTTTCATAGTCAGCCAAAAGAGGGGCTTATCTCTACATAAAACTTGTCAGATAACCTTGTAGTAGACACTGTAGATGAGGTAACGAGAAATTGGAGTAACCTTTTACCAGAACTGCATAACTGTTAATACTCTAAGCCTAAATATTGTCTTAATGTCCCATATAAGACTTAATGACCCCATAGAGACAATGGACTCTTTGTTCATCTTTCAATGTGGACATATAATAGCCTCCTATTTTCCTGTTCACTATTATTGTGTTATTTATTGACTTATTAAGGATAGGCTACTGAGACTGACTAATTTGGTTTACCAGGACTCAGGCTATAACACTATGAACTTAAATCACAGAAGATTCATCTTCCAACATTCTCTCAGTCTGTACATTCCCTTCTCACCTTCACTGAACTACCAGTAGCTCACTGCTTTTAATTCTGCCCTTGGCAGCTCAAAGATACTCTAGCTGCTCCCTTAAACTCTCCAGATCTCCATCAGGCCTGACTATGGCCATGGTACTACATCAACCCTAACATTTTGGGAAAATGAAGAACATGGTCTCTTCAGAAACCCCATCACTCAGCTCATTGCTTCTTTCCATCTTTAGTAAGCTTGTCTTTTGACTTAACAGTCTTTAAGACTTTAAGAGTACTTTCTGAGGGCACTCTCCTTTTACCCGCCTTTCCACAAACCTGCAGCTCTCCTTTGCAAGTCATAACAACCCACTTTCCTTCTTCCAGAAAATTTCTACTATGAAACAAAAATAGCCATGTAGTTTGAATAGAGAAATTTAACCTTTCCAAAAAGCACAAGGTAATACTGATCAATATTATAACTTTTAATACTAAATGGAGAAAAACAACCAAAACAAAAATGGTATACAGTAAAGTAAAAGTTACCAGTTGAATGTTGCCACATTCTGCTGTGGCTGTTGTCTCCTCTCTCATGATGAATCACATCTAAATTTAATCTCATTGGATAGCTACTCTTGAAATGAAATTAGTGTTTGTAATCCATTATGGCTTAAATGCCCAGAATGTTTGTGTATTATTCAATGTTATCTTCAACAATTCCACAGTGAAGCCTGCTATGGGCCTCTCAAGGGATCTTCCAGTGGAGCTGAGGTTAAAAGCATGGACCAAAAGGCTTAACAGTCTCTATTCAATCTTCCAAATTCAGAAAAAAATGTGGAAACAAAAGCTGGTTAACACTTAGGAAGACTGATATTACATCCAAACACAAAAACATTGTTTTTTACTTTACAATTCACAGGTCAGCAAAGATTCTGACTACATGTGAAGAACTTTGTTTACAATACCACTTTGGAGGGACAGACACAGAAGGAAATGAGGGTTTTTTGGTATGAATATATCTTTCAATCTTTGAGGCAAACTGATCTTTGAATAATAACCTTGTCTTTGTCTACTTATTTAAGAACAGGTCTTAAGTTATACAGGTCAGTCTTGCATCTCTCAAATTCCCAAACTACAAGTCTATTTCACCATACAGTTTATGTGGTACTGCAAATTCATCTCTTGGCCCTGGGCAACCCAGCCAGGCATAAACAACTATGCCATATCCAAAGATCTTGTGAAGCAATTTTAAGGAAGGATTTGAGTTCTATCTCAATAGACCTATTTTCTATTGAGAGTTAGGGTATCTAACTTGTCATATACAATGCATTTCTAATGGTATAAATAAAAACTGTGGCTACCAGTGTGGGATTTATGACTTTCATGAAGTTCAAAGAATTCTCATTTATTGAAATTTGTTGAGGGCCTGATGAATGTCAGGCTTGATTCTAGGGGAGACAAAAACAAAAACAAAGATATCTTGACTCCTTGTTGAATCAGTTGGAACCACAGGTACATGCCACCATATGCAGTTTCTTAAAAAGCTGAGCAAGATCCAAATACAGGTTCTTATGCTTTCCTAGCCAGGACTTTACTGACTGAAACAGCTTTCAGCAATGAAGAGTCCTCTATGGTAGAAATTCAAGGACTTGTGCTTACTCAAGTTCAACATATATCAACCTAAAGACCATAGTACTTTATGAAAAAAATTTCCCCTATTAATAATATACAGAAGTCTTGGCAATGTGTATCTGAATAGAGCATTTAACAATAAGACTTAGAAGACAGATATAAGGCAGAAGGAACAAAGAGAGAGGATTTCATAGTTTCACTTTCTGTTGTGATAAAATGTTATGATGAAAAACAATGTAAGAGATAACTGGCCTATTTGCCTCTCAGTTCCAGGTTACAGTTTATTTCTCAAGGGAAATCAAGACATAAGGATTTTGTAACACTGATTACATCAAGAAAACTCAAGAATAGTCAAGAGAAGCGAGCAATTAATTGATGCACATATGTTAGCACTAAACTCACTCTCTACTATTCCCCTCCATTTTTCTTTTAGTCCAGGGTCAAACTCATAAAACAGTGCCACTCATGTTTAGGATAGTTCTTCCACCTTCAGTTACTCAAACTGAGAAAAGCTCTCAAAGGCATGCCCAAAACTCAACATAGTTTAGACAATTCATCATTAAGAAAACTTTAACAGATGGTTCTACATTGTGTCAATTTGTCAATTTAAATTAACCACCATACAGGACTGTCAACAGGAACCCCAGTAAACCTGAGAGAGAGGGAGAGAGAGAGAGAGAGAGAGAGAGAGAGAGAGAGAGAGAGAGAGAGAGAGATCACTGTGTTCCCTTCGAGGTACACATTTTATGGTCTTGTGGCTCACTCTGATGTTCAGACTTTAATCTCCCTTGAAAAGCATTTTATCATGATGAACATGTTTTTCTCCATAACCTTGTTCATTGAGAGATGTGGTAGAAATTTCCTACAGAATGTATTTGCAGCAAGAGCCCTGTCATTAGACAGGGAAAAGAGAGGAGGACCTAGGAGTTGAGAGGAGAGGAAGACAGGAAAGAGCCAAAATGAAGACAGACATGTATCCGTGTGTGTCTCTAGCAGTCTATGGTAGTTATTCATATCAAAAGGTTAGACAATTGTCATAACAATTCTATTTGTGTGAACATTTTGTGTATTTGCTAACATATAAATCTATTGGTTAACTAAACATCTAGAGTTTTGATTTACTTGGTTGTTGGGTAGTGTGGCAGCTGACTGTGGGTTGAAAGACTGTGGTGTGAGGCTAAAGTGGCACTGCCCAAGAGCCTGTCGAGATGAGAACACACAGATGGGACAGGTAGCCTGCTGGTAATGTTCAATTCTCTCAACATAGCACCAGAAACAGGAACCAGTGGTCCTCTTTATGCAACAGGTGCCACCATTAGTGTGGGAACTTAGAGCTGGCAGTGAGGAGGCTGCCATCTTTCAAATACCTCCTGCTATAGTGTGAAACTAAGAATGACTTTAATATTTATTGTTGTTTTTAAAATGGCTTCTACATGCATCCATATTAGAGAACTAGCCAAGAGCAATGCAGAACTGACATATACCAAAGTGAATGTAAGAACAGCAATATTTATTTCTCTGTGTACAGACCATAGTGCTTACTGAGGTTGACAGCCAAGTGGGAGTAACAGTACAGTTCTCAAATCACGCGTTGTTTTTCTTTAGAAAGTCTGGGCTACACAATTCTTCATTGTTCTTATATATTAGACAAACTTATGCTATGATATAATGTGATGAATAAAATATATTAAATTTGTCTTTTTGGGACAAAAAAAAATCCTACCTTACTTGGTCTGAATTTTAATATTTATGTGCTGGATATTACATATATTTCAATGCAATAAATTTTCCCTCTTCTAATTTTTTATTACTGTCATTTCACACATTATGAAACAAGCAACAGGGAAGAATGGGACTTGTTCCAGTGTGCTATGTAGTAGGGTATCTGAATGCATTTTTGTTATAATATATCTGGATTCAGCAAACAGCACACCCCATAAATTTTGAGTGTTAGGATATATAAATATGTAATTCATATGCATGAATACAGTATGATTTATGTGGGTTTCCCTGATGCTACTCATGAGCCAAAATAGGGGAAAAGAGAAAAGGAAACAAAAGTGATGTTAGTGATCTTAGTGATGCAACAGAAGCAGCTTCTGCTGGTCTTGCAACCAACTAAGAAGCTTAGATATTGTGTATTTTGTCCACCTGGCCATGAAGCAAAACACGTCGTCGTGTATCAGTGTCTAGAAAGATATGTCAGAGTAAATGAGAACTCAACATTCATGGGTTCTGCAATAGCCAAACCACTGTACTGAAAGAACACCTTTAAGTATGCCAAGAAATCTATGTTTCTGGGAGAATGTTAAAAAAAAAATGCTAGAGTAAACCTAAGAAGTGGGTGCAAAGAAACATGCAAGGTCTTCTATGCTATTTCAAATATATACTTATAACCCCAAATAGAAGTCCAAGTCCCATCTGGAACAAATAGAGCCATGCTTCTCCATCTTACTTACAAACATGTCTTCATTGCCAACTACTCTTAAACTCCACTTGGCCATTGCATCAATTTGGTAAAAAGTAGTCTTTTGTCCAACAACTCTGCTGCCATTTGTTGAGTATAGAACTCAAAAACATTCTTAAATCTAAGTGTTCAAAGTACTTAGTGAATCCCACTGGATTGTCTACATACTAAATTATACTGGCTTATGCTTAGCTATCTGGCTAAACTCATCTAAATTACTCAGTTATGTGTACAGTTCAGGACCATTTGCCTAAGGATGGGACTGACCAACATGGTTTGTATCATTCTTAACCAACTAGTAATGAACACAAATCTCTACAAACATGCCATAAGTAGATATGGTCCAAGTAATCCCTCAATTGAGACTCCCTTCTCTGGAGATTCTAGGTTGTATCAAGCTAATATTTAAGGCCAATTATATAAAGAAAACATAAGGTAAATAAAGTTTATCCAGTAGTGTTTATTCATAATTCTCAGTATAGTGCCATCCCTTCCTGTATGAAAGAATCATCTCTCTAGTATTAATAGAAGGGGACATGCTTTTATGAAAAGCACTTATGCCCTGGGTTTAGGCAAGGGGAAGACCAGGGAGTGCTTTCAGTATATGCTTTTACTTTTCTGCTTTCAATCCAAAATATTCAATGTGATAAAGTGGCAATATTTGGAAGTTCCAATTCTGGGCCACTTCAAACCAACTAACAAAAGTTACTTCTGAGAATGAAGCATGGTAGATTTTGAATGGTTAGTCCCATTCTTGAGGCACATACTGAGAGGAAGTTAATTTTTTCATTCTTTTCAATTGTTGACCTTCAAAAATACATTCAAATAGTATACAACATCAAAAAATTATCATGATGATATTTGTTTTGTATATAATCAAGGACAATGTAACATACAGAAAAATTAATTGTCTAATTGTCAAAGGTATGAGAATAACATACATGGTATTATATGGGAAGAGTACTCAATCTGGAATGTTAATTCGAAAAATAAGTCTTGTGAGTCAATTGATTAGAAACATAATTGCCTATGAATTTTATTTAAGTAACTAAATCAATACAGCAGCCACTTGGCTAATATAAAATCACAGACAGACATTGTTGCTGTCATTATTATTTATTATTATTATTATTATTATTATTATTATTATTATTACAAACTAGGTTTACAAAAGAAACACAATGTGACAGCATATGAAACATCTCAGTCATTCAATGCCAGCCATCATGATGTGCACCAAATCAAATTTGAATATGGGTTGGAATTTTTCAATGATTTAGAGATTCAGTGACTGGATGACTAAAAAATTCAAAAATCTATAATGTTTAAATTGTAGAAAAGAACTAAGTTAATCAAACTGAAGATTTCTTCTTTCATTGTTTTTTGTTTTCATCTTTTTTCATCATGTTCTACGCCAAGGCATTAAGATTAGTCTTCTTCAAGTAATATGTATTTTAGGCACAGATTTTTACCTGCTGAAATATTACTGTTCAGAAGAAAGAAAGCTAACAATAAATTAGCCACATAGAAGGCACAATTGTGTATTGTTATTTCTATGCTAAGATTATACAAGTCCTTTTAGCATGGCCCTAGCCACTCTCTGTTGTATGTTCTTGCTGTTTCCATATTTAAAATTATATTATCTGAAACCACAAATCAATGTCATACACAAAAGTGTCCTTATGCTACAATATAAACTGTAACATACAAATATATGATGAAAATAATTAGTGAGATGGCCATGCCCACATCTTAATGCAAACTCATCCTTGTTTTATGGTCTAGCAATTATACATGATCTGTGGCTTAGATATTTGTATCTCTCAAAATTCTGTATTAAAATTTAATGAGCAACAGAGGCATAAAATAAGGGTCCTCAAGAAATGAAGAAGCTTGAAGTGTAGAGTTTTCATAAATGACAATGGTAAACTCGAGAAGAATTACAATAGAGAGGTATGCTCCTTTTACTACCTGATAATCTAGCCAAATGCACTGTCTATGGAACAGTAATCTTTGCCAGACATCAAGGTTGTTGATATCTTGATTTTGGATCATTCAGCCTACAAATTATGAAAAAGAAAGTTCTATATTCATTTTGTATTATTGAAGTCCAAATCTACTGCTCATTCTTCTCTAGTACTGACTTTAAGCATGTCTTGTTCTTAATCAGTATTCCATGTTTCTTCTGAGAGCTTCATGGCTCACTTTCTCTCTACTCAATGGTCACTTTATCTATGAATCTTCACTTAAAACAACTCTGGTTCTACAGAGATAGTTCAGTAAGTTAGAATGCTTATTGCACAAGTATTTACCTGAGATATAAACCCCAGTTTGCCCATAATTAATTACAGGTCAAACCATATATTCAACTGTAGTCCCAAAAGGGTGTAAAAGATTGGGGAAAATAAAGGTTTGCTCTCGTTCAGCCTAGCTCCAGGTTCAATAATGTGATATTAGACCAGTTCTAACTCTTTCGGGGTTCTGATTTTTCTCATCCTCAAAACAGTGATAACAATGTTTTACCTCACACAATTATGTTGGGTAATAATGAAAATAACAGGCCTGAGTGACAATAGGCCTCTAGTAAGTACTTAGTAATGCAAAACACCCTAGTAGGTATCAGGGGGACTTTAAATACTTTTCTGATATTAGTCCTTGAGAGTGAGCAACTTCTATTTTCACAGTTCCAGGGAGTGCACTCCTTAACCCTAGGATTAAACCTGTGTTCATGGGGGGTGTATGTGTGGATATGTTCCACAGCACATGTTTGGAAGCCAGAGAACTATATTAGGTACTAGTCCTTGCCTGCTACCTTGTTCATATCAAGATCTGTTGTCTGCTGTTGCCCATGGCAAGACAGCTGGCCCACAAGCTTCCAGCCATTCTCTTCTCTCTACCTTCCAACTTGTTGTAGGAATACTGAAGATACAAATCCACTGGATACAGTGGACTTTAATTCAGGGAATCCAAACTGAGGTCCTGACAGTTGTAGGGGAAGTGTTTCACCCATAGAACAATTCCTTCAGTCCTTTGAATATGTCATTTTTTCACAGATGTCCTTTAGTGCTTTGTGTCATTCATGTCTGAATATCTAGTAAATAATACAAAATATGTACACAGTAAAGACATTAAGAATATTTGTTGGCTCAAACTGCCAATAATGACTGAAAGCATGAATGCTGTTTAAAAATCCTACAGCTCATGGGCTGGAGAGCCTATATATGTGTATGAAAATACTTAAGAATACAAGCTTTCAGATGTGAGAACATCTTTAAGAGATCTGAGGGTTTAAATAAAAGAACAATTGAAAGAAATTTATGTAATGCGTAGATCAAAGTATACCGGAGAGGAGCAAATGAGAATAAAGGAAGGCCAAGTAAGAACCAGAGAGACGAAAGTGAAAGAGAGATAAGAGAAAGAGAGAATAATGGCAATCCTGCTCCCAGATAGGGAAGCACTTTGTCTCCTGGCTTGAAAACATGAAGCTGCATTCATTGACTCCTGAGACCATAAAGCCCTCATTCATTCAGCTTGGAGCTTTATATATTAATGACTCAATAGTTATAACTCAGTTTAGAAAATAAAAAAGTCTCTTTGAAAGTTGCCTCCATGGCTGAGATAACAGATAAGATAATAAAATACTTGTCTTGAAAGAAGGCATATCTGAGTTTGATTCCTCAGAACCAATTTTAAAAAGTCTAGGGACAGTGACACACACTTCTAGTCTCAATTCTGGAGGAGCAGAGACACAATACTTGAGGTCTTAATGTCCTAGCTTACTTGATGTGTTACAAGCCAGTAGGAGAACCCATCTTTAAATAGGTCAGTACCTGGGGATCAACACCCAATGTTATTCTCTACTGCCATAGTCTCACACCCAAATACATATATACACACATTGTATGTGCACAAACATATATACATACACACACAAACTTGTCTGTAAGATTTGCAAAAGTTATCTTTAGGACTTTGCACCTCCTAAATTGAAAATTAGTTATTTAAGTAAAGATTGTTATAAACTACATATAAGTGAAGTGTTGAAAGAACAGAGCTCAGTGGCAAGGCACGGAGGTTGGGTCTGTGTAGAGGATGTTCAGTACCAGTCACAATTGAAAGGATAAGCCAGAGGTCAGAAAGCCTAATCAGAGCTCATTTAGAGTTCTGAAGAGCTCCAGCTAGTATATCAGAGTTCAGGAAATGAATCACATTTTGCTTCCAGCTAGAAATGGATATTTCAAGCTGAGTTCTATTAAAGGAAAATGTAAATGTAACAGGAAATGTGTTCTAGAAATGTATCTCCTTAAAGAGAAGAGAATGTCTTCTACGAAAGCAATATCAAAATCAGAAATGTGGTGATAAAAATAAAGAGAATTGCAAAATGACGTATTATAGTTTCTAAATTCTTTAGCATTGTTGTTTAAGGCTGCAATTGATACACAATAAGCTGGTAATAAGTTGAAATTTTAAGTAATCAGTTTTTCATGAGTAACAGAGAGCCAGTGTGTGTATTGAAAGTGAAAATACATGAATGTATGTGCAGGTGCTGCTGTGCAAACAGAGGCCACATGCGGACATTAGGTGTGCTGCTCCATCACTATCTTATTCCTGTTTGATTCAGGCTCTTCCTTGATCTAGGCTGCCCGCCAGTAAGTCCTAGGCATCCTCCAATCTCTGCTCTCCAGTACTTTGGATTACAGGTAGGCACAGGACTACAAACAGCTTTTTTTTTTTTTTTTTTTTTTTTTTTTTTAATGAGTTTAGGAATTTCAAACTCAGGCTGTCATGTTTATGTAGCAAGCACTCTTCCCCACTGAGCTAACTCCCCAGCCACAGGGAATCACTTTTTAACCTGTTAAATGCCCTTATATCTCAAGAAACATAATAGAATTTGATCAGAATAAATAAATGTTAATGCCCTCACTCCAGTTATGTATTGTCGAAGCATGTGTTGATACATAAGGATGCAATCCTGAACTCTCTGAGGGTTTGGGTAGTGGCGAGATTTTAAGAAGACCTGATTAATTATCATGATAAACCTAATGGTCAATGAGGTCAATTGTCAGTGACTAAAATGTCAGAGAATTTCACCTCTTTCTTTTCTCAGGTAGACAGAGAAAAATTTTTAATTTAATTTAATTTTATTTTAGCTACACTCATCCACGTTCTATGTGATCTTTTTATATTATCAATATGACATTTCCAAGCCTCAAAACTCTTTTTTGGAAAATCCTCTTAATGTTGATCCCAAAACTTGACTTCTTTATCAGAGACACAAATTTGTGTATACCCATTACCCATGGCTTAGGGAAGATTGGAGAAAGGAAGATGGTAAGACAAAAAAAAAAAAAAAAAAAAAAAAAAAAAAAAAAAAAAAAAAAAAAAAAAAAAAAACCCAGAAATCAGGAAGAACTGCTGAAAATCAGTGTCTTCTGGACATGACATGGTGATTCAGAAATTCACAGCAGCTGTGATCACCTACACAAGACCTGAATAGGACAAAGCCATTCATGGATAGAGACATTGCTCAGGAGACGCACTCTTAGCTGAGGAGAGTTGATAGCTTTTATAGAGCGGAGAGTCAGTTTTGTTTAAGAATGTGAGCCATACTTCCACAAATAGCCTTATAAACAAGTACATATGAGTAGATAATAAAACTGAGATGAAGAAGTGGGGTAATTTAAGATTGGAACATAAAGGATGAGGGGTGAATATGATCTAAATATGTTTTATTCATTTATGAAATTTCCAAAATAAAAAAAAAAAAAAAAAAAAAAAAAAAAACAGAAAAGAAAGCATCTTTTTATATTTAAAGTAGAAAGTTGTGACTTTTGTAAATTCAGGTTTCTGCTTATCCCTCTGCTTTATGATCCTGTTTCACACCATTTATCCATGATGCCTTGGTCACTTTTTCTTCTCTTGAACTTCCTTTAGCACACAAATCTGTGAGACTACACTTTCTCACACTTGGCATCATCATGTAAATCAATATTTACTGTAAATAGAAGCTTAAATGAGAATGAAGAAATATATATTTCTCAATGGGTATAGGAATATGTCAATGGGAGTCAGTTTAACAGTAGCATGATAGAAGTATAGCCTTTCCAGAGGGTCTGTTCCTTGTCTAGCCACATGTTCTTAGCAAATTAATGACAGCAGGTATATGTTTTATTGTTTGTCATGGGACTGGAATCCAAACAAATATTAATAGGTTACTCCCAGGATGTCTGTCCCACTATTTTATTAGTGGGCAAATCTTGATGCATCAATTATTATTGTAACTCACATTTTTCAAGGCTGTTTGGTCTGATTAATCATTATTTTTCTCTACTAGTAGCATCAATACTGCTGTACAGCACAATGAAAGCTACCCAGCAGGGATGAAGGACTATATATACAAGCTCAATTTCTCAATTTTATAAGACTCAAGTATGTGGTATCTTCAGCAATAGGGTCTTACCATCAAAGACTAGAAGGTAAGTGAGAACAACAACAGTTTTCTGTAATGTTTTAGAATTATATCCTACTTTATGTAGGATAACCCAGCCTACTTGGGGAAGTGTCATTTTTAAGCATGTGAATCTGAATTGTATATGAAAGCTACCTGAGCAAGTTAAAGTGAACAATCTAGTAAAGAAATTTTCTTCTTGGTTTCTTCTCAGTTCCTACTTGAGTTTTTGCTCTGACTTCCCTCAATGATGGACTATAATCACAAAATATAAGCCAAAGAATCCTTTTCTTCCTCAACCTGCTTTTGATCTTGGAATTATCACACAAGTAGAAAGAAAACTGCAACAAGAAGATGGTTAACTTCAGCCTTTAATTAAATTGGAGTGAGTCAATGAGAGACCTGATATCAAATGAAGTGGAGGAAATTTTCAGAATGACACCAAAGTTTTCCTTTGACCTCATCATGAATACATGTTCACATGTACCTTTACACATCTCTTCTTGTATGTACATAAGCATGTGCATAAACACACGTAAATTTTAAATTAAAATTACTATTTTTGTATCTTGTTCTGCTGAATAACATACAGTCCCATCTACAGACTTTCTCATTTCTATAAATGTTTCTACCATCCATTCTATTACTCTTGGCAAAAGCTGAGAGTTACATTTGCTTCTTATCTTCTTTCTAAGCCTCTGAGTCTCAGTGCTTTCTTGATGGTTTCCTGAAAAAAAATCTTGTATTTCTGGATTCTGAAATTGAACAAATAATCATGCTGAATAAAATTACCATTGTGGCTCACAAGTACTATTTTGATTATTTATCAATGGAATCTTCACAATTATCAATGTGCTATTTTTGTTTGTTTGTTTATTTGTTTTTAGTGTAAAGGATAGTGTATACAAGAGATTACACAGTCAATGTGGTGGCTTAAATAGGAATGGGTCATACAGATTCATGTCTTTGAATGCTTGGCCCATAAAATCAGGTATGATAGCATGTGCTTAAAATCCTAACACTGTGGAGATGGAAACAGAAGGATCCATATGGCTTAATAGTCAATCATTGTACCAAATAGGAAGTTGTGAGATTCAGCAAGAGATTCTGCCTTAAAAACATAAGTTAGAAAGCTATAGAGAAAGACAGCAGATATCAGCTTCTGGTGTGTGGGGGGAGTTGTGTGTGTGTGTCTTTGTGTGTGTATGTGTGTGTGTGTGTGTGTGTGTGTGTGTGTGTGTGTGTATACGAGCTATAAGATGGTTCATGTGATTCTGGACTAAAACTTTTTCAATGGTTTCTGTTTACACCAAGGGTAAACCCTAAGTACCTCACCAGAGATTGCAAGACCCTAAACACCAAACAGGGCCTCATCTTCTTGTTCATAAATTCCCTTTCTCTAAATTCCCCAAGAACTCCCAGACACAGAAGCTGAGAAACAACTAGAGACTGCTATTATAAACACCTAAGGAATAATATAACATTAGGACAAGAAAGCAGAAACAAAACCACATCTACAGAAAGATAATTAATCATAACCAAAACAGGAAAACCAAAAAATCACATTACTTTTGTTCTTAAAAAGTATAAACTAAAATAGATGAATAATGAGACACTAGTGGTCTTTAACATCACAGCTAAGTACAACATGACATATAAAGATGTTTCATTAATTTAAGAATTGTTTTACAATAAGATATGTCAGCTCCTGGATGCACCCCTATTCTACATCAAAGAATAAGAAAATATCAGAGAACCTTCTTATTGAGTGTGCTTCAAATGTGGCAAATTACCACTGGAAAACTGCCCTTGCTTCAACTCCTGACAGTATGTGATCTAAGCTCTGAACAAACAAGATTCAACAAAGTAGACTGCAGAACTCTGTCAGGACATAATACAGAAGTTCTTCATAATTTCTAATTCAGTGAAAATATTTTTGGCCAGTATGTTGAAGAGATAGATGTTCCAATGCTGCAGAAGTATCTTGGATGTCTCTTAAGGCAGCCATCGGTCTCTGTTATTTCTATTGTTTTGGAAGGTGCTGGCTCTGCATTTCCTATTTATTCAGGTAATATTTATTCTTCTCAGGTCTCTAGTGAGGTTGAAGACTAGATAGTTATAGTCTCAGAGTTAAACTGAAGTTATTTAGAATTTTTAAATTTTTTAATGTCTAAAAAGATGGTTTTAGGTTTATAAATGCGAGTCATGATAGAAAATGACTTAGGCACATAAATTTGAACTCTTCAAGATAGAATAGACAGTTTAATACTTTCTCTAATACACTCAAATATAAATGGAATGGACATTGTGAATTTAATTATTATCAAATAGTATATAGTTTACTGATGTTAGAGAGAGTCTTATATTTCATATAAAAAGGGGGAAAATATTTCAGGATATCTGGTCACATTGTGAATCCTGAGATTCCATTTGAAAAAACCTGGTTTGTTGTTGTTGTTGTTGTTGTTGGTGGTGGTGGTGGTGGTGTGTGTGTGTGTGTGTGTGTGTGTGTGTGTGTGTGTGTTGTATGACTCAGCCCTGGCACACTCCTTTAACAAAGAACTTTAGGTTTACTGTAAACAAGCAGTTGTGATATGGCTCAACCAAACACACATCTTTATCCCAAAAGCTTTCTATAAATAATTGCTCAATAAAGTTAAGAGGTAGAATAAAAAAAATTAAGAGGTAAAATAAAGTCAAAAGGTAGAAAGCAACCATTTGACAGGGAGTGAACATAAGGAAACCAAGAAAAAGGAAGAAAATACTTTGTGTTAAAGGGTATTTAAGACAGCATGGGGAAAGAAAAAGAGCCTTTTTTTTTTTTAATACAAGTGTTTTCTTCACTTCTTGATGTATCTATTTTATTTAGCCATTGCTTACAGGAAGTTCTTTGGTTAAAGTTTTGTGCTAGGCCTGAGCCACATTACAACAAGAAACAAATTTTACCAGTTCACAATCTCTGGGTTCAAAATGTGATTAAATTTCCTGCAACAGGCAGGAAAAGTGATTTGTCATGATCAGCATTTTAATAGGTGAAATAGAATATAATTTAAGAGACAAAGAATGATGATAACATTGCATAGAACAAAAAAAAATTGCTAAAGCTTTTATCTTCTGTAATAATTGCATTTCAATGTCTGTGTAACACTGTATTATTGTGCACAGTGTATTCTTATCCTTTAATCAGCACACACACACACACACACACACACACACACACACACACAACATTACAAATTTGTCCTTAAGCCATAAACACATTAAAGTATATTATGTCTTAAATGTTTCAAGTCATTAAATTGTCCAGAAAAAAATTACAGCTTTTTCTACAGATACTAGTCTATAAAATGATCTTTTATGGAATTTCAAGGTTGTTTATTGACCAGATTTAGCTTTTTAACCCCTCACTCTGACATCCTTCAGTATCCTCAAAACAAAGCATATACTCTCTGTACTCTTAGGTCTTATTTTATCCTATTTAGAGGTAATCAATTATATCATACTTGATTTATAACTAATTGAATATTTAAAAACTGACTGTTATCTAAACTGTCAACTTCCTAGAGGTAGAAACTTTTATTTTGTCACTTCAAGATTCAATGATATTGCCAGGGTGTTTACTGAGCTAATACATAAAGGATAAGATGGAAATAGAAAATCCATTTTTCTATTGAAAAGTACTTCCTAATCAGCTGTTGAATTCTGGAATGTAGAGTTTGTTGGGTACCATAACAGGATAGATGTTCTCCTTTCTTACAGGCCTTGCAAGTCTGAATTCATTTGCCACTAAGAACCTCCAGTGTTACTGGTGAATGAGCATGCTCTTAGTATAAACATCAGATTGCTTCAAGATCATCTTCAAATCTAAAAAATTGTACAGTTACTTAAAAAAAAAAGAAAAACCTGGCCAGGTGGTGGTGATGCACACCTCTAATCCCAGCACTTGGGAGGCAGAGGCAGGGGGATTACTGAGTTCGAGGCCAGCCTGGTCTACAGAGTGAGTTTCAGGACAGCCAGAGCTACACAGAGCAAGCCTGTCTCGAAAAATCAAAAAAAAAAAAAAAAAAAAAAAAAAAATGCCATGACTCAAATATCCTTGACTCGAAATGTCAGGAAGACTTATCCCTTCAAAAGTAGTAATATATTTTTTGCAGAGACATGAAGTACTTCGAATCAATATATATTGTATTAAAACTTTGATTTTGGAAGATTTCATTTTTAATAAAATATCAAACAGTAAAGAACAGTATTATTTTAGTCCACTGTGTCCCTTGGAAGACAGAAGCCTCTACATCCAGTTGGTGTAGACATGAGAAAGTACTCTGAGCAGAGGAATGAAATCAGTATTCTGATTCCATGTCAAATTGTGCACTCAGAAAGATTCTCTGGGGCAGTTATTGCTATGGAAGTTTCAGCTTCTCTAGGCTAGGGCTTCTTAAATTCTTTTCTTTTAGACTCAAAAACTATTACTTTGCACAGTTATATATAAAGCAAATACTTACTGATAGTAAATCATACATATAAAATAATTATTTGATACACATGTATTTTTATCATTTATGAAATATTTTGTGTAAAGTTTTATACAAATAAGATGATTAACTTTTTATTTTTATATATAAAGATTTTTTTCATGGTGGTGCATATCTTTAAGTCCAGAACTTAGAACAAAGACATAGACAGATGTCTCAGTCTACAGAGACTATAGTTGTTGTTGTTTTTATTAGAGGTGAAGTTAGAAATTTATGGTGTTAGAGATTTATGGTATTTTTTTTTATTTTGTTTGTGAGAGAGGTTGTAAGGGCAGATATGAAGAAATAGGAAGATGAGAGGAATGAGATGCATAATGTGAAATTTCAAAATAAGTAATAGTAAGTTAAAATTATAAATAAAAAGATTTTAGATTAATTTTTATTGGATAATTTATTCATTTACAATACAGATGTCATCCCTTTACCTAATTTCCCCTCCATAGAAACTCCTATACCATACCCACTTCTCCTTTATGCTTTTATACCATTTTGATTACATGCATGTATTAATGTCAGTTCTAGGTTGAGGGTCTAGCAATACAATAGATGGAAATAGTCAAGGAACAAGCAATACAATAAACACAAATAGAAAAAAAAAAAAAAAGCAAAGTATTAAAGCCAATTACTTGAACACTTCTACACTTCTATCATCACTGTTTCTAAGGGCTTATCAGGATGATCAAAGTATCTGAACCTACTTGTCTGTCCTAGCCTGAGGTCATTTTCATACCTGAAACCTACTTACTTGTTCTACCCTAAAATTTAGATTCCTGTCTAAAATTACTTCTTTGTTCTAGCCTAATATTTAGGTTCCTACCTGAGATTACTTCTTTTTTCTAACCGAACATCAGATTTCTGCCTGAAACCTAATTCCTTGTCTTTGGCCAATGACATATTCCTGCCAAGCAGCCCATTTCCTTGTCCTTGCCCCATATCACCTTCTTGCCAAGCAGCTCCAAATGCTCTCTGCCCTCTGCCTCTCCTGCATTTTTATTTCATAAACAAAACTGAGCCTATCTTAGGTCATTTTCAAAAGAATGCCTTCCTTACCATCGTAGAATATGCATTATCAAAAGCAATGCAGTTCTGTCTTAGGTTGGTAAGGCTCTGTGCAGAATCTTACCCCTCATAGACTTGCCAGCCTGTTAACTTAATAACTCTGTCTGCTGGTTCATTTTCAGTTTCAAGCCATGTGTATGGCTGCCAACATGTTGATGTTGTTGAAGAAAACTTTAACACAATGGGCAGGAATAAAAGTATTCCCAGGCAAAAAGGGCTAGCATGATCAAGCAATTTATGCCATTCTTGAAACTTGAACAAAATAGAAATACTGATCTCATGCCTTGGGTAGTTTTATCTGCAGTACCTCATCAATGCTCAGCAGAGCAGCATTCTTGAAATTTATAAACTACTTATGTATTGTTAAAACATCCCAGAGGTGTTATAATTATGCCAAATACACTGCATGTGTCATTAAACATTTTTCTAACTATAATGACTGTCAATTGTAGAACTAACATGAATTCATGATACTCACGATGGCTCCTTACCCTTAAATTCTGACCCTCATTCCAGTAGTTTGAATAGAATAAAAAGCATCAACCCATTGTTCCAAATAGCTATCTAAGTTCTCTGGTATATTCAACACATTAGTAACATTCATTTTTTTTTTTTTTTTGCTAAATTATTAACAAAATTAGCTGTCTTAATTTTTCTGTCACAGCAATTGCAGAAGTAGTGGTGCTAGCAATTAATGTAATTAAAGCTGTTATACCAGCAATAATCAAGCCCATTACACTTTTGCATCTGCTTAAAGCCTGACTCATTTCTTCCAGTACTTGCAAGCTATTTTTTAAAATACCAAGGTTCTGTGATACTCAGGACACTACGACAAAAGCTGGTGATAGGCCTTTATAACTGACATGCCCGATTTCAAAACACAAACACAATTATAAGGTATATAACCAATGTAACTTATATTAAATGCTGTAGGGAAAACAAAAGTATTTTAAACTTGACAATTAAAAAAGCCTTAACACATGTGCTAACACCTGCTTGAAATCCAGATCCTGCCCCAAATTCATCTCTTGCTAATATAACATCATAGAGAACTGCAGCGAATTTCCATATATGTTTCTGAAAATGTCCAGAACCAGATTTCCAAATAAACAATGTTATTTCCAATATTGGATTGATTTCTAGACCAGTCCATAACTGAGTCTAAATAACTTTTCACATTTAAGAACAATAAAAGAGGCATTATAACTTCTCTTTAAAATTCTCTGTTCCACAAGGTCTAAGAACTTATGCATAGGTGAAATGGAAGAATCCACTTACTGGCATAAGTCATGATCTTGATCAGGTATTAAATATGGAGAAGGGGGCATGTTTGTGTTTTTTCTGCAGGATACTGAAGAAGCATGATGGCCACCAGAGTGATGGGTGAAACACACTAATGCCAGGACAAAGAATGATGCTGACCTGTGAGCTTGCTAAGTGCCCTGACAATGGTGACTGGGAAGCTGTATTGGACATATGTTCCTGACCAACCATTGCTTACATGTACCCCTGATGGGACAGGATGCCTTACTTTAAGTTCTTAAATAAACTTTTATAAAGCTTGTAAACTTGCATCAGAAGAAAACTACCAAGCCAATCCTTTGTATTCAAAGTTGTAAAAAGTCAGGAAGTTTGAGGTGAAGACAAATATTTAGTTTTAAATAGGTTAGCCAGACAATGTAAGTTAACAGAGCATTTCTAGGCTTGGCTAGTCTCAGGAGATTGCCTGTCAAACTCTCAGATATATATGAAAAAAAAAAAGCTATGTCTACTTTACATTGTTATTTTCTTTAGATATACCTTACCTTGTTATAAATCACATTGCTTAACAATCAAATTTTTCTTTTAAAGTTTTTTTAAAGCTTTATTTATTTATTTATTTTAATTAATTCATTAATTTTGAAGAAAGAGCTGGAGACATGTTCAGTGACCTGGCAGGGGATTTTGGAAAAATTACAACCACAAGAATTATAGAGTTCTAACATTCATATAAAAATATGTATTCTAATTTTTTTTTTGGTCACTATGGTAAAATATCCTCACAAAATCAAACAACTTACAATGGGAAAGGGTTTATTTTATTTCACAATTTCATGTTCCCATCCATCAAATAGAAATGTTCCAGAAGTAGAGCTTGAGGCTGCTAGAGTCATTATACACAAATTCAAGACAAAGAGAAAAGGAAATTAATTAATACATGCTTGCCTCGCAGCTTACCTCCTCCACTCCTCCACCATACAGGACACAAATCTAGGGATTGGTGTTGCCGATAGTGAGCTTAGTCAGCATTTAACACACACACACACACACACACATATATATTCAGTTCTAAAAGTGTCAATGCAATGTAGGTAATACATACATATATATATATATATATATATATATATATATATATATATATATATATATATGATTTTCTAATCTAGACATTGAATCCATTAAATGTAATCTAATGGTTACCTAACATAAGAGAAATTAAATTTTTTGGTATGTATCCTCAGTACTGTATAAACCAGGCATGACAGTACCTGTCTGTAATTCCAGGTCTCTCTTTGAGGTAAGGGCAAAATAATCAGGAGATTCTTTTGTTTTCAGTTGTTAGCTTCATATGCAGTTTCAGGGCCATCCTTAAATTCATAAAACCCTGTCCAAAAAGCAAACTCCCAAACTAGAACCCAGCAGATTTTAAAAAAAAGGCTAGAATAAATAAAAATTTATTAACAAAATACATTAAATTCTAGCTGAAAATTTTAAAAAAGACAAAATAACTATACACTTTCTTTTTCAGGCACCAAAATGGGGACAAAAAAAAAAAAAAAACAACAAAAGAAACTGAGACTGAAATGGATGCACATCTGTGCAGGTACCATAAAGAATCCTAAAGGAATGAGAGAGCAGTCTCTTTACAACAGCAACTCAGAGAATAAAATGCTTAGCATAAAGACATAAAAGTGAAGCTCCAAAACATTTTAAAAAGAACTTAAAGTCTAAATGTTCCCTATGCTTCTTGCACTACTCGATGCACTGTAACTGTCCTGGCAGGAAGAAAGCTATGCTAAAGAGACACCTGCGTTTCTTCTTTTGACTGTCAGATTATTTAAACAGTTGTCCACAAGAAGTTTCCCAGGAGTCTCATTTTTGGAAAAGCAAAATGCTGAAGCCTGGTGCCTGCCAGAGAAAAAGCTTGTCATCAGGAAGACACAGTGCTAAACTTATCAGACCCTGGTGTAAGAAACACATAATGGGCAGGACCATAACTTGACCAGGAATGAGAAGCTAATCTTGCCAAAATATTTCTTTCTTTCTATTTAAACTGAAACCTCATGACAGAACTCCAAAGATGAACTTGAAAGGGGTATCACTGGACCTCTTTGTTCTTCTTCCTAATGACATCATATTGAATAAATCTTCTTTTTCTATTTTTCACTATTCTTCCTTTAATTTTCATTTTAACAAGTAGCCTGGACTCACCTATTAAGGCTTCCAGAGGCCAGGCTCCATATCTGACACATTAGCAATGCTATCATTCTCTGTGTTCACCCTCGTGCAATAAAGAATCAAAATGTCTCACTCTTCTTATCTCACGTGTAACAACTGACCAACCTCTCCCATCTTCTTCTTTTCCTTGCTTTCCAAACATTTGATGACAACTATTCTGTGGGGCTGTGTGGACTGTGGTAGGCAACTGGGTACTTAGTTGAACACAGGCCTTAAACCCCAGAGACACTAAAGGGAAGGCAGATGTTCAGCCTTGCTGCTGGGCCTTGGTTTCTTTCACTTAGGACAGCCCTCTAAAGCCCCTCCCAAAGAGAGTTTTGTGTCATGTAGCACAGGTAGAGGGCATAACTATAGGTAGCAGAGCCTCAAGAAACCTCCATATTATTGATTTACCTAAAGGCCAGGGGATATAGCCAATTAATCATTCCCTCCCAGACCCTCCTTTTACATGCAAAAGGTATTTAACCTCAGGCCTGCCCTAAGAACATGGGGTACAGCTTCATCCACTTTCCACCATGACAATAAGCCTTTCAAAACCAAGGGCTACCCCTTGTTCTTGGGGCCCACAGTGGAAAACCATAGAAGGGTCCTTCAACTAATGAGCCACAATCTAATCTTCTCTATGTTTCAACCACAGAGAAGCCACCAACTCAAGTGGTGCTAGCCTCACCCCTTTTCAGCTGCAGTTGGGTCCAGTCCATATACCCCTGGTCTCAACTCTTCTATGGCCTCATAGTGGCACCTGGGAGCCCAAGGTTCTGAGAACAGTTGATCCTCACCTACCTCCTTGTCCAGAGATCCTTATTCCAAGAGCCTCGGCCCTCTGAGGAACCTCATACTGGAATTTCCCCATGCTTGGAATGGAGCTCTGTGGCTTCCCATAGCCAGGTGTCTGCCCAGCACTGTGTAGAGTGAATTCAGTCGAATTTCTGTGCTTCTGCCCTCTGTGCCTTGGCTCCAGCTGCCTGGGGCAGCAGAAACACAGGACCCACAACTTATCTCAACAGGATCCACACCTGGTTGGGAACCACAGCCCCACAGTTTTCTACTCTCTTCTTCCATGAGATGAACTTTTTAAAAACTTTCTTTCTTCATTATTTTAATATTTATAAATCGCTTTGTTTACATTCCAAATGTTTCATCCCTTCCCAATCCCCCATCCCCGAGTTCTTCACTCCCTTCCCCCTTCCCTTTGCTACTGAGAGACTGTTCCCCCCAAACACAACCATTCACCCCGTCCTCAGCTGCACCAGCATCCTCCTTCACTGAGGCATCACGTTTATGTAGAATTAGGTCTATACTCTCTCACTAAGGTCTGACAAGGCAGTCCTCTGCTACATATGAGCCAAGGGCCACAGACCATTGGATATATGCTTGTTAGTTGATGGGTTAGTCTCTGGGAATTCTGAGGTGTCAAGTTTAGTTGATATTGTTGGTCTTCCTATGGCCATGTAATCCCCTTTGACTCTTTCAGTTCATTTCCTAACTCTTCCAAAAGGGTCCTTGACCTTAGTTCAATGGTTGGCTGTGAATATATGCATCTATCTCAATCAGATGATTGTAGAGCCATGTCAGAGAACAGCAATGCTAGGCTCCTGTCTTCAAGTACAACATGATATCAAAAATAGTGTCAGGGTTCCTGAGTATGGAATGAATTCCAAGTTGGTCCAGTATGACAATGACAATTTCTTCAGTCTCTGTTCCATTTTGTCCCTGCATTTCCTTTAGATAGGAACAATTCTGCATCAAAATTTTTGAAGATGGGTGTGTGGCCCCATGTGTCGACTGGAGGCTATGTATATCTACTGGACATGATCTTCTCAGGTTCCATCTATGTACTGTTCAACATTTTGGCTAAGGTCATCCCCATTGAGTCCTGGAAGGCTCTCATACCCCACATTTATGTGAATTTCTAGAGGATCCTCTGTCCCCTACCCACCACTGTTTCATATTTTCCTTAATTTTTCTTGCCTTCTGTGCTTCTATCCTGTCTCCTGTATACCTGATGCTGCCCCCATTTAATAGAAATTTGTGCAGTCATATTCTTCTTATGTTTTTGTGCCTGGCATATTTTACTTACTACAATATTCTCTAGACCCATCCATATTTTCACAAATGATAAGATAATGTACCCTTTTCATGGCTGAGCAGATTTCATGGTATATAAAGACCATATATTCTTTATCCATTAATGTCAATTACATTTATCTGATAAAATAAATAATGCTATATAAATGAAGACAAAGCTCAAGAGATGGCTCAGAGTGAAAGCATGAGTATATGTGTTCAATCCCAAGAATATATTAAAAAATTCTCATGTGGAATTGCATTTGCTTGTAACCTTATAACTCAGGGGTGAGAGGAGTGGTACGGGTTGCAAAAAAAATTGCTGGACTTTTAAGTTCAGCAATAAAGTTTCATAGTTAGCTAGAGATATTTTCTCCAGAATGAGATGGGTAGTGATGAGGTAGGACAGACAACAACTTCCTCTGGTCTACACACACAAACATACATACACACACACACACACACACACACACACACACACACACACACACACAAACACACACATACTTAAATCTTCATACATACATGGACATGTAACATCATACACAAGCACATTAGTAGGTAAAATATTGAATATTAGTTAGAATTAATACTAGATAAAATAGTCTGCAGATTCAACACAACCCTTATCTTGGTAGTTTGTTCATTTTCATTTTCAACTTGACATACAATAGAATCACGTGTCTCAATTGTCTAGTTTAGACTGTCCTCTGGGCATGTTTGTAAAGGATAATATTAATTCCTTTAATTGTTATATGAAGATATACACATGTTCTGTAGAACCATTTCCCAGAAAGGGAATTCAAGACTGTGTAAGAATGAAGAAAGCAAGCTGAACATTAACCTTAATGGATTGATACATTGCTTCCTACTTTACTCAATGGAAATTATATGATTATTTCAAGTTGCTGCTTCCTTGACTTCCAAGAATGCTAGAATGTAACTTAGAATTGTAACAGGATATTTTCTATATTCAGTTGCTTTTGCAAATTATTTTATTGCAATCCAGTGAACCAATATTTATTTAGGTTACTTATGGGAACATAAATGGAGATTACTTACAGAAATGGCACAAAGTCAACTGTATCACTAAGTAGCTTATCCTAGCCTGGATTCTAGTACATGAATACTGTGGTCCTGGAGCCTGTTACATATATGTATGCATCTTGTCAAAAGAGAGGATCTCATTTTCTCAGTAGTCCTTACCTGAACATGGAAGGACTTCCTAAAAATCTTCTAAGTTTCAAAGAGTTCTTAAGACTTGTGTGTTACTATGACCTATGTCTTAACCTCTCTCTAGAATAAGATGATTTAATTTAGAATTTCCTGGACCTTAAGGAGACTAAAAAGAACACTTCCAATCAGAGTGAATATCTTCACAAACTAGCAAAAAAATCAATATTCAAATTCATAAGAAACAATGAATCCCAAAGAGCATAGATATACTTGCAAAAAAATAAATTTGTTTTGAAAATTGTATTTCTTTTTATATACTACTTAACTTGGTGATTTTTTTCCTTACGAAATAAATTTTGCCTGTGAAATAAGGTTAGAAGTATGTTTAAAGTAATCACAGTTATACAATTTAAGTAAGTTCCAGGTAATACAGATATATCGTCTTCATGTTTCAAGGAGTAACATGTCAGGAATTTGAAAACAGGAATGTGAAACAATTTGTAGTATTTTATGATGCTAAAATGAATCTTTTGTACTGAGTAAATATACTTAATTTTTAACTGGTTATTTTAAAGAACATACTTGGCAGATCTGACTCTTCTCAAATTTGAACTCAGTACAAAGTTACAGACATTAGGGGAGATAAACATAGCAGATGGGACAAAACTGAGAGTAAAGTAAAAGTCACTTGATTTTACATAAGTGACTCTAAATCCAGAAAATGTGGTGGGGTGCACTTTCCTGTAAATTATATTAAAATATTTGAATAACCCCATGAAAAATGTATAAGATTGTGCCACTCTATCACACATACAAGAATTAACTCAGGTTTGAAAATACCTGCTACAGACATATCAGGATCTGAGGTCAGGTCTCCAGAAGTCAAATAAAGCTGAACATCCATTGCTACATACAATTTCCAGTCTAGTCCTTCTTTTGAAAGGTGGACATAAAGACAGAATTATACCAGGAAGCTCACAGATGAGCTAGCCCAGAACAAACAGAGCCAAAGCCAGGACACTGTCTTAAATGAAGAAGTCAGGTACAAACCCTGAGATTATCATCAGACCTACACAGACACACACACACACACACACACACACACACACACACACACTGTTTAAATCCTTGAGACTTTGAGACTGGCTGCTTTTGTAAACATGATACCCAATATTTTGTTGGAAACCACAAAAATAAAAATGGGAATAACTGGACTGCATCAAACTTAAAAGTTTGTGGAGTAAGGGGGATTATTAAGAAAGTGAACCACAATTTATACACTTAATAATATTATATACCAAATATCTGATAAGTGTTCAGTTATGTAGAATAATACATAATGCACTCCTATCAACAAGCAAAAGTGAAACAACTCTAATTTTAAGTGAGTGAATGACAGGAATAGATTTTTTTTCTACAAAGAAGATACAAATAACAAAGGAACTAAAATTGAACCATAATTAAACAATTTAACTACAGTGAGACAAGTTAGCATCTTTTAGGATGATATATTTTGGTGGTAAGAATGAGAAAGATATCCCTATTGGCTCATGTATTTGTACACTTGGTACTCAGTTAATGCCATTTGGGAAGGTTATAGAACCTTTAGGAGATGTAGGCATCTTGAAGGAAGTATATCTCTGGAAATAGGTTTTGAGGTTTTATGACTTTGTTTTATTTCCTATATGTGGATAAAAATGTGATCAGCTGTCTCCCTGATTTTTAGACCACTCTTTCACTACTTGTTTTCAAGCCTTCTATATCATAATGAATTTTATCCTTGTAGAACTACAAGCCAAAATTAATATTTATCTCCTCTGTGTTGATTTTGATTATGGTAGTTGATCATGGTAGCAGCGAGGTAATTAATAGAGGTAACTGTAGACAGAAAATAACAGGTATTATCAAACACTTGATATAAAGGGATACTTGCCCCTTTCTTGGTCATATTGGCTGGGGAAGACACCTAGCTGGTGTGCTTCTGTAAACACACCATATCATAAGCCATTCTAGAGAAACCACTGCACTCACAAACAACAGGTAAAAACCCTCTCCCACTACCCTATGCCCCAGAGCTACAACTGGGAGCCTAGGGACCTCAGGATCCATCAGCCATCCAAACCCCACCCCCCAAAATACCACTCCTTTTCTGTACCTTGCTTGGTCCTTTTGGCTGGGGCAGACACCTAGGTGATCTGCTCCCTTGAAGACACCATATATTGAGCCATCCTAGAGGAACCACTGCACTCAGAGCAATGGGTAAGAACCCTCTTCCACTACCCTACACCTCAGAGCTATAACTAGGAGCCTGGGGTACTCAGGACCCATTAGCCACCCAAACATCACATCTTTAGAATACCACTACCCTTCTGCCACTTGCTTGGTCCTTTAGGCTGGGGCAGACACCTAGCTGGTCTGCTCCCATGAATACACCATATCCTTAGCCATCTAGAGGAACAAGCACACTCAGCGCACAGAAGGAAGCACTGCACTCAGAGAAGCAAGACTTCAGGATCCCAGAGATGGCCTGAGTCCCAGAAGTTCTTCCACCAATGAGCTCAGGATCACAGAGACATCTGGACTCTGAGGAATTCTTACACAAACAAGATAACTGGAAAGACTCCAGTCAGAAACATGGAGTGGAGGAAGCACTAGAGTTAACCAGATGGCAAAAGTAAAGCACAAGAACATAAGCAACAGAAACCAAAATTACTTGGTATAATCAGAACACAGTACTCCCACCATAGAAATCCCTGAACACACCATCACAACAGAAAAGCAGGATTCAGAATCAATATTGTTTCTCATGATGATGGTAGAGGACTTTAAAAAGGATGTAAATAACTAACTCCCTTAAAGAAGTACAGGAGGACACAGGTAAACAGGTAGAAGCCCTTAAAGAGGAAGCATAAAAATCCCTTAAAGAATTGCAAGAAAACACAACCAAACAAGAGAAGGAATTTAAAAAGCCATTCAGGATCTAAAAATGGAAGTGAAAACAATAAAGAAATCTCAAACACAGACTACCCTGGAGATAGAAAACCTAGAAAAGATATCAGGAGTTGTTGATGCAGGCATCACCAACAGAATGCAAGAGATAGAAGAGAGAATCTCAGATGAAGAAAATATCATGGAAAACATTGACACAACTGTCAAAGAAATTGCAAATTACAAAAAGCTCCTAACCTAAAACATCCAGGAAATCCAGGACACAATGAGAAGACCAAATCTAAGGATAATAGGTAGAGATGAGTGTGAAGATCCCCAAATTAAAGGGCCAGTAAATATCTTCAATAAAACTATAGAGGAAAGCTTCCCTAACCTAAATAAAGAGATGCCCATGAACATACTAGAAGCCTACAGAATGCAAAATAGACTAGACCAGAAAAGAAATTCCTCCTGTCACATAATGATCAAAACATCAGATGCACAAAACAAAGAAAAAATACTAAAAAGAGTAAGGGAAAAGGGTAAACTAACATATAAATGAAGACCTACTAGAATCACACCAGACTTCTCATGAGAGACTATAAAAGCAAGACCCTGGACAGATATCATACAGACCCAAAGAGAACACAAATGCCAGCCCAGACTACTATACCCAGCAAAACTCTCAATTACCATAGATGGAGAAACCAAGACATTTCATGACAAAATCAAATTTACACAATATCTTCCCACAAATCCAGCACTTTAAAGGATAATTTATGAACATCTCCAACACAAGGAGGGAAACTACAACCTAGAAAATGCAAGGAAGTAATCTTCCAACAATCCCAAAAAAAGATAGCTACACAAACATAATTCCACCTCTAATAACAAAAATAACAGGAAGCAACAATCATTTTTCCTTGATATCTCTTAACATCAATGGACTCAAGTCCCCACTAAAACATGTAGACTATCAGACTGAATACATAAACAGGACCCAGAATTTTGCTGCATACTAGGAACATACCTCAGTGACAAAGACAGATGATACCTCAGAGTAAAAGAATGGAAAACAATTTTCCAAGCAAATGGTCCCATGAAACAAGCTAGAGTAGCCATTCTAATATCAAATAAAATCGACCTTCCACCAAAAGTAATCAGAAAAGATAAGGACACATCATACTTATCAAAGGAAAAATCTACCAAGATGAACTCTAACTTCTGAACATCTATGCTGCAAATGCAAGGGTACCCACACATATAAAAAAAATTTTTTTAAGCTCAAAGAGTACATTGCACCTCACAAAATAATAGTGGAGGATTTCAACACTCTCAGCAATGAACAGATCATGGAAACAGAAACTAAACAGAGACACAATGAGATTAAAAGAAGTTATGAACCAAATGAATGTAACAGATATCTATAGAACATTTCATCCTAAAACAAAAGAATAAAGCTTGTTCTTAGCACCTCATGGTACCTTAATGGAACTTCAATTCTCTAAAGAAAGAAATCAAAGAATATCTCAGAAGATGGTAAAACCTCCCATGCTAATGGACTGGTAGAATTAATATAGTAATAATGACCATCTTGCCAAAAGCAATCTTCAGATTCAATTCAATCAACATCTAAATTTCAAATCAATTCTTCATAGAGATAGAAAGAGAAACTTGCAAACTTATTTGGAATAACAACCAAAAAAACCAGGATAGCTAGAACTATTCTCAACAATAAAAGAACTTCTGGTTGAATCACCATCCCTGACCTCAAACTCTACTACAGAGCAATAGTGATAAAAACTGTGTGGTATTGGTACAAAGACAGGCAGGAAAATCAATGGAATAGAATTGAAGACCCAAAAATGAACCCACACACCTATGGTCACTTGATCTTTCACAAAGGAACTAAAACCATCTAGTGGAAAAAAGACAGCATTTTCAACAAATGATGCTGGATCAACTGCAGGTCAGCATGTAGAAGAATTCAAATTGATCTATTCTTATCTCCTTGTACAGTCGTCAAGTCCAAGTGGATAAAGGATCTTCATGTAAAACCAGATACATTGAAACTAATAATAGATTAAATGGGGAAGACCCTCGAATACCTAGGCACAGGGGAAAATTTTCTGAACAGAACACAAATGGCTCATGCTCTAAGATCAAGAATTGACAAATAGGACCGCATAAAATTGCAAATCTTCTGTAAGGCAAAGGACACTGTCAGTAGGACAAAACAGCAACCAACAGATTGGAAAAAGATCTTTACCAATCCTACATGTGATAAAGGGCTAATATTCAATATATTAAAAAAAACCTCAAGAAATTAGACTCCAGACAACAAAATAATACTTTTAAAAATGGTATACCGAGCAAAACAAAGAATTCTCAACTGAGGCAACTTGAATGGACAAAAAGCACCTAAAGAAATGTTCAATATCCTTAGTCATCAGGGAAATGCAAATCAAAACAACCCTGAGATGCCATCTCACACTTGTCAGAATGGCTAAGACCAAAAACTCAGGTCATAGCAGACATTGGCAAGGCTGTGGAGAAAGAGGATGACTCCTGCATTGTTGGTGGGATTGTAAGCTGGTACAATCATTCTTGAAATCAGTCTGGTGTTTCCTAAGAAAAATGGACAAAGCATTACCTAAGGACCCAGCTATACCACACCTGGGCATATACCCAGAAGATGCTCCAACATATAACAAGGACGTGTGCTCCACTATGTTCATAACAGCCTTATTTATAATAACCACAAGTTAAAAAGAACCTAGATGTCCTTCAACAGAGGAATGGATACAGAAGATGTGGTACATTTACACAATGTTATATTACTCAGCTATTAAAAAATGAATTTCAGATAGATGGAACTAGAAAAGATCATCCTGAGTTAGGTAACCCAAACACACACACACAGACACACAGATACACACACACCCACATAAACCACATGGTATTCACTCACATGTCCCCTTAAAATTGTTTAGCCTCTAAGGGAAATGATTTTAGGTACTCAGAAGTTGAACAAAGTTGGGGCTTGGAGAAATGGCTCAGTTGGTAATGCTCTTGCCTCATAACCATGATCATCTGAGGAATGAGTTACCTTGGTAACACATAAGCCTTCATATAATTATTCACAAACACATATGCATATGCACCCACCCTTATATAATTATACACAACCCCCCATGAATATGGAAAAGTAACACTTTAGTCTTTGTGGTATAGTATGACATATAAATCAAAATATGATGGAAATATAGGAGAAATTGACAAACAAAAGCATAAAAGGCATGAATGAAAGTTCAAAAAAAATGATTAGTGCACAACACTTGAGAAAATGGATGATCCTTAGAAAACATAACTTAAAAAGCATGACATAACAGCCATTCATATGCAGAAACTTCTGGAACAGAAAATGTTGAGTAGTGATGGGGGTCCTGTGTCTGCCCTGCCAAGGAGCTAGGGCCTTTACTCATGGAGACAGGAGGCTGGGTGTGAAAAGTTTTACTGTGCTCTCACACCTCAATAATGCTGTGCAGGAGTCAGATTATGTGAAGCCACTGAAACACTGTTCCAGGTGTGAGGGAGATCGATCTTAGGTCCTAGGGGCAGCCAATGCTGGCTCAAGTGTCCCAAGGAGGCCAGGGACCACCTGGTTCTCAGGATCTTGGGAATCCAGATGCCTCTGGATTCTTAAGAAGAGCTGAGAACTAAGTGGAGATCCATGGGCTGGATCTGGCCCCCAGTCAAAGGTGATGGGGGAGAGTGCTTTGGCTGCATCTCATGGTTAAGGTCCTTGGATTGTAGCAGTGGTTTGACTTGGCTTAGCTCTGGTGGTGGTCGCTGTGGCTGGGAATGCAGAGAGGTCTTCTTTGAAAGATTAGACAGAGGCTCTGTAGGCAAAGGCCTGTTCCATTTTTCCCCATGGCAAAAATTTGATCAAAGAAGACAACAGCAACATAATTCCACCCAAAAGAAAATACATATGCCTGGATGCTAAGATCATGAGTTTAACACTTTGTTGGATTAAAGGGAAAATAAAAATTGATTTGCATATTCATTCTGACCAACATTTTCAATACAAAGATTTATGAATCTCATGAGGATTTTAAGAATTTATGATTAAATTAAGCTTTTGATGAGCTGTGAGGTGTTTCTGTCATCTGCTAACATAAGTTTCCTGACAACATATACATAATGCTGAGGTGTGCTGTTTAACACCTTAGTGGTATAAATGTACTTTGGACTTAAATTGTGTTAATATTTGTATAGTAAATTTACTTTAGAGGTAAATGTATTTAGTTCACAATGATCTTATCAGAATATAACCCAACTGCAAGTCAAGAACCTTCTATGTTTTATTACAAGTATTCATGCAATGTTGAACAACCACAGACAAGACACAGGAAACAGCTTTACAACTTGTACATGTCTCTTAAACGACAGAAGCAAGATAGGCTGTATTTAGGTCAAAAGGTTCAAAGAGCAAAGAACTTTCAGAGGTACGACCCACCTGACCCTCTTCTCACTTAGTGTCCCATTTGTATAATTTTCCATGTATATGTACTACAGATATTTTTTTCTAAGCTGTCTAGGCAGATTAGAGTATGTTTTCTGATGAACTTTTCTCAGCTATCTTTGAAACCTAATTCACAGGAATAGCAACCACTCAGAGGGTCAGCATTTATGCAAGCACACTCTAAGAGTTATGACTCAGAAAAGTGACAACTCTAGAGCTGCCTACAGGACCAGGAGGTAGCTGCCTGGGTCTGAGCATCTTCTTTCAGCTCTGTTGGTTAGTCTCAGTCCCCAGCAGGTGTTTCCTACTTCTGTAACTTTAAGCAGAAGAAGAGAAATGGTATAGATGAAATTTGAAGGGGGAGCTCTGGAGAAAACAGAGTTTCCAGTCCTTCGACTCAGGGGAAGTTGTTGTACAACTCCATTGAATAAATAAAAGTTAGGTAGGAAATATATCTCCCTTTGAAGCCCATATTGTCCTTAAGTGTCACTACCCACGTTCGACCCATGGAATAAGGCAATGGCAACCATGTTCTTCTTCAAGCGGTTTATTCAGCTATCCCTGTATGGTGCACTTCCTCTCTCTCCATCTCCTCCCCGTGCATCCCCTTAAAACCTTTTCCTTGTTCCAATCAGTGATTGCCATGATGTCACTACTAATTGGCCACTCTCAATGACACAAGGTAAGGCAATCAGGTAACCACACCTCTCAGCACATACAACTCCATATATGGAGTTGTCTTTTCTCTCAAGCAATGCCTATGCCAAGTGCCACCTTGTAATAGAGAGAGCAGAGCCGCTTCCCACAGCTCCCCTTTTTTTTGTTTTATGCAAGCAGAAGGACATAGAGGTCTGACCCCCTGTATTTGAAGGGAGATTGTCAACCCCATTTTCACCACCTGCCATCTATATTATGTTACCATGGGTGACACAACCAGATGCTGTTTTCCAGGGGACAGGAACTATGGCAAAACCTTGTAATTTTAACATTTATTTTTCCTACTGCTTCCAGTATCTTAAGAATATTTATCACATACTTGGAATCAGAAATCAAATTAAAAGATTCTTTAAATTTTTTAAAATACCATCAATACAATTTGTAATTCAATTACCTGAGGGGACTCTTTGGCAAACTGGACAACTTGGGGCTATCACCAGAAACCACATATGAGCCACAGCCAGTTTTAGATCCATCAGTAAATATTATTTTTACATCTTTTAATGGAACAGTGCTAGTCATCTTTGGAAAAACCACTGGATGTTCTTTTATAAATTGTAATAAGGGATCCTTGGGTAAATGATTATCAATAATACCTAAAAAGGAACATCTCAATATAGCCCAATCATCCATGGTGGAACATAATACCTCTTGTTGCTGGGCTGTATAGGGCACCACAATTTTTTGTGGCTCACTTCCAAAATATTGTATGCTTTGTTGTAACCCTTGTAAGGCCAAAGCAACCACAGCACTTGGATAATACTCCAAGATCTTTCCAGGTGATATTTTTGGATGTATCCAAAGCAAAGGTCCTCCCTGCCAAAGAACTCCAGTGGACTGCTTTGGGGTAGATAAGTTAAACAATTCTAAAGGGGCTGTTAAAATGCAAGTAAGAGGTTGACAGGACCTTTTCTACCTCATCCAGGGCTACTCAAGCCTCAGGTGTCAAACTTCTAGGAGACATCAAATCAACATTTCCTGGCAATATATCATATAGTCATTGTAATTGGCTATTAGGCAATCCTAAACAAGGCTGAATCAATTGAATTTCTGAAAATCATTTAAGGTACACATTCCATCCTTACATACTTGAATTTTGTGGCCTTATTTCTTTTGCAGTAATGACAGATCCCAAATAATTAATTACTTTGTTTTGTTGTCTTCTTGGACCTTCTCAGGGTTATAATTAGGCCAAAATGTCTCAATTCCTCAACCATCCATGTATATGCTTCTCCTAAAATTTGTTTACTCTTTATAGCCAATAAAATATCATCCATATAATGATAACAATAAAGCTTTGGGAATTTTTGTCTAATGTTAACTAATGCCTTATCCACATAGAGTTGACACATGGTAGGCCTGTTGGCCATACCTTGAGGCAAAACAACCCACTCATATCTCCGGTCTGGTTGTGCATGATTAATGGAGGGAAGAATAAAGGCAAAACGCTTGGCATCTTGTTTGCACAAGAAAATGGAAAAGAAGCAATCTTTTATATCTGTTACTATAAGCAGCCATTCCTCTGGTAAAGTAGAGGGCAATAGTAAGCCCCTCTGAACAGGTCCCATAACTTCCATCTGGGCATTAATGGCTCTAAGATCATGCAATAATCTCCATTTTCCAGATTTCTTTTTGATAACAAAAATTGACGTATTCCAAGGAGATGTGGATGATTGAATATGTCCTAAAGCCAATTGCTCATTTACTAATTCTGTGGCTGCCTGTAGCTTTTCTGAGGAGAAGGGCCATTGAGGACCCCAAACTGAATCCTCAACTTTCCATGTTATGGGTAATGCTTCCTCAGCGGCCCCTGGGAAAACCCAGCCCTGTTCTTCCCTTTTTCAGGTTGGGTAGTATAGGGGATTTCCTGCCCTGTAGGTACTTTCCCAACCCATGTTCAGGGTGGTGCCCCATGCGTTTCATAAGCTTTGGGGCATCTGTTCCATAATCTGCTTCATTAGTCAATATAAAACCTATGTCTTTCAACAGATCTCTTCCCCACAATGACACAGGAATTTCTAAAACATAGGGTTGCATAGTGCCAGAATGACCTTCTCAATCCTTCCATGTTAAAGATCGGGCACTTATATCAGGGGATTTGCTATATCCTAGCCCTCGTAATAACTGTTCTAACTTTTGAATAGGCCAACCTTAAGGCCAATCTTTTACGGCTATAATACTTTTGTGTGTTCCTGTATCTAAGAGGCCGAGAATACTTTTTCCTTCTATTTGTAATTTAATAAGGGGTCTCTGTTCTAAATCTATGGCATAGCCTATATAAGGCGTGCCTGAGGATCCAAACCCTTGATCTTGTCTCTCTTTATGGGCTAAGGGGAACAAAGATGGCAGCTTGGTAGCACAAGTAATTGTGCAATTCTATCCCCTGGGGAGATCGCAGCTATTCCCCTGGGAGAAGATACCATGATTTTTACAATGCCAGTATAGCCAGAATCAATTACTCCAGGGTGAACAATGACCCCCTGCTTAGTGGTAGATCTTCTACCAATCAAGAGTCCTACTGTTCCTTCAGGCAAGCGTCCTTTGAAATCTGAGTGTACTAACTGGAGTCCCATTTGGGGTGTCAGTACAAGTCTGGTGGTGGCACAGAGGTCAAGCCCTGCACTTCCTCTTGCTGCCCTTCTTGCTGATTGAGTATCATCAGCCTTCTCAAGGATGGCCAGGATCTCTCCTCCATTGCCCCATATTTTTGAGGGCCCTGAGGACGGAAGCCCCATGCCCCGATTTTTGGCTTAGTGCCACCAAACCCGGGAGCAAGTGGTTGCCCATTTATGTCCTTGACTGATCTATATTCATTGGCCCAACAGTTTCCTTTTTTGCAATGAGGATAGACCCCTGGGGAGGGTTTTGAAACTCTCCCACTCCCTCCTTTTGGGGGGCAGTTCTTCTTTAGGTGGCCGGGCTAACCACACCTAAAGCAATGCCCAGAATTGTTTCCTTGCTTCCTCGTAAGTTGCATGACTGCAGCTGCTAAAACAGCATTAGATAGTGGTCCTCCTATCTTCCTGCATATCTTCATCCAGACCTCCAATCCCTTACTTTTATAGGGGTTGATAGCCTGTAGGCACGCCTTGGTGTACTGTTCAAAAATTAGCTGTTTGATTAATGTCATGGCTGCATCGGGATCCCCAAAAATTTTACCAGCGGCCTCTACCATTCTGGCCGCAAAGTCAACAAAAGGCTCAGCCAACCCCTGGGTTATCTTTGTTAGGTTCCCTTGTACTTCTCCCCTATTAGGAAGGGCCTTCCATGCCCTGGTGCCTAATTAATTAATCTGCTCATACACCTGCATTGGTTAATTAATCTGTTGGTTGGCAAACCTACCCTGTCCTAGTAGCATGTCTTGATTTCAGGCCTGTTGACCTGCAGCCACATTAGCAGTGGCCCGCTCTTCTGAGAACTCTTTGAAAAACACTTTCCAATCAAGATATTGGCCAAGAGTTAAGCAAGCATTGGCTAGGCTCATCCAATTACTTGGGGTCATGCAAAATCAATGAAGAGATTGAATTGTGCTATGACAAAAGCTGCACTGGTGCCATAAGCATGGACCCCCTCTTCGAGCCATTGAATTATTTTAAATTCCAAGGGCTCATGTACTCTATTTCTCCCTCCATCCTGAAATACAGGGAAGCACTGCTGCACCCTAGCTTCTCTCCAGGCCTCCGGACAGAAACTCAGTCCACTAGACGTAGCTATTTCTGGGACACAGGGTGGTGGCTGCAAATTTGGCAGCTCTGGGGCAGAAGGTTCCACATTAAGTTCTGCCTTCTACAGCCTTCTTACTAATTTTTCTAGCTTTTCCTCAGTATCAGTATCCTCTCCCTCCTCATCTGTTTCTTCTGATTCCTCTGACTTGGCCGATCTCTCCTTTATAATTGCGCTAATGCCTCGGATCCTTTTTAAAGTTTGTTCTGACATCTTCCTTCTTTCTCCTGGATGCAGCTATGCACCAACTTCCACAAAGGGCGGACACCACCTTTTAACTCTCCTTGCTCCCATACAAGATCAAGATCCCTCCCAAGCTTATCCCAGCTTCTAAGTGTCAAGTGACCTGAAACAGCAAACCATGGGGCCACTTTATCAATTTCTTGTAAAAATTTTTCTAATGCATAGGACTTTATCCCCAGCCTTTTGGCTTTTAAAAACTCTTTTAGGGCAAAAAAAAATTGGGTGACTTTTTGAAGTTCCCATCTTATAAGAAACTTGTCTGAAAACCGGGAACTTTATTGGCTAGTTTCACTTTAGCACTTTATCTTCTCTTCCGAGAGCCTGACCTGTCCCACTAACCCAGAACCTACTTTCACTTTCAGCTTTCACTTTCAACTGTCACTTTCAACTCGTCCCAATACCGGGACCCTATCTTGTCTTTTACCCGAGAACCTAACTTGTCCTAGTTACCTGGAAACTTACCCAGTCGACTGTCCTGAAGCTGCAAGAAGTTCTGAACATGTCCCGAGAGGTTTTGGTGGATCCAGGGTTTCGTCACCACTTGTTGCTACCCACATCCAACCCACAGAATGAGGCAATGACAACCGTGTTCTTCTTCAAGTGGTTTATTCAGCTATCCCTGTACAGCACGCTTCCTCTCTCTCCCTCTCCTCCCCATGCATTCCCTTAAAACCTTTTCCTTGTTCCAATCAGTGATTGCCACGATGTCACTACTAATTGGCCACTCTCAATGATGCAAGGTAAGGCGATCTGGTAACCACACCTCTCAGTGCATACAACTCCATATATGGAGTTGTCTTTTCTCTCAAACAATGCCTATGCCAAGTGCCACCTTGTAATGGTGAGAGTCGGGCTGCTTCCCACACTTAAGTGTATGATCCTTCATCTATAGTTGCCTGAGTGTTGACAATACAGTGGTGTACTATCATATCCAGCATTATAATTATTACAGTTTGTTATTGTTTTGATACAGGTTCCCATGTAGCCCAAGCCAGCTTTTAATTCTTTATCCACATGGTCTATTTCCCAAGTGCTAGGATTTTGTAATATGCACCATATGTACATAATATCTTTTGATAAAATTCACCCTCATTCACCTCTGATTATTCTCCTAATCTTTGATGTGTATTTTTTTTTTTTTGTAACTTCTTGCACACTTCTAAAATAATCTCTGAGTTCACTTAGTGATGCTAGTTAAGTATGGCTGTAGGGCCACTAACCAGAACATGGTAGTGTCTTATGAACTGCAGTGCTAAATTGACTCTTTCCACCTTAACAGCCACAAATTAATTATTTCCTTACTCACTCTTATATTCCAGCCACAACATTTCCCCTGCCAAGCCTTTAGTTTCAGAAGGCCTGTTCCTTGTTTTTCCCCTTGTATAGACAGAAGTCTATAGTTAATCCTTGCAGCTGTTCCCTTCATGCAGAGATCTTCCAAGATACAACTATATACCAATTACTCTTTATTCCTGGAATCAATGTTATCAAAGTTTGGCACAAAACTGGTTTTCAGAACATGTTTATTAAATTTATCATGAATGTTAAGTTACAAGTGTTGAAGCCTTTTGCCAAGCATAGTTACAGCCATTTAATTCCATGCCTTCCAGATATTTTATATTGATTTGTAATACACCTGCTAGTCATTCACACACACACACACACACACACACACACACACACACACACACATACACACACACACACACACACACACACACACACACACACTCTCTCTTGACTTTGAGCAGGATCATGCTGCCCACATACTGTTTTGTTCTGTTTATTATAAGGTTTGCTATTCTTAAGAAACTCCACAACTATATGCTTCACATAAGATCCATCAAAGTAAAGGTCATTATGATCAGTTATATCAAAAATGGCTGAGTCAGGACCACCACTTCCAGCATCTGTGTATGAGTTCATTGTGGTTTTTGTAGTTTTACCCTTTATAAGCTGGCCCTGAGAAATGTCCAGTGTGTGGCTTTCAGCTATTGAACTGATCAATCAGTCTCTAGTTGTATGATAAATAAACCATCCCTTTCTGACTGAGATCAGTGTTTGTGTGGTTTTTGTAGTGACTCCTGGACCCAACCAATAAGAATGAATCATGATGAGGAAGAGATAATAACCTCTTCCATTTCTGTTAAAATTTGTTCATCACTAGACCTATACACCATTTCATCTCCTTTATTATTTCTTCTCTTATGTCTGCTGTTCAAAGATTTATTCCCATAGTTGAATTTAGTAAATCTAGAATGACAAAGAAAGCTATCCTCAATATTCTGGTGTACCATGAGGAAAACTCTAATGAGCAACTTAAGTCATAACTCTCAAATTACATGCTCAGACTAATTGATAAATAACCCTTCAACATCTGTCAAAAGATTAATATCATTTTATATACAATTCAAAGCTGCTGGGTGTACTCATTAGAATAATAAATTTATTAAATCTACAAAAGATTAACATCACATTATCTCACTGTTGTTATAAGAATTAAGGGCTTATTATCTCAAAGATTTTAAAGAACTTTTACCATCAGACATAAATCCCCATTCTCATCTCCCAGCCATTGCAGTTTGGACAGTGATATCTATTTTTCTAAATTGGGCATTATCATTTAAGGGTAATATGAGAATGTCAGTTTTAGCCCTGAGAGGGTGATGGAGGGATTCACTTTAAACAGGCATTGCTTTGATATTTTTTTGTGTTTTGAAACCTTTCATTCTCCAAATCTTTTGATTTCATTCTTGACAATCATTTAAGGCTCAGTAAATATACAGAATACAGAAGCAAAAAAGAGAAAAGAAAAAAAGAGGTAAGAAGTTTACATTGATAGAGAGTGGGTCTTTTTTTATTGATTTCTAAGGAAGCTTAACCAATTCTCTGCTTCAAATGACCCTTTGCCTAATCCACAGCTGTCAGCCACTGCCCTGAACAGGGCTTCATTGGACCATTCCATGTACCATGCTGTTTTATATACCATCCCTAAATCTTTACAATCATTTCAGACAAAGTGTCTTGCTACCTAAACCTAAGGCTGCCTTGTATTTGCTTTTTCCTCTGCCTCCCAAGTCCTAGAATTAAAAAAAGAGACAAAAAGAGATGGCTCAGTAGGTTTTTAATGTGCTTGAAAGAGAAGCCTTGATGACCTGAGTTGTTTTCAGAACCTGTGAAAGAAGGAAACTGGCTCTCAGTAGTTGACCTTTAACCTATCCATGAGTTTTGTGTCACATGCACAATACACACACACACACAGACACACACACACACACACACACGCACACGCACACACACACACACAGACAATTCTACATGGACTCAAAGACTTACATACACATATACAAACACATACTAATACATACACAAACTCATAACCAAACATACAATCACATATTTGCATAAACAAACACAAACACACTACCATAAACATACATAATAATACACATACTCAAACACATACATACACACAGCACATACAAAGACACAAATAAAAATACATACTATCCAATACATATTCATACACTCACACATTTTCACTCACAAGTACATAAACAAACTCAAACAAACATACACTCACACAGTTAAACTCACACACTTTCACAAGTAAACACACAAGACACAAATACATGTAATTATATACACTTACCCTCTACACACACACATGCAGACATACACTCACAATTACACACACACACACACACACACACATATATATGTATGTATGTATATATATATATATATATATATATATATATATATATATATATATACATACATACACAAACATGCACGTGCACACACAAAGACACACAATCACACACATACACACACACACACACACATAAATTTACAAAGACACAGTTATAAACACACATGAATAGCTGTCCAGTTAGCTTTTACGTTTGTCAGGTCAAGTGAGCTGAATACCAAGTGTCAAAGCTTCTGTACTCATCTGAAAATATCCTACAGAAGGTAAGATAGTAGCTCACCTACAAAATGCTCATGGTTTAGATAACAAGTCAGTAGAGGGGTAAGAAAGGCACAGTCTTGGAAAACACAGTGATTGTCATCACAGGCATTGAGAAGAGAAGGATAATAATTTTTTAAGGGAGTTGCTAGAGTAACAAGTTGGACTATTTAATCAGTTTTGCTGAAACCATCATGGACACCACAAGTTTATTAAAAAGATAGTATCATTTCATTTTTATATTATCAGATATCTAACACAAAAGTGGGTATCTAAACAAGAAGAAAAACATCTGAAAAGGAAGAAAAGGTGGTGTGTCACTCTTCATGGAACATCCCAGTGCCAAAAGCACTCTCCAAAAGAGATGGGATATTTGACTTGAAAAATTGTTGCTTTGGAACAAGTGAAGTGGTAGATTGGTATCAGTTTATTCAGACTTAATGATGGGTGAATCCTTCATTCAGCCACATGCCTGCTCCCTCCTTCTGAGATGTTTATGATTGTACAACATTGGCCATGGAATAAAAACTTGTCTTTATATTCACACACACAAAAAGTAAATTCTATGCTGGCTTCTTTGAAGCCAGTTTATTCTTAAGTCATCTCCATTTACATGTCCACATGTCTGACATTTATATGCTGAAAGAGTAAATGTGTGTATCTCTCTCTCTGTCTCTCTCTTTCTCTCTAACCCATTCTCTCTGTCTCTGTGTGTATGTGTTTGTGTGTACATGACTATATGTGTGTACATATTATAAATCTCGTTCTACTGTTAAGTGTTAAGACAGCAATTTTTGTGGTTTCTGACATTTTGCATACTCCAGACAAACTGGGCCATAAATTAACCCATGATTCTCCTGTCTCACATCACATATCATATGGAAATGCTTGAATTATACATGCACACCACACCATCTTTTTAGTTTTAATGGGTATCTAAAAATATTGCTCAGATCACCAGAGTTGGATGACAAGTGCTTTTATCTTCTGAACTACCTTAATAGCCACTGGCTGTTGAATTTTATGTAAGCATTGGAGAGTTTTATTAATTCTACAAACACTACCCTAGTTTGAGTTAATCATCCAACCATGGCCTATGGACAGCTATTATCAACTAAACACAAGGTAATGAAACAAGATATCCTTATGTGTTACAATCTTGTTATTTTTCATCCACAAATAACACATGATGAATCTGTTTGCACAGTTAATTGAAAGTTTTCAAATAAAAATATCTGTTGGAAAAAATTGAGAAAAATTAAATGATACAACTTAGACAACTCAAGAATATGAACTTAGCATTATTATGTTTTCTTTATGTTTCATTCCTAGAGTCCACAAGTTGAATATAGAGAAATGACTTCCAAAAAGTTTTCACTGCTCTACATATTCCACTCAGCTCATAACAAACACATAAGAGAATCAATCATTCAGTCAACCAATCAATCAGACAATAATGTGGATTTTAAAGAATGAATAAATGACATAAATTAGTATCAACAAAGTGAAATTGCCTTTTTGTTTTTATTTTTGATAGATATGAAAAAGATATTTAACAAAATTTTATACCCCTTTGATATGTGTATTCCTAACAAATTACATATATAATGTATTTTGCTTTGTGTTTTTTTCTTTTTTTATTGGATATTATATTTACATTTTAGATTTTATCCCTTTACCCCATTTCCCCCACCACCCAGGAACCCCCTGTACAATCCCCACTTACCTGCTTTTATGAGGATGTGCCCCCAGGGAATGCTATGTCCAATTTTCTCGGGAATCACCAGACTGATTTCCAGAGTGGTTGTACCAACTTGCAATCCCACCAACAATGGAGGAGTGTTCCTCTTTCTCCACATCCTCACCAGCATCTACTATTACCTGAGTTTTTGATCTTAGCCATTCAGACTGGTGTTAGGTGGCATCTCAGGGTAGTTTTGATTTGCATTTCCCTGATGACTAAGGATACTGAGCATTTCTTAAGGTGCTTCTCAACCATTCAAGTTTACTCAGTCTAGAATCTTTATTTATCTCTGTAACCCATTTTTAATAGGGTTATTTGGTTGTCTGGAGTTTAATTTCTTGAGTTCTTTGTATATATTGGACAATAACCCCCTATCAGATGTAGGACTGGTAAAGATCTTTTCCCAATCTGTTGGTTGTGTTTTGTCTTATTCACAGTGTTCTTAGCCTTACAGAAGATTTGCAATTTTACAAGGTCCCATTTGTCAATTCTTAATCTTAGAGCATAAGCCATTGGTGTTCTGTTAAGAAACTCTTCTCCTTTGCCTAGGTATTTGAGGGTCTTCCCCCACCTTCTCTTCTATAAGTTTCAGTGTATCTGGTTTTATGTGAAGGTCCTTTATCCACTTGGACTTGACCTTTGTACAAGGAGGTAAGAATGCATTGATTTGCATTGTTCTACATGCTGACCTCCAGTTGAACCAGCACCGTTTGTTGAAAATGCTGTCCTTTTTCCACTAGATGGTTTTAACTCCTTTGTCAAAGATCAAAGGTGTGTGGGTTCATTTCTGGATCTTCAATTCTATTCCATTGATGTTCTTGCCTGTCTCTGTACCAATATCATGCAGTTTTTATCACTATTGCTCTGTAGTAGAGTTTGAGGTCAGAGATGGTGATTCCCCCAAAAGTGTGGGGAGCAAACAGAAGGTGGCTATCATCCTTGCAGCAATCTTGATCCATATACCCTGACAAAAGACTTGATTACAATAGCCTACAACATCTGAGCACACTCTGATCACATCTTGCTTTAGATACCCAGGATTTTCCCTTGGGTCTGTGAGACTTAAAGGTGTTATTTACTGCCAAGGCTTAAGGGTGTGACTTAGAGATCAGATTTAGAGACAATCCCTAAGGGCATGACTTAACGGCGTGACATAGAGGCATGGCTTAGAAGTGAGACATATAAAAGGCAAGAGGCAGACAGAAGAAAGGAACAGAATATTAGGTTAGAGAATACAACTTAGAGTACAACTTGGAGGAAGAACTTGAAATTAGACATTAGGCACTTAGCACTTGGAAGGGAGCTTGGAAAGAAGCTTGGAACTTGGAGGTACTAGGCACTAGGGACTAGGAACTAGGGACTAGGAACTCAAGACTTGGGACTTGGAGAGAAGAAGAGAGACTGAAGAGTAAATGGGATTGAATCACACTCTATCTGGTCTTCATTCCTCACTTCTGTCCTCACTCTCTCTCTTGCAGAACCCTGCCCCGCAGACCAGAGCTGCTTAGGGCAGTGCAGGCCCTAACAATTTAGCCCCCAAGGCTTTTGGCAGTGCGAGTTCCAACAATGATAGAGTGGTCCCCAACATTTTTGGCCGACAAACATGGGACAGCTCAGGTCGCAACACAAAAGTTCTTTTATTGTTGAGAATAGTTCTAGCTATCTTGAGTTTTTTATTATTTCAAATGAATTTGCAAATTGTTCTTTATATCTTTATGAAGAATTGATTTGGAATTTTGATGGGGATTGCATTGAATCTGAAGATAGTTTTTGGCAAGATAGCCATTTTTACTAAATTAATTCTGCCAATCCAGGAGCATGGAGATCTTACCATCTTCTGAGATATTCTTTGATTTCTTTCTTTAGAGACTTGAAGATCTTATTATACAGATCTTTCCCTTGCTTGGTTACATTCACACCTGGATATTTTATATTATTTGTGACTATAGTGAAGGGTGTCATTTCCCTAATTTCGTTCTTATCCTGTTTATCCCTTGAGTAGAGGAAAGCTACTGATTTGTTTGGGTTGATTTTATATCCAGCCACTTTGCTGAAGTTGTTTATCAGGTTTAGGAGTTCTCTGGTGGAAGTTTTAGGCTCACTTAAATATACTGTCATATCATCTGCAAATAGTGAAATTGTGACTTCTTCTTTTCCTTTTTTAAATCGTTTTGAATTCCTCTGGTTGTCTAATTGCTAGAGCTAGGACTTCCAGTACTATATTGAATAGGTAGCCTGAGAGTGGGCAGCCTTGTCTAGTCCCCATCTTAGTGGGATTGCTTCAAATTTCTCTCCATTAAGTTTGAGGGTACTGTACATGTCTATGATTCATTGAAGAATGGTACAACAGACTCAAATAGTGTCAGTAAGATGATGGCAGGCCACAGAAGACACAAGCGAATTTGTAGGTTCCCAAGGGTTTATTGTTCATGGTGAATGTAGATGGTGTGCACACTCCCTCAGTTAAGCCACAGTGAGCATGGCTTAAATAAGGAAGATCTGGGAGGGAGTAACTTAAGTAGCTACACCTTCTGGTCTTTAGGTAAATCATTAATATGGAAATCTCTCAAGGTTGAGGCCTGTAGCCACTCCCTCTACTTGTATCCTACTTGACTGAAAGGTGCAGGTTAAATGGAGATTAGACCAAGTGTCAGGACCCTGGGTTCTGGGGGCATGGCCAATCACCTGCCGTTTCTCTCTTGTAGTCTTGCCCCATGCCCACTCAAGAACCAAAATACCCTTCCATGGCCCAACAAAATAGTATGTAATTGCAAACAGTGTTTTATTCTGCAGAAGTTTAGCATGCTGAGACCTCCCATTACCAAGATAGAGAGATAACCAAGTGTGAAAGCTTGTAAGCCCAATTTACCGTATATTAGGTGGTTCTGAGGAAAGTGACATTTATCTTACTCCATCTCTAGGGACATTCCATTACCATAGTGTGGGGGCTGGAAATGGTTGTTGAGAAAGTAGCTGAAAAAGTATGGAAACTGCTTCTGACCCACGATCATTACCTCAGGCCAACTGGCAGGTCAGCTTCTGAGGTCTGGATTTGCCATGACTTGCTCAGCCCAAAATTGTCAATTTTAACCTGTCATAGAGTTAGCCCAACCTTCTCAATATAAATATTGTCCTGTAGACATATGTGAATACATACATAATATAAAAAGACTCAAGAACAGAAATCACATGACCATCTCAACAGATTCCAAAAAGCCTTGACAAGATTAAACAAAATCTTCTTTAGAAAGACAAAGAAACTAAGAATACAAGTGAAGACCACTCTCTGGAGAGACCCTTACTCAAGTCTAGGGAAGTCACAGCCACCCAAAAACTCACAAGACACTGAATCTGGATGCAAACAGCAGAGGCTTTATTTGGGAGAGTTAGCTGGCTAATGGTCAATTTGTTTGCTCACGCAGGATCTGAATTGACAAAGACTGGCTGGCTGAGGGGTTTTTTAAAAGGGGAAAACCACAAGCCAGGAGAGTGAGGAGGGAGTGAAGGGTTGCTAAGGAAATATAGCATAAAAGTAGTGGAGAATTCCGGAGGAACCCAACCTAAGCGAGTCAGGGTTATGTGGAAAACACTCTGTATACTCATTCTTCTCAAAAATGTGGTCTTGCCATGTCACTGTGGCCTTGCCCTCTCATCGTGGCCTTGCCCTGTCATTTTCTCAACTATTTCTCAGTTGCTCCTGACACAGTCCTGCCCTGTCATCATCATTACTAGTTTCTCAGCACCATCTAGATGACTTGCACTCCTCTCTTATGGTTCCTGAAACCGGCCAATTTACATTTTTAGCTTGCTTCAGAGAAAATTTTCTATGCCCTTTAAAGTGAGGCCTAAATAAAAGCCTATATACATTTTTTAAAATGGTTTTTATATTTTTTCACTCTACATCCACCACTTATTCTAATGACAGTTTTTAAACCATAAAAACTCAAATTTTATAAACCCCACCCAACTTCTTCTAATATAAGCTCTAATTAGAAAACTTTATCACAACTTTCATTTTCTTGACCTAATGTTTAATATTGTTGGTGTAGCATTAAAATCTGAACAGCACTTACTCTTTCTCTAATGAAAGCCACTAATCTATTTAAAATACAAGGACCTGTGGTCAAGAGCAAAAGCAAAATTACAAGGGGTCCAGCAAGGGAGGATATCAAGGTTGTCATCCATGGGGATTTATTGAACCAACTCTCAAAACAGTTTTGCTGCACCTCTCTATCTTTCTGTCTCTGGCCCAGCCTCTCTCTGAGTTTCTCATAGAGTCTCTAATCACTCCTGAATGGTCTACATAAAAGCAACATTCTTCTTTTAGAGTAGCACACAAACCCCCTTCTCTAAGAAACAACAAGTCTAATTCTCTTCTGTTCTGCAGAATGACCTCTGAGAGGGAAGTCAATGACTCTTCTAACTTTGATACTGATTATTCTAGGGCTCTCAAATCTACATCAATGGCAGCCCTTAGCTCATGGAAATAATGAGGTGTTTGTATTAGTGCAGCAGTACCTGTTCCCATACCTGTGGCCACTCCAAGTCCCAGTATGACAGCTAGGGTTAAAGATATAGGCTCTCTACAGAAGCATCTAGGGTGTTTTTTGAACTCATGCTCAAGAGTGTTTGCAGGATGGTAGTAAACCCAGGGGACTAGCTGAACAAGCACACTATAATCTTTGGTTTCATCAATAATAGAGGTGGAGGAGATACATGGGGTTAATCCAGAACTACAAGCCCACCATTTATCAATTTCAGGCACTAGGAATCTCTTAACAGAGGTCTTTGGAGTTTTAAGAGTCTAGTTGCATAGATGTTTATAAGCATCTAGGGGACTTCCTAAGCCAACCCCTTGTCTTGAAACTTCAGTGAGAGTTAGCCTATTTTTACTGTTCCATGCACAAGCGACATGGCTAGTGGTGTTATTAAATGTCTTAGCCATTGCAATGCCTTCATAATAAGGGGGTCCTGAAAAAAGGCAGAGCCAGCAAGATTTAGTCATGTTGGGCTGAGATCCATTTAACACAGAAAAAGTTCCATGAATTAAACTTAACAGTCTCTCCCCAGTGCTTGGGATAGATGAGGTCAGAGAGAGAGAGAGAGAGAAACTCTGGGAACATTCAGTGAGGAGGCTATTTTTTGTGGGTCATAAGGGTGCCACTGGGACAGCTTGTGGAAGCAGTTTCTGTCCCAGCAACACTTTGTTGGGGCCTAAAGATTGAGCTGGAGGGCTCTCTATTTTCAGGTGGACAAGAAGGTGAGATTCAACCCAACCTTCAGATTTATAAAACACTATGCCCCAGGTCATACCATTGTGCCATCTAGAAAAGTCTGTCGCTTTTCCCTTCTCAGTAAATTGCATCTTTATATAGTCTAAATCAGTTGGGGAGCATGGCTTGTTTTTATATAGTTCCATTACCACATGTGGTCCTGGTCCTGAGTTGGCAAAGGAAAAAGTCAGCCAATCTCCAGTGGATGATGTAGCCCACTTCCAATCTCCATCATTTGAGGTGACACAGCTCCATTTTCCACAAGAAAACTCGGGGTCCTCCACAGTAAGTATCCTTATCAGACTCAGGACAACTGTAAAACCCATACCTGCATACTAAGTTAGGGGAAGAACTCCTAGCCTTAGGGTTGATCTGATGGAGACAGAAGTATAGGGCAGGCCTCCATGTCCCGGGAGGGGCAACCTGTTGGGTACTGTTTATAATGGTGCCAGTAATTGAGTCTACAATTTGCCAGATGAGTTGTTGAGGGGCATGGGGATTGGGGTTCTTACTCAGAACAGTGCCTGAGACACGGGCATAGCTTAAGAGGGTTATCAGTCTTTCCCAAGGTCCATTCATCTTGCTGAGAATCCAGGGGTGCTCTTTTCACATGGGAGGCATCTACCTTCACCACCATGGGGGTGGGCAACAGGACCAGGTATGGGTCCTTCCACAGTGGTTTGAGGTTTCCTGTCCAATGTCTCTGTACCAACACAGCATCTCCCACCTCGAACTGATGTGATACTGGATCCTTTCCAGGAGTGTAAGAGTTCTTTAAGGACTCCCAAATTTCTTTTTTCACAGTCTCTAGGGCTTTCACGTGGGCTAGAATAGGTAAAGGGGAAATATAACCATCATCAAGACATACTACGCTCTCAAGGGTCCCATAAATGGGAGGTGGGGATCCATATAGGATTTCAAAAGGAGTAAGTCCCAGGACTCCAGGTGTGTTTCAAACCCGGAATAGAGCAAGAGGGAGCAAGGCTGTCAAATCACCCCCGTTGGTCTCTATGCTCAATTTAATCAAGGTCTCTTTTATAGTTCTGTTCATCCTTTCTACCTGTCCTGAACTCTGGGGTCCATAAGGACAATGTAATTTCCAATCAAACCCCAATTGTCTGGCCAATCCCTGACTTACCTGGGTGATGAAGGCAGGCCCATTGTCTGACCCAATTACCATTAGTACTCCAAACCTGGGTAGGATTTCTTCTAAAATCTTCTTGGCTACCACAGTAGCCTTCTTGGTAGGGAATGACTCAACCCATCCTGAGCAAGTATCTATAAAGACTAGGCAATATCTGTTACCATATCTGGCTGGTTTTACTTCAGTGAAATCGACTTCCCAATAGGAACTAGGCCAGTCACCACTCAGCCTAGTTCCTTTCACCTCTTGATGGTGGCTGGTGTTAGTGAAAGCGCATGCTTTCCACTCTCACACCAGCTCCTCGTTTGCCAGCTTCTGTAGCCCTGGAATCTTGTACCGAGACTGGGCCACTATTTCCATCATCTTTTCAGGTCCCAGGCTGGTCCACTGATGAATCCCTCTTAAGTAACATAAACTTTCTTCCTTCGATAGGACTGACCTGGTCCCAGGTATCTCAATGGGATCTGGGACCTTGAGTTTTAGTTTAACGGGTAACATCATGGGTCCGTGGGCAGCCTTCTTGGCTTCAAGTTCAGCCATCTGATTTCCCTTAGTGATAAAGTCTGTTCTTTTTTGATGGCTGAGGCAATGGACTATAGACACCTTCTTCAGAAGGTAGATTGCCTCTAAGAGACTCAAAATGTCTTCTTTGTTTTTAATTTATTTTCCTGCTGATGTTAATAGTCCTCTATGTGGGTAGATGGCACCATGCACATGAGCGGTAGGAACGCATACCTGCTGTCTGTGTAGATGCTAACTCCCTGTTTCTTGGCCATTTTCAAGGCTTGGGTCAGAGCCACCAGTACAGCTTTTTGTGCTGAAGTTCCCTCCAGTAGAACTGAGGCCCACACTTTCCTTTTTCCATCCACCACTGCCACTCCCACCCTTTGCTTACCCTCAACCATGAAGCTGCTCCCATCAGTAAACAAGGTCTTCACCCCGGTCAGGGCTTGTCAGTCAAGTCCGGTCTGCTGGACATTTCTTCAGCCAGTATTTCTTCACACTAGTGGATCACAGAGCTGTCAGCCTCAGGTAGCAAGGTGGTGGGGTTTAAGACAGCCGGTGGGGTGCTCAGTCAAGAGGAGGCTTTGATAATGAGTCATCCTGGCATTGGTCATCCAGCGATTGGGAGGCTGTCTGACAATGCTTTCCAGGGTGTGGGGGGCCACTATAGATAGGTTTTGACCCATTGTGATTTCATCAGCACCTTTCAAGAGTAGGGCTGTAGCTGCTATGGCCCATAGACAGGCTGGCCAACCACTGGCCCCTGGATCCAGCTTCTTTGAGAGGTACGCCACTGGGCACTTCCATGGTCCCAAGGTCTGAGTCAAAACTCCTCTAGCGACCCCCTTCCTCTCATTTACATAGAGAGTGAATGGCTTAGTTAAATCTGGTAAGGCTGGGGCCTCTAACAGAGCCTTTTTCAAGGCATCAAAGGCTTCTTGGTGTTCCTCTGTCCAAGCAAAATCCTCTTGTTCTTAAGTAAAGGGGTATAATAGTGCTGCCAAGGTGGCAAACCCCGGGATCCATAGTCTGCAGAATCCAGCCATCCCGAGAAACCTGATGAGGAGTAGTTGGGGTTGGGATCTGCATAACATTCTGCTTTCTGGCCTCTGTCAGCCAGCATTGTCCATCTTTCAAGGTGTAGCCCAAGTAAGTTACCTCAGTCCAGCACAGCTGGGCCTTATTCATGGATGCTTGATACCCCAACTTACCCAAGTCAGTCAGGAGGCTTTCTCTACCTCTCTCACAGTCTTGAGCACTCTCAATGGCAAGCAGGTCATCTACATAAATTAAGAGAGTCACTTGAGGATTGTTAGCCCTGAAATGGACTAGGTCCCAGTAGAGCACTTCATCAAACAGGGTGGGAGAGTTCTTGAATCCTTGGGGCAGCCTTGTCCAGGTCAAATGTCCTGCTCTGCCATTCTCTGGGTCTCTCCAGTCGAAGGTGAACATAGGATGACTCTGGGGATGAAGTTTCAGGCAGAAGAATGCATCTTTGAGGTCTAAAACTGAGTACCAAGTCCCGTCCAGGGGCAGAGAACGGAGCAGGTTATAGGGATTGGGCACCGTGGGGTGAATATCTATTACCTGTTTGTTAACTTCTCGGAGATCCTGAATGGGTCAGTAGTCACCAGTGCCCGGTTTCTTTATGGGCAGCAGGGGTGTATTCCATGGGGACTTGCAGGGGACTAGAATCCCCTGTTGTAGTAGTCTCTCAATATGGGGACGTATCCCCTTCCTGGCTTCTTTGCTTATTTGATACAGTTTAACCCTAATGGGAGTAGCTCCAGCCTTGAGCTCAATGACTATCAGGGGTGCTTCTGATTACCAGATTGAAATAGTCTATATTCATCTTCAGTTTTTAGGGAGAGAGTTAACACTGGGGATGTGGTTGAGCCCCAAGTCACAGCCAGCCTTTGGGGAGTGAAAATTATCTGTGCCTTTAACAGATAATTTAGGCAGAAAATTATCTCTGCCTAACAATGGGGTAGGACATTCAGGTATTACCATGAAACAGTGAGATACCTGCCCCCTTCCCAGGTCCACAGTCCCCGAGGTGGTCCAGGGATATGAGTTTTGTCCAGTTGCTCCAATAACTATGGTTTGTTTATTTTTAACTTCCCCAGGGTTTTCTTGAGCACTGAGTATTCAGCTCCCGTATCAACAAGAAAGTCCATGGGGGTCCCCTCTACTCTCAGGGTTACTCTAGGCTCAGAGAGGGGGGCCAAGCCTTGACCCCTCGTGTTCATTTTCATCAAGGGCCAGAATTTAGGGCCCTTTTCTTTTAGGACACTCTCTTGCCCTATGGCTTCTCTCCTTGCAATAGGCACAGTGGTCTTTATCCAGAAATTGGCTGGCTCTTCCTGGTCTCCTCGACTCTTGCCTCTGATACTTTCCCAGGTTCCCTATCTGTCTAGCTCTGCTAGTTCCCTGGTGCCTTTCCTTGTCAACAACTGTGGCCAAAATCCTGACTAGATTCTTTTCCTCCCTTTTTGGTCTTTTATCTTCTTCCTCACTTCTTTCCTTCTTTTCTCTCTCTGCCTTCTCTTCCTCAGTCTCCCTCTTATGATACACTTTCTCTGCCTCCTTAACCACATCTCCAATTGTATAATCCTGTAATCCCTCAATACATTGTGACTTCTTTCTAATATCTGTAGCAGATTGTCCAATGAAAGCCATAATAACAGAAGCCTGCTGTCCCTCCAATGTGGGATCGAAGGGAGTGTATGTATGATATGCCTCCATAAGGTATTCCAGAAAGACTGAGGGGGTTTCCATTGGTCCCTGCATAACCTCTTTTACCTTAGCTAAATTGGTGGGGCACCTTTCTGCCCCTCAGAGACCTGCCACAAGAGCCTGGTGGTAGATGGACAGTCGCTCCCTACCTTTGGCAGAGTTATGGTCCCATTGGGGTCAGTTGAGGGGAAAGGCTTCATCAATTTCTGCTGGAGTTGGATTCTGCAAAAGTTGACTCATGGCATTCTGCATATTTTTCTGGGCTTCTAGAGAAATCCTCTCTCTCTCCTCAATTACAAATAGAGTTTGTAGGAGCTGTTGGCAATCATCCCAAGTGGGATGGTGCGAGTACATCACAGACTCCACCTGTCCCATCAGGGATGTGGGGTTCTCTGAAAAAGGAGGATGGTTAATTTTCTAATTATATAGGTCAGTGGAGGAACAGGGCCAGTATTGTAGGAACTGAACTTCATTTGGCTCAGTGGAAGCCAGGCTTGTGACTTGGAGAGGCAGAGAAACGGGCTCAGACCTCTCTGACTCTGAGTGCCAGTCACCAGTTGTTCCAAGCACCCCCCAAATCCCTTTTCGCAATAATCGGGTATACTGCAAACGAGGACTTTACTCTTATCATGGTAAAGCGGAAAGATGGAAGAAGTCGGAAGTGGCCTAGCTTAAATATACCCTAGAGTGACATATTCACTTCTGATTGGCTGTTCGCTCACCACCCAATATTACGCCTCGGGATAGGCCAGTGACTTGGCAGTCTTTCTGCCTAGCAGCTGCGCAGTTAATTGTTTACCAGTGCCATCTTGAAATGGAACATACTGATTGCGGTTCCCTACATCTCTCCCTGTTTAAATTAATAATATGAAACAGCCTTTCGCCCATTAAGCGCAGCACCAACTCAGTGAGGGAAAGCAGAGGCCTGATCCCCTGTGCAAAATGAGATATTGTAATGGGTTTAATTCCCATACCCAATCTCGATGCCTTTTGATGGGGAAAGGGAACCTCTACCCTGGGGCACCACCAGGGGAGGTTTTTGGCATCAAACCTTTGTGCAATCAGGCATAATTTTGGGAAATCTATCCACACTCGTGGAATATTCCCTGTTGAGTACCCACTGGCAAACACCTCTAACTGTTCAGGTACCGGTTATACAGGCAAGGGCTGGCTGGACTTAGACCTCTCATCGTCCCAGTGCAATGGGCTGAACCCTTGGGGTGCATCGACTGAGGGTCTCAGTCAATCGGCTACTTTCTCAGCCTAGATAGTCAAATTTCAGGGAGGGATGCTTGCTCCAAGTCTGTGAGTGCTTGGGCTTAAAGCGGCCTTGTCACGTTTTTGCTGGGCTCTGAGCTTACAGACCAACCCTCCATGAACACAAATCCACATCATAGGGCTGTATCAAAACAGGCCTACCTTCCCTTTTAGAAAGAAAGAAAGAAAAGGCAGAAGAAATTCAAGAAGTAAAATCTCCACGGGAAACAGGTTCCACTCGTGTTCCAACAAGGCTCGAAATCCGGATCTGCAATTGGTGTCGCACCTGGTCCAACTTCCCATTCCACTTTCCTTTTAAATAAGCAGAAAGATTATGGCTTTAAATAAATGTATCATTCACACATCTCAGAGGTGTAATACCTGGATGTGGGGTCACTGACACACAGCTCATTTGAACCACATCTGTGAGCTGCTTCACATGGGCTTGGAGTGAATCAACTCTCTGATTGACCAACAGGATGCCTGCAACGCATCCACTTTCTGTGGGAGGGTCAAAGCCTCAGAGGTCTTTTCTGAAATTTGATTAACAACAGTAGCTGTTGTAACTTGATTAACCATGTCTGAGTCAGCTGTCACAGCTGTAGTTGTAGAGATGGTAATAGCAGAGATAAGGGCTGCAGTTATATCAAAATCTCTTTTCTGTCAGAATAAAATCAAGGTCTCAGATGTCTGAATGCCTATAGGGATCAGAGTGGTAAACTGGCTATTAGGCCTGCTTATAGAAAAAGCAGACCAGCACTGGGACATAAAGCGAGATACATTGGTACAAGTTAGCAGAAGCAACGCCTTTTAAGAAGGCAAGGGCATAGGTTTTAGAGAAGCAGATAGGATAGCCATCTAAATTCACTATATATACTAGGAACCCGATTTAGGAGAGTCCAAATGGGAGCTGAGAGCGTCTGCAGATGAATCCTTCAGGGGGTCTTTTTCAGGAACCGCGAGTCGCCGCGTCAGTCGCTCTGGCAGCCAAAATGGATTGTCTTCTTCCTGTGAAAACACACAAACTGCTCCCCTGGATCTTATTAAAATAGGATCCGGGCCTTTCCATTGACCAGTCAAAACATCTTTCCATTTTATCATTTCTTTTGTCCTAGTTGGTTCCAGGCAATGACAATCAGCCGCTGTATTGCCCTGACTGTCCAAATTCAGAAAGTTGAGGGTAAAAAGTGTCAGAGAAACAGTAGCTCGTGGCACCATGGGCAGAGCTTCCTCAACTTCTCCTTTTTGTTTTATCAAATAAGTTTTAAGGGTACGGTGAGCACGCTCAATGATGCCCTGTCCCTGAGGGTTATAAGGAAGACCCGTCAGGTGCGTCACCTCCATATGGCGACAAAATTGTTGAAATTTTTGAGAAGTGTAGTCTGGCCCATTGTCAGTTTTAAGGATTTTAGGCTTTCCCCAGGCACTCCAGGCCTCGAGGCAATGTTGAATAACATGGGCCGCCTTTTCTCTGGTCAATGGAGAGGCGAACATAACTCCAGAACAGGTATCAATAGAGACATGCAAATATTGTAATTTACCAAAGGATGGGATGTGAGTAACATCTTTTTGTCAGATTTGTAATGGCCTAATTCCCCGAGGGTTAATTCCTGTATGGGGAACAGGTAGGAATTGACAGCAGTTTTGACATTGAGTCACGATATCACTGGCCTCCCTTCTAGGGATGTTAAATTGACATCTTAGTGTCTCAGCTGTCACATGAAACCTTTTGTGAAAAGCTTTAGCCAAATCTAACTTTGGCGAAAGGGCAATTGCAATCAACCTCATGGCTCGATCTGCCAGGTCATTTCCACGGGACATAGGTCCCGGTAAGCCTGAGTGAGCCCTAATATGAGTTATAAAGACAGGGAATCTACGCTTAGCCAGGGTAAGCTGAATCTTTTGAAAAACTTCTACAAGTCTGCTAGATGTCTTAATTAACCCAGCGACTTCTAATGTTTTTACTGCATTAACCACATAGAAGGAATCTGAAACAATATTTAAGGGACCTGGAAAGATTTCCAGAACCTCTGACACCACTAAGCATTCCACAATTTGATGTGAGGTTTCATGATATTGTTTGGATGTAACCTTATCATTAACCACATAGGCACCCACTCCTGTTTTTGACCCATCCGTATAAACTACCATTCCATCTGGGAGCGGCTCCTGAGACACAATATGTGGAAATATGATAGCTTGAGTTAAGGCAAATTGTAAGATGGGATGCTTAGGATAATGATTATCTATTTGACCATTGAAGGAAGTAACCAGCACTGCCCAAACATCAGAGGTTGCCATTAATATTTGGACTTGATGGGCAGTATAAGGCACTATCAAAACCTTAGGCTCTCTTCCAAAATGAGTAACAGCTGCTTTTAGTCCATGAAGGGCAAGCTGAGCAACTGCATCTGGATACCTTTCAATGATCTTTGCAGGAGACGCATTAGGGTGGACCCATAACAAGGGCCCCTCCTGCCATAATACAGCAGTTGGTAAGTGTCTAGTTTTAAAAACACATAAGTCAAAGGTTTTGGTTTCATCTATGCGTTTCAACTGAGCATCTTGTAAAGCGTTTTCTACTACTTGCAGAGCACAGCTCGAAGCTGGTGTTAAGGCCCTCGGTGAGGAAATATGAGCATCCCCTTCTAAAATATCAAATAAAGGTTTCAGCTCAGCCAAGGGAATTTTTAAAAACGGTCTTAACCAATTTATATCACCTAATAATTTCTGAAAATCATTCAAAGTATGTAAATGGTCTCTACGAATCTCCAATTTTTGAGGAATTATCTTTTCTGGATAGATAACTGTCCCTAAAAAGGAACCAATCTCTGAAAATTGAACTTTCTCAGTAGCAACATGTAGACCCCACTGTTCTAAGGTTTTTAATAATAAAGGGTATGAGGTCTGTAAAATACTTAAATCCTTATGACACATAATAATGTCATCTGTGTAATGGGCCAGCAACAGCGAAGGAAATTGTTTCTTAATTGGCTCGAGGGCCATTTGTACACACAGCTGACATATAGTAGGGCTGTTGGCCATGCCCTGAGGCAGAACTTTCCACTGATATCTCTTATCAGGTTCAAAACGATTAATAGTAGGTAGTGTAAATGCAAATCTTGGTCTATCTTGTGGACATAAGGGAATAGAGAAAAAACAATCTTTAATATCTATAATTATAATTCTCCACTACTTAGGCAAGGCAGAGAGTAAAGGCAAGCCTCGTTGCACAGAGCCAAATAGTCGCATCTGTGCATTGACGGCTCTTAAATCATGTAAAAGTCTCCACTTCCCGGATTTCTTTTTAATAACAAATATAGGTGTATTCCAGGGGGAGGTAGAAGGTTCTAAATGACCGAGCTGCACTTGTTCTTTAATTAGTTTTGTAGCAGCTTCCAATTTTTCAGAGGATAGGGGCCATTGAGGAACCCACACAGCCTCCTCTGTGAGCCAGGGTATGGGCATAGAACCCTCAGTGGCAACTAGGAAAAACCCAGGCCTTGTCTTCCTGCGTTTGATTCTTGTGCGACAGGATCTAACCTTCCTTGTTCGTTCTTGCCGAGACCATTCCCTTCTTTAAATCCCATGCTCTTCATAATGTTTACAGCTTGTGGGGAGTATTCACTAGTCACAACTAGCCCTAGGCCTTGTAAAATGTCCCTTCCCCAGAGATTGATGGGGAGAGGAAGCCCATAAGGTATAAAACTTCCTGTTTGACCCTCTGGCACCTGCCACGTCAACGAGCGAGAACTGACTGCGGGACTGGCCTCATATCCCAATCCTTGTAGGGAGTGGGATGATCTCTTTATAGGCCATGCTTTAGGCCACCAATTAGAGGAAATAATACTTTTATTCGCTCCTGAGTCCAGAATTCCAGTAAATTTTTTCCCCTCTATTGCTAACTGTAAGGTGGGTCTAGTTTTAAAATCAACCACCAGATGAGCGAAGTCAGTTCCTGAGGAACCAAGCCCTTGAGAACCTCTAAGCTTCTCAGTGGATGGAAAACAATCATGCAAGCTTGGAAGAACAACCAATTGAGCAATCCTGTCCCCAGGGGAGACGGAGAATACACCTTGTGGGCTAGAACAGAGAACTTGAAATTCTCTGGTATAATCCTGATCTATTACACTGGGGTGTACCACGAGCCCTTTTAAGGTAAGAGAGGAACGGCCTAATATAAGGCCGACACTTCTCTCTGGCAGGGGGCCTCTATAATCAAGTGGAATTGGCTGCACCCCCATGTGTGGCATTAATAAGACTCGGGAGGTGGAGCGGAGGTCCACTCCTGTGGAACCCCTTGTGGCTCTGCAGCGAAAAGGGTCCCCTGAGTGTTCCGCAGTGTCCCATATCTTTTGGGGCCCTGGGATCTTGGGCCCGCATATCTGTTTTTTGAAAAATTGTCCTCCTTAATGGCTGAGAGATTTGGAGGGAGGATCTGACCTTTTATATCCCTAACAGAGTGGCAATCTCGAGCCAGATGATAACCCTTTCCGCACCTAGTGCACAGCTTTGATGGTATTTGATTATTTGGGCACTCTTTTTTCATATGTCCCGCCTTCCCACAGGCATAGCATTGGGCCATATGTTTTGAAGGGAATTTTCCACGATTCTGACCCTTAAGCAGCACTGCCGCCATTTCTAAGTTCACCGCTGCAAGTCCTGCGTTAGTGAGGGGACCTCCCAAGCCACGGCAGACTCCTAACCAATCTTGTAGCCCCTTAGCTCTCCGAGGAGCGATGGCTGCACGGCATTCGGCTGTGGCTTTTTCAAAGATCATCTGTTCTATCAATGGCATCGCCTGCTTTGGTTCCCCAAATATCCTACCAGCTGCCTCGGTCATACGAGCCACAAAGTCAGAGAAAGACTCATTAGCTGTCTGAATTATCTTGGACAAATAAAGGTTACTGCCTTCCTTCCTAGGGAGGGACTTCCATGCCTTTACCACAGCTGATGCTATCTGTGCGTGGACCTGCCAAGGATGAGCGGTCTGGTCATTCGCGTGTACACCAACTCCCACCAGCATGTCAAAAGTCTATAATTGTTGTCCCTCAGTATTTGCATTAATCCTAGCTTGTGCTTGCAATGCCTCATGCCACAAGGCCTTCCACTCTAGGTATTGGCCCATATTGTTAAGTACCATCTTCACTGTGTCCTGCCAGTCTCCTGGCATCATAGCAGCTGTACCTAACCTCTCCACTTGGGCTACAGTAAAATTAGCTCCAATTCCATATGCACGCACTGCCTCTGCTAATTCTTTGACCTGTCTATAATCTACAGGAGCATGAACTCGGGCGCCTTCTGCTGCTTCAAAGACCGGAAATGCAAGCTGTAGCTGTCTACGATCTCCTGGGCTGAGAAATGAATTAGGGGTGCCGCCCGAGGCATAAGTTGGAGACAAGGGTGGGGCTGAGGAATTCAAAGTCTTTCTTAGCCTTATCTCAGAACTGCTAGCCTTTGTATAGGCAGCTGGTTCCTGCCCCAGGCTCTCTTCCTCTCCTAGCGTTAGGTCTTCCTCGGAGCTGCTAAGGTTTATGGAAGCAGGCTCCTTAATTGGGTGCGAGGGGCTCCCCCCAAACTCCGGTTTCTTTTCACCAGCCGGTGAAGGTTTATCTTTAATAGGCCCTGCAGTGGCCTCTATTTCTCTTGAATATTCTTTCCTATAACCAAGCTCTCTGGCCTGTCTCTCTTTTCCAAACTTCCTTGTCTGTTTCTCTTTTCCAAACCCTATGGCTGGATGCCGGCTGCCACATCCTGGTTCTGATAGCTTGGAGCAGACCTTCTTTGAAACCTCTCGGCTTGCCCTACTAGCTGTGCTTCGGGCTGGATCCTCACAACAAAAATAGACTAAAAGCGAAAACCACGCGAGCAAGAGGCCAGCTGCTGCAGCAGCGGCAGTGAATGAAAATTCGGTCACAACGAAGGTTTCCACCCCAAGCATAACTTCCAGTGATGTACCTCAACTTCCGCAGTTTTTAACCCGTCCCAAAACTTGGGTGGTCTCCGCAGCGCCTTGAAATTCCCGGGTTCTTGGCGCCAGATGTTCCGCGCACCCCCCAAATCCCTTTTTGCCCACGAATAAGGACAGGAGGCAATAACCGGGTATACTGCAAACGAGGACTTTACTTCTTGCCACGGTAAAGCGGAAAGACGGAAGAAGCCAGAAGTGGCCTAGCTTAAATACACCCTAGAGTGACGTATTCACTTCTGATTGGCTGTTCGCTCACCACCCAATATTACGCCTCGGGATAGGCCAGTGACTTGGTCTTTCTGCCTAGCAGCTGCGCAGTTAATTGTTTACAAGTGGGAAGACACTCGGCCAGCGCCATCTTGAAATGGACCATACTGATTGCGGCTCCCTACAACCAGTTCCCTTTTCCTGCTCCCTGAAGTTCCAGACTCAGAGCCGGTGCCAGGGGAGCCTGTGGTAGTGGTTGATGGTAGGGGGTAGCAGCGGGTTTGGCCAATTGGGTGGCTTCTCAATCTTGGGATAGATCTCAGGCAGAGCTGAGGGTTTTGTTTCTGGGTCCATTTTAGGTTTCAGTTTGGACCCCATACTGAGAGCCAGGGCTTGGGAGCCTGGCTTCTTTTTTATCCAAGGTTTCACCCAAAGAGGCGGCCCCTGGACCAGGTCCTGCCAAACCACAATGTATGGCTGTTGATCTGGATGCAACCCCAGTCCTTCCTGGAAAATAGTAGTCTTAATGGCAAAGATAGTAGACACATCAAAAGTCCCCTCAAGTGGCCATCCCACATCGAAGGTAGGTCATTCTGAGGTGCAGAAAGTCTGTCACAATTCTTTCTTTATGTTAACTGATAGCTTATGAGCTCTGGCCTTCATGTCTGCCCAATGATCTAATGTCAGGCTTACAGAAGTTACCATAGATTGAGTCTGCCCCATTGCTATAAATAACATGAAACACAGACAAAACAAACACACACAAAGACTAACAAGGATCCCTCTCAGACGTTAAAGCCAACACCAATTCAGAAAAACAGACGGCTGGGAGGTTTTTTGTGTCCTCTCTTCTAAGAGGATCAACATGTCCTCCTCAGCCTCCAGACAGGCACCTGCCAGGCATCCCTGGGGTCCCCCCTCACCTGGGACGTCTCCCAGGTTGTGGCAGCAGCGACCCCCTTAGCACATCTGTGGGTCACCTGTACACCACCTGCTAATACAGAAATGGTTTACTGTCTTTTACAAGACAGAAAAACTGCCAAACCAAACCGTAAGTGCACTTTTTAGAAACCAAAACAGTACAGACTGACAGACACACAAGACAAGAAGAGAATTGCAGGTGTGTCCTTACCTCCCAGTGGGGTTCTTGGAGATTAGGTGGTCACAAAATCCTAAATGAGCACCCCAATGAAGACCCCCTCTCTGGGGAGACCCTCACTCAAATCTCAGGAAGTCATAGCCACTCAAAAACTCGCAAGACAACAAATCTGGATGCAAACAGCAGAGGCTTTATTCGGGAGAGTTAGCTGGCTAATGGTCAATTAGTTTGCTCACACAGGCGCTGAATTGACAAAGATCGGCTGGCTGAGGGTTTTTTTAAAAGGGGAAAACCACAAGCCAGGAGAGTGAGGAAGGGGTGAGAGGTTGCTAAGGAAATATAACATAAAAATAGCAGAGAATTCCAGAGGAACTCAACCTAAGAGAGTCAGGGTCATATGGAAAACACTCTGTATTCCTCTCAAAAATGTGGTCTTGCCATGTCACTTTGGCCTTGCCCTATCACTTGCTCAACTATTTCTCAGTTGCTCCGGACATGGCCCTGCCCTGTCATCATGGTTACTAGTTTCTCAGCACAACCTAAATGATTTGCATTCCTCTCTTGCGGTTCCTGAAACTGTCAGTCTACATTTTTAGCTTGCTTCAGAGAAAATTTTCTATGCCCTTTAAAGTGAGGCCTAAATAAAAGCGTATATACATTTTATAAAATGATTTTTATAATTTTTCACTCTACACAAGGAATACATATCAACAAACACAAAACTATAGCCAAATTTATATGAATTAGGGAAAGACTCAAAGCATTGACACCACAATTTTGACAGACAATTGTATAATGATACCATGAAATCACAAAATTACAGTTTAAAAATTGATAAATTACATTTAAGAAGTAATAGGGTGTCACTATATTTGTTCCTAAGTTTTAGATAATGTACATCTCAGTAGTGTTACACGATTTTTCAAACTCTTATTACAGTCGTCAAGATATAAAATATGTGCATGTGAGATTTTTTAAACTCTTTTATTTATTATGTATATGTTTGGATGCACACATTTGTACATGCCACTGTATATAGCCTAAAGATCAGAGAAAATATTTCTCTCTTTTTCATTTATTTTCTTTTCTTTATAAAAATATCTATATGATTTTAAAATTTTGTTTTGCATACAGAATGTAGTTTTATTTCATTCTTCTTCTCCCAATCCATCCTTATTACCTTCTTTTTCTCATTTACTATCCAATATTCTTTTTCTCTTCAGAAAGGGTAGGCTTTCCATGGATATCAAACAGCCTTGGTATATCAAGTTGCAGTAAAACTAGGTACCTCCTCTCCAATTCAGGGTAGACAATGTAGACCAGTAACTCAAAATGATCCCAAAGAGAGACCCCAAATTCAGAGACAGCCTTTGCTTCCACTTTTATGTGTACTACAAAATGATCAAGTTATCCAACTATAACTTATGTACATAGGGCTTAAGTCAGTTTCATGCAGGCTCTCTGCTTGGTTGTTTAGATTTTGTGGGACCCTATGGACTCACATTAATTGAAAGAATAACTTTCTTCACAATCTGATTCTGTCCTTTTTCAGTGCGGTTAAGAATGGAGTTCAGACATGTATAGGTTGCCAGGAACCTGCAGATCACACTGTAAACCTTGGAGCCCACCTCAAAGGCCCAGATGTTTAACTTTGTATGCCTAAGCATGGACCCTTGCTCAGTGATAATTCTTTATGAGAATTAGGCACTGAACATGGAGAGAGACTAAATTGCCTCAGAAAATATGTGGGACTCATTTTTTAAATCTGCTTTTATACCATTTTAACTACATGTAAGGATTAATTTCAGTTCTAAGTTGAGGAAGCAGGACTCATTTATAAATACAAAAACCTTAAGGTTTTAAATGAGACAATATTATTTATTTATAACATGCAATTAGTTTAATTACATGTGGAAATTGATCCACTCAACATTTAATTTTCAAAACCTAATCTCTTGTATCTGTTTTATTCCTATAAGAAAAGAAATAAGACAACAATCTAGGAATACAATATATTAATGCATATGCAAGTTTATCAATCATTTAAACCAGAGCAAATACAAAAGAACGTCGCTAACATCCTTTTTTCTAGTAAGCTTCTTTTACTGTATATATATTTAATTTCAATGATTTGGTTTTACTACATACCCAAGCTAGCCCAAAACTCACAACCACCTGACTCAGGTTCCTGAGGAGCTGGAATAACCAGTATGTTCTGCTATATCTTTCTATCTCTATTTATTACAGAAGAATAAATTTCAAAATCTCTATAATCATCAATTCAAATTAATATTGAGCATTTTATTGAAGAACTGTGAAAAGAAAATAAAGAAAGCAATGAAAGTTAAGAACATAGGAACATATATTATCAGTTGGCAGTTATGTTTCATAAACTATGAAATAAGATGTGATCTTCAATTTCAAAATTATTAGGATGAACCCTTATGAGAGTATGTTCCATCAAGAAAGGAGTCTGAGCAAGAGACAGGCACAAAATGGAAACAAAGTCCTGTGTATTTGGATAACATTTATCTATATGGGGGATAGGATGTTTCTCTAGTGAATGGTTAGTGCAATATTCTATGGAAGATCCAAATACAATGTTCCTGAGGTAGGGATCAGAATAGTAGCAATAACAGTGATCCAGGAAAAAATCCCAGGGGACAGAAGATTGGAGCCACAGAATCATAGCAACAAACATGAACAAATGTTCACAGTGACACATATGAAATGTCTCTTTTCTTAGATATAGTTTTTTAATCTCTGAGAATTCTTAACTTTTACTGGGATAAAGTGTGATTTCTCCATGGGAGCAGAACTAATTTAGAACAACAACAAAACAATGAGATATGAGTCAAACTGATTCTGTTCTTAGTTATGTTTTTATCATTTTTCAATTTATTTCATAAACTTCTCATGTAATAGAATGCTTGTGGTACTGTATGATGTTTTTATTTGCCAGGTTCTGAGAAGGAAAGTTAAATTATTTGTTTAAGTCATTGAGATTTAATCGATGAAACCCATAAAATCATTCCTCAACTGAGTGTTCTTCCTATTATCTTTAGCTTTAATGAGAATGCATCCTACCTGCACTCATAAGGGAATAAAACACACATATCTGAGCTTCTAATAAATCTGGCAGAATTACAGAAGAATCATCTGATTGCTGGCTTCATTTGACGACTTGTTCCCTGCAGTGAGAGTGATTTAGATGCCAGCCCTGACTCACTGAATAGTTCCTATTGAGTACTTAGTCAATTGGACATTTTATCTAAATATGGTGTATTCATCCAATCATTTAATATATCTACTGACTGATGACAAATTTGTCTTTATATTTATAATCTGACAGAGGATTGAATTTCCCTTTGTGTAAAGTTCAAGACATCTGAATGTAGAAGGGGATTTTCAAGCAACTATAATATTTTTTCAATATGTGTGAATCACAGGAAGTTAAAGTTAAGATTTGACTGTCTTCTTCAGATACTGACCAGATATCTCCTAAAAAAAGACTTTTAAAGCACAATTATCCTGCTATCAAGGTGAACTTCTAGTTTTCTATTATTTTCCAAGTTACTCAAATGACATCAAGACTACTTAGGAGAATTCAGTTCCTCCTCTATCTGCTTACATTTACTAAATTGAATTCCAATTATAATCTGATGAAATATGTGTTGTGATTAGCCTGTTTCTGTGATGAAGCCTGGACGGAGTCAAAGAGATGACTGAAATGCCTGTAAGCAGTCAGCAGCAGGGTGTGATTGGTGTTGACTTCAAGGCTCAGTCCTTCCTGTTCTATGCAGGTCTAAGCATGCTTGAAACTCTAGTTTTACACACACACACACACACACACACACACACACACACACACACACACATATATAGTAAGAGTCTGGTTTTACCATGTTATTTTGTATGGTGTGAGAAGTATCTATATTTATTAACAAATATTACTTAAATTGTGAATCAATCACACACACAAATGGTGTACATAACTCTCATAAACTTTTAAATTTGTCTTGGATTTAGCATTTTGCACTTAACATGTGAACACTCTCAATTGAAATTAGTGCAATTTATTTTGACGAATATATCATATTAATTTATTGGTAGGTTAACCTAAGGACTAAACTCTCAAAAGCCACAGGCTTCTGACCAATTTTATTATACAAAAATCCACAATACATAAATAAATAAAAAACGACAACAAAAAAACTATCTCCTATGTGGTGCAACCCATAAATCCAAGCAGAAAGTTGTTGGTTAACCTTAAAATAACTCTGCCACTACTGTAACAGTCACACCACTATTACTACCATGCCATGTCTTTTTTCACATTATTTCTCTGCTCAAACACAGTTCATTTTTCTTGTGCCGCAAGCACTTTATTGACAGTCATTTCTTCAGCTCTCTCTGTCTCTCTCTGTTTTTGTCTCTCTGCCTCGGTCTCTCTCTGTCTGTCTCTATCTATTTCTCTCTGTCTCTCTTTGTGTGTGTGTGTGTGTGTGTGTGTGTGTGTGTTTGGATGCTATTTTTCAGTTATCCCTTTGTCAAAGAGAAAGTGGATCAAACATGGAAAAAGAGAGAAAGGGGTGATTTAATGGGAGAAGAGAGAAAAAGTAGTAAAATGAAATAATAAAGAGAAATTAAGGAGATAAGAATAGTGAAAAGAGGCAAACCATAAAATCATGTAAAGAAAATAACACACTGACTTCAGACTCATTATAAAATCATTTAAAGTTTCTTATGTACGCTTTCTCAGTGTGTTGATTAGCATTTTCTAGGAGTTAGCTAAGCAATAAATTTGCTTTATGACATGAGAGTTAATAATGATTTTTGCTTAGCCATGTGACAACGTGTTTTGTGTGGCTTGTTAACTTGAAATTCTTAGGAAAGTCATAAAGGATGGATACAGACACATGCTATCATACTTAAGCTGAACAATGCCTTATAAACTGAATTAAAGCAACTATTATTTATAGACTACCATCTATGCTGATAAAGAAGACCCCAGAGGCATTTTCTGAACTTTTGATAGTTCCCTTTGAGAAGATAGAAGAACCAGACCACTAGGGCTGAGGACCCAGATCATAGGGACCAGTCATGAGAACCTAACTTGATATCCGAGAAGCCCTGGAAAATCCAATGCAGAAATATCTACCTGCAACCTCAAAATTGAGGTAGCAGACACATGAACACCTAGAAGTTTATTGGACAGCTAGCCTAGCCTGGTCAAAAGCTCTAGGGTAGTGAGAGACTCTGCCTCAAAATACTAAGAAATGAACTATCTTGCTTATTCCTTGACTATTTGCATCTATTGTATTGCTAGTCCCTCAACCTAGAAGTGATCTTAATATATGCATCTAATTAAAATTGTATAAAAGCAAAAAGGAGGAGGGGATGAGATGGAATTCTAGGAAGGAAAATCAGGCAATGGGGATAACATCTGAAATGTAAATAAAATATTCAATAAAAATACCATATTTAAAAAAAAGAAAAGAACTATCAAGGAAAACACTAGATTTTGGCCTTTAGTCGCCACATGTATATTAACACATATGCATATACCTCCACAAAGCATTTACAATACACTCATACATAAACACATGAATTTAAAATATGCATACAAAAAAAGCAAAGCAGTTATGCACCCCTAAAATATTCTACTGTTTCAGATATAGTTAAACATGATTGTGTAAAGACTATATAGCCTATATTTCATTAGCAATCCTTTGAAGACTGTGTAGCATCTAAAAAGGTCAATGGTACTATGTAATAGAGGAGAGACCATTATGGCTTTCTACATGTTTATTATAATGCAATAAGCTGTGATGAATACTTACCATTCTTCTGTACAATTCCATAGCATTTCCATTGTGGGTTACAGAGAAATAATCTTGCACGTTTTTATAGCTCTGCTGCCTTGCAAGAGGAGCCAGAGTAAAGGCATTTTAAGGGGTAATAGTTTTTCAGTCAATATTGAGAGAACAACTATTGGTGCATTTCACCCTGCTCATGAGGTCACCAGTCTTCAGTAATGGCATTTGCATTTTATTGGCTTATTCTTCATCTATCCTAACTCCCTGACCCACAGAAAGCAATCTTCAATTCTCTTGTGTTTGTCAGCACTGAGCAATTATTCAGTCCAACCATGGACCTATATTAAGCTCCTACTCTTAAAACTGCTGTTTATGTGAAGGATGGTATTTTCAAGGAGAAAGAGAATTATTTACTGCACAAAGTTTATGCAATGCTTGAGAAGGTGAGGGCTTTGCAATGATTAAGTACCTATACTGTCAACTTTGCAGGATTTAGAATCTCCATGGAAACACAGCTAGAAGGTATTAAATGAATTGAGGTGGGAAGCCCTACTCTGAAAATGGCCAGCTCATTGGGCTAGGTCCAGCTGTATAAAAAGTAAAAGGTTGGCTGACCACAAACATACATCTCTCTGTTTCTTGACTACATGGTAGATGCAATGTGACAAACAGCCTCAGTCCCACAACCATCAATTAACTATGGATCCTTGAACTATGAGCCAAAATACATCAATCTTTTCTGAATTGCCCTTGTCAGACACATGGTTGCAGTATTTAAAGAAGCAACTAAATGCAACCACTGCATGGAAAGGTACTTGAAGTGGAACCACATCTGTACCATACCCTCCACTGTCTTTTCTGATCAATGCTTATATTTTATGAAACACATTGCAATATGATACAGATACCAGCATTGTCTTTTATTAGAGGAAAACAGAAGACTCACAGCCAAGGTAATACATTATTGAAGAAGACAGACAATAGGCTAAGAACTGAGCATCTCACTGAACTTAAATTAGATGTCTAGGGAGCAGTAGAAATCCTCATGCCTCTGTCTAACCAGCACTATGAATACAAGCATATGCTACAATGCCAAATTTATATATGCATGTGGGGCATTCAAACTCAGATACCATGCTTGTGTAGCATTCACTTTATCAAATAAGCCAAAACTCTAGGCATATGTATATAGAATTTTATTGTGTTTCAAATTTATTTGCCTTATCTCAGGTCTACAACATTTTGTGTTCTAAATATTCTTTTTTAAATATCCTGCCTTTTAAAAAGAATATGAAATAAAACCTACAAGAATATGTAAAATTAATTACAAATAAATCCTAAATGTTGCATTCTGTCTCATTTTAAAAAGCAGAACTAAAGAATTGTTTAGATATTTTAGAGAGTTTTTGTACCAAAATATTCATTTAAGATGAAAACAGTGAAATTTAAAAAGCAGACGCAGTAATGCAGGAGCAACATTAGATGAAAAGTGTCCCACAATTCCTGACCCTATTTTTGATATATCTATCATAGAACCTAGATATCATTAGTTCATCTAGAAAATCTGTATTATGAATCACAGGGATCACCTTTCTTTGTCTCCTGTTCTTTGCAATTTCACACATACAATGTTTCCAGTTTTATATGGAGGTTCTGGAGAATCAAACTCAGAGCCTCATGTTTCCATAGTGAGTACTTTATACTCAGAGCCTATTCCCTAGTCCTCTTTCTTCTACATTTTAATGAATATTTCCTAGTTCTTTATCTAAATGTTCTTTACCTAAAACACTATCTTAGGATTACATTTAGATATCTCTGGTCATCTCTAGACAGCTGGTCTAGGTTCAGTGAAAGGCTCAGCATTCCAATATATGGGCTATCTTCTTTAAGAATTTAATACTTTGGATACCAGTCTGCTTTTTTCCTCTAATAAGAGATTGCTAGCTAAATCAATCATTAAGTACTTAACAACCATAGATAATCATTAGTACATGCCACTGTAGATAGAAAAACATTTTACTCAGTAACTTATTTTCTCTAAGAAAAGGAGACAGCTGCTTCCATGAAAGCACACTTCCATTATAATTTCTCCTTAGAGCCCCACAATCAGGATCATTGATAATTTGTCAGTTCAGACTCCCCACTGAGGTGCTATAATGACTATAATGATGCCAAAGAGATACAGCTTATTTATTTCAACAATGGGCATTGACAAAACTTTCAGTGTTTGACAGGCTCAACTCTAGCTATTGAGAAATCAGTATCACTTAATGGAAAAAAAGATGTAAAAATAGCTAAGTAATTAGATAATTAAGATACTTTAATTTCTTTAATTTACTAATGATATATTGAACCACCACCATCTGCTGCTTAATATGATGCTAAAACATAAATAAATAACTCATGGCCCACTGATGGAGACAAAGGATAATAAAAACCCAGAAAATTGGCATAAAATTGTCATATGGACAAGAGATAGGAGAAAGGTTGAGAGTGCCATGAGAGTACACAACAGACAGAATGGAGCAAAAGCCAGAAAAGTTAGACTGGAGAGATGGCTCAGTTGATAAGTGAATTTTCTGCAAGCATGAGAAAATTGATCCAATTACTCAGCACTCAGATGAAACACCTGGCAACACATCAATCTTATAATCTCATTGCTTGGAAGGCAGAAACAGAAGGAGCCTTGGGTATGGATGACCAGAGAATCTATAAAACTGTAAGCTCTGGGTTCAGTTAAGGTCTTTGTTTCAAAAAATAAGGTGGAGAACAACTGAAAAAAATGCATCTTATATTGATCTCCTGTCTGTACAGTTCCACACACATGACCACAAAAGTTAAAGAAGTTTATTTAGAAAAAAAATACATGAGTTACCAAGGTTGGGGTAACATTCTAGAGTGCTTTGGTAAGGGCTAGTAATTTAAAGCTAGTAAATTCACTGTCAATAAAGACTGAGTTGCTGGGCAGTGGTGGCAGTGGTGATTTGCTGGGCAGTGGTGCCTTTAATCCCAGCATTTGGGAGGCAGAGGCAGGCAGATTTTTGAGTCCAAGGCCAGCCTGGTCTACAGAGTGAGTTCCAGGACAGCCAGGGCTACACAGAGATACCCTGTCTCGAAAAACAACAGCAACAACAAAAAACAAAACAAAAAAAAAACAAAAACAAACAAACAAAAGACTGATTTTGGTGAAATCCAGAAGATAAGAGAAGGAAATACATTAAAGAAAGTTCACATGAAATTTTACATATGCCTTGTGTTAGTTACTTAGAGGAAAAGCCAGGAATAAATCTAATCCGATAGATTGTAACCTAAATAGATTCTAATGTAAAATCATAACTTCCACCTATATTTACCTACTTTTAAGTTATTAAAATATATATTAGGTTCTTATAATCATTTACTACAAAAACTATTGTGTATCTTGTAAAATCTCAATATAAGAGATTCTATACTTTGGAAATAAAACTGGCTTAATTTTTTAGAAACAACATACTATCAATCATTTCCCCCCTTGCAAATGTGCAGGGTCACTCTCTTGAATACAAGAAATCTAAATGGAATTAATAAGTTTTTCCTCTTTGTTTGTGTGTGTATGTGTTTATGCATATTCATGTGCATGAGAGTGGACACAGGCATGCCACGATATGTGCATGGAGGTCAGAGAACAATGAGGATATATGTTGGTGTTTTCCACCTTGCTTCTTGTTTGCTGTTGTGTATAATAGGCTAAATGACGAAAGAGCTTCTAGGGTTTTCCTGTCTCTATCTTGTTTGTCTCAATTATGGGAGCAAGGATTACAGAGTCATGCTACCACCCTCATTGTTTATGTGGAGACTGAAAATGCAAACTCAGTTTGTCACAGATGCCCAGCAAACACTTTGCTCAGTACTTAATATTTTAGATTAATGTAGTAACTTTTATATTAATATAATATTTATAATTTATTTGAATTATGAGTATGTATGAGTATCTGTATATGGTTTTGTGTATGTGAGCTCAGTGCCTTTGGAGGCTAGAAGAGGAAGCCAAAAGCTCTGGTATTGAGTTAGAAGTTGTGTCAAACTTGGGTCCTCTGGTATAGTAGTATGCCTTCTTAGCCACTAAATCATTTCTCCCACTCACTAATAGTGGCAGTTTAAATTTTTTAAGTTTTTGAGGAGTTCCTACATAAGTGCTGTATTTATATGATTAGTAAATGTTTAAAAAATAAAGCTCCTGCAACAATCAAACCCTACCATATTACTGAAGAAGAATGAAAAGAATAATTATTAAACATATCTTTACTAATTATAGCTCTGCCACAAAAGTCGTGGAGCAACAAAGTAATAACATCTGATGATAGGTACTCTGAGGATTTGCTGTAATCAGTTAAATAGAGGAAGACTAATTCTCAGTCTGCTCACTCCTCATTCATTCAACAAACATGGATTAGATGTTGGTTAAGTGTGAGACAATGAATCAAAAAAACCAGTTACTTGGTGTTTAAGAAGTTCCAACCAAAAATATTCTGTTTTAACATTTGTACTATGTCAAACTAACCTTTTCTTCCTTATCCCCCTTCATACCCCCTCCTGCTTCACACCCATATGCTCATTATTCTTACGAACTAAGATTGTTCCCTTATTCTTTATTGCTAAGAACATTGGAAACAAGTAAAGAATAGGTAACCAAGAACAATCAATCTTTTTAACCATAAGTTTCTGTTTCAATGAAGTTGGCCATTAGTAATTGAGCATGGCAGAAATTCAAAGGGAGGCAGGGGCAGGAGAAAGCATTAAGATGAGAAAGGTGATAGAGAAATACGTTTTCAAGTCACAGTGATAGACGGTTGGCATAAGAACACAGAAGTGATTTGAGTAGAAGGAAAAAATCTCAAATGATAGTTTTGGGGACCACACTTCACTTACTCCTGAATTGCAAGAAGATTGTAGGTGAGAAAGAAAATGAGAGAAGCTGCTGACACTTGATGGAGGCCACAGTTATGGAGCTCATGTGGATTTGATTAAGTTTAAATCCTGATGGAATGATGATGCAGAAGTTGGAACTTCACTTCCTGGGATGACTAGACTGATGTATACCTTTCAATATAGGTGATCAGAATATTGTTCACTTGTATATTGATTCACCTGCTCTGTTCTTTTGGTAAATATCTTTTACTTGAAAGCCTTATCAAGTCAGAGAAGGATAGAAATACAAGTAAACCCCTCATTGCTAGAACAGTCTTAACTATATGGTGATACCTACTCTATGATGAAATCATCTAGGCCTTTGGTTGTGTTATCATAATGACAATTATCTAATAAGACAATTACACATTGGCCTAAGTAGATGTCAGATAGAATGCAACAGATCCATAGTATAATAATATAACCAAATAGGGTTAAATGATGGGTCAATATTGATGATAGAAATTGCTAATTTTTTTTAAAGAAAACCTCATTTGACTCCCAGCACCCAGATGACATCTCACAACCATATATTGTTGTAGATGGCCCTGGTGCTACCTGTATTTTGATGTTAATTCTGCTTTCCCATAAGGGGCTGTCTAGAATGAGAAATGAGTCACATACTCAGGTGACTTGTGAACTTTCCTGAATGAATAAAGGGACCAGTCCCTAGGTGAGTAGGCAAGACTTCTGGGTTGGATGGGGAAGAGAAGACGCAGGAGATAGTTAGGGGTCTTTTTGATGGGGATACCAAAAAGACAAGATGTACAAACTAGTGTCTCCCTGTTTCAATGGTGGATCTGCCAGGATTTGCAACCAGAGGATTAAGATTTAATATGGCTTACAAGACTAGGATTCGAGTTGTTGCACCCAGCAACTGAGTTAGCATTATCTCTGAACTAAGTTTGTTTGATATTTTTCTTCATGTAGTGGTTTGAACTGGGTTCCAGAGAAAAAGGTATGTTGGCAAAGCATGGGTTTGCCAGATGTGCAGAAATTACTCAACCAAATTGCTCAGCCTGGACCAAGAATAAATTGAGATAGGACACAAACACTAGTCAACATTAGCTCCTTGATTGCAAGCATGATGGGATCACATAACTGGATCATTTTACTTTGACTCAAGCATAATGAACTAAATTCAAATAATAGGCAAAATATATGCTTCCTTTCTGATAGGGAGAGATAAAGCTTTTTCTTTGATCAACATTATCATTTTAATTTTAGTCTTTTGGAACTGTTTTGTACTAGACTTTAAAAAGATTAAGGAATTTAGAGCTAAGGAAACCACTAATGTAATATAATTAGAACATAATTGGTTATTCTAGTGAGTGACTTAAAGAAAAGAGAGGGGGGAAAAGCACAGAATAGAGTCTCAGATTATGAAGATTTGGAGAAAAACAAAAGCAGAGAAAAGCTATAGTACAGTTTATGTGAGATTTTGGTTAGGTGTTTGATTTTAGTCTACCCATATCTTGAAAACCTAAGTGAAGTTAAAGTTAAAGATACTAAACTAATGCCTTTGGCATTTCAAGTCAAGAGAATATACACCCTGTAAGGCTAGGCTGAGAAATCACCTATATATTTCATGGAGATTTGGGATGAAAAAATAAATTTAATTATTGAATAAATCAAAATTACTAAAAAGAAACCTGTGACACACTGGGACATTAGAAAAAGTCCACCATCAATATTCTACCTTGTGAAGTTTCTAGTTCATTTGAAGAAATAAAGCCTCAACTTAAAGGGCTTCCTGCTTTTTGAAGGCAACTGCTTAGCAATATTTTACCCAGGATCAACATATAGAAGTAACACAGTTGTGATCCAGGTGGGGCAAGCTGGGTAGTTAACAATAGAACTCTGCCCCAGCAACAAAAAAACACTTCAACATAAAAAACTCACATCTTCTGGTATAAGGAACTCACATCTCCTGGTATCAACTTCTCTATTAATGATATTTTTTATTACTCTGACCATACATCACTACCTAGGTGACTTAAAAAGAGAAAGTGTGTAATTTGGCTTCCAGTTTTAGAGGATTAGCATCAATGATGATACGGCAAAGTCATATTGACAAGAGCTGCTAGGCGTTCCCCTCTTGATCAATAAGCAGAAAGCAAAGAGATAATATATTATGAATGGGGAGAGTCATTTGAAACCTCAAAGCCTGCCTGCAGTGGCATACCTGTTCCAAAAAGACCACACCTCCTAACCTTTTCCAAATAGTTCAACCAAGTGGCAATCAAGTATTAAAACACATGAGACTATGAGGTATGTTCTCATTTAAACAACCAGAGTTACCTTTATGTTACTGTAATATGATAGCATAACCAATAGCAAAGTATTGAAGAATTTAGTTTAAATCATAGCTCCAGAAGTCTAGATCTCTACAGTGGTGTGGAAAGCATTGTAGCAAGACTAGGAAGTCAAGAGACTACATTTCCATCTACACACAGAAGGAAGAGAGAAGGTAGAATAAGGGGAAAAACTATAAACTCTCAAAGCACATCCTCAGTGACATAGTTCAGCTAGCAAGGCTTTCTGTCTTCAAAGTTCCATAACCTCCCCAAAAAGCAGCACCAACTAGGCACCAAGTGTTCAAATATATGAACCTATGGGGCACATTTTTTATTTAAAGCATCACAACAGCTGAAATGAGGCAATCTTGGGCAGTGTTGGAGTCCCTAAAAAGGGACACTAAGAGACCATTATATGAAGTTGTGATGATGGATACTAAACTTTAATAGAGATTCCAGAGTGATGGAGATGTCAGGAAATGCTTGATATTGTTTTTAGAGACAGGATCCATCACTGTTCTAAAGCTCCATAAAAGACTGATACTCTCAGAGATCTGCTTGCCCTCTCTGCTACAGCACTGGGTTTACAAGCACATTTTTTAATGTATTTCATAGTCTTGTGCTCAATACACTTGACCTATTTTAATCTGTATTATACTACATGCAATACACAGGCAGTAACTTCTACCAGATGGACTGACTTTGATTGTGCTTATAATTCTAGTAGTTGATTGATAAATGGACCATCTACCCATTTATCTGCAAAACATACACTTATAAGTTTTGTCCCATTTAAAAAAAATCTTATAGGCATCTGTTCTGTTTGTATAAGTAAATTTTAGTTCAATCATTAGAATAATTTTGACATACACTTGTGATTTTTTCTTCACCCTTGAGTATATTTTAGAAGGAGACATTAATCACATTCCTCTTTGCGTTATTCTAATCATTTGACACTTAGCTTCTAAGGTCTGCATAAGATCCAGTAACAGATATACTGGGTTATATGCATTCAAAACAATTCTGAATTTGCTTGTATCATTTTCTGGCAATAGCTATATGTAGAAAAATGGTCTAGTAACTTAGTAACTTAGGTTTAACTTCTTTGGTTACCTGCATACTTCATTTATTGACAATGAAGGGAATTAGGGTAACCACTAACAAAAAATATAGGGCCTAGATGAGAGAAAGTGGGAGCTTGAGTTGATGGAGTTAATAAAGCAAGACAACAGAAGAATAAGGAGTGAGAGAGAAAAATAGATAATGGGAAGCCACTAGAAGAAAATTTCAAAATTTTATCATGAAAATGAACCTAGTACTTTGTTTAAATAAGTCATATTCCTCATTAGCGTTGGCCAACGTCTCTCAGTGACAAAATTGTCCAATCGGAATATTGTTTAAAACACACTTGTTTACAATCAAATCGAAACTTCCCACCCGCAGAAGAAATCTTATATTTATTTTATTTTCTAATAGATGTACCAAATGAACAATTGTATTTCAGCAAAGTTATCTCCAGAGCAGCCAATAGAAGTCTAAGTCATGCTCTGTGGAAGAAAGTCATCTTTAGAGAAACATAGATGTATAATGTGTGGACATTGTAGGGGCAGAAGTTCAAACTGGAGGAGGGAAGATTTAGACAAAAGACAACCCAATGAGACTTACCAAAGCTCAAAGGAAATGTGGTGCTCATGCAATACATGCTCCAAACATCCAGAGTGATGATTTTTCCTCTTGAATTGTAACCTCATCATGATCCATCGCTAGCAGACAAGCCAAAAGAACAACGTCAAAGGCAGAAGAGCACTTTCTTCAGTTCAGAGTTAAGCACTTAAAATAGAAACAATAAAATGAACTAAAAATCTCTTCTAATTCTGTTAATTCCTTATAATGACATTTATCTAAGCAAATAGAAGTCAAGTGAGAACAAGAAACTCTTCTTTATGAAGGTGGCTACAACAGGAAACTTTGTAGTATCTATCCACATATTCAAACCTGAAGCAGAAACTTAAGGGTTCTTTGCAAAGTTAGTTTTGTTGGATGATGTTTTGCTGGGGCAAATGCATGAAGGAGTACTTTCCTGAAATGAACACAGGTGAAACTATGTTTCACTAAGGAACATTTTGCTGAAGCAGACACAGATTAAAGTATGTACTGGTAAAGCAAACACATAAAAGGATAAGTAATTAATTCTTCACTAACAACATACATATATTGGTCTACCTTACATTACATACTTGAGCTTCATTTGTTGGTGTTGTATAGACAGAAATCCATGAAAAAACTTTTGATGGTGTGCTTTGGATTCTTGCCACTTCTTCAGATTCTGACTTATTGGCAAAGTGATGTCAGCTCAGACAGACTTGCACGGAGTTTGCTATGAGTCACATACTCAGGCAAGACTTGTGGTAAGACAAGAAACATAGTGGAGGAAAAATGAAGTTTGGAGGGAGTATAGATAGAACATAATAGAGTGATGGGGGCTTGCTTGGCTTTTCTTTCATAACTAAATGCAGTGGTGGTGCATGCCTTTAATCCCAGCACATGGGAGGCAGAGGCAGGTGGATTTCTGAGTTCAAGGCCAGCCTGGTCTACAGAGTGAGTTCCAGGACAGCCAGGTCTACACAGAGAAACCCTGTCTTGAAAAACTAATAATAATAATAATAATAATAATAATAATAATAATAATAATAAGTGTCCTATATTAGCTCTATCCTGCCTAAAGCAGAAACAAAGCAAATATGTATATGAACAAACATCACTAAATGGCAAAGCAGGAGTCTGATTTTAGCAGTTTTAAGGAAAACAGTGAGCAGTTAGAAATGTGTATATTGGCATGCTAACTGGGACATCTGTGTGAGTAAAGAGAGTAGATATGATGAAAATACATTGTATACATGTGCAAAATACTGATATATGTGTGTGTGTGTGTGTGTGTGTGTGTGTGTATGTGTGTGTGTGTGTGTGTGTTTAAAATGTAAATACAATTATCTGGGAGACTGGAATATACTGAATATTTGCCATGCAAACACTCATAAATAATGGGAAACTCATGGACACTTGTGGGGAAGAAATCTCGTGGGTGGGGGAAGGGAGTCCAGCGACAGAGTCTCAGGGCAGTCCAGCACCAGGGCTTCCCGCGCCGCCAGCGGAGGATCCCACATTCATGCAGCTGTCGGTGGGCTGGCCTGCGGCTGCATCGGCAAGGTTCCAGGGTTCCAAAAGCTGGGAATCAGGCGGAGAGACCATGGACACGTGGAGTCCGGTTTTCCAAAGCTTTTATTGTTCATGGCATGGTGAATGGGCGCAACTGGTACGCTTCCCCCCCCCCAAAAGCCAGGGAGACCAGTCTTATAGGGAAGCGAGAAAGGGGAGGGAATAACTTAATTAGCTACGCCCCTGGCCTTTTGATAATTCATTAATATTTAAATCTCTGGAGGTGGAGACTTGTTAGTCACACACTCTACCTGTCCTACGTGACTGAAGGTAACAGGTTAAATGGAGTTACCTCGTCCAAGGCCCAACATCCCACCCTCTTTTCTTTCATAAAAGGAGGGGCAACTCTGTGTTAATGAGAGATGTGGACCACGTGGAAGTAGTCTGGAGTCCCAGAGTGCGGGGAGATAATATGCCGTCCCTGACAGGCAATGTCCTGTTGGGTCTCCTGGCTATCTCAAACCTAGCGCTCTATCAAGGGGGCCTAAGAACAGGGCTAAACATCCTACCGTCCCTAAAAGGGTCTCCGGGGTTTAAAGCCCGTTCAACCAGGCTATGTCCAAACCATGTCTTCACGGCCCAACATCTCACTGTTTTTAGTGAAAATTTTGGATGAGGTGGTCAAAATAAAACACTATGTAGGCCAGAGGGTGTAGCATAACCATGTCAAGGGTAATGGGAATTGAGGGTAGGGTTTGGAGGGCAGGGAATCATTGAAACAATTAAATACAGGTTGTACAGTTTGAGGGTAATGACATCTGATTAATCTAAATAGACATTATGTTTTCCTCACTAACATGTACCTTTAGCTATGTGACTTTGGCAAAAGAGTTCATTTGTAGCTGGAATGTCTGGATCTGTCTTCTGTAGTGACCATCTCTGGGTTCTGGCGTGCATCTCTGGAGCCTAGTGTGGGTCTCTGGATCTCAGCATGTTCTTGGGTCTTCAGTCAGATGAGATGACTGGAAGAAGGCAGTTTGGCAGGTTCCAGGAGGTGGCGCTGTCTCTGGATCTCAGTGTGTCTCTGGAGTCTGCAGTCAGATGAGGTGGCTGGGAGAAAGCAGCTTGGTATCTCAGGCAGGTTCCAGAGGATAGCTGGACTCTGTTGGATCTGTGGGTATACCTGTAGGACAATCACAGGAGGGAAGCAGCACCTTGGGCAGGGAGATGTCTGTAGGCTGGACATGGTGCATTAAATTGCTTGGGAACAAGCACCTTATGGCCTGTCGTTAAGATCCTGGAAAAGCAAAGGTGTTTGAGGAAAGTTTAGTCTTGGAAGGTATCTTTGAGTCTGTTTTTGGATGGCTGAGGGAGAAAAACAATGTTAATTTTGTATCTGGGATTGGCAGCAACAGTTTGCCTGTAAAAGAAATTAGTTGTTAATTAAGACTCAAGATATGGTGATCAGCACGTTCACTTAACTGTGGAAGGAAATTAGATGGCTTTTAAACCTTGAAGAAATTATAAAGGTTGAAAAATAATGTTGGACATCTATCACGAGTATTAGAGAGAAAAGGCAGCATTAAAATAGAAAAAATAACAAATTTTTGGTTGAAAAAACACAAGCATTGTTGTTCTAGGTGTTCCTGTTAGGAAGAAAAGGAAACGTTTAAAAATTTTGGTTGAAAAACAGGAACGTTTGTTGCAGGTCCTCCTGTTGGGGAGGAGCAGTAATGGCGGGTTTAGAAGCAGTGGGGGGACGGGCCTAGCTCTGCCATGTGGCGTCTGGGTGCTCTGGCAGAGAGGTTCTGCATTCCCGCTTTTCTTTTTCTTAGCTGGTAAATTTTAAATGTAGATAAAAGTAAAGGCCAACTTTGAAGAAAAGTTTAAGGCAAGCAAGAAGTATTGGGGAGGGCTAAGAGTCAGAAAGAGTGAGAGTCTGTGTCTATGGGAAAGACAAGTGGAAGCTGGATTGGAGTCAGCAGCTTTGAGAGAAACTGGCAGGCAGCAGTGGGGCAAGGGGTGCAGGCAGGATTTTAGATCCACTGCTTCAGGCAAGCTGGCTGAGCTAAGTAGCTTTAGTCAGCTGCAAATGACTGAGGGTGAGGGGAAGCATAGGCTGGCTAAGGAACACAGGGCTGGGTAGCAAGCAGGGTTCTGCCCTGTTGCTTCAGGCAAGCAGGCTAAGCCAAATAGCTGTAGCCTGTTGCATATGACGGGGGAGTAGGGAAAGAAGCTACCTGGCAGGGCACTAGGGGCTAGAGTTTGGAGTTGGCGATCTTGAGAGAGAGAGAGAGAGAGAGAGAGAGAATGGTCTCAGCCACGAGGAGTCTCTCAGCCAAGGGAGTCTTAGAAAGAGGGTTACAGCAGGTGCTGCGGCTTGAAAGACAGCTATTAGCTGTGAAGGAACCCCCTCTGTGGAGTTGGGGGCTGGGAAGAGTGGGGGGCTAAGAAGCCACCGCCATCTTGTCCTTGAGCTGGAGAACATGTGGGGAGAGAGACCTAGTTCTTTTGTATTAGGCAGAAGAATCAGAGAAAGAAAGAGGGGGTAGGGTGGACAGAGAGAGATGTTACTCACGGTTTTTGCAGACACCAGCAGGGGGCGCTTGCAGAGTTGGCTCTGTTAACGTTGTCCACCACCTGTGGGAAACAATGTAGGCCCGTGCATGGGTGCACGAGTGTGGATCTCTGTCGCTGGTCTGCACTGTCCTTTGTCAGAGATAGGGCTATTGTAGAGGAGCAGGGGCTAAGCAGGGCACTCACAGTGCATAAAGCAGACTCTGCGGTAGGAGTCTCTCTGTGGGAAATCTCCATTTTGGGCCCAAGCCTAGGCGATGGGTGGGTGTGGCAAAACGGGAGAATGTGGGGGTCTCATGGGCAGCAGATCCATACGCCGAGATTGGCCTCCATCTGTGGTCTTGGAACTCCGGCAGAATGAAGGCAGGGAGCGCGGGGCGCTCTGAGAGACTTCACATCTCGCAGGAAGTATACTTGCTTAGCAGATTCAGCCAGGATTTTTCTTGTAGACTCATGGGTGGTCGTGCCCCACGTTGGTTGCGCCATCTGTGGGGAAAAATCTTGCGGGCGGGGGGGGGAAGGGAGTCCTGCGACAGAGTCTCAGGGCTGCCAGCAGAGGATCCCACATTCATGCAGCTGTCGGTGGGCTGGCCTGCGGCTGCATCGGCAAAGTTCCAGGGTTCCAAAAGCTGGGAATCAGGCGGAGAGACCATGGACACGTGGAGTCTGGTTTTCCAAAGCTTTTATTGTTCATGGCATGGTGAATGGGCGCAACTGGTACGCTTCCCCCCCCCCCCCCAAAAAGCCAGGGGAGACCAGTCTTATAGGGAATCGAGAAAGGGGAAGGAATAACTTAATTAGCTACGCCCCTGGCCTTTTGATAATTCATTAATATTTAAATCTCTGGAGGTGGAGACTTGTTAGTCACATACACTACCTGTCCTACGTGACTGAAGGTAACAGGTTAAATGGAGTTACCTCGTCCAAGGCCCAACAGACACTTACATAACTTCATGTTCCATTTCAATGCTCTGTTAACATGCCACTGACAGCTTTGTTTCCTAACCCAAAAGAGATTAAGAAGGCAACTCATCTTCATACATTTTGTCACATAGTAGACAAACAACTGATTTAGCCTTAACCTTACTCCAAAGAAAGTTATTTTTTGACATGTCTTATGCCATCTTGACACAAACAAAACTCATTAGAGACTAGGGAAATATCTTCATTAATTCAGACTGGAAGAAAACCTGTGGGACATTTTCCTAACAAGTGATTAATGTGGAAGTCCCAAGCCTATTGTGAGTAAGACCATACCTGGGCTAGTAATGGTGGTCCGGTGTTCTATAGGAAACTACAGTACTCAGCCAATGGTGGCATACTCCTTTAATTTCATCACTCAGGAGGCAAAAACAGGCAGATCTCTGAGTTTGAGGATAGCTTGATTTACAGAGCAACTTTCATTAGAGCCAAAACTTCATAGAAAAAAACCCATAACAAAATGTACACTCACTCCCAAATAAACAAACAGAACAAAGAAGAAAAATGAAAGAAAACCAAGCAAGACACTGGGATTAAGCCAATAGGCAACATTCTTCCATGGCCTCTGCATTAGCATCTACCTCTATGTCTAAATTCCTGTCTTTGATGATAAGTTGTAATATAGATGTAGTAAGTAAAATAAACCCTTTTCTCCACAAGTTGATTTGTTCATGGTATTTCATCATCCAATAGACAATCTATCTGTCATGTTTTTAAATTAGGACTGTGCATCTGAATCAATTACACCACTTTGTAACACTGAAATCACACTCAAACTTCATACAGAGACTGTAACTTAATCTAGACCAGGCTTTAGGTAATATTTTTCCATACAGTTTTACAATATTTGAAACTTGTATAATGAAAATGAAAGAAAATATTCCATTTCTACAGCAAAATTATTGAATAAAAGTGTGCTATGTGGAAGAGGGCCTGTTTTCCACACATTTTGTGTTCATCTTCTGTGTGATCATTTTGAGACCTGGCTCCATCTACTACAGGATGACAATACCCACATCTGATTTATTCCATTAAGTCTTTTAATGAAAATAAAAGAGATAGTATCAGTATTGGCAGAGTATTGGTTATAGAGAATTAAGATATAGGAAGGGCTGGTAGAACGTCTCAATTAGTAAAATGCTAGTCTAACATGTAGAAGAATAGAAGATTAATCCAAGAAAAACAGTAATTTTTAAGGTATAAATTGTAATGTGTATTTGGTTTTGGTTTTCTTCTTTTACTAAAATTAGATTTTTTTTCCCATAGAACATATCCTGATTATAGTTTCTCCTCTCCACAATCCCATCTATCTGAACTCACACCCTCCCTGTCTCTCCTTAGGAAATACAGAAGCATGTAAAGAATAGTAAAAGAAAAATTCATAAAAAAACCAAATTAGATATAGGAGAATATACTGACCAAAAAAAAAACTATAAAAAAACCCACAAGAAATGTGTATTGAGGCAGAAACACACAAGAATCCTATAAAAACACAAAACCAGAAGTTTGTATATATACAAAAGACTTGAAAAGTAAAATAATGATAATGATAATAATAATAATAATAATAATAATAATAATAATAATAACAATAATGCTGCCCTGACCTAACTTTATGAGACCAAAAGCTTCCAAAAATGCTCTTGTGTTCATTTTGGGTTAGTCATCTACTGGCAAGGTAGAACCTAATCATAAGTGTGGCTTGTTTCATCAGTGAAACTACTTTGAAGAAAATTGACTTCTCATTTGAAAATTATTATCAATTAGAAATTGCTTCTAGGTTAGAAATGGTAGCATGTGCCCATTTTTCTTTTCAGCTCTAGGACCCCATTTAATGTGTAACCTGCAGGCTCTATTCAAATTGCCAGAGTCTCTGTGAGTTCTTATGTCTGCTAGACTTATGATCTAGAGATCTTAAGAGCACTGGGTATTCTTCCTGAGAATCTGACTTTGATATCAAGCTCATGGTGATACACAACAATCTATATTTCAAATCTTGGAGATACAATACCCTTTTTTGGCCTCTGAGGATATTGAATGCACATAATACAAATATGCATAAACAATTATAAACATAAAATAAATAATAATAATTTTTTAAACTTTGAGTTTTGATTCTATTCTTGGACAAGTTACTACGTTGTGTGATTTTTGTTTCCTTTGTATTTACTTTGGAGATAATAAATTATATTTGGCATCTGTTAAGTCTAATATCACATGTAGATGCCTAAAATACCATTGTGGCAATAGATGTTATTACCATGAATTTCATTGCCATAAAATTAATGTTCTATTAATGTTGAAATGGATTGCTTCCAAGAAGTGAATGGGAAAAAAAGAGACAGTCCAGGATCCTTAGTATGCTTAGAAATAGAAAACTTACAAAGTCTTGAAAGACAAAATTACTATAATTCCAGAACTGCTATAAGTCCAGGTATGAAGATGGTGCCCAGTAGCACAATTGTGATTTTTCTTTATTTCTGGATTCTTGACAGAGAAAAGTAACATTCTTCAGTTAACATTTTTAGAAGTAAAGCAGTGTCACAATTAGGTAATAGATTGAATACTGTGTTTGCCACAAAAGGTTAAACTCAAGGGAAAATAAAAAAAGAAGAAACAGATGTATGTGAGGGTCACACTTTTAAGCTCAGCTTTGTGGGTACAGAAATGGGACATTGTGTGTAAAGTCTTAAAAGGGGTAATAAAATACTCATGGGACCAAAATGGAGACAAAGCATGGGACAGAGACTGAAGAAGGGGCCATTCAGAGACTGCTCCATCTGAGTTTCCATCCCTTGTGCAGTCACCAAAGGTAGACACTGATGTGGATGTCAGGAAATGCATGCTGACAAGAGCCTGATATAGCTGTCTCCTTTTAAAGGTCTGCCAGAGCCTGAAATATACAGAGACAGATCTTCACAGCTAACCATTGAGCTGATCATGGGGTTCCCAATGGAGGAGTGAGAGAGAAAATTGGAGAAGCTGAAAGGGTTTGAGGCCCCATGAGGAAAGCAATAATACCAACCAAGAGCTCTCAGTGTCTAAACCACCAGCCTCGGAGCACATAGGGAGGGACCCATGGCTCCAGCTGTATATGTAGGGGAGAATGACAGTGTCAGGCATAGGTGGGTGAGAAAGTCTTTGATCCAGTGAAGGCTGGATGCCCCAGTGTGCGGAAAATTGTGGATGAGGAGGTAAAAGTGGGAGGGTGGGTGTGGGCATATCCTCATAGAAGCAGGAGGGGTGATGGGATAGGGAGTTCCTAGGTAGGGGAGAAAGACTTAATTTTGCCCCATGAGGAAAGCAACAAGGTAGACACTGATGTGGATGGCAGAAAGTGCATGCTGACAAGAGCCTGATATAGCTGTCAACTTAGAGTTCTGCAAGAGTCTGACACATTCAGAGGCAGATGCTCACAGCTAACCACTGATCTGATCAAAGGTTTCCCAATGGAAAAATTAGAGAGAAGACTGAAGGAGCAGAAAGGGTTTGTGGCCCCATGAGGAAAGCAACAATACCAACCAACCAGAAGTAAATGAAATGTAAATAAAATATCCAATAAAAATTTAATAAAATAAAATAAAAGAGAGACAGAGAGAGAGACAGAGAGAGAGAGAGAGAGAGAGAGAGAGAGAGAGAGAGAGAGAGAGAGAGAGAGAGACTGTGTTAAAGAAAATAAGATAAAGTCAGAGACCTGATCCCACACAGAACACACACCAGTGGCAGCTTGACTCCTCAGGTATTCAGACACATCCAGCTTCACAGGTGAGACCTTAAACCCTGCTCTGAGACTCTGCATAATGGGACCCTGTGGTAGAAGGAAGCATATTCCTGCCCAGCTGGAGATCTGGGCACCTTTTGTTTCCCACCTGTGCAGTCAAGGAGTAGAGCCCCAGTGCAGACCTGATCCCACACAGCAGACACCCCAGTTGCAACTCAACTCCCCAGGATCACAGGGTCACAGGAAAGACAGGCTACAGTCAGAGACAGGGAGGCCAGATAACTAGATGGCTAGAGGCAAGCATAAAAACATAAGCAACAAAAACCAGTTTGACTTGGTAATATGAGAACTCAGTTCTCCCTGTACAGCAAGTCCTGGGTACCTCAAAACATTCTTAAAACAAGATTCAGATCTAAACTCTCATTTTATGAAGATAATATAGAACTTTAAGAAGGACATAAAGAACTCCCTTAAAGAAATACAAGAGAACATAAGTAAACAAGTAGAAGCCATTAAAGAGGAAACACATAAAAAATACAGGAGAACACAATCAAACAAGTAAAGGAATTGAACAAAACAATCCAGTATCTAAAAATGGAAGTGGAATCATTAAAGATATATCAAAAGGAAAAAGACCTGGAGATGGAAAACCTAGGAAAGAGAACATGAGTCACAGATGCAAACATCACCAACAGAATACAAGAGATAGGAGAGAGAATCACAGCAGCAGAAGGTACAATACAAGACATAGACACAACAGTCAAAGAAAATATAAAAGCAAAAGCTTCTATCTCAAAACATTTACAAAATCCAGGACAACATGAAAAGACCCAATCTGAGAATAACAGGTATACAAGAGAGTGAAGACTCCCCACTCAAAATACCAGCAAACATCTTCAACAAAATTATACCAGAAAACTTTACTAACCTAGAAAAAAAAAATGGCCATAAACATACAAGAAGTCTTCAAAAGACCAAACAGAATGGACAAGAAAATAATTTCCTCTCATCATATAATAATTAAAATAACAAATGCATAGAATAAAGAATATTAAAAGCAATAAGGAAAAATGGTCAAGTAACAAATAAAAGCAGACCTATCAGAAAAAGCATTTTCAACAAATAGTGCGGGTTCAACTGGCTATGTGTATGTAAAAGACACAAGATGATCCACACTTGTCTCCTTGCACAAAGCTCAATTTCAAGTGGATCAAGGATCTCAAAATAAAACCAGAAACACTGAATCTAATAGAAGAGAAAGTGGGAAAGATCCTTGAATACTTGGGCACAAGGGAAATCTTTCTGAACAGAACACCACTGGTTTATGCTTTATGGGCAACAATTGACAAATGGGACATCATAAAATTTTGGTAAAGCAAGAAACACTTAGTCATAAAAAATGCAAATCAAAATGACCCTAAGATTCCACCTCACACCAGTCATAATGCTAAGATCAACAATGCAGATGACCACATGAAGCTCATGAGGAAGGAAGACCAAGTGTGGATGCCTTGGTCCTACTTAGAAGGAGTAAAAAATACTCAAGGGAGCAAATATGGAGACAAAGTGTGGGACAGAAACTGAAGGAGGGCTGTCTGGAGACCATTCCACCTGGGCATCCATCCCACGTACAGTCACCAAAGGTAGACACTGATGTGGATGGCAGAAAGTGCATGCTGACAAGAGCCTGATATAGCTGTCAACTTAGAGTTCTGCAAGAGTCTGACACATTCAGAGGCAGATGCTCACAGCTAACCACTGATCTGATCAAAGGTTTCCCAATGGAAAAATTAGAGAGAAGACTGAAGGAGCAGAAAGGGTTTGTGGCCCCATGAGGAAAGCAACAATACCAACCAACCAGAGCTCCTCAGGGTCTAAGCCACCAGCCTGGGAGTATATAGGGAGGGACCCATGACTCCATCTGTACATGTATGGGAGGATGGCCTTGTTGGGCATAGGTGGGAGAGGAGACCCTTGGTCCCATGAAGGCAGAACACTGAGGGGGGGGATTCGAGGGTGGAAAGGTGGGAGTGGGGAGGGTAGGTGGCAGCACATTCTCATAGAAGCACGAGGAGGGGAATGGGATAGGAGGTTTCTGGGTGGTCAGGGGAATGGGGGTAAGGGAATAAATTCTGAAATGTAAATATAATATCCAATAAAAATAAATTAATTTATTTAAAAAATGCAGGTGACAGCAGATGATCGTGAGGATGTGGAGAAAGAGGAACACTCCTCCATTGCTGGTGCAACTGCAAGCTAGTAAAACCACTTTGAAAATCAGTCTCACAGTTCCTGAGAAAATTAAAAATAGTTCTACCTGAATATCCAGTTATACATCACCTGGGCATATACCACAAAATGCTCCATCATACAACAAGGGTACATGCTCCTCTATGTTTATAGTAGCCTTATTTATAATTGTCAGACGATGGAAACAATCCAGATGTTCCTGAAAAGAATAATGGATAAAGAAACTATCATCCTGAGTGAGGTAACCCAGACACAAAAGAATACACATGTTATTTATGTGCTAATAAACAGATACTAAACCAAAATCTCACAATGCTTGTGTTACAATCTATAGACCATATGGATCATAGAAGGAAGGAAGACCAGGGGATGGATGCTTCAGTCCTGAATTGAGGGGAGAGTTGGATGATTTTGGAAGATTGAAGTAGAGGGGAACAAGGAAAAGGAGAAAAGTGGAGAAGAAAATAAGGGTGGCAGTATCAGAATCCGAGAGACGTGAGAGACATACAGAAGGTCAGGAAATCAAATAAAAATACGTAGCAGAGGGTATGCAGAAAGAGAGATAGCTACTGGAGGGTCCCAGACAGTAGGGAAACCTGAAGCTTCCAGCACATAACAAGATTGACTTTAGGGGAAATTGAACCATTGGAGACCACCTCCAGTAGTTAGGGATGGCTCCTGGTCAAGAGATGGGGCCACCCACTCATCTCAAAGGTTTTTTTAACCCAGAAACGACCTTGTCCAATGTAAGAACAGGGACAAAAAGTGGAACAGAGACTGAAGAATGGGCCAACCAGTGTGTCTATATATCATGTCTGCAGACACCAAACCCAACACTGTTGCCATTGTCAAGAAGCACTTGTAACAGGAACCAATTGTGGCAGTTCTTTGCAAGGTTCTACCAAAAACTGACCAAACCAGATGTGGAGGCTTGGAGCCAACCATCAGACTGAACTCAGAGAAACTATTGGAGGAGACATCCGAAGGACTAGAAGAACAGAAGAGGATTGCAACCCAATTGGAAGAACAACATAGGCTGCCCTGACCATCCAGTTCTCCCAGAGACCACCAATCAAAGAGTAGAGATATCTGTAACTCCAAATATATGTGTAGCATAGGATGACCTTGCCAAGAGCAACAGGAGGGGATGCCCTTGATATCAGTGAGGTTTGATGTGCCCGTGTAGCTGCATGCTGGATCAGTGTGATGGGAGAGTGTAGGTGAGTGGAGGAGCACTCTCATACAGGCAAAAGAAGGTGGGAGGGCAGATGTGCAATGGGGGTTAGGTGGAGGGGGTAACTGGGAAATGGGATATTATTTGAGATGTAAATGAATGAAACTATTAATAATAATAATAATTGTAAGAAAGACAAATGTATTCTTAACAAAATAAAAGAGAAATGTCCCAAGCCCCTCCGTGTCCCCTTCGCCCATGAAAGATACACGAGAGGCAGTGTTCAGGTGGTTACCACAGAGAGGCTTTATTCTTGTATAAGCAGAAGCAGAAAGACACAAAGCCCGGAAAAGGCAATGCTTATATACAAACTAGAGTGACGTGTTCACTTCTGATTGGCTGTTCACTCATTACCCATAATATGCCCTGGGATGGGCAGTGACATTGGCGAGATTTTTGCCTTTTGCACCTGCACAGTCAGTTGTTTACTAGTGGGAGGACAGGATGCACGCGCCATCTTGTAATGGCGAATGTTGTCACACTCACTGCGGCTCCTAACATCTCCCCCTATCTATATATTAAAGATGGAACAGCCTATTGACTATCAAGCGTGGCACCAACTCAGTGAGGGAAAGCAGAGGCCTGATCCCCTGTGCAAAATGAGATATTGTAATGGGTTTCTTCTCTCGTAGTCATGCAACGAGGAATACTTCCCATACCCATCTCCATGACTTTTGGTGGGGAAAGGGAACCTCCACCCTGGGGCACCACCAGGGGAGGTTTCTTGGCATCAAACGTTTGTGCAATCAGGCATACTTTTGGGAAATCTATCCACACTCATGGAACATTCCCTGTCGAGTACCCACTCGTAACACCTCTAAATATTCAGGTACCACAGTTATTCAGGCAAGGGCTGGATAGACTTAGACCTCTCATTGACCCAGTGCAATGGGCTGAACCCTTGGGGTGCATCGACTGAGGGTCTCAGTCATCAGCTACTTTCTTAGCCTAGATAGCCAAATTTCAGGGGAGGATGCTTGCTCAAGGCTACGAGTGCTTGAGTGATAGAGACCTTGTCACATTTTTGTTGGGCTCTGAGCTTACAGATCAACCATAACATGAACACTAATCCACAACATAGGGCTGCACCAAACAGACTTATCCCCACCCTTTAAGAAAGAAGGAAAAGGCAGAGGTAAGCCAAGAAGTAAAATCGCCAGGGGTAACGGGGTCCACTCGTGTTCTGTCAAGGCTCAAAATCCGGATCTGCAATTGTTGCTGCACCTGGTCCAACTCCCTAGTCCACTTCCCTTGTAAATAAGCAGAAAGATTATGGCTTTGAACAAATGTATCATTTATAAATCTCAGAGGTGTAATACCTAGATGTGGGGTTGCTGACACGCAGCTCATTTGAACCACATCTGTGAGTTTTTCTACATGGACTTGGAGCAAATCAACTCTCTGATTGACCAACAGAATGTCTGATGCCAGGTGTGCATACACTTTCTGTAGAGTGGTCAAAGCCTCAGAAGTCCTTTCTGAAATCTGATTAACAACAGTAGCTGCTGTAACTTGATTAGCCATGGCTGTGCCGGCTGTCACAGCTTCAGCTGCAGAGATGGTAATAGCAGTGATAATGGCTGCAGTTATATCAAAATCTCTCTTCTGTCAAAATAAAGTCAAGGTCCCAGATGTCTGAACAGGGATAGGAATCCATAGTGGTATACTGGCTATTAGGGCCTGCTTATAGACAAGAGCAGACCAGCACTAGGACATAAAGCAAGTTACATTGGTACAAGTTAGCAGAAGCAGCACCTTTTAAGAAGGCAAGGGCATAGGTTTTGGAAAAGCAGATAGGATAGCCATCTAAATTCACTATATATACTAGGAACCCAATTTAGGAGAGTCCAAGTGAGAACTGAAAGTGTCTGCAGATGAATCCTTCAGGGGTCATTTTCAGGAACAGTGAACCGCTGAGTCAGTTGCTCTGGCAGCCAAAATGGGTTGTCTTCTTCCTGTGGAAAAACACAAACCACTCCCCTGGATCTTATTAAAATAGGATCCGGGCCTTTCCATTGACCAGTCAAAACATCTTTCCATTTTATCATTTCTATTGTCCTAGTTGGTTCCAGGCAATGGCGATCAGCCGCTGTGTTGCCCTGACTGTGCAAATTAAAAAAAAATTAAGAGTAAAAAGTGCCAGAGAGACAAAAACCCATAGCACCGTGGGCAGAGCTTCCTCAACTTCTCCTTATTGTTTTATCAAATAAGTTTTAAGGGTACGATGAGCACGCTCAATGATGCCCTGTCCCTGAGGGTTGTAAGGAAGACCCGTCAGGTGTGTCACCTCCATTTGGCGACAAAATTGTCCAAACTTTTGAGAAGTGTAGGCTGGTCCATTGTCAGTTTTAAGGATTTTAGGCTTTCCCCAGGCACTCCAAGCCTCGAGACAATATTGAATAACATGGGCCGCCTTTTCTCCCGTCAATGGAGAGGCGAACATAACTCCAGAACAGGTATCAATGGAGACATGCAAATATTGTAATTTGCCAAAGGATGGGATGTGAGTAACATCCATTTGCCAGATCTGTAATGGCCTAATTCCCCGATGGTTAATTCCGGTATGGGGAACAGGTAGGAATTGACAGCAGTTTTGGCATTGAGTCACGATATCTCTAGCCTCTTTTCTAGTGATGTTAAATCAGCATCGTAGTGTCTCAGCTGTCACATGAAACCTTTTATGAAAGGCTTTAGCCAAATCCAATTTTGGCGAAAGGGCAATTACAATCAACTTTGTGGCTCGATCTGCCAGGTCATTTCCATGGGACATAGGTCCCGGTAAGCCTGAGTGAGCCCTAATATGAGTTATAAAGACAGGGAATGAAAATCCTACCCGCTGCCTAGGTCATTCGGGCCACAAAGTCAGAGAAAGACTCATTAGATGTCTGAATTATCTTGGACAAATAAAGGTTACTGCCTTCCTTCCTAGGGAGGGACTTCCATGCCTTTATTGCAGCTGATGCTATCTGTGCATAGACCTGGCAGGGATGAGCAGTCTGGTCGTTCTCGTGTATGCCAAGTCCAGCCAGCATGTCAAAAGTCCATAATTGTTGTCTCTCAGTGTTTGCATTAATCCTGGCTTGTGCTTGTAGTGCCTCGTGCCACAAGGCCTTCCACTCTAGGTATTGGCCCATATTGTTAAGTACCGCCTTCACTGTGTCCTGCCAGTCTCCTGGCGTCATAGCAGCTGTACTTAATCTCTCCACTTGGGATATAGTAAAATTAGCCCCAATTCCATATGCACGTACTGCCTCAGCTAATTCTTTGACCTGTCTATACTCTACTGGGGCATGGACACGAGCGCCTTCTGCCACTTCAAAGACCGGAAATGCAAGCTGTAGCTGTCTCCTATCTCCTGGGCTGAGAAATGAATTAGAGGCATAGGCCGGAGTCAAGGGCGGGGCCGAGGAATTCAAGGTCTTTCTTAGTCTTATTCCAGAACAGCTTCCAGAAAAGGGTTTGTCTGAACACAGGAATAATCAACATTCAGAATAGGTCATGAATGGCAGGGAGCCTTTAGGCATAAGGGTCTGAGGAAAGAATATTTAGCATATGATAGTTAACAGATCCCATGGGAAAATTTCCAATGGCAGACATGAGCAAAGAGCAAGGTAAGCTCATTCTATCTATAGACATGGAACTTGGGCTGTTAGACAGAATGTTATTTTGAGGCAAGACTGACCAAAAGTTTCTCTAAAACAGGACATAATGTACAATGTGTGGGCCCACTCAGATACCCAAAACAGGATGTAGAGCTTACAATAGAAGTCAAAGGGTGGTCAAAATGTAGGAATAGTCAAAGCCACAGTATCCAGATGGATCAGGTCAGAGAATAACTGTATAGGATGTAGAACACTTTAGATGGTAACTTAACTTCTTAATTGTCTCCCTAGAAAAACATGCAGATTCCTATGCTTCTTCCTATGCAACTATCCAACTTTAGTAGTACATAAACACATGGACATAACCTTAAATTTTTATGTCTGCTTACAGTGTTCTAAATTTTGGATAAATTGAGCTTCTGAGAAAATCACTCACCTTTGCTGGAAGTGTTCACCCTGGTAGATGCTCAGGAGAAGTGGTAAAAAAAAGGGTGGAGAAACATTAGTCACATGTCTACAAGTGTCAGGGTCCCAGCTGCTTAGCTTGGCTGGCTCTTTTTCTAAACTTGATTTTCTTGCTTCTTTATTTCATCTAGTTCCATTCCCCTTGCCTTATCTACTCCCTTCTTCTTCCCCATCAACTCCCTCTGTTCTTTCTCTGCTCTTTATTCTGGCTGCAATCTCATCTTTCCTATTTTCTTTTTATCAACTTAATAAACCAAGCCTAAAACAGAGTCACAGTAAATCTGTGGAAAATCCCATAAAAACTATGTTTTCTCATAGCCCACTGGAACCTTTCTGGAACTCTTGGAGACACACAACAGGAGACTCCTCTTGCCATCAGACAAAGCATGCAAGCTATCACTGTGGATTTCCCCAGAAGAGAAATTAGTGTAGCGGAGATTTCCTCAGGTCTAGAGATTTTTACCAAGGCAGAGAGGGCATGAACAAACTGGACCTATATGCTCTAGAAGAAGCCCTATGAGAAACATCTCCGAAACTCAGAAGCTATGAAGTGTGAAGTACAAGCATGAAGTGAATGAGAAAATCCCTTGATTCAAGGATGTTTCAAAGTGGTGACCCGAATCGTGGATAATGAAGTTGATAATGCCTCTTTAAGCAAATCAGAACCCAAAAGCTTGCAGCATCAAGTCCAAGTAGAAGACAATTTTGTATGGCTTGTCTTGTGGAGATACTAGCAAACATATTCACCCCAAATAGGAAACCAACAGCCAACCAAGATTCAACTTGCCAAATGAATGAGCTTATTGAGCTTATTTAAAAAGTATGGGCAAAGGATTATTTACAGGAGCATAGATGATTCAAAAGTAGTTTTGCCAACAGAAAGCCACTCCAGAAGGATATATACAAAAATTGGATCATTGGTGCTACTGACTTACTTACAGGCAACTTTGTTGGTAGGAAAATCTTCTTTTCAGCAATTGTTACTGCTCATAAAACCTTGAAAAGAGGGCTTCTTAATATTGTAAGATTCAGGAACATTTTGAAACTTGCGAGTCATTTAGTCCTTGAATCTTTAACCATTACTTACTTTCTAAATTTTTATAAGCCTCACTTCTGGATGGATGAAATAGTCCAGTTCAGAGAGAATTTATACAAAACAGACCCCAGTTGGCATAGTACAGCACTGAAAAAAAAATCTGTAATCACAAAGTTTCAAAAATATGGTTTCCTAAATAAGTAATATCATATGACATAATAACACAAATGGAAGAACTCTAACTAGGCACTTACTTACAGGCACAACAACCACAGCTTGTTGAAGAGCTATAAGCAATTAATGGCTATTGCAAGAGGCATTCAATCTTCTCTAAAAACAATCTCCCTGATAGATTTTTCAAACCCAAAAAGTTGGCCCTATACACATACATAAATACTAAATGGAGTCAGCATTTTGTATTTGTGTGTGTGTATGTGTGTGCATCTGTGTGTGTGTGTGTATGTGTGTGTATATGTGTGTGTGTGTGTATGTGTGTTTGTGTTTGAAAGAAGTTTTAGGATAAGGCAGAGCTGAAAGTGCAAAAGAAAAATGTAGAAATTTAATAAATATGCATCTCTTGTATGAAATTCTCAAGAAAAATCTAGTCATGTCCACCTCCAAAATTGACACATCCATTTTCAGGCCAGTCATCAAAAGCACCTAGAATTACAGTGTTAAAGAAAATAAGTCTTACTTCATAAAATATCAAAAAAGAATACTACCACAAGAAGATGAATCATTTTGTATGTTGATATATTTATTTACTTAATATGCTTATTTACTGTACTTGATAGGAAGACAGTCTTATTACCATAGGCCTTTCCCACCAAAGATGTGAGGGTTCATGACTGCAAGAGTCCTACTTCCAGAGCCTCTGATTCTCATTTAATACTGCTTCATGTAGCTCTCACTCCAGGTGATGCTGGGAATAGTTTCTTCCTATGTATGTGTAATGGCTTTATGGCTATACATTCATGATGTTAGTGTCAGAAAGTCAGAGTTATCAGATTGAATTTCATATAAATTGAAATCCAATCATCCTTCTTAGTCAAGAAGCAAGATATTAAGAGAGTTTTAATAGTTAAAAATAAGGCTGTCTTTGTAACTCTACTGGTCTACTTGCCTAGTGTTCATAAAACCCTGAGTTCCATCTTCAGTACTGCATATACTGGTTGTGGTGATGTTTACCCAGATTCCAGCACATTTGAGACTGAAAATTGAAAGATAAGAATTTAAGGTCATCCTCAGGTATATTTTAAATTTGAAGACAGCCTGAAAATGTATAAGACTATCTCTCAAAAAAGTAAACTAAGAAGAAAAGAAGTTAATGTGGCTAATGTATACCTCAGTTGTAAGATACTGGCAAGCATTCAGAAGACTTTAGGTTTAATCGTCAGAGCCATAAATAAATTAATATGTGGTCTTTACATAACTTGTCCCTAATTACAATATTTTTAAAAATGGGCTCTCAAGGAACGACACCATTGTGGGAGGGGCTTTTGCCTCTCCTTCAGTTTCCATAATAGATTTATTAGATGTGTGTGAATCTCTCCAACACTAATGAATATCACAACCACATCCTAACACTATCCACTTTAGTGTTTTTAATTCTGTCCTGCAAATCCCCCCCCCCAAAAAAAAACCCACAATAAAAGAGGAAAAATGAATTGAATATGCTGGAGTGTGGAAGGTCCTTCTGCTTCTGGCTAACCAAATCCTGGAACAAGCTTTTGTTGGTCCCAAAAGCAAGTACTAGTAAATCAGACAATCATCTGTGTAACACAGCAGGCTCTCAGGAGAGCATCTATGACCCATTTATCTGGCCTACCCAGAGCTGAGTTGGTGCAGGAAGAATTGCAGAATTTTTAGAAGAGTGTATTTCTGGGGATTTTGTTTTGTTCGATTTTGATTTTCTTATACAATGCATCCCAGACTCAGTTTTCATTCCTTCCACTCCTTCTTGTTCTGTCCCATGTTCCCTCTCCCCACAGATCTACTCCTCCTCTGTTTCTCTTCAGAAAATAGCAGGACTCCCAGGAAAATCAACTGAATGAGACTAGATGCAAACTCTATCATGGTTGGGTAATGCAACATAGTAGAAGAAAAAAAAAATGAGAACTATGAGCATGAAAAAGAGTCAGAGCCAGCACCTGCTCCATGATTAGAAATCCCACAGGAACATCAAGACACATAACCATAATGTATATGCAAGGGAATCCAGTGCAGACCCAACAGGCTGCATGATAACCACTTCAGTTTTTGTGAGCCCTGATGAGTTCTGCATAGATGACTCTGTGATCCAGTAATGTTCTCTTAGTTTTCATGATTCCTCTGCCTCTTACAACTCTTCATTTCCCAGAAGAAGATAATTCTAGGCTATTTCATTCATTTTTTTGTGTTTAAATAGGATATATTAACCTGTAAAATTTTGGATGTTTTTATTATCACTTGAAAACATCATTATCTACAACCTTTAAAAAAAGTGGTTAAAATGTGTCTGAAGAAATTATTACAATAAGTGGTATTAAATGTGTTTGTAGAAAATGAACTTTGATTATCTCTTCTAAGCCCTTTTGTCCTAATCCAGAGAAGCACCTGTGTGGTGCTCAAGAATGGGATCTGAAAGCAGTGATTCAGAAATTTCCCACTTCATTAAGGTACAGTTTAAATGTGGTATGTGCAGCATTTATGGATGGCAAAGTTAGGGTTTGTGTAGAATCCAATGAACTCTGCTTCAAGATATTTATAAATGCAATTGATAGTTCTGTAAACATAGACAATTATTTTCAAATTCTTTAAGGATATGTCAACAGCACTTTGAATAGAGAATTTAGAAAGATATTTTACTTTATTTACTTCCCACTAGTAAGTTCCTTCTGAATCCCTATAGCCAAAGAATCCCCACTGCTCTCAGAGTAAAGCCTCAAAGAATTGTGGAATTATATAAAAGCTACCTACTTTGGGGATGGGGTGATAGCTCAGTCTTTAAAGTGACTGCCACATAAGCAGGAGGACAACAGTTTGGATTACCAGCACTCATGTAAAAAGAAAAATAAAACCTGGGAATAGTACCATGTGTACAATTCCACCACCAAGGATCAGAGCAATATACCAAAGGAATCGATGAGATCTGGGTTCAGTGAAGGACTGTGAGTGTGAAGAAATTTTCATCTCTGTATTTCCAGTGCTTAGCAATGTAGCTGACAGACATTAGGTTATAGAAACTTTTAAATGAATGAGTGAGTGAGCATGCACCCTAAAGTTTGGTTTCCCTGTCTGGAGAATAAGAATTGTAATTATAATCCGAACCCTACAAACCTCAGAGTTTGGTAACCCTCCAGAAGTACTACAAGCCTACTCAATATCATATTGCCTTATCAAAAATTTCAACTCTATTCAGAGTTCATCTCACATTCTTCTTTGAACTGTTTTCCATATTGTGATATATTCACAGAGAATCTGTCCTTGCTGGTACACTTGATGTTTCTAGGCAGGAGCTGGAGATGTTGCTTTTTCTAATAACATACTCTAGGTTGATGCTGAGGGGTGTTGTTGAATACATTCTGGAGAACACACCCTGAAGTTATCTCTCTGAACTCAAATTCTGTTGATCCTTGATGATATGCATCTGGAGACCTTGGCAGCTCTAAGATTTTGTAGAAACTCACTTGGGCTCACAAGGCAGTGTTAAGAAAATTATCTAAATGTCTTAATTTACAACTGTTAGGTGAGTGAAAGAGGAAATATAAGGCATAAAAAATAAACACAAACTTTGCCAGGTCAGGCCAGGCCAGGGATTGCTGGAATGTAGTGGGGAGCTTTCCTGGTGAGTGATATTTGCTGTGGAGAGGGATGCATAGAGCTAAGCCTGTTAGCATATTAACTTCTCATCCTTAATTCCTGCTCCCTTCAACTGTAAAAGAGTTCAGTGCTCCCTAGTGGCTACTGGAAGAGTTTGTCAAGATGAGAAATGCACTTAGAAACATTTTATATCTCTGTAAAAAATTGTTCTAGACACAAAGATGTTCAAGCACTCCTCAGACACTTTGTGCTGCTCTTATCCAGGTCTTGTAAATACTTGCCCAACTCGTCATGTTACCTTTTTTCTGATCAAAGCAGGTTGTACAAGACCTTCCTCAAAGCAAGAGATGCCTGAATATATTGCTCATCTTCAGCAGAAAATGAAGTGATTCCAGTCTTATGCATCTTTATCAAAAGTGGGAAAGTTAGATGAGTTTGTCAACATATATATTATTATAATTTAAGGCAATTCAGTAAGAACCACACATATTTGAGCATGTACCTTGTTTATATTAGAAGAAGAGAAAATGCTGTTACCTTGTGTTTTAAGACAGTGTTATTTAATGGATCCTGGAGCTGGCTAATTAGGGACAAATGACAGAAATCACCTCAGCTCTTACCAGTTGCTTTGCAAACACATGTTCTCATGAACAGTTTCTTTATACAGATACTATCTTTCAAACAACAGCTCTTCTCAATTAAGTAGCACATGCTTCCCCAACTGAGCTGTCTCCCCAACTCATGCCTTTCATTTTGAAAAAGCAGATGAATGCAATTTGAGAAGAAACATTATCAGTTTATTGAAGGGAGTAGCAGTGTACATCAACATGACTATTACCTTGGTTGGTAATGTACTCCAGAAGAGGAAATGAAATCCTCTAAGCCCTAATGTAAATGAGCTGATTGATGGATCATATTTTATAAGCTAGGGCCACATGCATACACCCATAACCAGTGTCTACATGCCAGCTTTCTTAGAACCTCAGAGGGAACCATCACAGAAATGTCATCATGGAGAAGAGGCATCTACACAGTGAGTCTATTAGTTTTATTCTTCATTGCTATGACAAAGAACCTGAGGAAAACAATTTAACAAAAGTCATGTTTTGGATCAGAGCTTGAATATATGGTCCACTAATGATAAGGAAGTCATAGTGACAGAAGCCAGAAGTTGCCGGCCACATTACATCCAGTCAGGAAATACAGACTAAAGAATGTTGGTATCTAGCTCACTAACTCAATTTTGTCTGCAAGAGTCTGTATAAAGTGTGTGAATGTGTAGACAAACTAAAATGGATATAAGTTCACATGTTTGAGCCTCCATATAGAACACGTAAGCTGGTATGAGTACCTTCCTTGATCAAACTCAATGTTATATACTGAAGCAAGCACTCTTCTTTAAACCCAGTGTTTATTAGTTTGGATAATGTAGCTTGCTAGCATTCTCCAAGCACCTCTGTCTCCACCTCCATATGCCAAGATTACAGATAGGTATCTACAAAACAACCATTTACATGGGGATTGGGAACATGAACCCCTGTCCTCATGCTTGTCTGACCAAAGCTTTATCAACTGACCTATCTTCTCAGCTATTTTTGGAACTCAAAACCTCGTTCTTTTTATGCCTTCTAAGACCAAATGTAATAGAATGGTGGGTTGGCCCTCCTCAGTGGAAACTCCTTCAAATGTCCAGAGATGTGTTTTTATGTTGACTCTATATCCAGTCAAGAAAACAAAGAAAATAAACCATCACAATTCCAGTCCTTGTAAACTTGACAACACAAACAACCACTTTGACTTTAAATAGTAACATTCCACATTTGGGCTAAAACGTCTTGTTTTTCATCTGATAATACAAAATATATTTAGTCTGTGATAAAAATCCTTATAGACTATAATAGTCACAATATTGCTCAAATGTCCAAAGCATTCAGAAACTCAAAACAAACTTAATTATTTTACGCCCCTGTGAAATTAAAAAAAAATAATAATAATGGGTTAAATAGTTCTAATGAAAATAAACATTTTAATTACAAAGGTAAGAAGTCGGAGAATAAGAAAAAAATAAAGTTGAGAAAAATATTTAACCAAATCACTAATAAGGAAAGGATTTACTTTGACTTACCCTTTAGGGTTGTGGTCCATTATGGCTGCAAATCCATAGAAACAGGAAGAGGAATCATCTGTTCACATTACATCCACACTCAGGAAGTGAAAAGGCATGAATATTTCATTACAGCTCACTTCTCTTTGTTCAGTTTGAGCCTTCAGCACAGGGAAAGGGTAACTATATTGAAGGTAGGTGTTTCTACATTGTTTTACTGAATCTATACACTTCCTCACATACATGCCGTGGATTTTATCTCCGATGTGATTCTAGATCCAGTCAACTGAACAGTCATAGTACTAATCACAGTGAATGCTTACTATCTGTACCTCAGAGACACACTGTGGTGTTGGGCTGTATCTTGTGTGTGGGTATGGGTCCTGTGGGTTGAGTTGTGGGACCCACATCTGCTGCCTGCAAGAGGCTAGGGCCACAGCTCAGAGAATCCGAGGCTCTGCAATTTGACTATGTTTACTCTATGCTGGCCAGACATCAGGCTGTGAGAAGCTGCAAGACTCTTCTCTGGGGATGGAGGGAACACAGCTGGAGGTCCCATGGGGGCTGGAGCTCTTGGGTTGGGGATCCCCAGGCCAAGGTGGCCAAGAACTGATTGGTTCTCGGGCCCTTGGGCTTTCAGGTGCCTCTGAGAGGCTGTGGAAAGTCCGAGACACGGGAGATGGTACAGGGTGGATTGACCCTTAGCCAAAGTGGGGAAGGGGAGAAGCTCTTGGTCAAGGTGACTTGCTTGGCGGGTCAAGGCTGGCTTGGCTTGCTTGCTTGCTTGAGTTGGCTGCCTCCATGTCTGGAAGTGTAGAGAGGTCACTGGCAGGAGATTAGATGTTGGCTCTTTAGTTAAAGACCTTTTCTATGGTTCCCCACAGCAGTCCCCCAAAAAGAGAGATAGTCCATGGTCTTAAGATATAGTATTAAGATATTTATTATCATAAAGGAAAATGGATCAAGCTATATCGCAGTATTTTCAGGGTGGGCTTGAGGCTAAATACCTTTTGCAAAGAGGAAGGGTCTGGAAAGAAATGCTCAATTGGCTAAACCCTCTGGCCTTTAGGTATCTCATTAATATTCAAGATCTATCTTGAAGCTCTGTGGCCTGTAGTCTTGCCCTCTACCCGTGGAGGGGCTAGGAGGGGCATTGTCCTACATGACTGATGGCCACAGACCGCTCTGTGGGGGGCAGTAGCTATGTGAAAGATGCCAGGGATCCAGGAGCAAGGCTAAACTCCCACCATTCCTGAGGGTCTCCAGGATTCAAAGCCTGTTTGAACAGGTACCCAGCTGCCTCCCAAAGCCTCAGAACTCCTCCTTTTACATTTTTTTAAAGAGAGGTGTCACTAGAGTATGTCATTTGTAGTGAAAATTTTGGATGAGATGGATGCATCAGACAACACTACACAGGCTATATGGGGTAGCATAATTAAGTCACAGAGTAAGGAGATTGATGGGGTATTGGGAAGGCAAGAGATCATTAAACTAATGAATTGTTTCACAGGCTGTACAGTTTGAGGGTAATAATATCTGATTAATCTAGATAGACATTATGTTTTCCTTACTAGCATGTAACTTTGCCCAATCAGTAACCATTTGACTTTGGCAAGAAAGTTCATCTGCAACTGGAAGGTCCTCTATAGGACTCAGTGTGTGTCTCTGGATCTCAGCATGTGTCTCGGGACTCTTCAGTCAGATGAGATGTCTGGAGGAAGGCAGCTTGTTGTCCCATTCAGGTTCTAGGAGATGGGATTGTCTCTGCTGGATTTGTGGGAGCAGCACTGTCCTTTTTCTTTGTTTGGAAAACCTATAGGGTGATTAAAACAGGGAAGCAGAAGCCTAGCAGGGGGATGTCTGCAAAGGGTGGGTAGCAAGCATTAAGCTCCTTGGGAGCACATCTCTCCCAAGGATGTGCCTTGGGATCTTCCTTGGTCTGCCTTTATGATACTAAAAAAGCAAAGATGTTTGAGAAATTTAGTCTTGGAAGGCACCTTTGAGTCTGCTTTGGATGGCTAAGAAAGAAATCATGTTAATTATGTATCTGGGATAGGCAGCAACAGTTTGTCTGTAAAAGAAAGCTGGTTGTTAATTCCAGGTGGAATAATGGTGATCAGCATAGTTGATTTGACCTGTGAAATTAGGTAAGATGAACATTGAAACTTTAAAAAAATATCAAAAAGTTTAAAAAAACTTTTTGGTTGAAAAGCACAAACATTGTTTCAGGTATTTCAGTTAGGGAAGACAAGCATTTAAAAACGTGAGTTAAGGGTCTCAGGTGTGCTTCTCTATTGTCTTTGGCAGGTTTAGATGCAATGGTTGAAGGGCCTGCTCTCCCTCCTGGTGGCTGTGTGATCTAGCAGAGACGTATTCCTGTATTCTATTTGTTTTTTTCTTAGCCAGTAAATCTTAAATTTACAGCAGAAGGAGAAGAAAGGCCAACCTTGAAGAAAAGATTAAAGGAAAAAGCATAAAGGCTTAATAGGACAGTCAGAGCCAGAAGGAGTGAAAAGTTGTGCAAAAGATTTGACTCATTGCCAAGGCATGTGTGAGCTGGGAACTAGTGCTTGGAGACAATGCTCCTAAAAGCAATCTGTCCAGGCCTGGCCTGGGGCTCTTAGCTTCAAGAAAGAAACTGTCTCAAAAGGAAAAGAAAAAGGCTCACACAAAGGAAGGGGTCCTAGAATGAGGGTCAGGGCAGGCATTGTGACCTGAAAGGCAGCTGTTAGCTATATAAGAGCCTTTGCTATATGGCTGGGGGAGGGTTAACAAGTGGAGGCTAGCCAAAATATGATTGGAGACTGTAGCTAGAGTCAAATAGAAGAAGCTGGCCAAGAACACATGAAGAAAGAGAGGAAAAGAGAGAATGGGAGAAAGAGAGAGAGAGAGGCCTAGTCTTTTGAACTAGTCTGGAAGTTACTCACTGTCCTTGAGTTCTGTGGAGTGGGTCTGGGTAAAGACTTAGGTTAGTTAGTAGTCCTGGTACCATTGCAATGATGCTTTACCTACAGCCTCACAGACACACTGGTAGAAGCAACCTCAGGACCTGCCCACATAAAAGAAAACTTTTCACTCTGACTTACTGTCTGCCTGACACATCATTTCCAAATGGATAAGGAGAATGATGTGTCAGGCAGAGAGTAATGCCTATCCTTGACTTTCATTTCTGTACCACATCAACTTTCAGAGCCATCTTTGTCTGATATTATGTCTCCTCATCATTGATATACTCAGACTCCAGAACTGAAACCACAGTGTAGCCTAGGTGTAGGAGTCTCTTACTTGGTACAAAGCTTCTCCACTGAGTGGCTAGGAAAATAGCTTATTCATTAAAGTACTTGTCACACAATCAATGGGACCTGGATGTGATTCCTAGGGCTCATGTTAAAAAAACAAAAACAAACCAACCAAACAAAAAAAACTATGAGTATGGTGTCAAGTACTTATAATCATAGACAAAGGGAGACACAGCTAGGCAAATATTTAGGAATCACTAGCCAGCAAGCTTAGATAAATCAGTAGGTGCTCTGTAAGGGCAAAGAGAGACTTTCTCAAAATAAAGAAAAATGATGGATGCTTCATGTGAGGTAATTAATTAATTAAAGGTTCACCTGTATTATCCACATTTATGTGCACACATGTGCAGAGGCATGTGTGTGAGTGTGTGTGTGTGTGTGTGTGTGTGTGTGTGTGTGTGTGTGTGTAACACATACTCCAATAAGTTTATCTTGGTTTCTTAGAAGACTTGACAGTGACTATTGTGTAGCCCCCATAGGCATTTATGTTTAAATACTTTATCCTCAGTAAATGAACAGTTTAGAGAGGATACAGAGTGGTGTCCATATTATAGAAGTTGGTTGACACTGGGGGTGGGTTTTGAGTTTCAAAAGCTTACATATGACCCAGTCTCTTTTTCCCTCTCTGCCATCATCATGGAATCAGCTATAAGCTCTCAGCTACTACTCCAGGACCATGCCTGTCAGCCTGCTTCCATACTCCTCACCATAATGATCATGGACTAACAACCTTCTGAAGCAGTGAGAAAGCACCTGATTAAATGCCTTATTCTTATAAGCTGTTTGTCATAATGTTTCTTCATAGCAATACAAATGTTGCCAAGACACTGGCATACAGCCCTTTCTACTTTCTGTATATAAGGACAAATTTGGACTTTTCTTAGTATAGTGTAGTGGTTCTCAACCTTCCTAATACTTTCTCTTTTTAATACAGTTCCTCATTTATGGTGAAGATTTTTTAAATGTTTATGCTTTAATTTTAATTGTGGAATATTGGGCTGCTTTAGATTTCCACAGCAGCTAACTATGATTTGTCTCATGCTCTGGCAGGGACATAATTCTGCCAGCTGAAGATAGTTTACATTTGGAATTTTCTGGATTCTTAGGAGGTTATAAAAATGTCAGAACCCTAAAAAGCTATCTATGGTAGCTGCTGCTACCCCTGCTGTTGGTCCAACCATTGTTGGTCCCTGCTGTTCTTGGTTTCTGTTTTTGTTTTTTCAGCTTTTTCAGGATTCTTAGCTTGTTGTTTATTTTTTTTTACTGGATTGGGGTATGAAGATAATCATGATGAAGAAGACTGGAGTTGCCCCTGGAATTTAACACTCCTAATCATTAGGAAATTGTCTAAGGAGAGCTCAGCCTTCTTTCTACTATAACCTGCTTTCTCACAGATCTAACATTTGGGGAGTTGGAAAGGACTTGTGTAGAAAAGGGCGGTAGGTAAAAGACCCAAATAAATGAAACAAAACTATGGTTACACACATGTAATGATGATCCTATACAATAAAATTATTTTTCTCAGTACTCCATAACTGTAAATTTGCTTTTTTTATGAATCACAATGTAAATATTTTTTGGAGTAGAGGTTTTCCAAATAGGTTGTGACTCAAAGGTGAGAACTACTGGTATAAGTAATTTTTGTAAATATTGCTGAGTTAATTTGTAATCACTATATTAAAAATCCATGGCCATATAGTTATATTACCACCTAAATATTTAAGGTAAAAATATTAATCTGAAATAACCATCTATTATAATTCAGAAATAGTGAGCCCAGATGCTAAGAACATCCATATTGTTCCAATGGTAAACGTTTGTTCTTTTCCAGTATTGAAACAAGGGTGGCACCTGGACTTAATTCTCTTCGTAGTCCAAGAGAAATCAGAGTATAATTGTCTACCCATGGTTAAGGAAAGATGTCCAATTCATCAACCTTGTTAAATCCTGTCAGAGATCATGTGTGTCTTTTTATTCATTGGTTTCATCAGTATTTTGGGTTCTGCTGGAACACATTTCATGCCCAAGAAAATAAACACATCAGCAAGAAAAAGACTTCAGTCAGAAGAGAACTCAGCATTTCTATAAACAAAGCTACTCTAGAAAATCCCATAGAAAATTGCTTTATTTCACAGAAGCAATCAACTTTAATAGCTTTCAAGGAATCTTCAGAAATTTACTAAATTGTAAGAACTTATGTTGACCAGAACATAACCCACATATAAGGAACCAATTACATATCTATTATTTTCTTTCCGTGGAAAATGACTTTCTAAAATAGGAACAATTACAAGACTTTTGTCAATTTAAAATACTTTATTATCACATTGAACTCCAATACTGTCATATCACAGACAGAATGAGAACACCACTGTTATAGAAGAGAGTCTTTAAGTAGAAGCATATTAGAGTTATTACTCTCTAGAGGTTTAAATATCAACATATATTTGTTTATGAATACCATGAAAGCAAAGCATGGTCTGTTTTATATTGTGTTGGATATACTAGATGGTCAATTCCCTTAAGCTCCACCCTAAAGTCAAGGGCTGTTTGTCTGAGAAGCATATTTACTAGATAGTCTTTAAATATGGATCCTATAAAGATTCTTCCAAGGGTAAGATCTCCAGTGAAAGTTGAAGGCAATCAACAGTTGATGCATGCAAGTTGGTTTTGTTTTTTGAAAGAGGAATAGTTTCTTCAACTGTTAAGTGACATCTAGCATAGACCAAATCTTCTATATCTCTATCCTTTATCAAAAACATAGAAAATAATTTTGTTAAGACATGAATAAGTAAGGAAATACATGAATTCAAAACAAGATTGAGAGATGGATCCTTGCATTCATGCATCATGCACAGATGTATAGATACATCAATGAAAGAATAGATGATGAACAAAGGGTTGCATACGTACACAAGTGTATACATAAGCTAAAGCAAGGACTATACCATATATTTAAGGAATTTGATAACCAAATTGAATTATAATTGAAAATGAAATGAAGCAATAGTTTTGAATTTTGTTTTAAAGATAAATGGGAGAGCATCAACTCTTATGAGGACATTTAATGGTAAAGAGGGATTCCCAGAAAACAAACCTTTAATTTGTTAGAGAGTATAGATGGAAATATCTATAAATTTGAATTGAGAAGTGATGGAGAAATGTATACTCTGCAAGATTAACAGCATCTTAAGACAGGTAAATTCTGAGTCCTCACTATATCCCCCACTATATCACTATTCTCAGATATTTATAAACCTAGAAAAGCTTAATAGGGCACTCAAATACATAAAGTTTTCTAACTAGCAGGGCCAATTAACAATAGAAGTGGAAGTCCATGACAACTGTAAGTTAGGGTTATGGGTCTGGAAAGTATTCCAATCTGGAAAGGATTACTAGACCAACTAAAAGTATGGATAAAGGAAATACTTAGCTTTTACCAAAGTATACCCTTCTAGGTTGTTTAACTGTTTCAATCAATAGAATATTGCCTGCAAAAGTTGTTACAACAGCTAGTAGGGAGCTATTTCTGAATGAGGCACCAGTCTAATCACTATTAAATTAACAACACATAAATAGTTGACTACTCTGCATAGAGAAGAGTGACAATGATATGAAAAGTGTCTGCAAATAAAGCAGTTTAATTGATAAAGTAACTTTCAAGTGGCTGCCAAGCTAATTTTATCTGTTTGAATTTTCACACAAAACTCAAATAGGCAAACATCTTGATGAGTAAAGTTGTTGCTAAATTAACTTTAAGGAGAAAGTGTACAACTGCAGTGAATGGGTGGAAATGTAGGAGATAGAAGCAACATCAGAAGATCAGTAGCTCTACTTTTGATTTTTGCTTGTAAAAGACCACCTCAGTTCTTCAGCACCCATAAGATGAAAGCAAAAGGAGGAATGGCTTTACCTACTATATTCATAGAAAGATTTCTATCAGTGGTAATTAGTCTCAGAGTCAAAGGTGTTCCTGCTACATGAGCTTTCAAAGCCAGGCCAAAATAGAAATGTATAGAACTACCCTCGCCTTCCATGAGGTACCTGGGCCTCTGGACTCTGATTGTAAAGTCTAAACAAAAAGTTAGAAAGGTCAACAGTGAGCTAGATTGAGACATTATGGATGGTTGGAGCTTCTTGGTCAGCCAGTCTTGCCAAGGCAGCAAGCTCCATGTTTCAATGAGATACTGTGTCTCAAAAACATAAGGTAGAGTTTGATTAAGGAGAACCCACAATCAAGGTTGACTTCTACACATTCCCTGCTCTCTCTCTCTGTCTCTCTCTCTCTGTGTCTCTCTCTCTCTCTGTCTCTCTCTCTCTCTCTGTCTCTCTCTCTCTGTCTCTGTCTCTCTCTCTCTCTCTCTCTCTCTCTCTCTCTCTCTCTCTCTCACCACAAGCACACACACATGAACACACACACACACAATTGACAGAATGTTGATTGAATTTTGCCTAAGACCAGAATTTTTATGTAAGGTCTGCGAAAAATAGGACACATTGAACTTACATGAAACTTCTATGTGAATAATTTTATTTGGTAGACTGGGAAACCTTCAGTCATCTTGGATGAAGAAACTGAAGCTCAGAAAGGGTATAAAGCTAACAGGCAGAATAACCAGCACCAAATTATAATAAATACTTCCAAAAGTGCTCTGTATGCACTGAGATTCTCCCAGGAGGTACATTAGTACCCTTTAGGGGTTGTTCCACATAGAGCACAACAAGAAAGAAAATAAAAAGTTATTTTTCTTGTTGCTACAACAAAATTCTATCCAGTGGTTTCTTAAAGTAAAAAGGGTGTGTGTGTGTGTGTGTGTGTGTGTGTGTGTGTGTGTGTGTGTGGAATTTAAATATATAGACCATCATGGTGGGGAAGATATGGTTTCTGGAGTATGAGCGTATTAAATCAACATCCAGAAATCAGGGAGATGTGAACGCTGGTACTCAGCTCACTTCTGCCTTTTTATTCAGTCTGGTATGCTATTCTATGTTATGGTGTTGTCATTCTTAGGATATGTTTGCTTATTCAGGTAAACTATTTTGTAAATGCATTCATAGAGGCAGTGAGAGATGCATTTTCATGATGATTCAAAATTCCACAAAGTTTAGAGTGAAGATGAAGTATCAGAGCATGTATCTGGGAGGAAATGTGCCTATGTAGTAGAGAAATCCATTTACCTTTTTGCTTAGTGGCAACATAAGGTGACTTTCTACAAGCTGTACAAACTGCTGTCTATTCACCAGGAGAACTTTGTTATAGAAGGATAAATAATGAAAATGAAGCTATACCCATCTGAGAGTAAAACTACACAGAACAGTTATCTCAAACACATGTAAATCTAGCACAGAGAGATAAGAGACATATCTTAATGCAGTGGATTATAGGTCAATCAAATATAATTTTCTATTTTACAAGATAGGTGTAGCAATCCAGGATTGCTATTCTGAGAATGTAAAGTGCAGAGAATGTGATATGTAAAGAAGAGAAGCAACACTGTGATCCATAGTTCCATGAGAGATAAAAAAGCAGTGGCTTATAGGTCAATCAAATATAATTTTCTATTTTACAAGATAGGTGTAGCAATCCAGGATTGCTATTCTGAGAATGTAAAGTGCAGAGAATGTGATATGTAAAGAAGAGAAGCAACACTGTGATCCATAGTTCCATGAGAGATAAATTTGGGGGACACAAATTACTTTTGCCTACATGAACTGGTGAGTAACATCTATACTACTGTGCTAAGGCAAGGTAGGTTGTATCCTGATAGTATGATACAAAATGCAGACATAAAAATCTCATAAAATATGTTGAGATATAACTGAAATGTACACAAAAGTATTAGGATTAGGAATAAAGACATAGAAATAGCAATGTAAAATACAAGTATACAAAAAAGGTACATTAATTTTTATAATGTTCATTTATACTTATGTAATGTCAAAGCTTACACATCATAAGTTTTTATATTAACTTTTATATTGGCATTCTGAGGAAAAAATGCAATTCCTGGAAGTTTTATTTTTCTTTCTTCTTCAAAATAATAGGGAAGCTCTTGGTATAAACATCATTCAAATTTATCAATCTCATTTCTTCATGTGCAAATATGTGTAGGCTGTGTACATAGACATGGTAGTAAGAACTGGAGTGGACATAGTGGTTCAGAGCACCATTGCTACAGTGACCTTTAGCGGAAGTAGAGTTCAATTGTACTACAGCACTCCTTCTACTCCCCACCCAAACTAAGAGACATGGTAAGGAAGAAAGAGGTTTTCTGATCATTCCCAATTCTTTTCCTGGGACATGAATCACATAGCCCAGGGTAAATGAGTTCTGACCTCATCACCTACTACCTGGACATAACAATTTTCAGTGGTTCAAGGCTTACTTTCTGATTTCTGGTCACCAGCTGTTATGTTTACTATGGACTGTAATCTTGATTGTATCTAGACCCACCAAGGAAACGCAGCTCTGGAAATAGCGGGGAGGCAGGTTCTATGTGGAGCCAGGAATTGATGCAAAAGCAAGAGGAATTTTAATTTCCTCTTAAATTTCAGTTAATTTCTAGAGTGAAAATATTATTGGAAGCCCATCAAAAGTGACTGCTCAGACACAGTTCATAGCTGATTCAAAGTCCCTGGAATTCTAACTGGTTGAATCTACACTTAGGTATTGGTAGATCTCAACAATTGCATGGTAGCATGGTGCCTTCACAGAAGCAAGCAGTTTAACAGAACCTATAATAAACAAATAGAATGAGGGAGTTCTCTACAAGCAACAAGTGAAGAGGTCAGTTCAAGACCTTTGGAAAATTCCCCCAGATGCCTCCCCTCCTGGAAAAAAAAAAGATCATGGAACCTTTGCCTTCTGGAAAAGAAAGGCTAATTAACATTCCTCAGACCACAATGGGGGGAATAGCCCATCAGCCACCTGTGGGTGTGAGGAGGCCCAGAGAATGGGGACACATTCTGCAGGACCAACTTTGGCCACTTCATTCCCTAAAGACCAATCAGTTTAAAAGTCACACTTTTAAACTGCCAATCATATTATTCCTAGTTGCTGTTTTTCTATACTGTACCCTGGATGCTGCATAAAGGTTTGCCAAACAAGCTGCCCAAGTTCACATCTCCTTTTGGTTGCAGGATGACCATAGCATGCTGGAACATTAAAATTCCTCTTGCTTTTGCATCAATTCCTGGCTCCACATTGTTCACTCAGGGGGTCCCTGGTAAGCTAAGTTTACTCAGAATCTTGCACAAGTTTAGCAGAACTATCTAAATCAGCAGGGCCATCTTGATGTTAGGTTTCTAGAATAGAGTTGGAAACCTTTCCATGGCAGTCTCCAAAAGGAGATCAAATTCTAATTAAACCTAAAGTGGTTTCATCCAGAAAACAAGATGGAAGAACCTATGCCCTGTCTTGCCATGTCACGGAAAGACCTTCCCTAACTGTGGCTGTCACCATCTCATACCTGAGTCTTCGCCTTCCCACTTCTGCTTCTTGAATTGCTACCAAATAACCTAGCCACCATTGAACTGTGACCCAAAGATCCCTCCCTTCTTTATATTGCCTTAGTCAGGTATTTGTCACATTAGAAAAGTAACTAATATGACACTTATAACAGAGTGTGTAGTGCAAGATAAGGAGCCACCCCCTAATCAAATCACCTAAAAGACATTTTGAGACCCCAGCCAGAAGCTGTGCATCAAGATGAGGATTGGCCTCTGTTTGTTTGAAACACAGGACAAGTAGCTGAGGAACATATTTAACATATTAATATGGACCTGGCTGCAATGTTCTTCCAACATTCCTCTGTCCCTACCTGTTAAAGGGTATTGCTGGAATATCCTGCTCTCTACTCTGAATTCTCCAGCCTATGGCCTTGGCTCTCTTTCCTCCACAGGCTCTTCTCTATATAATCTAGACATTTTGTTTATTTTTCCCTCCTTTCATACCTTTGGCCACCTGTCTGCTACACTTGGTTTTTCTCTCTCTTTTCACTTTCTCCTTTCCCCACATGGTTCAGGGTCATGACCACTCTGGGGTCTCCCAGATATATCTACCTCTGGCTCTGCTCTTCCATATATCTATAATAAACATTCTACTCTGCCATATCTAGGATCAGTCATGACCTTTCCTTTGTACTTATTTTTTTAATTCACCCTCTATACCAAGAAATTATCTGAGAAGCCACATTCTCATTCTAAGAATAAAACTATCAAAAGCATATGTAGACTTCAATAGTCATAACAGACCTGAAAATTAGTATCATGTAGGTAAAACAGTCCTCGAGGAGTTTGGATATAAACTCCGATATTGCCATTGTCATTTGAGTGACAATAATGAAGACATCTAATATCTCTGGGATATGCTTTACTTGGAATCTCTCGGATTAGAACACATATGCATATTGACATTGTGTAGAAGACTTGGGTGATTCCACCTTGCTTTATTAGCTATGCACCAACTCTCAACATTTCCTTCTGCTCAAGATCCCTGACTTCCTAATATGTGGAAAGTCAGCCAGCTTTCTATCCATTTTCTTTACCACACTGCTCACAGGACTTGATACTCTCTGGCCATATTTCTATCACATTTGCATTGCTGTTTCCATATAACATTTAAGATTTCAGTTCATGATCTCAAACAGTTTCAGTCCATTGTGATGGAAAAAGCAAGTAGACCCACCTAGTTCATGGTACTGAAAAATAGTGGCAGATATTGCTAATGCCACAAGTGTCCAGGAAACCAAGAGAAAGTAGGAACAAGCTCTGGTTGAGTATACCTGCTGACTTACTTCCATCAGGTAGACTTTACCTGCTAAAGATTCTACAGCCTTACAATATCTACTGGCAATCAAACATCTAAAACAAAAGGCAAAAAGACATTCCAGATCCAAATGGCACAATTATCCAATAAGGAAATTAGTATAAAGCACTGCACACAGAATTTGTCATATGAGTGAATAATTAGTAAGTATTAGCTGTTTATTTTCACTCTTCCTCAACATGTAACTATTGAATGGATGAATCAAATAGAAAATACTTTTGAAGTGAAGCATATACTGCCACAAGGAACAGCTTGTGAGCACAGGCCAGCTTCTCAGTGACTGACTGACTTTCCAAGGTCCTTTTCATCCCAATCACTTTCTAATTTGTAGCACTATAAATTACCCAAACGTATTAAAACTGAAAAATATAACTCCTCCAAACAGTTGTCTGTGGAGAAACTGATAGGAAATGGGCAGTCCTCTAAACAAGACGGCCTTCCTACTAAGCCAAAGAGAATTGTCCTGTGTGTATTTGGAAGGGGTATACAGATAACAACCTGTGCTATCTCCTTCATGCAGGTTCTGTGACAGGACAAAGGTTGCTTTGCTTGCACGTTTTTTGTCATGAATCTATTTTTTCAATCTTTAAACACATTACAAAATAAAACTATATATTGAGCTAGGGATGGCTTAGTCAGGGGAGGATGGTCCAGAGTGCTTATGACCCTGAACCATATGGGAAGAGGAGGAAGTGAAAAGAGAGAGAAAAACCAAGTATAACAGACAGGTGGCCAAAGGTGTGAAAATAAAGGAAGATAACCAAAATATCTGGATAATATAGAGAAGAGCCTATGGAGGAAGGGCAACCTATGCCCTTGGCTGAAGAGTTCAGAGTAGAGGGCAGGGTATACCCTATAACAGGTAGAAACTGAGGAATGTTGGGATATACTTCACAAGCATGAGAATCTAAGTTATACTCCCAGAACTCACATCATCAAGATGGACATGGAAACATTCCTGTAGTCCTAGTAGTCTGGGACATCAGAGCCAAGTATATCACTATTGTTTTCTGGCTAGGAAGCCCAGCGGAATCAGCAGCTTCAGATTAAGTGACAGACACCATCTCAAAGTAAGAAATAAAAATATTAGTTGGAAAGTGATTAAAAAATTACATTTAGTTTCAATCTCTGACCTCCACATGTATGTCTATGCTTATCACACACACACATGCACACACACACATATACACACACATCACATTACTTAGTGGCTTGTTGATGAGACTTCTTCTTTGTTGTCTTTCTTCTATGTTTCCACATCCACATATAGGGCAGCAATCATCATTTCAGAATATTCTTTCCCACCTTGGAAGCAGGCATGTCCATCCCTTTCACTCAGTGGATAAGTAAAAGACAGATAGCTTAAAGTGATCTAATAGCAAAGACACAGTGATATTATCAAGTTTCCTTTGAAAACAAGATGGAATTCATATGACAGAAACCAGGAGGGATTACTGAGTGTTGCTGCTTCAGTGACAAGAAGAGTATTGTTTCATATCTCAGAATCCACAGACAGATATAAGAAAGCACAAAGAGCAGAAAGTAGAGCCATAACTAATTGTGGGGAACAAGTAGAGAGAGTTATTTATCACCTAGAGCTTAAATGACATGTCTGGGATACTCAGGGGAACCTTTAAAAATTGTACTTCATTCTGTTTAGGACAACCTTATGAGATTGAGATTATAATGACCAGTTAGCAAACTGCGGCTCTGTAAAGGGTGGGTCCCAACACAAGCACATAGTGAACAATAGGTCATGGTCTTATATTCAGGGTTTTTTCATATAAATACCATGCCCTTGGGACCAGGAGAGCAACACAAAAAGCAAGCATCTCCCAAAAGCTTCAATAGTATGATGAATTCTACACTTAAATTCTCAGAGAAAATATCAAATGTTTGGCGAGTTTCCTTGTTCTGCTGTCTACATTTACAATGCTTTTTGTTTGTTAATTTTCTGACAAATGTGGCAATAATACTGACAAATATAACTTAAAGAAAAAGATATTATTTTTGTTCAAGTTTGAGGATTCAGTTCACTGTGGTGGTGAAGGCATGGCAGCAGGAACTTGAAGCAGCTCTCAAACAGGTTTCACAGTGAGGAAGAAGAGAGTAAATATTGGTTCTCAGCTCACTTTCTCCTTGCTAGTCATCCCAAGATTCTCACATATGGATCTATGACAGCACAGTCATGTTGAATCTTTCCACTTCAATTAACCTAATCTATAAAACCCTTACATGACCAGAGGTTCATCCCATTAGGTGATTCTAGGTCCTGTCAAGTTGACAGACAATAGTAAATATCACATGTATTCAAACAGTATAAGACATCAAATTCGTCCATATAATGATAGTTAAAACATGAGACAATTAAAGATTTTTACCACCTCTCTAGTGCAGTGTTTTTCACCATGTGGGTTAAGACACCTTTGGGGTCATATATCAGATATTTTCATGGCAGTTCACAACAGTAGCAAAGTACAGTTATGAAATAGCAACAAAACTAATTTTATAATTGGTTTACATAAGAAACCACAATATAAAGAACTGTATTAAAGGGTCACAACATTAGGAGGGTTTAGAACAACTGTTCTAAAGCATTGGCCTCCAACTATTGTATTGAAAGCAACTAAGGAAGCCTGTTTGGTGTTCTTTGTAAGTATATAAGACAGACTCCTCTGGAATTGAGATTTCTGAGATCTGACTCTAAAGCACTTCAACCAAATAAGTTTTATCTGATTAGTTTCTAATGTTTTATGTTATACAACTATCTGGGGCTTACTATCTGTTTGGAGTGCAAAAGACAGGATTTTTTTTTATTTTTAGCAAAATAAAATTTCTCTGTCTTTTGCATCTAAGCTACAAAGAAGAAGTCAAATGAGCATAAGCAACCTCATACCTGAGGAACAACTTAGGGTAACCATCAAAATCCAGTTGTCCTCTCCTACTCACAAAAAAGAGTTTACTCATTGAAGTTAGGCAGACTAGAGAAGGACTACAGGCTGGGACCTCAAGTGCTGTATGTTGCTTCCATTATGAGGTATTTAACTACAGATGCAAGATTTACCACACCATCTTCTTCCAATTGAGAATCCTACTTCTTGGATTTTGTTCCATAGATGTCCTGTGTGATAGTGTGACTTTCTTCAGTGCAGAAACATGGAAGACTGTAAAATACAAAGCCTTCTGTTGAGCTACTTCACTCAGAGAGTGAGAGGTAAGTGAATGTTTATTGTGTTGAACTGAAGTACTGAGATGAAAAAAGTGTTGTTACTGTATTGTAGACTAGGTAAAAGTGACTAGCATGTGCCAGAGTGAGGCAGTGTTTTCTTGGAGCAGCAAATTTCAAGACTGCCCTGGCTTTGAATATTTTATAGTCACTGACATGGAAGCAACATAGGCATCTCTGACATCCATCAGGAGAGTTGGTGATATGAATTTATGATTCATTTTGTATATAGAATACAACTGGTTACATTTAAATGTAAGTAGTAACAGCATACACCAAGCTGAATATTTTTTTCTTTCTCTACTTAGGGTGGAATTAGTATATTAGTATCTATCAAGTATTTACTTTGTGCTGGAGATGTTAAGACAACCTTCCTTTTTTTCTTTATATATATTTATCTAACTCTCTATCTACCATCTTTCTTTCTTTCTTTCTTTCTTTCTTTCTTCTATTTTTTTTTTACATAACTGAGAATTGAACCCAGGGCCTAACACAAACTAAGAAAGCACTGTGTACTAAGCTAAATCCACAGGCTTCTTATTTAATTTGAGATAGTATCATATGTAGTTGCTAAGGCTGACCTTGAACTCACACAGTATGCCAGAAAGACTTTGACATTTTGATCCTCATGCCATGACATCCAGAGTACCAGAAATAAGAAATCTTTTCCATCAGACATAGTTATAGTAGTTCTACCTCTACAGTATTCCTGCAAAAATTAGAATAAAAATTAAAAATAATAAATAATTAAAATAATAAAATTATTAAAAATGTACATTGTATTAGATCAACATATATTATTGTAGCCATTAATATACATAACATTTATTGGCAGCTATTTAAAACAAAAATATTAAGGAACTGCACTTGTCATTATACAGTCATGATTTAATGTATCTGTAAGGTCTAAGGCTCACAGATGTGTTAAACAGTACATTTGTTTTATGATGATGACTTAATTTTCTTAATATAATTATTGTAAGTTTTATCAATTGTCCTGCCAATAATATAACTTCATTCTTTGCTATAGCCAAAACAGTTCATATATGTACCTATGTACCACAATTTTTTCTTTATCCAGTCCTATGTAGTTGAATATCTAAGTTGGTTCAAATAACTTAGCTACTGTTAATGCTTATTTTTGAGTATGTACCTAGCTTTGGTTCAAGGATCTCGATGAAAGCAAACCCTCTGCATCTGCCTAACCCAATTACAAAGGCAATTACTCAGAATACTACAAGATGAAACAGCACTGAACTTCTGAATTTGGTCATGAGTTAGAGACTCCTTGGCTCAAATTTGCCTTCCAGTTTGAGCAGTGACACTGTTTTGCCTGACATTCTCTTTCCATATAAACTGCAGATGCTCATCAGCTTTTCTGAGAAGCAGAAACCCTACCATCTGGGTCCAACTTTGACCATATGGCTCTGTTAGAGCTTCCATTCTCCTATGAATCTTGATTACCATTGTTTTCAATCCAGTAAGTCATCTTCAGCTTTAAGTTTTCCTTCAGATGCAATAAGTGTATTATCAGTCTTTTTTCAGCATAAAAACACGTCATGGTCAGTCTATGACACTTAGGATATATAAAAGATTAGAAAATAACTACACACATGCCAGCTCAGGAAAGAACACATGGAAGTGCACACTATAACATATGTGTAGGCTCTACCTGCTTTAGCCTGAGGATACCAACATTGTTGTTGGTTGTCTCATATTCTTTTTGTCTATATGTATGCATGGCAATGATGTGAGCTTACTCTTGTTTTGCTGGCCTTCCATTTGTCAGCGTTCACTGAGATTTATGATCCTTATAAAAACAGCAAGGGCATCTATGACAGCCAAGCCAACTCCTGGCTCATGGGGAATGTTTTCACAGTTCATTTTAAACCTCATTGAATAGCTGCTATAAGTTGTGGTAGTTTGTCCTGATTATAGTTTTGGTTTGAAGAGGTATGACCTCCATAGACTCATGTGTTTGAAGGCTTGGTCATAGAGAGTGGTATTATTAGGACTGTGGCCTTGTTGATGTAGATGTGGCCTTATTGGAGAGAGTGTGTCACTGTGCTGGCAGCCTTTGAGGTCATATATATGTTCGAGCTATACACATTATAGAATACATTCTCCTTTTGTTGTCTGCAGATTAAGATGTAGAATTTTCAGCTCCTTCTTCAACACCATGTCTGCCTGCATACCCCCATGCTGCCTGATATGATGACAATAGACTAACCCTCTGAAACTGTAAGGCAGCCCCAAATTAGATATTTTCTTTTGTAAGAGTTGCTTGGGTTATGATGATTCTTCACAGCAATTAAGCAATTAAGCAATCTAAGACAATTATTAACTTGATTGGATATGGAGTTAACTAAGAGATATGGGTGGATCTGTGAAAGTATTTCTGACAACTAACTAAAAGAAAAAATCCTCCCAGAGTGTGCAGCAATTGGAAAGACATAGAGGTCCATATAGAGAGAGTTGCTATGAAAAAGCATTGTTGCTTATGTTCCTTAACTTATTGCTGGAGAGTACATCTATTCTGTTGTTCTTGCTGCTGCAGCCATTCCTCATTGACATCAAATCCCAGATTCTTTAATCTAATAACTTGAAGTCTAGCAGATTTCCAAGAATTCTCCAGACCTTCAGTACCAGGTTGGGACAGCTAAGACATCAGCCACATAGACTGAGTGCTACCAAATTTGCATCCTTTCTCATATGTAGAAGTTTGTTCTGGTGGTATTATCAGGAAAGAAGACAAAATAGCATAAAGAGTTGGTATCTGCTCAACTCAAGTGCCTAAAGGCTTATTATAAATATAAAGATAATTATGTTCTTTATTTGAAAACAAAATAATCAATGGGGTGATATAAATATATAATAATATTTAGTATAATAATTTTGTGAACCAACAATGGGCAAGAATTTACTTACAAAATAAATTGAGATTTCAGATTTTCAGATTAAGGTACACTGGTTCCTTAAGACACAAGTGATGATGTTGTTTAGGAAAGTGGAGATATATGGTTCCTTAGCAATATTGGTTTTACCCAAGACTTGAGCAGTTCCAGACAAGGATTAGAACACATGTTAGTTTGAAACCTGTGATTCCAAAGCATCAGAACATGAGCTAAGTCAAAGCAAGCTGATTGCATATCAGGTGGCAGAGCCCATAAATTACAGAAACAGCAGGTTTAAACACCAACCAGACTTTTTGAAAGGGGTACTCTGCTCTGTGGTGGAAGCAAAACTTTGGAAGCTCAGGGACCTAATCATGGAGGCACTTAATGCCCCACTGTGTGGTGAGGCCTGTGAAATTTGCTGCTTAGTGAATGGGCTGCATGGTTCCCATGCTCAAGAGTTACTGAGAACTAGCACGAAGTAGGATGTCATGTTGCTCTGATTATCCAACCAGTCTCTTTAGGCATAGAGCTCCCATGAGAGAACTAATAACGGCTTAGCCTAATGAATGATTCATAACCTAAGCTGAAACCTCTGATTAAGTACAATATGGTTGAGGATATGTTTGGAAACTTAAATGCAAAGGAATTTAAATAAAGTTGAATATAGAGAAAGACATTAAATGAAGAGAGAAAAAACTAGGATAAATAAATCCACGATAGAAATATCCAAGAAAGGAAAAAAAAAGTGATATAACGGTTTTCAAGTATACATAGATACTAAGTAAATATATTCATTCCTTTGATCCTAAAACTTGGAAGACATTGGCAGAGATATATTCCTTGTAAGATCCAGGCCAGTTGTCTTTTTATAGTAAATACAGGTAAGCCTGTGCTGTTTAGAGAAGCCTTGTCTCAATAAATATTAGTACATTTATATCATAGGAGAAGAGACTATTTGAATTCCATACAATGTTGTTTTGACTCATCAAAATGAGAATGTTTATATGTCCAATGGTAATTATGGTAATGTACATCTTCTTCAAGAGAGGTCAAAATGGAGCAAGTCTAGGTAAGAAATTGGATCAGCCTATACCTATAAGGTCTTCAAACTGATGGCTGGACAAAAGATCTGTTATGTAGGGAGAGAGGTTTTTGTCTTTATAGAAAAGAGGGGGAAAAAGGCTCTGGATTCTATTTAAAATTGTAAGAATTAGATTTCATAGAGTGAGACCTCCTGAAGACCTTAGCTGCAGAAAGAAAGGAGAAAAATCAAAAGGACCAAAGAAATAAGTAATGTATAATAGTAAAGCCTCTTTTGAAAGAACTTTGAAACTGATTGGAGCTTGTATATATCTCAAGCCAGAACTTGCATAGCCAATAATTCTTTGACTACAAAGTCCTAAAGACTTATCAAGTCATCTTTTCCATTGGAATAGATACAAATTTACATTACTGTGTTTGTTACAATGCATACTAACTTACAAAAGACAGATGTCTTCACCTGATCAGATGGAGAGTATAGAGTTAGCTTTAGATAAATTGTGTACCTTGCGCATACCATATATTGTTGGCACAGAACTATGTATTGGTTTTGAAAAATTATGTTCACAGAAAATGACAACAACAACAACAAAGCAGTGCTAACAAGATCCACTCTTAGAAATGCTAAGATGTTTGACTCATCTAAAGATTGCTTCAATGCTATTTCAAGGGAAACTTTCTTGCAGAATGACATCAAGGAAGGCTGCTGACCCCAGGTAACTCCACTTCATCCAGCTTTGCAACCTGAGCCAATGTGGAATTCAATTAAACACTATACTTTCCATCCCACAGTGACTAGAAAACAAGTGTTACAACTAGCATTCTTAAAACTAACTGTTTTTCTAATTTTCTTGGATCCCCAGAAAGGAATTATAGGTCCAAAACTCAGCAGGAAACAACTGTAAAAAAAAAAAAAAAAAAAAAAAAAAAAAAAAAAACTACTCAACTACTCTCCATTCTTAAGAGGTGGATTGTTTGATTTTCTGGTCATTCAATGACTATTGCATGTTTGTCATCATTTAATTGGTGATGGATACAAATAGTTATAGTCCTAGACAGGGAGAAAATGAAATAGAGCATTTAGACTCAGGGTTTTTTTTTTTAATCTTTCCTCTATCTTCCTTTCTTTCATAATAACCAGAAGGGGGTGTAACAGAAAAAAAACTTAGAAATAACCATATAAAATAAGGATAAAGGGTATATAACTAAATGTACTATTCAACTTACAAGTATTGTTATTCTCAAACAAGGCTATTTTTGTTGCACTGGTATATGTTGTTGTATACTAATACAGTTTTAAGGTTTTCATTAGTACAAATCTTTGTATATTGATACAAATTTATAGGTTAATTTTGTTACAATGCAATGTCTGCATGTTTTTAAACTTATATAAGTGTTGTTCCTTGTGGCTCATTTGAAAATGCAAGGTTGAATGAGAGTCCTTTTAATAAGTGCTATTGCAAACTGTTAGCAATGGTTGAGAAATTCAAGTTAATGATTACACCATAAAACTCATGGTCATATTATATTCTAATCTGGATTATCACGGAAATATGCATCCTGAATTGCACATATAATGGGTACCTAGAGACAGGCAACATTTTTTTTGTTTAGATATGCTATGAATAGATAAATGGCTTTCAAAAGCTTAGAGACTCACAAAATATGTCATTTAAAGATATTTTTATTAATATAATGCATTTTGGATATTGAGACACATCATCTCCTGGCAGCACACCATTTCTACTTCAAAGAGGATGGTGAGGACCTAAGAATCTCTTGTTGGCGATGGCCTCAAATATGGCAAGCTTACACTGGGCTCCTCATAATTCAACTTCCAACAAAATGCTGTCCAGAAAGAACAAATTAATTCATGGAAGTTGACTGCTAAGCTCTGCCAAAACTGAGTAAGGAAGTCTTTCATAAGTATAGTTTCACAAATGTTTGTCAGATATATGAGGTGAAAAGGTTGAAGATGGATGCTCCAACTTTATAGAAATAACTGTTTGTTAATTCTTAGTCTTAGAACATGCATGTCTGCTTCTGACTGTATAGATAAAATTTTTTCCTTCTTAGGTATCTGATGAGTTTGAAGACTAGATAGTCTCACAACTAAACTTAAGTTGCTTAGGATTTAAGAAGATGTTTTTAAATCAGTAATGCATGTTATGGTAGAAAATTATTTAGATATAAAACTCTGAACTTACCAAGATAGGATAGATGACAGAGTATTTTGTACAATCACTGCCAAATACAAACATTTTTAATGCAACTCTTACTTAATATTTTTTATAACTATTTCACTAATTGTTTCTATTGTATGTCATTTATTATTATAAGAGAAAGAACCTTTTTATTTAGAAAAAATGGAGAAATATATGAGGTCAGTCTCATGCCACCTGTTTTCAAATGCAAAATGCTGTACCCTAATATACACTTGCTTCACGACAAGCAGATCTTCTCGTATATCACTTTTTATTGTATAACCTCTCTTGCTCAAACTAGCCATGATTGCTTAATAAAGACGCCTACAGACAAGAGGATGTGAAGCAAAGGTTCCAAAGCTGGGTGGTCTCAGGAAAGAAAAGTGGAGAGCAAGGAAAAGAGACAGAAGAAAGTTATCATCGGGTAGCTAGACCATGAACACATGGCCATGTCCACAAAAGTCACTTTCATATTCTCAATATAATTTGGAAAAAGATTTTCATTTTATAGCACAAAGTCACAAGAGTCCGCACAATAACAGTATAAGTGAGTGTGACTTTATACATCTGATCTTTCAGTTTCTACCTTCCTCATCCAGAAATTACAGATGTCCACTAACATGTACCAGATTTGTTTATTTTTATAAAGCCAAAAACTTGGTACATACTAACAAGCAGTTTCCCAACTGAGCAACATGCCAGTGCAAGAAAGAATTCCAGATATTTTGCAATTTCATAAGAAGATACACTGATATTTCTACAAGAAGATTTTAGTGGGGCACCTAAATGTCTCTGGACCATAAAGGGAAATAACCCACACAATTCTCCTTGGAAGCACACATCTGTTTCTTCTGAGTATATTTTAAAATTGCACCAATGTGTACATCCATAAAAAAGTTCAGTGCACTATTTATTATATAGAGAGGGTACTTGCATAACACTCCCTTAAATACCAGATCCTAAGATTCACAGCAATCTTACAAACGGCAAGAAGATTTCCAACATGACCTAAATAACAACAAAAATAATAAATTGGCAGAATCATGGAACTCACCTTGTATGCCAGTGATGGGATATGAGGGAGCCAGTGGGACTTTAACAGGATCAAAATGAGGACAGAAAAATGGAAGGGAGAAAGTGGGAGAGAGGGAGGGAGGGATGGGAAGAGACAGAGAGACAGAGAGACAGAGAGGCAGAGAGACAGAGAAAAAACTGGTCAATCTACATGAACTCTTTCAAGGAGATAAAACTCCATTTCCAATGTGAAGCTTCTCTGAATTTCAGTAAAACAAATAGTATTTACACAGATTCTATAAAAACAAATTAAATAATGAGAAAACAAAACAAAAGAATTCAATTTAGTTCATCTGCTTGATGGTTAAATCATTTTATATTGAATTAAGATTTCATGGCCCATTAGAGGTCTGGAGAAAAAATTCTCAAGGATACTTCTGGACTAATGAGTGTTGTGCAAATTGTTTTTCTATCACATGTTTTTTTTTTTTTTTTCTACTTTTTTCTCTGGCAAAAGAAACCTTTGGTTTATGGAATTTGGCCCTGTACTTGAGAAACAACAGCAGGAATTATAACTGAACCTAAGTTACTTTTATTAGTAGAATATGTTGGTATTTTTTTTATCTCTGAGATATATTTTTTACACTCATAAGAAAATGCTACTATCAATCAAAATATTATAGCCTCCTACACATGTCTTATACTTCTTTTTAATATCCTCTGATGAATGTTTTCTTTTATCTCTAATAAAGATATAGGCTTCTTTTTGTGGCTACAAAAAGCCAAAGGCAAAGAGAACTGCCAAGTATGGCATGACTGTTTAAGAGAATGTATGACAGACTTCCTGTACCTGGATCATCTCCAGACTATTAATCCCCACGACCACCACTTGTGTTGCTGGATGCTATTGCTCCAATCGTGATCTGCTATTTGTTTCATTTTTCTTTCAATCTCTCTTTCTGGGGAATATATATATTTCCCACATTACACAGAGTTAATCATGGCATAATAAATAAAATAGATGTGGTACTCAGTAATGAGTAATGGAGGTGGTTATGAAGCTGTGGAGGATAAGGAAGAGGCCTTTCACTTGAACTCTAGGGCTATTGAAAAGAATCTATACAATATAACCACATAGGCCATAAAAGCTTACATGGCCCTTTGTAGAAAGAGTTCATTGCCAGGCTTAGCTTTGAACTTTGAATTATGAGGAGATATATGTACCCTCTACTGCCAGGGGTCCAGCCCTTAGGTGAGGGGAGTCTACTTCTTTCTTCTTCTCTGTTCTTCTTGAGGCAGCAGAAGAGGGAAGAACATTGGTGGGGGTAAGACCTGGGGTCTTACAAGAAAGATTTGTGGTAAGACTTAGGTCTTACGATCTATTTAGGGTTGCTGTATAATGAAAGTTTACTTATTTATGCTAGAAAAATTTACTTACTATGTTACTGTAGCTGACCTACTCTCTGTGATCCTCTGGGAGAAACTGAAGTTTCTGGCACTTAACACCTCAGCCCAAAAACATTAAAGGATAAAGTAAATAGCCTTTGTAATCTCTCAGCAGGAACTGCTGGACCCTGACTTATGCCTGCTAGTGTTAGGATGCAGGAAGAAAAAACACTTAGAGAAATTTGTATAGAATTTATTACTAAGTGTATAAAGTTTCCTATGAAAGCTATCTAAGGGGAAAAGTGGAAATGTCCTGAGTGGGGAAAAGGAAAAAAAATTTTAATAAGGGAAAATTTCTAAAGGAAAGAATTTTAAGTAGGGAAAAAGAAAGGAAACGACCAATGGCTCCTAAAGAACCTCTACTACTACTACTACAACGACGATGACGATGACTATTGCTGCTGCTTCTGCTGCAGCCTTGTCTTTGTCTTCAGTACTTATACATCTTTCAGAGTACATGATCACATGTTACAAAGTTCATAACAAGTTCACACCAAAAATCAAATTATAGATTGAAATAGAAGTTTACAACACAGAATGTTTACATGCATATCTACTAGGAGTCCAGACAATGATGATTCAAAAATATATATGGCCACACTCACCCTGCCCATGACTGCTTAGTAAGGCATGCCTCTTACCTTCTATTTAAAACTTAAAAGCTTTATGCCAGGACCTGGAGATGGACCTGTAGATAACTGGCTATTTTAATTTTTTTCTTTTGTCATTGTGACCGAATGGTATAAATCTCCTTTCTTTCCTTTTCACCATTAATTGTATATTAATTGTCTTACTGAACATGTATGGCATAATCTCCCTTGCTGGAGTTTACAGGGACCAGACTCCCATCATTAACTTTAGTAACATCAGGGGCAGAGTGCTGGTGATTCCTAAGAATTCATTCTCTGGAAAATGACATGCTTCTGAGGCATAAAAAGGGAATTTTTTTTCTTATTGTCACTTACAATGAGTACACATTGAAACTGTATCTTAGATAAAGTTTTTTTTAAAATACATTAGAACTAAATTTATTTGCATTGATTAGTTTTCTGTTTTATAATATGACCTCTAGAAATTCTAAGTGTGTGAATTCACTGCGGTCACACTAGCCATGATCACATTTCCACAGTTTTCTCAAAAATGTTTTTCTACATTTGGACAAAGCAAATGGACAGAGTGGATTGAAAATATTTTAATTGATTTTCACATACAACACTGCCTCCAAAATCCACATTTAAAGGATTATATTAATATGTTCTATTCATTGTTAGTTATTAATCTTTTATCATACATATTTTAAACTGAAATTCCTCATGAATATATAGGTATATTAGGAAGCATTTTTATAAGAGTGCTGAGGTTTTCCACTTGGAACTTGCCTCATATACATGAACACAAGGTCTAATCACAGTACTGGTTCAGGTGTGGATCTGAATTTAGAGAGCACCTGCAAAGATTTTTCAGTTGTAGAATCCTGGAACAAAAAATTGGATCAAGGGCTCATGGATAGTGATAGACACCATTTATTACAAAGGATAGAGATGATCTCCTGAGAATGGAAGTGGAACAGAGAGCCAACAAAGGTTAAAAACTCAATGATGCTTAGCCAAGAGAGTAATAATACTTTACATGTCATTTCCTTACTACCTGCCTTCCCTGGTATTTGGAGACTAGTGCCCTTTTCTGTTAACATTCTGCTTTTGGTTCCCCAAAATCAGTAGTTTCCAGTCAGTATTCTATATTTATCTTGATACTACCCTACAACCATACTCCCCTACCACAACACTATATATAAAAATGTTATATGTTTTTATTTATGTACATAAAAAACTTGCACTATCTATGATTTCAAGCAGATGTATTTTACTCTGTAAGAATTTATGACAGTGGCATAGGAGTGAATATGAGTTTTTATAGAACAGGAGATTTTATGTGGTAGGGAAAGAATAGAGTACACTTTTGCTGGAGAAGCATTGTCTGGGACATTCCATCAAAATGAGTGAATTGAAGTGAAAACAGATGGAATATGCTGTTGTACTGTATTGCAAGGTAGCTTGCCCCCAGTTGGCAGTAAATGGTAAACAAAGTTGCAAGTGACTAATGGCTGAGAAGGGAGGCAGTGGCAGAACTTTTAGGATTCCCAGTCAAGAAATACAAAGAAGGGAGAAGAAGGGAGTCAGCAATGAGAGGATTTTAGGATGGACAACACAGTGAAGGAGCAGGATGATGAGATGGCCAAAATGTAGATGAAAGAAGAAAGCATCCCCATAGGAGGGCTGCCCAGAAGGTAACAGCAGCAAAGATAAGATATAAAATTAGAAAGTGTTAACTCAGAAATACCAGAGGTGAGTGTGTGCTAGTTTCAGGGATGTTTGGTATTGCTCAGCTATTGAGCTAGTTAAAGAATATTAAAATATAAATGTTGTGTGTGTGTGTGTGTGAATGTCTTTCATTCATGAATCCAGAGCCACATGTACACCCACCAGGAGCATAGAGCAGACCATAAATCATTTCTTCTACAAGTTGACATATAGAGTTTATTTAAAATTCTATAGTTTAACAAATACATATTATATACTGATCATTACATATAGTACCATTTCTATTCTCTTTCTCTTCTAGCATCTGTCTGTAAATAGATGGACAGATAGATACATGACTGATAGAGATAGATGATAGATAGATAGATAGATAGATAGATAGATAGATAGACAGACAGACAGATAGACAGATAGGTGGGGAGTGGCTGAGCACTCTTTTAGACCTCAGACATTCAAGAATCAGCAAAATGCTTGAGACTCCTGCAATCACAGAACTTATAGTATGGTACAAAGTAGAGTCAATCAGGATGTGCTCAGCAGCAGGAAGCTATATTCCAATGCCTGAGGTTTTAGTCTAATGTGTTCATGCACATACTAAAATATCCAGAAATACAAAACTCTAACTGTGGGTATCAGAGGTGTTCTTTGATTTTTTGAGATTCTTTTGACATTATTGTAGTGATGAAACTGTATCCAGAACATACTGATAGTGAAAAATATTACTTCTGGCACACAGCCTACATGAGGTATTTCTCAGCCAGAGAGGTGATTCAGCAGGTAAGGGCAACTACTGTCAAGCATGATGACTTGATGATCCCTGGGACATGTATAGTAAAAAAAGAAAATTGATTATTATAGGTTGTCCTGTGACTTTCAAATGCATACCATATGATTCACATATATGTGCATATACCAAGTATTTTATTCTCTCTCTCTCTCTTTCTCTCTCTCTCTCTCTCTCTCTCTCTCTCTCTCCTACTCTCTCCCTATCTCTTAAACACACACACACATACACACAGAGAGAGACAGAGACAAAGAGACAGAGAAAGAGAGAAGACAGAGAGACAATGAGAATAAATGGGAGGAAAGGTATAGTAGAAAGTTTTCCATACTCTTTTTTTCTAGAAGATAAATATTTGGTAGAGAGAAATCATTTCTTTATATGTATTTGACATATGACTGTGCCTCACTTTTAACACAGCTCTTTAAGCCCAAATCTAGCTCATAATGCTGTATCTGGATCCCTAAATAAATTAGAAACTTCTTGATGTACAAGCATGAAGAGATGAGTTTGATCCCCTGAATCATAAAAAAAGCTAGGTTTGGTGGCATGCACTCATCATTCAAGTGTTGAGACAACAGAGACAGTCAAATTTTTAGGGCTATCTAGCTATCCAAATCATCCTACTTAGTTAATTTCAAAAGAATCACCCTCTTTCAAAAAACAAGTTTTTAGTAACTGAGGAAAGACCTATACTATATACAAATGCTTTGACTCCCAGAAACTCACATATATCTGCACACACACACACACACACACACACACACACACACACACACACACACACACACACACACACACGATTCAGATATACATAGAGAAGACCAAAGCTGAGAACCATGTTCCATTGCCCTTCATCTTGATTATAATCATCATTTTAATACCTCTTCTGCATCTTCTCAAGGTCCTACTAACCTTTGAAGCTAAATCTTATCACAGTATTCCTGGCAACAATTCCCTGAAGTACATTTTTAAAATTTTATATTTTATTTACATTTAAGATGCCATCCCATTTCCCCATATACCCTCCCTAGAAAACCCCTGTCCCATGCCCCCCCTTTCCTTTTTGCTTTTATACAATTTTTTAATGTTAATCAAAGGATTTATAAGTTTGGTAATGCTCAATCAGAAGCGTAACCCAATACCCAACCTACATATAAAAACTATCTTTGACTGGTGGAGACCTGTGAACATCTGCCTCCATGCCCCCTCTCTCTTTCTCTCTCTCATCACCTAGCTTCTCCTCTCCTTCATCTTCTCTCCTTCCTCTCAGTACTCCTTCCCACTTAGCTTCTCCTACATATCACCCTTCCTGTTAAAGTAAAACTTTTCTCTCAAAATACAATTAGAGCATACTTATTCCTAATTGTACCAGTGAGGTACAAGATAGTCCTAATACCCAGTCCATCATTTTGTTGAATAACCAGAACCTCTGTCATCTCTTCTAACTAAAACACTTACTTTTGATCCTGGCTTTTTTGGCTTTAGAATGAATGTCAGCTGAAAACCATCTACTAAGATCTTTTCTCTCAAAGTAAATAGCCAGGATTGGATATGAGACTATAGGTCTTCAACCCCGTCAGAAATCCAGAATGACTGAGTTAACTGAAGTTATAGGAAGCACTAAACATAGCTTCTAAAACTTAGCCAATTAATAGACCGCTGAACACCTGAAAAGCCCCTATACTACCGAATGTTGGAGCATCAAATCTTCAGCCTTCTGGCCCAGAGTCATCTGACAGACCTTAGTGATGCAGGATTATTAAGGGCTGATTACTCTGGGCAGATATAATCAGTCTACTACTCTGCATGTGTGTTCTTTTCTGGACAGTAATTTGTCTGTAGATGGAAAGAGGCAATTCTTGCCTAGTGGCTGTCACCACACAACTGGAGTAACTCCAAGGATGCTCAATTTCTTCTTAGAATCCACGACAGAAAGCTGTCAGGAACAAACAGGTCTCTAATCAGAATGGACATTAATATATAAATATTTGTAACGACAATTCTATGGACTTCTGATGTTTTGAAAACCAACTATCCATGTAAGGTAACCAGGAATGTTGTCTGTTCACTCCTCTCAGCTATGTCTAAATATAATATGGGAAACCTCCTAACAATAAACTCAAAGCCATGAATTTGCTATAGTCCCTTAACTCATAGGTTAACTGTCCCAAATTATTTAAAAAAGTTAAAGAAGGACTGGGTCTAGGCCTTGTATTCCTAAATGTGTTATACAGGCACAATGGCCATGGGAGTATCAATATTCATCTCACTTTTATATTAATAAGAAGCTCATACCAATGAAAACCTTAAATTTGAAATCAAAGTAAATTTTGTACCATTTAAGAAATTATAACTTCATCTTGATAATAATTATACAGATTTCTACCAATAGGTTATGGCTATGCAATAAGTCCTAGCTAATCCTCCCTGTTCCAACAAAACCACTACTTTTCCCTAGAAAGACAGACCATTATTAACCACATTAGACCCCAAGCCCAGGGAATAGAGGCACTGAATCTTCTTTAACTTTTTCAAGCTGATTATGGGCATTGAGATATTAGAAGAGGGGTGGGGGGAAGAGTAAGTTGATAAGCCTCTGATGCTGTGTCTTCACTGAATCCAGATGGAATTCCAGGACATCGGAGGTTTGGGCAGGTCTGCTCAGTATGCTTGATGAGTAGATACACCAAGGCTGTGTATTCTGCAATATACAATTCTCAGAACAAGTTTTAGTATCAAGAAAACAATTTTTTCCCCTAGGGGGCTGACATTTTTTTAAAGATGTTGATTCTAACAACTTTTCTTTATTTTCCCCCTTTTTAAAATTTGTTGCAATATTTACATTTCAGATTTTATCCCCTTACCCCATTTTTCCCACCACCCAGAAACCTCCTATCCCATCCCCCTCCTCATGCTTCTTTGAGGCAGTGACCGCACCTACCCCCCACTATCCCCTCCCCACCCTCACATTCCCCCCCACACACTCTGTGTTTATTTTTTCATGGGACCAAGAAATTCCTCTCCCACCTATGCCCGACAAGGTCACCCTCCCCTACATATACCGCTGGAGTCTTGGGTCCCTCTCTATGTGTTCCCAGGCTGGTGGTTTAGACCTTGGGGGGCTCTGGTTGTTTGGTATTGTTGCTTTTCTCATGGGGTCACAAACCCTTTCTGCTCCTTCAGTCCTCTCTCTAAGTTCTCCATTGGGAAACCCCTGATCATATCAATGGTTAACTGTGAGCATTGTCTTCTGAGTGTGTTAGTCTTTGGCAGACCTCTAAGGAGACAGCTATATCATGTTCCTCACATTATGCACTTCCAGCCATCCACAACAGTGTTTAGCTTAGGTGGCTGTACATGGGATGAATACTCAGGTGGAATGGTCTCCTGTTTCTGTCCCAAGTTTTGTTTCCATATTTGCTCCCTTGAGCGTTTTTGTTACTCATTCTAAGTAGAACTGAGGCATCCCCTCTTGGTCTTCCTTCTTCATGAGCTTCATGTGGTCTGTGGGTTGAGTCTTCCCTAATCAAAGCTTTTGGGCTAACATCCACTTAACAGTGCGTAAATACCCTGTGTGTTCTTTTGTGATTGGGTTAACTCACTCAAGATGATAATTTCTAGATCCATTGATTTACCTAAACATTTCTTGAATTCATTATTTTTAATAGCTGAGTAATACTCCATTGTGTAGATGTACCACATTTTTTGTATCCATTCCTCTCTTGAGGGACATCTTGGTTCTTTCCAGCTTCTGGCTATTATAAATAAGGCTGCTATGAACATAGTGGAGCATATGTCTTTATTATATGTTGGAGCATCTTCTGGGTATATGCCCAGGAGTGGTATAGCTGGATCCTCAGTTAATGCTATGTCCAGTTTTCTGAGGAACCGCCAGACTGATTTCCAGAGTGGTTGTACCAGCTTGCAATCCCACCAACAATGGAGGAGTGTTCCTCTTTCTCCGCATCCTCACCAGCATCTACTGTCACCTGAGTTTTTGATCTTAGCCATTCTGATTGGTGTAGGGTGGTATCTCAGGGTTGTTTTGAATTGCATTTCCCTGATGACTAAGGATGGGGAACATTTCTTAAGGTGCTTCTCAGCCATTCGAGTTTGTTCTGTTGAGAATTCTTTGTTTAGCTCTGTACCCCATTTTTAATAAGGTTATATGGTTGTCTGGAGTATAATTTATTGTGTTCTTTGTATATCTTGGATATTAGTCCTCTATGGGATGTAGGATCTTTTCCCAATCTGTTGGTTGCCGATTTGGCTTATTGACAATTTCCTTTGCCTTACAGAAGCTTTGCAATTTGATGAGGTCCCATTTGTCAATTATTGATCTTAGAGCATAAGCCATTGGTGTTCTGTTCAGGAACTTTTCCCCTGTGCCTAGGTATTCGAGGGTCTTTCCCACCTTCTCTTCTATTAGTTTCAGTGTATCTGGTTTTAAGTTAAAGTCTTTTATCCACTTGGATTTCAGCTTTGTACAAGGAGATATGAATGGATTGATTTGCATCCTTCTACATGTTGACTTCCAGTTGAACAAGCACCATTTGCTGAAAATGCTGTCCATTTTCCACTTGATGGTTTTAGCTCCTTTGTGAAAGATAAAGTGATCATAGGTATGTGGGCTCATTTCTGGATCTTCAGTTTTATTCCATTGATCTTCATGCCTGTCTCTGTACCAATACCATGCAGTTTTTATTACTACTGCCCTGTAGTATAGGTTGAGGTCAGGGATGGTGATTCCCACAGAAGTTCTTTTGTTGTTGAGCATAGTTCTTGCTATCCTGGGTTTTTAGTTGTTCTAAATAAATTTGCAAATTGCTATTTCAATCTCTATGAAGAATTGGTTTGGAATTTTGATGGGGATTGCATTGAATCTATAGATTGCTTTTGGCAAGATGGCCATTTTTACTATATTAATCCTGCCAATCCAGGAGCATGGGAGATTTTTCCATCTTCTGAGATCTTCTTCAATTTCTTTCTTCAGAGACTTGAAGTTCTTGTCATACAGATCTTTCACTTGCTTAGTTAGATTCACTCCAAGATATTTTATATTATTTGTAACTATTGTGAAGGGTGTCATTTCCATAATTTCTTTCTCAGCCTGTTTATCCTTTGAGTATAGGAAGGCTACTGATTTGTTAAGGTTGATTTTATATCCAGCCAATTTACTGAAGTTGTTTATCAGGTTTAGGAGTTCTCTGGTGGCAGTTTTAGGGTCACTTAAGTATACTATCATATCATCTGCAAATAGTGAAATTTTGACTTCTTCCTTTCCTATTTGTATCCCTTTGACTTCCTTTTGTTGTCTAATTTGCTCTAGCTAGGACTTCCAGTACTATATTGAATAGGTAGGGTGAGAGTGGGCAGCCTTGTCTGGTCCCTGATCTTAGTGGGATTGCTTCAAGTTTCTCTCCATTTGGTTTGGTGTTGGCTACTGTCTTGCTGTATATTGCTTTTACTACATTTAGGTATGGACCTTGAATTCCTAATCTTTCCAAGTCTTTTAACATGAAGGGATATTGTATTTTGTCAAATGCTTTCTCAACATCTAGTGAGATGATAATGTGGTTTTTTTCTTTGAGTTTATTTTTTGTAGTCGATTACATTGATGGATTTCCAAATATTGAACCATCCCTGCATTCCTGGGATAAAGCCTACTTGATCATGATGGATGATTGCTTTGATGTGCTGTTGGATTTGGTTTGCGAGAATTTTATTGGGTATTTTTGCATCTATATTCATAAGAAAGATTGGTCTGTAGTTCTCCTTCTTTGTTGGGTCTTTGTGAGGCTTAGGTGTGAGCGTAATTGTACCTTCATAGAATGAATTGGGTAGTGTTCCTTCTGTTTCTATTCTGTGGTATAGTTTGAAGAGAATTGGTATTAGGTCTTCCTGGGAGGTCTGATAGAATTCTGCACTAAAACCATTTGGTCTCAGACTTTTTTTGGTGGGGAGGTTTTTAATGACTGCTTCTATTTCTTTAGGGGTTATGCAACTGTTTAGATGGTTTATCTGCTCCTCGTTTAACTTTGGTACCTGGTATCTATCTAGAAGATTGTCCATTTCATCCAGATTTTTCAATTTTGTTGAGTATAGGCCTTTGTAGTAGGATCTGATGATTTTTTTTAAATTTCCCCTGTTTCTGTTGTTATGTCTCCCTTTTCAGTTCTAACTTTATTAATTTGAGTACTGTCTCTGTACCCTTTGGTTAGTCTGGCTAATGGTTTGTCTATCTTGTTGATTTTCTCAAAGAATCAGCTCCTGGTTTTGTTGATATTTTGTATAGTTCTTTTTGTTTCAACTTGTTGATTTCAGCCGTGAGTTTGATTATTTTCTGCTGTCTACTCCTCTTGGATATATTAGCTTCTTTTTGTTCTAACTCTTTCAGGTGTGCTGTCAATTTATTAATGTACATTCTTTTCATTTTCTTTTTTTAGGCACTAGAGCTATGATTTTTCCTCTTAGTACTGCTTTCCTGGAGTCCCACAAATTTTGATATGATGTGTCCTCATTTTCATTTAAATCTAAAAAGTCTTTAATTTCTTTCTTTATTTCTTCCTTGACCAAGTTATCATTGAGTAGAGCATTGTTCAGTTTCCATGTGTATGTGGGCTTTTCGTTGTTTTTGTCCAAGTCAAAGACAAGTCTTAGTCCATGGTGGTCTGATAGGGTACAAGGGATTATTTCAATCATTTTGTATCTGTTGAGACCTGTTTTGTGACCAATTATATGGTCTATTTTGGAGAAAGTACCATGAGGTGCTGAGAAGAAGGTATATTCTTTTGTTTTAGGATGGAATGTTCTATAGATGTCAGTTAAGTCCAATTGGTTCATAACTTCTGTTAGATTCATTGTGTCTAGGTTTAGTTTCTGTTTCCATGATCTGTCCATAGCTGAGACTGGGGTGTTGAAATCTCTCACTATTGTTGTGTGAGGTGCAATGTATGCTTTAAGCTTTAGTAAAGTTTCTTTTATGTATGTGGGTGCCCTTGCATTTGGGGCATAGATGTTCAGAATTGCAAGTTCCTCTTGGTACATTTTTCCTTTGATGAATATGAAGTGTCCTTCTTTATCTTTTTTGATTACTTTTGGTTGAAAAACAATTTTATTTGATACTAGAATTGCTACTCCAGCTTGTTTCTTGGAGCCATTTGCTTGGAAGATTGTTTTCCAACCTTTTACTCTGAGGTACTGTTTGTCTTTTTCACAAAGGTGTGTTTCCTATATGCAGCAAAATGTTGGGTCCTGTTTATATATCCAATCTGATAGTCTATGTCTTTTTATTGGAGAATTGAATCCATTGATATTAAGAGATATTAAGGAAAAATGAATGTTGTTTCTTATTATTTTTGTTATTGGCGGTGGTGTAATGTTTGTATATCTACCTTCTTTTAGGGTTGTTGGAAGATTACTTTCTTGCTTTTTCTACGTTGTAGTTTCCCTCCTTGTGTTGGAGTTTTCCACCAATTATCCTTTGAAGGGCTGGATTTGTGGTAAGATATTCTGTAAATTTGGATTTGTTATGGATTATTTTGGTTTCTCCATCAATATTGATTGAGAGTTTTGCTGGGTAAATTAGTCTGGGCTGGCATTTGTGTTCTCTTAGGGCCTGTATGATATCAGTCCAGGATCTTCTGGCTTTTATAGTCTCTGGTGAGAAGTCTGGTGTAATTCTTATAGGTCTGCCTTCATATGTTACTTTACCTTTTTCCCTTACTGCTTTTAGTATTTTTTCTTTGTTTTGTATATTTGATGTTTTGATTATTATATGACGAGAAGTATTTCTTTTCTGGTCTAGTCTATTTGGAGTTCTGTAGGCTTCTTTGTATATTTAAGGACACCTATTTCTTTAGGTTAGGGAAGTTTTCCTCTATAATTTTGTTGAAGATATTTACTGGCCCTTTAAGTTGGGAGTCTTCACCCTCATCTATACCTATTATCCTTAGGTTTGGTCTTCTCATTGTGTCCTGGATTTCCTGGATGTTTTGGGTTAGGACCTTTTTGCATTTTGAATTTTCTTTGACAGTTGTGTCACTGTTTTCCATGGTATCTTCTGCACATGAGATTCTCTCTTCTATCTCTTGTATTCTGTTGATAATGCTTGCATCTATGACCTCTGGTCTTTTTCTTAGGTTTTCTATCTCCAGAGTAGTTTCCTTTTGAGATTTCTTTATTGTTTCTACTTCCATTCTTAGATCCTGGACAGTTTTGTTTAATTCCTTCTTCTGTTTGGTTGTGTTTTCTTGCATTTCTTTAAGGGCTTCTACCTGTTTACCTGTGTTTTCCTCAAATTCTTTGAGAGTGTTATTTATGACCTTCTTAAAGTCCTCTAACATCATCATGAGAAGTGATTTTAATTCTCGTCCTGTTTTTCTGGTGTGATGTGGTGTTCAGGACTTGTTATGGTTGGGGAACTGGGTTCTGATGATGCCAAGTAACTTTGGTTCCTGTTGTTTACATTCCTGCGCTTGCCTTTCGACATTTGGTTAGCTGTAGTTCTACTTGCACTCACTGGTTCTGACTGGAGTCTGCCTTTCCAGTTATCTTGGTTGCATCAGAACTACTCAGGGTATGGAGGACTCTATGATACTGAGCTCCAGCTGCTCTGGGTTCAGTGGCTCCTCTAGGATATTTCAGGATATAGAGTCCCCACAGTGGTAGACCAGCTAGGTATTTGCTGTTCTGAATGTAGTTGCTCCTCTAGGATGCTTCGGGATATGGTGTTCCCTGCTTTGCTGCTCTGTGGGTCATGTCCTCTCTAGGATGCCTGTAGCTCTAGTGTCCTTGACCTCTCTTGGGTGCCTCTGCAGCTCTGCGGTCTGTGCCTTCCTTAGGGTGCCTCTGGACTCAGTTTCCAGGGGGAAGCAGATCAGCTGGAAGACTGCTTGATCCACCAGTATCTGGGCCAGAGGCAGAAGGGGAGTGGTTCTCCGCAGGGGCAGGGTCTGGCTGCCAGGTGCCATCTGGGGGGCTCTCTACTGCCAGTTGTGCTTCTAAGGCCTAGGACTGTGGGCGGGTTCTGCTACCTTCTGCTCTGTGATCTGTGCCCTCCCTAGGGTGCCTCCAGACTCGGTTTCCAGAGGGGAGCAGATCGTCTGGAAGGCTGCTCGAGCCACGGTTATACCTGAAGTATGCTTATATTTTGATATTAATTAAAAAATAATTCCTAAAGTGCATCTACAAGCTAAGATTGTCTGTCACTGCTTAGGTTAAGTTCCCTCAGTTATCTGAATGTCTGTGTGATCATAAATATATGAGTCTGGTATATTCAAATGATTTTGAATCTGCACACAAAGTATGCTTCATGAGAATTAGGAACAGGGCAGCAGGCATAGCATCTCGTGATTTGTTTGTCACAAAGGGTGAAGTGAAAGATGAAAGGATGAAAAATGATTGGGCAGATGAAAGAGCTGTGGGGATGTGGATCTGAAATCAGGCAGTGCAGGATGCTGCTGCACACAGTTGCTGGTTGTCTCTCAAATGTAAACACAACACTTCTCATTGTTGCTTAAATACTTCTAAAGCAGTGGTTCTCAATCTATAGGGCATAACCCTTTTGGTGTTGGGTTTGGGGTTGAAGGTGAGAAAACTCACTTCAGAGACAGAAGACTAAATACAGAAAATAATGTACAGTGAGGAGACAGTTAAGGATCTGAACCACCTCCTTGAAGACAGATCGTACTACATTTTATAGCATGAGAACACAAAGCTAAGGGAAGTGGTGTGGCTGTTACATTGCCCAATTATATTTGGACAGAAGAGGTTAAACAAGTACATATTGGTGACTGTTCTTTATTCTCTTCACCTGGTTTGGATGTCCTTGACTCAGTTTTTGCAGTCAGGAGCACTCCTGGTATGTGTTCTAGAATTTATAATGGTAAGGAAACCAAGGAATGAACAAGGTGAATGTAGTCTATTTAAGTCAAAATAGGCAATACGGTTTACTATTTGTTTGCCTTACATTAGGTAAGCAGATAATGGCAACTTCCCTCTATATCCTTTACTAGTTAACAAACATAAAACACTTGAAGAAACTCCTATCCTAATAGGAGTTGGTTCTAGGGCCTGGAAACATAATGTCATTCATGTTCATGTTTTTGTCCTTCCAGCAAGATGGAACTTGTTCCTGAGATGGCTGGACTCAGGAAACTCTCTCCCAATACTGCATGTGGCATATCAGATATCCTTAATATCAGATATTTAAGTCATGACTCATAATGGTAATAAAATTGCAGTTACAGCAACAAAATAATTTTATGATTGATAGTCACCACAAAATAAGGAGAATAACTGCTTTAAAAGTTGTCCCAGAACCAACAGCAGAAGTTTTTTCAGCTGTTGCTTTGGGATGTATGAAAATGCTATGGTCACCTCTGAGGTATGCTGCAAGAAACATACTTATAACAAAAATTGGAATGGCGATTTCAGTTTATAAAGCAACATCACTCTCCCTAAGAGACCACAACTGTCTCATGGTGTGCATTGTTGAGTAGGAGAGCATATAAATGCAGTGGTTTGTGGATGTTGTGTGAGACTTATCCTAGAGAGACCCAACAAAGAGCCTATTCACCCCAGAAAGAAAATCAATGACAGACAAAGGTAAATGATTCTGCCTAACATCACATTGTTAAAATAGTGAGTTTTTATTGGAGTTACAAACAAGATTATGGATGAATAGTTACTTATAGGGATCAGAGGCAATTCAGCAAGAGTTGTATCAAAATAAGCCCACCCAACACAGGAGATGACTCTTAAAAGTTGGTACCCTGGAATGTCTATAGGACTAGATGTCACCTCAACAGTTCAGGAATTTACACTCAGCAACTGACTTATCATCATCAGACACACACAGTTGCTTACTCTTTCCATAACCCTGGAAAAGGGATCTCAAGAATCCAAGTATGTTTCATCTTTGCCAGAAGTAGGAAATTTGTTTACTTCCTGAGTCTGGTGAGTTCCCCTCTTTTTCATGACAGGTATGTTTAATTTAAGGGAAACAATAGGTCATTGGGTGCCAACATGAAAAGAAAAATATGGTTTCACATGAAACTAGCCAGGTCAAGTATGGAAATCTTGGCTTTTGCGGGCCTTCCCTTTCTTATCAGTTCCTTTTCCTTGCTAAAACCCAATACAGACTTCATTAACAAAATTAGTCCTCAAGGTCCATTCCCTTATTTGACCATTTCTTCCTCTTGAGGCTGACTACCAATATCTAGCATTAAGTGCTGAAGTCCTGTAGTCAAAAGCCCACTTTTGGCTGACCTAATTAACATGCCCAATCAAATTAAACATCTCATCCTTAAACAGGGATTTTTCTTTTACCATTTATGAACTACCATTTTCCTATAGGCTGTATCTGTCTCCTCTCTATCCAGAGGCAGTCCTTTGTCCTCTGGAAACAATATCCTTCCCCTGACCCTTGTTTCTTTTGACCTCTACCTCCTGTCTCTGATATTTATTCAGGGCCCTTTTCCCCTCTGGGGCAAATAAAACTCACTAATGATGAGAACTTCATCTTCTGAATTCTTGTCTCAAATACTGGTCCCTTCAATAGTTCTCACAGCATAGTTGTAGTTGTTATCAAGGCTACAGGTCAAAAGGATGACTTTCTGTCCTCAGCACAGATACAAGGCCCATTGAGCCCCATCATCTTTCCATGTCCATCATCTTTCAATGTCTCTTGCCTTTCTCAGATCACATCAATTTGCAGGTGAGGTTTTCTTACACCTTCCCCTAGTATTGGTTCTCCTCTACCCTAAAATTAAAGAGTCCTGGTCTTCCATTTGCCAAGCTTTACCTCAATACTCAACCATAGAACTTTCTAGCATGTTAACATTATTGTCTGTCAGTTTTTTTGACTGTTCATATTGCAATATTCTGGATATGTCAGAAAAATCAACTTTTGTCTCCATTTTCCTATCTTCTCTATTTCTTCTATTCTACCTATAAACTTTGGTTTGTTATTTTTTCAGTGAGTCATTTTATTAGTGTGTATCAATTATAGAAATGACATTGTTTCATTATCAAATTTTCACATACATATATAATGCACTATGACCTGGTCAACCCATTATCTTCTGCAGTCATCTTGGTCTTATTCATCATGGATGAGTAATATATATATGCATATCACATTTTCTTTTTTCATTTATCAGTTGATAAGCACCTAGTCAAATTTCATAACTTGACAATTATGAAGAATGCTGCATTATATGTAGGTGGAAAAGTATCACTATTGTTTGATGATTTTCTGTCCCATAAGTATATCTTAAGTCAATCAGTCAATTTAAAATGCTCTGGGTTACACTCTACTGCCATGACATTCTCCATGTATACTCTCTAGCTCTTCTTAGGTAATTTTGTATCTTTTAAAAATATTTTATTTTATTTTATTTTATTTTATTTTATTTTATTTCTCTCTCTCTCTCTCTCTCTCTCTCTCTCTCTCTCTCTCTGTCTCTCTCTCTCTCTCTCTCTCTCTCTCTCTCTCTCTCTCTCTGTGTGTGTGTGTGTGTGTGTTTGTGTGTGTGTGTGATGCATTTGTGCAATAGTATCCATAGAGGTCAGAAGATGATGTTTGATTCCCTGAAACTAGAATTACAGATAGTTGTGACATGCTCAGTATGGGGATTGGAAGAATAGGTAGTGTACTCTTAACCACTAAGATAACTCTTCTTGTACCTTATATAATAACATGTCCCAACTGTAACTTCATAAACATCACTTTTCACTGAGTTCCACTTCTCATATGACAGTCTCAAGTTACATGGGCTTAGATGGGTTGAACTGAGATTGTTTGAAAGGAGGTAACACATGCATGAATTTGAAGACATAATACTGAGAGATATATAATAATATCTCACTAGCTAATTCATATTGACTACTATTTGCCCCTTTTCTCTGCTATTCATCCTGTATATAGCAGTAAAATTATTTTCTTCTGAAATTAAAATATTTGAAAATGTGATATAAAATTAAATGTGTCTTAAAGCTAATTTTACATGTTTCTTTAATCCTCTTTATGTAGCTTCCTGTTAATTTTAAAGTTTTATCTGTGGCCTCTGTTGTATTTACATGGGCAGTATGATCATGGGACCAACTCTGGCCTTCTGTGTCCTTCCTCTTTCTCCACTGACACATGAAAGACACCTTTGACTCTCAGTAAGATGAGATGTAGCTCTCATTCTTTACTCATCACATCCAGTACTATTATTTGTCCCTCCCTTATTTTTCCACCACAGATCTACAGGTTGCTTGACCACAAGCTCAAAAATAAAATCATGAGTTTTCTTTGGCCTCTATTCTCATTTGAAAGCCATAGTGGATGAGTCTTTAAAGGCCTGAATATGACCACTTTTTGAATGTCTTTTCCTAGGAAAACATGAGACATCTATTCAGCACAGAAAGAATAAAACCCACAGACTAAACCAATGATCTCATCTACATTAATTTTAGTAAATTAGTGAGCATATACTATTTAATTCTAGTAGCATAGGTAGGGTCACTTACAGGAGCATGGGTGACTCAAAGGCAAGTAAACTACTAAAAACTGTACACCAACCTGGTGACAACTCCTAACAGCCACATCCCTAAAGTTCCCTGCACAATTCATAGATAAATAAGGCAATTAGTCTCATTTTTTCAAGAATTGTTATTGCTTATATAACCTTGCAGGGGTTGGGGGATACTTTTGAATCTTATAAATTTCAGGAGCTTCCTAAACCCTGTAAGTTCCCTTTACTTCTTTGGCTTTGTATGTTTCATTTACTTCCTGAGGTTTATGAGCCAATTTCTCTACTAAGGAGGAGATGTTTCTATAGCAAAAAAATTGCTAGAAAATAGCACCTGTTTTCAATTCTGTCACATATTTTAATATAGGGACTGCTTTGAGCCTCAACCTTCGAATTAGCTTTGATTGCAGGCCTTTTCCACCATACCGAACTTCAGTATCTATCTTTTTATTAATGTACAAATGCACACACACACACACACACACACACACACACACACACAAGAATGATTAACAATGAACACTATAGTTGCATTTTATTTTAGTTTCTAGGTCTTGTCATGGAAGATACATACAAGGGTAGTTGAAAAATTCACAATGAATCTATTTAGTGTACTGAAAGTTCATGTCAGCTGCATTTTTTAGGTCTTGTTGTTTGTTACAATGCACATTATCTCAGGTTTTAATGGTAATTGGAGTAAACACAGCTGTGTATCTTTGATTGTCACTTGTCTTCTTCTTCATGATGGCCTACAATGTACATGCAGAGGTTGGAAAAAGCCAGACCTGATGAAAAAGATATGTGTATAAAGAGGAGTGCCATGGTTGTATTCTTGACACTATAAACTTCTGGGTCAACACTGGCTTAGGTAAATAGCATGTTTACTATTGAAGTCTTGGAAGTAACTCTTTTTCCTCATAATAATATTTTCTTTCTTGTCAACACAAACCCCTTGGTCAGCTCTTCTCTATAACCAGAAACCCAGGTAAAAAAAAGCCAATGAGCCTCTGCTTCTGATGCCTGTCAAGGACTAGGGTTTGTAAAATGTGACATCTGTCCAACATGATCCTAGAATCAGAAAATGAAAAATATAGGGCTGGGTTCAGTCACTAGAGTACTTGCCTTGCAAGCATGACAAACTGAGTTCCATCTTCTAAACCCACTTATAATGGCTATATATGTAATGCTTACTTATAATACCAGAACTTAAGGATGGTGGCTACAGGAGCAATCCCAGGGTTCAGCAGCTACCAAATATAGATTACAGCTCTAAGTCTAGGCACAGACCATATCTTAAACAGAACATTGTAACCCTGAGAATTGACAGCTGATATTATTCTATGTCCTATATGTATGTATGAATTTATTTAAAGATTTATGTACATCTGCACACATGCAGAGAAAGAGGGAGAGATAAAGAGAGACAGAGACTGAAGCAGAGATTGACATAAATTGACAGAGAAAGAAAGAGACATACACAAAGAGAGAGACAGAAAAAGAAAATTACCTCTGCAAAATACTGGTTTCCAGCATTACTGTGGAACAGACACATAGTTACCTCTTCCTTCTATGTTGTCTATTGCTTTGTTTCAGAAAGGGTTCTCTTGGGATATTGGGTACATTGATACAAAAAATTCATAGTTTATTTTACGTAGTAAGCAGCTTCCTAAAAACTGTGTGTGAATCACTTTTTTTTTTTCAAATTGAATCTTATTTCCCTACTGACTGTGGCTTTCTGCTCATAGATTATTTCTCTTCCTCAATGATTTATCTCTTATTGGCAGTAGCAAAATATAACCCTAGCTTCACAGCTCTACCATTCCCAAGAGTCTTATCAATCACTCATCAGAATTTCCATCCAAAGTCTTTTATGTGTAAGACATTGTTGCTGATCTTCAAAGAGAATAGGAAATATACTGAAGGCACCAGGGGAAGCTGTTATTTGAATCCTCTACAAAACCATTAGAATAGCCATACTTTTATTTATATCTTTTGGAAATTCAGGTTTTCTTCTTCACGTTTTCCCCAAAGAGGCATCTATGAGTTCTGAGCAGGCTATCTAGGTTACCATAGAAATGGAAAGGCATGAAAAGATATTTAGAAATATAAGGATGTCTATAAGTCTTCAGTAACAATAATTGTTATAGTTGGGAAAAGTAATGGAGATGTCATTGTGTGTTCTTAGTAGGTGCAGAGGGGAGGTTCAAATAACTCACCAATCTACAGCTGCAGGCAAACTAAGAGCAAACCAAGGAAAGGTCAATAGTATCCTATAAAAACAAACCTAGAACAACATAATTTTCTTTTATGACTGGAAATGGATTCACAATAATCTATGACTTCCATGTGTACTGCCAATACCATTGTGGTCAGAAATACTTCCGTCCCTGTGTTAATGTTATCAGTGGCATCAAACTGGGCTTATGCCCTTCCTCAGCAGCAGCTACCCAGCTTCCGATGAAATCATTTGAATTTTGTAAGCTACTCATTGTCATTTGTATACCCAGAGGACTCTGAGCATCTCAGAAAAGACTAAGAAATACCAACAGGTAAAAGTTGGTAATAACAAAGAAGGAATATTTGAAGGTTTTTGTGTGTTTGCAAGCACCAGAAATGAACTCATGCTCTCTTATTAGGGCAAAAGAGAGTTGAGTTTGGCAATTAAAAATATTTAAAATTTTAATCTGTGGACTTCAAGAGCAAGGGTAAAATGTGCCCAGGAATGTTACAGGCAGCAGGGAGGTTTCCTGTAGTCCAGGTGTCAAACCAGACACTTATCTGTCATGTTTTTGTTGCATCTTCCTCAGAAGTCTGGCCTTTATTCTGCCCAGCACATGTACACCAGCATTCTCAATGTCTACATTTTACCCCGAGGTCACATAGTCAGATGGTAACTCACTCTTGGCCAAATTTCAAACTCCCAGGAAAAGATGAGCTTTAGCTCAGTTTGTCACAGATGAGTGCTATTTACACTGTAGTTTGTAGAGGCTGGGATTCAGAATGTCATTACAAAATACTGTCGACAACATAGATTAGAAAGCAGACTCTTTGAAATGGTACCAGCAAGGTAAGTGAAAAATGAACACCCTTCTCTCTTTCTCCATGTGTTCTTACATGGCATTTTCTCCATGCACACATCAGAAAGATGGAAGGCAAACCCACTCATACCTCTCTTTATAATAACATCAACATATTATGCCTTCATGACCATAGCTAAACTACTGATTAGCAGAAAAGACAGACAGGATCTAGGAACCCTGTCAAAACTGGTCCATGATACAGAGATACTACAGTGGATGATTTAGCAACCCCCTATATTTAATCATTGTTAAATATATGTATACTACTAATATCAATATCTTTACATATGACTTTACTGGAACCATGCCTTTGAAGATTAACTAGAGATGTCTAGTAAAGGCCAAACTATATTTATGGTGAATGCAGAATCACATGGCTGGTATCTTTATAAAATCAAAAACAAAAAGAAAAAGAAAAAGAAAAACAAACAAATAAAGAACATGGAATGATGAGCCTGGGAGAGCTGGGATCACTCAGTGGATGATTTTACCTTGCAAGCATAAATACCTGATTGTGAGCCTGAGAATCTACACTTGCAGCTTGGCTTTGTGACACTATCTTAAAATTGCATATTAAGGAGAAAGAAACAGGCAAATGGGCCAATCATCTTAATCTACTTTTCAGGCCATCGAGAAACTTGATAACACAAAATAAGATGGCTACCAGCATGTGAAATGACTACAAGAATTATATATCAACCTTCACACACAGAAACACACATGTCCCCTAACAACCTTAAAATTTGAATTTCACCAACTCAAGACTATGAATATAGTGTATTTGAACTTTTATCTGAATAAAGTCAAGATTATTTACAGCTACTCTTTGACATTAATGTATTGTTGTATACAGTAAACAACATTATTCTTCAACCTTCTCACACAAACGTGGGAACCATTATACACACAGACATACAGAAAGAGAGGGGGAGGGAAAGACTAGAAAAGAGAGAAATGATATTGACTCCCATAGCAAAGAGGAAAGTAGTTCAGGATAGATGTGTCAGGTAGAAACAGTAACAAAAGCAAAACAAAAACATGCAGGGAAAGAAAAGTAATATGGAGGATGAAAAGATCTTCAGAGATTAAGAACACTGGCTGCTTTTATAGAAGACCCAGCTTCTGTTCCTAGCTTCCACATATGGTCAGATTCATCCATACCTTCAATTCTATAGGATCCAATGCCCTACTTTTCCTTATATGGGCATTAGGAATGCACATGGTGAACATATGCACATGTAGGAAAATTATTGAAAATATTACCTACTTACTTACTTACTTACTTACTTAATTTCTTTAAAATAAGAGGAATATGGGTAGTAACCAGGACAGAAATTCTATTTTCTTTCAAATTTAGCAGTACTTAAAGAAAAAAATAAATCAGATGCCTTTATTTGATGTAAGCATATTGGTTTTTGTTTTGGTTTTTGGTTTTTTTTTTTTTTTTTGCTTAATGTTATTTATGTATATGCTCATATATGTGTGAGTGTATTCTTGTCAAGGTCAGAAGTCAACATCAGAAGTACTCCTCAATCATTCTTCCTGTTGTTTGTTTGCTTGTTTTTAACCTTGAGAACCACTTATAAGACTTTACAAGCAAAACTCCATGGCAGGCAAGCTGAAACCTCTCAGTCTTAAAGATATACATATACATGCACACACATATGCACATGTTTCATGAGCATGCACAAACACATGCACATAAATATATATATACACAATAGTTGTATAGCTACTTGCAACAAATAATTGTTGGGGAGAGAGTTGATTTTTCTCTTCTCCCTACAACTTTTGAAAACCCATTCATATAATCATACTGTTTCTAGTAGGAATATTGTAAGCAATGGTCTAGTTCTCCTTCCCTTTGTTCATCCAACTTCTTTTACCTTGAGAGTTCTAAATCTATACCATCTCCAGGGCTACTATTCCTATCCTTTCTTCATCAATTTATTCAAATTCAACTTTAATGTTTAGGATTTTTAACATTATCTTTGTCTATACCTTAAGCTCTTTGAGACAACATTTGTTTTCTCTTCACATCATCCAGTTAAAGCCAATCATGAGAAAACACAGCCAGGTGTGTTTTTATTCCTCTGTCCTACTATAGAAAACAACTAATGTACCTGGTAACACTACATATTCTGACCCACATCTTCAAGATTTAAGAGAGCCCATGTCTCTGCCAAGAAATCCCATGCTGCCATACTATGATGGGTATATTTTTTTATGTTTTTAGGTTTTTTCCGAATGTTACTTTTCTTGTTCATTTGTCTCCACCTTGAGCACACTCCTCAGTCATATAATCTTGCTTTCTACATCAGAGAGAAAACAGATGCTATGAGACAAGAAATATGTACAATCAAAACCACACTTATTGCTCCAATTGTGTCTATTCATCTCAACCTCCTTAACTCCCACATGGGATAGGAGCTAGCCTAAAGTTGTTGGTTGAAGGGCCTTGCCTAGGGAGTTCTGCCCCACTGATCCATTCATCTACCCAAATGTTTATGTATGTTTGTCTATATGTATGTGTATAGATATATGTGTATATATGTAAGCATAAGTACTTGTAGAGTTGATTGTGAGAGATGGTCAGGCCCTGCCAAAGTGTGGGTTTATGAATGTTAGCATATATGTGTGTCTATGTATAAAGTATAAAATATCATAATTATTTTTCTTTCCTTCATTTCTGGTTCACAAAGAGTTAACCACCTTGAGGCAGAGAGGCTCCAGTTGACTCATCAGAGAAAGGAGCAGCAGGAATAAGTCTTTTTACTTAATCCCTTTTCTTTTACTTTGAGGTGCTAAATTCCAGAGAGTGCAGTTTCTTGTTCTTAGAGGAACTCAGACAGGTCAGTTACCAGTGCAAAGTAACTTTGACTTAAGACAGGTAAACATTTTATTATAGGAAAGGCACCGTAAACATCTCACAAGACAAAGTCTTGCCCCAACTGATGCTCTTACCCCTTGGATTACCTCAAGGGTGAACCATGAAAGAGGAACCATCAGGTTTGGGCTCCAGTACTCCAAGCTACAGAAAAAGACAGAAGAGAATAAAAACTTTTACTGTGATACTAGTATGTGTTCCCAGTTGGATCTTGAGCTCTGCCTTCTTTTCTGTAATACTTAAGAGCCGCACAGAACATGAACAATTCTTAGCAAAAAATGGCAGTTGTAAAAAACCACAGTGTCATTATAAAACACTGTTGGGTGGCACAGAAATAGGCTCCTTTGCCCCATTAAAAAGACAACCTGTTTCAGAGAGGCAGCAAATGGATAGAAACAATGCAAAGACATGTCTTCCAATGTGACTTCCAATACCATCACTTACATCACTGGAGGTATGTTTAAACCACTGAAGGACTGTGATGGAGTTACGAGACTAGACTGAATCGTACAGTTAGCTTCTAATTCTCAACCATAACTGTTAGGCTCTATGCATGTCAATGACCCAAAGATATCTCACCTACTTCTGGGTGACAGCTTCTTACTTAGCTTCAATACCTTCCTCAGCACACCTGTTTTTGAACTTTTATATTGTTTTGCAACAGCATATAAATATCCATCCCAAATACAGCTCCATAATCCATGAGTTGTGGGAAGAAAAGTTATATGTCTTATTCAACTCTGGCTCTCTTTAATGTCCTGTAAAATGCCTGAGTCCCATCAGGAGGGTTGGCAGGTTGGACAGAGCTAGCCTTAAGAATGCTTTGATTTCAGTCTTTCTATCTGTTCACCTCTCTGGATTCAATTCCCAAGATGTAAATGTGTACACTAAATGTAAGTTTAAGTATTAAAATTAGTTTCAAATGCACATAATTTTCAGTAAAGTTCCCAATGTGCAATAAAAGTCTACATGGATAGACTAACGTTTAAGGGATTAACCCCATACACTATCTGTGCTGAACAGTTGTAACTATCAATTTTATACAACCTGTAATCATTCTCTAAATCAAGTTGACCAATAGAAATGACTTGGAGGTGTTGTTTTGGTTTTTATTATTAGAAGGCCTGGACCACAACACAACAGAAGGCAATGTCATTTCTAGGGTATGTGTAATAGAAAAATTGCAAAGAAAGATTGAAAACAAGCAAGCAGACCTCTCTCTCTCTCTCTCTCTCTCTCTCTCTCTCTCTCTCTCTCTCTCTCTCTCTCCCTCCCTCCCTTTCTTCCCTCTCTCTCAACTGTATATGTGACATTATTAACTATTTCTAGATCTTGTCTGGCTTTTCAGGAAGGTGATAAACTATAACATTGACATGTAAGCTTTTCTATAGTTGCTTTTGGTCAGAGTATTTTATCACAGTAATGAAAATAAAAGTACAATCACAGATTAGTGGAGATGCAGTAAACCAACTGATAGACTATGAAGGTATAGAGGCACAGAGCATATGGAAAACCTATGCAAATTACTCTAAATTTTCCATGAAACTAAAAAAAAAATTACAAGTAAAGTTTTAATATATATCATTCTGTCTCCTTGAAATAAGCACTCCTAGAAATGTACCAGGAAATAAGAGCATGGAGTAAGGATAAAAGAAAATAATTCAATAGATGACACTTCATTCACATATGTCCAAGGCATAGGATGTGAGAGGTGAGTGGGATGTGCCAAAAAGCTTCTGATCATTTGTCTAAGATGGTATTTATTTCTACATCTTCTGTCCTCCTAAACACTACAAATCCATTTTCCCCTCTTGCCCACTGCTCTGCAATGCTATATATGAGCTGCATTCAGAGACTCACAGAGGATAGGAAATTCTAACCTGGTACAAAAGAAGCCATTTTTGATTGGCCAGCTGTCGTAAAGATATCACTGACAAAGAAAACTAGAATCTCAACCAGATAAGGGGCCTGGTAATTCCTTCTCTCTCCATGCTGTACTGATAATTGCTTTAGTCTAGTGCATGATGAGTTCATGGTGGGTTGCCATACAGCCATGCATATGTGAGCAGCACTAATTAGATACAGTAGGTTTTATGGAAATGAAGACAGGAAGTTGGGAGGTGGTGTAGATGGTGTCTAGGGGAAGTGGTGGGCATGTATAATCAAAGTACACTGTATTCATATACACAATTTTGAAGAAAAGTAAAAGTTTACAATGTGAAAAGAGAAGCATCAAGTGGCATAGGAAAAAAAAATTGACATGGGTATTCATGAAGGGAGAGAGCCCAGGGGCTTCCCCTAGAAACTGTCTTAGTCAGGTTTTCTATTGGTGTAGAAAACATGACCAAGAAGCAAATAGGGCAGAAAAAGATTTATTCAGCTTATACTTCCCCATTGTGGCTCATCACCAAAGGAACTCAAGACTAGAACACAAACAAGGCAGTAACCTGGAGGCAGGAGGTGATGCAAATGCCATGGTGGGGTGCTGCCTACTGGATTGCTTTACCTAGATTGCCCAGTGTGGGGAAAAAATCTCCGGGGGGTGGGGGGAGAGAGTCTGGAGTCGGGGCCTTGGCAGCAGGCTTCCCACACCACCACGGAGGGTCCCACATTCACGCAGCTGTTGGTGGGCGGGCCAGCAGCTATATTAGCAAGGTTCTAGGATTCCAAAAGCTGAGAATCTGGTGGAGAGACCAGGTGACACATGGAGTCGGGTTTTCCAAATCTTTATTGTTCATGACATGTTGAGTGGATATAGATGGTATGCGCTTCCCCTCCAAAAGCCAAGGGAGCAGGATTTTTATAGGGAGGGGAAAAGGAGAGGGAATAACTTAATTATCTATGCCCTTGGCCTTTTAATAATTCATTAATATTTAAATCTCTGGAGGTGGAGACTTGTTAATCATGCCTTCTACCTGTGTGTTACCTGAATGAAGGTGGCAGGTTAAATGGAGTTACTGTAGGAAGCCAGGGTCAAAGGCTGGACTTAATTTAAAATATAAAAGCTAAACTCCCAGCAACCACATGGTAGCTCACAACCATTTGTGGTGGGGATCTAATGCCGTCTTCTGGCTTGTGAGTGTACATGCAAAGGAAAATAATTTACTTTTAATCTTGATTTGCTCTTAGTGATTTTTAAAAGTTGTTAAGAGATATTATTTGGCTAAAACCTCATCTTAAGCTTAACATAGGAGGATTTAAACCTCTGTTTGATATTTTCAAAGGGATGCAAGTCCTAAATTAAATCATATGTGTATCTTCTTGAGTTTATCCTGCTTCAACACAATTAAATTATGTGTTGTAGCCACTGTTTAAAATGTTAAAAAAGGGTGTATCTACATTTGTCTTGTTGAATGATATATTTCATGAAGTACAATATGTTTCGGCTACAAGATTTAATATCTCTAGTCATTTGAATAACATTAAAATTAATAAGGTGTTTTAGGAATACATCTGCACAACCGGTGTTGGTGTGTGTGGACCCTACATTTTTCTTTATGTTATCCAACTTTCAGAATAATTCTGATATCTTGGATTGTAAAAATGTTACGTGATTTTAACACAATGCTAAAATAGATCACTAGACCTAGCCTTGGTTGTGCATGTGCCTACCTTTGTGCCCATCCCAGTACATCATTATTGAGACTTAAAAGAGACTTTGGTCATTCAGAGAGTTGATTGACTCCAAGCCCATGTAGAGCAGCTCACGGATGTGGTTCAAATAAGCTGAGTGTCAGCAACCCCACATCCAGATATTACACCTCTGAGATTTGTGAATGATACATTTATTTAAAGCCATGATCTTTCTGCTTATTTAAAAGGAAAGTGAAATGGGAAGTTAGACCAGGTACAACACCAATTGCAGATCCGGATTTCGAGCCTTGTTGGAACACGAGTAGAACCTGTTACCCCTGGAGATTTTACTTCTTAAATTTCTTCTGCCTTTTCTTTCTTTCTTTCTAAAAGGGAAGGTAGGCCTGTTTTGATACAGCCCTATGATGTGGATTTGTGTTCATGGAGGGTTAGTCTATAAGCTCAGAGCCCAACAAAAACGTGACAAGGCCGCTTTAAGCCCAAGCACTCGCAGCCTTGGAGCAAACATCTCTCCCTGAAATTTGACTATCTAGGCTAAGAAAGTAGCCGATGACTGAGACCCTCAGTCAATGCACCCCAAGGGTTCAGCCCATTGCACTGGGTTGATGAGAGGTCTAAGTCCAGCCAGCCCTTGCCTAAATAGCTGTGGTACCTGATTAGTAGGTTAACATCCCTTGCACTCCTGGGAGCTATACTCCATTGCACAGGGATGGGTGTAAATTCCTCTTTACATCTCCTTAGCCCTTGCACCCAGAGGACTTGTTTCCATCGCACCTGGAAGGGTAAGGGAAAATCTTCGGGCTATAAGCTCTTGATCGCTTATTCCCCCAAGATGGAGTTTGCTTGACTGGGTTTGAGTTCGAATCTTAATTTGTACTGCGTTTAATAGGCAAAAGGCTGTTTCTTTTTAATAATTTAAACAGGGAGAAGTTACCTCATCCAAGACCCAACATCCCACTCTCTTTTCTTTCATAAAAAGAGGGGTAGTCAAAAGAAAACACTATGTAGGCCAAAAGCTGTAGCAAAACTAAGTCAAGGGTAATGGGAATTGGGGGTAGGGTTTGGAAGGCAGTGGATCATTGAAACAATTAAATACAGGTTATACAGTTTGAGGGTAATGACATCTGATTAATCTAAATAGACACTATGTTTTCCTCACTAACATGTAACTTTAGTTATGTGACTTTGGCAAAAGGGTTCATCTGCAACTAGAAGGTCTGGATCTGTCTTCTGTAGTGAGCGTCTCTGGGTTCTGGTGTGCATCTCTGGAGTCTGGTGTGAGTCTCTAGATCTCAGGATGCTCTGGGGTCTTCAGTCAGATAAGGTGGCTGGAAGAAGGCAGCTTGGCAGGTTTCAGGAGGTGGCGCTGTCTCTGGATATCAGCATGTCTCTGAAGTCTGCAGTCAGATGAGGTGGCTGAGAGAAAGCAGCTTGGCATCTCAGGCAGGTTCCAGAGGATGGCGTGGACTCTGTTGGATCCGTGGGTATACCTGTAGGATAATCACAGTAGGGAAGCAGCATCTCCGGCAGGGAGATGTCTGTAAAGGCTGGATATTGAGCATTAAATTGTTGGGAACAAGCACCTTATGGCCTGTCGTTAAGATCCTGGAAAAGCAAAGGTGTTTGAGGAAATTTAGTCTTAGAAGGTATCTTGGATAGCTGAGGGAGAAAAACAATGTTAATTATGTATCTGAGATTGGCAGCAAGTTTGTCTGTAAAAGAAATTAGTTAGTAATTAAGACTCAAGAATTTATATAATCTTTATAAATTTTGAAGAAATTATAAAGGTTGAGAAAAATGTTGGACATATATCACGAGTATTAGAGAGAAAAGGCAGCATTAAAACAAAAAAAATAACAAAATTTTTGGTTGAAAACCACAAGCATTGTTGCTCTAGGTGTTCCTGTTAAGAAGAAAAGAAAACGTTTAAAATTTTTGGTTGAAAAACAGGAATGTTTGTTGTTGTAGGTCCTCCTGTTGAGAATAGCAGTAATGGCGGGCTTAGAAGCAGTGGGGGGAGGAGCCTTGCTCTGCCATGTGGCTCCTGGGTGCTCTGGCAGAGAGGTTCTGTATTTAAAATTTTTGGTTGAAAAACAGGAACGTTTGTTGTTGCAGGTCCTCCTGTTGGGGAGAAGGAGCAGTAATGGCGGGCTTGTAGAACACAGGAACACCAGCCCATGGATGGTACCACTTACAATTGTCACTACACCCTTGATCAGTAATTGAGGAAATGCCTTACAGCTGGATCTTATTAAGTTATTTCTTCATCAGCGTCTTCTTTTTCTGTGATAACTCCAGTTTGTGTCAAATTAACATGCAAAACCAGCCAGTACCAAAATCAAGCTCTCCATATGTACAGTCATGTGAGAATGTGTGACAAATGTGATCATATTTAAAACATGCCTAGCACAGTCTCCTGTATATTCAATACTTGGTAGCTATTTCTAAACAGTCAATCCTTTTACCTCCAGAATTTGAAATCTCCTGGCAAATGTCTGCTGAATCTTGGTCAAAGGGACAAGGAAACAGTGTGTCTCTAGAATAGTCATTGACAGTGCAATTTTTCACACTAAAAGTCCTCTTTAATTTAATCTCTGTTATTATTGTGGTGTATCCACTCCAGCAGATACTCCTAAGAAGAAAGGCATAAATATAAAATAAATGCAGAATAAATTGCACTTACAGACAATCTCTAGGATATGCATCAGTGGAATTTAACTCACAAAACCAGATTCAGGGAATAGAAAGGAGCCATTATTATGTGTCAGCTCCCATTTGCTGGAGATTTTGACTAGACCCCTTTGCTTTTTCTTTTCTGTGGAGGATAGGTGAAAGTGAATTGATTCCATGTTTTTGCCTTTGTAACCACCCAAAAGAACTGGTCAGGGCTGAATGGCTCACTGTTCCCTCATCTTGTATTGATGAAGATTCATGGAAGAAAACTAGAGCAGACACAGCTATTCATACTCACATTTACTGATGTGTGTATTTGAAACCCCTACCCAGATGTATACTTGAAAATGAAAACTGTGGCTAGGGAGATGGCTATGTTGGTAAAATTGTTTCCCATACAAACAAGAGGACCTAAGTTAGAAGAATTATTGTGGATTTGGAGGATTGTTTTTATACTTCTCCTTTGCATCCTGGTGACGGTGACATGTTTGCATTTACTGAGACTGCTTGTAATTTTGAATAACCTATGAAGTGATATCATTGGAAAGTTTTGCCACAAGAAATGACTAATAGTCCTACTCTCTTTCTCTCTCTCTCTCCATATAGATATAGATATAGATATAGATATAGATATAGATATAGATATAGATATAGATATAGATATAGATATAGATATAGATATAGATATAAATAGATAGATATAGATATGATTCAAAGTCTTAACCTCTTGTAATATATATATGTGTATATACACACACACATATATATATGCATATACATATATATGAAAGTATTTTGGATGAAATGTTTATTCCTTATTTCAAACAAAAACTGAATTTTTATTACAGTATACTGATATTTGGCCTATTGCATTGCAAACTTTTTAGGCAAATTTGATTATCATTATCAAAAAGACAAGTTGCTAGAGTTTTCCTCTATGCATGCTTTTACATTTCATGTAAATTTACACAGGCATCCCATAGAAAATGTGATTACTCTATTTACAGATGGCTCATCTAATGGGAAGACAGTATATGTAATTGGATCACATGTTCATTCTCTTTGAGTTTCTTTCTACTGCAGCACAAATAATTGAATTATGTTCTGCAACCACAGTTTTTGAAATGTTGAAAATCAAGCTTTTAGTTCGTATACTGATAGCCAATATATAGTTCATTTTATAGTTGCTTGAAATTTTTCCTTTTTTTAGATACTGATAATTCTCAAATTTTAGGTACTTATACAAATACAGCTTAACACTAGATGGAATTAGGGAAAACAAGTAAATCTTGTACCCCCACCAAGCTACTGTTACTGCTCATCTTTAAAACACTAAAAAGGAGGAATTGTGCTCTTCTTCAGCCTTGAGCAGGCTGGAAAGACCTTGTTTACCACAATAGACCTTGCTACAATAAGACCTAGGTGTTATTTTCTGCCCTGGCTGCACATATAGCTTCCTATAGAAACAAGAATAGATTCCCACTGAGCTTGCCCTGTGACATAATCTAGCTGAAACAAAGGACAGGTTCTGTGGGCTTTCCCTATATATACAAAGTGCTGAATATTAAACTTGATCAGAAAACATTGTCTTGCCTCCATGTTTCTCTCACCCCTATGTCTATTTTTCATTTCCAGCCCCCCCCCCCTTTTTTTTTTCAGATAAACCCAGCAGCCTGTGGCAGCTGGGTAGCTACAAAAAGAAATGGACAGGAAAGCAAAGATTGTTTCTAGCACCATCAAACTCTTCTGTCGGGTACATGGCACCTCTGTTCCTGTCTCCTCAGTTTCAAAGACCAACAAGCACCTCAAAACTTAAAATATGAAAGAAAGACCCAGACAACAAAGCAAGGGATCCTAAAAATTCTCCCACTCCAGATATCACAGGCCATAGTTCACTGTTATGGTGAATCCATAGTAAGATATAGACTTGGGAAGCAAGTATTGGAGCTAGTGTTTTTCTTAGAGAAATGGAATCTCTCTAAAATTTATAAGGAACAAGAGTTTTCTCAAGACCCCTCAGCAATGTAGCTCTGGTCATTCGACTAGCCACTCTTCTCTGAACCACTTCAGTGATCAATATTAATAGATATACATAGTTAATGGTAAGGCCACATAATACAGAATTTCTTCATAATCTGCCTTCTTTCAAGTGATCAAATGGGACATTTAATAATTGTTCTTTGAGAACTTTAGACTCACAACTGCTCAAAGTGTAAAGAATCAGTGATCATGGAGGGCCCAACCATAAATGAAACACCCAGAACACAAACCTGTAGAGGTTTTGCTATTTACTCTTTATTGTAATGCTATGTGTAGGCTCCCAAAACCTGGAGTCTACAAGTAGCCCCTGGGACACTGTCCCCAAGAGTTAATTCAGATTGGAGAATAAAAATGGTGACAGATGGTAGAAACCAGGAAAAAGAATTTTTTGATATATTTATAACAAATACCTACTTCTTTAACACTTGGGAATAGCAAAAAAAAAGTACTTTAAAGTACATAAGTGCCAGAGATTGGGGAAGACTAATATAAAGTTTCTTATGAACAGTATGGTGGTACTGCAGTCATAAACTAGCAACAACTGTTGTTTCCTGAACAAGATTCAACCCAGACAAAATTCCAGAGTGATTATGGGAGAGGATCATATCTCTACCTTGAGCCAGGGAGATACCTCTAGCCATGGCTTTTACAAGAGAAGCAGAAAGGGTTCTTTAAAGGGTTCAACCATGTTCCTGTGCATAGATTCGCACACATGCACATATGGGCATCACTAACATGGACTCAAAAATAAAAGATGTTACAAAGTTAAAGAGGGATATGATGAGGGACTCAGGATTTGGAGAAAATGAAGTGATGGGTGGACATGAGTAAAGTACATTGAATACATTTATGAAATCTTCAAAATCTAAAATCTTCATGAAAAATAATATCATCTACCAAACAGCAAAACCTCAACAGGTTTGTGTAGCATAATATGAGACTGAGGAGACAGATTACTGGGTAAGAGTATTTCCTGAACAAGCACAAAGATTTAAGGTCAAACTTCCAGCACTCACCTAAAGAGCATAGTATGAATTCCCACATTCTATGGCTCAAATTCACCAATAACTTCAGCTTTAAGTGATGCAGTTCCCTCTCCTGGCTCCCATGTACACTGAACTCGAATGCACATAACCCATGCACAGATATACACATATACAAATAATTTAAGACTAATGTTTACATCTTTAAAAAAGAAATAATAACTTGGCCTCTAAAAATTATACAAATAGACTCTAGTATGTAATTTTCTATTGCCCTATACTTTCCTGGAGGTCCCATGATGACATCCATAGAATAAGAGACCTGTTGATTAGGGGACTCTGACCTATAATCAGAGTCACAGTACAATCCAGATGGCAAAATGGACATATTACTAAAATAAAGTCGCTGCCAAGAATATGTACTGGAGGCACAGGTAGAAGGAAGGCATACAGTAGACAGAGTCATGACTGACATTGGCACATGAGAAGAGAAGCTAAGATATGTGTTAGAGACTAAATAGTGGCAACAGTAGACTAAGTGGACTGATTACCTGGTGGGTGAATCCAGATGGACAACATCAGATATTTATAGACCCAAATATGAAGAGATATGGAGAAAGAGTCCCACTTCTCTTGGAAGAGGATTTATATAAACTGGAGTCTACCTTACCATTTAAAGGAGGACAGAAATGGCAGATGACAAGTGAAAAAGAAGTTGACATTATTATTCATGAGTAACAGTAGCAGGTAGTGTAGACAGCATTCACAAGAAAAGAGATTCCTTGGTTAACAGGAAACACAAGAGCTACAAGCACAATCTTGTTACTTCTTTGGGCCTTGGAATACATCATGGAATTCCACAAAACCTTGGCTTTCTCTCAGTACTGAGCCTATACTGAAAATGAGTCTAAAGACACAGTTATTGCCTTGTATACAGAAGGGGACCCTAAAACACTGCTTCCTTTTTCTGATTTTACAGATATTACAACTGTATATTGGTAAGATAATGAAAATAATACATTATATTAAAATCACTATTAGGTATAATTTTAAATTTTCTACTAATCACATAATAAAAACCAAAAGGAAATTGCTGAAGCAAACTTTAATATTTGTATTTTAATGTAACAGCTTACAAATATAATCATTTAGTAAGATATTTTGTGAAATTTTCTAGCATTTGAAATTTTATGTAGATTTCACAATAATGGGACATCTAAAATCAAATGAATTTGAATACATCTGCAATCTGAGTACTCAGGAAGCTAAGGTATAGGGATGACAAGTTTAAAGCAAGCCCAAGCTACATAACAAGAAAGACTCTGTTTCAAAAAAAAAATAGAATGCAATAAATCTTAGTCTTGAAGAGCAACATTATGCATTGCTGTAAATGGCTATCAAATTGGATAGCACAAATAGAATGCAAAAAATATTGCTTTTGGTAGCCTGGGTTTAAACATTTTGATAGAGTTCATGACTTAGTTTTCTTGACACTGTAGCCAACCCTTAGGCAGTAAAGAAACCCAAGAAATGTTTATTTTTGTCTAATGATAAGTAGAGACAGTCTATCATGTTATAGAAGCCAAGGTTTCAGGAGTGTGGGGCTGCTTGTCACATTGCATCACACTATAAAAGCATAGAATACAATGCTGCATAATAGGCCTCTACATGACCTAGTTTGTTTGATGAAGATTCATTTAATAAAGTTTCCACAGCTTCAAAATAATGCCACTAGCTAAAATCTAAGTGCTGGAATACAGGAGCCCATCTGGGAACTTTCACTTTCCAACCAGAGCAGAGTCTACATTCAATAGGGGCATCACAAACACTCAAAGCACATTTATGATGAAGTTGGGGAAGTAGTTCATGTTGTTAACTATTTGCTTTGTAAGCGCCGAATTAGGGTTTATGCCCAGAACCCACAATTCAATAAATAATAAGAAAATATGTAGAGTTGTGGGTCTCCCGTCCATCTCACATCAGGGCATGGCCTCTGGGGAGGCAGAATTCGAGAATTTGGACAGCTTTTTACCCCACACTGTCCCCAGGCCAGTGTTGGGTGGCAGGAAGCCCCTGGGATACTGGCAGGTGCAGCAGAATGTTGCTGGAGAGCTGGGAATAGAGTGAAGACATGCAGGCTGAATTTAGCCCTAAGGCAAGGGAAAAAATAAGGAGCTCTGGCTGGTCCTGCAGGGAGAGTTCCTGGCTTGTAGGTGGGTGGTTTGTCTTGGGTTTGTCTTGATGGCTGCAGTGGCTAGGAGTGCAGAGAGGCCTTCTACTGGAGATTAGGCTGGGAGTCTATAGGCAAAGGACTTTTCCAGGGCTCCCCTGGGCAGATCCTGATGAAAAGAGGCAGTCCATGGTTTTAAGGCATTTATTTCCATGGCTGAAAGTAGATAAGTAGAACCATACCCCACTTTTCAGAGTATACCTGAGATTAAATACCTTTTACAGGGAGAAATATCTGGGAAATAATGTTTAATGGCTCTGCCTCTAGGCCTTTAGGTACTTCATTAAAATGGCAATTTGTCTTGAGGCTACATGACCACAGGTCTAGTCCTCTACCTGTAAAGGGACTTAGGGCATTGCCCTTACATGACTAAAGGCCACAAATCTATGGAGGTCTGTAGCCAGTGACAGAATTCTGGTACCTGGGAATCAGGAGAAACATGTACTGCCCCATAAGGCATTTCTAGCCTTAGCTCAACCAGAAACTAGGCTGCCTTTCAGAGTCCTATAAAAAGAAAGAAAGAAAGAAAGAAAGAAAGAAAGAAAGAAAGAAAGAAAGAAAGAAAGAAAGAAAGAAAAGGAAAGGAAAGGAAGGGAGAGGGAAAAAGGAAAGGAAAGGAAAGGAAAGGAAAGGAAAGGAAAGGAAAGGAAAGGAAAGGAAAGGAAAGGAAAGGAAAGGAAAGGAAAAATAACTAGGTTATTGTAATCCCAGTGTTAGAAAGAAGCAGACAAACTCCTTGGGTTTCCTGTCAGCCAACTACCCTACCTGGCTATTTCCAAGACAAACAGAAACCTTGTCTTAAAACAATAGACAACACCTGATAAGGACACCAGAGACTGTCTTCTGTATACTCAGTACACATATACATGCAAATGAATATGCACACATACACACACACAACCATTCCAGGTTAAAAAATGTGAATAAAGGAAAGATTTTTGTCATCACCTCGTTGAAACTTGCAAAATGTAACTGTGGGCATTTCCACTTGCATTCCAGTTCTCAAAATAATGTTAGAGACTTATTATGTATGAGTAAATTACTACACCATGAGCTTGGACTTGCTTCTACTAGCTCATAATTCAATTATAGTGACTAATCTAGTCTAAGTCTGCCATAAGGCTAGCTACATGCCCTCAGTTTCATGTGAACATCTTTCTCAGAGTTTGGGGTTAATCTATTCCCATACCTGACTCTATCTCAGAGTTTCTCTCTCCCTAACAGAACTCTCACCTTCTCTTCCCTCCTTTACCTCATAGACTATCAGCTTTCCTTGCCAGGAGATGGCTCCATAAAGTATGCAAAAGATTCTCTCTAGAATTATTATTTTTTAATTTGTCTGTTTATTGTGACCTTAAATTTTAGACAAAATATTTGCCATCCATTATGACTTTAAAAATTCAAAATATTTGGGAAAAACAAGTTGGTGGACATAATACTGAAAGATCCTTGTAAAAGATTGCTGGGACTCCCATCTATCTGGGAACTCCACTGAGATAACACTGAGGCCCTGTCTTCTTGTTACCATGCAGACTCAGAGCATCTCCTGATACTTTAGATTTCTAAAATGGGAGCGGATTTTATTCCCAAGGAGTCAACAAGGGAATTATTGGGTAAAATGAAGCAGAGAAAAAGAAACAAAAAAGAGAGCCAAGGATATTAACCTGAAAGCCTATCAATGGTGGTGTACTTTTCCTAGCAAGTCTTCCCTCCCAAGAGATCCAAATACTCTCAAAGGAGTACCACCAGTTGGGAACAAGTGTTTTGAGTATATAAGGCTATGCAGGATATTTCTCTGTAAAAAGATCAGCCATAGCTCTAATACTCTTACTAGGCAAGACTTCTTTGCATCACCATAACTAAAAGTCTACACCAATTAACTTACAAAGTAATAAAGTTTATCTCAGTTCACAGTTCTGGAGGTCTAGCCCATGACTAGACAGATATGTGGTTTGGTGCCTCCAGAGAATACAGTCACAGGGATTATATAAGACAGCCAAATGTTCCCATTATGGCCAAAATTTCGGGATGAATGTGCATGTTCCTGGTGAGCTCATGTGTTTAAGCACTTAGCCTCCAGCTGATGTTACAGAGAAAGTTGTAAATTTTTAGGATGTGGACCCTCCTAAAATGCTAGAGAAGAGTTTTGAGTTTTGAAAACCATGCCCCATTTCCTGTTTCTCTCTAATTCTTGATTGTACATGTCATGTGACCAGCTGCTTGCTGCTCTTACTACCTTGCTTTCTCCACCATGATTTACTGTGCCCTTAAATTGTAAACTTAAATTAATCCTTTATCTTGTAAGTTGTCTATTTTGTTATAGCAATGAGATAAGTATCTAATACAGTCAGCATGTACATACACATGCCAATGTGCATGCGTGAATACACACATACATACACACATACACACACAAACACACACACACACACGACAGAGAGAGAGAAAGAGAGAGAGAAAGCAGACTTTCTCTATTGTCCTCTTCAAGAACATTCACCACATAGAAAATATAAACCTCCACCTTCTCAAAGTCCACACCATTGCTGTATAGCTTCATCCTGGGAGCCACATGGTCTTTAGAGGACATTCAAAATTCAAACTATAGCACTTAGACATCTGGGTTTTTTTTAGAAAAGCAGACAGACCAAAGTCACTTTCATGTAGGATACACATTCATTAGAGATTCATGGACTGCTTTTCCTCTAGTGTGGCTGAGATTAAAAAAAGAGCATTGTTGTATAGGCCTAAAACATGTTGACATTTTCTTCTTTATTGTCTTCCCGATTCTGGCCTTCCTCTATATTCTGCCAACTCAGGTTAACAGGGAAAAGTGGAAAACAAAGAACATAAAAGTAGGTATGTGAGGGAAACTGCAGATAACCATGTGAGTTCTACATAAGTCTTGCCTCCTCTGTGAAGATAACAGGGCATCTCACCCTCTTGGATAAAAATAATGGGAAAAGGAGTTTTGTCATGTGTTAAGTCTGCTCTAGTTATGAAAAAAATGTAACAGATGAGAGAAAAAACTCATTACATCACTCCCTCCCCCCAGGGAATCTATAGGCAGTTAATGGTTCCTGGGGAAAGAAGACATTTTCTCCATTGACATGGCCACTGTAAAGGTACCTGTGCTCATCCATAGACTCATTCAGCCCCCATTATCCTCTAAGTTACATTAATTAATCTACTGCTTGGTTCTCACTTTCTCCCCTACCCACTCCCCAAACACACACATAGACAAGTTTTGAAAGAGGATCAGTATGAGAAAGAGGATAAGCATAGTCAAAGGGGGTTATATATGATCAGAATAGTTCATTAACATGTATAAAATGTCAATGTGAATCACATTCTTGTATGTAATGACTATATGCTAGAATATGTATTTCTCAGAATGAGAGAGGTGGAGTGTAACACAGCCTCTGCTTGCCTTATGGCTTCATGATCATTTGTACAGAGTGTCTCCAAAGGCTTATTTCCAGACTCCTGTTCACCTTTCTCTCTCCCATCTAGTATCTTATTATTTCACTTTCATCCTCATTGAACAGAATCAAAAGGTGGACCTCTTAAATGTGCTTATCCTTCTCTCTTCCTCTCACTGCACAACAACGGCATCCAAAAAATAGAGTAGGTAGGTCACTAGCAGACAGAACTCATTATCAAGAAGTGCCACCTGCCCAAAAACCAGTGTGTCAGAATTAAGAGACAGAATTAAGAGACAGAATTAAGAGAGGTTTCCTCATACTGTCAATTGTAATGTTAATTGTGGGCCCCCAAGACCTGTATTCTACCTGTAGATAGCTAGAGAGAAGAGACATAGATGGGGTTTAGGTTTCCCCATCTTTAGGCTCAGAGGAGAACCACAAAAAGAAGAAGGAGGAGGGGGAAGGAAAAGTAGCCATCACCTAGGTTAGTCATGAAAATAGGTCCCTGTGGGCTGGAAAATGAGAGTTAACAGCATCTCAGATAAAATTTAGTAAGTAATACTTATTGTTTATTGATAGGAAAGTATATTCTAATAGCATAAAGGGTAGATATCTGCACTAATCTTGTGGTGTTTAAGGCTTATTGTGTGTCTATTTAGGAACGAAATGATTAAAGGCAGGGTAAAACCCTGAAGTAGGATTAAATCATTTCTACAATATATTAACACCTCAATGTCTTGCAAAATTTCACTTTAAAAAAATTAAATTAATTTCAGGTATCCAAATTAAAAAACATCTGCTCTCCCTTTTAAGATTAGAAGCAAGAGAGAATAGGTTTCTTCACTATTCAAGGTTCAGGACTAGGGCAAAATATGTGCTAATTTTGTGAATGAAATTCTGCACCAAATTCACTGTGCAGCTATGATACAGTGTATGCTAAGACAAAGCTGTATCCTCCAAAACAAAACAAACAACACAGAAAGCAACAAACATAAACATCAGCCTGAAGTCTTCTCAAATGTTGCTCTAAACTGCCTTGGAGATGCACTTTAAAATCTTGGTTTAGATAACTCATTAATATTTTAATCTCTGGAGGTGGAGACTACCTGTGTGCTATGTGACTGAAGATCACAGGTTAAATGGCGTTACCTCTTCCAAGGCCCAACAACTCAGAAGAAAGAAGGCAAGGCTGCATATCTCCCACAATAAAAAAAAAAAAATAGAGAGAGACAAAGAAAAATAAATTAAGATGTCAATATTTCCTTATGCAACAGGTTTCTTTTAATGTGGGCTCCACAGGAATACTGACACTGCTTAGCCTAGCACAGGACACATATATATTTACCTGAGAATAGGATTAAATAAGAAAGAAACTGAAATTAAATATAAAAATGACATTAATTGAATTCATAAAAAGAGAAAGGATATGTCAGTATATTTATATACAGAGATATTAATCTTTAAAGAAAGGAGAAATAAGTAGAAATTTATATACATATTTTTAAGGATAGAAAGGAAAAATAAATGGAAATTGATAAAAGTGCTTTAAGAATACATGGGTGTACTAAATGAATTTATATTGTTTTAGTTATGGTGTCATGGGTGTGAAGAGACACCATAAACACAGTGACTCCTATAAAGGGTATCATTTAAGTGAGGCTAGATTACAGGTTCAGAGGCCCAGTCCATTATCATCATGAAGTGAAGCATGATAGCATACAGGCAGGCATAGTGCTGGAGGAGCAAAGAGTTCTACATCTTTTTCCAAAAGCAGCTAGGAGAAGATTGATTCCAGGCAGTTAGAATGCTGGTCGTAAAGCCAGTGCCCACAGTGATACATTTTCTCCAACAAAGCCACATGTTGCACCCACCTAGTCCAGCAAGGAAGACACAACGCTGAGCTCTTCCTCAAGCAGTTTATTCAGGAACTTTGTATCTTCTTCTGACCCTGGGAAAAGCCTGCCACAGGCTAAATACTCCTGGAGCAACCTACCCCAGCCAGCTACATGGAGGCAGCAGATAGGCACACGTAAGGGGAAGCAGCACAGATCACCAGTCTTGTCCATATTAGGACTTGCTTTTCTTAGAGAGCACTCTCCATCAGGCAGGCGGGGGCGGGGGGGGGGGTTGGAAACAGCACCATCTTTACAGTGCAGCACATCGCAGCTCTCTACAATTCCTCCTATTTTGTTTTAAAGACAAAACAGGTGAGAGTAGGGGTCTGATATCTGAAGCAAACATAGAAGGACATTGTACAGGCTCTCCTATAGGCTTCATCAACCCAATTCAAGCCTGACCCATCCCATGCCAATTTTCTCAGAGGCAGGAAGAACACTGAAAATTGTTGGAGTAAGGGTGGCACAAACCCACATAAATCAGACATGCTCCCCTCGAGGCTGCCATCGGCATTCGGCATGCCTCAAGTGCAGTGCTTAGCATCAAAACCTGAACGTGACGATCTTATTCTTTCATGGCAGCCAGCCATGCTTAGGGGGAAGATCCAACACCTACAACTGTAAAGGCTTGAAAGATCATGGCCGCATTTCACCTCTGCGTGGCTCTCATCTTGCACACACACCACAGGCCTAAAACACTAACTAAACCCACCATAGGGCTCAAGGCCCTAAGATCCGCCCACTCTTTTATGTGGTTCACGGCTCTGGCAATCCAAGCCGTGAACCTGGTCATGAAATTGGTGTCCAGTCACATGGAATTCACTGCCAAGATGGCCATCTGCAGCTGTTTCATCGGGCCTTCAAAATCCACAGCCCAGCTTCCTGTCAAATAAGCAGACAACTGACAAGAAAAGCCTGGGTATAATTATGATATTGAATGGAGGTAACATATAGCCCATGAAATTTCCACTCACAGTCAACTTGGGCAAGCTGCCACAAGGTATCTACTTGTTCTTGAACAAGGTCACCTCTTTTGTTAACCAACATAAGCCCTCCTTTCAATTGGGCATTCAAGGATGCTTGCAAATCTAAAGCAATGGCAAGTTTGCCCATTGCACTCCCCCTAGCCTGGCATCTTGTCCACAAAAACAAAAGACTCTCTACAGTATAGTCCATACAAAAGAGTGCCCAATTGGGTAGTCTAGGAGGCCTGGAAAAATTCTGTATAGTACTCCAACTTCGGTCTAACCATTCTTGGCCATAATTGGCAGGCCATCATCCCTCAATCCAAGTGCCCATCATATAAGCTGTTCCAGACATGGAACCATCTGGCACATCAAACCAGGCAGCAGTCTGGTTGTAAAGCATAATACAATCACTTATATTTCTAACTTTTACAACGCACAAACTACTTAATAAAACAAAGCTCCTATCTTCGTTAGTGCTGGCTATCTCACTATCCTTAGGCAAAAAGGGCAAAGCCAAACTTCTATTACTAATAAAATGGTGGGGATAAAGTTAAGCATCATGACATATTGGCATGGGTCTCAGAAGGACCGACAGGATTCCCCAACTTTGCTCCTCTTGACTCCTCATGATCATCGTTCCCAGCAGGAGCATGAGTATTCAAGAAGTGACATTTGCGCACCAGCCTTTCTGGTACCCAGAGCTGTCCATCTCGGTTCTGCAGGAAAAGACAAACAGAACACTGGGCCCATGCCAATACTGGATCCGGTCCATTCCATTCTCCTGTCAACACATCTTTCCATTTGACATAACCTTTTAAGGATCCATGTCTACTACTATGTCTTTCAGTAGCCGAACGGCCTTCCTCATCCCTTTTGCAAAATATTTAAGGTAAATAAGGCAAGGGCTATTCCGTCTCTAGGGGTGCGGCCTTGGCTCATTCCCCCTTTTTGTTTTTGTAAACATTCCTTTAGGGTGTGATGTGGGCGCTCCAGCATACCTTGACCTTGCGGGTTATAAGGAAGGCCATGTTTAAGTATAACTTGCATTTGAAAACAAAAGGAAACAAAAGAGTGGGCTGTATAACCAGGGCCATTATCAGTTTTTAATTGTAGAGGCTTGCCCTAAGCCCCCCAGGCTTCCAGGCAATGGGATATAACATTTCTTGCCTTTTCTCCACTCAGGGGAGTTGCGACAATAAGACCTGAACATGTATCCACAGACACATGAACATACTTTACCTTACTGAACTCAGGGAAATGCGTAATGTCCATTTGCCAAAGTTGTAATGGCAAAAGTCCTTTAGGATTGACCCCTATAGAGGGAGGATGTTGAAAAACAATACAAGTAGGGCATTGCAACTCAATGGAATGAGCAGCTTCTCTAGTTATTTTAAATTTAAACTGCAACATTCGAGCATTAACATGAAACTGAGAATGAAAATATTTTGTCTTGCAAATTGGACTCTCCTAGTTCCGGTAGCTTAATCTACCTCATTATTATTGTTACTCAGGGGTCCAGAGAGGCCAGTGTGTGCACGAACATGTTGTACATAAAATGGGTCTTTTCTTTGCCAAATCAAGGTCTGCAATTGTGATAACAAGGGATAAATGAGACTGTTACTTTTAATCTTTCCCACCACTTCTATAACCTTAACTAAATTAACAACACATAATGAATCTGAAAGCAAGTTGAAAGCATCCTTATAAACTTTAAAAACTTCCAATACAATTTTGAACTCAATAATCTGAGGTGATCCAGGGGAAAATTGTATAACCACAGGATCCATGCCTCCTATCTTATAAGAACCGCATTCCGCTTTGGATCCATCAGTAAAGATGGTTACTGCCCCAGTAATAGGAGCTGCTTGGGTAATTTTTGGAAAAACAATGGGATGGGCATGATAAAAACTCGTTAGTGGATGCCTTGGATAATGCTTAGCAATTTCTCCTTTATATCCACACCTTAAGATAGCCCAGTCTTCAACAGTTGAGCACAAGACTCTCACTTGGTCACTATTGTACGACAATTGTCACCAGTTCTAGGCTGAAATGATATAAACTTTGTTGAATTCCCTCCTCTGCCAAACCTGCCACGGTGGTAGGGTAATGTTCCACTGTTTTAGTTGCTGATATCTTTGGATATATCCGCATTAGCAGGCCAGCTTGCCACAGCACTGCCGTGGGTTGCATCAGGGTAGAAAGGACACATAACAAAATTGGTTGTCCCAATGTACAACGCTGTAGCATGGCTTCTTGTAGCCCATTCTCTACCCTACGAAATGCTTTGTCCCTTCAGGGGTCAACACCTGTGGGGAATCTAATGCAGGATCCCCTACTAGAATGTCATACAAAAGTTTCAATTCATAATTTGGGATCTTCAAATAGGGCCTAATCCAAAGTATATCTCCTAATAATTTCTGAAAATCATTTAAAGTTTTAAGATGATCTACTCTCAATTCAGTTTTCTGAGGACGGATTTCATTGAGCCCTATCCTTGCTCCCAGGTAACTTACTACCTGCTCTTGTTGTACTTTCTCTGGGGCTATATGGAGAGCATGATCCTTTAACTTTTCCACCAGATCTTGATAGGCAGTATGTAAAATTTTCTCACTTTTATGAACTAAAAGGATATCATCCATATAATGCAAGCATTTCAGGGAAGGGAAAGAATCTCTCAATGGCTGAAAGGACGCTCCTACATAAAGTTGACACATAGTGGGGCTATTTGCCATCCCCTGTGGTAAAACTACCCACTCAAATCTCTGATCTGGTTCTTCTTGATTAATGGATGGCAAAGTAAAAGCAAAGCGCTCACAATCTTTGGGATGTAGAGGTATGGAAAAGAAGCAGTCCTTAATATCAATTACAATTATTGGCCAATCCTTGGGTAAAGCAGTCAACAGAGGTAAGCCCTGCTGCAATGCCCCCATGACCTGCATCTGTGCATTAATTACCTGCAGGTCATGTAACAATCTCAACTTTCCAGATTTCTTCTTTATTACAAAAATAGGAGTATTCCAAGGAGATACTGAAGGTCGAATATGTTTCATGGCCAACTGCTCCTTTACAAATTCTTGTGCAGCTTGAAGCTTTTCAGAGGATAAAGGCCACTGAGGAACCCAAACTGGATCCTCTATACTCCAGGTAATGGGAATTCCCTCCTCAGTGGCCCCTAAGAAAAACCGAAACCCTGTCTTGTTTTCCTTGGGGAAGGTGTAATAGGGGCATTACGGCCCTGGAGGTACTTCCCAACACCATGAGAGGTATGCCAGCCCATACCTCTCACCATCTCTTGTGAAGCTTTGGAATACTGTCCCTCATTGGTCAACATGAGCCTCATATCTCTCAAAAGATCTCTGTCCCACAAACTAACTGGGATCTCCAGAACATAAGGTTGAAAACATCCCAGATACCCTTCCTGATCCTTCCAGGGCAATTCCCGAGCACTCATATCTGGTGTTTTGGTATAGCCCAGCGCTTGAAGGGTCTGAGCTGAGTGCTGTACGGGCCAGTCAGAGGGTCAATTTTTTTTTTTTTTTTTTTTTACTTTTTAAAAAGATTTATTGCACATATATGAATATTTTGCCTGAATGTATTTATGTCCACCACTTGTATGCCTGGTCCTTCAGGAAATCAGAAGAGGACATCAGACCCCCTGGAACTGGATGTATGGGTGGTTGTGAGCCATCACATGCATGCTAGGAATCCAACACTGGTCCTGTTCAAGAGCAACAAGTACTCCAAAGTGCTGAGCCATCTCTCCAGGAGGGCCAATCTTTAATGGCTACAATAATCCTGTCAGCCACAGTGTCTAGAAGTCCCATAATCTGTTTTCCATTAACATTCAACTCAATCAAGGGGCGCTGATCCAGATCCAAGGATAAGAAAACAGAAGGGTTCCCAGAAGAGCCAAAGCCCTTCCCTCCCCATTTTTGCTTTTGTGCTGGAAACTGGACATGCAAGCTGGGTAAAGCAGTAGTTGTGCAATGCGGTCCCCAGGAAAGATAGCAACAATCCCTCAAGGGGATGAAGCCATGATCTTGACCACTCCTTCAAAATCTGAATCTATGACACCAGGGTGGACTATTAAGCCCTTCAAAGCCAAAGAGGATCGGCCAATCAGGAGTCCTACAGTGTTAGGTGGTAAATGACCCTGAAGATCTGTCTCCAGCAGCTGCACCCCCATTTGAGGGGTCAATACGACTCTGGTGGTGCAGCGGAGGTCCAGCCCTGCAGATCCTGGTGTCGCTTTCTGCAGCAGGGAGGTTGAAGGCTCGGCCAGACTCTCTGACTATTCTCTACTGCCCCATATATTTGAGGGCCCTGAGGTCTGGGGCCCCTCTGCCCATTTTTTGACGGAGCACCTCCAAAGGCTGGGGCTAAAGGCTGGCCATTGATGTCCTTAACAGAATGACATTTGTTGGCCCAATGATTTCCCTTTTTGCACCATGGGCAGAGACCTGGCCCACTAGGGCATGGCTCCTCCTTCCTTCCCTTTTCAGGACATTGCCTTTTAAGGTGTCCTGTCTTGCCACAGTGGAAGCAGGCACTGCCCGGGGTACTACCTTTTCCTCTGGATAGTTGCATAACAGCAGTAGCCAATCCTGTATTAGAAAGCCTCCCCCCACACACACATGTCTTTGCATATTTTCATTCAGGCATCCAGTCTTGCATGATGTAATAGCGCTGCGACACTCCTTGGTACACTGCTCAAAAATCAATTGGTGGATAAGTGGCATTGCAGTATTGGGATCCCCAAAAATGCATCCCGCTGCCTCCACCATGTGGGCCACGAAGTCTGAGAATGGCTCAGTGGCCCCCTGTACAATCTTAGTCAGATTTCCACCCACTTCACCTCTATTAGGCAGGGCCTTCCAGGCACGTATGACAATGGTGTTAATTTGCTCATAGACCTGGATGGGATACCCCGCCTGGTTGCCCACATAGCGACCATGTCCCATTATCATGTCAAAATCCCAGACAGCATTACCTACCTGACTGTTTAATCCTGCTTGCTGGTGAGCAAATTCCTGACAAAAAACCTTCCAATCTAGATATTGTCCAGTAGTTAGACAAGCCTTAACTGTGATCATCCAGTCAGACGGTGTCATGCAATGTTGGGCCAAGACCTCCAGCTGGGCAACAGTAAAAGAGGCAGCTATGTCATATGTTTTTACTGATTCTGCAAGGTTTTTTAAAACCTTAAAATCTAGAGGCTCATGATATCTCTGGCCATTTGCATGTTGAAATACTGGGAAGGCCATTCTAGCTTCCCTCCACACCTCAGGGCAAAAGGTATCTGACTCTCCTTTACCTTCAGCTTCTGCACAAGGTGGGGGAGCCGAAAGTGGGACTGGCAATGGAGAAACTTCCTTATTTTTTCCTTCCTCTTTGTGCTCTTTATACCTTTCCCTCTTCTTGTTCCTCTTCTCCTTCTTACAATTTATGGCCTCAGTCCTGGCTATGAGCTCTTCTAGGTCTTCCTCGAGACTTTCCAGGTCATCCTTGGAGCTCAAGCTACTACTGTCAGACTCTCCCTTTCCTGACTTTACAGATCTCTCTTCTTTAAGTTGTTCCAATGCCTCTGACCCCTTCTCCAGAGCTCGACAGCAGCTCTCTTCGGTCAGACAACTCCTAACTAATCTCCACATCTGTCTTACTCCTCCTCTTAAGCAACCCTGATCCCATTCCAAGTCTAAGTCCTCTCCTAGCCTATCCCAACTGGCCAATGTCAGATGTCCAGAAACCACAAACCATGGGGCCACAGTATCGACCTCTGAAAGGAAGGTGGCAAGTGTTTGCTTCTTCATTTTCAGCCCCTTAGCTGTCAACAGCTCCTGAAGAGCTACTAAAGGTGGGTGAGACGGAGAGTTTCCCATTTTACTTTCACTTTCATCAGGCACTAGGCTGAAACTTTAACTTAGTTTCACTTTTGTCCGGTACAAAGTCGAAAGTTTACTGCTCCACGCTCTGGAGACTTTATTGCTCTTTCTCCAGAGACCTTCTTGCCTCTTCCCTGAGGACCTTCTCACATCTTCCCTGAGGACCTTCTCACATCTTCCCTGAGGACCTTCTCTATTGTCCCACCTTAACCTGGGAACTTACCGGTCAACCCCCCCGACTGCTTAAAGTTCTGAGCTTCTGGTCCCTGTACGGGCCACCATTTGTCGTGCCCACCTCATCCAGGAAGGAAGACACAACGCTGGAGCTCTTCCTCAAGCAGTTTATTCAGGAACTTTGTATCTTCTTCTGACCCCGGGGAAAGCCCACCCACAGGCTAAATACTCCTGGAGCAACCTACCCCGGCAAGCTACGTGGTGGCAGCAGATAGGCACATGTAAGGGGATGCAGCACAGATCACCAGCCTTGTCCATATTAGGACTTGTTTTTCTTAGAGAGCACTTGTCATAGGGCAGGTGGGGGGCAGGAGCTAGCGCCATCTTTACAGTGCAGCACATCGCAGCTCTCTACAGCCACACATACTCCAAGACACCATACCTCCCAATAGTATGACGCCCTAGGTTACTATATTCAAAATTCAAGTCATCAAATTCCACTCCATGGATGCCATAGGTTATTCAAACACATGAATGTGTAAGAAACATTGTCTTAGTGTTTTACTGCTGTGAATCGACATCATAACCAAGGCAACTCTTATAAGGACAACATTTAATTGGGGGCTAGCTTAAAGATTCAGAAGTTCAGTCCATTATCATCAAGGTGGGAACATGGCAGCATCTAGGCAAGCATACTGCAGGAGGAGTTGGAAGTTCTACATCTTCTTCTGAAGGCTGCTAGCTGAATAGTGGCTTCCAGGTAGCTATGATAAGGATCTTAAAGACCACCCCAACAGTGACACACCTACTCCAACAAGGCACGTACCTCAACAAGGCCACACCTTCTAATTGTGCTATTCCCTGGGCCAAATATATACACACCATAACAGCTTTAACATTACTGGAACACTACTCGGGTACTAAAAAAAATAACTTCATGAAATTCTTAGGCAAATGGTTAGTACTAGAAAATATCCTAAGTGAAGTAACCCAGTTACAAAAGAACAAACATGGTATGCACTCACTGATAAGTAGAGATTAGTCCAAAAGCTCAGAATATCCAATTAACAATATATAGACCATATGAAGCTCAAGAAGAAGAAAGGCCAAAGTGTGGAAGCTTCAGTCCTTAGAAGGGGGAACAAAATACTCATGAGAAGTAGAGAGTTAGAGGAACTTGGGAGGAAGAGAGGAGAGAAGTGAAAATTTGTGTCAGGATCATGTATGCAAGGAGATTGGGATGATATACAGAGGGTCAGGAATTTGAACAGATTTGTGTAGTAATGGGAGATTGGGATCTGGGAGTAGCCACCAGCATGTCCTAGATGCCAGGAAAGCAAGAGGCTACCAGGACCCAACAAAAATTAAATGCTCAACTAAGGAGTGGGAGGGAGAACCTGTAGATACTATAACCAGATATTAGACAAGGCCTCTGTTAGGAGATGGGGCCGCACACTCATCTCTATATTTTAAATCCAGAATTGCTCCTGTCTAAACATAATACATAGACAAAATGTGGAGTAGAGACTAATTGAAAGGCTATCCAGAGACTGTCCCACCTAGGAATCCATCCCATATACAGACACCAAGCGCAGACACTATTGCAGATGCCAAGAAGTGCTTGATGACAAAAGTCTGATATAGCTGTTTGTTTCCTGGGAGGCCCTACCAGAGCCTGAAAAATACAGAGGTGGATGCTCACAGGGTTCTCAATGGAGGAGTTAGAGAATGGAGCTGAAGGTTTACAACCCCATAGGAAGAACAATGATATCAACAAACCAGAGCCCCTCAGAGCTTTCATGGACTAAACCACCAACCAAACAGTACACATGGAGAAATCCATGGCCCCAGCCACATATGTAGCAGAGGATGGACTTGTAAGGCACCAATGGAAGGAGTGGTCTTTGGTCTCATGAAGGCTTGATGCCTCAGTGTAGGGGAACACCAGAGCAATGAGGTTGGAGTTGGTAGGTGGCTGGGGAAGCAGCCTCATAAAAGCAGGAGAGGAGAGATGGGATGGGGGGGTTGGAGGGGAACTGAGGAACAAGATAATATTTAAATGTAAATAAATAAAAATCCAATAAAAAATTCTCTGGAGAGCCATACCTTATAAAATTTTAAAAAATTACTAAAGTAATTAAAGTGAAATTTCAAAACCAAAATAAAAAATGAACTTTAGTAACCATACAACCATATAGCAAAATTTATACTAGGCTACTTTGAGATTTCCTCTGTCAAATCAATTAAGCTATAAAATTTGACCTTTGCCTCAGCAGACTCTTTAGGCAATGTCAGTACATCATAGCAATAGCAAATTCTTGGTACCAACTTCTGTCTTAGAGTTTTATTGCTGTAAACACACACCATGACCATAGTAACTCTTGCAAAGGATAACAGTTAATTGGGGTTGCCCCCATGATCATGACTGTGGAAACTTGCCTTACAAGAAGACAAAGGTTATAAAAACCAAAAGTCAACAGCTCTTTGATCTATTAGAGAACTAAGGCTATAGAAAAAATGTCCTTGCAAAATGGGAGAGAAATATAGATCCAAGGAATCAGTGTTTCAGAACAGGAAACACAAGGGAAAACATTCAAGAATCCATATGGGAGAGCAAACTTCCAGCAGTGAAACCTGGAGAAAAATCCACTTTTGCTATGAAAGGGGAAACGTGACCATTTTGAAATATATTTCAAGCATTCTGCTATATTTAACAAAGTACTATGACGAAGCATTTCAGCCACTGGCATGAAATGTCTTTCTGTTCATTATAAAGCAATGTAAAATGATATAATAGTAAATTTAAAAATTCTAGAAGCATCATGGATTCTTCAGACACCAACTTACTCAAGATGATGTGGTTTAATTTGAGTGGTTTAATCCCAGGCTATGTGGAAATGAGCTCTCCTTCCTGCCTCTGTGAAGTGAAACCTGGCATCATTTTTATTAAAGCAATTTGAAGCTCGAATCAAATATTTCCACACTGCAATTATTGTGACCTGGAAACTGCCCCAATGCAAATTTTCCTAACCAAATAATGAATGGGCACAGAAGCATATTCTCTGACAGTCTCTGATATTTATCAAAGTCTTGTATCTAATGGTAAAAAGCAAAGGGCAACTCCCACACCTAATAATAGCAATTTTTATAAATAAATTGTGACATGTGTATATAATGAGCTGCTAGCCAATCATTTAAACGAGGCTATGGGGGCTTCTTGGCTCTAAATGATGTTCATGATGTATTAGCACTTGACAAAAGGCAAACTGGCAAGCATGATACCTCCTAGAATGATTCCATCTTTTTATTTACTAAAAGACAAAGAAGTATTTGAAAAATTATGTCCAAAATTTTATTTAACTTCAGTGGGATTGAATTACAAATAACTGTTAATTTACTTCTTCATACTGTAAACATTTTATTTTTATTAAGTTTGTATATTGCATAAAGTATGCATTATATATTTATATAAGCTTATTTTTTTAGAAATACTACATTTTAGTTATTGTTTCAAGTGCTGTAAATATGAATACATATTTGTAAATCTTTTATCTTAAGTGACTCTAAACTTTGCATACTTACAGTGTGTGGCTTGAATTTTTCAGAATCTGTTTATAAGCAGTGATCATCTGAGGTAATTAAGACCTCCATTGGCTCAAAAATTAGGCAGCTCTTTGTAGTAAGAACGATCAAGCATTCTCATATGGCTAATGTGAAATTAGAACTGTTAACTACAGTCACTTGTACTGTGCGATAAGATGCCTTACTTTTTTTTACTTCAGCAATGTAGAAGATTTTAGATACAATTTCTCTGATAATTTAAAAAGTAAGTAGAATTTTAGGTTCTATGGAGGTAGTTAATGTTTGATGGAGAAAGGAGAGAGATTTTGTTCTATGGTGTAGTCACTGGCAATGTGCCCATGCCACATAAATAAACCCTCACTTATAATCCAATAAACAATCCCAACGAAACTCATGAGGTCACAAAGGAAAGTGGAAAATGACAAATGGTAAGTGTTCCTTGTCTTAAGGTTTCTCTCCTGCTAGTAGTTTAGAGTCTTACCTCCAATCTCTAAAATGAATAAACTCCATAGACCTTCTCTTTGCTGGTACTAATAGCCAACAGGAAGCCATATTTTTCCAGGAAACAGCTCAGTCATCCAGCTCCAATAGCTCCTGCTGTTGCAAGCTTGGTAGACAATCCATTTAGAACAGATTTCAAAGAGGAAAAAAAAGTTTAATGTTCTTTTGTTTCATTACAACAGTTTAATAGGAAAAATTGTCTATAAAATAAAAACTGTCAACAGAGATTTTAAAGCCCTTCAGCAGGAACATGTGTCTAGCCACAAATATTTAATAGGGAATAATCTGAAGAAAAGAATGCAAAGGTATACACTTCTTGCAACAGACTCAAAACTCAGCAAACCATCATGGCCTTCAGTTTCTGGTGCAAAGGGAGGATTCTTGTCTGTCTTCTAAGCCAAGGCATTTCTAGTGTCCAGGGATTCAAAACTGAATAGATACCCTCAGTGGTTACTGTTTACTATCAACGTGACAGCACTCAGAATCAATGAGAAAGTTGGCCTCTAGGCATATCCCTAAGAGACTTTACATGAGGTGGGACTACTCACCTTACCTCTGAACAGCATCATGCTATGGCCTAGCGTCTTGCCTAAGTAAGATATATCAAGTGATCTTAGCAGCAACATTATCACTACCTGCTTTTTGACTACACATACAATATGACCAGCTGCCTCAATTACCTGCTGCCCAGAATTCCCAACCATGATATTCTCTAATTCCCTTAGATTGTCTTTGTCAGATATTTTGTTGCAGCAATAAGAAAAGAAACTAACTGACTCCCTCCTTTCTTACAGATCTCAAAACAAAAATGCTTAGAAAGAAAGGTGTGTCAAAGAAAGATGGCTTATTGTATAAGAAACCATGTTGGCTGAGCAAGAGGACCTGAACTCAGAATCCTAGCATTCATGTAAAGCATGACCTCATGTGCCTATAAAACCAGAATTGAAGTATAAAAACAGGGAGATCCTGAGAGCTTGGTGGTCAGCCAGTCTACCCAATGTGTCATGCTTCAAGTTCCATTAGAGACCCCATCTCCAAAATTAAGACAAAGACAAATAGGAAAAGATACCATTATTCTCCTCTGTACTCTTTATGTATATACATGAGTATATAACCCAAGTGGGACATACTACATCAACACACACACAGAGAGAGAGAGAGAGAGAGAGAGAGAGAGAGAGAGAGAGAGAGAGAGAGAGAGAGAGACCACAGGCAGATCAATAGACAAAGACAGAGAATATCTTGCAGATTTTTACAAGTGAGTAGTATTATCTTGATATAAGTAGAGATGTTTCACATAGCTGCAAAAACATGATAAAGATACATGAGAGTGAGCATGCTGTGGCCAAGGAATCCTTATTGTTATTTTTCTTGAATGCCCTGAACTTCTCTAGGTCTCAATTTCCTCTTGATAATGAGGGAAAATACTGATACCTTTCTTTACTCATGACCACAACAAAAAGATCAAAAGAAACATATTGATATGTCATTTCACTCCCCCCACAATTGCTCAAGCTGTCTCTAAACTCAATCTGTTACCTAGCCTGGCTTTGAATTTGTGGTCCTTCTATCTCAACCTCAGAGGTAGCTAGAATTACAATTTTGAGCCACCAGACTTGGCTCAAACTTCTTCCAATGTAAGAAAAGTATACCCTACTTACATAAATCACACAGTTTTTCCCTATACTCCATTAAGTCCAAATCTAATTGAGGAAAGCTTATTGAAACTCTTCTTTGTGGTGAAGTGCAGGAATTTATAAGTAGCACAGAGTTTTAAAATAGCACAGTCTCAGTTATTAAGCCTGCCTTTGTGTGTATGTGTGAGTGTATGTGTGTGTGTGTGTGAGTGTATGTGAGGGTATGAGTGTGTGTGTGTATGTGAGTGTGCGTTAGTGAGAGTGTGAGCATGTGTATGCATGAGTGAGTGTGTGTGTGAGATAGAGAGACAGAGAGACAGAGAGAGAGACATAAAGAGAGACAAAGAGAGAGAGAGAGAGAGAGAGAGAGAGAGAGAGAGAGAGAGAGAGAACAACACTTGTCAATTTCATATGTCTTCCTCAATTGATATTCTCCTTGATTCCGGAACCTTACTAATTGAACCTGGACCTTACCAATTTGGCCAGGATGGCAATTTCAAGAGCCCCAGGGGCCTGCTAGCTATGCCTCACCACTACTGAGATTACAACCTCATCTTACCACACCCGACTCTTTTACATGAGTGCTGGAGATCAAATGTATGATCTCTGGCTTATATGGTAAGCATTTTTGGACTATTCCATCTCCCTAGACTTTGATCTTGCTTTTCATCAATATTCTCTTTGAAAATAAAATTTCTTTGCCCAGGCTGCAGAGTTTTCTCCACATCTGCTCTATGAACCTAAAACTTTAGTAAGACATGGATTTTACTTCTCTTTTCACAGAGTAGATGAGCTGAACTCACCAGCTACCCATGGAAACAGCCTGATCCATTCCAAGAAGCAGTAAGCAAAACACAAACATGCTATTGCTTTGATATTTTAAATGGGTACCTCAACCATTTTTTCCCAGAGTTTCAGGTTTAACATCATGTGCTTGTATATATAACACTAGCACTGTTGGGCAGAGATAAGATGATCCCTGGGGCTTACTCACCAGCTGACCTGACCCCAAAACAGCCTGTTCCAGAGCCATGCCATTGAGAGACTCCTTCTCAAGGCTAAGAAACCTGGAGTGACAGAATAGGATGGCCAACATCTTCCTGTAAGTTCATGTTGAAATATACTTACACACATACACACACACACACACACACACACACACACACACACACACTTATATGTATAAGCACAAGAATATGTAAAGAAGATTTATGTATCTTTAAAGTTGATAAATTAGCATGGGGAAAAATGGGTGGAGTAACAAAATTCTGAGATTGATTCTCTGTCCAAAAAGTCCCTGATGCCTATTTAAGCTGACCCAGCTGGACTGTACCACCACCACCAATAATTCTTCATGTCCTATCTATTTGACTACAACAAACTACCTGTAATTTTTTTTTTTATTTTTACTCTTAGTAGGACCAGCTAGAATAAACTCCACCATTACCTTTATGGCACAGCTGAAATTAACAACCATCTATGTTTGGTCTTTACTACTCCTGGGAGGTGGGAGAGATTGGTCGGTCACTTCTGAAGCTAACATTCTGCTACTGGGAGTAGAAAAGGACTGCAAATGCTACTCAAAGCAAATCAGTATGAGAGGTCCAGGTGGTGGGGGTGGGGGGTGGGGGGTAGTTTTGAAAGAGGCTAAAGGAGTTCTTTTCCTGATATTCTACTCATTTGCAGAAAATTTGTATTGTGGCCTGTGGCACTAGGGCAAGCTTGCTGCTTCCCCTTCTTTACAACATGACCCAGGTTCTTAGAGATTCTGGAACCAATTATCTCTCAAATGTGACCAGAAAAAAAATGGTGGCTATGATACGCATGAATTTACTTTATATGGAATGGTTTTCTTCTTTAGTCTGGTTTTGTATTTTATCTTTCTTTTATGCCATCTTTAAGCTATTTTATTTTATCTGCCTACTCTCTGTCCTTTGGTAAGTGTATTTATATTCTTCAATAAAAAGAAAATTTTCCAGTACCAACCTCTCACACAAAGCTTTCCCATGGGAAATGCACATGACCTGATTTCATCTCCTCGATCCTAAGAAGGAAATGAATCCTTCTTTGAAGTCACCTCAAGCAGCTCAGTGTGGGTGCTATTTGTCCCTTGTTAAGAATCAATACTGACAGATATAGCTTCATCACCTCACATCTTCTTTCCATCCAAGAGCTGAGCTGAAAACCAGACATTTTATATGCTCTCCTCAACCTAGATGTTGAAACAGTAGCTAATCATCTTGCCCCTTAGAAGCACAATCTTTCCTTGCTTGTCATCTTATTTAATGTGGGTAACATAGAAGCAACCATAGTCTCTTACCAGAGTTCAAGATAAGAAATATCATATACATCGTGTACCTTTCAGCAGAGTCTCCAGATTTAACGATAGAAGTATTTGAGAAGATGATGGAGCTCTACCTGTGACAGTATTGATTTTCAGCAGTGACAAAAGGCACCCAGAGTGAGCTGCCTGAGGAGGCTTCAAAGAAGGATTCATTTCTTTCTAAGGAGCAAGGTGATAAGATCAGGTCACATCCATTTTCCAAGGAAAATCTTTGTGTGAGAGCCTGGAATTGAAATTTTTTATTGCAGAATATAAATATACTCAATGAAGAATAGAGAGTAGGATGATGAAATAAAATAGCTTACACTTACCACAACAGAAAGATAAGATACAAAACCAGACTAGGGAGAAACACAGTTTCATATCGAGTGAATCAATGCACATCTCAGCCACCATTTTTCTGGTAACCTTTCCGAACTGATTAGACCTAAGATCTCTTAGTATCTGAGGCCAGTGGTAAAGGAGGGGAGGCAGCAAACTCCTTTCTGGTTGCTTGCTTTGGTGCAATAGGTTTTGAGACAAGCTTTTCAACAACTATGAGAGTAGCTGGAGCACGAGCTTCTTAGCTCTCCCTTCCCTTGGACCTCTCTTGCTCCATTTGCTTTGAGTAAACATTGCAGTTAGTTTCTGCTCCTAGTAGCACAAAATTAGCTCCAGGAGAAACTAAGACTTACGATAGGTAAATATTTTATTATTATGCAGCCACACTAAATATCTATCCAGATCAAGTTTTGTCTCTGCTTGGATCCCAGGATCTGCTACCATGTGCATGTTCATTGTATGAGAAGCAGAATATTAGAGATTCCACCAAGCTTAGAGACTTGATATTTTTTAATATTTTATTGACTCTGTTTGAAGGTTTTGGGGGAGGAAAGTTTGCAGCATGCACATGGTTTAACATGTATATGGAAATTAAAGAACTGTCTGCAGGCTTGGTAGGTTTAGTTTTCTTCTTATAGCTGTGGGTTCCAGGAGTTAAAGTCGAAACCTCATGCTTTGCAACAAGCACCTTTACCTGATTAGCTACTGAAATAGACCTTTTCATTTTTATGGTGATGATGATTAATTTGCTTTTAAAAAAAAAAACTTTTGGGGGTGATGTTTCTTGAACTGTGTGAAAGCATCTGTGTTGTGTGACTACTACTGTTGTATGTGGAAATGGAGCCCAAGAATATGAGAGTCCCATAATAAAGAAAAACAAGCCTACAATACCCATTAGAAAAGAAAAAAAAAATTACCACAGACCCTAGGGCACTTCATCAGATGGAAAATAATACCAGTTGGGCTTTCCACCCATGCATTAATAATTTAGAATCAAAATGCAGAACCTTAGGGGCATTTTCCCTTTTTGAAGCTATTTAGGAGTTGGTAAAAGCCTGGATATCTATGCGAAATCTTTCTTTACACTCCACAGAGATCCTTCAATTGCTTTTATTCAGTTTTGGGATTTAGGTCACATGGTTCTGATGGGGAGAATCTAGGGCCCCTCTTATGAACAACCTTGCCCTAGGATACTCTGTGCTTGGCTTTTGTCTCCAAGGAAAAAAATTAGGAAAGAAACCAGCTAGAGGGGTCTGCTTTTGATCACCGGAATTACTATCTATGGCAGTACTCCTACACCCAACCTCACCCTTAGAAGGCGGTGGTCTGAATGACAGCGTTGATAAAGATGGAAGACAGCAAACTTGGAAGGTGCCACCATGATGAAGCAACCAAAATTGGTCAACACTTTTTTTTTTTTTTTTTTTGGTTTTTCGAGACAGGGTTTCTCTGTGTAGCCCTGGCTGTCCTGGAACTCACTCTGTAGACCAGGCTGGCCTCAAACTCAGAAATCCACCTGCCTCTGCCTCCCAAGTGCTGGGATTAAAGGCGTGTGCCACCACCGCCCGGCTGGTCAACACTTTGATAAACACTCCTCAAATACCTGAGCCATGGAAGCAAGAGAATAACAGTGAACAATAAATAAATGGCTGCTTAGGACACTAAATGCCAGGCTGTAGACAAAGTTCCACTGGGAGAAGGCTTTACATAGAAACATAAAAGACTGAGTTTGCTGTCTCAGAATTCACATTAAAATAGCCAGGCACCATGTCTTGTTCTCATAACCCCAGAACTGGGAGGTAGATACAAGAGCATCCTTGGGTAGGCTAATAAACTAATTAAGCTGAATTAGCAAGTTCCAGGCCAATAAGAGATCTTGTCTCAAAGCCCATGTGTGTTTTAAGGACAACAGCTAATGTCCTCAGGTATGCCTAGACATACACACACATACACACACATGCAAACAAACACACACACACATACACACACACACACACACATTAATTAAATCATGATGTGGTGAAATGTCTCTAATGCATTTTCAAGAACACTCAGACACATTTTTGGGGAGTATTTAGCTTACTTGAAGAGTTACTAATCTCATGGGAAGACAAGCAAACAAACAAGCAGACAGACAGACAGACAGACAGACAGACAGACAGACAACAGCATAGCAAGGGTTGAAGGGAGTTCAGGTCCCAGCATCAGAAACATCCAATGTGGAAGGAGATCTAAGGAGAAGGATCAGGACTTGTGTAGCAGAAGTTAAGGTTTCCTCTTACACCTTTTTGAGGGTAAGAAGATATTTTTCTACATGAGCTTAGAGCTCAGCTCTCCGATTCCCAGGCAAGAGTCAAAAAAAAAAAAAAAAGAAAGAAAGAAAAGTTGAGGCTGAGGCGTTTGTTTGTTTGTTTGTTTGTTTGTTTTCAAGACAGGGTTTCTCTGGAGGCTGAGGCTTTCTTGCACATAAAATTCTCTTAGTGAAAGACACAGTGCCTCAGGTCTAAGTAGGTGAGAAAGGAAGGAGTGCTAAAGTATTGAACCTGTCAACAGCTAGAATCTAGCATTGCATTATCACTAGTGGAGTGATGATGAATGGTATAGTGCCCTTATAGGATAGACTACAGAGTCTCTCCACACAAAAATTATGACATGTACGAACCAAGAAGTGAGCTCTTACCAGACACAGGTAGTATTAAATGTTGGACATGGACTTACCAAACTCTAGAACTGTATCAAAGTAATCATTGTTGTTTATAATCTTCCCAGTATTGTGGGAAATTTTGTTTATGCGTAGTCATGCAGGTGTGTTTGTGTCTGTCTGTCTGTGAATTTGTCTTATTTGTCCACACAGCACAGGAAACTGGAAGTCAACCTTAGATACTATTCTTCTGAAGCCATCCACCAATTTTATTTTATTATTGAGACAAGGTGTCCCACTACAACCTGACATTTGCTAATTTGTTTAGTCTGTTTGGCCAGCTACCCTCAGAGTTCTTTCTGTCTGTGTCTCCTAAGAACTGGGATTGCAAGTAAAAGCACCATGCCTGGCTTTTCTGTCTATATTGATGAATGAATTCAGATTCTCATGCTTGTGTGACTGGTGTTCGTAGTTAATCACATGCTGACTCATGTCCAGAATTGGAGAGCAAAGAGAGTATCTACCTTTCTCTCTTAAATTTTCCTTTTGTGGGTATATGAAGATATCACATTCCATATCATGCATGTGTGGTCCAGGGACAAATTGTGAGAGTCAATTCTTTCTCTCTACTATGTAGGTTCCAGGAATCAAGTGCCTAAGCTTAGGCAAAAAACTTTGTTCAATGTGCCATGTCAACAGCCACTAGCTATTCTATCATTTGTCTTCACGCCAATATACCACAAATTTTTCTAGTTCCAGTGACACATTAGCCCAGGCTAAATTCATTTGGATACCTGCAGAAATCATTTACTGTGACTGCATTAAGATGCCAACAGCAACCATAAAATTCTCTCTGCTTACATGTCTGTGCTTCACAGAGGCTCTGCTCTGAATTAATAAGCATCTAAAGGGCCCATCCTGGGGTAGCATCTCTAGAGGAGGACAACCTGACTTTGCAGGGCCCTCTATGTCCCTTAAAATAACAGCCCTGGATTAGGAGCATTAATTCCACAGAGTCCTTGACTAGATATCACTCTTGTTAATCCCAGACTATCTTCTTTCCAGTCTATGGTGGAGAGTCACCTTTCTATTACCTAGTGTCACATATTTTTTTCTATTGTCAGAGCGCCAAACCCTATGTGCTCAATTCTGCTTTGCAACAGGTCTAATATTGTACTCTCCCTCAAAATACTGCAGATTCTGGGAGAAAAGTCCTGTTTTGTTTACTCATATCCAGTGTACAATTTGGAGCAATGCTGTAGCTGCTGTTCTAACAGCAAATATTTTACAAACCCCTTGGAAGTAATGCCACACCATGTTGGGAGCCACAGTGATTTGCCATTCTAAGATGGCGTGGACATCCTGTCCTCCCACTTGTAAACAACTAACTGTGCAGTTGCAAAAGGCAAAAGGCACGCCAAAGTCAATGGCCAATCCTGAGGCATAATATTGGGTGGTGAGTGAACAGCCAATCAGAAGTGAATACGTCACTCTAGGCTGTATTTAAGCTAGGCCCCTTCTGCGTCTCACCCCTTCCGCGGCTTTCTGCTTTACCGTGACAAGAAGTAAAGTCCTCGTTTTGCAGTAACTACCCAAATACTGTCTCTCGTGTTTCTCTTCCACTGACGTGGGGCGACACGGGAGGCGTGCGTTATAACCCCACCCTTCTGCCAGTTCTTACTTCAGTCTCAGTAAGCTGTTAGATTCAGTCTTTGCATAGAGATCCCCACATGCAATTTCTCCAATATCTAAATTTGTGGGATCTCAAGAGTCTTCATTCAGTTGACCTTTCCTCGTTAGTAATAAGGGTCTGAGATACTCTGAGAAGCATTCAGGCATGTAGGCAGACCAGTAATCAGGAATGCTTAAATGAAAATTTATCTGAAAGGAAGTCAATGAATGCTATTCATCTTGATCAAAATTTTGCATATACAAGATATCATAGTACCTTTTACATTCTTCCATTATAACACTGAGGCAACTGTGCTTCTATTGCATTCAAAGGATCTGAATTAGTTTTCTCATTGCTTTAACAAGATACTTAAAAAGTACAAGTTAAGAAAGAAAGGGTTTACTTAAGATTACAGTTGAAAAATTTTGCCCATTGTGAAGGGAAAATCCTAGCTGCTAGAGCATGATATGGCTGGTCACATGTTTTCCAGAATCAGGAGTCAGAGAGAGATGAATACTGGTATCAGCTCTCTTTGTCTTCATTCAGTCCAGTATACTAGCACAAAAAACAATGCTACCCACTTTAGGATGGGCCTTCCTTTCTCAATTAATCAATGTTGAATGCACTTCAAAGTCATGCTCATAATATTATCTCCTGGTTGATTCTAGTGTCTGTCAAGTTGACAATGGATACAAACAAGCACAGAGTTTGTTAACATGTTCCACATGCAACTTAAAGAATCACTGAGACTTCCCTCTCAGTAAAGTTCCTTGTGAGGCTATTAGAAAAAATGATGGCCAGCTACTACTGGGAGTGAAGTCTCCTGGTCCCTGATAGATAAAATGACAGTTTGGTTCTGAAGTCCCTGAATTATTTTTTGTTTGTGATACCATACACATTCATTCTTGTTGTCTGGATGCATGGGGGTATTTGAAAACAGGGTGCTTAGAGAAATGGTAAAGGTGAAAAGAGAATCCATAATTACAGATGTTATATACAATTAAGCCTAACAGATGTCCTACACAATCCAGAATAATGGATGTCCTTATAAGGGAAGGAAATTATGACATTGAAACACAAAAAGAGAAGGCTGCCTAGAGACCAGAAAGAAAGACACCAATCTGAGCACCAAGCAGGGAGGTCTCAGGAGAAACAGAGCCTCCTGACCTGAGATTTTCAGTCTTCAGAATAGTGAGAATAGAAATTTCCACTTTTTAAGTCAACCAGCCTGTGGTTTTCTGTTATACAGGAGAAGAAGATTAGTATAAGAAACATGTGTTCCAAATCAAAATCCAAGACACTCCAAAAGGACCTGGGAAAAGTTACAGACAAAATGCTGTGTAGGTTTGACATGAGACCAAAATGTGGACATCCTACAGATTCTCATGCATTGCATTATGCTACATGAGATACATGACAAGTGTGCTTTCTCTCCTGTTGTTATCTAATTGGTGAGTTCTAGGTTAATTTGAGAACATGTTTCACAAAAACAAGTGATAACACCTGAGGTTGACCTTTGGTTTCCACACAATGCATGCTTGTGAAATCAAATCTATGTACACACCCCCCAACACGCACCCATACACACCCACAGAGAGAGAGAGAAAGAGAGGCCTGCCTACATGCATGCCTGCATTCATGCCTTTGTGCATGCCTGTATTCAAAAATGACAAATTCTACCTCATAAGCAGTTGTTTCAATTCTTTCTGAAGAGATATTACAAGTTGAGGGATAAGATGCCAAGAGAAGACAGTATCTACATCCTTATGTTTATCTTTGAATAAAAGAATATGCCAAATTCTTTTTCCTTGAGTCTCTTTACACCCACACATTTGAAGAGTTACTCACAAGTAATCTTCATGCTTACTTTCCTTTAGAAGCACACTCTGAGAAAAGCATTTGAATGCAAGGTATTATCTGGGATGTAGCTCCAGAGCACCTTATCAGTTAGGTGAGGAAATCTACAAGCCAGGGAAGATACTGTAAAAGGCTTGTAACCACATTAGGTACCTCTGTGTAGCTGGAGCTTGACCATATAGTGATGTCTGAGAAACTGTATATAATACACATACAGTGGGAAGTGGCAGCCTTTCATAAATCACCTCTCTAACACATAACCAATACCCGAATAGAGACTATTAATTCTGGAATTTACAGTGAGCAAAATTGTATCTGATCACCCAAGAGAAATCTCAAGCAAGGTTTCAGACCGTCTGCAACAATATCAGAGCACACTTTAATAAGATCTCAGTATATATGGGCATTTGTCCTTGGAATGCCCTTTGGCAGCAGTCACTCACAAGGTATATGAGTGCCTCTGAAACAGAAGAAAGTGTACCAATTCTCACAAGCCAAATAACCAGCTCAGCCCACATATCCATAGCCCTGCTTATGCTTCAGCTGCCCTATGAATATTTCTTATATGTGCATCTCTGTGAATGCATGGGCGTATTTGTCATTTGCCTGGAGCTAGCGTACTAGGCTAGTCTGTCTTACTAGCAATGTCTAGGGATCCACTTGTCTCCACCTCCCCAGGCCAGGATTATAAGTGCATTAAACCATGTAAGATCCTCATGCTTGGAAGTACATTTTCAGCCAGCTCCTAGATTCTTTCTTTCACTAGTGTCCCATTCAAAACATGAGATGAGATGAGATGAGATGAACAAAGGATGAGAGTCACCATCATTGGCTAGCCTTGGACTAATCTTTGGAGACCCACTTTGGTAGATCCATCCCTATAATACTCACATGTGTGTTCTTTGCATCACAGTACATAAATGTATGCATAGTAACAAGGCATTAACAAACCTCAGTATGTTGTTGTAATTATTTAAAATGCAGCTGCCAGACAACCAACTATCTAGGCTACAGTGTCTCTGCCTAGCTCAGCCATGTGGCTATAGACCACATGCGTGTTGCAGCTAGAAATGGCCAGCTAGAAACACCAGCCCTGCCACCCATGAGATGCCAGCGTGCGAGATGGCTCTGCCAATCTTCCATGCTGTCTTGGCAAGGCTCGGCATTGTCCGAACCATCCTGCCAACCACACAGGCTCGGTACAGATGAGACTCTAATGCTTAGATTATCCAAGGCTTATATATTTAGTAATGATCAATAACAAGATACCCTTACAATCAGAGGTGTAACCAAACACCCAACCTAGATATACCAACTATCTTTGACTGCTACAGTCAAGTGAACATCAGCCTCCATGTCCCCCTCTCGTTCTCTGTTTTTGCCTTAGCTCCCCCTCTTCCTTTTCCTCTTTCTCTCCTTTCTCCTCCTCTTCCTCTTTACTCCTCCCACCTTAGCTTCTCCTACATCAGTAGGCTTAATAAACACTATCCAAGCCAATTGGAAAGCATATTGTGCCCACCTTTGTTTCTTTTCTTAGAAGTGAGAACAATCTAATTGCAATATATAAAGAAGTATTATGTTTCTGTAACACAAAAGGAAAAAAAGACAAGATGGTATATAGAATCATTCTGGATGGTCCTTCCTAATGGTACACTAGGCTCCTCTGAATTAAAAACTTTCACTCTGAAAAGTGGGAATGAAAGTAGACATCTCACCTGTCTCAGAAAGTTTCTGAAAATCACAAGATTGATGAGATCCCCGTCCTCAAGATTATAAAAGCAGAAACAACTACCGAGGAGAGTAAATTCTGTATTTCAGCAAATCAAGCAAGAAACTCCAAGAACATATCTTTTGTGAGTCATCACCCAGAATATGGTGGGTGTTTTTGTAAGTGATGAAGTTACCTTGAGGTCCTCCATACTCCTTTAAGCAACACTAATAAACTCATCATATGACAAAATATAGTCTTGATTAAGTTAATTCTTGTTTGGACCTTGATGCCCTATCTGTGATAAGTAGGTATTTATTCTCATCTTCCCAGGCAAAATCCCTAATACTCCCAGGGAGAGGAAACAGCCAGTGTAAAATTACTGACCATAGAACCACACTTCAGCAATAGGTGTACAAAAGACCTCACCCAGAGCTCAGGACATGAAATTAGATGTTATCCAGGAGTAAGTAAGAGTACAGAGCTTTGGTCTGCAGGTTCTGATAATTCAGTAGAGATGTGTGTAATGGCAAATCTCTCTGTTTCAAAATTAAACTTCTTACTTTAATGGTGTGTAACCCATACCCTGTTATTTATTTTATTTATCTAATTACAGCATTGGTATGCATACATACCAGGGTGTCAAAGCGAGTGTCTAAAGATTCCAGTGGCTCACTAGGAGATAAGTTGGTAGTGATCAGAATATGTTGCAAGTAGGCTGACTACAGCTGGCAGACTTATTGTTTGTGGTGATGATAAACAGGGCCACAAAGCAAAAGTTTGTTTGGGAAGTGTCCAGGGAGCCATTTAACAGCCAGCAAGGATGGAAAACAAAACAACAACAAAATGTCCCTTGAGAATTCAGTTACAATATCTCAGAGAGAAGATGACAATAGGGTTCTGGCACAATGAGAAAGTAAAAGAGTTAAGCATAATACAAGTTCAATACAAACATGACCACAATAAGCCTAACAGCCAATCAATGAGAAATTAAATGAAGGTGTCAACCCATATTGATTTGGTTTCTGATGATCCAGTCCTGATTTTTAACTTCACTTGGAAAACATGTTTTTATGAGCATAAATATATGGGTTAAATTCTTTAACCATCAGTTTTGAAATATATAATATACTCTTTGCCAACCACAGTATAGCCTTGGTTTATGTACTGCTTCAAATGCCTCTCAACATGGAAACCTCAGCTAAGCTGGACTGGCAAGCTGTTCCCAGCCCAGAAAGCCACACATATCAAATAGAGCTACTTGGTCTAAGAGCCAAAATGGATACAATGGTCTTACACCAAAAGGAGAGCAGCTGCTTCACTCTGACAGGTTGTCTGACACATAGGACCAGGCCAAGCCACAACACATCTTATCACCCCTATACTTGGTAACTATATATCTAGAGACAGAGACACATATACCAATTCCATCAGTCCAGCATTATGCTCACTACCCCAGCTCTCTTCTGGACAGTGCTTGTCAGTGAAACACTGATATCCCAGGAGGGCAACATCTAGTCTGACATGGGGGCCATTTAAAGAAAATGAGAAAAAGCTACTTTGCATTTATAGAAGGCACTTAGAGACAGGAACTTACATCAAGTAATAAAAATTTAATTAGTAATCTCACATATAAGCCCTTAGCTTGGAGTAAAGTAATACATTTTGTTCAAAGTGATCATTCCTTCAGGATGAAAGAGTTACTCACTTGGTTAAAACAAGGAACTGACCCATCTAATCGGTTTATTCAGCTGAAATAATGGTTTCTGAGTCTTGCAATGATTAAAATTTCTTAATTATTCATTTTCTTTTGCTTCTCCCAGCAGGCTATATTTCAACTGGGTCTACAAGGAGAAGCCTAGTGTTGTCTTAACTGTCACAACAGCAAGAATCTTTGAGCCGGGAGGACAAATAAAATGAAAAGGAAGGTGTTTCAGTAAATTTACACATTGCCATGTCCAAATATTTAACTAGAGCAGTTTGTAGAAGAACTGAATCCCCCTGACAGTCTATTGTAGTAGGGAAGACTAGGTGGCAGGAACAGTAGTGGCTGATCCTACTTGATCAGCATTCAGAAATGCAAAAGAAGGTACAAACTGGGTTCCATTAAGGCATACCCCATAATGACACACTTCCAGCGAGACTCATGTTTTAAACTCTCTACAACCTTTCCAAACAGTACTGCCAGCTGGAGTTGAATTGTTCAAACATTTGAGACTGTAGGAGGCAATTCATGTTTAAGTCACAAGATATTGACGTTTGTTCAGATCTTCTTTAGGCAGCCTTATCACTAAGATATCATGTGTGAAACTTCCCAATCATTTATAGGAGACACACTCTCACTTCTTTGATGATAACTCGTGTAGGTATGTTTATAGGTGTATTGGTAAGGGTTGGGTACTCCATGGTCAGTTGTTCCATTGCATTTGGAACAGTTGTAGTTTTCTTTTACAGTCTGCATGTTTTACCATAAAGTTCTTTGATGACTGGTAAGAGCTACAGTTATAGGTGGGTATAAGAATAAGTATTTAGCATCCTCTTGGAGATAGGAAAGAGGAATGTGATGAGTAACTGTCAGAAGGAGGACTTGGAGGAGGATAACTTTACTGTATAAAAAGATAATTAAAGATAATTTTTAAAAGTATTTAGATTGCAATTACTGGTTTCACAAAGTGATGGTAGAAGTTTCTTTCTAAGCTCCATGAACTCATTAGTCTCAAGTAATTGGGTAAGTTTCCAGTACCAGACATGATTCTGCTGCTGTCAAGCAATCTTCAAATCCAATAAAAAAAAAAAAAAAAAAAACAGTTAACCAAAAGATACAAGTTTCAATATTGCCTCCTTAGGGCTATCTTGCCATGCTGGTCATTGCTTTGGTTCAGTCACATCCAGGAAGAACTACAGCTTGCTTCTGTCCCTTGGCAGTTTTTATGGTACCTTTTTGTGCTGCGAAAGTCCTTAGAAAGATTTTCTAGATTTATCAAGCTCAGTACTGTATTCCAAATATGTGATGTTTTCAGCAACAAGACCTTACCTTCAATTTCTGGGAAGTAACCAAGTGCAATATCAATACCTGTATTGCTTTGAAGTCTCCTGATCTCCCCTCAGCAACAACTGAAAAGGCGGTTACTAGAATCTGATACTAGGGTATTTTTTAGTCTATGGCTCTTGTGGGGATCATTGTCAGCCAAAGTGGCATAGTTTCATTTAAACATTATATGTATGTATACAGATAAACGTATATGTATTGTATATAATTTTAAACACAAAAATATGATTCCTGTGGCCTTTCCTAACATCTTTAGTGTTTTTTCCCCTTCTTCCTTGTTCTTCTTCAAAATGGATCCCAATTAATCCATTGTTGAAAATTAAAAAATAAAATACTAGCCTCACAGGCCCAGGATATGGGCTCTAGTTCAGGCTCTCTCTGGTTTTTGGGTTTTGTTTTGGTTGGTTGTTGTGGTGGTGGTTTTGTTTTTGTTTTTGTTTGATTTTTTTTTTTAGAATCTCTGTGAAATTACACCAGATTTGAAACTTGGGATGTTTTTTTGCTTAATTGTCCAAGTAAACTTGGTGTGTTCACAGGAAAGGCATCCTCACTCAAAGATGAATCTATGGCTCTCTAGAATGAAGTTTCTATAGGACTTGCCATGGGATCTAATTCTTGATTCCCTTAGCTAGGGGACTCCTTATCATCTCTGTTAAATAGATGCTTCAAACTTTTGTAGCCAGAAATGAAAAGAATTAAAATGGGAAACAGCAGAAATGTTTCAACCTAGAAAATGCTTATAGTACAAGCATGAGGAACTGAGTTTGATTTCCTGAATCCCAGGTAAAAATGGTAAGTCTGGTAGCCTGCACATGTAATTTTAGCATTATAGAAAAAAGAGACAGAAGGATTTCAAGGGCTCTCTGTCCAGCTGCAGTAGCTGAATCAGTGAGCTCCAGGTTGAATAAGAAACTGTCTCAAAATACAATGTCGTAAGCAATCTATCAATTATTCCTGGTCTAACCATACAATACAACACAACACACACACACATACACACACACATACACACACACTCACAAAAATTGATACACTATAGAAGTACAGGAGATACAGATGAAGGATAAGAACTGTAATAAAATGAGGAACTGAATCTAGCATTATCATCTGGTGAGATCCAGGACTATATCTGTGATCCTCTGTTCAGAGTCAGTCCTTGCTAGTAACTAGTATGGTAATTTGAATGAGAATGGCCTACACAGGCTAATATACTTTAATACTTGGTCAGCAGCTGATGGATCTTTTTTTTTCCCCCCAGAAGAATTAGGAGGAATGACTTTGTTGAAGGAAGTGTGTTATTTGGAGAAATTTTTGTGATTGCAGAAGCCCAAATAATTCTGTTTTTTTCTCTCTCTCTCTGCCTCCTGTTTGTGGATCAAGATGTAAGCTCTCAGCTTCTGATACACTACCATGCATGCCTTCCTGTTGTCAAGGCCCCCACCATGACAGTCATGAACCCTAACTCTATGTATGTGTGAACAAAATGTTAAATGTTTTATTTTTTTAAGTTGTTTTGCAATGGCAATAGAAAAATTACTTAGCACGGTTTGCATAAGTTTCCACAGAACCTGAACCCTGCAGAGACAGCTGACACAAGAGTGGAGAGCAAGTATTAGAAAGTCAGAGCCAGCCAGATGTGAAGAAAACATGATTGGCAAATGTTGGCCCTTGCTGTCATAGTGCTAAAGGCAAATTTGTACTTGTTGATGATCTATGTCTAGGAAGCTTCATTTTCTACAGAAAATATATACAGAGTAAACATTTTGGAAAAAATATCAAAAGCCAAATGTTAATATAGCTTCCTGCTGCCTTCTTTCACGTGCACCAATGGTGGGAGTGAAGTTAATTTTAAGGTGTGGATGGAGTTTGGCAGGAGTCTCTGTGACCTTTATAGGTAGCCAAGAAAGAAGCTGTGGGGGGCAACAAATTTGTTCAGTGCAACACAATTCAATAGCCAATAATATTTTAAATTTTAGGAGTCTGGTGTCTTTCTTTTCTTTTTTTTTTTTACTTGTTTTTCCCATTGGATATTATATTTACATTTCAGATGTGATACCCTTTCCCCATTTTCCCCTCACCCAGGAACCCTTGTCCCATACCCCCTCCTCCTTCTATAAGGATATGCCTCCTCCCACCCTCCCATTCCCACATCCCCACCCATAATTTCCCCCACACTGGAGCATCCAGCCTTTACTAGACCAAGGACTTCTTCACCCACCTATGCCTGACACTGTTATCTGCCTTTACATCTACAGCTGGAGCCATGGGTCCCTCCCTGTGTGCTCCCAGGCTGGTGGGTTAGACCATGGAAGCTCTGGTTGGTTAGAATTATTGCTTTCCCCATGGGGCCTCAAATCCTTTCAGCTCCTTCAGTCTTCCCTTTCACTCTTCCATTGGGAACCCCATGATTGGTTCAATGGCTAGCTGAGAGCACCCACCTCTGTATACTTCAGTATCTGGCAGACCTCTAAGAAGACAGATATATCAGGCTTCTGTTAGCATGTGCTTCCTGGCATCCACATCAACATCTACCTTTGGTGAATGCACAAGGGATGGGTACCCAAGTGGAGCGGTCTCTGGACGGCCCCTTCTTCAGTTTCTGTCCCACACATTGTCTCCATATTTGCTCCCATGAGTATTTTGTTATTCCTCTAAGAAGGGCCAAAGCATCCACACTTTGGTCTTCCTAGTTCACGAGCTTAATGTGGTCTGTGAGTTGTATCTTGGATATTGCAAGCTTTTGGGCTAATATCCAATTATTAGTGAGTGCATTCCATGTGGGTTCTTTTTTGATTGGGTTACCTCACTCAGGATGATATTTTATTATTTCATCCATTTATCTAAGAATTTCTAGAATTAATTGTTTGTAATATAATATTCCATTGAATAATATTCCATTGTGAAAATGTACCACATTTTCTGTATCCATTCCTCTGTTGAAGGACATTTGGGTTCTTTCCAGCTTCTGGCTATTATAAATAAGGATGCTATAAACATAGTGAAGCATATGTTCTTGTTATATGTTGGAGCATCTTCTAGGTATATGCCCAGGAGTGGTATAACTGGGTCCTTAGGTAATGCTATGTCCAATTTTCTGAGGAACCACCAGACTGATTTCCAAAGTGGTTGTACCAGCTTGAAATCCCACCAACAGTGGATGAGTGTTCCTCTTTCACCACATCTTAGCCAGCACCTGTTATCTTCTGAGTGTTTGATCTTAGCCATTCTGACTGGTGTGAGCTGAAATCTCAGGGTTGTTTTGATTTGTATTTCCCTGATGACTAAGTATATTGAACATTTCTTTAGGTGCTTCTCAGCCATTAGAGTTTCCTCAGTTGAGAATTCTTTGTTTTGCTTTGTACCCCATTTTTATAGGGTTGTTTTGTTGTCTGGAGTCTAATTTGTTGAGTACTTTGTATATATTGGATATTAGCCCTCTATTGTATGTAGAATTGGTAAAGATCTTTTCCCAATCTATTGGTTACCATTTTGTTCTATTGACAGTTTCCTTTGCCTTTTAGAAGTTTGGCAATTTTATGAGGTCCCATTTGTCTACTGTGGATCTTAGAACATAAGCCATTGGTATTCTGTTCAGGAACTTTTCCCCTGTGACTAGGTATTCGATGGTCTTCCCCACCTTCTTTTCTATTAGTCTCAGTGTATGGTTCAACTGGAGGTCAGAATGTCAAAGAATGCAAATCGATCCATTCTTATCTTCTTGTGCATAGCTCAAGCCCAAGTGGATGAAGGACCTTCACATAAAACCTGATGTCTTTTTTCTTTAATTAGACATATTTAAATATAGCATAATATGGTGAAAAATATCCTTGTGTTGACTAATTCAGTCCTATGTACATGACAAAGCATACCTAAATCTCTTTGAGGAAGAAACTAAGCAAGAAAACTAATCTACTCCACCTTTCTGGGCTGAATACATGCTACAAATTTTTCCCTTGAAGGAACAAACCTATGTATTTAACAATTCAGTTTTCACTAATACATGTCTGTAAGCACAAACACATCCATATGCCATGCAGAGTTTTCTATTTCTTTTACACATTGATATCTAAGGCAGTGAGGTCTCACATGCTGACAAAGCAAAAGTGAGAAGCCATGTGCAAAATCAGGAATAAGAAAGTGTAAATTCAGGAGCATATGTAGATATTTATAAGGGCTTGCTTCACTTACCTGCTCTCCCTTGGATCCCAGGCTCAACCCCTCTGTGACCTTGAGGTCAGATAAGACAGGGTAGCTTTCAGTGCCTGTATAGTTCTCAGATAATTTTGTGTTCTTTAGTCCCAAGCTGTTCCGAGCTGGCTCTGTTTCTACAAAGCAGGTCCTGGTACATTGTTTGTGACTGACAAATGCATGTCTCATTTACTAATATATATGGACCTGCTGTGATGTTTCTCTCTAGTCATATCCATTACTTCTGACAGTTCTTCATCTGAGGATCATTCTTCCCTGGGGAGATGGTTCAGTTGATAAGGTGTTTTCTATTCAAGCATGAAAAGTTCAATATGCCAGAACCCATGTATAAACATTTCACATGGTACTCTGCACTTAAAATTCCAGCACTGGGAAGGTAGAGACAAAAGGATCCCTAGGGCTCTCTGACCAGCCACCTTAACGAAATCTTCAAGTCAAAGGCTAGTGAGAAGCCTTGTATCAGAAATTGAGTTAAGAATGCCTGAGGTAAAAATTAGAGGACGACATCTGGCCTCCTCATACATATATACATACATGCCTACATACATATATTCACATACATACACATGTGCAAACAAACACATACACACAAAAAAATGTGTGTACTTGTAAATATTTTCTCTTACAAATTCACAAAGAATTTGAAGCCAATCATCAGTTCCACAAAATATACAAACACTGAGAATTTGTGACAACTTATTAGCCATGCATACTTACTGACTTACTGTAGAAATATAATTTCTTACTGCCTGGCATAGCAATACCAGAAAAACAATTGAACACTACTTAATAGTATTAAAATCACCCAGCCAACTAGCAATTTGGCATTCTATTTCAAGGCAGTCGAAATGAGAAGGGATCATGAATGAATTATTCAATTTATCTAGTCTATGACAGAATATTTCAACAGTTGTTTGAGGGTAAAATAAAGCAAAGATTTCGTGCTCAAATGTAAAAAGACAACATTATAGATCTTCTTACACTGCACACTTACTGATGAATAGAAATAACTATGAGAAAGTTCCTACAGTGAACACAAACTCAATGTCAATGGAAGTAGGTCCTAGGAGACCACAAAATTAGAGTTCGATACTATGGTTGGATCATGAGACTATTTTCTTAGTATCTTAAGCTATGTAGACCAGATGACTCACAGGAATAGAAACATAGTTCTCATGGTGCTGGAAGCTCAGATGGCCAAGCTAAGGTACTAGAAGGGTTAGTATCTGGTGAGGGTCTATGTTCTGATTCAAAGATGGTCATTTCCTCTCTGGATCCCCATTTGGTAGATAGAGAAAATTAACTCCTTGGGGATCTCTTGCTATTAAAGACTCTGTCTCTTGAATGCTCACTTACCAATACCCCTACCTTATAAAACCATCACTTCCAGAATGCATCAAATGAAGTCTGAGTGAGTGTGGTGTGTGTGTGTGTGTGTGTGTGTGTGTGTGTGTGTGTGTATTCATGTGCATGTAGGCACACATTTGTAGGTGGGTATGTGTAAATGAGTGGAAGCCAGATGACAACCACATCTGCCATTCTTCCGATGAGATGTTCTCCATCTTATTTCTGTGAGGTATTCTCTCGGTGCCTGGTCCTGGTCCTCATCGAATAGGCTATATTTACTGACCAAGAAGCCTCAAAGATCCACCTGGCTCTGCTGCCCCAGCTCTGATATTACAAACATGCCACGATGTTCCAAATGTTTAGCTTTACCTGGATTCTGTACTTAAAATAAAGGAAGTGACTATCAATTAAGCTATCTCCCTAGTCCAAACATATAAATTTTGAAAAGATACAACATTCAATCTCTTGTATATATGAGCCAAACAGAGGTCTTACAACAGAAGACCACTTGCTTTGGCTATGCTGAGATTATCTTATCCTCTGATCATGTTAAAAATTTCTTTAGCATGGGTATATAAAAATGAACATGCAGTAGTGTGTAAAAAGGGAGTTTATTCAAGACTTGACTTGCTGGCTTCCTGGGTAATTCTGCTAGACACAGAATTTCTCATCCATGAGAAGGGAGAATAGTGCATGTTTGCCAGTGCTTAGTTCTGGCAGCACACTCAACCAGAAATGTGTATAACTTGTTTTAGAAAGCAAAGAGGTAAATGTCAGCTACAAACAAAAGTGCTACCAGGTGCCAGCTGTAAGAGCTACCTGAAGGAGGCAATAGGAACTGGAACATTTTGTGGCCAACAGATTTCTCTTCCCAATCTATTATATATGGAAAAGACTCAGTCACAGGGCTTATGCTCCTGTTCAGTGACAGGTGTCTGGACCTAATCCTCAGACCTCTTTCTCCCTGGCACATGCTCATAGTACACACAAGCTGAGATGGCAAGCTGCCTGCCATGGCAGAGATGCTAGATCCACTTAAGCCTGCCACTTAAGTTCAGACTGAATAAAATGTGGCAGTGTGTGGCCACTGCCATGCAAATTAATTGTTCCAGTATCCAGAGCCCAGCTGAGTCTCTGACAGTGATATGCTGTGATTCCTAATGGCATCAACCGCTTTCCAGCCTCAACCAAACAAACACCCAGAAGACGGTTGCAATTGCATATACTTTCAGAGAACTTGTTTCTTCCATTTGGGCAGTGATGACATGCAAATTAATATAGGTGACTTTACAAGTTGGATGAAGCATGGCCTGAAAGGATGATAGAAGACCAGGCCTCATATTCAACATAAGGCACCACATTTTTGTTGATACATCGTGTGGACCTAACAAGTCCATTCAGTGAGAGCTCACAAGGAGATCCTGAGCATGATGGTGACTCACCTCAGGGTCAGAATACATGTTCTTGTGAGCAGTGAGGTAAATATCTAGGATTCTGCATAATATCATTCACATATTTCCTCATGCCTCTTTGCAGACTTTTCTGCTATATAACAAGAGCTTATAAGTTCTTATCCTAATTGGGAAATAAAATACTTTATTGTATACATGTTTGATACAGCTCAGAAAAGGAAGAAAAGCAGATTTCTGGGATTCATTGGCCAGACAACCATACACTTGGCATGCTTTGGGCTACTAAAAGACACTGTCTGAAAAACAAGGTAGACAATATATAGGGAATGACACTCAAAGTTTTTTTCTATCCTTCAAACATACCCTCATGAACACAAATAAAGCAATTTAAAAATCTTTTTAAAGGCATTTCATCACTGGAGAAGACAAAAGCATAAATTTGCGCTTTTATGTATCAACTGCGTGCTTACTAACTGGAGTGATGAACTCTTGGAGGGAAGGGCTTTACTGTAGTGACCTCCTCACATGTCTGGATACCACCATATAAAACAATATACTTCCCTATTTTTTTAAGAAACTACAGATAGTTGTAGAAATAAGACAGGAAAGGTAGGAGGGAAGGAAGGAAAGATGAAAGGGAGAAAGGGAGGAAAGAGAACAAAAAAGAGAAATTAATTCTTATAAAAGGTAATCACAAAGCCAGCAAGATGGCCCAGTCATAAAGTCACTTAGCCTATTAACCTCAGACCCAAGTGGTGGAAGGAGAAAAATGATATCCTATAGTTGTCCTCTGACCACACAAGTTCCACACTCCCACACAACCACATAAATACTAAGAAAAAAAAAAATAAGAAGTAGGACACTCAACCAAATAGCTTTCAGATAACTTAAGCAAGTCAGATAGTTGAAAGACTAAATCATGAAGATAGTTCAATGAGAGAACAGAAACATTAACTGCACTTTCCATAATCCTCCTTCAAGAAAAATTTCATAGTTAGAAAGCAGTACCTAGTTCATTATTTGATTGAATGCTTCCTTTGCCCATCTTACCAGCCTAATCTTAGATTACACTCATTAGTAACTGATATGTCTCAGTTTTACATATTCATGAATAAAGATTTTAATTATGAATGTTTTAATAATGGACATTTATCTGTCATTACAGCATCACACTTTATTTAGATACAAACCATCTGAATTTTTCTTAGATCCAATATGGCAATTATTTTAAAAAATACTTTCAGTGACAGAGTTACTTTAGAATAATAAGCAAGCCAAGGAGTTGTAGCATGAAATTACATTTCTTTTCTAGAGGCTTTGTAATTTAATAAAAATGTGTCATCTATACTGGCTTATAATCTTAATATGTAGGTTTTCTGGAAGAGATTGCTAGTTTTATTTGTTAATTGTATTGATACACATTTCCTTTTTAATATCCACAATGAAGAACATTGGAAATTCTTTGCTAAAGTGATGGGTATTCTTTGTTGAAAGCACTAGCATAAGGCATGGGGATGGCTCAGCAGGGAAAATGTGCTTTCTGTCCAAGCAGTAGGACTAGAATCCAGATCCTGAGTACCCAAATAGCTTTCACACTACTTAAGCAAGTAAGATAATTTAATGGATAAATCATGAAAATGGTTCAATGAAAGACCCTGCCTCTAAATGGAAGTTGGAGAAAAATTGAGGAAGACATTTAACAAATGTCAACCTAAGTTCTCTACTAGCACACTTAAGCAAATACTTTTAGCAACATTCAAACACACTTAGAAATATGCAAACATACACTACACACACATACATACACACACACACACACACACACAGAGAGAGAGAGAAAGAGAGAGAGAGACTGAAAGAGAGGTTGAGAGAGAGGTGGGGAGAGAGGGAGATGGGGAAAGAGGATAGTAGAGGGGGAGAAGAGAGAAAAAAGAGAGGAAAGAAGAGGGAGGAGAGAGGAGAGAGGAGGAGAGAGGGAAGAGGAAGGAGGGGAGGGGGAGAGAAGAAAGGAGGAGAGAGAAGAGAGGAGAGAGAGAGGTCATTCTACTTGTAGATGGAAACTAGCAGCATGGCAAAGACCCATAACCTTTGAATCTAGGTAGGCTTTTCTACTACCTGCCACTTCCCACCTTAATAACATTGAAACTTTAACTAGATTTATCTACATGTCAGTAATTTTTGTCAAACTGAGCTAATGCCAACATACAGCTTTCAAAAGGCTGGAACAGGTTTACACAATGCCTACTATGTTTCTGCTGGAAGTGGTGTTAAATATTTTATTTAAAAAATTTTCATGTGTGTGTGTGTGTGTGTGTGTGTGTGTGCACATGTGTGCATGAACAAGCATAAGCATAAACATATGCATGTGCTCTTAAAAGGGCATTGGATCCTCTAGAGCTGAATTACAAATGGTACAAATGGTTGTAAACAGCAGGATATGAATGATGAAAAATGAACTCAGAATGTCCGTGAGAGCAGCAAACACATTTACCTGCCAATCATCCTCTTCCTGTTAGTGCTTTTGTACTATGACACTGGGAAAATGTAGAGCACTAAAATCTCTTTTAAAGACAGCTACTAACATGTTGATCCAGGAGTAAATTATAGCAATTCATATGACCCCAGACCACAGGAATTCAACTGAAAGAATAGTTAACTACCCCTCTTTGGAAATATCAAATCGTGCAACTTTCCAGGATAAAAAAATCTTTTTGGACTAAATCGTTTAGTAATAAAGAAAAATAGCCAGGAGCAAAAGCATTTTTAAAAATACTATTAATTTCCAGAAAAAGAGCAATAAAAAGTGGCCATCAGGGGGCTATATCCTAACTTCTGCTTTTAGATTCCCTGAGAGCAGAATGCAGGGAACTTGTCTGATAATGGAGAATGTTCTCAATTGCGTTTCATTCTTTTAATTTATGAGAGATTCTTATCAAAATAATGCTGATTTTTAAGTCTTTGTATGTGTGTACGGTGGGGCATGGGGAGAGATTTGACTGTGCCTGGGGCAAGTAATTTTAGGGAAAAGTTACGTGTAAAAGCATATTTGTACACATGCTGGTGGAGGCCAAAGGAAAACCTTGGGTGTCATTGCTCAGGAGCCATTAAAAATTGAACAAAACAAAATAGTATTTTCTACTACCTTGGAACTCACAAAGTAGGTTAGGTTGGCCAGCTAGTGAACTCCATTCATCCACCTGTATTCACCTGCTCATTGTTTGGATTACAAATTCAAACCACTGTGTGTATGTATGTGTGTGTGTGTGTGTGTGTGTGTGTGTGTGTGTGTGTGTGTGTTTACAAATGTATGTGTATGTGTACATATCTATGAGTATGCAATTCGAAGTCAGAGTTTAACATTGAGATGCCTTTCTCTATCATTCTGTATATTATTTCTTATTTCTTCAGACAAGGTCTCCTCCTTCATCATGAAGCTCTCTGCTTAAGATGATGACTAACCAGAGAACACCCAGGAGATTCTGGGTGTTCCTAACTTCTCCTCTTTCCTTTCCTTAACTCAATAGTTATTGGTCCATTCTATCAGTTTTTACATGAGTCCTGGCAATAAAAACACAGATTATTTTAAGGCAAACACTTTACCAATAAGCTATCTTCTAGTCTGTCTTTTTTGCAATCTTTTTTGACTGAGTTTGATCCTTAAATGATTGGTTGCCTCTTAGCAGCCCAGAAGAATTCAGTGGAAGGCAGTTAGAAAAGGTCACATTACAATCATACAGTGTTTTGTTGTTGTTGTTGTTGTTGTTGTTGTTTTTATGGTGGTATTTGGGGCAAGTACCACATTGCACAGTTGGCTGTTTCTCTCTAGGAAAGAAATAGAATCAAGACAGGAGTGAGTAAACATGACTTAGCCTCTCTTATTCATGCATGCTTGAAAACACACAACTGTAAGCATATTTCTCATAAAAAGACACACAGTTGTCTATTTGGATTTCATTGAAATGGTAGTGTGAACCTGGATGTCCTGGAATGTCATGAGGGTGAGAGTCTTGGGGGATTAATGGAAGTCACAGAGAAACTACAACAGGATCCAAATATGGTCTTACAAACTGTCTTAGTCATTGCTGTAACAAAATAGCTGACAAAAATCAATTTAAACATGGAAGATCTCTTCTTTTTTTCTCACTATTTAAGGTAATCATCATTAAGATTTGGAAATATAATTGTAAAAGCATAGGCAGCTGGTCACATTGCATACTCAGTCTGAAACAGAGAGAAGTATTGTCATTCACTGCTCATTTTCTCCTCTTTATTCAGCCCTGAACCTCAGGCTATAGAGTAGTCCCTGCCATTTTAAGTGTTCATTTTCATATTAATTGACTCAACCTAGAAACTCTCTAATATGGCCAGAACTTTGTTCCTAGCTGGTTCTGAACACTGTCACCTTGGCAGTATTAACCATCTTATCTCTTCTTTATTATACCTTTACCTAATAACTCTCACATAGATCGACTATGCTTAACACTTCCCTGAGTCTAGCTCAACCAACATGGTTAGTAACCTAAGCTGTTTAGCTCAAGTTACACACCTTCAGTCTTCTGACCTACCTTCTCACAAAGACTTCTTCATTCTCTTTTTTGTTCACTACCAGACCATACTCCCACCTGTCTCCACCTGGAAATGGTGTTTCTCACAGCAGGGCCACTGAGACTTTGCTCTCTAGACAATGAAATTCCTGGTTCTTTAAAATCTCTCAACTCTACTTTCAGGAAGCCTATAGCCTGGTGCAGCTCATAGGCTCACTTAATCAGCAGATACCTGCCATTCTCACTTGAGCTTCAAGGTTCTTAGCAGACACTTCTACTACTGTAGCCATCATGCATTCATGGATGGGATAGAATCATGAATTTCATCCTAGAATTTTTCTGGAAGGTTCTGCAATTAACACGTTTTGTCACAAACAATTAAATATAGACAAATGGCACTGTAAGGAAAAGAGTCAGCCTGAGAAGATAAACCTTGGGCAGGCTCCCTCACTCCTGAAAGTCACTAGAGTGTAATGTGATATATTTGTACTAGATACAGCCAGAGTCCAGCCACTGCCTGGTGTAGCATCAAATTCTAGCTCCAACACATACATTTGTCATTACAAGTGCTTGATTTGTAGCTGGAATGGTTCCTGAAACCTATGTGTTATAGAACAGTCCCCAAGTTAGCACTGAGGAACAGTTGTGGGGCCTTTACTACAAGAAACCTCTGAATTTCTCTATGTTACCAGGAGGCCTTTGGAAGGTATTGTGACCATAGTTTCTTCCTGTTTCTTATTTGCTTGTTTCTTTAGATTTTTGAAACCAGTTCCATGTAGCCAAGCTGGCTTCATACTCACTAACTAGCTGATCGTGACTGTGGATCTACTACCCGAGGACACTGATTATAGGAATGTGCCATGTTAACTGCTAACGTAGTGCTGGGACTCAGGGCTTTATGTATAGTAGGCAAGTATTCTACACACTGATCTGCAGCCCTACCCCCACCACCAGACACAGACTATATCTTTTGCTTACAGGCTTAATTTTGACACATATTTCTGCCTCAACACGGATCCAAAAACACAGAAACAAGTGACCATAAATTAAAAGCTCAAAGCAGACAGTCAAAATAAAAGTTTTCTTTATATAAGTTGTCTTATCACATGCATTTATTTTACTGACAGAAAGATGAGCAAAGCAGGAAGTTTCTATGGAGTTTCAAGCCCGGGAAAGACACAAAACTAGTGTGAAACAGAAGTCATACATACCAAGACCATAGAGTGAAGCTCACTGATTTTGGAACATTCAGGCCTCAGCAAATGGAACAAGAGAGAAATAAAAAGAATTACTCAGTGATCACATTGAAATCTGTGTCTTATAACAATATACTTCTCATAGACTACACACAGACTAAGACAAAAGTCATCCCAATTAAATAGAGTTTGGTTTGAAAGAAAAGAAATGGACTAGCCTACAGTATATTGTGGAAGCAAACCTCACCCCATTTTAAAGGTGAAGGAAGATTAAAAACCTGTCAATTCTTTTTTTTTAATTTGCTACATAAATTAAAAAAGAAAAGAATTGTTCATAACCCCACAGTACCACTCCACCATCATCTTGCACTTGCTTTCGCTCTTCTTTCCACACCTGATATTGATCTTTCAGAAAAATGAATTTTCAGAGCAGATAGACAAGAGAGATACTGATGATAGATTGTGAGGGTCTCTGTTGCAGAAGCCAATTTCTGTTGACCCAAATAAAATCAGCAATCATGGGTTAGCCTATAAAAATCACCCATGACCATTGTATCTATCTTTTTTTTTTTTTTTTTTTTTTTTTTTTTTTTTTGGTTTTTCAAGACAGAGTTTCTTTGTGTAGTTCTGGCTATCCTGGAACTCACTCTGTAGACCAGGCTGGCCTCGAACTCAGAAATCTGCCTGCCTCTGCTTCCCAAGTGCTGGGATTAAAGGCGTGTGCCACCACTGCCCAGCAATGACCATTGTATCTTATTATGCCAGATAATGAGTTCCTTCATTACTGCACTCCTGCCATATGCTGGCATAGCAGGGTTGATGTAAAAACTCAGTCTACCAGTTAACACACTAGCAAATCTTTGAGGAACACAAGGTGTGCTCTGATCTGCATTGTAAGCAGCAGATGCAGAAGTCAGTAAACATCATTTAGCATGTATTTACAGAAGTCACAGCATCTTAGACATTAATTATTAGAATTACTCTGTAGGACAGTGGACATAAACAAAAATTTTGTTTCTTGACAATTGGGAGGAGAGTAAAAAATTAGAATCTTGTGTATTATAGGTAAGTAAGTGCTTCAAGAATGGGATAAAACAAGGCAGTGACTTAGAGAGAAAAAAAGTGCTTCACTATAATATGTGTTTGGAGAATTATAGTGGCTACTATGGAAGTAGTTGAAAGGGTAAGAAATTTATATGATCTAAATATATAATGTATAAATATATACAATTCCAAAAAATGAAGAAAAAGTAAAAAATAAAGAATATAGTAGTAGTATCCTAGAACTAAACAATATGCCTCAGTTTTTCTATTAATCAAAATAAGGACAATAGCAGCTATTATTTAGACAATAAAAATTGAAGTACAATGTAATGTCTGTAGCCCTTCACTCAAGCTAGATAAATAATAGCAGCTTTTACTAAATGCAACTGCAGGACAACATGTGGATTCTCACTGATCTCATTGCTGTGACTAATTATCCCACAAGAATCTATTTAAAAGAGGAAGTATTTATTTTGCTTAAAGTTGAAGGGGTTCATTGCACCTTGGTGGGTAGATCAAATGGTAGGAACAAGAGGCTGTTGGTCTTACTACATCTCCATTCATTAAAAGAAAAGTTATAAATTATTTTATCAGGCTATAAAACCTCAATGCCCACCCCCATTGTCCTAATCTCTCAGCAAGGCTCTACCTCCAATTGTTTCCACAACATTCCCAAACAGCACCACCAACTAGAGGCCAAATATATAATTGCATGAGCCTATGAGGGACACTTCACATTCAATCCTCAACAGAGGACATATAGGAATGAATACTCAGATTATGACAGATTTGTAAATCTTAGAAGCTGGCCTGAAACAAACAGTGGAAGTGAGTTATTTGCCCACACTCTGCCTACACAAGCTCTTCATCCACCCAGACCACAATCACACAGGAAAGGTCTTCATTTCATTGTGTGATCTTTGTGCACCATGAGAGCTGTATTCATAGCAGTCAGAAACACAAAGCCATTTGTAGTGTCCACTGGAGTCCACTGGAGTCCACTGGAGACCATCTGATGTTACCAATGAGGGCATAGTGCCCTGTAATAAAGCCACTGCTCTTTCATGGGAAAATATCTCAGCTTGTCAAAAACATGGGAAGAATGACCAGAATTTTTAAAAAGTAAAACAAGACAAGATTATCAGCAGAGCTTGCGAGATGGCCAAGTCTCTAAAATGCTTGATTATAATCCCATCAGGAAGACACAGATAGATGGATTTTCGTGGCTGGCATACCAGTACCTTTAGCCTACCCTGAAAGGCCATGCTACTGAGAGACTCTATCATAAAACAAACAAACAAACAAACATACAAAAAAAAAAAAAAAACAAAAAGCAAGATGAATAGAATCTGTGGATTGACACTCAGTATTATCTCCTGGACCCCACATGGATATAGACACATGTGTATGCATACCTACCTACACAATATAAGAGCATGCATACACGTCCTCCTAGACAAAAACTAAAAAAAGAAAGAAGAAATGATCATAAGAAGTAGCTGGCAAAGAGCCCCACAGGTAATATCACTCTCTTTGTGTGAAAGTGTAGATTAAAAGGAACACCCATCTTTTGTCTCAGAAAAGAAATGTGATGGATGCCCTACACACAGAAGAAAAGGTTGCCAGGGGAGGAATGATGCTTTACAGCGTTTAAGGACACCCAGGAGGATAAAGTGGTTCATCTGAAATATAAGAGCCAGCCACTTGGAATGTCAAAAGTTTGGCTTATAAATGAATGAGGAAAAGAAAGATGTCCCCAGGAGGAAAGAAACATTGAAATAGAACTATAGACTTTCAAAGCTGGAGGAATCATTTGCAATCAGTCATCCATCAATTACTGAGCTACAAAGCAAGGCCAGACATGTAAGGCAACTTACCCAGAGAAATCCAACTTCAGAAGGTAATGCCTTGGCTTGTGTTTAGAGAACAGGCAAATGTGTGTGGGTGCATGCAGTGTTGTGTGTGAGTGTGCATGCATGCACACAGTTTACAGGTTTTTCAATGTAGCAAGTGATTGCAAGAGATGAGGTATGATGTAATATAATATTTGGGATAACCAGATTCTGTGATTGAGGGACATGAGTGTATCTTTTTCTCTTTGAAGTGAGACTGTATTTTTATCTAGACACTTCTAGGCACATTGGATGGACATGATTCTGAGGCTCCAGTACAGAAAGATCCCCAAGTCCTGAAAGTCACGTTGGAGATCCACAGTATCCTTTCTGTGGAGTATGTTCACAGAAGAGGAATACAAACCCTCCAGAAATTGCTCATCCATGGCTGTACCTGATGATATGTAGTATAAAAAGATATAAAAACATGGGCATTGGAGGTATTATTTATGGATAACAGATGTTCAGTTGGATCTTCTAATGCTCAATTATGTTCTTTTAGTCACATGTTACAAAAGTGATAACATTTCTTAAATGATTAGAGAGCTCATGGTCTTTCTTTCACCATGATCAACATGATCAAACTACAGGTTCAAGATGCTAACCAACATCTTTTTTACCTCTTGCCTTTAAAGCCAATGTAGAACTTGAACTTCAACTCTACCTTAGGCTGCAAATATCTTTGAATGAAGGAAAGAGAGAGAGAGAGAGAGAGAGAGAGAGAGAGAGAGAGAGAGAGAGAGAGAGAGAGAGAGAGGACACAGGCATAGACAAAGAGACATAGACAGAGAAGATGTATGTGCACTGGGTATATTAGTGTACTTTACTCTTTGAAAGTTTTATATCTGCATATAATTAATGTTAATAATTTTACCCTATTATTATCTCTTATCTATCTTCCCTCTTCCACTGAAACCCTTTCTCTTTCTGAAAAGATCCCCTTCTTCTATCTTGTTTTTTACAACACATAATATTCTGTGTGTACTATGCAGAGTTTGATTAGTGTTGATTGACTATGCTGGAGTAAGAGATTAATTTTGAGAGTCTGTGTAATTTACTAGCAGTTACACCATTGAAGAAAATAATAAACCCTCACCCAATAACCATTATCTCTCAACAGTTCCTTCCCTAATTCATGAGGAATTATTAATGGTCCCAAAAAATATGCTGATCCAGATTGATAAAGCAAAGCTGTATTCAGTTCTTGAATGCAATGCCTTGTGGCATCCAAAAAACTTTTTAGAAAGCATTCCTCATCATCTTGTAGCCCCAATATTCTTTCTATACCTCCTCTGCATTGTTCCCTAAGCCTTAGTGATGAGAATACAGACATTCCATTTATGGCTGAGTAATCCAGCACCACTTATTTTTGTCACTCTGATAAGTTCTGAGTTTCTACATTGAACACTGCATACAGCAATATGCAATCAGGGCAAAAGCAATACTAACCTATGGTACAAACAATAGTATTTAAAAACAATTTTACAACATTCTTTTAGCAAAACAACACTGTTAGGTCCTTCTGTAGTGAGGTATTAATACCTCACTAGCCATGGGACCTTGATCAAACATATACTATCAGGTCCAGACCCTCTTCTGCAAAGCAGTCCTCAAATCAAATCAGAAAGGAGTTGGTTGACTTCATTATAATCTTGTCATTGTTGCATCCCTAACATCTCAGACCAAGCCAACAGGAAGCACCTACTGTCAGACACACAAACCCCAAAACAGTTTATAAGATCCTATCCAGAAGTAATAACGGTGTGTGAGAATTATTCAGTCTGAGAGCATCTGTCACAAGAGCTTTAACCCTGCCTAGGAAATGAACTGTTTTCCTGAAGCATTCACCATCAGAAGCTCCCCTGTACTTTCCTGGCTGGCTAGCCAGGCCCCCTCCAGCTCAGCTCAGCTCAGCTCAGTGGAGCCAGTGCAGCATCTCAGGTGGCTCCAGAACAGAGGCAGCATTGGAGGTGGCAGAGGTAATTTTCCCTCCCTGTTTGTGCCCTTTCTCCTTCACTAGAACCCTCCCATATGTCTGGGTCATAGATTTCCTTGGTTACACAGACAGGCAATTGTGTCTTTAGCAATTGGGTCTTACCATCGATGTCTGATTGAAGGCAAGGGAAATGACAATAGCCTGTATTGATTGTGGTACTATGGGGCACCCTGATAAACAACTTAGAGGAGAGTATCCTACATTTAGCACTGACAATATCAGTTAAAAACTCTTGATTGTGTGAGAAGCACTGTCCATCTATGCAAAATACCTTCATTCAAGCTCTTTCATTAATTATATTAAATGGGTTTTTTTTTTTATAAAGATGGCTTCCAATGGTTCTTTTATACACCCTTAGTTTGAGAAACACTGCCTCCCCATATTCTGCCCTGACCTTGACCTTGCTTTTTTTGATTGTTTTTTGTTTTTGTTTTTGAAACATGGTCTCTGACTTGTCGGGAACTTGTCAAGTAGACTAGGCATGTCAAGCAGTGAGGAGCACAGTTCTAGGATTTCTTCTGTGTCTCTGTACTGGACTTACAATTACATTTACGAAGCTTCTCCTCCTGGATTCTGGGGGGTTTTAAGTCAGTTCCTCATGCTTACAGGGCACCCATTTGGGCTATATTCCCATAGCCCAGAAAGGAATTTTAGATGCTACTCTTAACCGGAACCTGAGCTCCTTGACATTAAAAGCAATGCCATCTCCAAGCGTCATATTGACATGGAAGATTTTCACAGCTAAAGCACCTTTAATCTGCCTTTGATGTCAACACGTAGTAACATTCTGAAAAAAATTGATCAACTTTAAGAGAATATTAAAGCAGCAGACCTCAAGAATCTAGAATCAATGTTATCTCCTTCCTACCAGGCTGTTTCTGACATTCTTACAGAAAGCTCTATGGACAAATTAGGCACAGGACAACTGAATTGTCTCGGCATGTCAAAAAAAAAAGTGGGGCATTTAGCAGCCAAAATGTATCAGTGTCATTGGAAGAGAGTATATTAATAAACTAGGGACTCTGATGGTAAGTTTTATTGTTCTAGGCAGGCTGCCTATGCTATGTCATACTTCTAAATGGAGATGTGCTGGCACTTAAGGCAGGCAGACTGGTTCCAGAGAAACTGAAAAATGAATCCATGAATATGTAACTATTCTAGACACATCCATTCTGCTTTATTGTATCAGAGAAAAGTCTACATGAGAAGAGGTAGAGCAGAATTCCAAGTTGGTATAAATTTTTAAAGATAAAAGTTGTATCTTTGAAGAATTTCATACCGTGATGAACAATACAGGTAGTAGTCACTGTACTTCCAAGGGCAAAAGATCCATTCACTCTCTTTTATCTAGAGGTAATTTTAATGGAAATAATTCAAATGTGTTCATGAAAGAAAAGTTCTTTGCAGTCATAATGGACCAGGATTCACACTAGAATCTTCAGTACCTTCAAGCTCAAAGCTAGAAATCACACCAATCCCCACCCTGTAAATCTCTAAATCAGGATACACCCCTCTACCAAAAAAACCCTATATACACCTGTTTCTACACTCAGTTCTCTACTGGTTCTTGTCCAATCAGAAGCAACTACCCTCTTTGTCATTCCCAATAAATCTCTTGTGTTAGATTTCATGTGTGATGTGACTTTGTGTTATTTCTTGGATCCTTGATTCCAGGATACGTTTGCCTTCAGAGCTGTATCACTTATACTAGAGAAACCTTTTCCCTCAAAGCTGTGACACATCCTTTGAGAAAGTCATTTGCTTAGAGATGCAACACTACCAGTGGGAAGCTTTTCATCTCAGAGTAGTAACATTTACAGGCACTGGCCATCCCTGTCTGGCGGTAGTGGGCACTACAGGAAAGGAGGCTGAGTAACTCAGAAGGAACTAGCCAGTGATCAGTATTCTTCCATGGTTTCTGCTTCAGTTCTTGTCTTTAATTCCTGCCCTGACTTCTCTCAGAAATGTACTGTGACCAGAGAATTGTAGGATAAGATAAAATAAACCCTTTCCTTCCATGTTGCTTTTGGTTATGGTATTTTGTCAAGGCTCTCACAGTTAAAAACCCTGACTGAGGGCAGCATTCAGTGACTAAAATATGACTAGCCAGGTAGTAATTTATTTAGGAGAGTTTCCATAGGTATATGGAAACCACATGGCTACATTTTTTTTTTAATCTATGAGGTTGAAGAGATGGTTTAGCAGTTAAGAACATAGGCTGCATTTCCAGTGCCATGAGTTTAATTCCCAGCAGTCACATGTCAGCTTTCAACTGCATGTAAGTCCAGGGGTTTAATATCCTTGCACAGACATATGATAAGTTACCCAAAGCGCGTAAAATAAAAATAAATAAAATTTATTATTTCATCTAGTACCAAAGCAAGAAAAAAACCCACCAAAACCTCATAAGTCCACCTTCCATTTTAACCTTTCATTTTAATTGATCTTTTGCCCTTGCATAATTTTCTTATATTTACAAAATATTGGCTCATTAAATTCTACAGCTATTTTCAGTGTATATATTCTACTATATGTGTCTGGATCTCTCTCTCTCTCTCTCTCTCTCTCTCTCTCTCTCTCTCTCTGTGTGTGTGTGTGTGTGTGTATGTGTGTGTTTAAGAGAAAGAGAGAGAGAGAGAGACAGAGAGAAAGAGAAAGACAGAGACAGAGAGGTGTGTAAGTTGTATGGGGAGTATATATGCATACACCTATATAAACATCTGCTAAAGTCAAAGGAAGACATTGTATTTCCTACTGTACCACTTTCTGCACTATTTTTTTGAGACAGGGTCTCATTAACCTTAAATTTGGCTGGCACATATTAAGCCTAGTGAGGCTCCTGTCTCTGCTCCTTACATCACTATAGTCAGAGTTACATGAGTCATGCAGGGTTTATTTTATAGGTCCTGGACTTTAAACATCACATGTTCACCCAGCAAGAAAACTCAAAAATATTGAGTCATCTCACTACCTCTTTACTACAATTCTTTAATTTATTGATATCATCATTCTTTCAGTAAGGCAGTCTATTTCCTTTACAGTTAATTTGTGGCATCAACTGCTTTTGTGTCTTGCCTCAGTTTGTGCTGAAATATAAAGAGTTGCACCTGTAATTCTGCATCCAGCTGAAAATGTTAAAATCATAAAAAAATGCAAGCAATATCTTCTTATCTTCCTTTTACAATGAAAGTGGTTTAAGCTCCTTTTCCTCCTGAAAGTGTTTTAGGATTCCCCACTGTGCCAACTTTTCATTTGAAAACCATTGTGCCAGACAATCCTTTGTTTTAAATTTTTCAATTACTTTCCTTAATATTTTACACAAATACACAGGTTCTTTTAAATCACAGTTGGTGCTAAGGACAACAAAAGGGAATATGGCTAGACAAGAAGTTTGTGGCTGTCACTCTTTATGCAACACAGGTGTGAGTCACACCGCTCCCAGGAAGGGAGCAGTACCCCCAATTCTGCTTTGCAAACTGGAATGTATAATTGCAACTGAATATAAGTCTGGAAGCCTCCTTGAAATTCTATCTCAACCCAAAGTTGCAGACAACAAGAAAACATGTAACATCAAATGTTAGAGAGGATGTGGACAAAATTCTAACCTTTAAACACTAACAATGGGGATGTTACCTAGTCAAATCACTACAGACATTAATATGGATATTTCTCAAAAAATCTAAAGAGAGATCTTCTCTATGGCATGATGACACACCTATCCTGGGAGTCAAAGTGAACATATCACTGTAATACTTGGCCATCAGTGTTTCTTGCAGCACTGCCCACAGTCAAAAGAATGAATAAATTAAATGTGGCCAACAGGCAAAATGACATGTCTTCAGCCATAAAGACTAAAGTTCTATCATTTAAAAAAAAAGAATTAGAGATAATCATACTAAGAAAATAAAGCCAGTCTTAGAAAGATAAATATTGTATGGTTTATCTTGTTTGTGTTCTTAGGATATATAAATACATAAAATCACATATGAGTATTTGACATAAAATTAGAAATAAACTATCTAGAGGAATAAAGAAAACTAGGGAAATCAGGACAAGAAATAGGAAGTTCAAAGGGCCATAGAAAGAACGTATCAATACATATATTATATAAACATACAATATAAGAATAAATAAAAATTGATAATTAAGTGCCAAGAGCCATCTAGGAGAAGCTTAAAAATGAGCAGTGATCTTCCTGAGGTGGTGTACTGTAACAACATGATAAATTTGCCCTACTAGGGAAGGCAAAAGGCATTACATTTGACAAAAGATTCGTGCTATTAATATGACTTCCTATTATTATTATATATAACAATCACTATTAGCCAATGATTTTGAACAGATTTCTGCAGAACTATGAAAATGTACTGTTTTGTACTTATGCAGTATATACAAATAAATGATTTCTTAACTCTTAGTGATGATTCTATAAGAATTCCCAAAATTATACTAGAAATTATTAAGCCACTTATAATAGGACTGCTATTAAGTTCTCTCTGATATAAAACTTCAATGGAACATCTACCAGCTTTCAAGTGCTTTTGAAATAGAAAGAATACATTTACAAATTAGAACACAGTCTAAGAGATTGTAAAAAAAAAAAAAAAAAATAACCAAAGGTCATTAAAAGAGAACTACTGATTTATTGTAGGTACAAAAACAAAAGAAAAGATAATGTCTAGGTTTATTTATAAAAAACTACAAGGATAACTTAGTTATGGTTTTAAACTTTCCATGATCCTGTAGAGTTAGTAACAAAACTGAGTGTCTAGTCTCTATTCCTAATGTATACATATGTAAACATCTCTGTTGTAAACTTTGTATTCAATTTACATTTTGAATTTTTGTTTGAAATTTTAGTGAATATTTGTAAAAAAACATAAGAAGGATGCTTGGAAAAATATGTGATCTATTCTCCTAGAAAAGGTTCATAAGACTAGGAACAATTACATTGCCGGACAATTACATCAGATCAGGAGAAGAAAGCAAGATTAGGAGGAAGGAGAAAGACAACACAATAGAATAACTTAAAAATTAAAAGGGAACACAGAAATTGTGAGAGCAATATGTAAAATCCAGAAAAAAAGAAGGAAAAAGAAGAAGTATCAGAAGGAACAGAAAGAACAGGCAGGTGTCTCCTTACCTTGGGATTGAACAGGTCTTTTCTTAAGAGTAAGAAAGACTTAGTCTTAATAAAGAAGAGAAAACTTTTTCTTACAGACATGGGTTTAATTCACTTAGAAATAAAAGAGTAGAAACTCTTTATTCTCAATAGAGAATAAATAGAGGTTGAACGACATTTTTCATTCAGAATGAGTGAGTTATTTCTGCCCTGGTATATGGTCTTATGCTCCATATGCATACGTAAGTATGGATGAGTGTGTAAGTATGTAATTATGAGGTTAGTATGGTTTTGAGTCCAACTGGTTTACATGAAGGTGTATACATATGCCTGCATGGATTTATAGATAAATTTATGTGACTTTATTCTTATGTGCTTATTTAAAACCTTTTATTTTCCTTTTGTGAGAATGATGCTAATCTCCTGGTTCAATTAAATTTTATTGCTCCAAGCCTCCTTCCAGCTGACAAAAGGTGAGATTTCTGGGCAAAGAAGAAAAAACCCCTAGCAATTAATCTGTTACTTATTCTCTGCTATTAGGCTACAGGGGTTAATCACTCAAGCCGGATTTTAGGATGTTTTAAATGTTGTCAGCAAGGATTCAGTATAGTCTGAGAGCTAAGAGGGCAGAAACCATCAATTTTTTCAGCTCTGAGAAAATCAGTCTTTAAATTTAACTCTACATTCAACTCTGTTCTGTTTCAACCCATTCCAGGCCAGTAAGATTCACAGCAATTAAGCAGAACAAGAAAATACAAAATATGAAATAAAAATCCAAAAATATATATGGAACAAAGTGAATAATACTAGCTACCTAAGAAAGGCAAAATAAATCACTAGGACCACATGCTTTAACTAAAAAGAAATTAGACATTTATTTTGACATGATGGCATCTTGTGTGGTAAGGACATAGGAAATGGGTGCTCAGATGTGCTATTGAACAAGTAACTGTGACAATGATGCAAAGCTTTGCAATATGTATTGAAGAAGGTAAATGTGGACACTACAATCAGCACACTGTATTCATTGGAGACTGGGTCTAAGACCCATCTCTGTGGTTTTTCCAGTTTGTTCCTTGATAGCATAAGATTTGTGTATAATCTACTTATATCTTTGATATATTTTAAACTCTTTATATATTAGTTATATTTTATAATATATAAACTTGAACTATAATACATTCCTTAGGGAATAATGACAAAGAAACATATCTATACATGTTCAGTTCAGGTGCAATTTTGTCAAATATTTTCTTTTCAAAGTTAGTTTAATAAGAAGTTTCAGAACACCCAGATGCAGAAGGCACCTGTAATCTTCTGGAAATTCATCCTAAGGAGACAATTAGGAATGCAATATTTAGCATCAAGATCTGTGGTATTCTTTTTTAATGATAAAAGTTGAAAATAAGCTAAATCTTCAAAAGTGCTTAACAAATTATGAACACATCATACATTTATACAAATGCTAAAATCATTGTAAAATATTTTATTAATGTAGGAAGGTAGTCACAATATTTTAAGTACAAAATTAGAAATTATTATGGGGTCACAAGACATAAATCAACACTTCAGAACTATTAGTGCTCTTACAGAAGAACTGGGTTCTGTTTTTAATACACCCATAGGGTCACAACAATGTGAAACTCCAGTTCCATGGGATCTGGTCCCCCTCCACTTGCCCCAACAGGGACCTGGTTCTCATACATACATGCATGTGAGTAAATATTTATATGTATAAAAGTAAAACAAAACCTATGAATTAAAAAAAATAGTTTATGTAAATGTATGAACCAGCTCTGGATGGGGTCCCACAAAATCTCTGGCTTAGCAGAGGACAGGGTGCAAACAGCTGTTGTCTCTGCTTCTGCCCTTGCCCAGGAGTGGTACAGGGTATAGTGTCAACAGGGAAGGTCCACTGCTACCTCTGTCATGGTCTCTGCAGCAGAGAGAGGAGAACCCTGAAGGCGCTTCGGGAGAGCTGGTGTATTTTAAAATGTTACAGCTCTTTGCTAAGCTGGAAGGTGCTGGCTAGGTAGCAGGGAAAGAGAGTAGATTTTTCACCCAGTGTTAATGAAAGAAAATTTTATGGGTCCCATGAAAAACTAATAAAATAGCAGGGCCCTGTGATTCCTTTTCCCTAACCTAAATAGTTAAAAATGCCTGTCAGCAGATTTGGGCCCAGTTAATTAGTTACAGAAAATATAAAGCTATAAGATGAAGGACAAAGGCCTGTTAAGTCTTCCAGAACTCCCTGGCTGTGAAAGATAAAAAGTATACAAGGACATCCTTAGAAGAACAGAGGTATGTCTAAATGAGTAATGGGCCATCTGGTATTCCTCCAAAACCTTTCCCCCACCCCTTAACTATAAAAAGTCCTAATCCTGTGAGCCTCGGGGCAGTCCCTCTATCTCCTATGTGAGATATGGAGATATGGGCTAGCCCAGAGCTCTGAGTAAACTGCCTCATGTGTTTGAAGCAAGCTGGTCTCCCGTGAGTCCTTGGGTGCATGCCATCCTGAGACTTGAGTGGGGTCCCTTAGGGTCCCCTTCTGAGGGGTCTTAAGCCTTTCATTAACAGCTCTCTCTGAGCCTGGTGATGGTCTCATGATGTGAGGGGCCCCGGATAGCTGGCAAAGAGGGGAGGATCCAGGATAGAAGCTCTCGGACAACAGGACGATTCTTGTGTGCCTTTACTTCTCAATTAAGCTCAATATATACAGTTTGGGGTGGGTTAAGGTTTTAGCAGCAGGTAATCCCTACTGGCTTGGTCTGGGATTTTGGGATGTCTCATATGCATGTGAGGAGAGCCTAGGGCACTATTTCTATGTGACCCTATAGCCATAGACCTTTCTCTGTGGGAAGGGCTGTGAAGGGCAGAAGCTGAGAGAACCAGGTGTGTGTGTGTGTATGTGTGTGTGTGTTCCAGAGGTAAACCTCAAGATATATCTCTAGCACTTCTCTCAGTCTAATTATACCTTGATTTCAGAAAAAAAAAATATTTTTACCTGGAATTTACCTATACGACTAGGCTAGTTGACTAGCAATCCTGTGTCTATATTTTTGAACACAGGTTCCAGGAAAGTACAGCCATGCCTAGGTTGTGGGTGAGGGGAAACATCTGTGAGAAAGTTAGGCTTCAGGTCAACATTGTAGACTATCTTCAAATTTCTCACAATCTTATTTATTGTGTCCTGCACACTCACCCTATATTGGTGTGGCCATAGTGGCATGTGGTATTGCTGAGAAAATGACTTACTCAAGAGTATTAGAGCACAAAAAGAAATCCAGGAGAATTCTTACTGTAGTCATGAGGCATTGCATTTGTCACATCCTGTTTTCAAGTATCTGGACTTCAGCAGGTATAAAATGCTTCTAACAGTGCTCTCACCATCCCAGGGACTGCAACTGAGAACAACTGTATCAGGGCTATTATTTACAACAAAGAGAGATCAAATGCTTAGATGTATGGTGATCAGCAAACTACAATTATGCGGGGAGGCTATTTCCCAGCATCCCTAGAAATATGAGTAGGTTTTAAACAGTTGAGGCAGGAAAGTGGAGAAGAATAAAGTAGCACTTAAAAAGTGGATGGGATCTGAAGAACTAACTTAATCATCAAAGCACAAGCTCAGCAAACATGAAGACCTGAGTTTATTCTCAGAGTCCAAACAGAAAATCAGGCATTAGTGTCACAGGCTTGGCATCTCAGAGATAATAATAGAATTGTTTTTCCTTTTAAGTAGTCTATAATCTCCAGTTTTACTGTTTATATTCAAATGAAAGCAATTATAGGGCAGAAGCTTGCTGAGAAATTTGACAATTTATAGAATACTAATGTAACAAGAGGTCAGATCAAATGTACATATGAAGGCAACCAATCATATAATGAGGTGACAGAGGAGACAGGAGGATTCATAGAGCTCAAAAACCAGCCAGTGTAACCTACTTCCTGAAACCTGGGCCAGTGAAAGATCTTGTCTCAAAATACAAGGCAGATAGTGTCTCAAAAATGATACCTGAAATATTTAGAGTTGTCCTCAGGTCTTCACACAGACAGGCAGGCAGGCAGGCAGGCAGACAGACAGACAGACAGACAGACAGACAGACAGACAGACACACACACACACACACACACACACACACACACACTCACAGTGTATAAAATTCACATAGATAAAATTTTATTGAAACAAACATTCTTAGCTTAAGCTTTGCCTGTTGATTCCTTGAAGGCACTATGACAAGAACGTATAGCTTCACAAATAGTTGTTATGTGGATCTTCACAGAAAAAAGATTTTTCTAAGATAAGGCTCTCAGGAGATCCTAAAGAAGGAAGCAGAATGCCCACCCATTTTGTATTTCCTATACCCTTAGTCTTGTGCTCGTGGTCCATCTTAAAATGGGTGTTTTGCAAGGAATATAGTGCTCGATGTTTATGTATTTAAGAAGTGGAGTTAGAGAAATGGCTCAGTGGTTAAATGGTGTTAATTGTTTTTGCAGAGGGCCCAGATTTGTTTCCCACAACACACATAAAGCAGTTTATATCTGCCACTCAGTATAGTTCCAGAGAGTCCAAAACTAACTGGCCTCCACATGCATCTACACATATACAGGACATATAAAGCCACTCTGGCACAAACACAAAAATAAATAAGAAATGAATCTTTACAAATTAAAAAAATTAATCAAGAGGAAATATGTAGTTTAAAAACAGATGTAATCTCTCTTGTTCTGACTGTATTTCAAGGCAAGCAATTATAGGGCAGAAGGATGCTAAGATGCCTGAGAATTTATATACAATTAATGTGACAAGAGCTCGGAGCAAATGTGTTTATGAAAGCAGCTCTGTAGCCAGATAGTCACAAGTAGGATGTGTTGGGAGGTGGGTCAAGGGGCATATCTCCAAGCTAGCAATTCATATTTTACATTTCATTTTGTTTGCATCTAAATAATTATGCTTCTTGGGGCAAATTACTTCTTGTATTTTACTAGCAGAAAAAGGGGAGAAAAAAAATCGACACTATAAAGGAACATCTCTAATAGAGTCACAATGTAATAAACACCCCCAAGCCTGTGTACAGATGCAGGAATGAAACAGAATTTTAATGAACTGTTCCATATAATATAGGGGTTAATGATCTGTAAGAATCTTTGTCAATGACAGTGATTGTGAACTAGCTCTTTCAACTTCAAGATCAATAGAGCATCCACAGCTCAGAGTTACCCCAGCGGGCACTCTGGCACACAAGTGTTTGTCAGATGTTGCATGCTCTATGAATCACAGCTACAAGGCCATGGTCTGCTTTGTGTTTCTTTTCTTGTGTTTAAGTCCTGACTTCAACCAGAGAGACAGTTTGGAGATAAAACACAGAAAACACAGCTGTGATAAAATGCTGCTACAAAAAGAATTGAATAGCTCTGAAGCTATAAACTATTTCTCATTTTTTTGTTGTTGTGCGTTTTTTTGTTTGTTTGTTTGTTTTCTTTTCTTTTCTTTTTTAGAAGCTATGTGGGTTTGCCTACTGGTATAAACCACTGGGAAGGTGCAAAGATCCAGAAAGCCCCAATTATTGATTTATAAGATATTAACAGTAATAGTAACCATGGGGAATTTTAGAAACATAGGCATCTTACTTATTCTGCCTTATATAACTCTTGCTCTTTCCCAACACTCTTTGTGGGTATGGGAGTGTGTGGGTGCATGAGTACAAAGGGCAAGCAAAACTTCAGGAGTTTGTATTCAAATGTCACCTCATTTTGAAACAATTTCTTTTTTGTCTTCATCTTGCATCCCCAAGGTCAGCTGGCCTCCATCCTTCATTTTCTTCTTTCCCATCTACTTATAGGAACACTAGGATTTAATACTCCAGTTATTATATCCAATTATGTGGGTTCTTGAAGAACTGAACTTATATCCTCATTCTTGTGCAACAAGCACTTTTAGCAACTGACCTCTATCACTAGCCCCACAATAACATTTTTACCTGATCTTTTTTGTTACCTGGATAATCACATTATTCTCTGAGACTCGGGTTTCACAATTACATTCTCTGTTGTGGTTTGTTCTGTTGCTTTGTGTTGTAATGGTAAACTCTGAACCTGACAGTCTAGGCTTTTGACTAAATTTTCATGTTTACATGCATTTGTACAAACCTTGTTGCTTGATTTGAAATGATTCATTAAGCAAATTTGGCTACAACCTATTACTGGAGAGATTAGAATTTGGTGAGATTGATTTGGGGAGTGGAGAAGAGAAAGAAGTGAGGAGAGACCTAGAAGAGAAGGAGGAATAACCACAGGAGATGAGGAAACTGCCATGAGGACAAGTGGACCATGAGCATGTGTCCAGGAGAAACAGCAAATATCTGGTATATTGTTGGGGAGGTAACACGTCTAGCACTTAAAAGACTAGATTAGGGATTACATTGGAGTAATTGTCAAAATAAAATAATCATAATCTAAGTCTCACTTATTTGCAAGATAGTCAGGGAGCTTAAAGTGGTTGTACTACAATTTTATAACTTTATTACCAAAACTCATTACTAAGGAGATGTGGTTGTCACTATGGTCCTAAAACCAGTAGAAATAGAATGTCCCAAGTAGACAAAACCAGCCTTTTCAAGAGCAAGCCCACAGTATTTGTTGAGCTACTAAATACATGGAGAGGAATTTTAGGAAAGAGAGAGAAGAGTAAGACTTCAAACCCATCCTTAATTTGCTCACAAACTCCCAAACAAGATACAGAGAATTTGTGGAAAACTAATAATGATGGGATTGTAAACAGGAAGAGATTTTTGAAAGGTTTTATTTCACACTGGATAGGGATCTCATTGGTTAAAGTGCTTGTCATGCAAATGTTAGGCTCTGAGTTTCAGATTTGTTCAATCCATGTAATGCCAGGTGTGATAGCATGTCTGTAATTCCAGCATTCATGTGGCAAGAAAAGAAACAGGCATAGGAAAATTCCGCAAAGGACCCAGGGCAGCTAGACAGGCATATACAGTGACAGTTAAGAGATCTTGTTCCAATGTAGAAAGTTGAAGATTTACAGCTGAGGTTGCCTCTGACCACCGCAGGACTCTCATAATACACAAAAACACACAATCACACACACACACACACACAGAGAAAACATACATATCACACAAACTCATACACATACACACACATCACAAATATACATATCACACATAAACATATCACACAGAGAGGGAGAGAAACAGAGAGAGAGAGAGAGAGAGAGAGAGAGAGAGAGAGAGAGAGAGAGAGAGAGAGAGAGACAGAGATCTGAGATCTATAAAGGCTTTATTTAATGTTCTTGGCCCAGTAAATGTATTCTAGGCAAAGAGCAACAACCTTGCATGCATGTCACTTATCACAGGTACCTAAGTAGATTAAGAGACTTTACACTATTCTTCCACATGTTGTATTGAACTTCAGCTGAAGGTACCTTTGTTTCACTTATATTTTTACCCATTAACTTTCTCTATATTGTCAAAGTATAAGCCTTTAAACACAGCAATAATAAACTAGTTTGGGAGAAGAAAATTTTCATAAAGCCTGAAAAGTCTAAAGTTGTCTTGAACATTTTGTTGAGGAAATTGCCATAGCCAATCTCATTCCAATTGGCTGTCACCAGGACAGTAAAACATTTTGACATGTGCATCTGTAGAGAGAATGGAGAGTGGGCTGCTCTGGAAAAATTAAGCTTTAACAATCTTTCTTCTCTGTCTTCAAAAATGATTCTTGAGCCCATGGTGCAGTGGATATTCTGTAGATATGTCAGTTGACAGTGAGTTGTGCAGATTTCAGAAACTGTACCCATGGTGTCTCACCAACATGCTACCTAAACATGATATGAACAATGTTGACATCATAGACTTGCTAACATGGAAGGAGGAAATATTATGAGGCCTCAACTTCAGACAAAGAACTACAGGCAAGTAATAAATGCTGAGAGAGAGAAACAAAAATCTCCTCAAGGTTATATATATATATATATATATATATATATATATATATATATATATGTATTTGTGTGTATGTATGTATAAGTATATATATATTATATATAATATGTATAATATATATGTATAATATATATATATTATTATATATATTATACATATAATATATTATATATTAGGTATAATATATACATATATATGTATAATATACATGTATATTATATATATATATATAATATCATGTGCATATATAGGTATGTGTGTTTATGTGTATATGTTTAAGGAAAAAGAAGCCATGAATTTGAAAGAAAGTGTTGTGGGAATTGTTACAAGGGACAGTAAGGAGGGGGAAAGGAAATATAATGTAATTATAATCTCAAAAATAAAAGTACTATTAAATATAATATTAGAGTTAAGAATGGTTAAAGAAAACATCTAACCTGTTGCATGGTAATATGTACACAATAGAGGAAGTAAAGGAACTGTCCTGCTTGCTATTAATTGAAAGTAAAGCCATTGCTTAGCCAAATCCATTCTAGCATGGTGACCTTTAATATTTATTTATTTATTTTATGTATATGAGTACACCATTGCTTTCTTCAGACACACCAGAAAAGGACATCAGATCCCATTACAGATGGTTGTGAGCTACCATGTGGTTGCTGGGAATTGAACTCAGGACCTCTGGAAGAGCAGTCAGTGCTCTTAACCGCTGAGCCATCTCTCGAGCCCGCATGGTGACCTTTAAAAGACTGCAATTAAGCACCTAGATTTTAAGAACAGATCACATTTAATTTGGAACAGGAGAAGACACAGGAAAACATCTCATTAGCTTAAAATAATGTCCTACCTTTTTAAAAAAAAGAGTTGTTAAAAAAAAACATGGTTAAAAGAAGAAGAAGAAGACAGGTTGAGGAGCCAGCCAGCCAGTGGTAGCACACATCTAAAAATAAAAATAAATAAATAAATAAATAAATAAATAAACAAACAAACAAACATGGTTAAGAAAATTCAATAACATCCTGTCACCTTTCTATATAAATACTAAAAACCACAAAAGTGTTACCACCACATATTCCCAACTTTATTGTAAAATTGGCATTACCTTTCCAGCCACCAAGGCATAGGGCAAATGGCAGCAGTTAGGGAGCAGAATCCCCCAGATCTACTACTATAATCAATTGTTGACATGCCCCTGTTCCTATCAACCAACCCACTGTCAAACTATCTTCAAAGGAATACCTAAAAAATGTCTGCCTTGTAATTGTTGATTTTAAATCCCTAATATCCAATGACTGTTCATCTTTGTTGTTATGAAAACCATTAGTGATACCTGATAGACACTTCACTAAGGTTTATTTGAAATCATAAGACACCTGCCTACATAAAAAATAAAAGGACAGTAACCTGAGGCCAATGATGAAGGGTCAGCTAAATTCATGTGGCAATTATTGTACCCACCAACTGGGGGCTGTGGTTATGATCCAAAGATAAATATTGTATTGGTTAGCTTTTATTGCCAGCTCAAGAATCTAGAATCACCAGGGAAGGAAGTCACAGTTAAGAATTATCTAGGTTGGCCTATGGGCATGCTTACCCACTGTAGATGAAGGTGGTACCACTTCATGGGCTGAGTCCTGGACTGAATAAAAGAATAAACCACAAGCTGCATATATTAAATACATTGTTATCTGATCTTGACTGTGGATGTGATGTAACCAGTTATTTCAGTGTCCTGCTGCTTTGATTGTTTTACAGTAGCAGACTATTACCTGAAAATTGAAACCAAATGAACCCTTTATCTTTTGATTACTTTTGTTAGTGTATTTTACCACAACAACAGGAAATGAAACTAAGACATATAATAAATGCCTCATCAGTATTATACAAACATGAACCAATTCCCCTCTCATACCTATTCTTGATGATACTTAGTAAATTGAAGGTGTGCAATGCAATGGAGTATTGAAATGTGATTATGTTTTTTTGTCTATCATGGTGCTAGCAGCAAACACATAGTGCAAACACTAATCTCACAAGTTTCTGCTTCTACTCCATGAAGAAGCACCCTCAACTCATGTAAGGTATAGAAAAAAATCACTTCAGTGTTTTGATAAGTGTCACTAAGGTAAGAAGAGGTAAAACTAGGAGGAGGAGGAGGAGGAAGAGAACAAAAAACAGAAAAGAGGTAGTGAGGAAACAGATAATATCTCTACACAGCTGATGGATTATAGAGAGAACACGTTCATATTTAAACAGAGATATAATCTCATAAGCCTTGGTTCTATTCAGTGGATCAATGACTCTATTGGATAAAGATACTAAGTAATGGGTCAGGGATAGAAGGGAATTGAGAAAGATAAAAGAGGGCATCAAAAGACATGAGAACCCAGGGGAAAATTAAGAGACTACATCGGAATTCACTAGAGGGATCTGGAGACTCAAGACTTTCAGAGTGCTTTCTCCTTCAATAAATGCCTGTTTCTACTTCCTGTGAGTCTTTACTTTTCTTGTTCCTGTATGTTCTGTTCCTTGCTCCCCTCTGGAAAGAATCCAGACACATGATAGCTGTCCATGGCAACCAACACTAGGGTTCATAGCCAAATAATAAGAGCTTATGAAGGATTTGAATTCAGCAGCAATCAGGGGCTGGCCTAACAACAACAACAAAAATTCCCAGCCTCCTCCTCTCTATCTTTCTGGACTTCATCAGTCACATATCATAACATAAATTTACTTTTAATTTCATATTTTGAATATTGTGTTTCAGATATAAAACACACACTCACACTTCTTGCTTCATCATCCTATTTTATTTATTTATTTATTACTTAAACATAGTATTTTTATTAATTTTTGAGAATTTCATACATGCATACAATGTCTCCTTATTATATTAATCAACACTCCTCTCTCTAACTACTCTCAGATCTAATCTCCCTATTCTCTCCTGTACAGTCCAAATTTAAGACTTCTTTTTTCTTTTTCTCTCCCTTTTTTTAAAAATAGCTTTCTGTTTCTAATTTGTGCTACCTTCATACTCATAGTTGTGGTGCCACACCCACATAATTTATCTAAGAACTTCTTTCTTTATGAAAACTTTCTCCAAAGAGTAACCAATTGCCTAAAGCTCCTTATGATGGTTAGGGCTCATGATCTTGGCTGTAATAGAATGTTACCTGGCTTTGCAGCTGCCATAAACTCATGAGCCTCTATCACCAGAAGATGCTGTACATATCTGGTCCTTCCTGTCTTTTAGTTTTGGCATCTTTCTGCTACTTTCATGATGGTACTTGAGACTTGAGGTTTAAGGAGTGTGTCACAGATGTTCCTATTGTGGCTGAACATTCCACTGTCACTTCTTTGTACTTTGACCAGTTGTAGGTCCTTATTTTTGCCTTTACCCTGATGGAAAAATTAAGACAGAGAATTCGTGAAGAACTGTAAATGTTTTAAGTTTTTTTGAAAAGATATACCTCCATTTGGAGCATGTCAATATCTATTTTCTCCACCCACTGTGTGTGTGTGTGTCTGACTTAACTACCTCATTTATTACTGAAACCCCTAAAATGTGCAAATACATCAAGAGGAAAAAATATTTCCATTGTTTTAATGGAATATTTTTCAATACTAAAAAGTAAAAATTAATATCCATTGAATCCTGGAAATAAATTTAAGTGATAAAAAGCTTGAAAATAAATTAATAAGTACAGATTGACCATGAAATACAGGCAGTGACAAGAGTAGTGAAGTCATGGATGGTCTGAGCAGTGGAGAGGGCTGTGAGTTGTCAGCCTTCAGAAGACAGCAGATTCAGGTGGCCAACTTCTAGGAATATATTCAAAGTAAAAATAAAAAGGCTTGGCTAGAATGATGTTTACCAACAAGACTGATTATCTGAATTCAATTCCCAGAACCCACACAGTAAAAGAAGAAAACTATCTCATGTATGTTGTTCTGTGACCTCCACATGCATTGTGACACACAAATGCACTACTCCCCTTGACACACAAAAAGGGTGTGGACAGCCAAGAGGTGGGATATTTCCATGCAAGCATAAGGACCTCAGTTCAGTCCCTTAGAATTTCTATTTAAAAAATGATAGCTATTGTGGCACACATTTATAATTCTAGCCAAAAACAGGCACATACCTCAGGCTGACTGGTCAACAATTCTAACCTACTTGATGAGTTCCAGGCCAGTATTCTGCCTCACAAATAAGATAATGGATGTGAGGAGCAATACCCAAGTTTGTCTTCCGTTCTCTACACACACACACACACACACACACACACACACACACACACACAAACACACACACAAACACACACACATACACAAACACACACACATACACACACACTCCTACTCATAAACAAATGCACATATAAAACACGTACATACATACTTACATGGACATATACATAGACATAAAAATCATACAAATATATTTTTCAGAAAATTTAGAAAGCTCTTGATGTGGAATGTAAATCTATCATAAACTTAGATTGAATGCAGGAGTGATAGGCTTCAAAACCCAAGGATGTAGACACCACAGAGATTCAAAAAAACCTACCTTTTTATCATCCCACATGGCATGAACATGCGCACACAACAGTAGGTTCATTCATAACAGCATCAATTTAAATGTCTCCATATGGTATTCTCTCTGAATTTATTGCTGTACTTCTGCCTGTGACTGTGATGCCAAAATACCACTTTGTGTTATTTATGTAGTGTGTTTGGGTTAAAAAAAATCTGTGCACTTGGAAAGTAGAGTTAAGTGAAAATCAGTATAATTTCTCAAGAGCCATGTGGCAAACAGCATTAGGACTAGTGTTATAATATGAGGTGAGTGGCTCTGTATAGAAATTCTGTTGCCCCAGCCCAAGGAACCAGACATGGGCTATCACATAACTCTCACTTATGAACTGACCTGACTTATTTCTGCCTCAACTCCAGGAGTATTCTTTCATTTGCAAGTGCTCATAAGTTTGCTGGTTCTTAAGAATTGCTTGATTAATTGGGTGTTGGTCCAAGTAAAGAGGTTATTCAATGAAGTGCTTGCCTTACAAGATTCAATCCTTAGAACTTTTATTTTAACTGGCCTTCTTTAGAAGACTGTTCACTTTATACAACACTTATTGGAGAAGCATGAGAGCATGAGTTTGGGGCTCTAGTAGCCATTTACAAGCTGTACACAATAAGAAAGAGTCTGTAATCCCAGTGCTCAAGCTATGATATGGGAAGTGAAGACAAAAGAATCTCAGAAACTCCTAAGTCTGTTAGCAGGCTACATGTTATATATGACAAAAGAAACCCTATATTAAAAAATTAGAATATTATTTAAAGTTATGCCCTGATCCTAAAAGCTCAACATTGCATGACAATACATATACACCCATATACCACTTACACACATACACACACACAGAAAGAGAGAGAGAGAGAGAGAGAGAGAGAGAGAGAGAGAGAGAGAGAGAGAGAGACATCTGGGCACTATGGAAGATATGATTTCTGGGGAGGGAGAGACAAGAATTCCTGAGGTTCACTCATCAACCAAGCTGGATTCCTGGGTATTTTTCAGGCGATTGAGAAACCATGTATCAGAAAAGACAGATGGCGTCTAAGGGTGTCCTCTGGCCTACACTAACCTACATTTACAGACATGCACAGAAACACACACCCTAAAACACATATGTGTACAATTAGATGTTTTACCTACTAAATAATATGTCTCTCAGTAGAGAATTCACACAAAACTAAAAGTTCTTGTAAAAGTTTGATGGTTTTTTCTCAGAGCCCCATGCTCTCAGATATAAGATTCAGGCGCAGAATATATTTTCAAATACCTTGGCCATACAGCTAGGCTTTTATCTGACTAGATCATATCTTAAAATAACCCATTCATTCTAACCTACATTCTGCCACAGGACTGATTACCTGTGCTCAGGTACCATGTGTCTGCCTTGTCACATCTTCCTGTGCAAAGGTCTCACCTGGCACTGTTCCAGAATCTTTTCTATCTCTGTGATGTCCCACCTCCCATTTCTTACCTAAGCCATCGTTTTTATTATTGACATATGTCACATCCATAGAGAAACAAGATATTTTCTCTACAACCCCCAAGGCAATAGATCCTGAAGTATGTACTTGTGCTGGTAGCAACAAGCTCTGAGACCATGTTACAAACACAGGATCTGGGGACTTCCTCCAGGTCTGTTGAGACAAAAGTCCTATCACGTCCTCGAGGGAAAGATTACACATTGTCCACCACCCTTCATTTTAAAGTATCAACAGTCAAGCACTATACTGACAAACAATAAACCAGAAAGCACTATATGGACATCTCACTTATGTACCAGAAGTGTTCAAGTTCATCTGTAGGCCAGCTCCAAATGTCTTACTTACTGACTAGATAAAGTAGTAATCAAAGATGTTGGTTGTCCAGTGATTTCAGTTCAATGCCAATGGATAGTTAATGTTGCAAGCAATATACTCACACTGTAATCAATTATAAATAATAGGAAAATGGGGCAATTTTATTTTAAAATACTTTAGAACTGAGAAAATAAATAACATGACATTTGGCACAAAATAATATGTTTATATCCCTGGTTAAAAGTTTCGTTACTCTTCATTGCCTGGGTACTTCAGGAAGATACAACCTCCACAGGTATTGCTCCCTTTAGCTAAATTCCTAATCTGTTCATTCAGGTTGGAATTCTTTATCTAATTCGTATCTATGGGCTTTAGATTCTTTTCCCCTCCTTATATATGGGCTTAGTCACACTGTAAATTTTAACCTCAAGAAAAACTAAAGTGCCAGGGCAAGCAGGCATCAGGTGCCTGATGAGGAAGACAGGGCCTCTCCTGTTTACTGCTTGGCTGGGATTTGTAGATTTCATCCAAGTCTAACTAATATGCCCCAAACTGAAAATAAACCTTAATGATTTACTTCTTGTGCTTAATCTTTTTCTAACTTTTCTCAGTCCTAACCACAGTGAAGGTGAAGACAAGGTATCCCTCAAGGAAGGTTCTAGTGAGTCTAGTGAAGCTTTCATCCTCTGAGTTCATTATAATAGGGAGAAAGAACTGGGAAAGAGACTAGGCTCCACAAATACACACATTAATGCACACCAGCATGAATACCACACACATACATATGTCAAAAATAATTTAAAATAGTTGGACTATGAGTTTATAGCAGTTCTCACTGGTGAATTGTCTATGAACTTGTCCTGACATAAACCACTGACCATTGATTACATATTCTACAGTGAAATCTCACTGGTACTAAATGAAACATAAGGCTCCTCTTTACTAATGTGTCATTGTGTAGATATAAGCTAAATTCAAAAGCCTCCTGAAATAAAAACCCTGGTTCCATCTGTCTCTTATAAAAGAAAAACTCATAATTGCTTATAGTCAGGTTCATTTACTATTTTCTGATGTGTTAACAGCTGGTAAGGGGCGGTAGACAGAAGGGCAGGAGGAGACATTGTTAGTTAATAAAAGTCACTCTGCTGTCTTGTTTTAAAATGTTATCAGTACTTAAAATGTCAAAACTATGTCTCACATTTGAATGTCTAACCTGTAACAGATTTAACTAAATAAAGCTCCTGTGTTTATCACCAGAGAACTGAGATTGAGCAAAGAAAGCCAGACTACCTTCCCCTAAATTACTTGCTCAAGGCTTGACAAGGGGAGAATCACTCCTGGAAACAGTCACTTGTTACAGAATAATAGGTGACAAGTATTTACATCTTAACATCAAATTTAGGTTTTCAAGCATAGAAGTCAAAATAGCAAGACGCTACCCATAAGACATCCATTTCTGGAGACATAGTGTGATGAAGATGTGTATGCTACAGAGCTGGTATGTCTTTAGGAAGAAGTTCTCAGTGGATATGGCTGGGCACACAATTTTATTAAGATGCATCTGTGTATTCTTCAGCTGGTTTTGATACAAAGTAGGCCTGGTTCTCTAGCTGCCCACTTCCATCTTGTACTCAAAAATGAGGCAAACTTCTATCCAGGCAGCTCTCTACAGCCATACTTGGAGGGAGTGTTTTCCTGGAAGTTTGAAAGTACAATACAAAGATGGGTTGGTGGCAGACTTGGCAGGCAAAATGTTTTCTGTACAAACATCAGGTCCTCAGTTGATTCACCCCTAGGGCCCATGTTCTAAAAATCCAGGCAGTGATGCTCAAACTTATAATGATGCAACTTGGGAGGCAGAGATAAGAAGGTATCTAGGGTTCTCTGTTCTGCCAAAATTGATAGATTGTTGTGAGACCCACACACAGAGAGAACTTATCTCAAACTTAGCAAGTGAAAACTGACTGACAAAGACAACTGACATGAACCTCTGCCCTCTATACATCTGTAATCATGTGTATATACATACCTGTACAACACACATACACACACACACAAGCAAAATTTGTCAGGAATGACTGAATATATGACCTAGGATGAGAAGTAGGATGATTCTATTCTAGAGGTGCTAGCCTTCTATGCTAAAGGTTAATTCATCCAAAATGGTAGAGGATATTCATGATTACCATTAAACTCCCTGAACAGACTAAGAATTCTTCCTCTTCAGAGAACAGAGAACATCTGCTTCCTGGTTCCTAAATCCAAGAGTTCATCTAGACTGGATTTTTCTACTGCATCCAGAATAGAGTTTCAATACCTAATCTCCCCTCTCACCATGCTCATCAGCAACCCACACCACTGTCCATAGTGGTAGCAACTTCATCTGCTCAAGTTTCACTTCAGCAAAAATCACTGGAAGATGCTCTTTGCCTCTGGTGCTCTGTAAAATGTTTACCTATGGGTTCTCAGGCCCATTCACCAGTCATCAACCTGGAATTTATGAGATCACAGCCCAGTAACCACTACATATATGATCCTGTTCTCTATCCTCTTGCAGCCTCCCAGAGATTTTTGGTCAACTAGCCTAACTGTTGCCATTCTGCTGTCTTAGGTACTCCCCATCCACTCACTCAGATCTTGTCTTCTACCCAGAACACATTTTGTAATCTGTACTTACAGCACTATAGTTGAACCGAGGCTTCCTCTACTACACTGATCACTTCACTGGTAGTCATGAATAAGTGCCTCTCTCTCTCTCTCTCGCTCTCTCTCTCTCTCTCTCTCTCTCTCTTTCTCTCTCTCTGTCTCTCTCTGTCTCTGTCTCTGTCTCTCTGTCTCTGTCTCTGTCTCTGTCTCTCTCTCTCTCTCTCTCTCTCTCTCTCTCTCTCTCTCTCTCTCTCTCTCTCTCTCTGTGTGTGTGTGTGTGTGCCTGTATGGGTCTTGTATGAAGATACAGATTTTTGCATGTGGAGGCCAGAGAAATACTCTGGTGTCATTCTACATGTGGCAACTAAATTCATTTTTAAATTATTATTATAAAACTTTTCATAAATTATGTTCTGTGCTTGTTATTTTCCTCTCATTTCCTCTCATATTCAACCACTTCTCTCCTCTTCTAATTCTTTACCTTAGTACTCTCTTCTTCTTCTGTCTTAAAGATCTCCAAAATTTCCTTTGAGTTAATTTTGTCTTGAACATCTGCTGCTGAACATGGGACCTGCCCTTAAGCATGATTTGTATACCCAGAAAGACTTATTTGGAGAAATTATTTTTTCCTTTGTGTGTGGTTGTACCTTGTCTGGATTGAACCTGTACAGGTATTATGCAAGCTGCCACCATCTGTGTGAGTTCACATGTGTGTTGGTAATTTTGTATTTGAAAGACACAGATTCTAGACCATCTGGCTTGTATAACCTTGTCATTTCTTATTTTACATTGTTCCCTGAGCCCTGAGATGAGAGATTTCACAAAGATATCCCATTTAGGTCATCCCAATTATTCTGTCTCTGCATATTGACCAGTTATGGATCTCCATATTAGTTCACATAGAGAAGGAGATAGCTTCTCTGTTGGTGGCTGAGTAAGACACTGATCTACAGGTATGGGAGAATGTCATTAGGAATAATTTTATTGTCATTTACTGTTATTTAGCAGAAGGATAATGTTGGGTTTTACCTTGGGTTTGTGGCCTGTCTATTCTCAGGTTCCTGGCTACCTAAGAAGTGTCAGGCATGGGTTCCATCTCATAAAGTTGCCCTTAAATCCAATGAGGGAGCACTTAGATGTTTTCCACATTTGTATCAGTATTGTACTGCCATATCATTCAGGTAGGTCATCATGTTATATCAAGTGTTTCTATCTGAGTTGGTAAGCAATCACCTTCTTTTGAGACAGAACCTCTTATTGACCATGGAACTAACCAAGTAGAAAAAGGTGGATGTTTAGCCAGCCCTAGAGATACACCCTGCCTCTGTCTCTCCATCAGTAAGATGACAAAGGTATGCCACCACGCCTATCTTTGCTACTTGAATTCTGGAAAATAAACTCAGGTCTGCATGTTTTCAATGTGCATGTGTTTTACAAATATCTATCTCTTCATCCCTATTTGTATTTTAACAAATGGTAATGACATTTTCCTTGTGATGTTCTATCAACTTCTTTGTATTTTGTCCAACTAGACACAATGAGAAGGGGACAAATCCTAATTGTTTCATGGGCACTTACCTTATGGGTTATCAGATTAGTCAAGAATGGCTTTTCCTCTATTGCTGTGACTTTTCCTTGCTGTAATAATGAAATATCCCACTCAGCTCTAGCCAGTCCATGATATTTGATGAAAAGTATTTGGTAGCTTAAGGGACATGAAATGGGGCTGGAGTGATGGCTCAATGGTTAACAGCAGTGATTGCTCTTCTAGAAGATCAGCGTTGATTTGCAGCTCATAACCATTCATTGACTCCAGATCCACTGGGTACAGCACACTTTACTGGCCTCCACATGTAATATATGAACACGAAATACATACCGACAGACAAACTACCCATATACATAAATTATTTTTGAAAAGTTGTTGCCTGGCAGTAAACAGGTATATGGCGAAGATGTAAAGAGAAAGCACAGGCTACCAATGTCACAATCCAGAGCAACTTTTTTGTCTAAGCACCTTGATCCTTACAGACTAAGTGAAGTCCTTCTTACCCAGAAAATTTCTCTATACACTGCAGAGTGGATTCTAGGTCAGCCTGTTCTACATAGTGAGTTCCAGTACATTCCTGGTATATAAAGTGATGCTGTATAAAAATAAATATATTAGTGTATAGATAGATTGATGATACACACACACATATATACATACATACATACATACATACATACATACATGAAATGGATGGGGTAAGAGATGACAGCAATATAATAGTAAAAGACATATTACATCTTCCTTCTCTTAAGTTCTGTCACATGTGTACCACTTTGGCTCTGAAATATTCTGAATTTAATTTTCCTGCTGCTTTTGTGTCTCCTCGGAGAACTGAGAGCCAAGTTAACAGAGGAAATACCAAAATATAGGATATTGAGAATTCTGTGATTTATTAACATTTTATTATTACTAATACTACTGTTTTATTACTTTTACTATCTTCATCATCCTCATCATTATTGTATGTATGTGTGTACATGTGAATGTGAGTTTAGATGCCTTCATAGGACAAAAAATGGCATCAGATCACCTGCTTAGACAAGATTGGATCTACAGGAAGCTACAAGTCAATCAAATACAGAAAGTCTGCAGCAGCAATATTCTTTACCCTTGAACCATCTATCCATTCCCAAGAGATCTATGCTTGTTTGTTTTATTTATTTTAATTTAGGAAAATTGGTACATTTATCCCTGGCTGTCAAGAACATACAGCATCTATAGAGTTAATTCTATCTAGGCAGATGATCTTTTACCCTATAACTTCTCTTCTAGATATTTGCCTTATAGACTTCTTGTATATATACACAAAGGTCCTGTTTACCATCTCCATTTCAGTCCCATGTATAACAGCAAGAAGATGGCAAGACCAAATTTAACCTGCAGAATAATCATATAATTATTTTATGTTATGCTGAAGGTGAAGAAAAGGATGTCAGTCTAGATAAACTGACAGAAAGATCTTAGATAAAACTGGGTTAAAGCCAGAGTCAGGAAACATTTATTAAGACCAAGTGAAGCCTAGTTTTAGGCAAATATCTGTAGTCACAGATAGTGTGGAAGCGGAGGCAAGAAAGTGTCTGGAGTCTAGAAAATCAAGTCCAGCCTAGATAATAGAATAAAAACACGTCTTTAAAATAAGGAACAATTAAATACTAAGAATGTCCCCCTCCGTTAGCCATGTAATATCTGGAAGTTATTATTCTGCTTTGGCAGTATAGCATAATCCACACATAGGCAATATGTACCAAGAAAAGCATGATAGTATTACAGTAATGTTTTATTTAAAAACAAGCAGGTTTTGAAGTATAAACATGCAAGTGTTTTCTTTTTTTATTAAGAAAGATGACCCTCTTGTAATAAATATAAATATTTATAACACATATATGTGCATATCAAAGGTCATGAAAGACTACAAAAAGTGAATTGTACCACTTTCAAATACCTTGAAAAAAATGACAGCTTTGTTTTAGCCATCACTTAGATAGAAATTCTAACAAATTATTTTTTTTAAGAACAGCATTAAATAAGAATTTCCCACCACTTCACAAATGAACAATTTTAAGACAAACAAATCTGACAGCATCACAAAGGCTGAGCCAGCCCAGAGACCATATATGGTGACACTTCTGCTAAACTAATGACTTGCAAGTATTGTGACACCCCTGCCAAACCAGTGACTTGATAATTGGTTTGCTCCAAGACCACAAACAAGAACTATTTTAAGCACAATGTAATCTTTAACATAGTAATCTTTAATCTTTAACATAGTAATCTTTAACATAGTAATTAACTACCAAATTTCTTCAAGATGGCTTGTCTTTAAATATTTGTTCAGTAGTTTCTATAAATACAAAGCATGAAGGAGGCTTCTCTTAAAGGAATTTTCATAGAAGGGCTTGGATGACTTCAAAGGAACTGAGAAAAAAAAAAAAAGAGATTCATGATATGCAAGGAATCCTGGATCAAGGACAGTTTCCAGTAGGACAAGAAGTGGTTGGGAAACAGCAAGCCTCAGCAGGCTTCCTTGAGAGCTGGAGCTTGCTCTCTACATGAAGGAAACCTACCTTGTTTACTAGGATGCAGAATGCAGCCTTTTGCAGCTAGTGCCTTTGCTGACCCTTCTTTCTTAAGCTAGTAAAGGAGTCCAGCTGGAGACACAGAAAGCTCAAAAATGCATATTTCCCAGAATTTTTGTACCAGTGTTGGACAAAGGTGTTCTTGATTCTCAAAGTCCCTCTTGGGCCATGGAGACAGCTCGTTCAATATAGTACAGCTTCATAAATAAGCTTTGCTCTCCAGAATGCACATTTAAAAAAATCTAGGTATGTAGGGTTATTGGTCCCTGCGTCTGCTCTGCAACAGGATGAGGTAAGTGACCTTGCTTACCCCCATGCTGTTTCTGGGTGGGTATTGGGCCATAGGGAAGGCCCAGGACACTTCTCCAGGGGTGGGAAAGTACAGTCTGAGATGGGCAACAGCTGAAGCTAGATTGTGAGTCCCTGGGCCTGCGACATAGCCAGGGCTGTCTGGCTCTCAGACTCTTGGATATTCAGGGGAAGCTCCAGCCGGTCCCACAGTGATTGTCCACAGCTTGACAGGTGGTAGGCTTGAGTTTGGCTTAGTAGCAGTCATGGCTGGGAGTACAGAGAGGCCTTCTCCGAAGATTAGACTGTGGCTTTGTAGGCAAAGGCCATCTCTGTGGCTCCCTAGGGTGGATCCTCATGAAAAGAGACAGTCTATGGTTTCAAAACATTTATTGCCATGGCAGAAAGTGGAGGTGTAAAACCATATTCTATTTCTCAGGATGAGCCTAAGGTTAAATACGTTTTGCAGGGAGGATTGTCTGAGAAGAAAACCTTATTGGCTAAGCCCTCCAGGCCTCTAGGTACCTCATTAAAATGGATATCTCTCTTCAGCCTAGTGATCACTGGTTATATTCTTTGCATGTGAAGGGGCTTGGGTCATTGCCCTTATGTAACTGATAGCCACAAATCTATGGGAGGCTAAGGCTAGTGACAGGGGTCTAGTATCCAAGAACAGGTAAAGCACCAAGGATCCCTTCAGGGTCTCCAGGGCTTCCAACTTTAGCTCAACTGGGAACCAAGATATCTTTCACTGTCCCACATAGGTACTTATCTGTAAGGCTAGCACTGTGGAGACAAAAAAAAAAAAAGGCATTCCAGGGCTCACTGTCCAATCAACATAGACTTCTTGTTAAGTACCCAGCTAATGAAAATTCCTATCTTAAAAGAAGGCAGGGTGGACCAACATCTGATGAAAATCACCCATGGATGCCCACTACCACCACAGGCATGTGAACACATGTGTACACATGCCTTACTTACAAACTGTCACTTGGTAATTCTTTTCTCTATGGGTTCCTTGTCTGCAGCCTTGGGAAATCCAACTTCTTGGTTCTTCCTCCAATTTCAAACTGGTCTCTTCTATGTTGCTCAAAGGAAGAATTCTCTTCCCCATTCCTACCTCAAATTTGCCCACTGTGATTATTCAAGCAGAAGCCACACTGAGGAAGACAGTCTATCAGCCATTTTAAAAAAAATTAGGACTTTGCCCAGAATAACCCATCAAACCTCCTTGTTTAAAAACAGCATTTCTTGACCAGGAACATCAACTGAAAGAAGATGCCCACCCCACCTTACCTTACTAATATCCAGAGGAACAATCAGAAAAACAGAAACAAGAAGGATGCAAACTATTTCCTTGCTCTCCTTTCAAGGATAATGTGATGGGTTGAGTTAACTATATGAGCTTGCTTCTAACAAGGAGCTATATCCATCACTCATGTCTTCCTAATGAAGGCTCCTGGGGTTTTTGTGTGGCAAGCTACTTCTTTAGGTTTCTGAATGTTACTTGCTGTTTCACTTTAGTGTCATTTTTTTGAGAAATTTCTGTCAGTCATCTAGTCCTTGTTGTCCTGAAATCTTTGTATAGAGGACTTATTCAGTCCCACTTGAATTGAGTTTGATCAAAATGGAACATATTGGGGCTGGTGTTTGGCTCAGTTTATTGAGTACTTGCCTGCATTCATGAAAGCCCAGAGTTGATGCCTAGACTTCACAAACAAAATCCAGTGATACAAACTTATGATCCCAGTATTTGGAAGGTGGAGTTAGGAGGATCAGTAGTTCAAGGTTGTCCTCAGGTATGTAGCCATTTTGAGACTAGTCTGGGATGCATAAGATCCTGACTCAAGAAACATCTTTCTTAAATTAAACTTATGAGCTGAGACACAATTTCTGCCAGTTGCTCTTTAATTAAAGGCTTGTGTGTTGCTGCTGTTGAGCCTGGTGGGTTGTGAGACATAGCCAAAGACCAAAAAAAGCCACATGGAGACACAGGCACTTGCCATTGTGCCCAGACCTGGGACTAAGCACATGACTGACCCTGGTAGCTGGCTAAGCTCTGTTTTGTTTTGGTTTGGTTTGGTTTTTTTATCTTTGAAAGAAAAGTCGAGCAAATTTTCAACCCTCAATGCCACTGTAGTTCTTATAATTAAAATATCTTCATAGGCAAAGACTGTCACATTTTCCTAAATTAGCTTGAACTCTTCTGTTCTCTACTAACATGGAGATCTATGTGTAACCTTTAAGGTCTTTCACTGCCAGCAGCACATGTTCCTCCTGCCCATACCTGTAGACTACTAGACACAACTAATACTAATACTACTAATACCACAACTAATACTGTCATTTGCTCTTGCAGGAAGCACCAAAGATAATTTTGGTGTGTGTATGTGCTTGATTAGGAAAAAAGTGCTCATGTATTTAGAGGTCAGAGGTTGACATCAGGCTACTTCTTCTATCACGAGCTATCTTATTTTAGAGACAGAGTCACCTACTGAACCTGATGCTCTTGACTTCAGTGGGCCAGAGAGCCCTTCTCTACCTCCAGAAAGATGGGATGATAGATCTGAGCCAGCTTTTTACATGAATGTTGAAGAGGAAACTAAGGTCTTCATGATTGTTCAACAAGCACTTTAATGACCAAGGCTTAGTGACATTTTCTGAACCCAGATCTGTATTATTTTATTTATAATTTCCTAGCAAGAGAGAGCTGATATGTAGCACTTAAAGTGAAATCTCATGCTCAGTTTGTTTATCTGTGAACCAGGACAATAACACCTTGGAAGATGAACTCAGTTACAGAGCACATCACGCACAGTTTTCAAGCTATGCTATAAAAGCACCAACTTATTCCTTTCTGCAATAACTGTACAAGAAACTCCATGATCTTTTCTTTTTATTTAGTTACTTCATTTTTAATTTTTTGAGAATTTCATACAGTGTTTTTGAATATATTTACTCCCCCATACTCCTCCCAGATCTACTCCCGACATTCCCACTCCACTGCATTCCCAATTTTGTGCCTTCTCCTTTTTCAACCCATCATGTTCATTTGTGTTGTCCATGTACTCCTGTCTGTGTGGGTTTCCCTTGGAGCTATTCTAACTCTATATGTTTGCAGTGAAGAGGTGGCTGGTCAGAGTTCTGTGTCATGATAGAACTAAGGGAACTCAATATAGGTAAGCTTAGGTCATGAGAAATGTTACAGAGAAAAACTGTTTACATCATAGCATGTAGGAGAAGAAAAAAGAGAGAGAGAGAGAGAGAGAGAGAGAGAGAGAGAGAGAGAGAGAAAGAAAGAGAGAGAGAAAGAGATAGAGAGAGAGAGAGAGATAGATAGAGAGAGAGAGAGAGAGAGAGAAATGGAAAGAGAGAAACATAAAGATAGACAAAAACCAGAAACCTCATCTTTTTCCAGGACACAAACCCAATGACTAGGTCCTCTAGCCAGGACATATTTTGTGTTCCTATAACATCACAAATGCTTTTAAAAATTGAAAAGCCATACTGGAGTGTCCCACTGATATCAAAGATCTAACAATGCAGTCACTTAGCAAAGCACTGACTCTGAATATCACTGGAGACCAAGTCTTCAACATGCAAGCCTTTCAGAGTCATGTCAAATAGAAGACACACATATCAAAGGTCACTTGCATCCAGAAGAAAACCAATAAACCTCCAAAGACAGTAAGAATGGACAGCCCATCTGAGTTCTCCAACCTACTTAAAAAGGAAACAAAAAAAAAAAACAAACAAAACAAAAAACAAAACAGGATATCAATTGTCACAAGCTGGCCTCTGACTTTCTGTATAGATAAATATAAAGTTGAATATCTGATCCTTTACATCCACATCCTGAGTGCTAAGATTATAGTAGTATACCACCATGTCTGGTTTATGTGGTGCTAGGGATGGAATCCAGTGTTTTGTGCTTGTTGGGCCAGAACTCTACAAACTAAACTACATCACTCAGATGCCTTCTCTTTAACCCAAAATAGGAACTGCATTCTTTTTAGAAGACTTATAACCCCCTTGTCAGCCTAGGTGTGGTCTCACTTCAGTCTCCATTTGTTCCCCAGTTCCTCCCAGCATAGTAAATATGATCAAGTGCTGCATGCATCCTCTCTTCAGCACTCCCTAACTCGCTAGTCTCTCGTGAACTGGGTCTCTGTCTTCAGCACAGTTCTTACTGAGCTCACTGTGGTGCCTCCCATAGTCACCTGATAGGAATGTCACATGAGCCATCTCAGCATCAGTGCAAGTGTTATCTTGGCTCCTTTTCATTACAATAATCAAGACCCATAGTAGCACCTCAGACAGAAGAGTCCTCATTAAACAACATGTTCTGACACTACCCACCTTGCCCAACATTCACACTATCAGGAGACTCATTATACAGCAGGAGGAATAACCAGCAAACATGCCACTGTCTCTGGAAAATGAAAGCCACTAATCCCCAGGATAACCAACTTGTGTTACCCCAGAGCAGCTTCTTCTCTTCAAATTACTTGAAAACAGCCGGAGATCGGGTGAGTAAAAAGCTGTCGACTATGTTTAGGCAGAAGGCTCTATAAGTAAGTGCTTATCATATAAACATGAGGACCTAAGCTTAAATCCTTAACTCCCATGTGAAGAAGGGGGAGGGGAAGAAGCAGAGAAGGAAGAAGCAGTACATATCTAAAATTTCAGCATTCAGGAGGCAGAGGTAATTCAGTCCCTATTACACACTGGCCAGTTTGAAATTGAAAAGTAATTAAAGAAGACAGTCAGTATCACCTTCTGTCCCCACAAATGCACACATATGAACACATGTTAGAGTCTATCACTTTACTTGCATTTAGGCCTGAAAAACATATTCTGAAGCTCTCATCTTTCTTTTCACAGTTTAGTTATTACAAAATTTCTATGCAATTGACTTTAGATTCTTATTTCTTTGGTGTTTATTTGATTTAAATTTCTATACAGAACCAAAAGTAAAAAAGGTATAGAGAAAGGATAAATTTTATTTACAAGGAAAGAAAGAAAGAAAGAAAGGAAGGAAGAAAGAAAGAAAGAAAGGAAGGAAGGAAGAAAGAAAGAAAGAAAGAAAGAAAGAAAGAAAGGGAGAAAGAAAACAAGAGAACCCTATAAACACCTTCCTCAACCTTCCCCTTCAAAACAATCAAATGAAAAAACAAAAACTATTTTGGGGGAAAATAACTGTTTTCCATATTTTCTTTCCTGATTTTATGGAAACATTCTTCTTAAATCTGGATGGTTGAGCTAAAGCTAAAAACCCTGGTGACCCTGAGGGGATGGTAGGCATTTTGCCTTTTCCAGGGCACTAGGCTCCTATCACATAGCTACAGCCCCCCACAGTCATATAGGAGCAGCAGGGCAGTATACCAAGCCCTCCCATGTGTAGATAAGGTATTCCCAGGGTCTCAGACCAAGCCAATAGGAAGTACCTACTGTCAAACCCTGACCAACCTCAAAACTGTACATAAGGATCCTATTCAGAAGGAATAACTTCTGAGTTACTGTGAGAATTACCCTGTTGCCTGAGAACTTCCATCATAAGACCTGTAACACTGCCACTTGGCGAAGAGTTCTGCTCTCCTGAAAACTCCTCCAGAAGCTCCCATGCACTTCTCACTGCCAATGCATCCGGGAAGAGTCTTGGAGAAACTGTAGCAGCAGCAGCTGAGATGGAGGTAGATGTAGTTGAAGCAGAGACAATTGAGACAATTCCTCTGCCCTGCTCCAGTTCTCTCTCCTTTGAATGAACCCTTGCACATTGGCTGGACCAGAGACCTTTGTGGAAAGCCTCTAGTACACAGGCCCACAACCTCTGTAGATGCATTTTCTGGATAAATAAAATGTCAGACATCTAAAAAGTTAGTGTGAAGGGGTGATATCTTATCTTTGTAATAATCTCATTTTCAAGGCAAGGGGACAGGTATACAAAATGCACAATGGTGAAAAGAAAGAGTGCCAGGGATCAAACTGACATTTTCAGTCTTGTCAGCATGTGCCTTTATCCTCAGGGTCACTTTCTTGGCCACCAAACTTGCTTTTACAGAAGAACAATTTTCAAGCAAACTCATTAATTTACTTATATTTTCATTCACAGTACATCTTGATCACAGCAGCCCTCTCTCCTGTCTTCCCAGTCCCATTCTTACTAAACCCTTTCTCCTATTGCTCCTTTCCCTTCAACTCAGAGAAGCAGGGCCCCCTTGGTTACCACCCAAGTCTGAGACATCCATTCCCATCAGGTTTAGGCACATCCTTTTCCAATGAGGCCCAACCAAGCAATCCAAGTAGGTGGGAAGGGGATCCAATGACAGAGAACAGAGACTGACACAGCCAAGCTCTATTTCTTAGTGGACCTACATGAAACTCAAACTGCACATTTGCTACAAATGTGTAGGACATATAGTTCCTACTGCTGCATACTCTTCAGTTGGCGGCCCAGGCTATGGGAGTCACCATGGCCCCAGGTTATTTGAGTCTGTAGGTCTTCTTGTGGTGCCTTTGACACCTCCAGCTTGCTTGTTTCTATAGTCCACCCTTCCAAAGACTCCCCAGGCTCTGCCTTGACTTTTGGCTGTGGGTCTCTGCATCTGTCTCTATCCATGACTGGATGAAGTCTCCCAAGAGACAGCTATGATACATTCTTACCTACAAGCATAGCAGATTATCATTAATAGTGTGAGGGGTTGATTTTCTCAGATGGGATGGGTCTCAAGTTGGGGCAGTCATTGGATAGTTGTTCCCACAGTCTCTGCACCATCTTTATTCCTGCATATTTTGTAGGCAAGACAAATTTTGGGTTGAGTGGTTTGTGAATAGACTGATATCCCCCTTCCTTGTCTAGAAGAACTACCTGGCTACAGGAGGTGGCCACTTCATACTATATATCCCCTTCTTGTAAAAATCTAAGCTAGGATAACCCTCACTGTATTTTCTCCAATCCACTCTCTCATCTAGCCACCAGAGATGCCTGCCCCTACTGATTTTTGTCCTCATTTCTTTCCTTCTTTTGTCCGTAAACTTAATACACTTGATAGATATCCCCTTTCCCCTCCTTACCTCCAGTTCCTACCCAGTTTCCCCTTTTCCATAGACTGTAATTACTATTTAGTTTGTGCTTCTGAGAGAGATTCTTGGATCCTCTCTTTTGACCTTCTTATTACCTAGTTTCTTTAGTTTTTTTTTCCTATTATAACATGGTTGTCTTGCACTTTATGGCTAATGTACACATATAACTGAGAACATACCATAGGTGGTGTTTTTCTGGATATAGGTTATTTTATTCAGAATGATATTCTCAAATTCCATCCATTTGCCTGCTAAATTCATGATGTTTTTGTTCTTAATTGCTGAATAGTATTCCATCATGTAGACATACCACATTTTCTTGCTTTCTTTATCCACTTTTTAGTTCATGGACTTCTAGCTGCTATGAAGATAGTTAAGCAAGTACCACTGTGATATAGTGGGACAAATTTTGAGTGTATGCCCAGGTCTAGTATAACTGGGTCTTAAGGTAGAACTATTCTCAGGTTTTGTTTTTGTTTTTTTGTTTTTTTTAAATAAAACAACAACTTGATTTCCAAACTGGTTGTACAAGTTTACACTCTCACCTGAAATGAAAAAGTATTCCTTTTGTTCTACCTTCCCAACAGAATGTGGTGTCACTTGAGTTTTTTATCTTAGTCATTGTGATGGAAATAAGATGGAATCTTACAGTTGTTTTGATATTCCTTTCCCTCGTGACTAAAAGATATTGATCATTTCCTTAAGTGCTTCTCAGCCATTCAAAACTGTTTTGCTTAGAATTCTCTCTTTAACTCTGTAGTCCCCTTTAAATTGAGTTATTTTGTTTGTTTTTGAGTTCTTTATAAATTTGGGATATTAACCTTTTGGGGCTGTAGGGTTGGTAAAAATCTTTTCCCAAACATTAGGCTGCCATTTTGTCCTGTTATCTGTTCTTCGCCATATAGAAGCTTTTTCAGTTTCATGAGGTCTCATTTATCAATTGTTCATCTTAGAGCTTGACCCATTAGAGTTCTGCTCAGGAAGTTGTCTTTTATGTACCAAAGAATTCAATGCTATTTTCAACTTTCTCTTCTATTAGAATTAAGGTATCTGATTTTACATTAAAGCATTTGATCCATTTAGACTTGAGTTTTATGCAGCATTATAGATATGGATACATTAAAATTCTTTTCCATGCAGACATCCAGTTATATATAACCATGCATAAATACCATGCAGTTATTATTACTATTGCTCTTTAGTACAGCTTGAGGCCAGGAATGGTAATGCCTCCAGAAGTTCTTTTATTGTTAAGGATTCTTTTTGCTATTCTCTGTTTTCTGTTCTTCTATATGAAGTAGAGAATTATTCTTTCAAGCTCTGTAAATAACTGCGTTGAGATTTTAATGGGAATTGCATTGAATTTGTTTATTGCTTTAGGTAAGATTGCCATTTTCATTATATTGATACTACAAATTCATGAGAATGGGAGACCTTTCCATCTTGTGATATCTTCTTCAGTCTCTTTCTTCAAAGATACTAGGTTCTTATAATACTGGTATTTTACTTGCTTAATTAGAGTTACACAAAGATACTTTAAATCACTCATGGTTATTATAAAACATGTTGTTTCTCTAATTTCTTTAGTGGCCTGGTTATATTATTTATATAAAGAGGAATACTTTTATTTTTGGTTCATTTTGCATCCAGCCACTTTCCTAATGGTGTTTATAAGCTTGAGATGTTCTCTGGTAGAATTCCTGGGGTCACTTATGTATACTATCATATGATCTGCTAGTAGTGATACTTTGATTTCTTCCTTTTCAATTTGTATCCCCCTAATTTGCTTTAGTTGTCATATTGCTCTAACTAGAATTTTAAGAATTACATTGATTAAGTAAGGAAGAAGTAGGCATCTTTTTCTTGTTTCTGATTGTAGTGGAATTGCTTTAAGCTACTCTCAATTTAATTTGATGTTGGCTATTGGATTCCTGTATATTGTTTTTTTATATATTTATTTATATGCTTTTTATTCCTGATCTCTCTAAGATTCATAAGATGAAAGTGTTTTAATCTATTAATTGAGTGAACTAATTAATTCATTCCTGAAGGAAAATCTCCAATTACTTTTTAAAGTTCTTAATATCTCAATATGTGCATTAAATTTTAAGATGACTTTGAGAGGGGAAACTACATTAAAGCCAGAGTACCTCATAGATAGGTGGAGGATTACTCTGTACATACCTTCTTGAGTGAGTACATTTGTGTCTAGCTGGTGGGTCACTGTAAGCAGACCAACAAGCCCTCAGCCCTCAAAGGTCCACTTCACCCAATCATATACTTTACCTACTACAGCTTTCTCAGACTTACCTGCATTCAGCTGTTAGTCTGAACCTAGAGATCTGATTACCTTAGTGCCTCCTTACAAAATGGGATATCCAATAGGATCCTTTATAGCCCAGCACTTAACCTTGGGGCTATGTTACCTTGCATACCTGCATCCTAAAAGCTCAATTCTCCCCTGCTTTCCCACTGCCTTTACATCTATTCTGTAACTTTTCACCTTGGAAGGCACAAACAAATGTTTATTCACCCAGATAGAGCACGAATTGAAGACACTCCCAAAACGATTCTAGCTTAATGAACCAATGAGTTAAATGTGGTAACAAAAGGATAGTAGCTCAAAGAAAGCTGCATCACAGAACAGTCCAGTGAACCATGGGTGGTAACTCATAAAAAGTATCCCTGAGGTTTCCAACATCAATGACAAGCAACTCAGTGATGAGAGTGCTTTCTCTTCCCATCAATCTTTATTGCTTATATAATCATTTAAAAGTTATATGTTTTAAGAACTTCCTGGAAATTAGGTTAGATTTCTTAGTTTACTTTCTAAGCGTCTTAAGTATCCTTCTGGAGGCTTAAGTCATCTTGCTCTAATAGGAAATGTATCAGTTCAGAGAAAATACCTTTGTAACACCCTTTCTTGCACACACAAGTGTCACAAAGCTTCCCAACAATCTGTCAGTATACTAAATTCCACCCTACCAATTACCTCCTGGGAAGCCTTACCCACACTAAACTTCTTCCATGAACATCTTCCAGGAGCAAGAAGATAGATATAGAGCTATTCACACTTAAAGAGAAGTATGAATGATTTTATCAACAGCCATGGGGCTCCTTCTAATGGAGTTGTGGTCAAGAGAACAACCAAGAGGTCAGGAAAGGGCTTGCTAATGCAACTCGGAGGGACTCAGTTGAGTAGGCATGCTGTAGAAACTCTCTGAGAAAGGGATGCTTGATTTCATTTTGGGGAAGTGAGCCAGAACTAGCAAGGAAGAGTGCTGGGGCAAATGTATACAAGCACTGTAGAGGGATAAAGTATGAAAACTGGAAAATTTTTCTAGTGGTCAGGGTCTAAGCCAGAAGCTTCAGTGTTCGTGGTATCTTTCTTATATAAGAATGAAATAAACGTTCACACAAATTTGTAAACAAGAAAAATTATTCATTCAACAACTTAGTAGTACACTGAACAAACATTTTCAAAATCAAAGCCTTTGTTAGGGAAGGTATTCAAGATTCTTGATATTGTTTTAATCATCCCTTTATGGGAATTAAGAGAAAGAAACATTTGGTTGATAAGGAAAATAGTTTGGGTCACTCTCCATTTTGACTTAGAGTTCTCAACTAATATAAATATTTCTTTATGGATCTTATCCTTCCCATATTGCATCTGATTTTAATCATATGCATAACCAATGATGTAGAGGTATAACCCAGTAAATAGTGGATTTTTTCCTAAGGGCTACACAGCTTGCCCTATTGTACATGGGATAGAACAGGCATGGTTATATGTGGCTCAATACTTTCTTTAAATTTGCAGAGGATGTGAGAATCTGGGGTCAGGAAAAACTTGTATTAAAATATCAAGCCACCTTAGGAGCCACCCTAAGTCTGACTAATGTGTCTCACACTGACAACAGACCATAATGATTTATTTCTTGTCATTAAGAATCTCTTCTGAAGATTTTTCTAGACAGAGAAAACATAAAAGACTGAAAGTACCATTGCATTAAGCCAATCACACAAATCAACCTCATTGCATTTACAGTTCATTCAATGACAGTGTAAACCATGCCACTTCCCCCCTCTGGATTTTCACAGCACAATGTAAAATCTGAACCAATCATAAGAATTAGAGTTAAGAGCATTTAAGATCCCCAGACCTCAGGTAAATTGTAGTTGGGTATGGACGTCTATCTCAGATATTAAACACGCTGGAGGTTGAGACAGGGGATTCCTGAAGAATACTGCTACCTAGTCTAATGGAACTGTCATTCTCTAAGTTCAGTATAAAGGGGGAAAGGACTGGGAAAAGCACTGGATATGAATCTCTGGCCTCTAAATATATACATGCTGATGTGACTACCTACATGCATACCACATATACATATGTGTTAAAATTAAAGTTTGAAAAAGTAGGAATATGATTTTAAAGCTGTGCTCACTACTGACTTATTTATGAACTTGTCCTGACAAAGACAACAGACCATTAACCCAAGATGTTTCTACAATGAAACCTGCTTGGCACTAAATGAAACATGACTTATCTGTAATAATGTGGAAATGTGTAGACATAACCTAAATTAAAAACACTCTTAAAATAGAAACATTGGTGTCATCTTTCTCTTAAACAGAATAACTCATAACTGCTTGCAATTGTGTTCATTTACTATTTTCTCAACTGTTGGGGTAGACGGCTGAAAGGCAGGAAGAGAGGACTAGATATCGTTAATTAATAAAATATACTCTATTGCCTTGATTTCAAATGTTATCAGTCTTTAACATGTCAAAACCAAGTCTCACATTCTACAGTCTTGTTGTAACAGGTCTAACTGAATACAGCCCTGATGTTTAACCCCAGAAAACTTAGAATGAGAAAAAAAAAATGTGACTGCCTTTCTCTGAATGATTGCTGAAGGTTTAAGAAGAGGAGTATCACTGGAGGCAAGCTTTCAACTTTTGGAGAACAATATATAAGAAGTAGTTACATCCTACCATCAAATTGAGCTTTCAAGCATAGAAATCAGATGAACATCACACTACCTACAACTTATCTGTCTCTTGCGATACTGGAAAGCCAATGACTTTGTATATACAATAGAGCTGTTATATGTTTAAGGAAGAAGACACACATTAGGTACAGCTGCAGGTGCACAGAGGGCACAATTCAACTTAATAAAGTTGAATGTGTCTGATTATGGCTACCAATATGTCTCAGACATGGGTCAGCAAATATCAGACCACATAGTTGTGATAACTGTACCTAGGTGGTACTGGAACAGCATCTTAACTATTCTTCAGTTGGTTCTGATACAAAACAGGTTTACTTCCTTCACTGCCCTCTTCCATTTTGTAACCAACAGTGAGCTAGATTTCTTCCCAGCCAAGCATCTAAAGCCATATTTGGAGGTAGTGTTTTCCCATAAGTTTAAAAGAACAATAGAAATATCTGTTCATGGCAGGATCAGTGGGCAAAATATTTGCTGTGCAAAGATTAGGACTACAGTTGAATCTCCCCAGGGTCCATGGTTTAAAAACCCAGGTACAATTGTACAAGCTTGTAATGCTAGAATCCCTGAGGCAGAGACAGGAAGGTCACTAGGGCTCTATGGTCAGCCAACATAAACAAATCTGTGAGCCACACACAAAGAAAATGACCCTGTCTCAAAAATATCAAGTAAAGACTATGAGGAAAATAACTGACATCAAGGGCTGGCCTCCTTACACACATAAGCATGTGTACATATGTACGTGTATACCTGTACACACACACACACACACACACACTTGGTTAGAAATGACTGAATATATGAACTAGAATGAGAATTAAGTTGAAGATCAAGTCTATAATAGAGGTTAATTTCAACATGATGGTAGAGATGATAAATACCATTAAGATACGTTAAGGACAGGTTCAGAATTCATCTTCTGCAGAGAACAATAAACACTGTCCAGGTAGCTAATTGCTAGTGTTCAACTAGACTTAACTCTTCTGCTGTATCTGCCACCTTGTATATTGTACAAAGATACTCCACTACAGTCCTTATATCTATCCATAGACGTAGCAGGTTTTTCATCTGCTCAAATTTCACCTCAGCAAAAGGTACTGAAAGATGCCTTTCCCCTCTTGTACTCATTAAATATATACCTCAAGGGGAAGCATGAATATGGCTCATTTACCGGCCACCAGACTAGAAGCACTGAGATTACAGAACAGTAAAAATTGACACTGATATCTGAACAGGTTCTCTATCTTCCAGAAGCTTCCCAGCTATGTCTGGTCACCTGGCCTATCCATGGCAAGAACACTATTATTCACTCTGTTGTTTACACACCCAATCAATCAGATCTTGTTTCCTACTCAGAACTCATTTTGTACTCTGTACTTATAGATGAGCCCTGTCTCTTTCTCTACTGCAGTGACCCCTTAGCTGGTAGTCTGAAATAAAGGTTTTTCTTTCTCTCTCTCTCTCTCTCTCTCTCTCTCTCTCTCTCTCTCTCTCTCTCTCTCTCTCTCTCTCTCTCTCTGTGTGTCTCTATCCCTGTCTCTGTCTATCTCTCTTTGTGTGTCTTTGTATATTGTCTCGAGCCCAGTATGTTATCTGTCGTGAGCAGGTTGTGATAAGGTTTTAGGATCCCCATGGGAAGAGGAGCGACAGGTCCTCTTATACAGGATTGACTGTCAGATGGTCAGTTCCCTGAGAGGGGAGAGAGTACACCAGAGACAGAGGTTTGATATTTAATTGCTCTTTAATAATGCACAGCAAACAATATATTATCACCAATGCTAAAGCTATTATAACAACAAGGTATTGCCACATTTCCTATACATTGCCTCTATCAATATCAATACAATAAATACAAATAGTAAGTTGCTAATTACTGAAGAAATAAACATAGCAGTAAGTACATTATTATTCATGAATTATACGACCTGAGTCCTTATGACTGTAGTTTCTAGCAGCTTAGGTCTGGAGAGTGCTTGACCATGAAGATAAGGATGTTCTTCGGCTTCCAGAAGCTCGGGTCCAGAGAGTGCTTGACCAGAAAGTTAGAGGCTTCAGTCTCTCGGCTGTCTCCTTGATGATTGGGTACAGAGTGCTCAGTATCTCAGCTGCTGTTTTGATGATCTATGCTGCAGTGTGCTTGGTCTCTTGGCTACAGAGGAGGCCTGGATGGAAGATCATGCTAGCCAGTCATGGCTACCAGTGTGATGAAGTGCTCCGGCCAAAGGCTCCTTTTTTATGCTTGAACTAGAGTTACTTCTGACATACACGGCAGATAATCAGATGTGTCTGGTTATCTGTGGGGCTATGACTTCATTATAGATGGTCATCACGCTTATTCAAAACAACTTGTTTTTGTGCACAAATATTTTGATTCATAAGGTTTCAAAACAAATTCTGGTTATCACCGCACTTCAAAACAACTTCACTTCAAACTTGTTTTCTTTCCTATTACAAATATGGACATGGTCCTATTAAGGACCTGCTCCTTACAAATATGAATCCATATGTGTATGTTTGCATGTGGAAGCCAGAGAAATGCTCAGGAGTCATTCCATGGGTGGCAACTACATTGTGACTATTATTATTATTAATTATATTATTAAAAATAATTTTTCATACAATATTTTCTGAGCATGATTTTCTTCCTTTATCTTCACTCAGGTTGTCCTGCCTCCCCTCTATTCCAACTTTGTATCTTTTTTATCCTCTTTTTTTTCTCTTAATAAAACTAACAGGCAAAATTTTAAAAACTGGATAAAATCATATAAACAAACTAGCAAACAAACAGGAGAAATGAAACAAATACAGAACAAATGAAGAAAGAAGAAAAAAGAAAAAATCTCATAGAAATCACACAACCAGATTCCATAATGTAAAATCCAAAGACTAATAAATTTTTAAAAGAAAAAAAAGTAATATGAGAACAAAAAAGAAAACAAAAGCAAAACAAAACAAACAAGAAAATCAAACAAATAAACACAAAACAAAAAACAACAACCCAAAAATCTTCCCTTCAGTTTATTTTCTATTGACCATGTACTTCTAGGCATTGGGCCGGCCCTTACCATGGTTTGTATACCCAGTAAGACTCCCTTAGAAAAACTATTTTTTTCCTTTGTGTATGGTTATAAATTGTATATATATTCTTGGTTATAGATAGGAAGACATGTCTAATTTTTTATCTAAGTGCTATAACATTGTCTGGTACATGTTTTAGGCTGGCTGTCACGATCTCTGTGAATTCATGTATTTGTTGGTCATTCTGTATCTGGAAGCCAGAGTTTCCCTCTCACCTTGGCTCTTACAATCTTTTCATTTCCTTTTCCACATAGCTCCCTGAGCCCTGAGAAAAGGGGCTTTATGAAGATATCTCATTTAGGCCACCTGCTGAGTCTCTATCTGTATACTGCACAGTTACGGCTTTTGTAATTAATTCTCATTTATTGTAGGAGATAGCTTCTTTAATGGTGGCTGAGTGAGACACTGATCTGTAGGTATAGCAAAATGTCATTAGAAGTAATGTTTTTCTGTGTTCCCTAGAAGAAGATACATGGTTTTAACCTGTGCCTATGGTTTATCTATTTTCATGTTCTTGGCTATCTGAGAAGTGTCAGGCATGGGTCTCATCTCATGGACTGGGCCTTAAATTCAATCAGGCAGTAGTTTGATTTGTATAATTATTGTTGTTTGTACCCACAACATTTGTACAATTATTGTAATAAAATATCATTCAGGCAGGTCATTATGTTATATCAAAGGCTTGGAAATAGGTAGGTTAGCAGTCACCTTCTATTGACACAAGGTTTCTCACTGACCTGGAACTAACCAAGTAGACTTTTTACCCAGCCCCTGGAATACAACTTGCCTCTGCCTCGTCATTAGTGGAATGACAAGCCTATGTTACCATACCCAATATGTTTACATGAGTTCTGGTGAAATAACTCGGGTCCTCATATTTTTAAGGCAAGTTTTTATTAATAGCCATATATTCATCCATATATGTACTTTTAAAAATGGTAAGGATTTTTGTCCTTAATATGATCTTCCATCATCTCCTTTACATTTTGTCCAAGTTCAGACAACAAGAAAGAGAAAAACCCTGATTGTTTCATGGGACCAGTAGCTTATGGGTGAGCAGATTAGCAAAGAAAAAATGGTTTTTCTATATTATTGTGTTCTTTCCTTTTTGCAATAATGAAATATTCCACAAAACTAGAGCCAGTTGGTGAGCAATCACCTTCTATTGAGACAGGATCTCTCATCTCTCACTTACCTGGAACTAACCAAGTAAACTAAGGGAGATATTTACCCAGCCCCTGAAATACACCTTCCCTCTGCCTCTCCATCAGATCCATATATTGATGAGAAGCATTTCATAAGTTAACCCACTTAGGAGATAAAATTTGGAGCTGGAAAAATGGCAAAGTGGTTCACAGCTCTGGATGTTCTTCCAGAGGACCAGGGTTGATTCCCAGCTCATAACCATCTTTTGACTCTAGTTCAACAGGATCTGGTACCTTCTAATAGTATCTATTTGTTATGCATGAACAATGTGCATAGACATGTATACTGAGAAACTGCTCATATACATAAAATAAACTATTTTCCAAAAAAGATATGTAGTGCCATGCCCTGAACAGGTAGATGGGCGAGAGATGCAGGAAATCAGAGTCAACCTATGTCATCTCCTAGAACAAACTCTCTTTGGAAAATTGTCTTCATTCTTCCAGACCAGAAAAACTCCTTCTTTTATATGAAACATTTATCTACTTTGTGAAGTGAATTCCAGGTCAACATGGTCTACATTGTGAGTTTGAGCACATAAATGGTATGTAGAGAGATCATGTTTATAAATAAATAAATAAATAAATAAATAAATAAATAAATAAATAAATAAATTGAGAGCAGTTGTGTAATAGTAAGTAATTTTGACACCCAAATGTTCTGAATTAAAATTTCCAGCTTTTTTTTCTCTCTTCTCTGAGATTTGGTGATTGAGGGCCATATTCACACAAAAAAGGAGAGTTCTGTTTTTAAAAAATATTTTAATGTTTTCATCATTCTCATCATCATCATCACTATAATTATTATTGTTTTGTGAATGTGTGCACATGTGAACATGAGTTTTAGTGCCCTCAGAGGCCAAAAATAGAACCAGATCACCTGTTCAGAACAGAGTAGAGTTGCAGGAAGCTGTGACAGCTGTGAGCAACCCAAATGAATGTCCTCTGAAGGAGTAATGCTTTTTAGCCCTGAACCATATCTTCATTCTGCAGAATTCTGTATTTTGCTTGCTTAATTTATTAATTCTGAGAAATTGATACCTTTATTCCTGGATGTCAAATATCTAAATTAATGCAACACTTTTTGGAGACTGAATTCTAACCCTAAGACAGATGATCTTTTTTCCCACTGACTTCCGATCTAGATTGTGCCTTTCAGACTCATTGCACAAAGGTCATGTTTAGAATCTTCCATTCAAGTATAATATATAACAGCAAGAGGTTGGCAGCCACCAAAATTTACAGGCAGAGTAATATCATATCATTTCCATGCTATGATGAAGGTGAAGAAAAATGTTGTCACCTAGACACACCGTAGAAAGATATTAGAGAAAATTAGGTTGAATCATAAGTCACAAAACATTTATTATAAGTGGGAAGGTAAAGCCAATTGCTTAGACTTGTGCCAGAATTGCCAATTACTAGGGAAGTTGAGGCAAAAAAAAAAAAAAAAAAAAAAATGGCTGGAGTTCAGAAAGTCAGCTCCAGACTAGATAATAGAATAAAAACTCATCTCCTTAAAATAAAAAGTGAATGTTTACTAAGCATTTTCTCCTTTGTAGGCCATATAATCTCAGGCATTAATTATTCAGCAAGGCCACTACAGCGCAAGTGCAGCCATAAGCAATTTGTCCATAGAAAAGCATGATTGTCCTGCAATAAAGCTTTCTTTTAAAAACCAAACAGGCTTTGGGGTATAAATGTGCAGTATAAAAAGATATCTTTTTTTTTTTATCAAGGAAGATACAGCCATTGTAATAAACATAAATATTCATAATATACATACTTATATACATTTTGATGATCTTCAAAACCGACAAATAAATGGAATTATTTGACTACCTTCAAATAGCTTCAAAATTTTAGAGAGCTCTTTTGTATTTAGCCATCAGTTGGGTAGCAACTCTGACACATTATTCTTCTAAGAAAAACATTAAGAATTTTCACTCCTTCACAAATGAACCATTGACAGGCATCCAAACCATCAGCATACTGAAACCTGAGGTAGACCAAACAAAGACTACATGTGTCCAGAACCCTGCCAAACGAGTGTCTTGATAACTGGTTTACTTAAAGACCACAAACAAGAAAAAAAAATAAAAACTTTTCTTAAGGAGAAGTATTATTTGAAATAGTAATTAAAGTTCAAATATCTACAAGATGACTTTTCTTTAAAGCATTTGCTCTGTTATTTCTATAATAACAAAGCTCTTGAAAGGCTTCTGTTCAAAGAATGTCATACATATTCAGAGTTGACTTCAGAAGAACCAAGAGAAATAAGAGTGCCATGCCAGCAGGAAAATCTGTATCAATGACAGCGTCCAGGAGGACAAAGAAAGAAGTGGCTAGGAAACATAGCAAGCCTCAGCAGACTCCCCTGATACCTGGAGCTGATGGAAGGGAACCTAGCTTAGTTATGCAGAGCCAAATACAACCTTTTGTACTCAGTGACTTTGCTGACCCTCTCCCCCTTCTTGACCTAGGGAAGGAGGTCCACTGAGAACACAAAAAAGCTTAAAAATAGATATTTCCCACCATTTTTGTACTAAGCTTTAACAGAGGTGCTCTTGATTCTCAAAGTCCCTCTAGGCTAAAGAGACAGATTATTCAGTGTAGTACAGGTTCATAAAGTTTGCTTTCAGGAATGTACATTTTAAAAATCTATGTACACATTTGTAAGCCTAGCATTGTGGAAAAGAGAAATAGACACTCTAGTGTTCACTGGCCTATGTATCTAGACTTCCTAGTGAGTTCTAGGCTAGTGAACGGCCTTACCTTAAAAAAAAAAAAAAAGTGGTGAACCAGCACCTGAGTAAAATCTCATGTGAGTGTGCTCTGTCTTCACATGCAGGTGCACACATATGTACACATACTGTACAGCTATATACAAAGTGTCTCTTGGATAGACCTTCTTGCTATGGTAGCATGTCTTCTCCCCCAGTAAATCTGCTTCCTTGGTTCTTCCTACAGTTTCAAAATCCTGTCTTCTATGTTGTCCAAAGGAAATATTCCATTCCTCACTCCTGCCTCACATTTGCCTACTCTGACCTTTCAAGTGGAACCCACCCTATGGAAGACAGCCTAGAAGACCTCATTTTTAGTACCTAGGCCTATCTCCCAAAGGAACACCAAGCCGCCTTATTTAAACAAAGTGTTGTATGATCAGGAAGTTCAGCAGAAATAAGACTCTCACACAACACCATCATCTTTTCATAACATCCATATGAATGCTGAGGAAAAAAGAAACAGAAAGGATGCAGCCCTAATTTCTTGCTCTTGCCTCATGGAGAATGTGGTGGGTTGAGTTAACTCTATGTCCTTGCCTCCAACAAAGAGATACATTCATCATCCTTATGGTTTTGGGAAGATTCCTAGGGCTTTTGTGTGGCAAGCTGCTTTTTCTTGTTTTTCAATGTCACCTACTGGTTTAACATTAGTGAGATTTCTTTGAGAAATTCCTGTCAGACCTGTTCTGATATCTAGCCCTCATTGACTTTAAATCTTTCTGTAGAGAACAGATGCCATCTCACGTGAATTGAGCTTGATCAAAATGAGAAAGGTGGGAGCTGGTGTGTGGCTCAGTTTCCAGAGTGTTCACTTACAGTGGATGTAACCCCAGGTTTACACCACAGATTACACAAAGAAGTTCCAGTGAAATGCATCTATGAGCCCAGTATTTGGAAGGTGAGGGCAGGAGGATCAGGAGTTCAAGTCTGTCTTCAAATATGTAGCAAGTTTATGGACAGTCTAGGCTACAAGAGATACTATCTCAAAAAGCATCAGTAGTAAAAGGAATATTAAGACTCCATACTGAGGCAAGCCAGAGGGTGACACCCTCAGGTCACATTTAGGATCTTGAGAAAGTCCCATTATCCCCTTGGGTAGTTTCCTCCAAGGAAAATTGATTAGATAAAAATATTACACAGACAGTACCTCCAGAGATCCCAGTATTATGCAAGGAACCATGGATATACTAGAAGTGAATACACAGGATCTTGCCTTCTAGCCCCACTCCCAAAAGTACATTCAGATTTCCAGGGCTTCAAAACACTGAGCTGACCAGTCTTCCATTTCTCTGAAATAAAAGTTTATGAACTGAGTACTCTAGTTCATGCCAGTTACTCTTAAACTAAAAGCTTGCATGTTGCTGTGGCTTATCCTAGATGGCTTTGAGACATAGCCAAGGACCATGCCAAGACCTGGGATTAAGCCCATGGCTGACCTTCACAGCTGGCCAAGCTTTGCCATTTATCCTTCACAAGAAAAATCCAGCAAATCCTCAACTCTCAATGCCACTGTAGTACTTATTTTTTTCTTTTTCTTTTTTTTCCATTTTTTATTGGATATTTTATTTACACTTCAGATGCCCTCCCCTTTCCCCATTCCCCCTCTTAGAAAACCCTTATCCCATGCCCCCTTTTCCTTTTTGCACTTATAAATTTTTTAAAAAATGTTAATCAAAGACTTTATACATTTGGTATTGCTCAATCAGAGGTGTAACCCACTACCCAACCTAGATATATCAACTATTTTTGACTGGTGGAGATACATGAACATCTGCCTCCCTCTCCCCTCCTCTTCTCTCTTTCATCACCTAGCTTCTCCTCTCCTTCTTCTCCTCCTCTTCTTACTCCTTCTCTTCCTCTCAGTACTCCTCCCACCTTAGCTCCTCCTACATATCACCCTTCCTGTTAAAATGAAACTTTTCTCTCAAAATACAATTAGAGCATAATTATGCCAATTTGTACCAGTGAGGTACAAGATAGTCCTAATACCCAGTCCATCATTTTGTTGACTAACCAGAACCTCTGTCATCTATCCTAACTAAAACATTTAGTTCTGAACCTGGATTTAGAATGAATGTCAGCTGACGACCATCCACTCAAATCTTTTCTCTCAAGGTAAATAGCCAGGATTAGCTATGAGGCTATGAGCTTTCAACCCGTCAGAAATCCAGAATGACTGAGTTAACACTGTAGTACTTATAATTAAAATATCTTTCATGGGAAAAGAGTGTCACATTATCTGAAGTTAGCATGAGCCCTTTTGTCCTCTACTAATGTAACCTTTAGAGTCTCTCATTTACAGCAGCATGTAGTCCTTGGGCTAAAATCTGGAAACCACAAGATGGTTCACTACTAAGGCTAGCATTTGTTCTTGTAGGAAACACCAAAAATACATTTCGTGTGTATGTTTGGTGGGGGGAGTAAGTGTATATATATATTTAAAGGTCAGGGGTTGAAATCAGGCTTCCTCCTCTATCAGTAGCAAGCTTATTTTAGAAACAGGCTTCTACTGAACCTGATATTCATGAACACATCTGGCCAGAGAGCCCTGGGTTACTCCTATCGATACCTCCCATATGCAACAATGATAGGTGTGAGCCATCAGGCCAGGTATTTACGTGAGTATTGCAGAGGTAACTAGGGTCTTTATATTTGTTCAACAAATACTTCATTGACCAAGGACTAGTGACATTTTCTAAACCCAGATCTGAGCTGTGCAATTACACCATTTATAAATTCTTAGCTAGAGGAGCCAAGTCCTACACATAGCCTTTAAACTGAAATTTCAAACTCAGTCTGTTCATGTGTGAAACAGGAAAATAGAACCATGAGAGCTGAGCTCAGTCACATAGCACATTGAGTGTTGTTTTCAAGCTGTGCTCTAAAAGCACCAATTCGATCCTGCAACAGCACTACATAGAAAGCACCATTGTTTGTTTGTTTATATATTTCAACTATCTCCTATTTCCTTGATAACTTCATATAATATATTTTGATTATATTTAATCCTCCTCTCTCCTCCCAGGTCTGCAGATCTACCCCCAGTTTCCCACCCCACCTCATCTCCACATTTGTGTCCTCTCCTTTTCACTCTATCAGGCTCATTTCCTTCTCCATTTATTCCTGGGGTGGGGGCCTTCTCCGGATCAATTCTTACTCTAGACTTTTCCAGCATCCGGGTGGCTATTCAGGGTCTGTGTCATGTTGGAACTCACATGCTGCATGCAGGTAAGCTGAATGCTGTCACTCATAAGGCTACATGCTGGTGAACTGTAGTGGGCCTTGATACCTTTCTTTTCTAGGCTTTTCACTGGAGGAACACCATATTATCATCTCAGAAAATGTGCAACTGTGTGCCAGCTACTGCAAACAGGTAACAGTGGGCTTGGTGCTGCCCTCTGCATACTAGAAAGTTCAGTGTCCTGCTCACCCTTAGCTGCCATTTTCTAACTTCTGAAGCTCCTAACAATGTTACCAGGTGGATTTGGTGGTGTCTCCAGGCTTGTATAATTTGATTTTTGTCACAATGACTTTAGACTCTGAGCAGGACTTCATATAGAATACTTGAAGATGCCGCATAGTCCTGCACCTGAGATTATTGGAATGCCTCCACATTCTAATGAGGCATCCCAGTAGCCCTTTCCTTCAGCCAATGACCTTTGACCACCCTGGATATTTTCATCCTTCTCCCATAATTAGATAATGGCTCCTATACCCTGAATACATTATATGCATTCAAGCCCACCCAGATTAAAAAAAAAAAAAAAAAAAAATGAACAAGTAAAGACTGTCTCAGAAAAATATTTCTGAGATCACCAGAGAAGACTGTCACATAAAAAGTCCTTGGAGAAGGCCTTATCTTCCCACCTCATGGCATGAGATTCAGCCAGACCAGGATCCTGCCTGCTCCTGACTCTGCTTCATCCTTCCAGCCTTTTGTACAGCACTACATGGACATCCTGTGAAGGAGAAAGCTAAGGATAGAGAACCACAGGTGGGAAGGTATATTTTGGTTCTGATTTCAAAAGCTTCAAGCCACTGTTTTCTGGCCTCTTGCTTTGATCCTGAGGCAAGGAAAATCTTCCAGGGAATGTGAGAGAGAAAAGCTATTCACGTGCTGTTCATCATTGCAAATAGAACTAAAAAAAGAGACAGAGTCCAAGACAGATTGCATCCCTTCAGAACATATTCCAGTGAAAATTTACTTCAGTCAGGACGTATTAGATATTTCCATCACATCAGAAATGTTTTTAAAAATGCAAAGCCATAGTGGAGTGACACATAAATATCAGAGATCTCACAATCTAGTCATTTACCAAAGCCTTGCCTCTGACTATCACTAGAGACCAAACTTTTTATATGCAAGCCATTGGGGGACATGCCAAATGGGATCCACACATAGTAAAGGTCACTTGCATCTAGCAGAGCACCCCTAAACCCCTGAAAACATGAATGAGTAACCCATCTGGCCTCCCCTACCTCTTAAAAGAAAACAAACAAAAACAAAACAAAACAAAGAAAAACAGGGTCTCAAGTGTCACAGGCTGGCCTTGGACATTCTGTGTAGATATGTATAAAGTTGAACATGTGATATTTTGCCTCTGTCACCTGGGTGCTAAGATTGCAGTAGTGCATCACAATGTCTGGTTTATGTGGTACTAGGGATGGAATCTAGGGTTTTGTGCTTGCTGGGTCAGAACTCTACAAACTGCTCCATATTTTTCAGACTCCCTTTGTTTATCCTAAAACAGTATTCTTTTTGAAAGATTTATAACTCCTTGTCCTTGCTGCCAGGCCACTTCTGTCTTCATTTGTCCCCAAGTTCTTCCAAGCATAAAAAAGTGACTAACTACCCCATCCTCTCAAAAGTACTCCCTACTTTGCTAGTCTCTCAGGAACTGGGTCCCCATGTCTAGCACCATCCTTACTGAGCCCACCATGGCGTCTCCCATAGTCACCTGATTTCAACCTCACATGTGTCATCTCAGCATCAATGTGTTACCTTGGCTCCTCCTCCTTGAATAATGAAGACTCTTTGTGACACCTTAGACAAAACAATAGTGGAACTCATTAAACACTATGTCCTGAGACCTCCCCACCTATGCAACACCCACACTGGCAGAAAACCCATTGTACAGCAACCTGGTCACTGACCCTGAAAAATAAAAGCCACGGGTCCCCAGGATTACCAATTTGTGTTAGCCCAGAGCAGCTTCTTCACTCCACATTACTTGAAATCTGTCTGAAATCAGGAAAGTGTAAAGTTAGACTAGGGTATGGCAGAAAGCTTAGTAGGTAATGTGCTTTCCAAACAAACATGATGACCTGAGCTAAGAACTCAGGTGTGGAAGTGAGAGAGAAGAAGCAGAGAAGGAAGAGGCAGCTTACCTCTAAAATCTCAGCATTAAAGAGGCAGATGCAGCCGATTCTAGCCAAAATGATGAGCTCTATGTTTAATGACAGATCCTGCCAAAAAAATAAAAAAAACAAAAACAAAACAAACAAAAAAAAACAAATACAAAAAAACACAAAAAAACATAAAACAAACAAAAATCATAAAAAATATTGCTGAAACAAACAAACAAACAACAGATAATCAATATCAACTTTCTAGGAACACGAAAATCTGGTCCACATATTCTTTACCCATTCTCCACATCACAAGTGAGTTTCATTAGAGGAGTTTCTGTTTAAAGAGATGGGTTTTGGTCTGTCAAGACAGCTTAGTAAATTGCTTGTCATACAAGTATGAATATCTGAGTTTCATCCCCAGAATAAAGTTGAAAAAAGTGTGCAATGGGCTTCTGAGGAAGCTCAGTAGTCAAGAGCACTAGCTGTCCTTGCAGATGATCAGGGTTCAGTTTCCAACATATACAAAGCTGCTTATTCAGGCTTATGTGGGTGAAGACACATATAATGTGTACTTAAACTCACACAAATATGCACACAAACAAACGCATACAGAAATAATAATAAAGCTGGACATCGGGGCACACTGTTATAATATAAGCTCTAGAGAAGTTAAGACAAAAAATCCCTGGGGCTTATCATCGTCCAGCTTCCCTAGCCACGTCAGCAAAGTTCAGTCCACTTTAAAAAAAAAAAAAAAAAAAAAAAAAAAAAAAAAAAAAAAAAAAAAAAACTATCAGAAAAGATAAGGTAATCTAACATACATATATACACATACACAAACACACACGCACCAGTCTGGCAGCTACAAAGTCAAATAGTCCTCGGAATGGAGAGTAAGGATGATTATAAGAAAGATAAAAAAAAGATACACAGGACAGATAATGGAAAAGCTGCTTGATGGTCAATAATATGCAAACAGTGAGTGTATTTTTTCATAGCCTTTTTGTACTGCAAGACAGTAAAAAGCAAAGCCACAATTCAACAGAAACAATTTGCTAAAATATACATGTAAGACATTTGTTCTCACCAAAAACTTCCCTGCTTCTTCCAGAAAGGTCAATAAAATCTTCATCCCCTTGGTTTGAAGCTCAATTGCACCTCTTCTTACTGTTTCATGCCTCAGCAGGCCAGAAAGTCTGCCAAGAGACCCTGACCTGACTTGACTTTGCTTCTCAGATAGACTTTTTCTCTTTTATTTCTTCTGCTTCAGAAAAGCAGAAAGTGGTTCCCAAAATGGATGCAGGCACACACATGCATACATGTACACAAGCATGTGCACGGGCACATGCATACGAAGGTTTTCATAAAGCAAAAGCCCTCTAAAATGGAAGCAAATTATTCAGTATAATAAATACCATTGATCTATGTTTGCACATACTTAGGCCTCTCTGGTGAACCAGGTAAGTCCGTTGATGAGTTTGAAGCTCCAGAAGAAAAACCTATAAGGAGACAGTACGTGTATTCCTTGTGTGAATAGAGCTAATGTTGTCTCACACCTCTAGTCAATGGATCAGACAAATTGTCAGGTTGAGTTGCCAAAAGCTAATTACTCCAGAAATAAATACAGACCCTAAGTGTGACAATCTCCCTGATAACCATATAGAATATATCAACACTGTATTTGGGAAAAGAAAGTATATGTAACAACAGCCCATGGTGTAGTAGAGCTTGATTCTGTGCATCCATAAATAATAAAAGCATGCTAGATGCTACCATGAGTGAGCTGTGACATATATTCTCTTCCTTAAGCTCTGTGGCTGTCCAATATCTGGTACAACAACAGCTGAAAGAACAGGCATAACAGAGCCTTCTTTCTTGCATTGTTCTCTTTGTGCCTTTCAAATTGTGTATACTGATGAGGCAATTTTGTAGTCACTCCTAATTCTCCCTTCAGCATTCAGCCATGTTACCTTTGTGGGTGTTTCTATGCATCATTGAAGCAGACAATAGTGAAACTATGTCTATTCCTAGTTCAAGCAAGTCATGAGCTACAGCTCAGAACCCCAATTTCATGTCAAAGAAGAGGTGATTGTATGAACAAAAGAGAGCTGCATGGAGTGGCTCTGAAACTTCACTTAAGAAGATCCACAAGTGTAGCAGGCCATGGAGCAAAACCGTCTTGTAGTGATTTCCTCTGAAGCTTGGTAAGATGTAGGAAATTGTAAAAGAACAAAAATGCTTGTTAAAACTCGGGAAATAAATAACTCAAGCAGCAAAAAACTCAGAAGTCTCAGGAAGTTTCTGAAACTGACCAGAAGCCCCAGACCCTTCCATCATGTATCAGCAGTAAGGACAGCTAAGGAAACAGAGCTGCCTTGAAGAGGTATGTACAAGTGAAGCTACCTAGAAGGCTTGTAACCTGCTTAGTAATATACAGTCATCTAGGCTTGCATCTTCATGAGCTACCCAGGCTAGACAGAGCTGCTTTTGAATCATTCCTGACCCTGTAACTAACCCCTGACCCATCTGTTTTAAATAACTTCAATAAATTTATCAGTTCTCCAGTTTGGATTTTGATGGTATCTTTACTTTGGTTACCTGTCTGACATAACATAACAATGCCCAGCTTGATCAGTAGTTCCTCTCCCAGGAGAATATATTTTCACAATGCCCCTGGCAAGTGACAAAGAAGGTATATAGCCTTTCCCATCCAGCCCTTGCACAGCTTTCAGCTTTACCACATTTATGTCCCAAGATCCTCTTCTCACCAAAATCTCAGGGAAAAGAGATTTTATCTTTGAAATGCTCTATTTGAAAACTACAAACTTGTTTGACAAAGCATCTCATGCTGTAATAGAAAACAATGTGTACTGTAGAGTGGACACTTTGCTTGGCCTTTGCTTTATTTACTTCATTCCCTTGACAGCATATTTTCACACAAATATATTTTCTTTTTTCCTAAGGGTAAATACACACTTTACATGCATAAATAAATAAAAACTAACTTAGCCCAATGACCAAGTTTGGAAAATCCTGCTAATATAGATGACCTCTTGTGCTCATTCAAAAGTGCACTTTAAATAAAAGGTTTGTTCTATCATTTGTTTGTGTATATTGCATGTTGGTTAAAATGACAATATCACTAGTAAAAATTCCCTCTGGAGATTCCTAAGCCCATAAAGTCCTTGCCATATAGCCATACCCACTTGAGTTCAATCTTCAGTAGCCAGGCAGAGCATGGCTGGTGTGTTGGTATATGCTGGTGATCTCAGTGTCAGCAAGGTGGAGATGGTTAGAATCACAATGTCAGTTTGAACAGCCAACCTAGCTCAAGGATTCTGGAAATTAAAGCTTTTCTCAGAAAACAAGGTAGATATCTCTTGAGGAATAGCCCTAGAATTGACCTCTAGCCTCCCATGAATACACATCCAAATAAACATATACAGACAAAGACACACAATCCCCTCTTAACAATTGCCACTGTAAAATAGGGTCGTCCATTTAAAAGAACCCTTGAATGTATCAACCATTAATTAATGCCAATCAGGATATCTGCTTACCTCTTTATATCAGAAATGTGGGCTTAATCATCAAGAACCCATTAGAAAGAGACAAGAACAAAAACAGATTCAAATATTTCCCCTTGCTACATAATAGCTATGTACCTAAAGTTAATAAACTCTCTGAGATTTTGTTTCCTCAACTATTCACTAGAGGTTGGTTAAGAAGATCACAAAGTTTGTGCATTGTTTGTCACCTTAGGGTTTCTGTGCTAGAATAGATCACCACTATGGTGATGCTGGAACGTGACTAGTCTTTATAGTTACAGCTTAATGGAAGGTACATAGTACACTAAAGGATCTGCTCTCACCTGGGGATAAAGTAGTTGCCATGGCATGACTGTGATGTCTGAAGATTGAGTTATTACAAGTAGAGCTTCTGATTGTTGGCCAGACACTGTTTGATGGCACCTCTTCCAACCAAACACAAACACCACTCTTCCTGTCACTATGAGCTCCTCATCAGAACTAGCTCATGTGGACACTATACATTCCTTTAAAAAACTGTTTTAACCTACCTGGAGTATTTTCTTATAGTAATAAAAAACAAAAGAGTCAGTAGAGAAGCCTGTCTTGTTTATCCTCATGGTGTAGAGAATTGGTTGAGTTATATGCTGGATCCTAGAGGCCCCAAAAGGTCCTGGAAGACATAATGGGCCTATCAAATAAGTAAAGAAGAGCAAAAAGCAGAAAAAGGAGGTTTATTCAATCTGGGCATACAGGGAATAATTTAGAGGTCTAATGACTCCCTAATCAGATTAGTGAGAATTATTTCTAGCTAAGCAGTTTTGGTCTAGGTGTGGCCCTGCTTATCATTGATCTCTCATTATCTCAACCCCAGTCTCCCTGCTAGTTGGTCTAACAAGTTTTCAGAACTATTCAAAGTCTCCTCCTGAGAAACAAGCTTCTTCTCTGGCAAGAACCGGGCTTCAGATTTTGAATTCCATGAGCTAGATACCTGGAGAAATGCCAGTTTCTCATAGATCCCCTTTCTTAAAGCTCTGGTAGGTAAAATGTGGAACAAGAATCTCTCCCTTTAGAAAGCTTTTGTTCCTACCAGGACTGTTAAAAATGTGACCTCAAAAATCATTTGAAATCCATAAAAAAGAGAAAAATGCAGAATTGTCCCTGACATCCAGAGGCGACTGAGCAATCCCAAATTCCTATTGTTCCACTGAAGTGACATTAGGACAACTTGCTTTGCAGGAAATCACACCTGCCTCTGTCCCTCCTGCAGTTCAGGAGTTCCACAGAGTCCCTGTATAGCAAATAAGGTGCACATGAATAAAAGTCAGCTGGAGCCATCTGCTCAAGGCAGTATGTCCCTAGGATCACCCCCACCAGGAAGATAGTAAACTAACAGGCTCAGGAACTGGGAGGTTGAGGCCAAATTTTTCTAATAAACACATATGAAGAGCAGAGGACTCTGCCCCCAACATCCCAGCTTCTTACCCAACCAATCCTACCCTGAAAACCACAGGTTTCAGATATGTTTCCCTGTAAAAGAAAAAAAAAAAAAAAAAAAGAAAAAAAAAAGAAAGAAAACCTAGAATATTCATGAGCAGACTGCTTTCCAGTCCACAATACCTGCATCACCTCTCATAAGTAATAAGAAACAACTTACTGGGAGCACTGTCCATGAATCACTAGAAAACAGACCTCCTAGGGGCTCTGTATGCCATCTGGTAAAGAGTTTATATGTATACTGGCTCAGAAAAAAAAAATCACAATTCCTGTTTCCCACACTTTCCATACTATCTGCTGGGAGTCTGTGAGACTGACCACAAGTGCCTTTGAAACCTTCAGACATCTATGAGAAGAGATCCAGAATTCTGAAATGTGATCCAGACCTATCTACCTGCTTTTCTGGTGCTTTGCCTATGCTGGTAATAAACCTTCTAACACACTTCATAACATCAACAATCCAGTCTAGTGTCCCCACTGAGTCTCACACCATGGGCCTTTCATTTTTTAAAATGTAAATGAGGGGATAACAGATGTCAACTGGGCATTGAAAAGGGGGTGAGATGTCCCTTGTCTACAGTTTAGAGACCCAGGAACCCAATGTAAAGAAGTCAGTACCACTTCTTCCTGTTGCTGCAATAAAACACCATAAACAAAGAATTTAATTGAAGCACGCATTTAATGTGGGACTTTTATTGATTCAGAGCATCAGGGTCCATGATAACAGTACAAAGAATTGCTAAAAGAAACAGCAGAGAGCTCACATCTTGATCTGAATGTTGCAGGCAGAGAATGCTAACTGGAAATGGTGTAATTCTTTTGAAACCTCAGAGGCCATCCCCACTGACAAGCTCAAACAACAGAACCATATCTCCTTCCCAAAGAATTCAACCAAATAGGTATCAAATATGTAAAGATATGAGTATATAGAGAACATTTTTATTCAAATCAGCATATTCTATTTTTCAGTCTATGATATATTCCTAAAGAAGTAGGTTCTGACTGCAAAGGCATACCTCAGCAGCAGAATAAATGAACTTGCCAGTAAGAGTAAGAGCTAGTAGGTAAAACCAAAAGCTTTATTCTTCTCATGTCTTCCTGTGTTGACTGTCACTAGATGTGTCCAAGATTTAATGTGGGTGTTTTTAGCTGAAATGATCCAGTCCTGAAAAATTCATCACATGTGTTTCCAGACACTTATGCTTAACTTGGTTTCAGTTGTAGCCAAGTTGACATCCAAGATCATTTTTCATACACCCTGAACAAGAAATGCAGCAGTGGGCATGTCTAGACCAGGCCACAGAGCAGCTTAAGGGGTATCATATTTGTCTAGATGACTGATCCTATTGTACAGGGTATTCCACAACATCTATTATTGTCTATGAATCCTGAGGTGAAGACTTTACTGCTGCCACAGTGTACCCTCTACTCTGGTAAAGGTATGTTTCAGTCTGTGTAATGATTATGGCAGGAATTAATATATTCTAAAGAGACACTCTGTATCTTGCTTTAGCTATCAGACTGTTGAGATAGTTGAAACAATTGTCACTACAGAATTGGAATTTCTCAAGGCATGCACTACTAACCATCTGTGAAACAAGGCTCAAGTTTAATCAGAAAATTGTTGGTATCACCTATGCTAGACTTCCATTATAACCCACTAGTTGCACAAAACTGGTTTATCTCACACGTTCTTTAACTCTTTCTTCCCCGGTGTTAAATTGTGCTAAGGCTTGGAGCCACTGAAAAAAAGAGAATGTGCAACCTTGGCATTCAATGAACTGAACATGTTGTGATAGAAAAAAAAAAAAAAATAACAATAACAACAACAGCAACCCAACAAAAAAAACACTTCCCCTATGAGTGCCTTCCCCTTATCATGTGAATCTGAACAAGATTATAGGTCTGGCCCCTATTTTGTGCTATCCACAGGAGTCTGCATGGGAATCCCACTACTTCCCTGGAATTCCTTTTACTTCTTTCCCTGATCCTAACCTTGTGACTGAATGCAGTCAAACTCACCTCCAAGGACACACCCAGAGAGAGATTTCCATGACAATTGTAAATTCTATCAAGTTGACAATTACCACAACACCTTATAGCACATAAATAAGCCAAGAAATATTTTTTATAGATGAATCAGGTGAAGTATGTTATCCCATCTGCAACCAGAGATGTTCTAACTGATCTGCCTTTGTGGATGCACAAGGTGAAGTAAGGGAAATTGCTATGAAGTATATAGAGTTCTCCACTCCAACCCCTAACTACTGTGTAGTAGGAAGCACTCAATGGCTGCTCAATAAATCTGTTCATATCTTTGTGCTTGCTCATTCTTGCAGAGGAATTATCTGTGAAGACTGTCTTTGATCCATTCACAGAAGCTGCCATTGAAAATTAAAGACCACAGACATCAATTCATAACTATGAGTAGCCCTTGATTCACACACTGAAAATATTTCTTGCCTTCAACCAGAAATTGGTGCTTATTTGCACTCCCAGGAAATGGGTTGTAATTTAAACCCTTTAGTTCTAGAAACTGGAAAAAAAGAAAAGAAAAGAAAATCCTTGATAAATAATTAGAGCAATCAAGAAACTGTGACTAGAGGAGTTCAATAAGGAAGGGTATGAGAGGCACATCAGCCTTTGGGGTAGAAAGCTACATGGATTCATGTTTTTCAAGGCAATACCTTTTTAAATTTTACTCACTTTACAAGTATTGAAAGTGCTAAAGCCAGACGCCAAGCTGTAAATAACCTCAGACTTACACTTTATAAACACACACATACACCACCACCACCACCACCAAACAAATAAAAAAATAAAAAATAAAAAAAACAGGCATGGTATTTAAAGCCTACAACGTTAGTGGTTATGGAGACAGAGTTGCCTCTTCGTGCTCTGTAGCCTACTAGTCTTACCTAACTGGGAGCTCTATATTCAAGAAGAAACTCAAGAAATGTAAATAGTAGGGCTGAAGAAATCATTCATCAGTTAAGAACATTGAGTATTTTTCTAGAAGATCTGGGTTCAATTTTTAGTTCCCAGATATTAGCTTACAACTATCTCTAATCCCAATACAAGTAGCGCAAAGACCCTTTTCTGGTCTTCATGGGAACCAGGCACATATATAGTACACAGATATTCAGTCAAGAAAAATATGCACAAAAATAAGAGTAATAAAATACTTCTTTAAAATATCAGTAGAGCCCCATGGCTGGAACAGACACCCAGCTGGTCTACTCCCTTGTGGAAACCATATCCTGAGACATCCCAGAGAGGCCACTGACCTCAGAGCAGCAGTTAAGACCAGTTGCCCATCTCCCTATGCCCCAGAGCTACAACTGGGAGCAGGAAGCTTACAGGACCCAGCAGGCACCCAAAACCCACTCCTGCAGAATACCACTCCCCTTCTGTCCCTCCCTTGATCCCTGTGGCTGGAGCAGATATCCAGCTGGTCTGCTCCTATGTGGAAACTGTATCCCAAGACATCCCAGAGAGGCCACTGATCTCAGAGCAGCAGACATCCAGCTGGTCTGCTCCTGTGTGGAAACCGTATCCTGAGACATCCTAGAGAGGCCACTGACCTCAGAGCATGGGCCACCATATCCCGAGACATCCTAGAGGAGCCACTGCACTCAGAGCAGTGAACACCTAGGTGGTCTGCTCCCATGAAGACACCTTATCCTGAGACATCCTAGAGGAACCACTGACTCAGAGCAGCTGGAGCTCAGAATAACAAGATCACAGAGACATCTGGACCCTGAGGAGTTCTGACACAAGCAAGGTAACTGGAAAGACAAGCTCCAGTCAGAACCAGTGAGTACAGGTAGCACTAGATTTAACCAAATGGAGAAAGGCAAGCACAAGAGCATAAACAACAGAAACCAAAGTTACTTGGCATCACCAGAACCCAGTTCCCAGCATAGCAAGCCCTGAACACCACATCACACTGGAAAAACAGGATTCACAATTAAAATCACTTCTCCTGATGATGTTAGAGGACTTTAAGAAGGTCATAAATAACACTCTCAAAGAATTTGAAGAGAACAGAGGTAAACAGGTAAAAGCCCTTAAAAAGGAAACACAAAAATCTCCTAAAGAATTGCAAAAAAACACAACCAAACAGGTTAAGGAATTAAACAAAACTGTCTAGGATCTAAAAATGGAAGTAGAAACAATAAAGAAATCTCAAAGGGAGTCTACCCTGGAGATAGAAAACCTAGTAAAAAGAGCAGGAGTCATAGACTCAAGAATCACCAACAGAATACAAGAGATAGAAGAGAGAATCTCATGTGCAGAAGATACCATGGAAAAAATTGACACAACTGTCAAAGAAAATGCAAAACACAAAAAGCTCCTAACCCAAAACATCCAGGAAATCCAAGACACAATGAGAAGGCCAAACCCAAGGATAATAGGTATAGATGAGGGTGAAGACTCCCGACTTAAAGTGCCAGTAAATATCATCGACAACATTATAAAAGAAAACTTCTGTAACCTAAAGAAAGAGATGTCCTTAAATATATAAGAAGCCTACAGAACCCCAAATAGACTAGACCAGAAAAATACCTCCTGTCACATAATAATCAAAACATCAAATATACAAAACAAAGAAAAATACTAAAAGCAGTAAGGAAAAAATGTAAAGTAACATATAAAGGCAGACCTATAAGAATTACACCAGACTTCTAACCAGAAACTATAAAAGCCAGAAGATCGTGAACTGATATTATACAGACCCTAAGAGAACACGGATGCCAGCCCAGACTACTATACCCAGAAAAACTCTCAATCACTATTGATGGAGAAACCAAGATATTCCATGACAAAATCAAATTTACACAATATCTTCCCACAATATCCAGCACTTCAAAAGATAATAGATGGAAAACTCCAAAACAAAACAGGAAACTACAACTTAGAAAAAGCAAGAAGGTAGACTTCCAACAACCCCAAAAGAAGATAGTTACACAAACATAATTCCACCTCTAATAACAAAAGTAACAGGAAGCAACAATAATTTTTCCTTAATATCTTAATATAGGGAGAGAGTGTGTCTTTAAATGACATCCTCAACATTTACACACACTTCCTGGAAAATATACGCATACATTAGATAGACAAAAAAAGAAAGAAAAATGACCAGTAATCATGATTTCATGCATTAAAGGCCTTTAGAATATTTTGCAAATAAATATCTTCAAATAAAAGTATTAGGATTTCCAAAATTATGGGCTTACCATAATGCTATCTCAAAAGTCATTTTGGTTTTTTATTTTGTTTCTTAATTTTCTAATACAGCTTTTACTGTGTAACTCAGAATGGCCTTGAATTTGTAGTCCTCTGATCTCTGATTCTTGAGTCCTGGGACCCAGGTGTCAACTACCATATCTGCTTCAATAAATCTGTATTTCTTTCTGAAGCCTCAGGAAAAAAAAGAAACCACAAAATAAAGATAGTAATAATATACCTCAGGAAAGTGCTAAAACCAGCATTAAAAAAATAGGACAGAGCTGCAGATCTTTTGTGGGCCCCCCAAAATTATCAGACTGACTCAACTCTCACCTCATATCATTTGTGTTTCCTTCATCAACTTTGAAGTTTACCTCATCTCATTTTCCACTCTGCCCTCAAATATATCTTTCTATTGTTCTTTTAGTAATGTTTGATAAGGAGATAAAATGCAGCTTTCAAATATTGAATCTGAGCTTCCCAAATAGAGTAGTAATGAAAAAGTCAGTCACAAAGCCTTTGTAATAATAGACATAAAGCCAGGAAAATCACTAAGAATAATGATGTCCAAATTGTTTATGGAATCAGTTGTGCCCTTTGAGGTTCAGGGACACATAGCTTTTGATTTAGCGTCACCTCTGTATGGATGGGGATTTGTGTATAGAGTTTTGGGGTTATTTTGTTTGAAGTTGTGTGTGTGTGTGTGTGTGTGTGTGTGTGTGTGTGCATCTGTGTTTATGTGTGCATCATTTTGTGGGTAGGTAGAGAGACTTTTCCCATGTATACTGGCCCAACATGGCTCTCAAATCATGTCTCAGCCATGGAAGTATTAGAGCACTCCTCAATGAGTTTATTCACAATTGTACCAGGTACAAAATTATACAGGTAAGAGCTGGTGAAGGTATCATTGGGTAAAGATGCCTAACTCCAAACCTGACAACCTGAGTTCAATCCTCAGGATCCATATGGTAAAAGAATAAACAAATGCCCTCACATTTTCTCTCACTTCAATATACACCACACACACATTCACACACACACAGGCATACACACACACCCACAGCAATACACACACACAAATAATTATGTAAATATTCAAAAAAAATTCTGTTCATGCTTCAAGTATCATCAGACAGAAAGAGGACATGGAGCCCTCTTTGTTTCTTCTGCACTGGAACTACTGATTGTGGAGCAGAGTCTCCCACTGGTGGGGCTACCTGGCTTCGGTAAATAGTTCCACACCCCAGTCATACAGACAGTAGCTCTTATAATCTGTGGGTCACAAAACAAACAAAAATAAAACACATGAATGCAGCGAAAGAACTTATAAGCAGGGTGTTTTACAAGGGTCAGAGGGAAGCACAGAGTGTGGGAAAACAATCAGAATCCATTATATGCATGTATGACATGGCTACATAAGAAGCATAATTAAATAAAATAATCTCAGAAAGGCTTTCATGCTCAATCCCTTGACTCCTGGGAGGTCAGGTGTATGAGATGGATTTTCTTCAATTTTTAATTTATGAGGAATTCATTGGGTATTAATCTGCTGTAACTCAAGAAGCACCTATATATGTAAAAGAACTCAGATCTGAGCAAGGGCAATTACAAAAATACTAATTCATCAATCAGCAAAGACTATTCATTCAACTACAAAGTCAAACCAAGTGTCCTTCTCCCTGTGGATTTATAGTTGGGGGTTGGGGTGGGACACCAAGTAAAATAGAGAAGGACATAGACATATTCTACTTTTGGACACTGTGACAAATAAGTACCACCATCTTGTGAACCTTTAAGCAGAGGTGATTTTGCTTTTGCTGTTGTTTTGTTGTTTGGTTTTTATCTCACAATGCTTTAAGCAAATCCATAATTATATGTTGGACTAATTCATAGTAATCTTGGCACACACGGAAGGTGACAATGTACTATTCAGAAATCAAGAATGTGCTGCTGGAGAGATGTCTTCAGTGGATCTAGTGCTTGCCTCACAAGCATGAGGACTGGAGTCAAAAGATCAGATTTCTCAGAACCTCCACAACAGCTGAGCAGGCTTGGCAGGCTGCCACTCTGAGGGTATAGACTGAAAATCCCAAGGTAAATGGTCAAGCTTAGCCAGCTATAATTGGTAATTTATGGGTTCAGAGAAACCCTGCCCCAGAAAATAGAGAGGAACAATTAATGAAGACATCTGATATTTACTTTGAGATTCCATATGAATATATACATACACATTCCCATATATTTGTGACATACAAACACACATACACATAACACACACATAGACATAGCACACCCAGGGAAAAAAGGAAGGAAGGAAAGAAGGAAGGAAGGAAAAGGGTAGGAAGGGAGGGAAGAAGAGATGGAGGGAGGGAGTAAAGATTAAAGGTGCATCATTGACTCTTCCATTCTGTGATGATATTTGAGTGTGAGTTCTGGGTCATGTTACACTATTTTAACATCTTACTGTCTTACATTTGAAACTCTGACATGATGGGACATCAATGGTGCAAGGGCAAGGAAAAACATCCTGCTAACCCAAAAGGAAAGTGTAAGTTTTATCTCAGGAACCCAGATCCCTTTCTCCTACTTTGGTATGCCACTCAGGGAAAATAAAAACTGTCACCCATCATGGTCCAGGTAGTTTGAATCTGAAACAGGCACTGTTTGGAATGAGTTCTGAAGGAATTCCTACACTTCCTTTGTCTTTCATGGTGATAACATTGTGATTAATGGCTTTACTCTTGAAGTTTCTGGATCACTGTGTCCAGTTTAAGATCATGGGAACATTTTCAATCTTTTTGTCTTCAGGATTCTCCCTGTGATCACTATTGATGTCAAGCTCTTTATGACCATTCCAGAAAAGTGGCATGAATTCATTTGGATGGCACAGTCACCACAGGCCCAGTGACAAGTAACTGATCACCAAAAGCCATCACTCAATCTGTCCACCAACACAGGACAGCATCTCTGCCTATGCTCCACCAGCCACCCAAAACCTCTCTCCTGAGCTTTGAGAGGATTCACTTTAGGTGGAGCCACTTACAGCATATGATTGAGGATTGCAGTTCAGAAGCCCTGAACCTATGGAAATGGTGAGTGGTCATGACAACCTACGTCTCACTCAGACAGCCTAAATCATGATGAGCAAACTGGCTACTTTTACTGATTCTCCAGGTCTGGATTTGATTGACACTGCCTCAGTGAATATGCTGTATAACAACTAAGAAGCATATCCAGTGTCAACCCCAGGCATCCATGCTTATGTGTACCCCTACACATATTCACCAATGTACATTCAAGACACACATACATATATATGCACACAACACATACATAAGAAAAATTATAAACTTTGTTGCAGTTGTCACTTAATCTCTTCTCTAATTGACCCAGCTATGCATTTCTTGCCACCTGCCCCAATGTGCTATGTTCCAAAGTGAAACACACACACACACACACACACACACACACACACACACAGCCTTATATTTTAATATACCTTAAACAGCACAATGGCTGAGTTTTTGCCACACTTTCATGTGGTTAACACCTCCCCTCCAATATTTAGGAGTATTATAATGTTATAATATATTCTATATATTATAATAATATTCCAATATTATTACTTACTAACAACCAATTATTTTCTATATTTCATCATTGTTATACTAGACCAAGTAGGGGGGTTGGGAGGCTATGGGGTGGATTGGGAACTCTCTTCCCCTGCTCTTACATGTTGGCTATCTCTCTTTCCTGCTTTCTCATGTGTGGCCTCTGCTTCTTTTTAAACATGGTGGCCCCTCCTTCCCTCTCCCTCTCCATTTCTTGCCCAAGAATCTTAAAATTCCAGCCTCTGTCTCCATGCCCATTTCTTGGCCACTGGCCATTTTATTTACCAATGAAAACTAACTGTGGCCAGGGTCTCTCAATGTCTTACATACAAACGAGTGGAGTCTCATGTAATTTGGGGGGCCAAATTGACATAAGTAGCATTAGATCAAATCTACAACATAACATATTTCAGAAATCCATTCCCACAAATGATAAGAAGCCACAAGAAAAATTAAATAATTCTAGTCCTTAGCCATAGCAGATTATACCTGGTGCTAGTTCAGCACACAAGGTTTGGGATAAATCCAGCCACTGGCAGCTAAGCAGTCAAGTGTGTATACTATCTATGTAGATACTGAAGGAAGAGACATAGCTTAGTAAGTCAATGGTGGGCAGGAAACCATTATAAAATGATAATCACTCAGGTTGGGTAGGGGTATCCTTGGAAGTATGCAATTGGAGATGCTTATGGAAACCAAGATGGATGTTGCCTGTCCAAAACAGAAAGGCAGAAAGAGGGAACACCAGCACCTTATTCACTACCTAAAACAAATCATAGGTTTTCTGACATCAAAAAATATTATCCATGGAAGTTTTCAGATACTTCGATAGTATAAGTCTCTCGCATGCATAGGGATTATGAGCTCAGAGAAAATAAATATTGACTTGGGTTACCCATTGTATTAGTGATGAGCTTAAATTAGACAATAACCTTGGATAGAACATAGTGCCCAGATGTTTATGAAAGCATTAGCACAGATGTTACATTTTAGATGTCATTACTACTGAAGTCAGAGACTAGGGCTATAGCATGGTAGCCTCCTTTCATATATGTGTACTCATTTAACTTCTGAAGGCATCAAATAGATATATAGATATTCTAAAGATGGAATCCAGCTTCAAGAGTGCTTCACAGATGTTCTATTGTGTATTTGTCTCCAGGCCACTGCCACACTCTGCAGATCTCAAACTCAAGACTGCTACAAGTACTCCTATTTGGGATTATAGGCTGTTCTGAGGAATTCAGACTTGCTTGCTGGACACACTACTCCAAACTCTGACCTAATGCCAATAATCTGAAGACTCCTCCAAACAAAAGAACAAACATAGCACACATGTTTAAAATCAACCAATTGTTCTATCTCCCTGAAGAAGTGGGGTTTTTTTTGTTTTTTTTTTTGTTTTTTTTTTTTTTTTTTTTGCAAGCTGGAGATGTTCTGCTGGCTTTCTAAATGAGAAGTGTACAGGAAAAATTTGTTACATGAATAAATTAAATCAAGGCTAGGGAAAAGATTCCATTATTTTGTAAAGTTCTTGCAGACCATGCATGAGAATCAAAGTTTAAATACAGAACCTAAAGTAAAATAAAATAAAAATGTGTGTGATAGTGCACACCTGTGAAACCAGTACTGAGGAGGTAGATTCCTGTGGCTCACTGGCCAGCTAGTCAAGTGTTTTTGTGCTCCAAGCCAGTTAAAGACTCTATCTTTTTAAAAAAAAAAAAAAAAAAAAAGTGAGTTGGATTGCTCCTGAAGATACAGAAGACCAATACTGCCCTCTGGCCTCCACACAGAAGTAAATATCTGCACATGTAGACACACACACATACAGAAACACATATGTGTGTGTCTGTGTGTATATGTGTGTACATATGTATGTATGTATGTATGCATGTAGTTATGTATGTATTGATGGGAGTACAAAGGTTCTTGCATTCACAACTCTCCAGTAAAACCAGGAGTTGTAAATATGCAGGATTTTCCTCTCAATGGAAAGGACACAGAACCCGTTTTTCTACCTAGAAACTTGGAAATTGGAGTGACTAATGACCTAGTGATTTATTGTTGTGCATTTTTGCTGGGCCAGGTCAAATCAATCTTCTAAAACTAAGACTGAAGATAGCTAATATTTAAAATAACCCTTACATTATCTGAATAACCAAGGCCTCTCCCAGACTCCTACAACATGGATGTGAGGTGGCTAATGGACCAAAAAACTCTATGATATCTGTATTAAAAAGGTCTGGCAAGATCCTCCCCTAGGCCCCATAAGCTAATATGTGTAGTCAGTCCATTTCTAAAGCCTACTTTCTTGGAAGAAATGATATGTACTTTGAGTTAATTTCTGATGTAATTATGCATCCTTGTATATCAAAGATTATGTTGCACTAAAAAAACTTTTACAAACTGTACTGTTTAAATGTACTAGAAACAAACTACCTAGCATCAGACTCCCAAAGTTTGGTCTAGCTTATGTTAGGCTGAACTGAGTTCTCATTTTCACCTTTTTCCAGAACATTTCCCTACCTATCATGACACCAGCAGGAACACCATCAATGGATATTCATATAACAAATAATAAACAATCAAGAATAAATCAATATGTCTGGTTTCTCAACAACATTCCACAAGCACAATTTCTCTGCACAGTGACTGTAAGAGAGTAAGAAACCTCTGTGTTCCTTCACGTTGTCATTTGAAGTAGGAATAGATGGAAGCACAAATTGATACTGTGAAGAAACCAAGTGTGGAAAGCACTTGGTGGAAGAGCCAATAAATCTGTGCTTCATAACTGGCAAGTACAAGGAGTGTCATTGCTTCTGATAGTAGTAGCTAAAAGCTCATCAATATTTCACCATTTTCGCAGTTTATTTTGAGCACTGGATAAGTCAAAATGCTTTCCACTGTAAAAGGCAAATCTGAGAAGCCAAGTTTGTCATCCTGTGATGTAGAAGTACAAAAATGTGACTAGTTTTCCCAATATGGATAATGAGCTTAGGGTAGTATGAAGGTGGGCACCAGACTGTCTACTAGCTGCATGAATTGATGCACATCCAGCACTCCTTGTATTTATTCTATTTGTCTCCTATGTCTTTCTAACACAGCTGCTAAGTTAGTAGACAGCCTGAGATTTTACTCATGTGACCTGCAAAGAGGCAAATAACATGCACAAAAGTTTATCCTACCTCCCAGTTTGAAGGGATCATCGCATCATTGCAGCTGGAACAAGAGTTCAGGTTGTCACATTGCATCAACAGTCTGAGAGAGAACACAAGTGTGAATCAGTTCTGTAATAACTAGCCTTGATTGTCAACTTGACTATATATGGACTAAACTATAGCACAAAAACAGAGAGCACTCCAGTGAGACATTTTCTGCTCACTTATAGTGGATGAATCCCATTTTAGTTGACACCATTGATGTGGAAAAAAATACAATTTTGATTTAGATCTTGAGGTAGAAAGACATGTCTTTAAGTTAAGTTTTCTGTATACTTTCTATTGGAAGCCTATATGCGGACATGAAAGAAGAAAGGTTTGGTTTTTTTCCTGATTGTCTTCACCTTGCTGCCTCAAAGATTCTTCACTGGCATCAAAGCCTACTTCTTCAAGAAGCCGTCATATACAGAAGACCTGCTGAAACACACAGGCTTGTGGGACTGAGCAAATACTAGATTTTTGCACTTTGTATTCACAGATAGACATTGTTGGATTAGATGAACTGCAGTCTCTAAACCATTCCAAAAAATTTCTTTATGATATAGATAGATATAGATGTTATAGATATAGATTAGATATAGATTAGATACAGATACACATACACATAGTGATACATATATATATATATATATGATATAGATATAGATGTAGATGTAAAGAGATAGAGATAGAGATAGAGATAGAGATAGAGATAGAGATAGAGATAGAGATAGAGATAGATAGAGATATCCCATAAGTTCTCGGGTTCTAGAGAACCCTAACTAATACAAGCTACAAATATCTAAATCTCACTCCTAGTGCCATACTTCCTTCTGGCAACAACATCTTACAGGTTTCTAACACTTCCAAAATGGCACCAATAGCTCATAACCAAGTTCTGAAATATGACCTGGAAAAATTAGGGTTCAAATCACTAAAGGGGCCAAGGATGAGCATAGGGAGCAGCTTGAAAATAAAGAAGAGGTGAGTTGCAGACTTATTTACTTAGAACTGTGGTAATAGAATTAATATTAAGTAGGACAAGTAAAATACCATACCTACTAATGAAGAGATAGAAAATGAGAGTGAGATAAAGGTGTTTCCAGAAAATATGTAAAGTTAGATGGGTATGTGTAAAACTGCCATAAAGAAATCTGCTATAACACAATACATGAGTATTTAGCTCATAATTTTGAAGATTTAAAGTCTAAGATCAGGTAGTCCCATCTGTTTTGCCTATTGTGATGGTCACATTACCACATATGCCTTTGTGACAAGAAGATGTGCAAAAGAGACAATTTTTTTTTCTTACTCCTGAGAACATAAGATGAGAGAAATGGAAAAAAAAATTGCTCTGGCACCAAAACAGTGCCTAACAGGGCTATAGTTGTTTAAATGAGAAATGCCCCCTATATACTCATTCCCCAGTTGATGGCACTGATTTATAGGAGTTATCAATGTAGTCACTTTAGTGAGAAGTGCACACTCATTAAGTTTTTGAGCTTTATAGTATCATCCCACTTCCTGCTCTTGTTCCCTGGTTATGATGTGTTTATGAAGTGTAAGCAGCCAACTTCCTATCCTACCATTTGTTACCATTCTTTTCCTTTTTGTCTTCTGTCAACATGAGACAAAATAATCTCCTTCTTTTTTCATGTACCATTGCCTATGGTATTTTGTCATAGCACGAGAAAAGTACCTAATACACAAGGAAATGTTAACCCAGTACTAATAAACTATAAGAGACAGATCTATTTATCTATGTGTTCTCAAACACATGTATATTGTATTGTAATATCCAAGGCTTTCTAAAGACCAGAGGAAAAAAGACAAATAGGTCAGAAGATTAGGAATGACTGTCATAGTTTAGAGATGAAAGCTGTTTTAAAAGAAAAGAGGTGTATATGATTTTTAGAAGAAACCAGGTAAAGAAAGTATAAGCTAATTAAATTGTCAGATTTCTATTGAAGAAAAATTAATTGGGTTGTCAAATGTTGTCAGAATATATGAATATTCACAGTACTAGAAAGCATTCCTTTCCACCAATGCAAATATTCATTGTCTTTCTGTCTTCACATTGGAGCTGGAAGCATGAGTTCAGCATCTCTAGTACAAAAATCCAAAGTCTGAAATAGGGACGACTACCTTATAAAAGATGAATGAAGTTCTTGAGAATCTTGTCAGTTCCCACAAGAGCACAAATTGCCCAAAAGTCTTTTCTACACACCATTTGATTGTCTCTTTTGCATATACTTCTGTCATGATATGACCTTCCATGCTATGATGCAGCCCCATGTCATCTTTCAGAGACCAAACTGATATACAAACTTACATGCACATGTGTGCAATAACACATCCTATTCCACTAGAAAATAATCAATGATAAAGCAGAAGACAATAGTACAGTGCTTGCCATGCAATCATGAAATTCTGAATTCTGAAACTGAACACTGTCAAGACTATGGGAAAGGGCAAGTAGATACTGAGAGTTCCATGCTAGGTAACCTAGCTTTGGTGAGAGATTCTGCCTCAATGACTTAAGGCATTGCATGAAGAGCAATAAAGAAAGACACTCAATATTCTGCTCTCTTCTCTGCAAGTACACACATCCACATACTCACAAGAAACACACATATACAAAAAGAGAGAGAAGAAAGAGAGAGAGAAAGAGAGAGAGGGAGAGAGAGAGGGAGAGAGAGAGAGGGAGAGGGAGAGAGAGAGAGAGAGAGAGAGAGAGAGAGAGAGAGAGAGAGAGAAAGGATGGTAGAAGATAAAGAAAACTTAGTAGTGTTAGAGATAGTAGTTTTCTCAGAATTTAAGGATGATGGTCCTGTAATTTTGATGTTAAATGATGGTGCTTTGAGGAAGCAGATGGTTAGGGTGTCAAAGAAAATCTGTACAGCAATCATAGATCCATTGAGAACACAAACTTTGACATACCCTTTTGCTATTCTCCCCTATCTGATTATTCCAGAGTAGTACACCATAGCTCCTGGCATCAGAAGCCACTTTAGCATATCATTCCAGCTATTACTCAACACTGATTCTTTGAAAAGTCTATGGACTTGTCAGTTATTAACCATCTGCTTCATCCTGCCACTTCTACAGCTATTTACTGCTGGCACTTAACCAAGCTAATGTAACCATTTAGACTGCCAAGTTTTCACACACTTCCAACCCCACTCTCAAGGAAAACATTTTGTCACTCACTACTAAAATGTTTAGCACCACAAACCATTCATGTTTGTAATTCCTCTCTGGAAGAAATGAGTAAGACTATGGTTTTAGATGACAATGGGTTGAAAATCAGACACTGTAAACAGAGGAAAAATTTGTTGAGTACCTATTGAAAAGTGGCTCTCAATCTGTAAGTAGGGACTCCTTTGGGGGTCAGACAACACTTTCACGGGGTATCCTGAGACCATTGGAAAAATATTTACATTATAATTAATAACAGTAGCAAAATCACAGTTAGGAAGTAGCAATAAAAAACTATGGTTGGAGTTCAATATAACATGAATAATTGAAGAAGAAATCTCTGGTTATGTTGAAGACTATACTGTGTCATGTGATGTTTTTATGGAACCTGTTTTATGAGAGAATGTTTTCCTGAAGCAGATATATGAGAATGTGTTTTCCTGGAGCAGACAGATGAGAGGATCTTTTGCTTAGAACAGACACATATTGTTTTTTCCGGATACTGTGTAGTGAGCAATAATGTGATTTTTTTTTTTTTCTGAAGTAGATGCTTGAGGTTTCAAAAGAGTATAAGTGTAACCCAACAAATAGTTGGTGACCTCTGAAATTGGTTCACCCTACTTTCTTCATTGATCTTTTTTTTGTCATGCATTTGTAGAGAGAAAATCTCCAATAAACTTCTGGTAGTGTTTTACCAGCTTCTTGCAGCTTCATCAGACTTGTACTGATTGGCATAGTTTCATGATTTCTTCTGGATTGAGCAACTGTTGCTAGTTAGTGTTTGGCATGACAGTAGACTGGATTACCGACAATTAAGATTAGAATTGCCCCCAAAGAACTACTTCTAAACAGGGCCAAAGCTCTATTCTCCTATTAGCTATTTTATTTCCTTAACTCTGGGAGGTGGTGAGCTAAAATTCAGAACTCTGCTTAAAAAGAGCTTTGAAAAATACAAGCCTACAAGAAACTGTATTAAAGGGCTGCTGCACAAAAAAGGATGGGAACCAATGCTTTAGGGTCTACTTAAGGAAAGAAGGGTGGGAATCAGGACACTGTTGTAGCCCTTTTCTACAAAGGAGGGAGATCCAGTTGAAAGGAAAGGAAAGCCCATGGCCACTGGTCTATGGAATCAACAGAAGACATGGTACATAGGCAGTGATAGGGAAGAAGGACCTTATTAACTGGTTGACTGTTGGGAGCCGCAGTGCCAAGATGGCACAGACATCCTGTCCTCCCACTTGTAAACAACTGACTGCACAGGTGCAAAAGGCAAAAGGCGCGCCAAAGTCACTGCCCATCCCGGGGCATAATATGGGGTGATGAGTGAACAGCCAATCAGAAGTGAACACACCACTCTAGGGTATATATAGCAGTGCCATTCCCGGGCTTGGGGTCTTTTCCGCTTTTGCTGTTACAGGAAGTAAAGCCTCGTCTGTAGTGATACCCGATTACTGCCTCCGTGTCCTTATTCGCGGGCGAAGGGGACACAGAAGAGGTGCTTGCAACAGTTGACAATGCCTATTCTGCCTTAGGAATTTTGAAGAAGCCACCTCAAATGTCTTTGCAAGAATCTTTTCTTCTTCCTGGGACTGGACCCACAGCTCAGGCTAGCATGCAAAGAAGCACTAGGTTCCATTTCTATTACTGGATAAACTATGAACCAACTTGGCTGCTATAGATACCTGAGGCCCCATAATTAAGAGAGGAAGGGCATATGATGAGCATCTCATTTCGTCATTGGCTACATAGTGATTAAGGGCAGTCAGAGATATATAACCCTTTATCTAAAAATAAATAAATAAAAGAATGAAAGAAAACAAAAAAAATAGTCCTCTTTCCCTTTAACACAGGTCATTAGATAATATTTTGGAGAGAATGTAGGTTGAAAAGAAATACCTGGCTAGGCTATTTTTTTCTGAAATATTTAAATACAATACCTCTGAATACACTATATTGAATTAAAGGATCCTAGGGCACAGACAACCTAGAACAATACTTGAGTTATGAGAAAAATACAAAGCTTTCTACATGCTGTGTATTTTGTCTATGTCAATTTTCTTCAGTTATTGGCAAGAAAATTGGCAAAAAAAAATAAGATCAATGGCTCTATCTCAAGTCAAGACAACTTATTGGTCTTATCTTATGGAGTAAATCAAATTACAGGAGCAATGTTTACCCACTTTGGAGAATAAACTGATTAAACATCTTAGGAGAACAATGTGCATATAGATAATATAATTTCAACTAAAGAAACAGGATATGATGTGCTGGCCAATGTTTGATATGCTAATTATGCCAGTCATTTAATATAAATTTGTTATTAATATCAACTAACATTTAATGAGCTTTTATTATGGCTAGCCAATGTGCAAAGTAATGACATTAACTGAAGCTTTGTGTTGAAAACACTTCCTTCATCATGGACTAGATACATAAAACCAATGCTAATCCTTGCTTATCTGGAAGTTAAACTAAGATAGTAGTCACTATTTAATGAAGGAGGTTTAGAATTCAGGCTATAATAAATCTCTGATTAGAATATCATTTTGATTGACTTCCTATGCATACTCTGAGCCTTTATTATGGCTAGCTAATGTTATAGGCAGTGACATTAGTTGCAGCCCTATGTAGGAGGCAATTATGTGCCTTCATAAACAAGAACCAAGGCCAGAGGCAATCCCTTCTGTGTTTATTAAAGATAATATTCAAAATTATTGCTTTCTATAGAGATGCCACTTGCAGTCAAGAGTGTCCAAAGGCACGTGATGGGATGAGCAGGGGAACAGGTGTTAAAGTGCTTGTGGTTCAAAACCCCCAAACGACACATAAAATTCTTGATCATGGCAGCACTTAGGAAGGCAAACATCACAGGACTCTAAGGCTTGCCATCCAACAGCTCTAAGAAAATCAATGTGCTCTTGGTGAAGTAAAAGTCCCTATCTCAAAAGACAAAATGAACAGCCCCTGAAAGTTGACAAAAAGAAATTTTCCTCTGACCAAACCATATGGACACTTGCACGCATGTACACACAGAAAGTTTTTTTGTATTTTGATGTAATGACAGTCAAACATGTGATAGCAAAGGACCTATAATGGAACTAAAGAATATCTATGGAGTGTATTTGGTGAATACAATGACCATAGGAGCACTTTTTGCTAAATAACATAAAATGTTGTAACAACGTATCTCCCATTGACCCATTCACAGTAATACTGGACTCTGGTTTTGTCAAAACCAGTCATACAGCAGAATTGCAGGTGTTATATGGTACTTTCCCAATTTTCTTTAGTACTTTACACATATATTTCAATGAGAAAATCCATTTTTATCGACTTCAAAATCTAGAGGAAAAACTTGCAAGAGCCCAAGGCTATTTGACATACCCATAAGGAATTGTCCACAGACCTGTAAGGGGCTTTGGACAGTAACTTGACAGGAAATGACATGAGCATGTATGGGGTCCTTGATTATTGTATATATGTGTGTTGCTGGGGACAGCATACCATTACAGGGATTGCCAGCAGCAGGCCAGGATGGAGACATCTCAGAAGCCTGCAGCAGCTTCCTGGAAAAAAAAAAAAAAAGATGGTGTCTGGAACCCTGAGAAGCAGGAGATACAGCCCTCCAGAGGACCCACCATCTGAAATAAAAGAACTGCCTGCAGTAGACCAGGATGAAGATATCTCAGTAGCCTACAACAGCTCATTTGTAAAAGGTAGTTGTTCCCATTTCTCCTACCCCTAGCCCTGGTCAAGGGCTGCATAGATTTCATTTGTGAGTGACTGCTTTTCAGTTGATCTTGGTGTACATAATTATGTAATTATTCTATTATATCTGACTTTCCTCTTTTTTTTCTGAACCGGTAAGTTCTCTGAAACTAGATGTTCCTTGATGTAATGATTCTTCACACTTGATCTTTTTGGCTAAAAGGCCGAAAAGCAATGATTCTTAAACAATTAAAAGTTGAGGTATAGGAGCACAGCACAGCATAGTCAAAAAAGTTCTCATCTTAGAAAAAATGAAATAACTGTACCACAATGGTAGTTCCAGATTAAGGTTTTACTTACAAAGAGAGTTTGAAGAAATTATTAGAAAATGAAATAGAGCCAACATTAAGATTTCCAAAAAGGTGTAAAAAAATCTATTGAAGTTATTAAATAAGTTTTGCATAATATTTAAGAGTGATTCCTGGATAAAATATTCAGAATGCATAAAATTATATATTAGTAAAACAAAGTCAAAACACTGGTACTCTTAGGAGACTAATTGTACTCAATGTACAGAAGCAGAAAGCTAGCAGAAGTACTGAGAAAATGATTAACTTGATTCTGGCCACTACCTGGAAGCTTTGCATGTGTCATTTATCATTAGAACTTCAGAAGAAAATGCAAGTAGTTGACGCCAGAGCTCTGAGCTCTGAAATACAATAGGTCAAAAGTTAAAGTTTAAATAATGATAAGTTTTCAATTATTATTATTTTGGCTACAAGCCTCAGAACAGGGGAAGCTTTAAACATTGGGGAACAATTTTAGTTCTTGATTCTTTGAGGAATGTGGTTATTCTTTTGAAGTTGATTTGGCAATGATTATCCAATGTCTTTTTTCCTACCTGCCTTTGGAGTGTCAATAAAAGACTGGGTCAAGAAAATGGTTAGATCTCAAGTGAAGAGCAAGTGGACAGCGATTGAGGTGAGTGTGAGGTGCACATGAGATGTGCATGAGGTAAGTGTAGGGTGAGTAGAGAGAATATGAGAAAGAATGTGAAGAGTGAGTGAAGAGAAAATGTGAGGTATACATAGAGTGTGTATATGAAAGTAGAGTGCATGTGGTGAGTGTGTGTGTGTGTGTGTGTGTGTGTGTGTGTGTGTGTGTGTGTAAAGAGTGTGTGTGAGTAAAAAGGGAATGTACAGAGTTGTGTAAGAGTGTGGGAGTGTGAGAGTTTGAGAAAAGTAAAGTGCACAGGAGAAAAGCAGAGTATGCAAGAGAATCCAGTATGTGTAGCCTCAATCCGCAAGTGAGTGACTGAGAGAAAGAGAACAGAGAGAGAGAGAAAGAGAGAGAGAGAAAGAGAGCCTTAAAAATTGCCTGTGAGTTTGTACCTGAAATTAGTCTGTGTCTGTTTATTATACACCTTCCAGATATTCCTGATTCCAGATGAAAACTCCAGTCTTATGTCCAGGCTGGAACCCAATACTGTGTGAATCTGAATTGTAGATACCTTTGTCAGTATACTAAAGTAAAGAGCCATCCAGGAATGGTGGCTCAGTGTAGTCAGAGTGCTTGAAAGCCTGAGGTCAGAGGACTGTTAGTGATACCATCCTTCATGAAAAATTTAAATACATGAATAAAATAAAGATAATAACAATATTTAAATCACTATGCTACCATGTGGATTGTGTAACAATCTCTGCAGAAATGTAACTATTTGGAATAGACACTTGTACCACTCCCTTTGGCTATCAGACTATCCCAAAAAACTGGTATATTTCCCAGGATTCTCCCATTTTGCAGACAGAAATGGTGAAGCCCAATGCCAGTCAAAAAGGGCTTATTTCCTGGAAATTCATAAAGAAATTTCATAAAGTTCCGACATGTTACAGATCACCTTGAGGCTGACCTGAGACAATGTGGCCTCAGTGGGAGTTCCTACTCATTGGCCAGGATTGTTTGATGTTACATGCCTTTTGTCTTTATTAACCCTAAACATCATGTCCAGACTCTGACAACTGTTTCATTGGGGCCACTGAATCACTTTGTTTCTGTTTCCAATGTGGCCATATTGAATAAATCTCTTTTTTATTTTATGTGAATTAAACTTTTTGCCTTATAGAGCATGGATGGCTGAGTCTGATTTAATTTTTTTAATAACTCTGATAATAGTTATACACACAAATGTCTGTAAAGCTCTTGGACGGAACATGGCCTCTACTGAACAGTCAATGGCCAAAACTGTTTTTTTTTTCCAGTTACATTTAACCTCTTCTTCAGCAAAAATAATTGCTGGGACAAATATTTTTCTAAATAACAGTCATGTGGGAATAATCTGGCAGTGCCAACTTCTTGACTTTCATACTAAAAGATTGAAGGAGTAAGACAATCCTCTTAAAAGCCTCTCATTGATGGGTGGCAGATCAATTTGCTAAGGTCTATTGTTAAGACAGAATGGTAGAAAAAGGATCCTGTAACTTAAGAATAAATACAATATTTTGTCTCTGCCCAGGTAAGGAGACAAGTGGCCTCCATAGAGAAATTTCTACATTGTCTGTCTCTGCTTAGGAACAAAGCTGGCTGAGATTGAACTTTTTGGTTCAATATTAACACTTTTATTACAATAAATATTTTTTTTTTAAAATCAATAGATTAGAAAAATGTCTCCAAGATTAATGGCACTATATGCTCTTCCAGAGAATTTGGGTTCAGTCCACAGAAACCACGTGAGAGCTCACAGTCATCTAAGTCCAGAGAACTGGACTCTCCTCTTGTCTCTACAAGCTCTTAGAAAGAACATGGTATATATATATATATATATATATATATATATATATATATATATATATATATATATACTCATTCATGCACATAAAATAAAAATCAATAAATTTAGTTCCAAAACAAAACTACTTACAGTCTCCAAAGTTCAGCTATTGGCACTTTGATGCAGACTAATCATTAGTCTATCTTCACAGTTCTTGGTTTTCCTTTTAAAAAATTATATATTGTCTCCAACTTCCTTTTTAAATACTTATTTGCATGCATGTCTTTGTGTGTGTGTGTGTGTGTGTGTGTGTGTGTGTGTGTGTGTGTGTAAATATACACTGAAGAGTTGGAAAGCACCCTCAGCGGTCAGTAAACGAAGTCATATCCCCCAGGGTAGATTTACAGGTGGTTGTGAGCCTGCCCATGTAGGTGCTGGAAACTGAACTTTTGGTCCTTCAGATACTAACAAGTGCTGTTTAAATGCTGATTGACTCTCTCCTTCATTCTTTAAGTCACTGCCATTAGAGCTTCATGACTACCACCACCATCAGGCACTTTTAGAAAATGCATCATGTCAAGATTCCCATGGCCTCCAAACTTCTAATTCTGAGCCAGATTCATTGGGCTTCTATGGACTTCCCCACCCATAACTCTTTGTGTGTGTGTGTGTGTGTGTGTGTGTGTGTGTGTGTGTGTGTGTGTGTGTGTTTAAGTGTGTGACTGAGTATTCATGTGTATGTTTGCAGACACACATATGAATGAATATATAGGAAACATCCATAGAGGATGCTGCTCAGGCACTATCCATCTTCTTTCTGAAACAGGGTTATAACTGGCCTGGAACTCACTAGGTATGCTTGACTGGATAACAAATAAGACCAAGGATCACTGGCCTCTTTCACTTCAGCACTGAGATTATAGTTTGGCAAAATTGCTAGACAAATATGACCCATCTTCTATGGATGCTGGAGTGTTTTACTCAGGTCCTCCTTTTTTGAAGGCCAACTTAGCCCGCACTCCAAGACTATGTCCATGCCATGGCTCATAATTCAACTTTTTATTAAAAATATAAACATTATCATCTCGTAATGAACTCACAAATAAAGGCATTACTTATTTAGACTAGAAAAGCCACACAAACTCTTTATCTCAAACTCTATGTACCTCAATGAACTTTTACATAGTTATAGCATAAATTTTGTAGCTAAGGAGCATCACTGAATTTTACACAGTTACTCATACTCTTTTACACACTTGTCCAACACAAAGAAAAAAAAACAATAATAAGACTTAAAGCTACAGAACCATTAGCTTTATATCTCCTTTACAACTCATGTGTCTTTACCTGAATTCTTCCTCTGCTTTCTAAATGTTATATTGCCATAAATACATTTGATTTCTTATAAACATTTATACATTATAGGCTAGATCTAAATATGAGAGGAAAGGTGATTTCTATTTTTTTTTTCCGATCTGAGATTGGGTCTCCTCCATTTAGATCATGTATTATAAGTCTGTTCATTTTGCTGGAAAATTTGTGATTTAATATCTCCTCAGAGGTGAATAGTAGTCTATTTTGACATGTGTACCATATTTTTATTATCCCTTCATCTACCAGTTTTAAGGAGAAACACCTCTTTTCTTTTATGTCTCTATTATGCCATTTCTAATGTGCTGTTTTGGATATTTTTAACAATCTTGAGGCAACATGGTTTTAAAGTCACAGATTTGTGTTTGGTCACATTCAGGGATACCATTTGCTGTAGACTCAATATGCCTGCATGCACAAGTATAACTGAGTGGAATAAAACAAAATCATATATATATGTGTGTGTGTGTGTGTGTGTGTGTGTGTGTGTGTGTGTGTGTGTGTATTTAAACAGATGATAGATAGATAAATATAGATACAGATGTAGATAGATAGTTATCAAGTTTATATAGAAAGAAAATACATAACTTGGTATATAATATACTTGTGTTTCTATATTTTCACTTGGCTAAAGGACAATAAGAAAAAAATAAATCCAATCCTTTTCCTGTTAAGAATAAGAGTGAGTACAAGGTTGAGAAGCAATGTCTAAGCTATAACATCAGGGAGATGACTTGCTGTCACTGAAATGGCCAGCCCCAAAGAAAGCAAAAAGCCCAGTTTTCTCAGTAACTCCCTTAACTCCTTCTCTTAGTTCACAGCAATATAATTCTGATTCTGAATTCTACTCTTGGAAAGCACCAGTGAAGTAAAACTCAAGAGGTGATTTGTATCAGTGATGAATAGCTTCTTGCTGCAGCGGACTCCAGACTAGACCATTGCCACTATCTGTGCCAGATTCTGTCTATGGTGATATACCAGACTCTGATCTGGCCAAAGCTGCCAAAGCTGTGTGTACTCTGAAGAGAATGTAAGTCAGGTCAGGGAGGGCTCCTGGTTTTCTTTGTATGCCACCGTTGCTCCAGAGTTGTGGCACCGGTGATCGAAGATACAGGCTGTCTGGGGGCAGAAGGTAGCAGAGCACTGCAGGCAAAATAGTCACAACTAGCTGTTGGGGTGCATGCAGCAGGCAGATATAAGGGTCACCAAGTGGGAAATAACTGTAGTAGACTCAAATAGCTTCTCAAGATGAAAACTTTGGGAGAAAATTCTTTTCCCCAAAGTGTTATCTCTTTATAAGACAAAAGTTGTTCTCTGGCAGTCTTTGATAAAAAAAAAAAAAAAAAAAAAAAAAAAAAAAAAAAAAAAAAAAAAAAAAAAAAAAAAAAAAAAAAAAAAAAAAAAAAAAAAAAAAAACTCATAAAATTTATTACTTGTGAACAGGGTTTTATGTACATTTTAGTGTGGGTTGGAGTACAAGAGCAATTGTTTTATATTGGCTTGGTCTGAGATCTTAGAGATGCCTCATCTACATATTCTGATGTTGACCCTACATGACTGATGATCAAAGTCTTCTCCATGAGGTGTCATAGACATTGGTTCCAGGACAGGAACCTGATCAGGAGTAGATAAAATGCCCACCATTCTCTAGTCTTCTCAGATATGAGAACACTGTCCCACAGACCACATGCCAGGACCCCTCCCACCTGATCCACAGCCCACAGATGTCCTTCATGCACATTATTAAGAGTATATTAGCCAGGAAAGAAGGGTCTCCACAAGCTCTTCAAGAACTTAAAAGCAACCCCAACCTAGCCATCTCCAAGACTAACTATCAGGGTCACCAACTGTTGGTTCATCCCCCAAACACACCAAAAAAACCCCTAAAACACAAAAGCAGATGTTCAGTCATGATTTACTGATTCTGCTCCAGATATGAGTAAAGGGAACACCATCTGTTTCATGTAGAAAAAAAAAGAGAAAGATTTATATGGCATCTAAAAGTCATTACTGAGATATTGTAGAGGTTTTAGGGTTCTCACACTTATATCTCTAAGTAATTAATACAGGCTCCTAGTTGGAGATATCAAAGAAGAAAGAAAAGAAAAGCCTATCATAGTGGCTAAAAAGATAGGTCAGTTGGTGAAATGCTTGTCATCTAAGGATAAAAGCTTAAGTTCAGTCCTTAAAACTCATAAAGTAAGATTTCAGTTACACCCCTGGAATCCAAAACCTGAGAAGATGAAACCTGCTGATTCCTTGGATCTTGCTGACTGAACGCTATAGCCTACCTATTAAGATTCTGAGCAGTAATAGAGCCTGTCTAAAAGAATCCAAAGTGGACAGTACCTGAGAAGTTACACCATAAGTTAAGATCTGACGTCCACCTGCAGATACACATGCATATGCAGCTACAGATACAAGTCTACATGCACATACATGCATACACAAACACAAAGGGCAAAAAGAGAATTGTTGTCTTAGTTACTTGTCTCTTGCTTAGATAAAACACCATGGTCAAGGCAATTTATAAAAGGAAGAGTTTACTTATGGCTCAGAGTTCCAGAGGAATACAAGTCTATTTCTGTAAGTGTCTGTTAGAGCAGCAGATGAGACCAATACCTGGGGTCATCCCCAGCTATTCTTTTCTGGTTCTCTCATGAAAGTTGCTGAGGGGGAAGAGTTTCAATGGGGTAAGACTTGTTCTTGTGAGGTATTTTCAGTTACTGTTTAATAACAAACAGCTTACCTGTCCTAAGTCTAAGTCACTTTGCAGTGACTTGTTTGACTGAGTTCCTCTGAGGCCAGAAACTGTAATCTCTGGTATTTAACCTTTGCTCTATATGTGCAGAAACTGAGTGGCTTTAAATACCAACCTGTTAATTAAAGTTGCAGAAAAAAAGGGACACTTTAAAAATTGATTTTAATCTTTATTTCTCAGTTCTAGGATTTCCCTGGTTTCTAAACTCCTCTCTGAGTTCTCCCCCTCCCCCAAAAAGTCTCTAAAAAGTTTTCTTTAAAGAAGAATTTTTAAAAGTTTTTCTCTAGCTATCTAAAAAAATCTCTCTGCTCTCTCCTCTTAAACTTGCTCACTCCTCCTGCTCTGAAGTAACAATTCCCTCCAGTTTAATCCTTCATAGTCTTTAGTACCTATTCTAGGAAAATGGTTTATTGAAATATCTCTTTTTTACTAAAATTCTCTAGAACTGCAAACATAAATTTAAATCATTAATTGAATAAAAATTTTACCACAGAAAATATTTATATTCATATGCACTAAGGGAAATTTTCTGCCCAAGTCATTATCTGTTATTAGGTCTGTTATTAGGTTCATGGAGATGGAGACTTAAAAAAATAACTAAGTTATCATTGAAGTTTTGTATAAATAAACCCAGTCAACATTTTATTTTCTATACTTTTCCTTACAATATATCATTACTTCCTTTTTATGACCTGTGGTTAATTGTTCTACAACATATTGAAATGTATTCTAAGTTGTAGATGCCTTCTTTCTATCTCAGAAACAATTAGCTTGTGACACTTGAAGACTGGTGACACTTGAAGAGGTCTCATTACATTTTGACACCAGAAAGGAATTAATAGCAGTCTTATTATAAAATATCTTGATAATTATTAATGTAATTTTGGAAATACTTATAAGATCATTATTAAAAATTAAGAAGTCAACTATATGTCTATATAGCATCACCACAAGAGAGTATGTCTTTGTTTTTTTGTAGAAATCTCCTAAAAAAAGATGAGCTGATACCTATATATATATATATATATATATATATATATATATGAAAGTATATTAATAGCAGAAATATTTTTTTAAATGTAATGTCTTGGGCCCTGCCTAAAGAAGTGAATGTAACAACATTACATACAGCTCATGGTGCAAAAAATATCTCAGAAAGATCACCTGCTAGTTTTTACCTTCTCTTAGATTTCTCCTGGCAGGTCAACATTACAAACTGCACATAGGAAGCAGAGAGAGTGCGATGGAAACAGTATGTGGGTTTTGCAATCACAAAGCCAACTCACAGTTATATACTTGTTAATACCACACCCTCAAGCCTTCACAATCCCACCACCACTAAGGTTCTCAAATTCTTGAGATTATGGAGATCATCTTGCTCAAACCACCACACATATGTGGACCAATTAATTAATAGATGTTTGTTGATTGTGTGTCAAATACATTTTAAAGCTTTGGCTATTTGTGAGTGTTTTTTTTTTTCTTTTTTCTTTTTTCTCTCTTATGCATTAAGTTCAGAGACCTAAACTGTGGTCCATACACTTGCATTGCCAATGCTTTTAGCAGCTGAGGCAAATCTCTATACCTCACTACTTTCATTTGCATACATGGTTTCTGACATATAGTAATACCAGGCTAAAATAGACAGAAAAACATTTGCATGGGAAAAGATAGAACATTCAGATGACAGGGTACCACATACCAGCTGCTGCTTCTTAGCAGGGCACAGGCATGTCCTCTCATTGTCTTTTAAAATTCCCACTACTTCTTGTCTGTGGGAAATTAAAAGATCATTATTATTGGCAAGACACCTGCTTCACATAAACAGCCAGTTCACAGCAGCCAGTAATGAGAGGAGACATGTAATTGACTCATAAAAATGGTAAGGTGTAAAAACAGTTAAGGTCCATTCAATTTACATGTGCCATTAGTGGAAACTCATTAAAGATATGAGCAAAGCAAAATGTAAATACAAAAACCCATTCTCTGTAATTACAATTGTATATCTACTGACTGCTTCCATGGTATAGCTGAAAATCTCCCTGGCCCCAGTCCATTTGGTCCTTGTTCTGTGTATGTTTTTATGTGGATTTTCAGAGGGTCTTGTGCTCGTACACCTGAAGACAGGTTGATAATATGGCCTATAGACAGATCACTGTGGTTTACACTTCCTAAATGTCAGTGGGTGCCAGCCAATATATTATGAACACACGTGCCTGGTACTGGAGCATTGAGCCAAATTTCTGAGGCCTTTTGGATGTAGAGTTTCTGTTGGCTGATATAGGCCTAGGAACCCTGTAGATTATTTTCCAGTAATGTGAGAAGGGATCACAGAAAATACATCAGGGCTTGATGACTGTCACAGTAGACAAAAGTAAGGACTTTAAAGATCAATGAAATACACTACATCAAAGTAATATGGCAGACACTGACAGCCTACTCTGACATGGGCATGCTTGCATACACGTACACTCACATACTCACCTTCAGACACAAAATTAAAAACTGAGAAAAGAAAAGAAAGTTTGTATTAATGTATTTTAGGGAACCTTTAGGAAAGACTTTTTTTATTTCAGATTTTTTAAGGGAAAGGTCTGGACATGGAGAGAAAAACTGAAAGTTTTGTTTTGGAGCATGATTATAGAAGTTGCCAAGCTTATTGGTTGACTAGTGTTCACTCACAGCAGGCTGTGGCCTCATTTCGTTCCCAATGTAATTGGACAGCTTGTCCTGCCATGTGCTGAAAGGGAGCATTGTTTGAAAAATAAATTCTATTGACACTTTATACCTGGTCTATAAGAGCTGATGTTCTATGACACTATTCCCAGGGGAAAATGAACTAACTTCTATTCACTCTAGACCAGTAACTGTCAAAAGAAGAAATTAACAGTAACATAAAAGACTGACTTGGTAACCCAATGATTTTATAGGAGAACTTATAGGAGCAATGGACAGCTCAAAGACTGCTATCTCCGAGAAAACATACCTCAGTATGGCTGGTGATTCAAGAAGCTATAACACTGGAACTCTCTGTATGATTTACAGCAGTGTGACAAAGCAGAAAGCCACATTGCCTCAGCAGTTTTAGTGCTTATATTACCTTTAGAGTAAGAAACTTAATGTACCTGTTAAGATACTTCCTGGGGGACTCTGGAACTTTCTGAGACTTCAGTGGTGATTATTTCCATGAGTACTAACCAGCCTTGCTTTAGATTTTTGTGAGTTGTAATTAGATTCTCATTAATTGAAACAATTGTGATGGAATATTTCAATTAGGAAGAAACTGCTGCATAGCAGCTAGTAAAAATACAAGTCTAAGACCCCAAATCAAATAATTCAGAACCCCAAGACTTCAGAAAGAAATGATTCTTTGAGATCATTGGCATCACAGAATTATTTAAAAAGGTACTCCCTTATGCTCTCTCCCTGTGCTTTCTGCATCCTTAAAATTAAATGTAAGTCAAACTCCTTTGCTCAGTTATTGTCCACAAACCAAAAAAGTTATTTACTGAAGAGATCAGCTGAAAAAGTCTTCCCTGATGTATTTCCAAGGATGCAATGAGTAAGTCACATTCATCATTGTTTTTCCTTTCCCAGCCCCCTCCCCTTACACAGACTGTATATTAACAAGTAGACAGAAGAACTGAGAAAAGGAAGAAAAGCTGTGGTTTAATAGCCACCAGTCATTTTCTTCCTCCCTAGAATTGTTAGGGTCCATAATTTGATGAAGAATGATACCCTGGACCCAAATTGTATGTAAATACAAAGAGTGTTTTATTCTGCATATATCTAGCATACTGGAGTCTCCCATTGTAGAGTGAAAAATTATAAAGGCCATTTTATGAAATATGTGTAGATTTTTCGCCTTACAGAACTCGGAGCTGAAAATAAGATTTCAGGCCTTCACATTCCAGGTGAAGGACACTTGCTGGATTACATTCCTCAAGCCTTACCCAAGGCAGGAAGACATTCCTGATTACAGATAAAGATGCTACCACCTAGGTGGGGCTATAGCCCTATAGCCAGAAAAAGTAAAGATAGTAATCTGAAATGGCAGGATAGGGCAAAATGGCATGGTAAAAACCACATTTTTGAGAAGAATGCAGGGCGATTTCCACATGACACTAATCATTTAAAGTGAGTACCTCTGAATTGTTCCACTGTTTTCATGTTTTGTATCTTTGACAACCCCTCACCCCCCTTCCCACTCCCCTGGTTTGTGGTTTTTCCCTTTAAAACCCTCTAAGGACTGGCCGAGGAGGTCGGACCTTGACTCCAGCGCGAGTACCTGGTCAGACCGCTGGCTGCCAGCTCTTTCCCTAATAAACCTCTGCTGATTGCACCCAGGTATGGTTTCTTGTGATCTTTAGGTGGTTGCAATTTCCTGAGATTTGAGGAAGGGTCTCTCAAGTATGGATCTCTTCATTTGGGGGCTCATCCTAAATATGCGACCACCTTAATCCAAGAACCACACTGGGAGGTAAAGGGACACCGCGGTTTTTCTGTCTGGTTGTTGTGTGACCTTTTGTCTAAATCGTCTGATTTCTCATGTGCTAGGGTTGCCTAAATCGTGTGCTGTTTTGTCTAGATTTGGTTTGGTTTCTAAGTTGTTTGTGCCCGTCTGTCTGAATTATTTTTCTGAAAAGTGCACTTCGGTTTGGACTGGCAGCTGTTTCTGTCTCGTGAGGGGCAGTAAACCATTTTTGTCTCGAGAGGAGACAAAATGAGTGATTTGCAGACATGCTGGAGAGTCACTAGCTGCTGCACTCCCAGAGACATTTGGAGGTTCATCTAGGTGCTGGGGAGGATGTGGAATCCCTCTAGGCTGGCACAGGTTTGCATCTAGGTGCCGGAGAGGACGTGGAACCCCTCTTGGCTGGTACTGGAGATTGAGACGTGTTTTTTGTTAGTCTTTTTGTGTGTTAACAATGAAACTAGAGAGAAAAGGTCAGAAATGGCCATGTGGTTGTTGTGTTCTCATGGCAGTGTGTCTATTTTTGGGTTGTTCATTGCTGGCGTGTTAGAAATCTGTTAGACTTGGTCCAGCATAGACTGGCCAAGTTGTCTGAATCTGTTAAATCTGAATCTGTGAAGACTGACCGCATTGTCTGGTTATTGGAGTCTTACTTGGAAGGCGAGAGGCCTTCTAGAAGGTCAGGAGATCTGACCGTTGGATTTCAGGGGGAAGTCGAGAGGCTTCCAGAAGGTCAGGGGATCTGACCGTCAGGTTTCGAGAGATTGAGCACTCCTACTTGGGGAGAAGACGTGGAATCCTTCTCCATCTGGGGTCATGACCAAATGTGGTTAAGTGTTATTTGTGCCACCCGTGGCAGGGGTGAGCTATCTGTGTTTTATGTACCTCCTGTGAGAGGGGTGAGCTATTTGTGTTGTTTTTTTATATGTGTGTATCTTTTCTTGGCAAATCATCTGTGTGTTAGCTGTTAATCTACTGTGTTAAACATCTTGAGTTAAAAATAGTTAACATGATTGCCGGCAGAGAGAGGAATGAAGCCACCGGTACAAGAATACAGCTGCAGAAACGTGGGCAAGTCCTTTAATTAGGGGCAGCTACCTCAGTTCGTGCTCGCAGTTCGTGTTCCGACAGCCTGCCTACTGCATGTAGGGTATGCTCCAGGTAACAGCACATGGAGGGTGCCCCTGCCCAGCCCGCACTTAGTGGGCAACAACTCGTGGTTCCCCAGCACAGCAACAGCATGCAACAGCTACCTAGTTTGGTGTTCCTGGCTGTACTGGGTACCTTGATGTCACTAGTGTAACAAATCAGCGGCATTCCACCTGCCACCTATGAAGATAGATAAGAACCCAGGTGAAAAAACAAAACAAAACAAAACAAAACAAAACAAAAACCTGGCAGTGGAGCCAGGGCAGCTAGACTAACAGCCCCAGCAAGATTATTCACCTGAGAGTTATAATTATATTTTTTTAAAAAGTAGTGAGTGAATAGCGCTGAGATTTTTAAAAAGGGAAAGATACATAAGTAGCAATGAGACAAGTGACATGATTCCAGCTTAGGAACGCTGAACCAACGAACCTGCCTGCAGACCTACAGATAGGTCAGACAGGTCAGACTGGTTGCCTGCCTGATATATATATATATGCTTCTGTTTTGATAGATTTTCTAGCCATTGCTGTTTGAGACAATTTCATTATTTATATGAGATTTTCATTAAGATTTGGTTCAAAGATGAGAGTTCAGACAAGATAAAATTGAAGAAGTGGTGAAGACTTGTGCTCTTATGTTAGACATAAAAATGTTTACTTTATTGTTCTTGTTATATATCACTTCTAAAATAATATTCTAATCAGAAATAACTCTTTAAAAGGTTTTTATAGAACTATGACCAAAGTTTCTATTTTGTCAAAAGTTAAATTCAAATAAGTGTCATCTTAATAGTCCTTGCTGTGAAATACTGTGGATAAGGCTATTCATTCTGATTTGGTTTCCTTCTTGGAGCTTCAGAGGTGAGCTCACACTACATCTGTGGACAAGGTAGTTGTAGTCTCCAATGTGATGTAAACAACAGTCATGCAGCCTCACAGATACATTAGTCTGTACAGAGTTCTAAGAGACTATTTACAGCTTTACATGTGATCAAAAGCAATAAATAAGATAAGAGCCTTTCTTTCACAAGACCCTTGCAGGTTCTGGTCTTCAGAAGTGAAGAACAAGAGGGGACACCAGAAAAAGAATGTTCCCTCAGACATGGAGACATTGGGGACCCCATCAATTGATCAGGCCGTTGTCAGCAGCGAGTTAATTTGGACCAGATGTGACTGAGACCTTCATGTGACAGAAGGTAAGGGACACCCAAAGGCCCACGCCAGATCCCGCTGATAGATCTTGAGAGAGAGGATTACATGAGACCCCACTATTTTCACCAAGACACATGAGGTTAAGCAGGAATCAGATAAGTTATGCTCAGCCTTTCTAGACTATCTCATAGAGACATTCTGTCAGTGTAGACAAGGCTTCAGAGGCTACAGAGATTAAAAGATAAGTCATTAAAAGATTTAGGAAGTATACTATATCAGGGAGAAAAGAAAAGAAAGATAAGATAGATGGGATCATAGACAGGATTAAAATTATTGATGGTAATAGCAAGTGAGAGAAGGTTCAGCCTAAAAGAAAGGAATAGAGGAAAGGAGTGGAGAAGATAGAAAGTCTAGAGAGAGGTGAAAAAAAAGGTGACAGGAAAAGAATTTACAGAAAGGAGAAAAGAGGGACTTGAATCAAAGAGAAATAAGAAACTCCTTGAAAAAGACCAGTGTACACATTACAAGTAAAGGAGCAAACTTCAGGGTCCAAGAGGGCCCTAACAAATAGAAGCCAGGGCCAAAAAATCCCAGGCCTTGGAAAACACCGCAAGTGGCAAAGATAATAGCTCTGTGTGAAGATGGAGACGGGGTGGCTTGGAGCCACCAACTGTTGATAGACACAGGGTCTCCCTCCAGGCCAATGGGCCAAAATGTATTCATGGACTACCTGAAAATGGTGGACTAAGAGATGGGCTGGGTATCCCATTCATTTATGGTCATCCTAGACTGCTCCTATCCCCTGTTGGTTGAGACTTACTCCCTAAGATGGACATCCAGATACAACACTTCCTACCTGGGCTGCAACTAGCTGACAAGAATTCAATGGGTAAAAGACTGACTCCAGCCAGGAGCCGAGGTAACCTGCTTTACAGACAGGAGCAGTTTTCTCCCTGCTGGTCAGAGACAAGCCAGCGCTACTGTGGTGGACACATGTCATCTGGACTGACCTCTGAGATCATCGGTGCAGAGAACAACTTTGGAACCTGGGGTCTACAAGCAGGTATGCTTTTGCCACAGTCCATGCCCACAAGGCTATATGCCAAGAGAGGAAACCCTGATGATACCAGAAGCTGTAAATATTTGTTGCCCAGGAAACCAAAAAGGGAGGTGACTCCAGCCTGAGACAATAACCGGACAAATCAAGTGGCTTGATACAGGAGCCCTTCCCAGTTTTGGGCCTAAAAGAGACAATGGTACACACAAGAAGGGAGAACTATACTCCTCAGAAAGCAAAAGACTTACCAAGCTAAATGCACAGACTCTTAAGATATGAGTGCAACCAAGCAGCCAAGAGATTTAAAGCATATAAGAGACCTTAGGTTTTGAGCCAGAGAAATAATAAGACTTAGAGTAAATAAGAAATACCTAGGAGAAAGCAGCCTAGAATAGGGACTTTCCAGAGGTTTCAAGTGTCCTAGGTAATTAGATCAGATAGCAGTTTTAAGGTAAGTCAGGAATTGTCAGAGATATTAGAAGAGCCACTGTTTATACAGTCTCCAAAGCTCAGGACAGGTAGAGAGAATATACAGAACCCTCGGGAGCTGGCGCTGGCTAGAGTGTCCCTTGTCCTTGTTCCATACCCAGAATGTCCCTTTTGTGTGAGAAATGATTTTTCAGGCTACTAAGAGACTTCCTGGTGCTGCTGACCATCCAACCTCCTTGAAATCGACAAACACGTGTGCCTGAACATCCAGACGCCAGAGCAACCTCCTGCGATTTAGCTCAAGATCATCTGCTATTCTACAAGACTAAAGAACTGCAGGCCTTGACTCCTGAGACATCCCACCTTAGAGGCACGGGAGTAATGCTACCTTAGAGGGTAGGGCTTAGGGTATATACACCCAAGGTTAAATGACAGCTTGTGATTACAAGATTGAAGTTGAAATGTGAATCTAGAGTTATATAGATTTGTTCCTTTTGCAATTTCTCTTTATTATATATGTGATTTTATGTGTATGTAGACAGCTATGTGCCACAAAATATGTAAAAGTCAGAGGACAACTTTGAAAGTGTGTTTCAAAGAAAAGGAAATGTTTTAAAACCCCTAGTCAATAGAATAGAGCCCAAGAAGCCCTGCTAACAGATACTTAGTTCCTAAGATTGATAAATGATAAGCTTGCAGTCAAAGATTATTATATACTTGTCCAGCTAGTTCCCGCAGGTACTCTTGAACTGAGTTTGAGATACACCCTAGACACTTCTGCAGAGAGCCTATTTTCCTATTTTCTAGCTGTTACATTGTGACTAGGAATGGCCATAGGTATAGAGACAGGTATGGCTACATTGATACAGACACCTCATTATTTTCATCAGCTGAGAGCTGCCACTGATGTAGATTTGAGAGCCCTAGAACAGTCAGTAACAAAGTTAAGTTGTTACTAGACTTGCTGTTTCTTAAAGGAGAAAGTCTGTGTGCTTCTCTAAGCAAAAATGTTCCTATTATGTAGACCATTCAGGAGTGACTAGAGAATAAATTCAGAGAAAAGTTAGACCAGAGACAAGATAGAGAGGCGCAACAAAGTTGATTCGAGAGTTGGTTCAATTCTCCCATGCTGGACCTCTTGTGATTTTAAATGCTGTTCAGCTTTTTGTGTTGCGCCACCAATATAGAGCTTTAGGTTAAAAAATGATAATTATGATGACACTGAGGTTTAAACTTTTCTAAAGATCCTAATCGGAAGAAGTGGGGTGAGAATAGACTTATTAATAATTGAGTTTTTATGATTAAAAACAACCAAATTGGAAGAAGTGGGGATGTAGAGTGAAAAATTATAAAGGCCATTTTATGAAATATGTGTAGATTTTTCGCCTTACAGAACTCGGAGCTGAAAATAAGATTTTAGGCCTTCACATTCCAGGTGAAAGATACTTGCTGGATTACATTCCTCAAGCCTTGCCCAAGGCAGGAAGACATTCCTGATTACAGATAAAGATGCTACCACCTAGGTGGGGCTATAGCCCTATAGCTGGAAAAAGGAAAGATAGTAATCTGAAATGGCAGGATAGGGCACAATGGCATGGTAAAAGCCACATTTTTGAAAAGAATGCAGGGTGATTTCCACTCACTTTAATCATTTAAAGTGAGTACCTCTGAATTGTTCCACTGTTTTCATGTTTTGTATCTTTGACAACCCCTCACCCCCCTTCCCACTCCCCTGGTTTGTGGTTTTTCCCTTTAAAACCCTCCAAGGACTGGCTGAGGAGGTTGGACCTTGACTCAAGCTCAAGTACTTGGTCAGACCACTGGCTGCCAGCTCTTTCCCCAATAAACCTCTGCTGATTGCATCCAGGTATGGTTTCTTGTGATCTTTGGGTGGTCGAGATTTCCTGAGGCTTGAGGAAGGGTCTCCCGAGTATGGAGCTCTTCACCATTACCAAGAAAGAGAGACTTCAAGTTAGTCCACAGGCTCAATTTAAAGCATTAGAAAAATTTTGGGGTTGGTGATGTTGGAATGTTGGATTCTAAGATCCAAACCAGGGGACATGCTCCCCCAGAATCATGCACGAACAGAGGTAAATGACAGCTTGTGATTCCCGCTAAGGCTGTGCCTGGGTCTTGGTTTAGATTCAAAAGTCTCTTATTTCTGACATTTGGGTAATCTATACCCCTGTGCCTCTAGGGTGGGAATATCTCAGGAGTCAAGGCCTGCAGCTCTTTGGCCTTGTAGAACAGCAGGTGATCTTGAGCTTGAGGAGTTTGCTCAGGTGTCTGGCTGTTCTCCAGTTGGCATCAGGCACAGGTGCTGGTCTGAGTTATGTGAAGTGTCTACTTCAATGGAGGTCAGATGGTCAACAGTACCAGGAACAGCCTCTTAGTAGCCTGAAATGTCATGGGGGGTGGGGGGCAGAATAGTCAAGAGCTGGAGTCAAGGAAGTAGGGGTCTCACACAAGAGGGGCATTCTGGGCTGAGAACAGGGACAGGACAAGGGACACCACTCAGCCAGCACCAGTTTCCAAGGGCAATTTAGTTAAGGTACTGTTCCTTCTCTCTACCTGTCCTGAGATCTGGGGACAGTATGAACAATGGAGATTTCAATTAGTCCCCAATATCTCTGACAATCTCTGTCTTAACTTACAAAAAACAAGCAAGACTGTTATCTGATCTACTTACCTCAGACACTTGAATCCTCAGGAAGATTTTTAAAATATTTTCTTGGTTTCACAGCAGCTGTTTCCTGCCTGGTGGGAAAAAGCCGAAACCCATCTAGAGATAATATCTACAAATATTGGAGGGTATCTATATTTTATTGGCCTAACTTTTACAAAATTTGCCTCTCAATATATTCTAAGCTGTTCTCCCCTAAGTATTTTTTCTATTTACTCTAAGCCTCATAAGCCTTTGCTTGCTATTATATCTTAAACTGTTCTGTTATCTCTCTGGCCCAAAACCTGAAGTCCATTATATGCTTTAGATTCCTTGACTGCTTGGATGTACTTAAATCTCAAGTGTGTATTTAGCCTAGTAAGTCTTTTGTTTGTTTTCTGGGGAGTATATTTCTCCCTTCTTGTGTCCACCATTGCTCCTTTTTCTTTAGGTAATAGTGGGCAGGATGGCTAACAATCTGAGTCCTTTCTTTTTCTGTGTGTTTTAAGTGAGGCCATGTCTTAATCTAGTCTCAGTTTCTAATGCATGTCTCTTGTAGGCCAGTAACCAGGACAGGATCCTGTATAGCCATTTTTAAGCCACTTGATCTGTCTGGTTATTGCCTCAGGCCACTATGTCTCTTCCCTCTGGTGTCCTGGGCAATGAATATACACATTTGCTGGCTTCATCAGGGCATTTAAGAGATCAAAGATTTCTTCTGATGTTATCAGTCCTCTCTTTTGGTATATAGCTTTGTGGACATGGGGTGTGGCAAATGCATACCTGATGTCCATGTAGATGTTGATTTTCTTGGTGGCCCCAAGTTCTAAGGCTGCTTTCTGTGCCCAATGAGCTCAGGGATGGGGAGTAGAATTCCAGCCCAGATGACATTTGTGCCATCCACCACTGCAGCAGCTGTTTGTCTGTGACCAGCATGGAGAAAACTGCACCCGTCTTGTAAAGTAGGTTGTCTTGGCTCCAGGCATGGGTCAGTAGGAGAAGTCTTTCCTCTACCTGTGTGTTCTCCTTTTGGGCCAGTTAGTTGCAGCCTGTCCAGTAGGAATGTATCTGGGCCCACATCCTGGGGAGAAAGTCTCGACTCAATAGACTAACAGATAGGGACAGACTGGGATGACCATAAATGAATAGGATACCCAGCCCATCCTTTGGTCCATCAGTTTTTAGGTAGTCCATGAATATATTTTGGTATCAGTGGCTCTCTGGAACCAAGAACTTTTCTTGGTAATGGGGCTTGGAGGAGGACCAAGTGTTGAGTCCCTGTGTTTACCAAGAGTTGGGTGGGTCCAAGCCTCATCTACTCCAATTCCTATCTTCACACAGAGCTAATACCTTTGCCATTTGGGGGTGTTTTTCTCAAGGCCTGGGATTTCCTGACCCTGGCTTTTATTTGTTAGGGTACTCTTGGGCTCAGCAGCTGGCTCCTTTACTTGCAATGTGCACATGTAGAGTGAAAAATTATAAAGACCATTTTATAAGGTATATGTAGACTTTTTCTTTGCCCTTAGACCTGGGCAGAAAAATGCAGGTCCCAGAACGTGGAACTGAAAATAAGATTTCAGGCCTTCACTATCCCAGGACACTTGCTGGATGGATTACATTCCTCAAGCCTCAGGCAGTAGGCCCACCTATGGGTGGGAGAGGCCCAAGGCAGGAAGACACATTCCTGACCACAGATAAAGATGCAAGCCACCTAGGTGGGGCTATAGCCAGAAGAAGTAAAGATAGTTAATCTGAAATAGTTGGTAAATGACAGGGTGGGACACAATGACATGGTAAAACCACATTTTTGAGAAAAATGATTGTGCTGAGTAATTTCCATGGCTATTAACCTTTCAGGGTGGGTTTCTCTGGAATGTTTCGCTATTCTTATGTTATGTATTCTTGGCAACCCCTCACCCCCCTGGTGTGGTTTTTCCCTTTAAAACCCTCCTCAGACTGGCAGGCAGGATCAAACTCTACTCCTGCGCAAATATGTAGTCAGACCGCTGGCTGCCAGCTCTCTTCCCTAATAAACATCTGCTGATTGCATCCTGGTATGGTTTCTTGTGATCTTTTGGTGGTCATGTTTTCCTGAGACTTGAGGAAAGGTCTCATGAGTATGGGGGTCTTCACACACTGGTGTTTTTCAAGGAGTTTTCTATTTTTCTTTGATTGGAGTCTCTCTTTTTTGCTTCCTCTTAACTACTATAGCCAAGCTTTTCTGTAAATTTCTTTCCTGTCAACTTTCTTTTTCCTCATCTCTCTTTTATCTTCTTTCTTTCTCTTTGTCTTTCTCTGTTTTTTTTTTTTTTTTCTTTCTCCCTGATATGGTATACTTCTTCAGCAACTTACACTAAACCTTTTAATTACTTATCTTACAGTCCCTCTAGCCTCTGAAGGTTTTTTCTGGTATCTAATAGCCTTGCCTATACTGACAGAATATCTCTGTAAGCTATTCTAGAAAGGCTGTGGGCAACTCATCTGATCCATGCTTAACCTCACATGCCTTAGTGAGAATTAGTGGGGTCTCATGTAGCTCTCTCAAGACCTACCAATGGAATCTGGCATAGGCTTTCAGGTGCCTCTTACCTTCTGCCACATGAAGGTCTCAGTCAGATCTGGTCAGAAGTAATCCGCTATTGACCACAGCCTTGTCAATTGATGGTGTCCCCATGTCTGAGTGAACATTCTTTTTGATATCTTTTCTTGCTCTTTAGTCCTGAAGAGCACTTGTGAAAGCCAGAACCTACAAGCATCTTGGGAAACAAAGGCTTTGGGGGGGGGGGTGTTCCTGCACTAGATTCATCTTGGTAAATATATTGGGCATTTGGTCTGGGTGCCCAAGGGATCTTGACCTATCTGTTGCTTTGATCACCTGTACAAAGGTCTTTATGGGTGGCTACCCTAAGCAGAGAGTAACTAACTTACTCTGTTTTTCTATAAATTTGTATCTGTACCAAAATGGAGGCCTATTCTTTTGGCTCTCTGACTCAGGACAGCCTGTAACATTTTACAACAGGTAACGTGCCTGACCTGCACCTGCCTTCCAAGCTGGAGTCAGGGCGACTTGTCTTAGTGCTACTCACTCATGATATATATATATATATCATGATATATATATATATATATATATATATATATATATATATATATACATGATGAATAATCTTGCTGAGGCTGTTTTGTCTAGCTGCCATTGCTCAGGAAAAATGTCTTTCTCCTTTGCCAGGTTCTTAACCACCTGGGCCCTGACTATCGTTTTGTAGATGTCCTCAGATTCCTCAGCACCAGCCTTGGAGAGTGGGGAGCAGAAGCTGCAGTTACTATTCTCCTTCCCACAGACAGTTCACTCCTGTCACGGGTGGTGATTAACCCAGGTGATACAGACAGTTACCTAGATAAACTGCTAGTGGAAGAATCCAATAACCAGATGACCTGGCCAGCCTACACTGGACCTAATTTAACAGAGTCAAACAACTTGGCCAGCCTATGCTGGACCATATCTAACAGATTGAGACAATTTGTCCAGCCTTTGCTGCACCAAATTTAATAGATTTCTAACACCACCAGCAATGATCAACCCAAACTGAATTAGACATGGACACATTGCCAAGAGAGTGCAACAAAAGCTGCCCCAGGTGGCAGTTACCAAAGACCACCTTCAATCAGAGAAGGGTCCTTTCTGATCCAATCTCCCATACAAACAAACTCCAGTGTGTCCCCCAGAGAACTGTGGCTTGCAGTGTGCCGACATGTTTATCCCACTGCTTCCACTACCCACAAATTCCCTTCCAGAACCCATGACCCTATCCCAGGGTCACAAACTCCTGTTCGTGGCTTGCCCAGTTCTTGCCACTGCCACAAGCACAGAAACCTAGCTACACAGATGGTCACCCCTGCCACAGGCATACAGACATGTCACAGACAATTGCCCCTGCCACTGGCACAGACACTCCACAGACACAAAAACAAAGCACAGACAGACAGAACACAGACCTGCTCAAGTGAGTGTGGACTTCTGATATCTGGAGCCATGGGTTTCTGAAAGAGAGCATCTTGGTGGAACTTGGAATGTTGTATTTTAAGATACAAAGCAGGGGACATGCTCCCCCAGAATCACACATGGACAGAGAACTTGCTGCAACAACATGAGGTTTAATGATACTTGTGTACCAGGACTCTCTCAAAAGCCGGCAAGAGAGCCTCAGAAAAAGGTCAGGAGTAGTTCTTATACAGAACACATGAAGACAATCACAAAGGCTGATTCAGGTTCCAGATTCACACATTACTTTCTTCCGTTTGCCAAGGTTTATTACATTGAGAGTCTTGCTTCCTGATCACTTCCTATCCTGGAATATGTCTCCCCATGCTCAAGGCCTTCATCACCTGGAAGGCCTTCTTCCCTGTGGTCTGAGGAATGTTAATCAGCCTCTCCCTTCCTCTTCTGAATGTTAATCCAGCAAGTGTCCTCTGACTAAGGAATGTGCCCCTCCCAGGATGTGTCTTGGGACAGTGGGTGTAGAGTGAAAAATTACAAAGATCATTTTATAAAATATATACAGGATTTTTCTTTACCCCTAGACCTGAGCAAAAGAATGCAGGTTTACTAGTTTCATAAAGCAGAACTGAATGTAAGATTTCAGGCCTTCACTCCCCCAGGATACATTCCAGGATGAGTACATTATCCTTGAGTCAGAGGATACTTGGTGGATTAACATTCCTCAAGCCTCAGGGAAGAGAACCAACTTGTGGGTGAGGAAGACCCAAAGCAGGAAGACACATTCCGGAACACAAAGAAAAATGCAAGTCATCTAAGTGAGACTGAGAAATAGTTGGGCAAGTGACAGTGCAACAACTGAGAAACAGTTGAGCAAGTGACATGACAAGGCCACATTTTTGAGAAGAATGGATATACAGAGTGTTTTCCATATGACACTGATTCACTTAGGTTGCGTTCCTCTGGAATTCTCCACTATTTTTATGTTATGTATCCTTGACAACCCCTGACGCACCCTCCCCACTCCCCTGGTTTGTGGTTTTTCCTTTTAGAAAGCCTCTCAGCTTGCTGGCCTTTTGTCAATTCAGCTCCTGCATGAGCGAATGAATTGATCTTGGCCAGCAAACTCTCCCTAATAAACCTCTGCTGATTGCATGCAGGTACCGTATCTTGCAATTTTTGGGTGGCTGTGATTTCTCGAGACTTGAGTAAGGGTCTCCCAAGTTTGGGGGTCTTCAGTGGAATTCTTTTAATCTTAAATTTAAACTTAAATCCAAAAGTCCTACAGTGACCTCTATCTTAATTTGTTGTATCCATCTCTCAGAAATTCCAGAACCATTATCAAGGTTTGGGGCTGGAAATTGTTGCTGGGGAAGTCTGGAAATGTCTGTTGACCCATTCTTCTTGCCAAAAGCCAGGTGAAAGACAGTTTTTTCTAGCTGCCTGACCATCTTGTGCTTGCCTGGACTTGCCCAGTTTTTGGAAACAGAGATTTAGGCCTAGTCTCTTTAACTGCCAATTTGAAGCCTGTCATGGAATCAGCCTATCTCATCCCTATCAGTTGGAGGAACCCCTATTTCTGCTCACTCTATGAGCTGCAGATGAGATTTCAGAAGGGGAGATTTTTTATTAATATCAGTTACCTCCTATTCTAGTTTTACTGTGCTAAATACCATTATTCATTCAGTAACCTTTAGAATCCTCATGCTTCATATTTATTGGACCTAATTATATTCTTTCTGTTACATCTGTGAAACACACTACTTTTCTTATTTAAAGCCTTGTGAGGCAAGATCTCAAATGTCATATTATTTCAGTCAAAGAACCTTACAGCTCCTATCCTCAGGAAAAGATATTCTAGGTGATGAGCTTTTACCTACAATCTTAACTTAGAATTCTACTCACAAGTTCCCAGGGCTAACAGTTGGTTAGATTTTGAAAATAGTTTGGCACATAAAATTAACATGGAGGCAGACAGATCTGGACAGCCTGGTCTAAATAGTAAATTTCAGGACAGACAGGACTATGTGAGAAGGCCCTGTCTCAGAATTGAATTAAGTAGCTTAATGGTCCCCTTGATTAACACAACTCTTTCTTTTCTTTGATCTCTTGTGAGGCTTTTGGGGAACCATTTGTGGCATAAGGATATGGAGACATCTATAAAGCTTAAGGTTGTTAGATTTTTTGCTGGGGCAGTCTCTTGACTACATTTGACTTAACCATAATTCTCTGCCATTGTGTCCTTTGGTGTAGCTTCCATTGCTTCTTTCTTGTCCATGCTTCTGTCGCTTTGCTGCTGAAGTTGCCAACTCTTTATTTATCAAAAGATACATTCCTTTCTTATACAAAAAAAAAAAAAAAAAAAAAAAAAAAAAAAAAAAAAAAAAAAAAAAAAAGCTCTATTGGCATAGAGGATGATATTCCACAGTTAACATATTTTAAGTTCACCAGCAGCAATCTGGGGCAGCACAACACTCACTCCATGTCTTAGTTTTGACTCTTGCCCAGATTGAGGGCAAAGTGACTTTCTGTGACCTACCCCTATGTTGGCTTCCATTTACATATGATAATCTCAGGAAATCCTCTTTTGAGGCCCTTGTGGAAGTGACATTTACATATAGAAAGCAGGTAGTGGGCAATAGAAATGGCAATACTAAATATCCTCACAGCAATTAACAACTGAAAATACAGGTAACCATTCAATACAAAATGTATGGGTATAGGTCATCTCAACATTAATTCATAGGCTCTTTCTGAAAAATTTTCCCCTTGGGGTTCCCTTATTAAAACTTTATTGTCTGTTCTATAGCACATCTTTCCTTGTCTTGCTAATTGTCCTCCTCTGGATTTGTTTATGATATCCTTCTATCCTGTAATATTTGTAAACTTCTTAGGTCTAAAAGATTGGTGATATTTAGATTCTGTTCCACTAATCAATTTATTTTATAAATAGTATTTTCACTCCCTAGGGACCCCAAGTGTCTAGTTTCTTTTATGTCAAATATGTGTTCTACATTCATTTTATATCACTAAGTATACAATGGGGAAGTGAAGAGATGACTCAGTACCTAAAAGGGTTAATGATTCTTTTCTCAATGGCCTAAGCTTGGTTTCCCATACCCTGATCAAGGCAGCTCACAACTGTCTGTGGCTCTAGCTCTAGAGTATATCATGCCTTTTTCTGTTGTCTTCCAACACCCGCTTTCACATATGCATCTTTCCCTACCCATTACAAACTTAAAATTAAAAATAAAATAAGTTGTTAAAAAGGTACAAAATAGCTATCTGCTAAATTATCACATCTATTTTTATTATGTAGATATAATATATGCACCAACATCCATAAAGATGGCTTCAGATTACTTTATAGTCATAACCCACCATGAGGTTGCTGGAAATTTAACTGAGGACCTCTGGAAGAGCAGCCAGTGTTCTTATCTGCTGTGCCATCTGACTAGTTTTACAATATATTTTTGAAAATAAAACTTTCTTACATATTTTTGTGTTCCTGAAGTTGTATCTTGAATAGGAAGAGTAAATGCTTAGTTTTTAAGTTTTAATATATAGTTTATATACTAGTTTTAAATATAGTGGTTGATTTCTCCTGAAAATGAAGGGCTTTTTTCACTATAAACATATTTAACATAGTGCATTGCTTTTTGCTACCTTGCTTTTAAACATCACATTAGGATTTTTCTACAGAATGAAAACCCTGGAAGGCCAATCTATGGTCAACTGATGACCCAAATTTATGTACAAACTCATAGTGAACTTTTTATCAGGTGATTATGCACTCTGAAAATGCTGAGTACAGATCCTCTCTCACATTTTCTTTCCAAGACTTCAATTTAGAGCAGCTTAACACCTGCCGAGATAGGTCAAAAGGCTTGCTTACCATCAAGCATCCTGCTGTTTTTACTATGAGATGCTAAACCAGCGATGTCAGCTTTTAGCCTCACAGCAACTCTGACAGGCAGATCAGCTGCAGAAACAAAGTACCTTACACTTAGGATGGATAGTACATGGCTTATGGCCTAATAAGTAATGAAAAAGACCCTTCAATTATTTGGTGAATCTTGGCCACTTAACACAACCAGGCATCAGGTCTCTATTCCCACATCACTAAGGAGCAGAATGCATATACAGGCAGAGCAATTCTGACCATGCCTGTACTCCAAGGGGCTTCAAGGGTGTGAGCTCAATGCCTGACTCTGGTGGAGAACACTGAAAAAAGGGATGATAAATATTTTTTTGTGGTTCATTTGAGAAGACTTTTAAGGGGGGAGAACATTTTTGTTGATTAATATTTTTATGTTTTAATTGCATTTTTCTTCAGTTACCAGAAGAAACAATGGGTATCTTCATGATATTATTACACTTACTTGTAACTATACCCTATTCTCACTAGTTTTTCTCCCCTCTACCCCTCTCCTAATTTCCTCTGCCCTTCTACTGTGTTTCTTTTCTTCTCAATAAACACAACTTTTCTTTTCTAGATGTATATATTCCATCACTCCATTTTTCAATGTTGTTATGGTTTTATGCTCCCTCTAGTGATCTCCTTTTTAGTTTCATGACCTATATACATGTACACTTATATTCATACTCTCTCTCTCTCTCTCTCTCTCTCTCTCTCTCTCTCTCTCTCTCTCTCTCTCTCTCACACACACACACACACACACACATGTGTGTGTACTTGTGTAGTCATGTTCATGTGTAGGGGTAGAGTCATATACCCATATATTCACACATATAGATATACACATATATAACATTTTAAGTATATTTTCCATGTATGAGAGAAAAGGTGGCATTTACTTTTCAACTTCACTTAAGATGATACTTACAGCTACATCTATTTCTTCTGAAAAATGTCATTATTGAAGTTTTCTTTATGGTTCATTAAATTCCATTGTAGTACCAAATCTGTTTTAATCTATTCATTTGTTGATGGCTGGATAGTTAAGCTAGTTCCATTGCCTGGCTATTGTCAATAGAGTGGCAATGAACATTGCCTTAGCTTCTATTCTTCTGTTATGTTAAAATACCATGACCAAGGCAACTGAGAAGAAAGGATTCAATGGGGGTTTATCATTTTAGGAGGTGAGTGCAAAACTATCTTGGCAGAAAGCATGCCAGTGAGCAGACAAGTGCTTCTTTGGAGCAGTAGTTGAGAGCTTAAATCTAATTAACAACCACAATGCAGAGAATGAGAGCTAACTAAAATTGACATATGGTATTGAAACCTCAAAAACACATCCAGTGGAATGCTTCTTCCAATAAGGCCAAATCTTTTAATCTGTCCAAAATAGTTTTACCAACTTGTGACCTAATATTAAAATATATGAGCCCTGGGAGGCATTCTCATTAACACAACTAGAAACATGGATCAGTAAATATCTACTGGTTATTCTAACTTAAAATCTTTCAGTTATATACATAAGAGTATGTATGCATAACTAGGTCCCAAGGAACTTGTAATTTTAGTTTGTTGAAAAAATCTCTGCACTGATTTTAACTTCTAAGTTTATATTTCACCAACATAAGATAAAAATTTGATTTGTTTAAGAGCTCTCTCTCTCTCTCTCTCTCTCTCTCTCTCTCTCTTTCTGTGTGTGTATGTGTGTTTCTCTCTCTCCTAGTTTAATTTCTGAGAAAAAAAGAACATAAGGGAGAAAGGACTTATTTATATTTACACTTGAAGATTTAGTCCATCATTTTGTCAAAGTTCTTGAAAGAGCTTCATGTAGACTCATCATATTCATAGTATTACAAACATACACACACATACACAGAGAGATGCCGGGAGCCAAGCCCAGGAAATTACCTGGTGTTTTAGAAAGTTTAGTCAGTACAAGGTTAAGAAAGGACATTCACAGGTCTCAGGTCTCAGGTCCCAGGAACCTAAAGAACGTCTGGCATTTCCTTGGAGCAGATTATGACAGTGGGATGGTCTAGGGTGATAAGATTATGACAGTGGGATGGTCTAGGGTGATAAGATTATGACAGTGGGAAGGTCTTAGACAGTAAGGATTCCATAGTAAGATAGCCCTAAGCAATGACCGTTGCCCAAACTTCCCGGTTTGCTGTGTCTTTATAACCTGCCCCCAAAATTAAAGTTTCAGAGCTTGATCAGAACCTCAGACTTGCTCTCATTCTTTGTGTCCCTTGTCCTTTCATTTGTTTGCCCCCTTCCCTAAGGTCTCATCGAATCCCTGCAGGCCGGGGCAGAGAGAGAGAAAAAGAAAGAGAGAGAGAGCTTGATTATTGATAGTGCTCAATTTAATTTCTCATTCTTTATAGGACAAGACCACTGATCTAGGGTTATGATTCTCATACCACACTGAATTTTGTCACATCAATTAATTAAATTACAGCAATCCACACAGAAATGCCCCAAGCCAACCTACACTAACCTGTCTCCGACTGGAGTTTCTGAAAATCTTTTCAAGGTTTCCAAGTGGGTGGTTGTAGGGATATCTTCTCAGAGTTGTTAATCTCATTAGTGAAAGAGTTTAAAAATTTAAACTCTGATTTATGTCTCCTGGAGAATTGTAAGCAAAAACATTCTTTGAGGCTAAGCATGAAATTTCATTGTTTTGAATTAGAACGATGATGAATTTGCAAACCTTAAAATGCCTTGGAAACAAAGTACCTTATGATCTACCAGGAAGAGTATTTTCCATGTGAAATTAAAGCCCAGGAAATCTACAAGGTGTATAGTTAGGGGCTCAGCACAAGCTTGATAAATAATCAGACCTGGGGATTGAACAGATGGCTCAGCAATTAAGAATACTTTCTATTCATTTAGAGGCAGCCACATGGCAGCCAGGCAAGACAGATCAGAAAAACATGTTAGGGGACAGCATCAGAAAAGAAATAGAATAAAAAGCAACATTACATTTTTCAGAGGTATTGGGAAAGACAGAATCTAGGATTCCTGGGACTATTACCTTATGTCTAGTGGCCAAGGATGAGAGGAATTAACTTCAAATCCTAGGATACTGCAGGAGGGAACCTTTTTGTGTGACCTGTTTCCTGCCCACTGATGGTAGGGAATCCCCAGGGATGTCGGATGGGTGAGGGATTTTTATTTCTTAGCTCCCCAGTACAAAGATAAGAGTTCTCATCCAAAGCATGATGCTAACAGCTCTTCCACAAAGTCCCCCCCCCCAGTGGTACATTTCATTTGAAACACTTTCTCCTGTAAATTCAAATTAAGTTATTTGTCCTAAAATTTTAAAATTAATTTTGAATTGTATAATTATGTAGGATATTATATAAGAATTTACAGAATATATGTATACAAAGGATTCAATTCAAAGTGATATATTCTAGTCTCCTTTAAGTATTTTTATTATCACAGTAACTGTACATATTTCTTGGCTGGAGTGTGTTGTTTCAATAATGTATATGGTGTGTATATGTACATATATGATAGGTAGGTGTATATTCCTGCATGTGCACATACATTTAGAGGCCAAAGGACAATATTAAATGTTTTCCTTTTATATTTTAAGATAAGTTCACTGTGATCCTGGAGTTCTAGAACTCTGGAAATGCAAGCTTCAGGGAGGCTTATCTCTTTTTTTCTAGCTTTGGGATTACAGGGATATACGGTTATGTGAAGCTTTATATAGGATCTGGGGCTTGAGCTCTATCTCTTCTGCTATTCAGCAAAAACTTATCTATCTAACCCCACAATAATAATAATAATAATAATAATAATAATAATAATAATAATAATAAACAAACCTCAGCAATTCTGTCCTGGAAAAAAGAGTGAATGGATCCTCGTGGTTTCTTCTGTGTCCATGAGCAGGTCATACTGAGCCCTTTTCTCAGGATATTTGTGGTCTTACTAGGTATTGTCCAGGAGCAGCTGCTTCTGAGCTTTTCTTCAAAATACCACATCTTAGTGCCTTAAACAAGGAGGTAATCACATGGAAATGTGATATAATCATTTTTCCCGGCATCAAGCTTTCCAAAACTTTATGTGATTTGAGTGATAGCTTTGTAAAACACCTTCTCATATAATGGGCCTGTGTCTCTGGACCTTTCACAGTGTCTTCTGATAGCACATTGAGCTTTTAAACCATTGTACCGCCTCCACTAGCCCGAAATAAGTCACACAGGGGAAAAAAAAACAAAACAAACAAACAAACAAAAAGACTATGGGTATAGGACTTTCAATATAAAAAACATTTTTTTTTTCTGGTATGGGAATAATGATTTTGTTTTTGATGGAACCAAGAGATGAATGGAAGCTGAAGAATTGAGCATGATTCCTCATCTTACACTCAATATCAGAATGAGTAAGAGACACAGGGTCCTCAGATCAACTGTGAAGACAGAAGAACCCTACATTTCAGTGTTGCTGTGGCCCTTTTGAAATGTAACTGCTTCTGGGAGATATGACATGAAAAGAGAACTTGCTATCATCCTTCACAGGTCAATGATTAAGAAGGGTCAGTATTGGGGATTTGAATTTCTATGAGTGACTTTGGAGTGGCCATTGAGTCTTTTTTTCTCAGCTGAGATATGAGGACAATCACACTGTTTTGCATGTAGGCTTGCTGGGTATGATAGATGTGGTAATATGTGAGTCAGTTAACATAGTGACTATTGCGCAATAAGCAATAGATAAATGGTGGTAGGAATGCTGCTGGTGGAATGCTTGTGAAAAAGCCACAAAACAAAACAAAACAAGACAAATGGATCCAGGCCCCAACATTACATAAATTAGGTGTAGTAGCATATGCCTTTAATCCTTCCATTTAGGATGGAGGCAGAAATATCAAAAGTTCAAGGCTATTTTTGATTATCTGAGATGAGTCTAGCCTGGTCTGCATGAGACCCTACCTCAAAAAATGATAGTAAACGTTCATTAATAGAAATATTCAATGCCTATTAATAAATTAATCTATTGTCTCTATCTGTAGAGAATGCTAGAAATTTAAATTTGGTTATCTTCTATGCAAACTTAATTTCAGCTTCTTCTAATTGCTGCCTGCATTTTCTGTAATATGAGTCACACTGACATTGATGTAAACATTCCTTACATCAAGGAAAGTTACAATGATAATTTCACTGACACCACTCCCCTCCATTTCCTGGGATATTTGCATCCCATACACAGTAAACAGGTTTTGCTTGGTCCTAAGAATAAGTGAGGCCCTTTTCTGAGTTTTGAATGGAAACTGACATATAATGTTAATTACAAACCTAAGTCTAGGGCACTCTGCCAATAACATAGTGAATAAAGTTGAAATTCTCTCTCTTTCCATTGTCTTTAAATTTAATATAATCAAAAGAAGAGGAGGAAGAGGAAAAAAAGAAGGAGAAAAAAGAGGAGATGGAGGAAGAAAGAGAAGAAGAAGAGAAAGAGAAAGGGGGAGAAGAAGAAGAAGAAGAAGAAGAAGGAGGAGGAGGAGGAGGAGGAGGAGGAGGAGGAGGAAAGGGAGAGGGAGAAAAAGGAGAAGGAGAAATGGTTAAGAATTTAATGGAAGCTTTTCCCAAGAGAAGAAGCATGAAGAAAAAAAAAGAGAGAGAGAGCTTATTCACTTTTTTTACGGACTCTCTGGAGACACAGGTCTGACCCAAAAAGACTGAGTCAGGGAATACAACAGCATTGGAACATGGATGACTTTTAGAACCACCATCTCCTCAGAAAGTGAAGCTTTGCGGCTTCTACCTCAAGATGTTTGCAAGGGAAAACCAACTTTACTCTGAAAAAAAAAACAACAACAACAACACCATACCACCAAAAAAACAACACTCACCGCTGGACTGCCATATGATTTGAATGAAAAAAAAAAGTACACCCTTTTTACATCCCCTTGGACATGTTCAGCTTTGAAGACTTGAGGGCAAATACTCCTAACAAAGAGTGGGTTGAATTGCAGCTGCTGCACAAACTATCTAAAAGATCAGGAATGTTACTCCTCTGAAACTCTTCGTATGCCATCAAAAAAAAAAAAAAAAAAAAATCGGTGTTTGAGTTCTCTTCAGGCCATCTACTTTCCTATTCTTTTAAAATTTAAATATGGTGAAAATAATAATAAAAAGAAAATTTTCCAGGTGTGATTGGCAAGGGTCAAATGGCTTCTCTTATCACTAAGGCCTGGAAATGAAAACATTTACTTTGCAAGTGTTTGAAACCCCCAGAACCCAGGTATAGTTGGATTTGATAGTATATATTTGTAATTCTAGTTCTCATACTATAAGATGGGAGGAAAGGCAGGAAAATCCAAGTAGCCCATAAGACAATGAAGCTGCTATACACAATAGCAAACAGTAAAGAGATTGTCTCAAAAAACGTAAAAAGTAAAAAATGACATCTAAAGTTGTCCACTGACTTCTACACACCAGTATCTCATGTATATGTTCACACTCACATATATGAATGCTTGCATAAACACACAAACATACAAACACACATAGACACACATGCACACACACACACACACCTGTGTGGATGTATGTCATAAACACAAAAATAAAATTATTAAGTCAAAATTTGATATTGAAGAAGAGAGGTAGTAATAAATAGATTGGAGAGATGTTCAGAGTCGATGCTTCCATCCATCAACAATGTCAAGATGTAACTGAGGTGCCGGCCAAAGACTACGTTTCCCAGCCTTCCTTGCATTTGGGAAAAGTTTACATTTACTGAGCATATTGTGGATGAAGGATGTATGTACTCCTCCCACCCTCCTAGTAATGTGGCAAATTACTAGGTGCATGCTCCTCCACACTCTGACCCTACCTGCCAGGACAGTGGTACCAAATTGCATAACAGAATGGTAAAGCCATATGATGAAAGCTTCTTGGGAACTTTGGAAGAGAAAGCCTTCAAATGGGATAGACCAGGAGGGTAAATCAGGATGTGGCTGCACAGCAGTTGTATCCCTCTTCAAAGGAAATATGCTGATCTGCAATAATGTTGTCCCAGATATAGCTGTAAAGAATAAGTACTTGTGTCAAGAATTCTTAGACTGGTGTTTAGGGAGATGTTTCAGTAAAGTGCTTCCTTTACTAAGACATGGATAATTGTTTTTGAACCATAGAGCCTATATCAAAAGTCAGATATTGTCATGCACATTTGTAATCTCAACACTGGTGAGGCTGAGGAAGATTCCTGAGGTTTAATGGGCTACAAGAGTACTTTGGTAAGCTCCAATTAAGATGGGCCAATGACAGATTTTATCTCAAAAGTAGTAAACAGCATTCCTGAGAATGACACTTAAAGTTGCCCTGTAATGCCCATATAAATGTACACACATGGACATGCACTAGCACACAAAATGATGTACCATGTACAAAAATATGACAAAATATCTTCACGCAATACACATCCCAGTTAAGTAAGTCATGCCAAGTAATAAAACAGAATAGAGAACAGAAATTCCTTTTTTCAAAATGGAACTTGTTTTACAAGAAATCTTCTGTTTCATATTTGGTTGAGAGTGAAATATTTTCCTAATTTTTATATGATTTTTACTGAAGATGAAAACCATATGAAAGACAGCAAGATGGCTTAGTGAGTGAAAGAGCCTGCCACCATATCAGATGAACTCAGTTTGACCCCCTGCTGTGACCCACATGTTAGGAGAGAAACAGCTACTGCAAGTTGTCTTGTAACTTCAATTCACAAACTATAGCACAAGAATACAAACCCAAAACTAAAAACAACCATGGCAAATAAGACACTGTATATCCTAAAATTTTTCATGAACATATAACCCCACTAAAAAGTTATCCTAAGTCCACATTCACAACAATACATTCATTTCACAGTCTAACTCCAAAACATGGTTTTGAATCAGGTAGTGTGATGGTGACTATATGCTTTCTACTTGACAGGATCTAGAAGCACATTTGAGATAAATCACTGGGCATGTCTGTGAGGGATTTCCAGATTAGGTCAATTAAAGTGAGAAGACTTATCCTAAAGGTGGGTGACACTATTTCATGGGTGGGATGGTGTTGGGCTTAATAAAAATCAGAAACTGAGCTGAGCATGGAATCATCATTCTCTGTTTCCTGACCATGAACACAGTGACAGAAACTTTTTCATACTCCTGTAGCCATGTCTTCTATGCCATGATGGACATTATCCTGTGAAACTCTTGGAACCAGAATGAAACCTTCCTTCTTTAAGTTGTTCTTGCTAGGTATTTTGTTATAGGAAAAAAAAATGACAAGTGACCAAGGCCAATTAGAATGTAATGTGAGAAGATCATTAAGATAAAAATCTAATGCGTTGGTCTCCTGTCCCATGGTGGGTAGTATGGCCCACTTACTCAGGACTTTGTGAATATATCTGTTAAATAACTAAATGAAGTATTGGTGAAAAGTATCCATCACGTTGATGAATCTGTTTTCCAAGTAACTTTTATACAAGTTGGATTCACACACTGTCATTTTCTGTAAATCCTTGGGAACAATTTTCTTGGTGTACACTAACTCATCATAGTCTCCTGCATCATAGTTTGGTTTAAGAGATAGCCCTCACTAAATGGAAGGTTTGGCAGCAGGAGCATGAGACTGCTGCACATATTGTGTCTACAGCCAGGAACCAAAGAAAGATAAATTTACTACTCAGCTTACTTTCTTCTTTTTCTGCACTGTAGCCCATAACACAGTGCCATTCACATTTGTTTTAAGTCTTCCTATCTTAGGCTAACTTAATCTACAAAATTCCTCATAGACAATCCCACAGATTTGTCTCCATGGCAATTAAATATTGTTTTGGGCTAACTATCTGTATCAAGCATGAAACATATGCTGAGTGGACTTCAACCAGCCTGGGGCAGCTGAGAAATAGATGAGTTAGGTTTTGCCTCCTTATCAGGGATATGTAGTATAGCCTCTTGTACCCAACTATACACAATGTGACTCAGATTCCATTTTGCTTATAATAGCAAGTAAGACATTTTTATCTGATGTTCTGTTTTACTATTGTGAAATACTAACCATCAATAAGTCACTAAACCCAATGGAAATACTGCAAATGTTCTCAATTTTTACCAAGTGAATCTTGAGTAAAGAGTGGGTCATTTAAGGACCATTTGTGAAGCATAGCACTTCCATAGGGACTTCTTATTTTCTCCCATTACCAAACCTCCAATGCTGGGATTTCAATTGCAAATAAACAAGGAAAAAAATTCTATATAGTCCATTGCTTTACCCACTTGGAGAAGAGTGGGAGCTAAATACAAAACTTTTCTGTGTCAAGAAATAAGAGACCTGAGCAAAACTGGGCTCAGAATTTTCAAGAACACAAATAATGAGATGGTCCCCAAAATGATCTTTTCTCTAGACTTGAGATTATCTTGGTACTGGGTTGTCACATGGAATCTAACTGATGGGTAGAAATAGATGGCTAAGGAATTTCAGTCATTCAGATGGGTCTGTTTTCATTTGAAACTGATGGGAGGCCTCAGAGAAGTCTAATGAGAAGAGGAGTTCAGCACTTCTGAAGGTTGGCTCCAAAGAGTATACTGTCTCATCTTGGTTGACCACACCCTGCTAGCCAAACTTTCTGGATATATATCCAGTAAGTAAAAGATTAAGACTCAAGATTTCCTGAAAATTTAAGAAGACTCATATTTTAAGAATCTCATATTTCTGTCTAGAGTCTCTATACATCTCAGTTCACAAACACTTTTGGCCAGAGGTATTTGCTCACAGAAACAAAAGCAGCTATGACAGCTGCCATGAATCCCTCTTATGTCTTGTCCCCTCCTATCTGTGGTTTCTCATGAGGAAGGAAACTAGTGTACTAACAGAAGCCATGGTCTCACCATTGTAAGGGATGTTAGAGACATAGGTTTATGGACTTGCACAATAAACCAAGAATACAGTATGTGAGTAATGAGCCCAGAAAATACATTTGAGTCTATTTATCAGCAATCCTTTCCTCACAAATTTACGAAGCCTCATCAATGCAGGGTGATACTTTCATGCAAAAAAAAAAAAAAATACCCTTTTGAGAAACTTAAATTCTATTCATTAGAAGACTCAGTATTTTCTAACTTATTATGCAGGGATTCTTGATTTCTAAAATGCATAATTGTCAAAATAAAGTTTTAAGTCTGTGATTCCTCTGACTATCATATTAAGGTTAAGTGTGAAACATCCTATGTCAATGTTCTCACAAAGCCTTCCCAGCCTTTTGTTACTGAGACTTACTGAGACTGGCATTGTACATGTATTGTCTAAATTTCTCTCTCCTCTCTCTCTCCTCTCTCTCTCTCTCTCTCTGTTTCTCTCTCTCTCTCTCTCTCTCTCTCTCTCTCTCTCTCTCTGTGTGTGTGTGTGTGTGTGTGTATGTGTGTGTGTGTGTGTGTGTGTGTGCGCTCTGTGTGTGTGTGTGTGTGTGTGTATTATGCATGGGCATCTATTTTTCTGTGTGATTTTGTGTACATTCCTGTAGAGATCACAGATCAATCTTAGATGCCACTCCATAGGTTCTATCATGCTTTTTCCTGAAAGAGTATCTCATAGATCTAAATGCAAAAATAGGTTGAACAGGCTAACCAGGGAGCCCCAAAAAACCCTTCTGTATCAACTTCCCCAGAATTAGTTTAAACATGTTTTCTAAGCAATCCCAGAGACAAAATAGAGAGAGAAAGAGGGAAGGAGAGAGAGAGAGAAAAGAGGCAGTAGGAGAGGAAGGAGAGAGAAGGGAAGAAGGAAATGGAGAGGAGGGAGAGGGATGCATTTCAGATTACCTTACAGATAACCAGGCTCAGAGGCTCAGGATTATACCAAGTCTGATCAATCTGACCCTTAAATAGATGGTTTGTCTAAGAACAATAATTGCTTGCCTTACACTGGGTGCACTTGGTGTGACATAGCCCAGAACAAGGCAAGAAAAGGTCAAAGATAAGATTTTTCTCTTCGTGATGCAGAATTATTAAGGGCTGATTACTCTGTCTTGGCAGATATAATCAGTCAACTATTCTGCAAGTGTGACCTTTTCTGGACAGTAATTTGTCTGTAGATGGAAAGAGGAAATTCTTGCCTAGTGGCTGTCTCACCACAACTGGAGTAACGCCAAAGATGCTCAAGTTCTCCTTAGAATCTAAGACAGGAAGCTGTTAGGAGCAGACAGGTCTCTAATCAAAATGAACATTAATATAGAAATGTTTGTAACATCAATTCTGTGGACTTCTGACATTTTGAAAGCCACCTATCCATGTAAGGTAATCTGGACTGTTGTCTCTTAACTCCTCTCAGCTATATCTAAATAAAATATAGAAAACACCCTAACAATAGACTCAAAGCCATGAATTTGCTATAGTCCCTTAACTCACAGGCTAACCATCTCAAATCAGTTAAAAAAGTTAAAGAAGGACTGGGTCTAAGCCTTGTATTCCTAAATGTGTTATACAGGCACAATGCCTATAAGAGTATCAATATTCATCTCACTTTTATGTCAATTAGAAGCTCGTACCAATGAAAACCTTAAATTTGAAATCAAAGTAAATTTTGTACCATTTAAGAAATTATAACTTCATCTTGATAATAATTATACAGATTTATACCAATAGGTTATGGCTAAAGAGAAAGAGAGAGAAGGGGGGGCATGGAGGCAGATGTTCATGTGTCTCCACCAGTCAAAGATAGTTGATATATCTAGGTTGGGTATTGGGTTACACTTCTGATTGAACATTACCAAACTTATAAAGCCTTTGATTAACATTTTTAAAAAATTGTATAAAAGCAAAAATGATAGGGGTTTTCTAGGGAGGGGAAACGGGGAAAGGGGATGGCATCTGAAATGTAAATAAAATATCCAATAAAAAAAAAAAAAAGATTTTTCTCTTCAAATACATAGGGACCGAAAGGTGTATGAACCAGTTCCAGTTCTGTAGAGTATTTTAAACATGGTGGTATTCAGAAAGGGAACTATGATTTAAAGGCAAGAGGCTGTTAATCTGTGTCTTATATGTTCTTCTTTGCTAAAGAAAGTGATTCATCTTGTCAGCATCCCCTGATGTGCAGGGCTTCACTTGGATTTCCTTTCAAGGACTCAGTAATGCATCCTGATTTCCTAGAATGTAGAAGCTAATGGTTGTCTGATTCAATATTCCTTGCAATATAAAATGCTGGCTTAAAAAAAAAAACAAAAAACAAAACAAAACAAAAAACAATTATACAAGATTCAGTGAAGGTGTTTTATCTATACTTCCTCATAAAAAATAATCAGTACATCCTATATGTTACATACTAATGTGGGCCTGTGGGTCAGAGTGGCAGGCTGGACTCTGCTCCAGACACAGTTCTCAGAACACCAATGTCACAACAAATACTGTAAGGAGTGGTTCTGATACTCTGATCAGAAATATGGGTATAAAAGCCTGTTTTCCAGTTGGTTCTTGATTGAAAATACAGATGCTAGTGGCTAATGACTGGGAGGAAGAGGCAGAACTTCCAGGTTTCTGCAGGCAGGCTAGGAGACACAGAGGAGAAAAGAAGATTTGTCATGCTTAAAGGGAAAGAGAGAGATCCACCAGCCATGTGAGATCTCTGGTGCAGTAGCATTGAGTACTTCTCCAAATGGGCCTGGAATATCAGGCAAGAGATTAGAAACACAACTAAGCAGAGAGGTGATTTATGAAAAGGTATCCAGGCAACAGCATTAAGGACAGATTTAGTGTTGTTGACCCAGAAATAAAGGTAAGTGAGCAACTAAGTTGAAGGCAGATTTAGAGATGTTGAAATATGACTAAAGGTAACTGAGCAACTAAGCTGAGGGCAGATTTAGAGGTGTTGAGCTGGAAGTGAAAGCAAGGGCATATTAGCTGCAGAAGACTTAGAGGGGTGTTAGGCCATTGAGCTAAAAACATACAAAAAATTACCTGGGGCGGTTTGTGTGTGTGTGTGTGTGTGTGTGTGTGTGTGTGTGTGTGTGTGTGTGTCTTTCATCCACAGATCCAAGGAAATCTGGGTAAGGGCTGATAGCATGGTCTGCCCAGAGTTAAAGCAAGGTAGTAGAAACTCCATGATACAAAGTGTTTTTCTGCATGCTCCAGTATGGCCGGTTTTCTACACTCAATGACCTTGATATTAAGCCATTAACCTTGATCTTGGCAGAGCCTCAAAGACAGGTATTCTATTTTGCATTTCATTTCTGGTCTTTGTACAGAGAGCACCCTTATGAAGCCAGGTTGTGCTTTGACTTAAGTAAAGTAAGCAACCTGTCTGTGTTGGCCAATCTTGACTTTCCACATGACAGAATGAAGAATCATGTAAGAGAAAAACCTCTGAGCTTGTCAGAGAGTGAGCTTCTTGATTGGGTTAAACAATGTGGAAGCCCTACCTAAATGTTGGTACCACAATTCCATGAGCTAGTTTCTGGGGTTAAATTAAAATTAGTAAGATGAGCACAGGTCTTAGCCTTCCTGTACTTCCTGCCTATGAATGGATCATGATCAGCTGCTTCATGTTGTCACCATGCAACCTACCATGGTAGAATGTAAAGTGAAACTGTGAGCCAAGATAAGTTACTTTTTTCAGGCATTTGTTACAGTAATGAGATGAATAACTATGATAATAAGTTACTCAGTGTTCTGATCCATCTTGTGAGGTTATTTATTTTGCCACAGTATCACAAAAGATGTCCTTGCTAAGACTACATGTCCAAAGTCTCACAGACACTGGCTTCAAAGTATGCTCAAAACACAGTGATTTTTATCTAACATGTGAACTGACAGTGGCCTTGCCTCACCTCTACTTCCATCAAAGTCGTCCCACAGTGTAGGGCACTGAGCTGAGAGACAACCAGGTGTCTGGTTGAACGAGCTTTGAACCTCAGAGACCCTTTGAGGAATGGTAGACCGGTAGACCATTTGGCCCTGTTCCTGGCCCCCTGGCTCTCTCAGCTTCCGCCCTTTACTACTTCACAGCCCCTCCCTCAGAGAGGTTGAGAGGTTTATGACCACCGGGTCACATAGGAATGGTGCCCCAGGCTCTCCACACATGCATATGAGGCATCCCCAAAACCCCAGACTAAGCCAATGAGGTTACCTGCTGCTAAAACCTTCACCCACCCCAAACTGTATATATTGAGCTTAATTGAGAAGTAAAACGCACACTAGAACCATCCAGGTGTCTGAGAACTTCCTTCCATAGACCCGCCGCCACACTTCTCCGATACCTGGCCGGCACTTCCCAGCTTAAGAACTGTAACACTTCAGAGCCCGCTGGGCTCTTCCACTACCTAGTCAGCATTCCACAGCTAAACAGAGAGCTGTACTGCTTGGCAACCCGCTGGCTCTCTCTGGAGCCTGCCTGGAATGCCCGGCTGCCTTTCTTTCAGCTAGTCGGCTCCTTATCTGCCCGGCCTGAGCCAGGACCAGTTCAGTGCGGAGAAGCAGGGGCAACACCTAGAGAAGATTGGCCAGCAACGACGGACGCCAGAAGCAGCGGCAGGGGCAGGCAATCTCCCCTTCCCACTCATGCCCTGCCACCAGCCAGGAGACTGCCACGGGACACTCTCCAGGACCAGGGTCTGACACCACAGCCCATCTTCTAACATCTCCTGCTTATCCTTCTCAGAGGAATTTCACAAAACCCATTTTTTTTGCTCAAAGCTTAAGACTGGGAATCCCTAGCCAAAGCAGCACATGCATCTCATTCTAGGTCACTTGGGAAAGAAAGTAATTTGGTTGCATGTCCCTCTGGGAGATCTGGCAGCATTGGGATACTCCAGGAATGCACTGGGTGGCATGTCAGCTACTTTCAGAAACATTCAGTAGCAAGATGGACTACTATCCACTTCCACTAGTCAAGCTTCCACTCCTACCCTAGACATCCAAGATGGAGAAAAGCCAGCTTTGCAAGTTTCCAAAAAAGAGTCAGTTCCATAGGGGGAGCAGGCATGAGGGATGGGTTGGGAGAGAGCATAAGAATTTAGAAGTTCAAAGATTGGTTTTGATTTCTCAAACTCTTTAGAATTACTCAAGAAATATTTCAACAGTTACTCAATATTTTTCTCTTCACTTCAAGCAAGTACCTGGTAAGAAGCAAGAGCAACCTGGGGAGAAAAAGTTCATTTTGAATCATAGAGTATCCATCATGGCAAGGGCAGTAGTTATTGTAGCACCAAGGCATCTTCACCACTTTCCCAGGGACCCAGTGACAAGAGGATACATCATTACTAGCTGTTAAGATAGAAAACATTTCCTGTGGAGGCATGAGTCCCATGTTTTCCCAATGTGCATGTATTCTATCCCCTTATAAAAGGCCAGTCCTCTTTGTTCTCCTTTTCCATCCACCTCTTCACAGTGGCAGTTCCTCTACACCAGCTCCCTACATCAGATCTGTTGCATGGTGTGACTTTATGGCTTCCTGCTGTGGGCCACCCCTGGCTTGGGTGAGATGGAAGAAGCAGCTTCTTCTTTCTTCCCCTTGCCAGTTCTTGAGGCAGCCCTGTGCTACTGTAGTTGACCTGCTATTTTTGGCACTTGCATTACAGCCCTAAAATCTGCAAGGGGTTAAGTAAATAGCCTTGTACTAACCTACAAATTTCTTCTGAGGGTAACTGCAGGCTAGGGTGATTAACACCTGTAGCCTAAACAGCAGAGGATTAGGCAAAAAACTTTGCACTCTCAGCAGGAACTGCTGGACTCTAACTTAAGTCTGCTAGTCTGAGGTTGCAGGAAGAAAAGACACTTTAAGAAGTTGCAATAGACTTATTTAAGTGTAAAAAGTATCCTATGGAGCTATCTGAGGGAAAAGGTGGAAAGTGAGAAAAAGGAAAAGATTCTAATAAAGTAAAAATTCTGAGACAGAAAAATTCTGAGACAGAAAAATTCAAGACGGGAAAAAGAAAAGGAAAGGACAAATGGCTCCTAACGAACTTCCCCCTTGTCTTTGTCTTCAGTACTTATATATCATTCAGAGTACATGATCACATGTTACAAAGTTCATCACAAGTTCACACCAAAATTCAAATCATAAATTGAAATAGAAATTTACAACACAGAATGTTTTCATGCATATCCATTAGGAGTAATTATCTAGCTAGATAGTCATCACCTGCCTAGCTCCACAGGTTTGCTAAAAGTTTGAAACTATAACTTAAGAAATTAGTGAAGTTTTGTATAGATAAACCCAGGCAATATTTTCTCTTCTGTCCTGGTACCTATAATAAATTGTGAATTTCCTTCTAGTGACCTTGGTCAATTCCCTTGGTTAATTGTTTTACAACATCTTGGAATGTGCTCTGAGCAGGAGAAACTCTGGTTACTATCTGTCTCAGGGCAATTAACTGATAACACTAGGGAGACTGGCAGAGTTCTCATTGCTGTTTTGACTATGCCTGAGGGACTTAATAGCAGTCCCATTATAAAAGAGCTTAATAATCATTGATATAATTTTCAGAATTCTTATACAATCATCATTAAAACTTAAGAACCGGGCGGTGGTGGCGCACGCCTTTAATCCCAGCACTTGAAAGGCAGAGGCAGACGGATTTCTGAGTTCGAAGCCAGCCTGGTCTACAGAGTTCCAGGACAGCCAGGGCTATACAGAGAAACCCTGTCTCAAAAAACAAAACAAAACAAAACAAAACAAACAAAGAAGTCATCTATTTGTCTATATAGTATCACTACAAGACAGTGCATCGTTGTGAATCTACAGAGATCTGCTCCAAAGAAGTGTGCTATTGCTTAGTGATTGTTACATATGTTTAATAATAATAATAATAATAATAATAATAATAATAATAATAATAATAGAAAAAACATATTAATAGCAGGAATTTTTCCTAAAATTACATCTGCCACAGCCTTGCTAATGGGGCACACTCTTCACAGATCATATAATAATCTGATATAATAATAATAATCTGATATAATAATAATCATTTCAGGATGATCATGTGCTAATTATTAGCTTGTCCCATTATGGCTCCTGAGAACTTCCATCACTCAGATCATAACAGTCAGTGTTTCTCCATTTGCAATCACCTGTGGATTTCTCAAATGGGGAACTCTCAAGATCAAGTTGACCTATGCCTGTCTACAGGGCATTGTCATATTGCAATGGGAATGTGGGCACTACTTGTTGCTGTAATTTATTAATGTTTCACAAATTTTAATATGCTTTAAACAGCTCAGTGGCTGGGCTACTCCCCATCCTCCACATGGCTAACACCTCCTCTCCAATAGTCTAGAATTATTACTTACTAAAATCTCTATTTCATCTTTGGTGCCCTGCCCTGGAACAAATTTGGTGGAATGGTTACTTGGGGCTGTTCTTCCCCAGCTCTTACACGATTGGCATATTCTCTTTTCTGCACCGCTCAGACCTGGACCTTACTCCTTTTCTGGCTTGACACTTCTAAGTCCTAATTCTTCTCTCAGCCCCATTCTCCAAGAATCATAAAGTCCTACCTCTTTCTCTCTACCCAGCAATTGGCCACTGCCAACTTTATTTACCAATTAGAACCAACTCGTGGCAGGGACCCTCAGCATTTTACATGTGGATTCTTATGTAACTTTGGAAACTCAATTAACATAATACAAGCATTAGACCAAATCCATAACATCTCTCCCCTTTTTCTATTAAAAAGACATTTTTCTTAGATATACATAGTTATAACAGCTATGTAAATTATCAGTTATAATATACACTAATAATGTTTAATCCATCAATATTGTCAATTTAGGTAGATTCCTCTAACATTTATTCTGATATAAGGAGTTTTCAGCTCTACACATGAATTATGTTTTGACTTTAACTTGCATTACCATCTGAAATCTATAACAACCACCATCCATGGACTGAACTCTGGTTGTGAAAGACTAGAGAGCCAGCTGAGCAACAAGCCAGCAAAAATCCTTGAATTCCTTTTGTTTCTTTTCTTGACTGTGTGTGTCTTTGAGTTCCTGCATTGACTTTGATTCAATAATGAACTGTATCCTACAATTATAAGATAAACAAATCTTTCTTCCTTAAGATATTTTTTCCACATGTTTCATCACAGTAACAAATAAAGCAAGGAAGGCACAGAAGAGAACTGACAGCACATCAGTCAGTTCAGAGAAGATCACAAAGTAGAAGACAATGCAGAAAGTAGGACCCAGCTATAAACTTCAAGGGCAGGACCCTTGTGGTGCCTCTGTCACTTTTTATTTAGCCTCAGTGTTGAATTTAAAGTTTACTGCTAGATGAATAAAGTATAGTTCACTTCCAGGCACAGGGAGTGCCTTTTTTTGTGTGCTAATAGAAAAATGATTGAATGAATAAAGATGAATATTTGTTTCATGTTGTTATGCATGGGTAGATGTTCAGAAGCCCCAGAAGATGCAAGTGTTGTTTGTCTGTATTATCCCCAATGCATCTGTTGAGATACCCCAGAATGTTTGTTGAAGGGACTAAAACCTGTGGGATATTATGAGGGCATTGGGTGAATTTTTTTCTCTCCCCTCTTTCTTTCTCGTTCTCTCTCCTCACATCCTCTTCTCTCTCCCACCCATTCTTCTCTCTCCTCTCCTCTTCTTCCCTCTCCTCTCCTCTCCTTTTTCTTTTTTTCTTTCTTTCTCAAAATCCTCTTTCTTATTCTTCTTTTCTCCCCCTCTTTATCTCTCCTATTTTGTCCATACCTTCTCCTCTCTGAGGTCTCTCACATGCCTCAGATCCTGAAAGGTCTGGGAGCCACATGTCCCAGAAGATTTTATAAAACTGGAGCGTAGATCCCCTCAGAATCTGTGAATAAATGCCTTGACAAGGTTTGATTTTTAATTAGGTTGAGCTAAGGAAGTAAAACAAATCCTACCTCTTCCAATAAACCCCCTCAAAGTCACTCCCTTAAGCAACTGACCTAGGTTAAGTTAAGTAACTTTTTATTTAATCTATGTTGGAAAGCTACTGTCTAAATTAGTGTCTTGCACAATTACAGAGAAACAGTTCATGACAATGGGTCATAGTCCAGCTCTCAGGAGGCAGATAGGAAACTGACTTTGTGTAAACACAAGTTTATAGTGCTGACATTTCTATTAGCTTCATTTTATTTGAGAGAATTTTAACATTTCTGTGGTCACATAATAACATCCTCAGTTGATGTCCTGCCATTCCTCTGGCCGTTCAGAATCACTCACTGGCTTCAATTTCTTCTACACTAGCAGAGTTGTTTAATCTTCAACATTCAGGCCACAGACAACCCAAGATAGCTAGCTAGGAGTGCAGCCCAACACAGCAATTCAGAGTTACAATACTGGCCTTTTGATGTTAAAAGGTAGGGCATATCTAGTGACAGGATGCTTTCTTCTGACCCCTTACCCAGAATCACCATGAGTTTTATATCAACTGCCTTCAGGGGTTTTCTCTTATATGAAAACTACTTTTGAGAATCTCTAGTTACAAGGTTGTACATGGCTCACTAGGCATGTGGGACAAACCAACTCTCTATTCATATGTTCACATGGAGCTGTGGGCAAAAGCACTACAGCATGCAGGGAAACATGACTGACACAGCAGGGCTTTATGTAAGAGCAGATGACAGAAATTTCAACCAGTGCAGCCACAGCTCACACTTTCCATCTGGTCCAGAGAAAGATAATTCAGGAGTGGACATGTGACTCAGCACCTTGGTCCCTATCAGAGCTGCATTTCCCAGGCTGGGTAAATACCCCAAGTCTGACCACAGCCTCTATACCCATGACCTTCTTGTAAGAAGGTATTTCTGTGATAAATCAAAGGAATCCTTTCACTCCCAAATCATAACAACTCATACCCCCCATCAGAGAACAACTTGGAATCTTTAAACAATGCAAGTATTTTGATATCATTCTTTCTGAAAGTAAAAAAGGAAAAAAAATGACATTTACCACTATATTATCAAAACACTGAAATGAAAACTAAATTATTCATGAACATAAAAATAACATGATGATGCTAATGCTTTAATCACAGGAAATAATGCTTCCTTTTGGATTGATGAAACATATGTGGAAGCTTTATATTGTCAGATCAGTTGGTGAGAGAGGGAAGATAGTGCAACCATGCAAGTTTTTCTTCTTAGGGGGAAAGGTGTACAGACTCTGTGCTCCAAAGCTCTAGAGGCTTTGCCCATTCATAACTGCTGAGTAAGCCCAGGAGTTTTGTTTTGTTTTGTTTTGTTTTTTTTTTTTTTTTTTTTTGCTTTCTTGGCTGCCTACCAGTCTCCTTAGGTTTTCTTAACTATTTATGTTCAAATGTCATCCCTGAAAGTTTTGTTGCTAATCTCCTGTTTTCCTTCCATCCTCTGAAAGTCTCTACTATCCACCAGCTCTCTCAATTCTTCCCTATTTCTGTCCTCTATTTCTCAGTCTGTCCCTTGACTGTGTTACTCTCAGGTCAAGAGCATGGAAAAGTACTTAATTTAAAATCACAGCATGTATTACCTTGGTTATAAAAGCTGAATACATGGGAAATCCAAGGAAAGTAAGGTTGATATTTTTATTGTTTTATTAAAAGCAGGTGAAACAACAGGCTGAGGAAGAGAAGGGTAGTAGTCTTAAGTCTTATGTGACCTCAAGCTATATCACTAACTCTGACTGTGAGGCCCAACAAATGTTCCATTCTCTTAACATATAATATGTAACTCACTTGTGTTCTCAGCAGTTTCTCCATCTTTATTCAAGGCAACACAGAAACATCAACATTTCCATTGGAGCCAGAAGTTAGCAGTCAGGACACTTTCAACATCCAGCTTGCTCTCTCCATGCAGTCCTATTCTAAATGTGAAAGTAAAATAAAATATGTAAACTTGGAAATCACAAACCATGGAAGATTTCACTTTTATTATGAAATACTTTTTGAAGAAAATTTTTAAAATAAAAACCAGTCATTATGTTTTGAGGGTGCATCTTTACAAGATTTTGTTTAATTGTAAAAATAAAATCAAGAAAGATACAGAATCTGAAAATTAAATAAATAGATTAAAATGGTAAATATTTAAGCAGGTAAATATCAGTACAATGAAAATAAAAGCAGGTGTGTGTGAGGACACAAAGAAAAGAAATTATAGGTGCATAAAAGAAAATTAGACACAATCTACTTGTAAGTACATATGGTAAAAATCAAGTGCATATGGTTAATTGGTTAAATCTTAAATTGATAAAAGCCAATAAAAACCACAAAAAAACTATGAGCAATATGGAAGTGAAATTATAATTAGTATACTTAGAAAAAATAGGAAAGTATTTAAGTCTTCTGAGAATAAAATAAACACAATGTAAGAACCAAAGAAACATATACATGTTTAGCTTTTATGTAGGAAGGCTGAGAATAGTTTATGACTAAATATTTTTTTAAGTGTTCACTTTTTAAAGATACGAAGTACCTCATTCAAGAAAAACTACTTCAGTTTAGTTTCTCTATAGAGGAATAGACCTGGACCTTCTGAACACAACAGGAACATGCAAGGATTTAATTGTAGTAAGTGGGGCAGGGGCCTGTGGCTATAGTGCTAGTAAGAGGACATATCAAGGCAGCAGGAAATCTTGACAGAGGAACTGCAAGAATTCTTGCTGAAGACAAGCAAGAGAGGTCAGATAGCCATGGTAGCGACTTCTCAAATAACTGTTCCAGCAATGTCCTTACTCAGCCTGACAAGATAGGTCTGTGTCAGGACTATTTGAGACAGGAGCCTAACTGAAATATAGTCAAAACGAGTCTGTATCTAAGCATATATACATGTCTACATAACAACTCTATGCTGCACACATGTACCCACAGCACATATTCAGATATATATAGTAAGGCTACTTTGTACATTTACCTGTATGAAATAAATGCAGGTGTATGTAATAAATCTATGCCTAACATGTATATCCATACATACAGGTCTATAAAATAACTTTATACTATGCACATACATGCTCAGCATACATATGTATGCTGAGCATGTATGTGCATCATATGTGATTTTAAAGATGTGATTTAGAGCTGAGATTTAAAGGTGTAACTTAAAGATGTAATTTAGAGATAAGACTGAAAGGCATGACTTAAAGGCTTGACTTAAAGGCGTGGCTTAGATGTGAGACATATAAAAGAGAGGGGCAGACAGAAGAAATTATTAGACACTTGTACTTGGAAGAGTACTTGAGACTTGAGACTTGAGGCAGGTAACTTGGAACTGGGAAAGAGACTAGCAACTTAGAACTAGGATTAGGACTTGAGACTTGGTGCCAAAGCCCAGGACCTGAGACTTGGTACGAGGAACTAGGGACTTGGAGAGAAGAAGAGAGACTGAAAAATAAATGGGATTGAATCACACTCTGTCTGGTTTCCATTCTTCGTGTCCGTCCTCACTCTCTCTCTCTTGCTGAACACCACCCCTCTGACTGGAGCAGCTTGGGGAAGTATGGGCTCTAACAACTTAGCCCCCAAGGCTTTTGGCAGTGTGGGTTCCAACATTTACAGAGTGGTCTGCCACATTTTGGCCCCCAAGCTTGGGGCAGAGTGGATCTCAGCATATTTAAAACCAGAACAATTTTGGGGAAAAATATCCCAATGTAATAGAATTCTAGGTGCACAAAGAAGCATAATTACACTGAAACACAACTCAGAGTAATGTCATTTCTTCCAAGAAGATGGGTTTTAGAGATTGATTACCTTTACTAGCTTAAGAGCCTAAGGGTCTGGACTGGTCTTAGTCATACAAGCAGCATAGAGATCATTTGGAATATTAGCTACCTCTGGTTCTTGTGGGAATTTGAGGAATCCTCTAGCTTCAAGGGTCATTTAGATTGCTAGCCACCCCTGGTCCTAGTGGTAGTAGCCTGATATTGCCTGGCCCAACAGATAACAAAGATCGCTATAGAGCTATTCATTTCCATTTCTCAGATTTCTGGATGAAAGAACAGGATTTTCATGTTTTCATTGGAAAGACAATCCTTTGTGATTAATATTTCTGGTTTTTATGGAAATCTTCAAGTGCAAAGACCTTCACACCATGCTCATAATAAGTCAGAAAAAAGAAACAATTTCTATTTCATAGCTTTTTTTCTCCTATTTATTTAGACTGGGACAACAGCCTAGGTAATGGTAGAGATAACAGTTAAGGTGCATCTTCCATAGTATACAACATTCTGTACAGTCATGCCCAGAGCCATCATGCCTGCAAATATATGGATATGAATATGTATGCCTGTATAGGTATAATATATAATTTGCTCTGTATGTTATTGTATGTGATACTTTATCTAAAATGTAGTTGGCCATGTATAAGATATAGATATATGTACTGAGAATAAATGATTTATCAGTGACAAGAGATTCTTCTCCACAATCCCTCCATAATTCAGTGATTTGTGTTATGCAGTGAAATTCTATATGTCAGAGAAAGAACAGCCTTCTGACTTCTCTGTTTCTCCTAAATCTGAATATGACTTTAATTCACACCTTGTGAGTCTGCACCAGAAGCACCTAAAACACTGGTTCAGGGTACCAAAAACAGACCAAGAAAACAATTCCATCCAACTCTAGCTTAATAGCCAGTGCTTGTCATGTATACAGTAGTACAGCCATTTGTTACTTAATAGAACATGGATATCTCAAAGGCACCTGAATCAGTGAAAAGTGCATCCCAGCATGAGTGACAACTCACAAGAGCTGTATCTATGCTGCCTCTTCCACCACTTAGAGGCAGCATAGTTTTTCAGAATTTTATTTTGTTCCTACAGCTCTTACTGCTTAGATAGCTTTGAGCAACCTTGTGAATCTTCTGGGAACTTCCTAATATTTTGAGTTTTATTTATTTCCTAAGTCTTGTAAGTTTTATTTACTTCTTGAGTCTTAAATTCTCTTCCTCCACAAGGTTGAGGGCCATAAAATCATTTATTCATTTATTTATTTATTCATTCATTCATTTATTTATTTATTTATTGATTTATCAAGCATGTACCATTCTCTGTGTGTACAAAACAATCACTAAAGTGTTTGAAACTACTAATTTTTCAGAGGTCCATGATCACTACGATGTTATTGTAAACTATATATTTCCAAAGAACCTCAGTGATTATTTGCCTCACAGTGAGAACTAAGTTTGTGGCAATGGTAATGTACTGATGCCTGGCGAGTGTCCCATGAATAAATATGAATTTCACTACAAGCATATATACCATAGGCTTTCCTAAATGTTTATCTGGTGGTGAATTTTCTCAGTTGAGGATTCCTCTTCCAAAATGATTCTGACTTATTTAAGATTGACATAACCCAAGACAGTATAACAAGTATTGTATGTATTACATAATTTTCTTGGAAAACAAAAATAAGTGTCAATTCACCCCCAAATAGGTAAGTGATGACAGACCAAAGGTACCATTTCACTAAACTCCAACTTGTAAACTGATGATTTTATTGGGCTTAGTTACAGAGCTTATGTGAAGGGCTACCCACTAAAGCAAAATAGCTTCAAATCTACAAAGTCTAGAATTCATAGGAACTGCATCATGGAATCCCACTTTTCAATTGATCTTTTACATCCTACATATTATAGCATTTTTCAAGGTCAGTTGAAGCTGGAAGAAGGAAGGAGGTACTAAGATCTCAGATGAGAGTCTAGTCGCACTTTTTTCCCACCTTCCATTAGAGAGTACTAATAGATCCATAACTGTTAGCATAGACATAGTAATCCCTGTTTTGTTGTGCTCAGTTCAATATCATGCCACAAAGCCATCAAATCTCTACTTCATGGCAATCAGATTATCATGCTATTCTTGGAGGAGAAAACCTACAGCACCATAGGAAGCCATGTAAAATTTTCATTCATGAAATATACAATGTTCAAGTAAGTAATCACAGCCATCTTCTTAAATGGTAATCAATTCAGTATCATAACTATATCCCTCCTGCTTTCCAAAAATATAAAATATACTATGTTCATCTATAGTAACCTACTATGCAACAGAAATTCTGACCTGACTTCCCCTAATATTAGAACATTCTACAACCTGTTTATTAGCTATATCTAATCTTTCCTTCTCTCCATCCCAGCTGCTGATTGTAAGAAACTGTCCTCTTCATTAAGGAGCCAGTCACTCTAAGGAGACAAGTGCCAGAGCCAGAAAAATTACTTTTAAATAATTACTTTTCCAAGGCCACACCCCATGCAGAAACAGTGTGCTGTCTACCTTTAAATCAACTTAACACAAGCCAGAATCAATGGGGAGGAGAGAGCTTCAACTGAGAAAATAACTCAATAAAAGCAGGTAGGTGGAACCTGTACGGCACTTTCTTAATTAGTGATGTGAGGAAGCCCAGAACATTGCAGACTGGGCCAACCCTGGGATGGCAGTCCTCAGTTCTACAAGTGAACAAGCTAATCAAGCCATGGGGTACAAACATGATCAAAGAAAGAGCAAGGTTTAAACTCTGCAGAGATGAGGAGACAGCTTAGTCAAAAAAGAGTCTCCCCCTCAAGCAAAACCCTCATCAATTCCCTTGGAAAGAAAATAAATGAATGATAGTAAGTACTGTATAGTTGCTGCATAGGGTTAGACCTGTGTGAACCCTGAGCCTGCCAGTGTCTGGCTACTGAGTGCAGTAAGTAGTGTTCATTGCACAAGATTCAGTCTACAGCCCAAGTAAATTGGGGATTAACACCAGCCCCCTCAAGGGTGGAAGGGCAATAAAATATCAATATTGGAGGTGGGTGGCAAGATGGCTCAATGGTTAAAAGGACTTGTTACCAAGACTGAAAACATGAGTTCAGTCCCTGGAACCTTCAAGAATAAAGGAGAAAATCAACTCTCAAGTGCTGTCTTCTGACTTCTACCCACAAGCTGTGGTGAACATTTACCATAAACACACACACACACACACACACACACACACACACACACACACATTTATATATAGAGAGAATGTAGTTTTTGCAATCTTGATTTAAGCTTTGGGTCGACCAAGCTACCAGCTCCATCCTGGTTTGCTTAGTTCTGCAGATGAAAGACTTACACATATATTAGCATATTTTTATATGTTTTATATATTTTAGCTCAATTACAGTGCTCTTCTAATTCTTCCTCGGCCATTGCACCATTATTTTTACACCAGCTCAGCTCTTTAAATTTGCACTCAACTTTAGCTTTTCAGTTACATTTAATCCCAGCTCAACATGCTAAATCTTCCCTCATCTCTATTTATGTTTCTAAACTTTGTCCTGCTACCCCAGGCCCAGATGAGGTCACAGCCAATGGCCACTCCACCCTAGATCTAACATGACTGGTAGCCTTTTCTCCCTGTGAAGCATGGTGAATTATTCTCTTCTCCCATGTCTGCTAGCCTGACTGTGAGAAAACTGGAAGTCCAAGCTATTTTGCCCAGGTAATTGGCTGCTACTATCTTGGCTGTTCAATCAAGAACCAATTGGGAAACAGGGTCTTCAGTGTTCACATGCAGATTTCCAATCAAGGCATTAGAAGGACACTCTATATTTCATCTTTTCTGTCCAATTGAAAAAAAAAAACACTTTTTCTCTCAGATATAAATTAAACAAGACCATTACAATCATGTATATTACAAAGTATGATATACAATTAACATCTAGTGTACCATATTTGTTAATTAGACAAAGTTTTTTTAGCATCATCCCTAACTTAAAGAGTTATAATCCGCCAGGCAGTGGTGGTGCATGCCTTTAATACCAGCACTTGGGAGGCAGAGTCAGGCAGATTTCTGAGTTTGAGGCCGGACTGGTTTACAGAGTAAGTTCCAGGACAGCCAGGGCTACATAGAGAAACCCTGTCTCAAAACAAACAAACAAACAAATAAAAAACAAGAGTTATATACCTATCTCTGAATTAGTTTAGATTTTAGTCTGTAATACCATCAGAAAACCCTGTCTTCCATTCTATAACGTCTCTCTGAATGTTAAACAACTTAAGTATGATTATAAGAATTATAAGACTATACTTAGTCTACAACCCTGTCACAAATCTGAGAATGAAATAAATCTTGTCTGAGAACTAAATATAGTTTCTAAAATATAAACAATTATAGACACAGCTGACTATCTGGACAACCCCTAATTTCTCATAATGTTGGAGCACCTCTATTTAGACTTCCATGCCAGAACCATCTGGGAGATGTTTAATGTATTAGGAAATATGAATGAGATGCTTACCCTGTCTTGGCAGATAGTATTCAACTATCTGTCCCTTTTGACAGTATATTGTCTGCTGATGATATAAGCAATTTGTCACATGCCTACCTGGCCAAAATAAGCAACCTCACCTTGAAGAAAAGATGTTTAATTCTTCTTTGAAGGGAAATGGGGAAGCATTTAGGGCTAGGCATGGCTCATGGTCAAAAGATTCTGGACCTTAAATGGACTGACATTACATGTCACATTCTGTGGATTTCCATTGTTTTTGAAGAATACCTAAATAAACAATCTCTGAACTGGTAAATCTTAACTACTCTTAGCACATACTATTTGAGTAAACTGAAAACATTTTATTATATTTAAATCAGAATCTAACAAAACCATGATTTTTTTTTAATCTGGCCCTTATCTTGTGTTACTTAATCATCTTAAATAATATGTAAAGCAGCAGAAGGACTGGATCTAAGCTTCCTATTCTTAAACGAGTTGCATAGGCACAATTTTTATCTAAGAGCAAAAATATTATTCTCAAATTTTGTATCAGTGTAGAAATTTATATGAACAAAAACTTTAAATTTGTATCAATATAAATTTTGTGCCAATGAAAAAATATTAACTTCAATTTGTATCACTTATAAAGATTTCTATAAGCTATGATTTTGAACAATTATTTGTTCATGGGTAAAATTTAGTAATCCATCCCATCTATTTACTTCCTGATCAGAATTATGACCATCTCCACATTATCTCAAAAAACAACAACCTATCTCTAATGTATAAAATAATCATAACCAGGAAAACAAACCCAGAGAATCAGGATGACAGCTCAGCACAATTTCTTCCTGTTGAATAAAGGCAAGGAGAAATTCTCTAGGTGTCTGGAGGGGTAGAAAAATTATAAAAGCTGGTTTGACTTAAGAAAGATAGGTTTAGCATCTGTTATTTAGTCTCTGGTATCTGGAAGGTTCAGAGTGTGACTGATCAAAGCCATCTGAAAGGTTGCATTAGGTGAGATGACCTGAAATCAGCAGTAATCTGAAAGCTGTTTTGGAAGCAAGTTTCCAGACAGAATCAGGAACCAGGGGCTAGAATAGTAGATAAATTCAGCATCATAGCGCATGGAACTTGTCAGAGCTGTAATATATGAATATCATAATCAAATTTTTAGTATCATCAACATGTTCCTATGGGTTGTTCAAGGTGCACAGATCAGTTAAGGATAAAATATTGTTTCTTGTTAGAACCAGTGAAAGACAGCTAATTTTTTTATGAATTATTTTTATCAATAACCAATTATATTAAGTCTTCATTTATACCATGTAAATGTTGGCATGACGAATCTTTACTTGACTTGTTTGATTGTCTCAAAGATTTGTTGTTCTTCAGTGGATTTGTCATATCTGATATATCACCTTGGAAGGGGTCCAGAGTCTATTCTCCTTTCCTGTCAGCACAAATGTACAACATTTCTTTCAAAATGGCATGTCCTTGTTCCAGTAACCAGGAATCATTGAACATTTAGCTTGACCTATCTCCTAGAGGAATTTTTTTAATTGGTTATTTTATTTTCTTACTTTTCAAATGGTGCCTCTTTCCCAGTTTTCTTTCTGCAAGCTTCCTATCCTCTCCTCTTTTCCCTGCTTCTGTGAGGGTGCTCTCCTTACTCACCCACCCACTCCCAACTCATAACTCTAGCATCCACATATCCTGGGGCATTGAGTCTCAAGAGGACCAAGGTCCCCCCTTGATGCCAGATAAGGCAATCCTTTGCTACATCTGCATCTGAAGCCATGGGGTTCTTCCCTGTGTATTCTTTGGTTGGTAGAGAGATCTTAATATTACCACCAAACTCATAACCATGCTCATTTTGATAAACAAAATAATTCAAAGCAAATAAAACAATCTAAACAAATATTAACAGAAGAGGCAGGGTTTCATGTCCTCTGTCATGATCCTTTTGAGATCAAGGCTTGAATTATTTATATAATGTAAACAAGAGACACTGTTTCAATGATGGTGGGCACAAAGTTGCTTTCTGCCATGCTCCTGCACTACTTCCTCCACACACATACCTGTACATTAACAAAAAAACCATCAACTCTGTTAAAAAAGAAAATGAATGAATGATGGTGAGTATGATGTAGCAGCAGCATAGGGCATAACCTGTATGAGTCCTGAGCCTGCCAGTGCCTGGCTACTAACTTAGTGAAGTGTGTTGTATTCACTGCACAGAGGTTCAGCCTCCAACCTAAGTGAAGTGAGGATTAAGACCAGCCCCCTCAAGAGCGGAACAGCAATAAAATATTAGTATTGGGGCTAGCAAGATGGCTAAATGGGTAAAAGTACTTGTTGTCAAGTTTGACAACATGAGTTCAATCCTTGGAACCTTCAAGGATGAAGAAGAAAACTAACTCTCAAGAGGTGTCTTCTCACCTCCACTCACAGGCTGTGGTGACCATCTATCATGCATACACATGCACTTACACACACACACACACACACACAGTCACACATACATGTATGTTTATATATGGATATATAGGTGAATAGATAGATAAAAATGAATGGAGTGGATTGGCAAATAGGTAAATAAATAGATAAAACATGTATAATAAATATTAGTAATTAATATCAAGGTGTTTCTCCAACTACTCTCTTCAGCTCTGGCAAATAGAAATGCTGTAATCACTGATATTTGTATAAGTAATACAAATACCAAAGGCTGTCTGGAAAGCCACTTTGGTCATGTTACAGCAGAAAGCAATGTTGTGTATTAGTTATTTGTTGTTTGTTGTCAGGCTTGACAACAAATACTTTTACCCACTGCCATTTCCAATATGTTTTAAATTAACTCACAGCAAGTGAAGTGATTTTATATTTTAAGCTTATGAATCAAACATTCCCAGAAACACATACATACAAACACACACAAATATATATATATATATATATATATATATATATATATATATATATATATTATACATACACACACAAATATATATATATTATACATACACACACACAAATATATATATATTCCACAACAATGTGGTCAAAGTTTTTAAAGTTCTGTGCATTAAGAAATTAAAAGCAAATAGAAAGTGCATTCAGTTATCAATAGATACCTTTACATTGGGAGATAAAGATTGGCTCATTTATTGCTTCAACTTCTGCTTGCTTTTCTGTATTTTCAAACATTTGGAAGTACATGAGACTTGATTGTTTGTTCATTCATTTGTCTTTGGGTCAGGGTCTCATATAGACCATCCTGTTCTTAAACTCAATAAATAGCTGAAAATTATCTTCAGTTCTGATTCTCCTAGCTCCTCTTCCCAGATGTTACTTGGGAACACCAACATATTCTACTGCACTCTGCTTAAGAGATTTTAATTTCTCTTCTCTCACCAAGTGTTGGTGATTAGACCCAGAGTTTTGTTTATTCTAGGCAGGCTCTCTCTCTCTCTCTCTCTCTCTCTCTCTCTCTCTCTCTCTCTCTCTCTCTGACTCTGTGTGTGTGTGTGTGTGTGTGTGTGTGTGTGTGTGTGTGTATTACTTTAATTATAAAACAGTTAATCTAAATACATACTTTTTTTACCCAATTTTCTCAGTGTATTTTCTATGGCTGTGAAGAGACTGTGACCAAGGCAATTCTTACAACTCAGAACATTTGATTTGTTCTGAGTTACAGTTTCAGGGGATTAGTCCCTTAGCATCATGATGGCACACAGGAAAAGATAAGATGGTGCTAGAGAAGGAGACTAGATTTCTACATCTAAATCCTAGGACCAGTCTACTCTTCAAGAGGAGTTCTGAAAAGGGAGTGTTAGAAATTGATGAAAAAAATGACATGAAGTCAAATTGTGGGTTATAAGCTACTGGCCTATATTCTGCACAAGACAACTTTCTCTTGCTATTCTAAAATTTCTTTCAATAGCGCATCTCTTGAAGATCAAACCACATGCTTTTATTACATATAAATTCAGTCATTATACCAAGATTCCTTTTCAATTATACTATAAATCAGCATCCCATGAGATTGGCCTGACTTTGTTCAGCATAGAAAATAATCTATGAGCACGTGAAAACATTCCTATTAAAACCACCAAACTAGTATATATTTTCGATCTTGTAAATAATCTGTTTTTAACAGAAATGTTAGTGCAAGATTTAAAATTGGGCTTCATAAATGCTAAGCACATTGGCTAGAAATATAGCTCAGCAATTAAGATCACTTGCTACTTTTGAAGAAAACATGTTTGGTTCCAAGAACCCAAGTCAGAGTGATACATAAACCAGTTCCAGAGAACCCAATGCCCTTTTCTGACCTCCACAGCCACTTCTATGGCTACAGCCACAGCCACAGCCACAGCCACACACACACACAAACACACACACACACACACATGCATAAAAGAATAAGTAAAAGACAAAGATTTATTTTAAAATATGGAAATTTTAATTCCCTAAAGGATTACAAAACTTTTATAGAAATGGAGTAAGAATGAACAGCAGAAAAATCTAGTTAATACACAATACTATAAGACTGGAAATATAGCTAAGTTTGTAAAGTATGAAAGAATAAGGTCCTGAAATTCAGTTGTCAGAACAAATGTGAAAATATTTGGTATAGTTACTTTTGCTTTTATTCTAAGAACTGAGGAGGAAAAGACAGGAAGATACCTGGGTATGTTCACCAGTTTAGCCTAATAGGTTAGTTCGAGACCAGTAAAAGACACTATCTAAAATGAGGTGAGTGGCCTTCTTATTACTGATCTAAAGTTTTTCTCTTGCATATATATATATATATATATATATATATATATATATATATACACACACACACAAACATGTACATTAACATGCATTTAAAAAAATACAAGACTTGGTTATCAGATTTTCAAAGATAATGTAGGATAATTACTATGGTTCTGGTCAATACTTGTTGTTTCTTGGGTCGATATCCACAGATGTGATTACATTACTAGAGTAATTCACATTACTAGGCCTATTCACATTTTGCCATCTTCTAGAAAATTCTATGTAAATATCTATACAAGACATGCTTTTCCGTATGAAGCAGTTCATGAACCAGTAGAGAAAGTGAAATATAGACCATGAAGAATGATAATGTCTGTTTGGTTCTCATTGCACATCATAATCCTCCAAGTCATTGAATGTTTGTGTTGGTATGTGTCTGTGATATATATATATATATATATATATATATATATATATATATATATATATATGTGTGTGTGTGTGTGTGTGTGTGTGTGTGTGTGTGTGTGTTCATGTGTTTGTGTCCATGCAAGTGCACATATTAATATTCACAGGTGTATGTTTATATGTACTTGTGTGCATATTTTTGTTCATGAGTGAGTATGTACAAATGCATGTGACAAACAAAGATCAATGTCAGGTCTTCATCTATCTCTTTTGCTTTGTTTTTAATTGCCTCTCACACAACCTGGCACCATCTAGACTCTTTAAAAGATCTCAAGGTAGTTTGATAAAAAAAAAATCTATGCCTAGCATACTAATGGATCTGAATCTTACCAGTTTGAAAAACTCCCTGGTGATTCTGATGTAGTCAAGGTTTGGGTCCTGCTGAGACATAACAGAAAAATTTCCACACATTTTAGATAATATCTTGGAAGTAGCTGCATGTTTTTTCTAGGCCTGGCTGCTCACCCTAACTGTGCACCAGTCCCAGAGACGTGGGTGCCAGCAAGCCATCATGAATGTAAGTTTTAAATTCTCCAAACAATAGAAAAAGTTGCCAGTGCAGGAAAGCCAACATAATTGGCTTCAAATGAATTCAAAACCTTAAGAGGAGGAAACCCAAACACTGTAAACTTCAACATATTTTTATTTGCAGTTAGCTTCTGCTTGTTATTGCATTTTTCTTTTTCAAAATGGAATCATTACTGTGAAGACAGAGACAGTGTTTTCTACTCTGAGACAACAAATAAAGCTCCTTAGACTCCAATGGCTCAGATTTTTCTTTTTTTTTAATCCAAAAATCCAGATCTACTTGTGTCTAATTTGTGCTTCTAAAGAATCCACTCAAGCTTTTAATGTGGCTCAGGTCATCCTGATTTGAGGACCACAAATGGAGGAATAAACAGCAAAAATATTTCTGTAGGCCTGGAGTATCACAGTTAGTAAACTGCTTGCAATAGGAAGATAGAGACCTGACCCTAAACACTGGAAATGACATAAAAATGCCAAACATGGTGATATATGCTTCTAATCACATTGCTGGTATGGAAGAGACAAGTGGATCGCTGGGGATCACTGACTAGACAGCCTAGCCTAGAGCTAGCTTGTCAAGGTCCATTCCAGTGAGAAATCTAGTACTCGAAAACAATTTGGATGGTGCTGAAAGAATGATACCTAAAGTTGACCTCTGACCCACAAACCTATTTATACCTCATCCCCCCCACAACACACACACACACACACATGAACATATACAGAAACTCAGAGAAACTTTACTTTGGATACATAGAAAAAAAGTGAAATAGAGCAAACAATTTGGGAAAACAAATATTGACGACAAATACATTCTTACAATTTATACTAATTATTTCTAAATGCTTCCAAAACTTGCAAATGATGATGATTATGAAGATGGTGGTGGGACAATTTCAAATGAAATCATCTATACTGCCAAGCCAATGTAAAGGACAACTTACATGGGGCCAAACTGCTCTCTTTCTGCTAATTCATTCCTATCTGTCATTGTATTTCACACCACCCTGACATGTTCTGTATGATCACTCTTCCTGTCCTCCTCTTCCCTCTTTGAAGGTCCTTCTTCCTCTTCATTAAGCTGAAATTCTTTTCAAAGATTACAAAATCTGTCTTGAATCCAATACTTTTCTTCTAGTAAGATCTCTCTGGCTCCTCCATATTTCCCTGCTGAATTTTCTGAGCAGCCTCAATGCTTTTATCTGTTTGTGCTTCTGTATAAACTCCTGTTCTATGTTCCTCATTAATTATGCACTAATCACTTGAGTCCTGAGGAGCATGGTAGGCTTCCTGGGGAGATACATTAGCCAAGTCTCTTTTGTGTCTTTTGCACCATGGAACAAATTTCAGGGTACAGTGGTAATACATTTTGGATGAAACAGAACAAATACGTAGTAGAGTCCTTTGAAAGCCATTCTACTCGCCTGTGAACTCAGTGTATTTGCACTTCTCCAGAGTGAGTCACAAAGTAACCTTGGCATTGTTTAGTATCAGGTCCTACAGAGAAAAAGGAAGGATGCTCTATGCACCAGAGACTTTATGGAGAAGCAGTGGAGACCTCCACACAGGTCTCCCTAGGCTTGATAAAGGTTTTCTTCACAATTCTTACCCAGGCAAGTCACTATCAAAAGCCTAGCACCAGATACACATGTGAACGCCTTCAAAAGCCACAATGATAAAGGTGGAGAGATTCCAAAGGGGCAAAGTCATCTAACTCTTAGCTCTGGTGATTATTGTTGTTCATCTGGAAGAATCTTGTTTCTACAGGAAGATGTGTTTCTGCAGACAATGCCTGGGCATTGGGACCTTGTCTTGTTTGCATTAGTTTGCCAGTAGTTTCTGACTGGTACCAGGGGCAAGTAAGTGGAGGAAGACCTGTTCAGCAGTTCTATCTTTCTTCCAGATTATGAGTATAATGTTATTGGCTGCTACATGCTCCTATTGCTTTGATTTCCCCCAATATGTTGGGATATAACTTGAAGAGTGAGCAGAAATAAACCCTGTCTGTTTTACGTTGCTTTTGTCAGGATATTTTATCACAGTTACAAGAAAAGAAACTCAGATATCATGAATGGATAAAATAGGCTGTGAATGACAAATGGAAGATAGCCTTGGGTAGAAGTGACAGCCTAGAGTGAGAGACCCGGATAGGAGAGGATCTTGATGTCAATCAATGCCAGCATCTACACAAATTATGAGAAAGATTAAAAAGATGATGGTCTCAAGGTTAAAAAAGATTGAAAGATGATGTTCTCAAGGGAGTGAAATTCTCATTTTAACATTCCAAATATGGGAGCTTGGGTGATGGCTCACCTGGTTGAGTGCTTGATTTATAATCATTAATACTTTTGTTCCCCAGAACTCACATAAAAATTGGACTTAATGGCAACCATCTGAAACCCCAGTTCTGGAGAAGTCAATATCTGAGTAGCAAAGTGTCTTACTGGCTAGCAAAATCAGTAAGCTCCATGTTTGAGGAGAAAACCATCTCAGAAAATAAGGTGGACAATGCTTGACAAGTCACCCAGCATTAACTTTGGCCCACATACTTACATACACACAGTCATATAAAAACACCTTTACACATACACACACAAACACACAAACATAAACACAAACACAGGAATGCTCAGAAAAATTCTTAGTCATCTGTAAAAGGCAATACCACTGTCTTAAGGATACAAAGATATGCAGAATGGTATCTGTACCAATTTTCAAGGAAGAATGCTCTCATTAGGAAGACTAAAAGTGAGGCTAAGCTGAGCCATGACAAAAATAAATGGTTCACCAATAAGGCAGAAAATCTGGCTATTTAAAGAGGATGATACAAATTTCATCAGCAGGAATCCTTTATGGGATTCTTACTACATTTCTTGACAAAAAGTTCCTTAATGAGCCACTCAGTACAGGTGCTGTAGGCTGTAGCAAATTAGCCAAAAGTTAGTTCTGAGAAAGTTAATTCTCCAAAACACAAATTGTTGAATGTTTAATTCACTGAATAACAAATCTACTCTAACTCCCAGAGAAATATTATGAAACTAGTCAGTAGCTTTTTTTTTTTTTTTTTTTTTATCACAAATATTTCCTAGCACCCTACCAAAGTTAATAATCTGGCATGGCTTTGTCTCAACCCTCATAGATGAGGATATTTTTCCACACTTACAGGTATTGTGTGATGTATGTGTTCTGAAGATTACTGTTTTATGGCAGATGGTGTATATTCATTCTCTCCCCTGGCTCTTCTCTACTACCTGAGAAATACAGGTGTTATGAGAAACTTCAAGCAGGAACTACTTGCTCATGCCTATAATTCCAGCACTTGAGAAGATAATACAGGTCAATTGCCTCTAGTCCAAACTCAGTTTGGACTATTGAGTAAGTTCTCTAGCCTGGATTACAGGATGAGATCATGGATCAAAATTTAAATTCACAAGAAGAGTAACAGAAAGAGAATAATCAGGAAAGAAAAGGGAAAGGAAAGGAGTGGGGAGAAAAGTTGGAGCAGAAAGAAGTGAGCAAGGGTAAGTTGAGGATGAAAAAGAGGTGAACAAATAATGTAGAGGAAGGAACTACATCAATGACTACTTTTATTTGTGGATGTGTGGCTAGCATCTGTGTGAAGGTTATGGGAAATCTTGTGAGAGTTAGCCTTCTTCTCTTTCCATGAAGTTTCTTTTGAGTCATAAAATCATGTTTTCTGTAACTATTGCTATATGTGCACATTCAGTGTTCCATCAAGCAATATTTTATCACAAGTTACTCTTACAAAAACTTGCTCTAATTGAAAAGAAAGTCAGGAATATTCTTAATCTTGTTGCCACAGGAAAATAGATCATTAGCACAGGAAATAATATCAACATTAAATGGCATCTTGTTAAATAGAAAAGCTTCTGCATGGGAAAGAACACTATAAATAGTACACAACGGCAACCTACAAAAGGGGAAAATATATCAAATGCACATAGGATATAGGATTAATATCTGAACTACCTAAAGAACACATAACACTGGACATCAAGAAATCAAGCCACCCAATTATAAGTAGGATACAGATCTAAACAGAGAGTTATAAAACACAAAATGCTAAAAAACACAGAAATGTTTAACGTCTGTAGTCATCAGAAAAATTTAAATCAAAACTACTTGGAGATTTCATTTTACATAAGTCAGAATGACCAAGAGTAATAAAATAAATGACAGCTCAGTCTGGTAAGGATTTGGAGTAAGGAAAATACTTTTTCATTGCTGGTTAGCCTGCAACTTGGAAGCCACTATGAAAATCGGTGTGGATTTTTCTCAGGAGCCTGAGAACAAATCTACCTCAAGATCCAGCTATACCACTCTTGGGAAACTCTGCATAGTATGTTTCATCAGGATAAAAAATCACTTGCTCAACCATGTCCATCACTGTGCTATTCATAATAGCCAAAAATTGGAAACAGACAAGATGCCCATCAATGAGTGAGCAGATAAAAAGTAATGTGGTAGATATAAACAGAGGAATATTACTTGGCCATTAAAAAAATAAAATCATAGCCTTGTCAACATTCCTGGAGGATTGTTTTAACCAGTCACACTGGTGAGAACACCGTTCCAATACCCATGACAGCTGTGATCCTACAGAACCTACCACGTCTTGCCAGAGTCCCATCACTTTCCAGTCAGCTTCTTGATCTGCACCAGTGCCAGATCATCATGCCCAATCCCCTAACACACAGACCTGCATGTGTCACAGGTGGACTGCTCTAAACTGGGTCACACAGCTGCACAAGTCTTTGAAGAATCTTGCTCCAACCCAGGACATTCAGGCCTGTTAACAAGAGAGACAACCAAATGGCAAAAGGCAAGCTCAAGAATGTAATCAATGAAAGGCAATGCAATTTGGCAATATCAGAGCCAATCTCACATACTACAGTACACCATAGATCTTCTAACACACATGAATAGCAAGATTCTTAACTTATATCCCATCTCATAAAGATGATAGAAGCCTTTAAAGAAAATATAAATACGTCCATTTGAGAAATAAAGAAAATACAGTCAAACAGGCAGAAGCCCTTAAGAAGGAATCAAATAAATCCCTGGAAAAAAAAAATAAAAGAAAATACAATAAAACAGGTGACAGAAATGAACAATCTAACGCGACCCCCTGGCGCTTTTGCGTCCGCGGAGAAATCACGAGACGCAGAGAACAGGTAGTTACTGTAAACGAGGCTTTTAATCTTTATCACCCACGTGGAGAAACGTGGAGAGACACGGAAAAAGGGGGGAGGGAGAGAGAGAGAGAGAGAGAGAGAGAGAGAGAGAGAGAGAGCGCCGCTGAGCTGAGGAAGGGGTCCCCGCTTAAGTGCAGTCTAGAGTGACGTATTCACTTTTGATTGGCTGTTCGCTCACCACCCAAGATGCCTCGGGATTGGCAGTGGCTAAGGCACGCCTATCTGCCTAGCAACTGCGCAGCTAAATGTTTACATCTGGCGAAACATGTGGCCAGGGCCAATCTTGGAAATGCAAACGTGTAGCCACTGAAACAGCAGCTCTCTACAGAACAAAAATGTACAAGTTCTAGAAATGGAAATAGAAGCAATAAAAAAATCAAAAATTGAAGAAACCCTGGAGATGGTAAATCTAAAAAACAGAATAAAAACTACAGACACAAGCATCACAAGGAAAATATAAGAGATGGAAGAAAGAGTCTCAGGAATGGAAAACCATAAAAAATATTCATACATTGAATAAAGAAAATACCATGTATAAAATGTTCTTAACCCAAAACATCCAGGAAATTAGGTACACTAGGAAATGGCCAAACCTAAAAATAAAAGAGTTCGAAGATTTCCAATTCAAAGGGTCAAAAAACATCTTCAATAAAATCATAGAAGAAAACTTCCTTCAACTAAAGAAAAGATGTACATAAATATAGAAGAAGACCACAGAACATGAAATATATTGGACCAGAAAAAAAATTCTCTCACTACATAATAATCAAGACTCTATATGTACAGAATGAAGAAAGACTATTAAAAGCTATAAGGAAAAATGGCCAAGTAACATATAAAGGCTGACCTATTAGAATTATATCTGACTTCTCAATGGAGACACTAAAAGACAAAAATTGCTTGGCAGATACCTTGCAGACCCTACAGGACCACAGTAAACAGGCCAGACTCCTGTACCCAGAAAGACTCTCAATTATCATAGATGCAGAAACTAAGATGGAGAAACCATGACAAATTCAAATTTAAAAAATATCTTTCTACTAATCCAGCCCTACAGAGGATACTAGAACAAAAATGCAACAAAAGGAGGATAACTCTACCCAAGAAAAAACAAGAAATTAGTCACCTCACAACAAACCCAAAAGAAAAGAAACACACACACACACACACACACACACACACACACAGTACCATTTCAAACAGTAAAACAAAAGGTACTAACAATTATTGGTCATTAATAACTCTCAACATCTAGGAACTCAATTCATCCGTTAAAAGAAACAGGAAACCTGACTCTATAAGTAAACAGGATATATCATTCTGCTGCATACAAGAAACATACCTGAGCAAAAGACAAAACAAAACAATTTTTTGTTTTGAAGAATAAAGAAAACCAACCAAAAATAAACCACTACTAACAACATACAAACAAACAAACAAACAAACAAACAAAACAATACCGTAGACTGAAGTGCTGGAAAAAAGTTTCCTAACCAAAGGTAGTGGGAAATAACTTGGAATAGTCATTATAATACCTAATAAAATAGACTTTCTACCAAAACCAATCAAGAGAAATGGGAAAGAACATTTCATACACATCAAAGAAAAAATCAGAAAAGATGAAATTTTTAATTCTGAACATCTATGCCCCAAATGCAAGGGTGCCCACATTCCTAAAAGAAACTTTACTGAAGCTTAAATTATATATTGAACCCCACAAAAGAATAGTGGGAGATTTCAACACCTCACTCTCACCAATGGACAGGACATTGAAACAGGATCTAACAGAGAGGGTGAAACTAAAAGAAATTATGAACCAAATGGATTTAACATATATCTACAGAATATTTTACTCCAAAAGAAAATAATATACTTTCTTCTCAGCAGATCTCAGAACCATTTCTAAAATTTACTGTATAATTGGACACAAAACAAGTCTCAACAGATAAAAGAAGATTAAAATAACCCCTTGTGTTCTATCAGATTATGATGGACTAAGTCTGGACGTCAACAAAAATAGAAACAACCAAAAGACCATATACTCATGGAAACAACAAATCTGCACTAATGATAAGTTGACCAGAAAAAAAAAAAGAAATTAAAGACTTTCTAGAATTTAATGAAAATGAAGGCAGAACATACCTAAGTTTATGGGGTACAATGAAAGCATTGTTGAGAGGAAAATTCATAGAATTAAGTACCTTCATAAAAAATTGGAGAAATCCTATACTAGAAACTTAACAGCACACCTAAATGCTCTCAAACAACAACAATAATGAGAAAGACACACAAGAGGAGTAGAGAGGAGGAAATAGAAAAACTCAGGGCTGAAATTAATGAATTGGAAACAAAGAGAAAGAGACAAAGAATAAAGAAATCCAAGAGCTAGTTCTTTGAGAAAATAAACAAGACAGGCAGAAAGTTAGTCAAACTATCTAAGCGGCTCAAAGACCATATCTAAATTAACAAAATCAGAAATGGAAAAGAAGTCATAACAACAGAAACTTAGGAAACTTTAAAAATCATCAGATCCTACTACAAAACCTTATACTCAACAAAAATGGAAAATGTAGATAAAATGGATGATTTTCTAGACACATAACTTGTACCAAAATCAAATCAACATCAGTTTGACTATCTAAACATCATATATACCCCTGTAGAAATAGAAGCAGTTATTGAAAAACCTCCCAACAAAAAAAAAAAAAAAAAGCCCAGTGCCAGATCAATTTACTGCACAATTTTATCACACCATCAAAGAAGATCTAATTCCAATATTTTTCAAAGTATTCCAGAAAATAGAAACAGAAGAAATATTACCTAATTCATTCTATGAAGCCACAGTTACTCTTGTACCAAAACCACACCACAAGACAAAACAAAGAGAATTTCAGACCAGTTTCACTTATGAATATCAATGCAAAAATATTCAACAAGATTCTCCAAACTGATTTCAAAAACACATCAAAATCATCATTCACCATGATCAAGTAGGTTTTACCACAGGAATATATGGATGGTTCAATAAATAAAAATTCAGCAAAAAATCTCTTATACAAACAAACAAAAAAAATTACATGATCATCTCATTAGATGCTGAAGAAGTCCATGAGAAAAATCTAATAGCCCTTTATGTCATAAGCCTTGCAGAGATCATGTATACAAGGCACTTACCTGAACATATAAAAGCAATATATAGCCAGCCAATATACAATATAAAGTTAAGTTGACAGAAACTTGAAGCAATACTACCAAATCTGAGAAAGAGCAATGCTGCTTTCTTTTCCCTATTTATTGAACATAATATTTAAAGTTCTAGCTGGAGCAATTAGATCACAAAAGGAGAACAAGATGATACATATTGAAAAGGAATAAGTCCAGGTAGCACTATTTTCAGGTGATATGATAATATATATAAAGAATCTAGAAAATTCTACCACAGAATGCCCACAGCTAAGAAACAAATTCAACAGTGTTGCTAGATATAAAATTAACTCAAAGAAACAAGTAGCCCTCCTTTACAGAAATGAAAAACAGACTAAAATAGTAGTTGGGGTAACAATACCTGTCACAATAGCCACAAATAATATAAAATATTTTGGTGTAGCTCTAAATAAGCAATTGAAAATCTGTATGACAGGAACTTCAAGTCCCTAAGAAAATAAATTGAAGAACTCAGAAGATAGAAAGATTTTCCATACTCATGTTTCAGTATGATTAACATTGTAAAAAATGGACATCTCACCAAAAGCAATCTACAGAGGCAATGTAATTGCCATCAAAATTCCAATAGATTTTTAAATAGAGATTTAAAGAGAAATTGCCAACTTTATATTAAAAAACAAAACAAAACAGGATAGCCAAAGCACTTCTGAATAATAAATAATTTTTTCACAAAATCACCATCCCTGAACTTAAGCTGTAGTACAGAACAATATTATTAAAAACAATATTGTATTGGTACAAAGACAGAAAGGCAGATAAAAATAATTGAATAGAAGACCCAGAAATGAACCCACATAACTATGAACACTTAATTTTTGACAAAGAATCCAAAACCATAAAGTGTGGGGAATAAAAAGCATCTTCAACAAATGCTGCTGTCTAACTGGCTGACTGTAGACAGAAGAATGGAAATTGATTCACCCCACTGCACAAACTTAAAGTTAAAGTGGATCAAAGACTTAACCATAAAAACAAATTCACTATATCTAATAGAAAAAAAGTGAGAAATAGCTTTGAATGCATTGGTACATGGGACCAGTTCCTTAACAGAATACAAATGGCTCAAGCTCTGAGATCAACAATTGATAAATGGGACCTCTTGAAACTAAAAATCTTCCTTAAGTCAAAGGACACAGTCAATAGGAGAAAATGGCAGACTATAGATAGGGAAAGACCTTCACTAAAAATAAATCTAATAGAGGGCTAATATTCAAAATAAATAAAGAGCTCAAAAGTTAGATTCTAAAACAGCAAATAATTCCTAAATAAAACTGGGGCGTATAGCTAAACAGAATTCTCAGCAGTGGAATTTCAAAAGGCTAAGAAGGACTAAAAAATGATCAACAAAATTAGTCATCAGTGAAATACAAATTAAATTAACCACAAGTTTCTACCATAACACCAATCAGATTTGGAAGTTCAAAACCTCAAGTACCAGAACTTGCAAACCATGATATAGAGAAAGGAAAACTATCCTCCATTGCTGGTTGTATTACAACCTTGTACAACTACTGTGGAAGTTAATCTGGTGGTTCCTGAGGAGAATTGGAAATAATTCTACCTGAAGACCATTCCATAACACTCCTGGTCACGTACTCAAATGATGTTCCCATATCACAAAGACATGTGCTTCACTATGTTCATAGCAGCCTTATTTGTAATAGCCAGGAGTCAGAAGAAACACAAATGTCCCACAACCAAAGAATAGATACAAAAATATGTGGTTCATTTACACAATGAAATACTATTCAGGTATTAAAACAAGGAATAATGAATTTTTCATGCAAATGGATGGAACTAGAAAATATCATCTGGAATGAATTAACCAAGTATGTACTCACTGATAAATATTAACTAAAATACAGCATACCCATGATATAGCCTATAGACCCTAAGAAGTTAAACAAGGAGGAAAGCCCAAGTAAACATGCTTAAATCCCATTTAGAAGGGGGAACAAAATAATCATGGTAGATAGAGGGAGGGTGCAAGTGAACTGGCTATGAGAAGGAAGGAGGAGTAGAAAAGGGGGGTAGCAACAGTCATGGGGGAAGACAGGAAAGAGGCCCAGAGGGCCAAGACAATGAATAGAAATAGGCAACTATCTAGAGTGGGGTTTGGCTGGAACCCCTAGAAAGTTCTTAAGATCTGGGATATGGGAGGATTCAACTTGGGCAACAATAGCCAAAAAGCTCAACAATTGGAATATGGAACATGAAGACACCACCTCCAGTAGTCAGGCAGGATTTCTAGTTGGGGGGGATCAAAACACCTACAAAACTTTCAACCATTACTCATGTCTAGAAGAGCAGGCACAGGAATGGAGTAGAAACTGAGAGAATGGCTGACCTGTGACTGGCTCAACCTCGGATTCAAACCATGGAAAGGCACCATCTATGATACTATTAATGATGCTCTGTTGTACTTGCTGATAAGAACCTCACATGACTTTCTTTTGTGAGGCTCTACAAGCAGTTGACTGTGACAGATACAGATACTCACAGACAAGCATTGTACAGAGTTAGGGGAAGAATTGGAGAAACTGAATAAGATGGCAACCCCATAGGAAGATCAACAGTGTTAATTAACCTGTACCCTTGGGAGCTCCCAGAGACTGAGCCACCAACCAAAGGAATTATACCAGCTGGCCATAGGCATCTGGTCCATATGTAGCAGAGGGCTACCTTATTTGGCCTCAGTGGGTGAGGGCACACCTAATCCTGTAGAGACATGATGGCCCAGAGTGGGATATTCTCTTAGAGGCCAAGGGGGGTGGGGGTGGGGAAAGAACTCTGTAAGGGAAGACCTAGAGTGTGGGCAACATTTGTGATGTAAATAAATAAAATGATTAATTGATAAAAAATATAAAATCATAAAATTCCCAAGTAAATGAATGGCACTATTAAAAATAACAATGTGGATGAGGTAGCACAGATCCAAAAGGACAAATATGGTATGTACTTACATACATATGTATACTAGCTGTTTAGTCTTTCATAGAAGATCAATCTACATAACCCCAAGAGGATAGGTATAAAGTAAGACACTAGAGTGGAGAGTGAGATACAGATCTCCCTAGAAGAAAAATAAATGGAACCCATTGAGTCAATTGAGAAAATGACTCAATTGAGAGATGGTGTCCTGTATATCAGCCCGCTCTAGCATGCTTAGAAATACTTTCCAAAACTTCATCATGTCCTTGCCAGGACCAGTGTCCTTCCTTTCATGTCAGCAATGTCCTGCCTCTGCTGTCATTTGCTAAAGACAAAGGAAATTAATTTCTAGGAAGCAAAGCAGAAAGTGTCTGGTATCACAGTGTTTGAGGTTTGTCCTCATCTGACTTTCTTTTCACACTTCCCTCTTCTAGACCAGCATTCTGGGAGATGTGATAAAGGAATTCACTTTCTTTGTAGACAGTGGATTTTCTAATAATTGAAACCTAATTTTCAAGATGTTATTGGTACCACTGGTCACCAACACTATTCCTTTTACTCTCTTCAGCTTGAAGGCCAGGAAATGTGTGAAAAGACATTTCTTGGTTTGTGTTGTATTGTTTTTGTTGTCTTTTTCCCCCCTCTCTCTCTACATGGCTCTTACTACTCACTACACAAGAGGCTGGTCGGGAACTACCTATTTTTGCCTCCCAACTGCTGGGATTAAAAGCAGCAACACCATGCCTACCTGAAACACTACTTTAGTTCTTTATTTTTGTTTATTCCAATTAAACTTATACAGATATCACTCAGAAACTCAGATCTCTACTCAAAGATGTTAAGAGACAATTTATTCTGGTATCATATTAAACAACCATGGCCTGGGAATACAGATTTTCTTGGAATACTTTCTTCTAAAGAAGTAAGAGTTTCATAAAGTTTTTGAGTATAGCAACAAAGAGGCACAAGTGAAGGGACTTTTTAAACATGATGCAAATGTCAGGAAACTGGGAATGTCAGAAAAATGTGGGAAAATATCTGCTATGGGCTTCAAATGCTAGCTGGTGACACTGGTGGAAGCTAGTGGGACGTTAAGGTTTCATCTGTTAAATCACAGGAATGTTAGATCAGACACAGAAGTGCGAAAGGAATGGCTACATATTGCTAGGCAAGATGAATTAAAGTTCATCTCTGAACCTGAAATATTCCATCCTCTCTGTAACATTAAAGGTCTAATTAGTTATCAGGGTTGTTGAGGGTTTCATGGAAAGTGACATACTTTCCAGGGACTTTTATTCACAATGAGTAGTAATTGAAAGAAATTAACTAAATGTGTAAATGTAGAGAAAAAAAAAATCCCAAAGTTGCTTCAAAATCTTCATATTTTCTCTGTCTCCTAGTTGCCTAGAGTCAAATGATTGTAGGGACACTTAGATTTTCCTGCCAGGCACCTGCTGAAAAGCTAAATGCCTTAGACTATGACAAAAGAGCATGTCATAAGGAAAAAGCATCAATATTAACATATAAAAAAATCCAATTTGCAGAAAGCCTAGATAGCTCCTCCTACAGGAGCTATATGTAGTAAAATAGAGCATACTGAAAATCAGTACTGTCATTGAGGGAAAAGAAGGCACGAATACATGAATGACCTGTCACTCAAGGCTTTTGAGCCTTAAATCTACCCCATTCTCTATCTAACTTCCACTCTGAGGAGTCATTTATTTTTTAAATTTTTTTTAATTTTTTAATTTTTATTCTAAAACAGTTTATTTTAAAATAATCATAAAAGATAAGTTTGACTAATACACTGTTGTCTGAATTTTATAATTTCAATTATAATTTCAATTATTATAAACATATATATATTATTTCTTTAAAATACATTTCAGATTTTATTCCCTCACCCCATTCCCCCCAACACCCAGGAACCCCCATCCCATCCCCCCTCCTGCCTCCACAAGGGTTTGCCCCCCTCCTCCCTCCCCACCCTCGAATTCCTCCCCGCTCAGTGTTCAGCCTTCATGAGACCAGGGATCTCCTTTCCCTCCCATGCCCTACAAGGCCATCCTCCCCTAAGTATACGGCTGAAGTCATGGGTGCCTCCCTTTGTGCTCCCAGGCTGGTGGTTTAGACCCTGGTTGGCTGGCACTGTTGCTCTCCTCTTGGGGCCACCAACCCTTTCAGCTCCTTCAGTCCTCTAACTTCTTCATTGGGAACCCTTGATCAGATCAACGGGTTGCTGTGAGTATCCACCTCTGGATATGTCAGACTCTGGCAGACCTTGGAGGTGAGAGCTGCATCAGGCTCCTGTCAGCATGCACTTCCTGACATCCATATCAAAGTCGATCTTTGGTGATTGCCATTGAGATGGATATCAAGATAGAGTGGTCTCACGATGGCCTCACCTTGACTTTCTGTCCCACACTTTGTCACCTTATTTGCTCTCTTGAGCGTTCTGTCCCTCTTTCTGAGAAGGACCGAGGCATGCACACTTGGTCTTCCTTCTTCATGAACTTCATGTGGTCAGTTAGTTGAATCTTGGCTATTTCAAGCTTTTGGGCTAACATTCGCTTATCAGTGAATAAATACCATGTGTGTTCTTTTGTGATTGGGTTACCTCACTCAGGATGATATTTTCTAGTTCTATCCATTTACCTAAGGATTTCCCAAATTCATTATTTTTAATAGCTGAGTAGTACTCCATTATGTAAATGTACCACATTTTTTGTATCCATTCCTCTGTTGAAGGACATCTGGGTTCTTTCCAGCTTCTGGCTATTATACATAAGGCTGCTATGAACATAGTGGAGCATATGTCTTTATTATATGTTGGAGCATCTTCTGGGTATATGCATAGAAGTGGTATAGCTGGGTCCTCAGGTAGTGCTATGTCCAATTTTCTGAGGAACGGCCAGATTGATTTTCAGAGTGGTTGTAACAGTTTGCATTCCTACCAACAATGGAGGAGTGTTCCTCTTTCTCCACATCCTTGCCAGCATCTACCATCACTTGAATTTTTTATCTTAGCCATTCAGACTGTTGTGAGGTAGTTTCTCAGGGTTGTTCTGATTTGCATTTCCCTGATGACTAAGGATGTTGAGCATTTCTTTAGGTGCTTCACTGTCATTTGAATTTCCTCAGTTGAGAATTCTTTGTTTAGCTCTATACCCCATTTTTAAATAGGGTTATATGGTTTTCTGGAGTCTAATTTCTTCAGTTCTTTGTATATATTGGATATTAGCCCTCTATTGGATCTAGGATTGGTAATGATCTTTTCCCAATCTGTTGGTTGCCATTTTGTCTTATTGACATTGTCTTTTGCCTTACAGAAGCTTTGAAATTTCATGAGGTCCCATTTGTCAATTCTTGATCTTAGAGCATAAGCCACTGTTGTTCTGTTCAGGAACTTTTTCCCTGTGCCTAAGTTCGAGGGTCTTCCCCACCTTGTCTTCTATTAGGTTCAGTGTATCTGGTTTTATGTGAAGGTCCTTTATCCACTTGGACTTGAGCTTTGTTCAAGGGGATAAGAATGCTTTGATTTGAATTCTTCTACATGCTGACCTCCAGTTGATCCAGCACCATTTATTGAAAATGCTGTCCTTTTTCAACTGGACAGTTTTAGCTCCTTTGTCAAAGATCAAGTGACCAAAGGTGTGTGGGTTCATTTCTGGATCTTCAATTCTATTCCATTGATCTTCCTGCCTGTCTCTGTACCAATACCATGCAGTTTTTATCACTACTGCTCTGTAATACAGTTTGAGGTCAGGAATGGTGATTCCCCCAGTAGTTCTTTTATTGTTGAGAATAGTTCTCGCTATCATAAGTTTTTTGTTATTTCAAATGAATTTGCAAATTGCTCTTTCTATCTTCATGGAGAATTGATTTGGAATTTTGATGGGGATTGCGTTAAATCTGAAGATTGCTTTTGGCAAGATGGCATGGGAGATCTTTCCATCTTCTGAAATTATCTTCGATTTCTTTCTTCAGAGACTTGAAGTTCTTGTCATACAGATCTTCCACTTTCTTGGTTCGATTCACTCCAAGATATTTTATATTACTTGTGACTATTGTGAAGGGTGTAATTTCCCTAATTTCTTTTTCGGCCTGTTTATCATTTGAATAGAGGAAGGCTACTGATTTGTTTGAGTTGATTTTATACCCAGCCACTTTGCTGAAGTTGTTTATCAGGTTTAAGAGTTCTCTGGTGGAAGTTTTAGGGTCACTCAAGTATACTATCATATAATCTGCAAATAGTGAAATTTTGACTACTTTCTTTTCTATTTGTATCCCTTTGACTTCCTTTTGTTGTCTAATTGCTCTGGCTAGGACTTCCAGTACTATATTAAATAGGTAATATGAGAGTAAGAAGCCTTGTCTATTCCCTGATCTTAGTGGAATTGCTTCAAAGTTCTCTCCATTTAGTTTGATGTTGGCTACTGGCTTGCTGTATATTGCTTTTACTATGTTTAGGTATGGGCCTTGAGTTCCTGATCTTTCCAAGACTTTTATCATGAAGAGATGTTGTATTTTTTTAAATGCTTTCTCAGCATCTAGTGTGATGATCATGTGTTTTTTTCTTTGAGTTTATTTATGTAGTGGAGTGCATTGATGGATTTTCGAATATTGAACCATCCCTGCATTCCTGGGATAAAGCCTACTTGATCATGATGGATGATTGTTTTGATGTGTTCTTTGCTTCAGTTTGCGAGAATTTTATTGAGTATTTTTGCATCAATATTCATAAGCGAGATTGGTCTGTAGTTCTCTTTCTTTGTTGGGTCTTTGTAAGGTCTTTAGGTATAAGTGTAATTGTAGTTTCATAGAATGAATTGGGTATTGTTCCTTCTGTTTCTATTCTGTGGAATAGTTTGAAGAGAATTGGTATTAGGTCTTTCTTGAAGGTCTGATAGAATTCTGCACTAAAACCATCCAGTCCTGGACTTAAAAAAATGTTTTTTTTAATAAGCTATCTCTGTCTCTGTCATTATCCATGTGTCCCTGGACCAATTGTTCCAGGACACAGAAATCTAGAAATCTCTCCAGACCTTCTTTACTCAAATCTTCAACTGTAACAAGACTAAATCTTTAAGAAAGTAAAACACTTAACTGTGGCTTGCTTACACTTTAGAACTTTAGTCCATTATTTTCATGGCCCAAAGTATGGTGGGGCACAGGCAGACATAGTGCTAGAGAAGGAGCCAAGTGTTCCACATCTAGATAGGCATGCAGCACAGAGAGAGAGAGAGAGAGAGAGAGAGAGAGAGAGAGAGAGAGAGAGAGAGAGAGAGACAGAGACAGAGACAGAGACAGAGAGACAGACAGATAGAGAGAATGGTCCTGCATTGATCATTTGAAATCTCAAAGCCCACCCTCAGTGACATACTTCCTTCAACAAGGCTATACCCACTTCAAAAATATTATCCCTCTTAGCAGTGCCACTCCATATTAACAGTGACCAAGAATTCAAATATATGAAACCATAGAAGCTATTTCTATACCAACCAACAAAATTCCAAATTTGTTTTCTCCTGACCAAAAAGGGAGAATTATAATAATAATTATAAATAGAAGAATTCAATAAGATGAGACTTATATGTGTGTATATTTGTATAAATATATGCATTTATGTATATATGTATATATGTACTATGCATGTATGTTGTATATGTGCATGTATGAATTGTGCATGTATATGTATATACATGTGTGTATGTGTGTGATTGAATATATATTTCAGTTTGTGGGAATATATGTATGTAAATGTGAAGGTATGTAAGGTTGTGTATATGAGAACATATATATGTGTATACATGTATGTATGTATGCATGAATGTATATGTATGCATGACATCTTGCCCAAGAGAGTTGTGATAGTCAATCTTGATCATCAACTTGATTAACTATGGAATCAATTAAAAGTTATATCTTCAGGAATCTGCAAGGGCATTTCCAGAAAGAATTAATTGACAAGGGTGAAAACCTTTCCTGATATGGGAACCCAGATGGTCTAGTCTTACAACCCGTTCTAACTGTGACTCCACAGAATTCCCCCATACCTTAAGCACCAAAAAGAAACAAATTCACTAGTGGAACAACTACTCAATTCTCGTTCTCTACAGTGTTAGACTGCCCAAGTTGTAGAGTGTGAACCAACCTAATAACTCTCTTTTCAGGTGCATTCATCCTGCCACTTCTACTCCTCTAGAAATTCTGACTCATACAGTAGTCATCTGTCAAAATGTGCTTTTTGTTATTTCTGTATCTGGAGGTGAATGTGTAAAGGAACAAATCTAACCCAATGTCCTGCATAGACAGAAGGTCTGCTGAGCTCTAAGTTGTCATTATTCTTTTGCCTTCCAGGAGAGAATACCCCAATTTATGATCTAGCAACTCTTCCAATGCCTAAAGCAAGTGTTTTTCTTCTGAAAGGAAGTGCACTAGGGGCATATAATGTAAAAGTTAATGTCATTTGTTCAAAGGGTCACTGAGTATTAGTCCATAAATGTAATTTATGCCTACAAGTCAGACAAGAGTCTAGTCGATAGTACTTTTCCCCATCACAGGCAGGCAGCCACACCATCTCCTACTTAAGTGTCCCTGCACCTCAAATTGCAGAAGTCAGTGTAAAATCTCAAGAGATTCTGAACTTTCATACTGAAGCAGAAAGAAGGGTGAAGGGGAGCAATCTACTACATATGTGTGAACTCTAGAACATGCTCTTTCTGAGCCTCAACTTCATCCCCTGTGAACCTCAATTCTGTGAAAATGGTACTAATGTCATGTACTGCACATACTTGCATTAGACTATCCATGCATGTAACAGCGGGCAGTGCAAGAGAAGAACAGTAAATGGACAAAGACAAGCTGAACAGATGTCTCTTTTGATAATGTGTGTGCTGCAGTAGTATCAAAACCTTTCTTTGATGTCCCCAAACTCACATTTAAAAATAATCTGAGCATAGCACTAGTTACTTATAATCCCAGTGTTAAGGATAGTGAGAGGTGTTGGTCTCAGAGATTTTCTGTCCAGCCAATCTAGCCTAATTGGGAAGTCTCAAACCTTCAAAGACCCTGTCTTCAAGAAACAAGATGAACAGTAACTGAGAAAAACATCCAACATTGTCTTCCAACTTCAACACACACACACATACACACACACATTTGTATACACATGTAGATATAAACACAAACAAGTATATATGCAAAAAAGGTAAAATGCAATTATTAAGTGTTGTTTTGAGACTAATTCTATATGAAACTGCAAAAGATATTTAACCTGTTCTCAGAACTTCTTTACACCTGCCCTATTTCTCCAGCTGAACTCTTGGTTTTGACAATTATAGTAAGTGAGACTTCTTGCCTCTCCCACATTGAGATGAGTCCATTTTGTTGGAACACAGGAGCATTTTCTGAGTAGACTTTGATGAGGGGCACTTATATTGTCTTAACTTGTTTTCCTGACAAGTTCAAATTCAGTGTGTCTTTCTTTGAAGTAAAGGAGGGTCTATTAGCCATTAGGCAGGTACTTTCAGATAAAAACATTGAGTCTTAACAAAAAAGTATATGACAGAACTGTGCAAAATTTTTTCCTGTAGATAAGATCCTTCTCTAGCTGACACAAAGAGCCCAACCTTTTCCTTCTCTCAAATCAGATTCATGCGTAAAATCCAAATAACAAAAAGGAAAGTCAGAATTCTGTCTTTAGAAAAACATGATTATTGTCAAAATGGTAATATGAGCAACTCAAGAAATATACAAGAGGCTCACTAAAGCTACAGAGTCATCCTGACCTACACTACAGATGATCTAAAGTAAGCTTACTAAAACGGAGCTCCATCACTTTTTCAACATGCAGTGGATAAAGAAGCATAACATCAAGATGCTCATGCAAAAAAAAAAAAGAAAAGAAAAAGAAAAAGAAAAAGAAAAAGAAAAAAGAAAAAAGAATAATAAAGAAGAAAAAGGGAAAAAAGCTTGATTCAAGTGCTTAAAAGCCTCCTTTGCTAGAAAGAACTGTCTTCCAGACTTGGACCACAGGTAAGCCAATTGCAAACAGAGATGCTGGGTTTCCAAATTTCATGTCTGTGTTCTATCTTTAGGGCTAGAAACCTGCTCCTGCTTGATTCTGTAAAGCATGGAAGTTACTAAAAAGCATCCTTGTACTTGTCCCATATTATTTCCCTTTGAGGTTGAAGGCACAAAGATATGAGTCCAGTTGTTGTCCTAAGCTATGGCTGTGATTGCATCTTCCTTCTGGTCCCTGTGAAGAACCAGATCCAAATCTTTCTCAATCAATCCACACCTTAAGAATGACTATATTATTATGCATGTCTTTTGCTCTTCTGCCAAATTTTGTCTCCATTTACAACTAAAGCTCAGGTGAGTAATCTAAAGATAATCATAAGGTGATTTGTCCCCATTCTCTGCTCTTCTTCCCAGTATATCTATGGTCAACACTTCTATTGTTTCCCCTTTCAGACAGGATCTCACTGAGTAATCCTAGTTTATGTGAAGTTTTCTATGTAGATGCAGCTTGCTGTGAACTCAGCATACTATTTTTTTCTGCCTCTCAGATGCTGAGGTTGCAGGCATCTACCACCATGCTAGGCCTAACACTCCTTTCTCTGCATTCCATCATAACTTATGTTTAATTTCATATTGGGACAAGTGCTCAAGTCTAGTCCTTTGGCATTCTGTCACATTTCACCACAAATGACTTTCTTATATGAAAATCCCACAACTTTGGTTGTTTTGGGAGGCATAGCCTAGTATAACCATTACTTACTATAAGAAATATGGCTCTCTTCACCATATCCTCCTGTGTGTATTTATAACTTTACACACAGCAAGATTCTTCTTCCTATGTTGCCCCTGACATAGGAATGGCTCTTCATAACCAGGAAGATTTTTTCAGTTACTTGGTCACTATGATGGTTAGTTTTAATTGTTGAAAGAATGTTGAATCACCTGGAAAGAGTCTTGATGAGTGATTGTCAAGATATTGTTTCCCAGGAGCCTGAGAACCAGACAAACTAGCTTCAGCTTCTCTAGGACCTCAAACTGAGCTCCCCAACCATGGAATGAGGTCTTGTGGCTTCCAATAGCCTGCTGCCCACACTTGCATGGGTAGTGTGCAGTCACACTGTCCATGTCTCTGTCTCCCTGAGTGGCTCTAGCCTCATGGCAGGGCAGACAAGGGACAAACCTTAATCTAACACTTATCTAACAATTAAAAGTAGGACTTTAAAAAATACTATTTCTTGTTGAAAAAAAGCAAAGAGAAGTTACTCTCTTACTTAATTATCAATCAATAATTATCAATTAAATGTGGGAGCATATCTTGATCACAATGGGTGGAGATGAAGGTACACATGGTTTTTCATAAAGCACATTCAATGACATAGTCCATGTTCAAGCCTTCTGTGTGGCAAGTGATAGTCCATGTACAATAAATTGTTTTAATTGTTAAGTGTATAACATTGAGAATCATCTGAAAATTAAGCCTCAGTGTAGGATCATCTGCTTTAAGTCAATATGTGTACATGTCTCTAAGAGATTGTCTTGATTATTTCTTGACATGGAGAAATGTAACCACTATAAGTATAACCATTTTTAGGTATGAGATCATGGAGAGGTGAAGAAGGTGAGCTGAGCATTAGCATTAATGCATTAATTTGTTGTTCTTTTCTCTTCATAAGTGATGTGATTTTATTAGTTGCTTCAAGTTTATGTAGCATTTGCTTCCCTGCTTGATGGACTGCAACCTGTAATTATGGAGTAAATAAAACCTTTCCTCTGTAAGTCACCTTTATTAAGATATTTTACCATGGCCAAAGAAAAATGAAATTAATACTCTGATAAAATGTCAAATGAGAAAATGCTTGAGGTCAATAATTCCTCTTCTGGTCTTTCCCTGGAAACATCAGGGAACACATAAGCAGAAAGAGACAAATAACATAATGTTCTATAAATAATAGTTTAAACTAAGAAATCAGGGACTAGAACATGGATTAGTAGGGCTGAGCATTTGCTGTGCAAGGATGAGAACCTGAGTTAGAATTCCTAGCAATATAGTCAATATATAGTCTTGAAAACCTATAACCTCAGTAATATAAAGGCCAGAGACAGAAGGACTGCTGGAGCTTGCTAGTGAGCTGCAAATTGGGACCAGTTTCTTTTTTTGTTATTCTTTTTTAAGATTTATTTATTTTATGTATATGAGTACACTGTTGCTGTCTTCTGACACACCAGAAGAGGGCATTGGATCCCATTACAGATGGTTGTGAGCCACCATGTGGTTTCTGGGAATTGAACTCAGGACCTCTGGAAGAGCAGTCAATGCTCTTAACCACTGAGCCATCTCTCCAGCCCGGGATCAGTTTCTGGTTAAGTTATAAACTCTGTTTCAATGGAATAAATCAGAAAAAGAGGTGATGTCACTTAATATCTTCCCTTAGCCTCCATATACATATGAACTGATATGCATGCATGCATGTGTACACATATACACACACATACACTCAGAGAGAGAGTAAGAAAGAGAAAGAAAGAGAGACTTACACTACACTCACACTACATATATTCACTACATACACACTGTACATACCCACCACATACATACACATGCGTACTATACACATTCACCACATACAAATGAACATACCCCTCAAACATATGCATACACAAGATTGTATACACATTACACACATATGCACAGACACATACCTCATACATACAAGTGTGCACACACTACACAAAAACACAGATACACAGAAAAATCCATTTGTATGCCTATTTATAGAACCTGGACCAATAACCTGCGATGCTTCTTCACTCTGTAACATTAGGTATCTATTTTAAAAAATAAGTAATTGCAACTGGATTGTTATAAAAGACTTTTTTTTTTTTTTTTTTTTTTTTTTTTTTTTTTTTTTTTTTGCTGTTGGGATGATATATATTTTGGGGGGAGGGGTTTCACCTTCCCACCTTACCCATACACCACCAGGGTGAACAGGAAGAAGTGAAGGAAAGGCAGGGCCCACAGCAAAGTTTCATAATCTTGAATGCAAAGAGAAAGGAGGAAGAGGAGGGGGAGGGGAAGAAAATCCAAATCCTATAATACATACAACAGGGTATAGGAATGATATAGGGATGGGACAGACAGGAAGCTGAGGTGTGGGATGGGCTGCTGGGGGTGTGGAGCAGCGGAATCGCCCCACATTCTTTTCTCTCTTTGATACTGTTTCCATAGTTTCCAGGCTGAGAAGCCCTCTCAGAAGACGGGACAGGAGACGAGGGTCAGGGCCTCAGTTGGCCCCCCAGCTGTAGCTGTTGTAGGCAGACTTGCTGGCCTGGGGCTTCTGCGGGATGGAGCTGGTCTGGCTACGTTGCTGGCTGCCCGTCTGCTCCTCCTGCTGGCGCTGGCAACAGAGAATCATCTGCAAATATGGTAGCTGGCCATCCTACTGCAGGTGATAGTGAAGGATCTGAGAGTGTGGCTGCTGATGTGGGGTCAGAATATGCATAAAGGGGGCAGGTGAGTAGGCAGCAGCTGTGGCTGGATTGATGGGCCCTCCACTTCCTAGGGCTGAAGGCAAGTTGAAGGAGGCAGCAGGAGTACTGGAATGAAACCCTTGTTTCTCAAAGGACTGCTGGGTTTTGGAGTATACAGAACCCGAGATATCTGGCACGCCCATGTTACTGGAGGTGACTGATACACCAGTGTTGTATCCATGAGACCCATATCCACTTGGCTGTTGGAAAGGGGTGGCCGAGGCATTCACACTGACATTCACACCATGCTGCTTGGAAGAGGTAGGAGCCACAGGGAACACAGCAGGCCCATACTGGAAAGTGCTGGGGAGGCCCGGGACCCCTGTGCAGTATGACAGGCTGGTGTAACTATATCCAGGAGGCAGCACCGGGTTCAGGAATGTCTGCTGCGTGGTGTGGTGAGTCTGCCTCTGGTTCTGTTGGGGTTGGTTCAAGGTTGTGGCTGGGGCTGGGGAGGAGGCATCCCCACACCACAGCCGAACTTGGTGAGGTCACCAGAGTAAGGGTTGCTGGCCAGGCTACCATCTCTCCCAGTAAGTGGAGTGGTGGGTGTGGCAAGCGGGATACTGTAGTAATCCAATGGAAATCTTGTCTGGAGCATCTGTAAATCATCATAACCATATACTTGTGGCAGGTAGGCAAGTAACAGCCCTGGAGCCATAATATATGGATTAGGCAACAATGGCGGAACTCCAGGAGGAAGATTGGGAGGAGCTTTTCCTGAAGTTGTAGCAACTAACTGAGCTTCGAGTTGAGGCTGTGACAGTAGAGTTGCTGCCCAGGTTAAGGCCCAGACTACTGCCACTATTCAGACTGGAGGAGACACTGACCACTGGGGAAGGTGCAGAGACAGTAATGGATGTGGTAGAGAAAGTGCTGGAGGAAGAATGTAGATTTGCTTCACTCTCCACACTTGTATGCAAAAGATTGGATGTCGAAGTACACCCAGAAGATGTTGATGAAGAAAGGGTATTCTGCTGTGTAGATGATGCACTGCTATGTTGTGTGGTGGTGGTATTTGGAATCTCCTCACTATGGCTCAAACCACTCAAGGAGGATGAACGCTGATTGGCTGTCGTCAGTAAGGAAGCTGCAGGTACTGTTTCATTAGAAGTGGAAGGTGATTCAGGTTTCACTGCAGAGCCTGTAGCACCGTCAACAGATTGCGTGGTCTGTAACTGCGTGGCCTGCACAGAGCTGAAACCATTCTTAGCCTGAGTCAGGTCCTTTTGGGGTGATGAAGAGATGGAGCTGGGATACCGCCGCGTCTGTGTGGATCTCAGTTCTTATAGAGGGCCCTGAGCATTATTTTGGAAGGTATAAGTTGTCGACTGAATTGGGACACTCTGAAAACCAGACTCCTGACTCTGATTAGATGAAACTGTAGATGAAGACTCACTGGCCATGCTGGCATACAGGCTACTAGGAGCCTGGCTTGAAGAGGCGCTCGTGGTGGGGGTGGACTCATAATCAGAAAAGACAGGCTATGATCCAAACTGCAATGCCCCAAACTGCAGATTTAGCCCTGAGATATCTGCTGAGCCAGGCATCTCCACAGCCAGAGCAGGAATCTTAGACATCAAAGAGATTTTCTTCTTTTGCTGTTTCAGTTTCTGCTGAGCCGGCTGAGGGCTGAGGGTTGTCTGAAGACCACGGAGACATCTGTGGAGCCGAGGTGGATTTGCTTGGCAGAGGAGAAGAGGGGGGAGCAGGTGAGGCTGTCGAGGTAGCCACTGCAGGTGGCTTCTCCTGAAGGAATACCTCCATCATGGTTGAAGATGGGGTGAAAGCCTGGTGCTATAAAAGACCTTAAAGATAGTTTTAAGTGAAAAAAATAAAGATTTAGGAGAATGCATGATGCACTCGTAAAGGTGTTGATTGCTGTGAAGAGACACCAGGTATAAGATAACAATTATGAAGAACAACATTTAATTGTGGCTTGATTACAGCTTCAGGTGTTCAGTTCACTATCTTCATGGAGGAAAACATGACCCTGTCTAGGCAAGCATGATGCTAACGAAATGGAGAGGTTCTGAAGGCAGATAGAATACTGGCTTCCAGGCAGCTAGGCAAATACTTTCTCAAAGCTAACCCCCAGAGTGACCCACTTAGTTCAATAAGGTCATACCAACTTCAATAGGGCCACACCTCCCAGTAGTGCCACTCTCTGGCCCTAGCATATTCAAGCCACAACACATGATTAGTAGTCACACTTAAGACTGGAAATGCATAAGCAGGATACAGGTCCAAGAACCCACAAAATGTGAGGTGAGCATTTTAGCTTATCTAAAATTCTAGTATTCAGAAGGTAAGCTGGCTAACTCTGAGTTCAAATCAAAGACTGTGTTTCAATGAGTATACTAGAAAGAAATGGAGTAAGACTCTTGACTTTGACCCTAGGCCTTTACATGCACATGTAGACATTTGCACACACACATGGGCATACCTTGTACTTAAATAATAAAGTCATGTGCATGTACAAAAAAATGAAAGGAAAAGAATAATCATATTCATAGACAAAAAATAAACATATTTTATTGGATAATTTTTTCAGTATTGAAATATGGAAAAGATTTGTAAAGAAACATAGTGGACAAAAGAATGGCTATATTTAAGAAAATATTTGTTGGAAGCAACATTCACAGGAACATCAGTTATATTTCAGTTTTGTTGGAATGATAATGCATTTACTACATACTTACATAATTAAAACATTTAGCATCATTAAATAATCATGTTTGTAAAAACTTCTGTATTATTATTGTACAAACCACAATACTGAAGCTATACAAATAAAAACTCTCAAAATCTCAGAGCTATCTCTTTGGATTAAGTGTTTTTTGCACAAGCAGATGGAAAGCATCTCTGGCCCAAAGAGAAGGAACAGTAATAGCCACATCACAAGACAGAACCTCAGTTAATCAGTACAGTACTTTAAGCAACTGATATTATTTTATATTTATTTAAGAAAGGCAAGAGGGTGTTAATGGTATGCTATGGTACAAATATGGAGGTCACAGAAGATTCTCTCTTTTAATTATGTGGGAGTCACAAATAGAAATCTGATTGTCAGTCTTGGCAGCAATCCCCTTTATGTGCTGAGACATCTCACAGGCCCAGAAATAGATATTTTAAATGTCTTTAAAGAAAAGAAAAAGAGGGAAGGGAAAATAGAACTAACTATTCATACAACATCACACAGAAAGGAGGCACTAATGAAACCTCTTTCCTTGCACCTTCACCAGAGCAACAGCAAGAAGTCAGTCTTGAAAAGGCCTTTATTGGGCTGGCGAGATGTCTCAGCAAACAAGTGCACTGCTGCCAAGCCTGATGACCTGAGTTCAATCCCATGTGCTTATAAGGTAGAAGAAAATGAACAGAGCTCACAAATTGCACCGTGTTGGCCACTCACACACCATGGCACATTCATACAAGTACCCCCCCCACACACACACACATGCACACAAATTAAATCAGTATTTTAAAATATTAAACTAGCTCCCCAGAGACTGATCAAAAAGTAGTTACACTTGCAGAGAACCTCGTTTCAGTTCCCAGTGCTTACACTGTAACTTACAAGCAGCTCAAGATCTGATGACCTCTGCTGAAACTGCTGGTGCCAACCACACATGTTATGCACATACACACAGGCAGGCAAAACAATACACATAAAAAAGTAAGTCTTAAAAAGATCTTTAAAAATGAAAGCTAAACCATGTATATTATGTAAAGAAATGAAAAAAAAAAAGGTAGAGGGAGATGGAGAAATAGAGAAGGAGAGAGAGAGAGAGAGAGAGAGAGAGAGAGAGAGAGAGAGAGAGAGAACTGAGGCATTTCTTTACACTAATATTTCTATAAAGAACACCAAAGTTTTCATAACATAAGAAACATTCAAAAGACTAAAATGTGCTTTACCAGAAAGAGATAATTTGTAAGAAGCAGAAACTGGGAGGCCAGGTGAACAGTGATATAGCTGGAATGATATGTCAGCAATGAAGGAAAGAGTCATAATCACAATCAGTCCCAGAATCATCCAAGCATGGTGAGACTTGTAAAATTCCATGTCACCTTGTCATCTAGGTACCAGAAGCATAAAAAGTAACCTAAGACCCAGACACTAAAAAATTATGATGGGGATTTGTAGAAAAAGAAAAGTTCAAAAGATCACCAGGAGAGATGCCCCAATACAGGCCATGATTAATGGTTAATATGTAGAGTGGCTGGAGGGGATGGAATGTGCATGAGGTCATCCATAGTAAAGTGGAAGAAGGAACAAGAGGGGGTGTCATTTGAATAAGATAAATGCATTGCATTGTGGAAAACTGGCCTGGGAAGAGTTTGTCTTGTGTTACTTTATTTTATTATTAGTATATTGTCCTTGATTCATTTCTGTTACTGTGATAAAAATATCCTGACCAACAGCAACTTAAGAAAGAAAGTGTTTACTTGGGCTCACAGTTCTAGGTTACTTTTCATGCAGGAGCTTGAGACAGATGATGAAACTCTATCCTGTCATGAGCAAAGAAAAGTGTGTGCATGTGTGTTGGCTTGCTCATTAGCTTACTTGCTTGCTCACGTTTGACTCCATTTCTCCACCTATATAAAATTCAGGGTCCCCTGCATAGATAATTGTGGTATACACATTTCTCAATTCCTCCTAAATCAATGAACAATCAAATCTATTCATCAAAAACAGGGCAATATACCAAACTGATGTAAAAGAAATAAACCCAAACAAACAAACTCAGTGAGACTCAATATTTTACCAAAGAATATCTAGGCTGCATAAAGTTGACAAAGCTAACAAAAAAAAAAAAAAAAAAAAAAAACCTTCAATGAGACTGTATCCTTTTCCAAGCAAATTTAGGCTGCATGAATTTGACAAGAAAACCATGACTAGCATTTAGCAAGGAAGGGTTTCAAGATATTTTTTTCAATTTTTATTATGTGTATGTATGTGAGTCACTATATGGTTGTGTACACATGAGTACAGATGCTCACAGAGACCTGATGAGGGAATCAGATATCCTGTAGCTAAAGTTACAAGGAAGGGTGTGAGCCACATGATTTGGTTCTGAGAAGTGAATGTGGGTTTTGTGCAAAGGAAATATGAACTGTAAATTGCTGTGCTATCTCTCCAGCCTCACAGTGGCAAGTTTCATACAAGAATATTTACTCAAGTATATTATGTACTTTGTATTTGCTATGATCTATTTTTGCCCACACTTTCAATTACTCTTTATTTTCCTAGGCTAACTTGTCTCCATGGGATCTTTCTGCCTTCTCTCCATCACTATCTCTCCCCTAGAACTCAGATGGCAAAGTTCACATAGTCTGCCTTTCTGCTACACTCTCAAATTTCTCAAGGATTTACATGGGAGAAATTAATTGTATTCTACCAACTTTCATGAGTTCAATAAAACCTGTGAATCATTGATACATGCAGTAATAATTTCAAGGTGGATTTTTGGAAAAGGTTCAGTGGACAAAATGATTATGACACAAGCATTAAGATCTACTATGTCCAATTTTTTGAGGACCACCAGACTGATTTCCAGAGTGGTCATACCAGCTTGCAATCTCACCAACAATGGATGATTGTTCCTCTTTCTGCAAATCCTCACCAGCATCTGCTGTCATCTGAGTATTTGAACTTAGGAATAAACCACCAACCAAAGATGAACATAGAGGGAACTATGGCTCCAGCTGCATATTAGCAAAGGATGGCTTTATCTGGTATCAATGAGAGAGCAGGACCTTGGTTCTGTGAATGTTTGATGCCACAGCATAAGGGAATGCTAGGGCAGTAAGGTAGAAATTGGTGGGTGTGTAGCAAAGCACATTCATAGAAGCAGAGGAATAGGGAAGTGGCATAAGGGGTTTGAGGAGGGGAAACCAATAAAAGGGATAATATTTGAAAGGTAAATAATTAAAATAACAATTTTTTTAAAAAAGCATAAAGATCTAAGTTCCATTCTCAGAACCCACATTAAAATAAATAAATAAATAAATAAATAAATAAAACAATGGAAAGATGCTTCAGAGGTTAAGAGATTTGCTCTTCCAGAAGTCCTGAGTTCAGTGCCCAGCAACCACATAATGGCCCACAACCATCTGTTGTGGGAACTGATGACATTTTCTATTATGTCTAAAGACAGCTGCAGTATACTCACATACATAAAATAAATAAATATTTTTAAAAATTTAATAGCAAGGCTTATGCTTATGCCACTTGTATCTCTTGGCTACCACTGGCTAGCAAGCCTAGCCCACATCATGACTTGCAGGTCAATGACAGAGATGTCTCAAAAAAAAAAAAAAAATAAGGACAAGCTGACAGAACAGTTCAGGTGCTTACAAGCCTATTGCACAAGCACACAGGGAAGCCAATGCTATCTATGGCCCCACATACTATAAAGACACACCAAGGATTCTTAATATTTCCTGTAACTAATATAAAATTATACGTATACTGCAGCTGTAGAAACAAATTTTGAGTGATTAAACTATTTGTACAAATTCATTGGGTGCATATGTATTGAGTTGGGTCAAGTCCTCAGATCAGTGTGGCCTTTAGAGAACTGCCTTCTTCCCATATTATTTGTACTTCAAACACAGTCCAGCACAGCTCATCTTCTGACTTAGCTAAGAAATCAATAACAACAATCTTTACTGTAGTGATATTATTTTGGGACAATTGCTCTGCCAGGAACTCACCCTGTATTAGTGTTGAATTTCAGTAAAGAAACACTCAAGGATTAATAAATGTTTCTATTTCATCAATATGCACAATCAGAATTGTATACGATGTTCTGCCATGCTCTACTGCAGTAATGTTTAACCCCAAAGTTCACTGTTTTCATAAAAATAATCTGATCTGTGAAAATCACCCATGCCAATGTCTAACACAAATCAATCAACAACAATCAAACAAACAAAAAACCAAATATCCAACAACCAACCAGACAAAAACCAAGCATGATGTATTCATAACAGAAGAATAAATCCCCACTTAATTGTAGGATAGTAGACTAGAACATATACAGTGAACACACAGATGTTTGTGTGCATAGGTATTTGTATATGTGTATAGCCCATGTTAGTGCAAATGCATACATATCTGGAGCCTAGACAACAACCTTGCTTCAAGTGCCATCAAATCGTATTTTGGAGAGGGTTTTGTTTCATTGTTTTGTTTTGCTTTTTGTTGTTTTGTTTTTTCTTTTTGTTTGTTTGTTGGTTGGTTGGTTGGTTTGTGGGTGGTTTGTTTTGCTTTGAGGCAGGATTCCATTGAGTGGCCTAGTGTCTTAGTTTGAGGTTTTTTAATGTAAAGAGACACTATGTCCAAGAACTCTTATACAGGACAATATTTAATTGTGGCTATTTCATAGTTTCAGAGATTCAGAGCTTCAATTATCATCAAGCCAGGCAGGCATGATAAAGGATGAGCTGAAAGCTCTACATCTTGATCTGAAGGCTACTAGGAGAAGATTTTCTTACGGAAAGCTAGAAGGAAGGTCTTTCATAGCCCTACACTGACAAACACACACTTCCTCCAACAAAGACACACTCCTAACATGTCAGTATTTGGGCCAAGCATATTCAAACACATGAGTCTATAAGGACAAAAGTATTCAAATCACTGAAGCTGGAATCACTATGTAGACCAGGATGGCCTTAAACTCAGAAATCAGTCATCCTCTGCTTTCTAATTCCAAGGGTCAAAGTCCTGTACCACCAAAATAAGCATCCATTTTGTTTTCTGAGACACTGTGTCTCCTGGTCTAAAGCTCAACAAACACATTACACTATCTCTCTGTTCAACTCTTTGATCCACCTGCTTCTCCTTCCTCAAGACTACAATTAGAGGCACATACAACCATCTAAATTTTACATTGGTTCTTGGATTAAAATCTAGGAATTCATGCTTGTAAAGAACACACTTTTCTGCTTGCTGTGCTCCACACCCCAAGAACACATAATTACTGGGTTAGCAATAAATTGTCTGTTAGGTTCACACGAACATGCTAAATGACAAAGCTAAACCTTAAAATCTCTGTATATCTCTCCTAGGTCCCTGTTTCACTCTATTATACAGATACAGAATTCTGAACCCATTAGAAAGGCTGATGCCTCCAAATTATAATTGCAGGAAAATAGAAACACTTTCAGTAACCTCAATCAAGAACTTTCATCACACCCCATAGGCCTTTCAGATATACAGTACAATCTTGTTCTTCACAGAAAAACTCCCAGGTCCTGTGTGGCATCTTTCACTGATGAACAATTATGCCTCTATAGTCTAAGGTTTTTATGATGCTTGTCTCTTCATCTGATTATTTACGGTATTATCACATTCTAACATGAGTTTTCTGCAGCACATAATGCTTTGAAATGAGTTCAAGGGTCTTGAAAAATGACTTAATGTTTGGAGCAATTGCCACCAAATTATAAAGAACAAAGTTCCAATTCAAGTAAGCAAAAAAACAAGCCTGGAATCTAGCCCACACCTGTAATGCCATCTCAAAATAGGTGAAGACAGGAGAATCACTGAAGCTTACTAGCTTGCACCCTAGAACTAAGAAAATGAGGCCCAGGATCAGGAAAAGATGCTAACTCTATATGGTAAGTGGAGAGTACTAGAGAAATGTACCAACACTCTATTTTAGCAACTGAGTGCACATACACACACACACACACACCTGGACTCATAAAAATAGTAAATTTATTGAATAAATGAATACTTTAAAAGAAAAGAAATTTACAACATAAAAGTGGGCATGCCAAGAACTGTGTTATATAAAGCTGCACCCATGAAGGGGGATTGGTAGAGTTGTTTGGAATGAGTGCAACATATTTCTGATCTAGCATATGTTTCCATGGAGCTAAGTAAGAGTGAAACAGATGGTCCACAATACAGAAGTGTATCCCAAAAGATAAAAGTTTAACCAAGGCCAGGCAACATAACAAATACCTGTAATCTTAGCACTCATGAGAATGGCAAGTTTGTGGATTATATCAAAACTGTATTTCAAAATAAACAAAACTTTAGATACATGATCAGAGGAATGTCAACTACTCTCAGGAAGACAAAATAAGGAGAAAACAAACAAACAAACAAACAAACAAACAAACAAACAAAAAAAGAAATCCAAACAAATTCAAATGTAATTCCAAAGTGAATGGCATATCAGGAATGCTCTATGGTCCTCTAATGGATTTAGGGAAACATGGAATGTAGATAGTGGGAATTAGGAACCTCCCCCCGACCCCAAATAAGGGAAAAAATTTATTTTCTCCAGATGGTGGAGGCATCTAGAAAATTCTGGTAACACAACTATGTCACTGAAGATTTGCTTTACAATTAAAAGGACTTGAGTTTGATCCCTACTCACAGTCCATGTAAAATGCTAGGTATGGTGGTACACACTTGTAATACCATCACTGTGGATAAAGAAACAGAAGTTATCTGGTCTTCACTATGAGCTAAAATGAGTACTTCCTTTCTTATGTTGCATTTGACAGTTATTTTGTTACAGTAATAACACAAGGAAATGTGTGCATGTTTAAGCTGGATAGGAGATGTTCCTACCTGCACAAAGAATTAATTTGGAGCTTATGGACACAGTACCACCTTCAATCTTGAAGCATGGTTGAGAAAATAAATAGTACTTTTTTTTAAAATGATACTAGCCAAAATTTGCCACAAAACTAATCTACTTTGGCCAGAAATTTTGTTACTTGTTTAGGGCATATTGTATGTCTTGTAAATGTGCCTTTTGAGGTTGTATTTGGCTGCCCAACTCTCCTGTTCAGGGGTCTCTAGAAGACACTAAGCCTCTAAGGATTATTAAAAGAACTGGCAGATGCCGAACAAAAGATTGATGGAGAACTCTATATACAATGGAAAGGGAATTATTAGATCACCCTCATGACTCCCTCAACAATTTTCAAATGTCAAGACAAAGATACATGACAACCGTTCCAAAGCTGCTGTAGACTCCAACTAGGAGAGTGCTACAAGAGTCAAAGGAGACCAGCCTCTAAACCTGATCAGCTCAAATGACCTTGCAATGGGGAATGTAATTGAGCTACTTCTCTGTGTCCTGATGCCTTTCTTCATCCCATGGATGCAGATCTAGTCTAGTCCCTACTTAGCCTTTCTAAAGGTTGTACCATAAATTTGTCTAGAAGCCACCTTGTTTGAGAGCAACTTCAATTCCTACATCCCCATCAATACAACTAACTTACCCAGACAGATTCTGCACTATCTCCTCCATGTGATGCTTCTGCTGAGAAATAGGCCATTCACAGATCATGAATGGCTTGGACACTGTCATATGGAGATGAAACTGCTCATGACAGAAAAATAGACCATGATTCTTTTAAGACATGACCCCAGCTGGTGGCAGCCTATAGACAAGTGGTCATAGAACAAAAGAATGATATTGGAGGAGCCTATTGGTCTTACCTTAAATACGGAATCTATGGGGACTTAACAGAACTAAGGCCTGGAAAAAGGTACTCACACAGGAACAATGAGTGAAGTCCATAAATGTACTTAGAGGGGAAAACCAAATTAAAGTTACTGTGGTTTAAATGAGAAATGTCCCACATAGGTGTCTGTCTTTGAACACAGTCTCCAGTTGGTAACACAGCTTTGTCAGCTGTAGAAAATATATCACTGGAATTCTTTCTCTCTCTCTGTGTCTCTCTGTCTCTGTGTCTCTCTGTCTCTGTCGTTGTCTGTGTGTGTGTCTGTGTGTATGTGTGTGTGTCTCTTCCTCTTCTTCCTTCTTCTCCTTCTCCCCCTCTTCTCCTTTTTCTTCCTCCTCCTCCTCCTCCTCCTCCTCCTCCTCCTCCTCCTCCTCCTCCTCCTCCTCCACCTGCTTCTCCTCCTGTTCAACTTTTAACTACCTGATACAATGCCTTCTTTACCTTTATGGCCTCTATCCCTCTGGAATCATGAGCCAAACCAGCCTTAAATTGTTATGTTGCTTTTGGTCATGATATTCTATCACAGAAACAGAGGAATAACTAATACAGTGGATTTTCTTTTTTTTTTCTTTTTTCTTTTTTTTATTAGATATTTTATTTACACTTCAGATGGCATCCCCTTTCCCAATTCCCCCCCATCCCCCTTAGGAAACCCCTATCCCATGCCCCCTTTTCCTTTTTGCATTTATACATTTTTTAAAAATAATGTTAATCATAGGCTTTATAAGTTTGGAATTGTTCAATCAGAGGTGTAACCCACTGACCAACCTAGATATAACAACTATCTTTGACTGGTGGAGATACTTGAACCTCTGCCTCCCTGTCTCCCTCCTCTTTCTCTCTTTCTTCACCTAGCTTCTCCTCTCTTTCTTCTTCTCCTCTTCTTACTCCTTTTCTTCCTCTCAGTACTCCTCCTACCTTAGCTCCTCCTACACATCACCCTTCCTGTTAAAATGAAACTTTTCTCTCAAAATACAATTAGAACATAATTATGCCAATTTGTACCAGTGAGGTACAGGATAGTCCTAATACCCAGTCCATCCTTTTGTTGACTAACCAGCTCCTCTGTCATCTATTCTAACTAAAACATGTAGTTCTGAACCTGGCTTTAGGATGAATGTCAGCTGACGACCATCCACTCAAGTCTTTTCTCTTAAGGTCAATAGCTATATGTTTTCAACCCCATCAGAAATCCAGAATGACTGAGTTAACTATAATTGTGGGAAGCACAAATCATAGTTTCTAAAACTTAGCCAATTTATAGAGACCTCTGAACACCTGGACACTTGCTCTACTTCAAAACGTTGGAGCATCTGTTCTTCTGCCTTCTGGCCCAGGATCATCTGACAGACCTTTCAAGAGCAAATAAAAATATTAAAGGGAAGAAAAAAATCTAACTTAATTGCTTGGTCCCCTAGATATCAATTTAGCATAAATAATGAATAATGAATACTACCAATGTCTGATATTTTTTTAAAAATGGGAGAATGTACACGTTTGAGTGCTTTAAAATTGTCAAGCCCTTACTTGTTCTTCTAAAAAATGAAGGCGATTGTGATTTTCATAATTGTTAAACAGAAAGTAGTAATAGAGCCTTAGCAATTACTGAGTGGTTAAAAGCTGTGTTTCTCATGTAAACGATCTATTTTGTAAAACCCACATCAGTTAGCTCACAACCCATAGTTACTACAAGCTCCATGGTATCAGATACCCTCTTCAGATAACTGTAGTCACCTCCATACACATCCACATGCACATACAGATACATACACACATACTCAATAATTTTAAATAAAATAAATCTGTTTTTCTATTGTATTTTTTTACTTTTATTTTATTTTAACAAACATATAATTACCTCATATCCCTCTTCCCTTTTCTCCCTCTGATTCCTACCATTCCTCATTCTCTTATATTTGTGGCCTTATTTTACAGAAAATTAAAATGTGTCACAATAAATCTTTTTTTAAAATATGTCATTGAAAACAAACAAATAAATATGTGTATGGCTATCTTTAAAGTCAAATGGCCAAAGATAGTGGAGTACTTGTCTATGACAAGGGCAAAGACCATATTGCAGCCCTACCTTTTATAGATATGTGTTGTATATATGTATGCATGTACATATGTAAAAATATACAATTTTCTGATTCTGTTCAGTGTATTATGCAAGTTCTGGGCTGGCTATATGTAAAAAAAAAAAAAACACTAGGGTTGATCATTTCTAGGAAAGCCTACTTCTCCCACTTTTAGCATTCTGTATGACTATAGTTCTAGTGGTTAGGTCCAAGAAACTTCCCCTTCCACATTAGAATGTCTATTGTTGAAGTTGTATCAATCTTGTTTAGACAATTATACAATTGAGGATACTACAAATATAGCTTCTCTATCTTTCTAGGAGAATCTCACACCAGATTTTATGGCTCACTGACTCTTACAATGTTTTCACTCCATGTACTCAGTGTTCTCTGAGTCTTGGTTACATAAGTTGTATCATGGATGTTTCCTGTGGCTGGGATCCACACATCAGTTTTTCTATAAATAATATCTAACTGTCTTCTAAATGCTTACTCTTAAATGCCTACTGACAAGTGTAATTTTGCCCCCTCCAGCCCTCATAAAAAGATACTTTTAATTGTAACAGAAATATACTATTTCAGAAAACCACAAGTGTTCAAGATAAATATTTTTTAAGATACTGTATTACAAAAATTTAAAAATGCATATCACTAAAATCATGCATAAAGCTTTTACTGATAGACTTAGATACAGAGTGTGGAAGTACTTGTAAATAAAGAAGACAAAGTGAGGACTGTGGGAAAACTGCAATATTGCCTTTTCTATATGAGTACATGTCTGTAAGTGCTATATGTATGCACATACACACAAAAAGAAGTATTCAGAGAGTAGGCTATTAAAAGTTTCCATGGTACAAGGAAGTTAAAATTTTCTATTATTTATTCCCAGAATCCAACTGACAATTTCCTAGGTACCTCAGTCTTAATGTTCCAGGGCATCTCCAAGTCAAATCAAATCTAAAGCTGTTATGTTCCAACAAATAAAACCAACCCACTTTTTAAATTCTTATCTTTAGTAACACAAGTTACAAGCCCCTTTCTGGAGAAAAGAGTCCAGATGTGTGACTCATAGCATCAATATTTTATTTGTGATTCATCAATCATTTACCAACCTATTGGCAAGAAGTACCTTTCAGAGAGTAGATATGCAGGTCTCCTCCCAGAACTTAGACTGTTAATATTTCATGTGTGAGGGATGAATTAGCTGCATAGATAAGTTACATAGACCAGGGTATACAGAGAATGTGACTCTCTTTTGTAGCCAGAAAGGAGCACTCATGATGGGCAGACTTCAACACACTACTCTCTCAGGGAGTCTCTTAATGTTGTGCTTCCTAGACATGGAAGCTCCACTACAAAGCGAAACTGTGGTACAGTTTCCCTTAGCAGGGCTCCTTATTTCCCAGTGTTCTCCAACCAGAATCATCACCATCATCTGATCCCAGGAGCAACAACTCTATTAACTTAACTAAAGAACTGGCTGAATCAAGGCAGAATGACAGATGTTTGTAATCCAAACATTGGGGGGACTTGAGTAGCCTAATCTAAACTTCCAGGCCTTGGCTACACTATGACACTCATCACCAAAATGGGCAAGGGGGTTATCTCATTTGGTAAAGGATTTGCCATGCAGGTATAAGAGCCTGAGCTTGTCTCTCAGAACCCTTGTAAGCTGGACACAGTGCTTGTGCTTCTAGTATGTTAAGGTAGCAACAGAAGGCTCCCTGAGGTTCACTACTCAACCCAATTAAGGAATTTGATGCTAATTAACAAACTCCAATCCCTAATAGATGGCAGCTAGTAACACCATCAGAAGTTGACTCTGATTTCTATGTACACACATACACACACTCACATACAAACACAAAAGTAAAAGATTATTTAAATATTTCATAATTTAATTATTTGATAATGTCATTCCTCATAAAGCATTTGTGAAACATCAACATTATGTCAGACACACAGAGAAATCCCAGGAATTCATAAGAGCAGTTTATAAACCTTTCTTATTCAAGAGCAGTAGAAGTAATGCCTGTCATTATCTTGCCACTGCTGTCCTGGGTATATGCTATGCTATATAGTATTTTTCACTTTTGTAAATTAAAATTCTATATGGTATTCATTTTATGAGGCTCAGGAAAGACTTGACTTATTTTTTCTTATCAATTTACTGGGAAATGACTTACAACATCCAACTTACAACATCCAACTTCTTGTTATTACAGAACTGAATCCAATGACTTGTACTAGCTCTGTACACCACCAAAAATCCCCAAATCTCTCCTCAACTAAGATATAGGACAGGGCTGGTAAGATTCTCAGTCAGGAAGAACTTACCATGTAAGCATGAGATCCTAATTTTAATTCCCAGCTACAAAAAAAAAAAAGTAATATAGATGGGCATAGTGGCTCATTCCTCTGATCTCAGCCCTCAGGAAACTGAAACAGGAGAAAGGCTGTGAGTGTGAAGGTAGCTTGGCCACATAGTAAATTCCAAACCAGCCTGGGATACAAATGGAGACCTTGTCTCAAATAAAAACAAGCAAATATATTTAGAGTCATCCTTTTCTGTTTTTCTGAGCTAGAATTGAATGTGGCCCTTCTAGACTTTTTAGTATCTCAAGTGCTAAAATAACTCTTCTTTCTTATGCCAAGTCTCAGACAGATTTCCAAACTGTGAGTCTACTACCTATGTTTTTTATTTAAAATGAACACAAATACTAATACAAGTTGGGGAAATGACATTTTCCTTTCCTTTTCTTTCATTTAGAATTTTCTTTCAAGCTAGATGGTGCTCCTTCTAGGCAGACTCCTAGGTCTGGTGATGCTTTCCCCAAATTCCCACAGCATCCTATCTTAGAAGCTGCTTCATTATAGTATCCTGAATTCTGTCCATAGTCTAAGGCTCTCCTTTCATCACTTGGACATGTAGGCTGGGTTTTAGAGACATTGTTGAAAAAGAAATGAAGGTTACATCCTGACTCAGTACAGGAGAAACACACATCTTTGGTCTTTCATGATCACAGAGCAGCTGCAGCAGCCTCTGGGCCAGATAAAAGGGTCCCTCCTCACTGGCCAAAGAATTAGGAGTCAATATTAAGTAGGTGGTCTACAAAGCCCAGTAATAAAGATACTGAATGCTGAAGTGCCTCTCTTTTCATTTGGCCTTAAATTTTGTCTTCCTACTGTAATTAGATCACTAGAGACTTGGCCAATAAACTTGAGATTGATTCATGTTTTCTAAGACTTCCTCACTAAGAACTAAGGCTGATTACTACATCTTAAATAAGGAGCACACTTTAGACTCCAATAAGGAAGGAGGGTCTCGAGCTACTTTCTTCTAATGGGAGTTCATTCCTGCCCATTGTAAAAGGGAGCCCATTGGCTCTAAAGGGGAAAGTAAATTTGGTTTTACTTTTTAAAAATCCTGTCAATGAGGCTTAAGAGTGACTACCTAGCATGTCTAAAACTCTGGAATCCATCAACACCACATAAACTAGGCATAATGATGTATGGTTATAATCCCAGCAGTCTGGAATTAGAGATAGAATAATCAAAATTTCAAGTTTGAAGCTGAAGAGATGGTTCTGCTGTGAAACAGACTTAGAGTTGATTCAGGGGATTTGGATTCAATTTCTCTTACCCTGGTGGTTGCTCACAACCATCTGTAGCTTTAGTTTCTGGAGATCTTCTGGCTTCCACAGGTAATGAACATACACACACACACACACACACAGACACACACACATGCAAATAAAATATTTTCTAAAACATATTTCTCTAGTTAGTGAAAAATACATATATATGTATTTATAAAGAAGACATAAACTATTGCATTGTTTTGTTTGCTGAATAGCTTTAAATGAGATTCAGCCATCAATAGAGTAAAAATCATTCTTTATCAAGACTGGTGTCTTAAATAGAGTACATTTTCTCTTTGATTTTTTTCATTGAAAGAGTCTATCTCTTTAGCCCAAGCTGGCCTCAAACTTTTGAAGTAATAGTGTTCCTGTCTCAGTTGTAGGAGTCTTGGGTGTTCATTACAACATAAAAGTCTTTCTTGCAGATGTTTCAAGAGGTGGCTGATACCTGACTGCAGCTGCCTTGATAAAGACCATAGCATCTTGACATTCGTTTAATGAATATACTCTTAAAAATAGTTGACTCCCTCTTTGGGGTAAGGTTTGCTTAGGTTTGTAAGAAATCAGGCTGTACTTTGACCACTTTTTAGAATTCTTTAGTGTAGGTCTTAGGACATTGCATCTCACACCAGCTGATGGGAACTATCTGGACCCCTGATATGATGTAAGCTATCACTACTCCTAATTCACTTTCACCTGCACTCATCTATGGGGATAACTTTGGCCAAAACTATGTCTCCTAGGCAGGAACTCTTGTAAACATCAACTTTGTCTTCTTCAGTTGCTATAATATTTTTCTTGCCAATAGTTCCTCAAAAAGCATTTTTAAGTTGTGTGGATTCAGCCTTCAGGATGTGTACTTTGGCAAAACATGAACTAATGCTAGAGACCTTACAGGTAACAACAACTTCTACATCTGGAAGTAAGTGACTCTTGTTCTGTTATCACACAAACTACAGGAGAATAAGATTGTTGATGGTCTGCATCAGGCAGCCCACCAGGAATGAAAAGATGTCAGGTGTAGATGCCACTGCCAGGGCTACCCTTCTCCAAGTTGTACAGATGCTCATGGGGGATATAGTATCTCACAGGTGTTTGCCACTCTAAAATCTTCTTTACTTTTTAAAAAGGAACTAAGATCATGGACATATACCCAAATTTTGGGGTTGGTTTTGTTTTGTTTTGTTTTGTTGTTTGATTTTTTTTACATCAGAGGCTTTGGAAGTGATTTTTTTTTTTTAAAGAAAATTGTGCAGCCACTTCTAGAAAGACTCCACAAGTAAGTTTGTCCCATTTATTTATAGATTGAAGAATGAAAGACAAGAAAAAAGAGGTGGAGGTCCTATTTCAAATTGTTCATGGAAAAGACTTTTTATATTACAATTACTGTATTGTGTATATATAATCATTTTCCATTACTGTACTATATTTGGCAATGCTAAGTAGTTTTTGAAGTAAATTTTCTTCCTAGATATTCTGAAGTACCTGGCATATTTTAGTAGTAGCAGTACTAAAAATTACTTTAAGTACCTATTTGTTATTTTGTAATATGAATGAGAACGAGCCAAACACCTCCGAAGTGGCACAGACTGTGTTTGTGCCCTGGTCAGAAAAAGAAATACAAAGAGGACAAATCCTATGTGCTCTCAGTAGGAAATATAGCACATTTGTTGTTTTTAATTTTTTGTGTACATAAAGGACAAAGAAGTCCTTATAGCATCTTTTCTTTATTCATGTTGAAGAGGTTAGTAAACTAAATAATATACCTTGAAGATCCATTCATTTATGCATCTGTGTGAATCTGTATGTACATGTGTGTGTATATGTGCAATTGTGCATGTCTCTGAGAGTATGTGTATGCATATTTTTGTGTACAGGTGTGATCATCCGGGCAGATAGAGATCAGAAGAGGGTATAAATTATTCTTCACTACCACTCTCCATCTAGTCTTTTAGGGACTCTCCATAAACTGAAGAGCTTCTAAACATTTTGAGCATTTCAGCCCACTGGATTAGTAGAAATAATAAGGTTCAAGGCCACGATGCTTATAATTTGAGGAAGCTTTTGTGATTGTTAATCTTGATTTCCAACCTAACAAGATCTGTCATCATCTAAGAGCTAGGCCTTTTGGTGATTCTTTAAAGATTTGTTAGAAAAAAATTAGCTAACAGGAGAAGATACTCCCCCAGAGTGGGCAGTAACTTTCTGCCTCAAAGATAAAAAGTGTCTCAAAGATAATTCAAGATCGACTGCCTACCTTCACTTCTTGCCACTGAGTCTACCATACCACTGATTCTGATGTTACTGTTGTTGCTGATGCTGTCCTTGCCACCACCACCACTGCTGGTGGTGCTGCTGTCACTGATGATGATGATGATGAAGAAGAAGAATCAAACTCCAAAGTTATTGTTTATACAACAAGAATTGAAGACCAACAACTACCCAGGGTTCTCTAGTCTTTCAGCACCAGGTTGTGACTGCTGAGACATCTAGCTTTATGGACCAAGCAACTCACAGATTTTCAGCATATCCAGAGTGCAGACTGCCATTATTGGATGACCTAGGCTACATCATGTGTGGCTGCAGCTCGAGTGTGAGCATGGGTCCTGTTGGGCTAAGTTGTGGTTCTCACGTGTCTGTCATGGCTCAGGGAGACAGGAGTGCAGGAATTTGACTGAGTTCACTCCACGTGGTACCAGGCACACCCTGGGCTGAGAAGCAGCAGGGCTCCACTGTGCTTGAAGAGGTCTCAGCCTGAAGTCCTGAGGGAGCAGAGTTCCTGGTTTGGGGGTCTCCAGGGTCAAAGCAGCTGACTGGGAGAATGGTGGTCTCTGTCTTTGGGCTCCCAGATGCTGTTGGGAGTCTTGGAAAAACTGAGATAGAGGGCATAAAGACTGGACCTGCCTGCAACAAGAGGGAGAGGCTCTGGCAGCGCCCTGGAAGGTGAGAGACCTTTGGTTATGGCACTCGCTTGGCTGGGTTGGCTAGCTTGCTTGAGTTGGCAAGCCTCTGAGGCAGGAATGTAGAGAAGTCTTCTAGTGGGAGATTAAGCAGCTCAGTAGTCAAAGGCCTTCTCCATGGTTTCCTACAGTGGAGCCCTAAAGACACGAGGAAGTCCATGGTTTTAAAAGATTTACTGCCATGAGAGAAAATGAATGAAGCTGTACCCCCTTATTCCCAGGGCAGACCTTTGGTTAAATACCATATGTAAGGAGGAAGAACACCATCTGAGAAGGAATGCTTAATTGGCTATGCCCTCTGGCCTTTAGGTATCTCATTAATATGGAGATCTCTTGAGGCTCTGAGTACTGTCATCATGCCCTCTACCTATGCTAGGTGGCACAAACCTTTCTTTAGGAGGGTCTGTAGGGGCATTGCCCTACGTGACTGAAAGCCACGGATCAATGGAGGTCTTCAGCCGCATGCCAGTAGCCTGGAGTCTGGGAGTGTGGCAAAATGTATGCTGTTCCTTGCATCAGGATACATATTGGGTCTCTGGCCATCTCTAGCCAGTGTTCCACCAGAAACCAAGCTATCCTTTCATGGTTCCACAACATCATACAAGCCATTTTAGTGAGATAGATAGTAGATAGATAGATAGATAGATAGATAGATACATACATACATACATACATACATACATACATACATACATATACCCCCATACTCGGGAGACCCTTACTCAAGTCTCAGGAAGTTGCGGCCACGCACAAACTCCAAGACACCATACCTGGATGCAATCAGCAGAGGCTTTATTAGGGAAGTTAGCTGGCCAAGGTCAACCACAAGCTCTCTCAAGAGCGGAGTTTGACCGCCCCCCCTCCCCCAGTCAGTCTGAGGAGGGTTTTTCAAAGGGTAAACCACAAACCAGGGGAGTGGGAAGGAGGGTGAGGGGTTGTCAAGGATACATAACATAAAAATACTGGAACATTTCATAGGAACCCACCCCAAATGATTTAGAGTCATGTGAAAATCACTCTGCACACTCATTGTTCTCAAGAATGTAGTTTTACCATGTTACTGTGCCCTACCCTGTCATTACCAACTATTTCAGGTTAACTATTTCTCACTTGCTCTGGCCATAGCCCCACCTAGATGACTTGCATCTTTTTTGTGGTCAGGAATGTGTCTTCTTGCATTGGGCCTTCCCCATCCACAGGTGGATTCTTTTCCTTCAGGCTTGAGGGCCTGAAATCTTACATTCAGTTTTGCCTTCTGGAACCTGCATTCTCTTGCTCAGGTTTAGAGTAAAGAAAAAGCCTATATATATTTCATGAAATGGTCTTTATAATTTTTCACTCTACACATACATACATACATACATACATACATACATACATACATAAACTTTTTTTGTTTTTTTACATAATGAACCCTAGAAAACAAACATTTTAAAACACAAGCATGTAGACAAATGATCCACCTCCAAGCCCAGAAACTGACATATTTTTACCTTCTTTTTGTACTAAGTTTCTAAGATCTGGATTCTATTTTACATAAGATTTAGCTCACTTCATTTGCCAATTTTCACTGGCAATATATGATCTATATTTGAATTTTCTAAGAATTATCTTCAAATGCATAATCAATACACAGTCAAAAGATGTCCTGACAACACAGAAAAGTTTTCCAAAACAAAAATGAGTAACAGAGAAAAATCATTTTTCTCTAGAAAATGTGACAAAAAAGGAAGAATTACTTTGAAGCAAAGACTTGGCAGTTTTTATGGCTTACCACTTCAACTTAAGTAGCTAAGTCATTCCTCATTTCATTCATGCTTTCTTTCTTTCTTCATGTCTATCTTTCCTCCTTCCTTCCTCTTTCCTCTTGACCAGGTCTCATTATGTTGGCCAGGCTAGCCTAGAAGATATGATCCTCCTGCCTCAGCCTTCTCCATCCTAATACAGACATTCATCTTTACCTATTTTTAAGAGATGTCTATGGTCCCATCAGCCCTCTCTCCCCACACTCTAAGATGTTTCTCACTCTCCTACCACATTAATGTTGAAATGTGTGATATGCCTACGTCCCTTTCCTTCTTTACACCCTACTCAGCAGAGGTTTCAGCTCACATCAATGATCAAAAGCAATAAAGGAAGAGAGAAGGAGGGAAAGTTATGTCACACAGAGAAATCTTGGCAATAGATAGCACTCAACGAGAAAGTATGGTGGAGTTCACTGAACTGGGGACAAGAGTCAGCACAAGTTCAAAACTGCAGGGAGGTGAGTAGAGTCACTAAGAAGGTGGACAAATGTGAGTGTAATACTTACAAGTCTGTGAGGACAGGAAAGACAAACTCCCACATTAGGGCAGATTCTGCTCCTGAGATCAACAAATGTACTTGGTGTTGATTAACTGGTGGTGTGCAACTTTGTACTATAAAACAAGCTTCTTTAAATTATGTAAATAATTTAATCCAACAATTTAAATTTCAAACATTGGCCAAGAATGTAATGCAATCAAGTATAGTGTGGAGGCCCTGCAAAATATTTGTTTAAAGGAATACATTACCACCTGCATTCACAGCCTATGGTGATTTAAGTAGGAATGGTGCTATAGACTCATGTGTTGAAATTCTTGGTCCCTAGCGAGTGGCACTTTTTGGACTTATGGCCTTATTGGAATAGATATGACCTTGATGGAGAAAGTATGTTAGTGTGAAAAAAAGCTTTGAGATTTTACAATCTGAAGCTGGACCTAGTGTCTTATTCTCTTCTTGTTGCATGCAGGTCCAGATATAGACTTTTGAGTGACCTCGTGAGCTCCATGTCTGCCTTTATGTTGCCATGCTATGGTCATGGTGTTCCTTTACTTCAATAGAAACACTAAGTTTTGGTTTCTTGAGCATTATATTTTATACATATGTGGTCTTCTGTGAATGTATGTGTGAATGTATGTCTGAGTGATTATCTACATACACCTGTGTGTCTATATATATTGGCCTGTTTAAATCTCTTAGTATGTAGATATGTATGTGAAGATTTTTTAAATGAGCAGCATGAACTAAATATCAAAAAACCAGGAAATAGTGTCTAGGATGATAATTACATTCATAATGTAAAGTGTTATTTCTTATCCATAATAACTTCCACTCAAACAGTCAGTGTATGAACCCAATTCACCTGAGATGATAGGACAATATTCTTTAGTCTCAAGATTTGTCTCTACATCTGGCTTTATAATAACATGCCAATGACTTTTAAAAAATAATTGTTCAGGTAAATATAAACTGTACTGATTTAATCTTTACACACTATATGCATGCACTAAGAGGCTGTACCCCATAATTTTATTCAATTAAAATAAAACTTTTAAGGGTGATATTTTCAAGACAAAAATTCCCGTGTAGCAACTGTTGTGCTGAAACTCACTCTGTGGAGTAGGCTGTTCTTGAACTCCCCGAGATCCTCCTGCTGTACTGGGATTAAAAGCATGCATCAGCATCACCCAGCTAGATTAATGCTTTTACTAATATAGTTCCATTGAGGGAACTCAAAAGGCAGTTCAATCTTCAGAACCTACATGGGGAAAAAAAAAAATAACTTTCACAAGTTATCATCTTACATCCACACATGTACCATGGCATAAGTGCACCTGTACAAGAATAAATAAATAATGTTTTCTAACTTAGTTTAACTCTTGGGTGCCCATATGATGGAGATTTATACAGTGAATGTTGCCAAAACACATTTGGAATTAGAAGTGGAGTTTTTCTATTTTGTATTACTTTGGAAAGGTACTGCTTGGGCCTCCTCTAATGACCTCCCGAGACATGTGATCTTGAGTGATGCCATGTGAGAAAAAGCAGCCTATTAGTATGGTATGGACAAAAACACTGTGTCACACTTGACCTGATTATATCATGTCCCATAATATTTGACAAAGCTCTTTGATTCTACACCTCATATAAACAGTTAAGTATTGAGAATTGTAATCCTCAGGACATCTAAATGTACTAGTTCCAGTCTATGATTTTATAAGACTTGGAATTCAGGTCATTACTATTCTGTGTGGTGAATTTGTCTATACACACTGACTGAGGAGAAAAAGAAAACAGTATTCAATTGATTTTTGGCAACAATCAATACTAGAAAAAATAATAACAGCTTTTAAAACTATATAAACTTTCTAAAGAACTGGATCCAGTCAAGGCTGGATTCTTCTAACTAAACACCAGGTCTGTCACTAAATCTCTACTAGGTTTTCTGAATTCCAGAAAAAAATACCTCTTGTTTGCACTTCACATATTTCCATAATCCAAGACTGGTTGTTCATTTGTCAGTGAATCTTCCACAGGTCCAAAGGCATCTCAGCTCAGAATCATTTGTGACTACATAAAGACAACATTGATCTGCATCATTAATAAGATGGTATAGGGAAATGGAATTCTGCAGATGCACAGGAATGCACATGACTGTGAGATTTACCCTCTTTCTCTATCTTTCAATGTCTCTAAATCAATGTCTCTCTCCCTGTTGCTGGATCCCATGAAAACCATCAGTCTCTCAAGAAGTCTTTACTTCCCAATAGCATCTACTTCCTCCTCTCAGAACCTCCTTCTACTTTCTCAGCCATGAATTAGGGCCAAGGACCAGACTAAGTTTGGAGACTGGCTCTGAGAAAGGGGTGTCCCAGGATCATGAAATAAATGACTCAAAGTCAAATCATGAGAACAAGCTGAGAGCATTGAGCTCTGCTCCTGCTGGCTCTCCAGATAGTTCATCCAGATAGCCCAGCTCTCAAACACCAAAGTCCATTCTTTTATTTGCATAACAAATTCATTCATTCCATCCTCCTGATTCTCTTTTGAGTATCGCATGAATTAGCATATTATGACATTAGCTGCTTGATTCTTATAAAGGGAGAACAAGTACATTTTTAAAACACAGCAAATGGATTCAGACATCTTCTCTTTGTAACCACAGACTATAAACTACCTAGATGGGATCTCACTCTGAGATTACAATACCCAACACTCTAGACCTACTTTCTGCTCTGCACAGGCTGGCGCTGAATTCAGGAATCTATTTTCCTTTGTAACAAAAAGAATAAACTTTAGTTATGTGGGATCTTGTTCTGTGATCACCACTCTCTAAATTTATTTATCTCCTTCATTAATATATTTCTGACAAGGTGCCTCATAATACAGCTGCCTGTGATATTTTAGGTCCAATAACTCCCTGATATGATTCATATTGTATACTCATGTTTAATTTAGTTGATAAAACTTATGTATGTATTTTTGAAGTATCCTTTTAAGGTTCTTTCCCAGGGCCTTAAGGACTGTCCTGAAGGTCACAGCACTTACTGTTTTTTGTTTGTTTGTTTTGTTTTGTTTTGTTTTGTTTCGTTTTATTTTATTTTATTTTATTTTATTTTATTTTATTTTATTTTATTTGTACAAAGGACAAAGACACTCCCTCCCCTCCCAGACTCATGCTGCTTTTAATTATCATGAAGTCCTTAACCTTGGCATGGAGAATGGTCCCTGATAACCATTGCAGAAGGAATCTTTACCAAAGGAGGAACACAAAGTAAATTATGTACATTACTATACAAACAAATTTCACAACTAGCAATGGTCAACACTCCTTGAGGCTCATGCACTGTTGGCTCTGCTCCAGGGGTTAGAACCATGTCAGAGCATCCCTTGTATCTAGAGATGCAGGACTCAGTGTTGAGTCTGGTATGGCCTTGTTAGAAACAAAATGGCATGGTTCCAGACCCTGGGACAGGGACAGCAGATGTGGACCTCTAATAGTGTTGATGATTGTTGTGGACATAAAGCTTGTTTGTATAATAATGTACATATTTTAAAGTTCCTCAGAAGAATGTGTACGTTTTTACCATTAAAGACTCCATGATAATCAGAAATAGCATGAATCCAAGAGGCAAAATTGTGTCACTAATGGTAAATGTTGGGACCTTCAGGGCAGCCCATAAGGCTGTAAAAAATAACTAAATATGAGTTTGAAAATAGATAATTTCTGAACTCTGCAAAAATATAAAGTTGCAATGTGAATTGTAAAAGTGGATTCACAGTTGAAAAGGAAGAGAGGGAGCTTCGCCAAGAGTAAGATTGTCAGAGAAATAGGAAGGAAGAAGATAAGGAGATTTAGGGAGTGGTAATCACAAACTAAGATTCCAAAAAGTTAACAAGTTTTGTTTGTTGGTTTGTTTTTTGTTTGTTTTTTGTTTATGCTTACAAATGCAGACAGATTAATGAGCTCAGAATCAGCATGGGGCATAGCTAATTTAGGTCCAGTTGTGATCTGAGTGCTAATCTCATAACAAAGTCTCACCCAGCTAAATTAAGAAAAGCAGGCAGATCTGTGATTTTTTTTATTTACAATGTTAAAAAAAGATCAAAAACAACAACAAAAGGAGCTTGCTACTTTTTTCCTAAAAATCAAGAAGCTAAGGCCATAGACTGCTGATTCATAAGATGGTCAAGAGGGAACCTTGAACAAATAACAGAATGCATATTTTAAAAACGGCTGGGCTTTTGTCTGCATAAAATGAGCTAGCAAAAAGTGATAGAAGCTCTTTAGAATTTTTAACTCTTGCCAGAGCTGAGTTCTCTGCAATGCTGTGGAGACTGAACATTGCTCTTCAAGAATTTTTCCCCCACGGGATTTCTGATTTTAGTAGAAAATCCATGTATAGTGAACACAGCCCTTTAAAAATTTTTTCATAGCTATTTAAGAATTTTAAAGCACAAGGATTACTTAGAGTGAACACAGCTCTATTTAAACCTTTTCTAGCAACTATCTTAAGCATGAACACAGATCTTTTAGAATGGGTTCTGGCTTTCTGATTTTGATTGGAAAAGCCAAGATTCACCTAATAGAATTTTTGACTCAGACTAAAGAACAAAAAATTTTCATAGCAATTTTTCTGACTTTGCTCAGAAAATCCATGAGCTATCCAGAGATCTTTTAGAAATTTTACTAGCATGGGCTCACAATTTGACTTCCAGTTGTTTGTTTTTACTACTCCCAGATATACCTCTCTCAGGAACCCAGAGCTAGCCGAGGCAACTGGGCAAGATAGGAGTGATATACCCTGCTTGTCTTGAAAGCTTCTTAGAGTAAATTTATTGATCCCCAAAGTTAGCACCCGCGTATGCTAATTCTTAGTGATCAATCTTTATCACTGTTGCCTTGTCTCCCTTGTGACATGCATACCAGTAATCTTCTATTCATCTATACAATGCACTACTCACTACTCTATCTGAATATTTCTGCTTGGGTATTGTGAAACAAAGTATTGTCAGAAATCGGCAGGAACTATGAAGGCATGATAAACTCAAAGCTAATGGATTTATTAAATAAAAGTAGCCTATGGTCTGAAGCAAGGTCTATCAGTCAAGTGCTTGCCTTCCTCTGGAGCAGCCTAGACTAAAGTCATGACCTGGAGCAGGAGGATACAAGTGAGCTATAGTACAAATCATACATGGGTCACTATTGTTTTTTTTGTTGTTGTTGTTTTATTTTGTTTTCATGAAATATGGGATAGACAGGCAGCACATTTCAGTATTGTTTGACCTACTCTGACAACCTGTGTCTCTCAGAGGCTTTCTTTATACATAAAATCATTTCCTCAGAAACTTTATTCATTGATTATATAGCTTTTCAAAGTGCATGTACTTCTAAAGTCTTCCTTGATTACATAGAAGTATTGAAAGAGGAATAAAGCAAACAAACTGCAATTTCATGAGAACTAAAATATAACATTCTGATAAAATAAATTTTCTGTAAACTCAATTTCTTCTTCTTCTTTAAGATTGGTGTTATAAAGCCTTATTGCTATAGCAAAACTGGACAGAATGACTCTATTTGAATTTGATTCTCTTTCAGTTTGTCACAATATTTAAAGATCAAAAGTTACTTTCTACTACCTCTTATAACAACTTGACTTTCTACAAAACTTCAATATCATTGACCTCTAATACTTTCATTTCTTCCTCTATATTTCTTTTATATTTGGCATAAGACAACTGTCCTTTTGTTGATTCTTAAATTATTGTATAGCCCCTGACTTAAGCAAAAGTTGTCTGTTCTTTCATTTTCCATAATATCAGAAAAGTTCTGATTTGGCACATATATTCAGGAAGGCAGGCAGTTCACTGAGCCAAAATGTTTTGCTCTTGTCAGAGGTTTTCCATTTTTTTTGTAACTGGCTTGGTGTGTAACCTAAGCACATTGGCAGTAAATATAAATCTTTTATTGTTTCAGTACCTGCCACCTGCCAGATTCATTCATAAACCTCTTTCCCATCTCCTCCTGAAAGGCTCCTCTCTAATGACATCATAGTTGGAGCCATATTTTTGTAGTCATTTTTGAGTAATTATGGCAATTTCATATTAGTTTCAAAGGCTTGATCCAATTCTTTTTATATTTTCTATCAATTTTTTTTTTTAATCCAAGATACAGTTCACTCTCAACAATGAGAAAGTTGATGATCCTTGGGGGAAGGCAGATAGAATTGAGTGCTTTGGGTTTTTGTTGTTGTTGTTGTTGTTTTTGATTTATCTGTTGCTATGATATAACATCATGACCAAGTTGACCTATGTAAGAAAGATTTTATTTTGACTTACACTTTCAGATAGATAAGAGTCCATTATCAGGGAGCTAGAGCTCAGTGGTTAAGAGAACTGCCTTATCTTCAAGAGGAACCAAATACAATTTCTAGAATCTATATAACAGCTCACAATTGTTTGTAGACCTTGATCTAGGGGATCCAATGCTGTGTTCTGGCTTCTGAGGACACTGTGATTACATGATACACAGACATACATGCAGGTATGCAAAATAATAAAGTGAAATTTTAAAAAGATGGCATTTCACTGAGAATACATAATACCACATAACAGTGATGGCTGCAACCTGAGAACTTGTTTTAAATACCAAGCAGAAAACAGAAGAGACGAAACTGGAAGGGGCATGAGATGAAAAAATTTGAAAGCCTTCACCTAGCAGCATCAAGGCCACCACTAAATAGCACCAACTAGGGACCAAGTGTTATTTTTTTTTTCTCAATCCACAAGTGCTAAGCTCTTCTGAACATGTTCAGTGTTTTACTCTCAGGGGTTGGGTTAGAAGAAAAAGTGGCTGCCACTGTGTGAACCATGGAGAAAGGTCTTTCCTGGGTTCATGTTACTTTAGTCATGAGTTTAACTCTCATTAAAAAAACACCAAACTTTCGAGATAAAATCTAGCTATGAATATTACAACAAATTTCATGAAAAACCTTCTATTTATTTTTTTAGTCTGACATCTTGAATCCATCAATCAGTAACCACCATGCCTATGAACATGAGGGGAATCCAGTTCTCTTGCCTTGATGGGACTTTGACAGCAGCGGCCCACCAGCTAATTACTAATTTATATGTGCCAATCTCCATCTTCTTCAGTGACCTAATGTGACATCTACTCACACATAGCTAAGATGAGATGTTATGGTTGTTATGCTTCATTATCACTTTTCTGGAACTGGAATTACTTAGGAGAAGAAGGAGGAGGTATATCTTACCAGCTTGTATTTGAGGATGTATCTAGAGAGTATCAACTGAGGAGGGAGGTCTTGGATGTAAAAGGCTGCATCCTATCTGTGGGCACCTAAGTAAAAGAAAAAAAAAAGAAGAAGAAGGATGCCTCCAAGCTCTTAACACAATACTTCAGCAGTGTAGGCAACACTCACAGAAAGTGTTGCAAGAGAGAAATTTCTGTGAAATTCCAAGAAAGACAATAATAAAAAACATGTACCTGTTAAGGTGGAGGTAGACAAGAAGGATATAGGCAAAAATCAAGAAAAGTTCTTCTTTCATCCAGACAAATAAAGCTGAAGGAATTAAGATCAACCACATTCCTACTCTTGTATAGTTTATAAGCTAAGAGTAATTTTTTGAATTTTAGATATAATATATACTTATATAAATATATATAGATAATATATATGCATATACATATGTATATAATAACGTGTATATATGTGCATATGGAATATACATTAGATAATATATAAGTTTTATAAAATAATATTAAACTTAACATATTTTAATTAATAAATTAATGTAATTAATAAATTCTAATAATATATCTTATATTTTAAAATCCAACCAACTGTGGAGGTGTACATTTTCAATGTCAGTCCTCAGGAGTAAGAAGCTGGTGAATTCTATGAGTTCAAATCTTGCTTGATCTACATAGCAAATTCCAGGTTAGCGGGGTATACAAAATGGTAACTGAACTGCCCCCCTCCCTGCAAACATCCAAAACCTTTTTTAATGTTGCATGCTGATTGCAAAGCAGAAAAAGTTGCCCCATGACCTTTATAATAGAAACTCTAAACAATCAGCTAGGATTAATTTGTCAGTAAATGTTGTCTCACAAATATGAGAGCCAAGTTTTGTTGTCCAGAAATAACCTCAAAAATCTGTGCATAGTTTCATAGATGTATAATTCTAGTACTGGGAGTGGGATAAAGACAGCAGAAATGTGGGGCACTGAGCTATGAAAGACAACCAGGCGTCTGGTTGAATGAGCTTCTGAACCCCGGAGACCCTTTGGGATGGCAGAAGTTCAGCTCTGTTCCTGGCCCCCTGGCTCTCTCAGCTTCCATGCTTCACAGCCCCTCCCACAGAGAGGCTGTAACACTTCAGAAACCCCCCCCCTTCTCTCTTCACTACAGAGAGGGCGACAGGCAGCAGCAGACCTTCCCCACTGGAACATCGGTGAAGCCGATGTTTTAAAGATAAGGTGGAGTGGCCAGCAAGATAAAGTGCTGTGAAATCCTAACAACTGGAGTACAATCCCCAGAATCAACAGTAGAAGAAGAACCAAGTCCTAGAGGTTCTGATTCCTTGTGTGGCATGGCATGCAAGTACTTGCATGTGTGTGCCCAAACGCATGTGTGCCACCAACATACACATATACACACACACACACACTGATAATAAGTTTTTAATTAAATAATGATGATTGTTATTGAGAAAGACACTTGACATAAAACTTTAAACTCCACATATACGCCCACACATACACCAACACACACATAGTGACACACAGACAAAACAATCCAAAACACAATAAAATATAAATCATGAAGAACCTTGGTCTGATCCAGGTTTGAATGTTAGTAAAATATTTTGATGCTAATTTTAGCAATATTGCTATAAACTCATGTTGGTTAGATTAAATAATCTGTTGGAGATTTTCACTTGAACATTTAGACTTGAAGTGTCACAGTGATTATACCTTATTCTGAGTGTTTCAATAAAATAGATGAGACAAACACAGAAATTGCTAATGGTCATAAAATTAGGATAATGAATGTTTTCTTACCAGTCTCATTATCTTATGTATAAAAATTTATAATTAAAATTATGAAGCTAATGCTCCTTTTAAATTTTTCACTGACCACAGGTAATCTGTCATCTATACCATGCCTGCCTTACATGCTGAATAGCTTTTTAAATCTCATTTATCTATTACTGCACTCACAGTCTTAGCTAAGCCATCATCATAGACCACATAGCCAGAGAGATCAGTTTCTAAATATTTAACTTTATTTTTAATTGTATTTGTGTACTTAACTACTGGTTCCTACAGGGACAAGCAGAGAATATAGATAAGTTAATTCTGAACATCTATGCCTCAAATGCATGGGTACCCACTTTTATAAAATAAACTTTACTAAAGCTCAGAATACACATTGGATTGCATACAATAATAGTGGGAGACTTCAATATCCCACTCTCATTAATGGACAGGTCATTGAAACAGAAACTAAAGAGAGACAGATTGAAACTAATAGAGGTTATGAACCAAATGGATTTAACAGTTATCTATAGAACATTTCACCCTACAAAAAAGAATATACCTGCCTCTCAACAATTCATGATACATTCTCCAAAACTGACCATATAATGGGTCACGAAACAAGTCTCAACAGATACAAAAAGATTGAAATAATTCTATGCTTTCTATTATGAAACTCACCATGGAATAAGACTAGTCTTCAATAACAACAAAAACAAGAGAAATCCTATATAGCCATGGAAACTGAACAACTTTCTACTCAGGGCCAAAATCAATCAAATAGAGGCAAAGAAAACAATTTAAAAAAAATCAAGAAAACCAAACACTGTTTTTTGTGAGAATCAAGAAGACAGATAAACCTCTAGACAGACTAAGTAAAGTGCTCAGGGACACTATCCAAATTAACACAATCAGAAATTAAAAGAGAGACATAACAAGAGAAACTGGGGAAATTTAAAAAAATCAGATCCTAATTTAAATGCCTATGTTCAAGAAAACTGGAAATGAATAATTAACCAAAGTTAAATCAAGAGCAGGTAAACTATCTAAATAAGCCCATGTCTCCTAAAGAAATAGAAGTCATTAAAAACTGCCAACAGCAACAACAACAATAAAAGCCCAGGGTCTGATGGCTTTATTACGGAATTCTACCAGACCATCAAAGAAGAGATAATACTAATATTCCTCAAACTATTCCATAAAATGGAAACAGAATGAATACCACCTAATTCATTCTATGAAGCCACAATTACTCTGACACCTAAACCACACAAAAAACCCAACAAAAAAAGAGAACTTCAAACTAAATTTACTTGTGAATATCGATGGAAAATTTCTCAATAAAATTCTCCCAAACTGAATCCAACAACACATCATTCACCATGATCAAGTTGACTTCACCCCAGGGATACAACATTGGCTCAATATATAAAAATCCATGAACACAATCCACTATATAAACAAACTCGAAGAAAACAATCACATGATCATCTCCTACATGCTGAAAAACATTTGAGAAAATACAACACCCCTTCATGAAGAGTATTGAAGAGATTAGAGAGATCAGTCAGGCCAATACCTAAATAAAATTAATGTAATTTACATGAAACTAACATCCAATATTAAATTAAATGGAGAGATAATTGAAGCAATCCCACTAAAATCAGGGACAAGACAAGGATGCCCACTCACACAATATCTATTCAGTATAATACTTGTTGTTCTAGCTAGAGCAGTAAGACAACAAAAGAAGATCAAATGAATACAAATTGGAAAGAAGAAATCAAGGTATCACTATTTGCAGATACTTTAGTATACATAAGCGATCCCAAAAATTCTACCAGAAAACTTCTACAGCTAATAAACAACTTCAGCAAAATAGCTGGATATAAAATTAACTCAAATAAATCACTAGACTCTCTTTATGCAAATAATAAATTAACTGAGAAAGACATTAGGGAAACAACACTATTCATAAATGCTACAAAAAATATCTTGGGGGTAACTCTAACAAAACATGTGAAAGTTCTATATGACAATAATTTCAAGTCTCTCAAAAAAGAAATCAAAGAAGATCTAAGAAAATGGTAGATCTCCCACAATCATGGATTGTCAGAATTAACATAGTAAAAACGGCCATCTTACAAAAAGCAATCTACCGATTCAATGCAATCCCCATCAAAATTCCAGCAAAATTCTTCAAAGACATGGAAAGAGCGAGTCTTAGTTACATATAGGAAAGCATAAAATGCAGAATAGAAAAAAATCTTAACAATAAAAGAACTTCTGGGGGAAACACCATCCCTGACCACAAGCTGTACTTGACTATACTTGTAGAGCCTACCCCCAATAGAAAGAAAGGGCATCAAGTGGAAGGATGGGGTTGCTATTCCACAGTCAAAAAAGCCCCTATACTACTCAACGTTGGAGCATCAAATCTTCAGCCTGGCCCAAAATCATCTGACAGACATTAGTGATGCAGAATTATTAAGGGCTGATACTCTGACTAGGCAGATATAATCAGTCAACTATTCTGCAAGTGTGTCCTTTTCTGGACAGTAATTTGTCTGTAGATGGAAAGAGGCAATTCTTGCCTAGTGGCTGTCTCACCACAACTGGAGTAACTCCAAAGATGCTCAATTTCTTCTTAGAATCCATGACAGGAAGCTGTCAGGAGCAGACAGGTCTCTAATCAAAATGAACATTAATATATAAATATTTGAAACGTCAATTCTATGGACTTCTAACGTTTTGAAAAACAACTATCCATGTAAGGTAACCTGGACTGTTGTCTGTTAACTCCTCTCAGCTATTTCTAAATAAAATAAGGAAAACACCCTAACAATAAACTCAAAACCATGAATTTTCTATAGTCCCTTAACTCATAGGCTAACTGTCCCAAATCAGTTAAAAAAGTTAAAGAAGGACTGGTTCTAAGCCTTGTATTCCTAAATGTGTTATACAGGCACAATGCCCATGAGAGTATCAATATTCATCTCACTCTTATATCAATAAGAAGCTCATACCAATGAAAACCTTAAATTTGAAATCAAAGTAAATTTTGTACCATTTAAGAAATTATCCCTTCATCTTGATATTAACTATGCAGATTTCTACCAATAGGTTATGGCTATGCAATGAGTCCTAGCTAATCCTCCCTGTTCCAACAAAACCACTACTTTTCCCTAGAAAGACAGCCCACTATTAACCACCTTAGTCCCCAAGCTTAGGGAATAGGGGCACTGACTCTTCTTTAACTTTTTCAAGCTGATTAAGGGTGTTGAGATATTAGAGGAGAGGTGGGGGGAAGAGTAAGTTGATAAGCCTCTGATGCTTGTCTTCACTGCATCCAGATGGAATTCCAGGACATCGGAGGTTTGGGCAGGTCTGCTCAGTATGCTTGATGAGTAGATACACCTAGGCTGTGTATTCTGCAATATACAATTCTCAGAACTAGTTTTAGTATAAAGAAAAAAACAATTTTTCCTAAAGGGTTGACATTTTTTTAAAGATGTTGGTTCTAGAAACTTTTCTTTTTTTTCCCCTTTTTAAAATTTGGTTGTAATATTTACATTTCAAATTTTATCCCCTTATCCCATTCCCCCCACCACCCAGGAACCCCTTATCCCATCTACCCTCCTTGTGCTTCTATGAGGGTGTGATTTTCCAGTTTCTATAATGCTGTTTCCATTAACATAAATTGCCTCCTAAATTTTTAAATTTTCCCCTTTATGTTATTAAATCTCCTATTTTTTCTTTCTTTTTTCCAGCTTTTTTCTCCTTTCCCCCCTTTTTTTCATCTTTTTTTTTTTAATTGGGTATTATATTTACCTTTCAGATTTTATCCCCTTACCCCACTTCCTCCCACCACACAGAAACCTCCTTTCCCATCCCCCCTCCTCATGCTTCTATGATGCAGTGCCCGCACCTACCCCCCCACTACCCCCTCCCCACTCTCAGATTTCCCCCCCACAAACTATGTGTTCGTTTTTTATGGGACCAGGAAACTCCTCTCCCACCTAAGCCCAACAAGGCAATCCTCTCCTACATATACTGCTGGAGTCATGGGTCCTTCCCTATGTGCTCCCAGGCTGGTGGTTTAGACCTTGGTGGGCTCTGGTTATTTTGTATTGTTGCTTTCCTCCTGGGGTTACAAACACTTTCTGCTCTTTCATTCTTCTCTCTAAGTTCTCCATTGGGAAACCTTTGTTCATATCAGTGGTTAGCTGTGAGCATCGTCCTCTGAATGTGTTAGTCTTTGGCATACCTCTAAGTAGACAGCTATATCATATTCTTGACAGCATGCACTTCCAGCCATCCACATCAGTGTCTAGCTTAGGTGACTGTACATGGGATGGATACCCAGGTGGAATGGTCTCCTGATGGCCCCTCCTTCAGTTTCTGTCCCATGTTTTGTTTCTATATTTGCTCCCTTGAGTATTTTTGTTACTTGTTCTAAGTAGAATTGAGGCATCTCCTCTTGGTCTTCCTTCTTCATGAGCTTCATGTGATCTGGGGGTTGAGTCTTTGCTATTCCAAGCTTTTGGGCTAACATCCGCTTAACAGTGAGTAAATACCATATGTGTTCTTTTGTGATTGGGTTAACTTGCTCAGGATGATAATTTCTAGATCCATCCATTTACCTAAAAATTTCTTGAATTCATTATTTTTAAAAGCTGAATAATACCCCATTGTGTAGTTGTACCACATTTTTGTATCCATTCTTCTGTTGAGGGTCATCTTGGTTCTTTTCAGCTTCTGGCTATTATAAATAAGGCTGCTATGGACATAGTGGAGCATATGTCCTTATTCTATGTTGGAGAATCTTCTGGGTGTATGCCCAGGAGTGGTATAGCTGGATTCTCAGGTAATGTTATGTCCAGTTTTCTGAGGAACTGCCAAACTGATTTCCAGAGTGGTTGCACCAGCTTGTAATCCCACCAACAATGGAAGAATGTTCCTCTTTCTCCGCATCCTCGCCAGCATCTACTATCCCTGAGTTTTTGATCTTAGCCATTCTGATTGGTGTGAGGTGGTATCTCAGGGTTGTTTTGATTTGCATTTCCCTGATGACTAAGGATGTTGAGCATTTCTTAAGGTGCTTCTCAGCCATTCGAGTTTCCTCTGTTGAGAATTCTTTGTTTAGCTCTGTACCCCATTTTTAAATAGGGTTATATGGTTGTCTGGAGTATAATTTCTTGAGTTCTTTGTATATCTTGGATATTAGCCCTCTATAGGATGTAGGATTGGTTAAGATCTTTCCCCAATCTGTTGGTTGCTGTTTTGTCTTACTGACAATATCCTTTCCCTTACAGAAGCTTTGTAATTTTATGAGGTCCCATTTGTCAATTCTTAATCTTAGAGCATAAGCCATTGGTGTTCTGTTCAGGAACTTTTCCTCCGTGCCTAGGTATTCGAGGGTCATTTCCATCTTCTCTTCTATTAGTTTCAGTGTATCTGCTTTTAAGTGAAGATTTTTTATCCACTTGGATTTGAGCTTTGTACAAGGATATATGAATGGATTGATTTTCATCCTTCTACATGTTGATCTCCCGTTGAACCAGCACCATTTGCTGAAAAGTTTGTCCTTTTTCCACTGGATGGTTTTAGCTCCTTTGTCAAAGATCAAGTGGCGATAGGTATGTGGGTTCATTTCTAGATCTTTAATTCTATTCCATTGATCTTCCTGCCTGTCTCTATACCAATACCATGCAGTTTTTTATTATTATTGCCCTGTAGTATAGTTTGAGATCAGGGATGGTGATTCCCCCAGAAGTTCTTTTGTTGTTGAGAATAGTTCTCCCTATCCTGGGATTTTTGTTGTTCCAAATAAATTTACATATTGCTCTTTCTATCTCTATGAAGAATTGATTTGGAATTTTGATGTGGATTGCATTGAATCTATAGATTGCTTTTGGCAAGATGGCCATTTTTACTACATTAATCCTGCCAATCCAGGAGCATGGGAGATCTTTCCATCTTCTGAGATCTTCTATTTCTATCTTCAGAGACTTGAAGTTCTTGTCATACAGATCTTTCACTTGCTTGGTTAGATTCACTCCAAGATATTTTATATTATTTGCAACTATTGTGAAGGGTGTCATTTCCCTAATTTCGTTCTCAGCCTGTTTATCTTTTGAGTATAGAAAGGCTACTGATTTGTTTGAGTTGACTTTATATCCAGCCAATTTACTGAAGTTGTTTATCAGTTTTAAGAGTTCTCTGGTGGAAGTTTTAGGGTCACTTAAGTATACTAACATATCATCTGCAAATAGTGAAATTTTGACTTCTTCTTTCCTATTTGTATCCCTTTGACTTCCTTTTGTTGTCTAATTGCTCTAGCTAGGACTTCCAGTACTATATTGAATAGGTAGGGTGAGAGTGGGTAGCCTTGTCTAGTCCCTGATCTTAGTGGTATTGCTTCATGTTTCTCTCCATTTAGTTTGATGTTGGCTACTGGCTTGCTGTATATTGCTTTTACTATGTTTAGGTATGGACATTGAATTCCTAATTCTTCCAAGACTTTTAACATGAAGGGATGTTGAATTTTGTCGAATGCTTTCTCAGCATCTAGTGAGATGATCATGTGTTTTTTCTTTGAGTTTATTTATTTAGTTGATTACATTGATGGATTTCTGAATATTGGACCATCCCTGTATTCCTGGGATAAAGCCTACTTGATCATGATGGATGATTGCTTTGATATGTTCTTGGATTTGGTTTGCGAGAATTTTATTTAGTATTTTTGCATCAATATTCATAAGAGAAATTGGTCTGTAGTTCTCTTTCTTTGTCTGGTCTTTGTGAGGCTTATCTATGAGCATGATTGTAGCTTCATAGAACAAATAGACTATTGTTCCTTCTGTTTCTATTCTGTGGAATAGTTTGTACAGAATTGGTATTAGGTCTTTCTGGAAGGTCTTATAGAATTCTGCACTAAAACCATCTGGCCCCAGACTTTTTTTGGTGGGGAGATTTTTAATGACTGCTTCTATTTCTTTAGGGGTTATGTGACTGTTTAGATGGTTTATCTGCTCTTCATTTAACTTTGGGACCTGGTATCTATCTAGAAAATTTTCCATTTCATCTAGATTTTCCAATTTTGTTGAGTATAGGCCTTTGTAGTAGGATCTGATGATTTTTTAAAATTTCCTCTATTTCTGTTGTTATGTCTCCCTTTTCAGTTCTGATTTTATTAATTTGAGTACTGTCTCTGTGCCCTTTGGTTAGCCTGGCTAAGGGTTTGTCTATCTTGTTGATTTTCTCAAAGAACCTGCTCCTGGTTTTGTTCATATTTTGTATAGTTCTTTTTGTTTCAACTTGGTTGATTTCAGCCCTGAGTTTGATTATTTCCTGCCCTCTACTCCTCTTGGGCATATTAGCTTCTTTTTTGTTCTAACACTCTCAGGTGTGCTGTCAAGTTATTAATGTATGCTCTTTCCATTTTCTTTTTTGTGGGCACTTCGAGCTATGATTTTTCCTCTTAGTACTGCTTTCATGTAGTCCCACAAATTTTGATATGATGTGTCCTCATTTTCATTTAAATCTAAAAAGTCTTTAATTTTTTGTTTATTTCTTCCTTGACCAAGTTATCATTGAGAAGAATATTGTTCAGTTTCCACGTGTATGCGGGCTTTCCATTGTTTTTATCCATGTCAAAGATGAGTCTTAGTCAATGTTTGTCTGATAGGGTACAGGGGATTATTTCAATCTTTTTGTATCTTATGAGGCCTGTTTTGTGACCAATTATATGGTCTATTTTGGAGAAAGTACCATGAGGTGCTGAGAAAAAGTTATATTCTTTTGTTTTAGGATGAAGTGTTCTATAGATGTCAGTTAAGTCCAATTGGTTCATAACTTCTGTTAGTTTCATTGTGTCTCGGTTTAGTTTCTGTTTCCATGTTCTGTCCATAGCTGAGAGTGGGGTGTTGAAATCCCCCATTATTATTGTGTGAGGTACAATGTATGCTTTAAGCTTTAGTAAAGTTTTTTTTTTATTTATGTGGATGCCCTTGCATTTGTAGCATAGATGTTCAGAATTGCAAGTTCCTCTTGGTACATTTTTCCTTTGATGATTATGAAGTGTCCTTCTTTGTCTTTTTTGATTACTTTTGGTTGAAAAACAATTTTATTTGATATTAGAATCGCTACTCCAGCTTGTTTCTTGGTACCATTTGCTTGGAAGATTGTTTTTCAACCTATTACTCTGAGGTACTGTCTGTCTTTTTCACAAAGGTGTGTTTCCTGTATACAGCAAAATGTTAGGTCCTGTTTATGTATCCAATCTGATAGTCTATTTCTTTTTATTGGAGAATTGAGTCCATTGATATTAAGAGATATTAAGAAAAAATGAGTGTTTTTCCTGTTCTTTTTGTTATTGTCAGTGTAGTTATATTTGTAGCTACCTTTTTTTAGGTTTGTTGGAAGATTACTTTCTTGATTTTTCTAGGTTGTAGTTTCCCTCCTTGTGTTGGAGTTTTCCACCAATTATCCTTTGAATTTGGATTTGTCATGGAATATTTTGGTTTCTCCATCAATATTGATTGAGAGTTTTACTGGGTATAGTAGTCTGGGCTGGCATTTGTGTTCTCTTAGGGCCTGTATGATATCATTCCAGGATCTTCTGGCTTTTATAGTCTCTGGTGAGAAATCTGGTGTAAGTCTGCCTTTATACATTACTTTGTCTTTTTCCTTTACTGCTTTTAGTATCTTCCTTTTTTTTTTTTTTTTTTTTTTTTTTTGTATATTTGATGTTTTGATTATTATGTGACAGGAGGTGTTCCTTTTTTGGTCTAGTCTATTTGGGGTTCTGTAGGCTTCTTGTATATTTAAGGACATCTCTTTCTTCATGTTAGACAAGTTTTCCTCTATAATTTTGTTGAAGATATTTACTGGCCCTTTAAGTTTGGAGTCTTCACCTTCATCTATACCTATTATCCCTAGGTTTGGTCTTCTCATTGTGTCCTGGATTTCCTGGATGTTTTGTGTTAGGAGTTTTTTTACATTTCACATTTTCTTTGATCGTTGTGTCTATGTTTTCCATGGTATCTTCTGCACAGGAAATTCTCTCTTCTATCTCTTGTATTCTGTTGGTGATGCTTGCGTCTATGACTCCTGATCTTTTTCCTAGGTTTTCTATCTCCAGGGTAGTCTCCCTTTGAGATTTCTTTATTGTTTCTACTTCAATTTTTGGATCCTGGATGGTTTTGTGTAATTCCTTCACCTGTTTGGTTGTGTTTTCTTGCATTTCTTTAAGGGCTTCTACCTGTATACCTGTGTTCTCCTCAAATTCTTTGAGAGTGTTGTTTATGTCTTTTTAAAAGTCCTTTATCATCATCTTGAGAAGTGATTTTAATACTGAGTCCTGCTTTTCTGGTAAGATGTGGTGCTCAGGCCTTGCTATGGTGGGGTAACTGGGTTCTGGTGATGCCAAGTAACTATGGTTTCTGTTGTTTACATTCTTATGCTTGCCTTTTGCCATTTGGTTAATTCTAGTGCTACCTGTACTCACTGGTTCTGACTGGAGTCTGCCTTTCCAGTTATCTTGGTTGTGTCAGAACTCCTCAGGGTCCGGATGACTCTAGGATCCTGAGCTCCAGCAGCTCTGGGTACAGTGGCTCCTCTAGGATATTTCAGGATATGGAGTCTCCACAGTGATAGACCAACTAGCTATTTGCTGCCCTGAATGTAGTCTCTCCTCTAGGATGGTTCAGGATATGGTGTCCCCTGCTCTGCAGATCTGTGGGCAGTGTCCTCTCTAGGATGCCTGCAGCTCTGCAGGTCCTTGACCTCTCTTGGGTTTCTCTGCAGCTCTGTGGTCCTTGACCTGTGACCTCCCTAGGGTGCCTCTGTACTCAGTTTCCAGAGGGGAGTAGATCGGCTGGGAGACTGCTCCAGCCACCAGTATCCAGGCCAGGGGTGGAAGGGGAGTGGCTCTCTGCAGGGGCAGGGTCTGGATGCCAGGTGCTACCTCTTCTTGAATGACACAAGCTGGTATCAAATTGGCATATAATTTGCATAACTACACTGCCAATAACAAAAATAATTCTGTGCCAAGCTTTAATTGTCCTGGTACTCTTTTCCATGACATGCCACTGAGAGGGCTATGACAATCAGTTAGGTGGGGATAATACATGAAGTCCTTTCTCATACCTAACATTTCAGACTGAGCCAATGGGAATTATTTTCCCCTGAATTCTACCCTACTTCCAAAATATTTATAGCATTCTTGTTCACATGGAATAAAGTGCACATGTTATTTCACTAAGAGTTGCCTGAGAGAGACAGTTTTATTGAGCTGTAACACTCAGGGGATGTGTTTTCTCTCTCCCAAGCAATAATCACTGGAGGTTGGATCCACCCAGCAGGCTGTGTTCCAGTCCCAAATGCCAACATTATGGATTCCAGCAGCCTGCATCTACTTGTGTGAATCATAGCTACTTCCTGCTGCCTGCTTGCCTAGTGGTTCCATCAGTGATTCTCAGATGTCTGCTTCTGCTTGGTTGTTCTGGACAGACCAGAGCTCTGAATAAATATTTTGTTCCTGCCAGATCAGAGATCTTCAGATTTTTTTTTTCCTTCTGGTTTCACAGAAAATGACTCCTGGAGTTCCCTACCAAGAAGTACAGTCTACCTACCCTGAAGAGCCATATTAGCCCAAGTGGCAAGGCAGACAGGCAGTTCAACAGTTTGGGATGCATAAGTCACTTGCTCCATCATAATTCCTTACAGAAGGGTAGGAAAAGTGAGAAAGTATTTGTCCTAGCAGCACGTGGAGTAATAGTGCACTGTATGTACTTTGCTGGTGCTGGAAATTGTACAGATATGTTCTCTGTTCAGGTACTTTTCTCCTCTTGAAAGCCTGAAGCATGCAGAGAGATATTTTACTGAGAAGACTATCACATCCTTTCTAGGGAAGTAGATGTGCTTCTGGGGTTTCTCCCTGTGGTTCTGTACATGGATTTTAGTGCTGTGGCTTCATTTCATTGGTAAGAACAGCAGCTTCCCCATTAGAATTGGCAGATGCTGAGACTTCTTTCCTGCTTGGGGTGAGATACAAGGGTATAAACCTTGACTGTGAGAGTGTTATCTAAGCAAGAGCTTGTGGCCAGTTTATTATTATTTTTTTTACTTAGGAATGAAAGGGAAGATCCAGAGGCATGCACAGTGTTAACAGGTAGTAGAACCAGTATGTAATAGTTTGAGCACTGAGGCAGAGGGCTTTATAGTTCTTTCTAGTCTGGACCTTCTTTTGGGGTTCCTTTACCTGCACCAAGGTAGAGTACTATATCAGAGCACAAATGGTGTTTGGAACAAAAAGAATGTTCTGGGTTGCTAAGGCTCCCATGTTTTATATTGGGGGCACCTAAACCTGAGTATCCAGGGGAGGGGAGCTGAGCAAGGCATGTTCCTGCAGTCTACCTCAAGTAATGTAGTCTGCTTACTTATTAAATTGGATCTCAGCTAAACTAGATGTTGCTGAGTTGGAGAGGCTGGCCAGTTATCCTCACTGCTACCTGTCCCTGTTTCCTGCATTTTTGATTGTGAGTATGCTACCACACTTGGATTTATAGCCCAATGGGTTGTCAGGGATTGAACTCAGGTTCTCATGCTTTCGACACAAACATGTTACTGACTGGATTATCTCACTGTCTCAACAGTGTATCTTTAACTGCACAGCAGTGGAGAGACATTTGAGTATAAAGGCCCTTAGACTCCACTTTTCATGTGAATCTTTCTCTTTGGGGAGTAAACTTTCTGGGACATGTATGACAGTCAAAATCCATTGTGAGGATAAGCAGGGAACAGTTTTTAGAACGTAGCTTTGAACAGATTGAGAAAGTTATAAGGTATCTTTCAATTCACTCTCTGTTGTTATCCCAAATTGGATATTGTATTTAAAATACATTGGATCTTCTATTAAAATTAGTTTTTGAGCCAGGGTCTTATAATGTAGCCTTTGCCAAACAGAATTTGCTATGTAAATCAGTTTGACTTCAAAAATCACAGAGGTCTACCTGTGTCTGCCTCTGACAAATTGGATTATATTTGGACTTGACACTTAAATATATCCTCACTATATGACAATTTTGATAGAATGGAACAGGATCCTGAATACCTGATTGTGTTTACATGATTATTTTACTTTTTCTGTCCATCATAGCAGGGTCTAATTCCCTATTCATGATCCTTCAGAGTGGCTACCTATCTCTCCTTGGGAGTAGTTCCTGCCACAAACCTTTTGAAAATAGGTCTTCCAGTTACAGTTGACTGGATAAAAAATAGTTGCTTCACTGTTTTGTTTTAATTGGTATGTATTGATTGATTATTATTTACAGGATCTTCTGCTCAGGCTTTCTTTAACTGTCTAAGTACCCAAAGATGACTTGGAACTTCCCCCTTCCCTCTACATGGCTGTGATTATCATTATGCCTATGTTTATTTAGTACTGGCAATAGAACACAGAGCTTGATTCATATGAAGCAAATCTACAGTGAATGAAGACTGGCCCTCAAACCTCTGTTTTTGTAAGGAGAAAAATAAAATATATGGCAAGGAAACTCAATACACAGAGTGAGATACCTGCATTACTATTTTGTTTCTCTTCAATATTACACAGCCAATTAGGTAAAAGGGAATATCTTTTTCAAAGTGGTGAACTGACCCTTTGAAAGGGGCTTATCTAAATTTTCTTCTGCTATCTAATTCCAACATAGTAGATGAATGTGTAGCTTTCTTTTGTGTTATCTCTAGGCTGCAGCTGAGCTCCCACAAGACACTATAAATCTTCATCCTAATAGTGAGCTCTTTTCCTGTGGTTTTTCATATTTTTCATATGTGCCTTATTCTGTATGCCTCAGGGTCTTCTCAAGAAGCCTACTCATTAGTAAGTCTGAGAGTAACAGTGACACACATTTGGCAAAGTGGAAGCATGTCTTTTGAGACCTTGTTTCTAATTTGCAGCAAGTATTTTGGGGGGGGAGTAGGGGATTAGGATTAAATTGTTCAAGTATTTTTTTAAAGTGTGATCTTTCTTGATTTTTTTTTTTTTTGAAAATTTGGTTCTTTTTCATGCCCTTCTCATTCTTGCTAGTAGCAGCTATAATAGTAATTAATTGAACTAGTAACTCTTATATGTTTGCTGACCCAGATACTGTGTTATATACTTGTGAAATACAGTAGGTTTTATATTACAAAAACTACACACACATGCACACACAGATACACACACACACACACACACACACACACACACACACACCTTTTATAAAGAAATCTTTAGGCTGAGGTTTTCTCAGGAAACCCTTGAAGAGAATAAAGCTTGGCTCCTGACCAGCAGTGATGGTCTTGACAATGCTCTGCAGAAAGCAGGAGCTGGGGTTAAAGAAAGAAAGAAAGAAAAATATAAAAAGAGGCTCCAGCAAGTGGAAAACATTCCCAGAATGCTGCAGAGGTCCCTCTCACAAGCCATGCTTGGCAAACAAGCCCCTGTGGCACCTCAGAAATTGTGGCTTCTTTGCCTGTCTCTAGTATTCTTTGCCTTCTCTACAGTTCCTTGTCATTTGTCTTATTTACTGAAAACTGGTGATGTGCTGTCACTAGGCCAGTCCCAGCATCCCAATTCAGTACCTTTCTCTTTCACCTCCATAGGAAAGAGTTAAAAGTATTGGGAAATCTGATAAAGTTTAGGGTACCCAGTCCTTGCTTATTGGGAACCACACTAAAACGTCAAAATTTGACTGGCTGAATTCTGTTGTAAAGATAAGGTGGGAGCCCAGGGCTAAGTGTGAGGTAAAAGCTAGGATAATAATGACAGAAAATGTTACAGAAAAAGGGCCATGGTCATCAGTACCACACTCAGGAAACTTGTGAAACATATTCTAGCAAAGGTATCTCTGGGACTAGAGACAGCATACTTTTGTTGAAGAGCTCTGGACTGAAAAGATATAAGACTCCCATGAACCGTGATGCCTAAAGTGACTCTGCAGATATGACCTGTGAGCAGGCAGCCTGTTGACTCTGGCTTCTGCAGCTTAAGTCAGCCAAACCTTTGAAACAGTGAAAGGACTGTGCTGTGTTCCTTTTCTCAGTATTGTTCTGCTTGTTGCTGTTTCCTTTCTTCTTTTTTGGCTTCCTGCTTAACATCATGTTCTATGGAGGATTAAGTGCTTTAAAAGCTTTGGGACAAGCCAGATGGCTCAGCAGAATCTGAGTTTGAAGGTTTCCTGGAATGCCACCAGAGCTGTTGTGTTACTTGGAATCCTTTATGTCTGCTGCCTTTTTTGAATATTTTAGAGAAGTCCTGGTAAGGGAGCTAAGGCACCTGGTTTAAAGACTGAAAAACTTAATCTGAAGTTTAGGGGAAAAGCTTAAGATGGAAAAGGAGAGGAAGGAGTAAAAGAAACAGGAGGAAGAAGGGAAAGAAGAGGAAAAGTGAGAAAAGAAAAAAGAAGGGATGAAGGTAGTCATCAGAAACTTGATTTCTAAAGTCTTAGACCAGCAAGATTGTTAAGTAAATAAAGGGGTGTTGTATTAGATTGGCTTACACCACATAGGCTGGCTAATCATGAACCCTCTGCACAGAGACGCTGAAAATCTGGTAACTGCAAAATTCATGAGGATGCTGCTTCACCAGAAGATTCCTACTTCATATAACCTAATCAAAAAAAGCCCCTCATGGATGTATCCCACTGCTTATATATTACATAATTCCTTGATCCAGTCAAGTGGACACCCAGGATTAACTCTCACATATCTAATAGTGATTTTAATACAGAATTTTAGAAAAGACCATCAAAACTGTGGTTCCAATGAGTGTTCCCTAAAGGCCTGTGTTATAGTCCCTATAACCAGCTTGTGGCACTGGCAAGAGACGAACAGGCCTTTTAACTGAAAGAGCTAGGGCCATAGCGACAGCTCTGTTGTTAAAAGAATGGTCTGTTTTTCCACAAAGCACAGGTTTCCAGTATCCACACTGCAGCTGAAAACCACCTGAAACTCCATTTTTAATATCCCCATCTGGACACTTCAGACATTGTATTCTTGTGGGACTCAGTCATACTTTGAAGGCAAAACATCCATCATATAAAAGGAGACAGACTGAAGGAAAAAGAAGAAGAAGAAGAAGGAGAAGGAGAAGGAGAAGGAGGGGGAGGGGGAGGGGGAAGGGGGAGGGGAGGGGGAAGGGGAGAAGAACAACAACAACAAAAAGAACAAGAACATGAACAAGAATGAGAAGAATAATAGAGAGAGAAAGAGAGAGAGAGAGAGAGAGAGAGAGAAAGTAGTAGACACAAGGAAGTCTAAAAAGTGCTATACAACTCTTTCTCTATCACACACTCACCCCAGGATATGCTGCCCCTGGCAGAAATCAAAAACAATATGTCCATTCTATTTTAGTTGAATTTATGAACTTTCCTTTTTATAAATCAGTTGCCTTTGTTATTCCATTATAGTGATGGAACACTGACTAATACTTTAACAGAGAAAGTCTCCCTGTCCCCCACCTCAGATGCTCCTCTTCCAAAAAAAAAAAAGAAAAAGAAAAAAGATAAGGAAGAAAAGACAGAATAAAGGAGAGCAAAGAAAGAAGAAAATTTAAAAGATTGACAATAAATAAATCAAGATCAAAGCTATTTAATTGCAAAGTGGGAGAAAGCTTCTTTAAAAATTCTTTAAAAACTGTAGATTTTAGCTTTCAAGGATCTTAATCTTTTTTTTCAGTATTTTATTTCTGTCTTTTTATAACAAAAATGAATACATCTGGATATTTATGAAATAATTTTATATAACAAGGGCTTTAAGTTTTAAAAAATTTGATTAGTATTTGATCCTGTCCTAAATATTGTCAACAAAGTGGCCTACTAAAAAGTAGGAAACTTTTACTCAACTAAGTGAAGGTTGATTTGCTTACAGATGAAATTCATGGGTTGACAGGTTACTTTATGGTCTAGTCACTTCCAGCTAGTCACCAACCAAGCAGCAACATGATGTTACCTACTCAAGATGACAAAGTCAGACCTCACATCACATCTTGCTTTCAGAGAGAGAGAGAGAGAGAGAGAGAGAGAGAGAGAGAGAGAGAGAGAGGGAGAGGGAGAGGGAGAGGGAGAGGGAGAGGGAGAGGGAGAGGGAGAGGGAGAGGGAGAGGGAGAGGGAGAGGGAGAGAGGGAGAGGGAGAGAGGGAGAGGGAGAGAGGGAGAGGGAGAGAGGGAGAGGGAGAGGGAGAGGGAGAGGGAGAGGGAGAGGGAGAGGGAGAGGGAGAGGGAGAGGGAGAGGGAGAGGGAGAGGGAGAGGGAGAGGGAGAGGGAGAGGGAGAGGGAGAGGGAGAGGGAGAGGGAGAGGGAGAGGGAGAGGGAGAGGGAGAGGGAGGGAGAGAGAGAGAGAGAGTCAGTGAAAAATGACTAAAAGAGACTCAGGGAACATTGAGGAACAGGAGGAAAAAGAGTATAAGAACTGGGAAACCAGGAAATCTTGTGTTAGATTCTCCTAGAAAGACAGCGAAGCAACATTTGTGTTATCCTCAAAAGTATGGCTTCATAAACAAAGTTGAAACAACTACAATAGCAATAGACTTTCTAATGTGGAAGCAGAAAGTCTCACAGGATCCCATCACTAAAACCAAAACTATAATCCTCTAAGGAGTACTGAATGTGGAAGAAGTATTCTTTTCTAAGAATGAGCCTCCTCATTCATTATCCAATACCAAATGGTCAGCCCTGAATTCACATACATATTAGAAACATGGATCAGAGTCAAAAAGTTGTATTTACATACTTATATATACATACAACACACACGTACACACAGAAAGACTATTAAAAGTAATGCTACATTATCATCATAGGCCTCTGCTTGTCCTCACATACAAGCACATCCATTCTCTTTAAGCAATTATTTTAATGAAGCCATACAAATTGTCTTTAAAAGAGATATTTTAAAAAGATTTATCATGACCAGTTGTAATTTTCTTTAAATTTAGGTCATAAATTTTACAGTTTAATGTGGAAAGAATGAGAGAAATTGGAAGAAGGAAAGGGAAGGGGGAAGTGATGTAATGATATTTTGTTAAAAAAATAAAATTAAAATTAAAAAATATACCAAGAGCAAAAGAGTTGAGCTTATTTTTAAAGTTTGTGAATGTGTGTGTGTGTGTGTGTAAGTCAGGATGAGTATATGTGAATGTGTGTCGAGGTGATTACAGAGGGTAGTGGACTAACTTATGTGGGAGTTCAGAATCACATACTTTAGAAGAAAAGCTGAAATTCTCTTAAGCACTGAGCCATTTCCAAAGCCTCATCCATAATTACTTTTTTATCAACAATTTTTGAATTGTTTTCTTGTCTTTTCAGAAGACCAAGTAATGACTTGACACTTTTAAGCCACTCAAACATGTAACATGTACATCTTCCATTTTTCTAATAGCTGACTTTGGTAACATTCATTATTCATTGCTTACCCTAAATATGTATCCAGCTGAGCAAGCAGTGAGTTTAGACTTTGTTTTCTTCCCTGTAATATTTTAATTTTATTTTGTTTTTAGGCAATACCTTTTTATTAGTTATTCTTTAATCCTGTGATAAAATATCAAGATCAAAAGCAACATAAAGAAAAAGTGCCTGGGTCAGTCATAATTCCAGAGAGTTAGAGTCCATAAAGGTAGGGTAGGCATGGCAGCAAGTAAGAGGAATAGAGGAAGGAGTGAGAAAAAGAGAGAAAGAGAGGGAGAGAGAGAGAAGAGAGAGAGAGAGAGAGAGAGAGAGAGAGAGAGAGAGAGAGAGAGAGAGAGAGAGCGAGCACTGGAAGTGATTTGAGGCTATAAACTCTCAAATTCCACTCCAGTTTTATATTTTCTCAAACTGACAAGGCTGTGCTACTAACTGGGGACCAAGCATTCAAATATAAGCGCCTATGGGGACATTTCTCATTCAAACCACTGAAACATTAATTTGGTTTTTCCCATTAAGTCCCTTTGTAGACTTCACTCATTGTCCCTGTGTTCATTTTAAGGCCCCCTTTTCATTAAAGTCCACATGGAATCAGTGTTACACCAATCTGTTCACCAATATATTCTTTTGCCTTATGGCCACTTGTCTATAGGCTGCATGCATCTGGGTCAATCTCCTAAAGGAGTCATAATCTATTTTCCTGAAATGGGCAGTTCCATCAAAACTTGAAAAAATGTGAAGGATGATCCTTGGCTGGCCTGTTTCTAAGCAGAAGCATCACATGAAAGAGATAAAGCATCTAGGCCAGTTAGTTATATTGATGGGGATCTAGGAATTGAAGTTGCTCTCAAACAAGGTTGCCTTCCAGACAAACTTATATTATTAGATGACCAGAGAGAGACTATGATGAGCAAAGACATCAAGGGTATAATAGGAGCTCAGCTGTAGTTCCCATTCCAAGGCTGCTTAAGCCAGTCACTTTTAGAGGGTTTTTTGTGTTTGGGTTTTGTGATATAGCATGGCCTGATTCGACAGTAGGCTTGGTATGAGTGTAGCATTTGACAACTGCTTTTCAGGCAAACCAGCTGAACTAAATGGTCACATCTGGCCACAAATGACAGAGAAGGGGAAAAGTCTATGTTAGCCTATGTTAGCAGGCTGTGTGACTCCCTGTGGGGGAGAAACACTGGGGACTAGAGTTTTGAGTTAGTGCTCTTGAAAAGCTAGCAGGCACCCCTGGGGGGAGGGGCAGAAAGCAAAAATTAGGAAGTCGCCGCTATCTTGTGGTGTTGGAGAATACGTGGGGAGAGAGAAGGAGAGAAAGAGAGAAAGAAACTTATGTAAGTAGTGCACAAAGACTGAAGTCGGCACTCTTGAGAGCTCAAAACAAAAGAAGAATCACTCACCTCAGGAAGAGTCTTAGAAGAAGGGTCACAGCAGGCACTGTGACTTGAAAGACAGCTATTAGCTGTGAAGGAGCCCTCTCTGTGGAGCTGAGGAATGGGCAAATTGGAGGCTAGGGAGTCCACGATCTTGCACTTGAGCTGGAGAGCACATGGAGAGGGAGAAACAGAGAGAAAGAGGAAGAGAAAAGAGTTAAAGCAGAGAAGCTGACCAGGAACACATGGAGAGAGAACAAGAGGGACCTAGTCTTTTTGAACTAGGTAGGAGCTAGTGGTACCTAGTGAAGAGCTCTAAACTTCGGAGACCCTTCCTCAAGTCTTAGGACATTGCGGCCACCCAAAAATCACAAGAAACTATACCTGGATGTAATCAGCAGAGGTTTATTAGGGGAGGAGCCGGCGGTCAAAACGACAAGTTCTTTAGCTCCAAGAGCAGGGTTTTGGCCCCAAGTGGTGGGTTAAAGGGTCTTTTATAGCATGGGGTGGGGGGAGGAAGACATTTTCGTGCGTTTACACATGAATGGTTGCATTTTTGTGCGCTTACACGATTGGTTGTTTTACAAATTTTGAACATAGCACTGGGAAGACCAAGGGAGGGGTAACCAAGAACAGTGGAACATTTCAGAGAATCTAGCCCAAATGATCTAGAGTCATGTGAGATCACTCTGCACACTCATTCTTCTCAAAAATGTGGTTTTTACCATGGTATTGTGTCCTATCCTGCCATTTCAGATTACTATCTTTACATTTTCTGGCTATAGGGCTATAGCCCCACCTAGGTGGTAGCATCTTTATCTGTAGTCAGGAATGCCTTCCTGCCTTGGGCGAGGCTTGGGGAATGTAATCCAGCAAGTGTCCTTCATCTGGAATGTGAAGGCCTGAAATCTTATTTTCAGTTCCGAGTTCTGTAAGGCGAAAAAATCTACACATATTTTATAAAATGGCCTTTATAATTTTTCACTCTACACTAGGAATAAGAGAGAAGATGTTAGCAAGGAACACGTGGAAAGAGAAACAGAGGGGGAAGACAGAAAGACGCCTGCCTAGTCTTGTGAACTAGGTTGTGGATTACTCACTGTCTTGGAGTTTCATGGAGAGGCTTTTTTGTAGGCACCTGGGGGGGGAGGAGGGGGCTAGACCACTCTGTCTGTCCACCCGTGTGTAAACCTCATGTAGCTAAGTGAGTAACATGGGGAATACTCACTCCAGCCAATTCTTGAGCGTGCTGCAAGAGCTCCTTGAGCAATGACACCTTGATATAAAAACAAAAGTCCTAGAGGTCTTTCTACATGAAATAGAGCAAGTAGCCCCATGGTTCGTGCTCACAGGGTCTCTAACCATTGGCTCATGGGAGAAATTGGGTCGAGAGCTTGATAGGGTGGCTGAGAAAGGGTCAGTGAAACCCGGGGTGAGGTCCCTTTGGCGCATAATATGTGCCTGCTTGGAGGATAAAAGATGTGTTGAGGGTGTGAAAGAAGGACAAAAATTGCTTCAAGAGCATCAGGAGAGCATGTCAGAAGAGGAAAGGGCCTTTAAGGAGAGAAAAGAGGATAAGGGGTACAAAGATAAAGAAAAGGGAAAAGCTAGCAGAGCCAAAGACAGGCCTAAACGGCCTGAAAAGGATAAAAAGAAGAAAAGGGAAGAGGGATCCACAGGGATTTACCCCTCTTTGAAAGAATTAGAGACTTCAGATGAGTCGGGGTTAGCTTCTGAGGAAAAAGTGGAGCTCAAAAGGGGAGCCACTAAGTATATACAAAAAGGATGTGATCCTGATGGGGAAACATCAGTAAGGCCAAGGATAAACAGGAAGAGGATAAGTTAGACAAAATGGAGGAGGAGCTGAAAGAGTTCCTAGCCAAAATGAAATCAATGACTCTCAAGAAAGAAACAGGAAGAGGGGAGAAAAGATGGGAGTGGGCTTAAGCCACCGCCCTGGGCAGCACCTAGTGTGCTACCTGCAGGAAAGCTGCCTTATGCGGGAGTTCCGCAGCGCCCACCATTGGAAAAGGGATCTTCCTTTTGCCCTCAGACGTGAAAGGAGGCCACGGGGGCCTTTCCTGTTTTTGAGGATGATAATCAGCAGAGATTTTATGAGCCTTTAGAGTTTAAGCAACTAAAGGCCTTGGCTGAGTCCGTCCAGGCGTATGGGATTAATGCGTCTTTTACTCAAGCATTGTTAGAAAGATTAACCTTGCGTTCCATGACCCCATCTGATTGGATGAGCACAGTTAAAACCTGCTTAACTATGGGTCAATATTTGAACTGGAATGCCATGTATATCAAGTATGCTCAAAGCCAGGCTCAGGCCAACCAAATCGATGGCCAAGATGCATGGTCCTTTGATATGTTAATGGGTCAGGGTCAATGGGCCGCAAATCAGACAGTTTATCCCATACCAGTTTATGGCCAGATTAATGCCATGGCCATAAAGGCATGGAGGTCCCTGCCCAACAAAGGAGAGGTATCAGGAAACCTAACAAAGGTCATCCAGGGGCCCACGGAGGATTTTCTGACTTCGTGGCAAGAATGATAGAGGCAGTAGAGAGGATTTTTGGCGACCCAGATACAGCCATGCCATTGATAGAACAGCTTATCTATGAGCAGTGTACGAAGGAATGTAGGAATGCTATCACTCCATGGAAGGCTAAAGGATTGCAGGCATGGATGAAGGCATGCAGGGAGATAGGAGGCCCTTTGTTCAATGCAGGATTAGCAGCTGCTGTCCTACAAGCTGCAAAAGGAATAGAGAGACCCAAAGCCTTCTTTACTTGTGGGAAACCTGGGCACTTCAAAAGAGAGTGCCCTGAGAGGAATAACAGTATGGGACAACACGGACAGGGCCCTGGGCCTTGTCCCAGATGTAAGAAGGGGAATCATTGGGCAAAAGAATGTAGCTCCTTCAGAGATATTAACAGACATCCCCTACGTAACAACTATGGTGGTGTTCATCCAAAAAATGGGCAGAAGGGCCCACGACCCCAGAGCCCACAAATGTATGGGGCCATTCAGAGTCCATCTCTGCAAGCCCCTCGGAACCAAGGAGGGCCACTCCAGGTTCCGCAGGATTGGACCTCAGTGCCACCATTAGAATCGTGCTGACACCACAAATGGGAGTGCAGCCCATAGAGTCTGATTTTTCAGGACCATTGCCCAAAGACACTGTAGGCCTACTTTTAGGATGATCATCCTCAGCTCTGAGGGGATTACAGATCGTTCCAGGAGTCATAGATGCAGACTATACTGGAAAGGTCAAAATACTGGCCTCCTCTCCAAGAGGAATTATGGCTATTTCCCCAGGAGATAGGATAGCTCAACTGTTACTACTGCCCAGTTTGCATAGCTATTTTCCATCCCATAACAGGACTAGAGGTAATAGCGGGCTCGGGTCTACCAGGTCTTGCTTTGCCTATCTTTCTTTGGAATTACAAGATCGTCCTATGACGACACTATGGGTAGAATGTCGATCCTTTTTGGGACTGTTGGACACTGGGGCAGATCATAGCATCATATCTGCCCATGACTGGCTTGCCAAATGGCCAACCCAGAGGTCCCAAAAACCCAAAACCTCCAGGAATTAGGCTATGAATCCTCCCCCATGATGAGCTCTAAGGAGCTGGTGTGGAAAGACCAGGAAGGGAAAACAGGAAGGTTTACTCCGTATGTTCTGGACCTCCCGGTCACCTTGTGAGGGAAAGACATACTACTACAATTAGGCATGAAACTCACAAATGATTACTCTGCTCAATCACAAAATATGATGCAGGGCATGGGCTATAGGCCAGGCAAGGGACTGGGAAAAAATCTTCAAGGCAGCCCAGATGTGATAACTACACTTCCCAAACATGATAGGACTGGGCTGGGTTTTTCTTAGGGGCCACTGAGGGAGGTATACCTATCACTTGGAAAACAGGGGACTCAGTGTGGGTCCCTCAGTGGCCATTGCCTATAGAAAAGTTAAAGGTGGCAAGAGCCTTAGTGCAAGAACAACTAGAGGCAGGGCATGTAGAACCATCCCAATCCCCCTGGAACACCCCGATCTTTGTAATAAAAAAGAAATCGGGTAAATGGAGATTGCTACATGATTTGTGGGCCATCAATGCCCAGATGCAACCTATGGGCCCCATTCAATGAGGCCTTTCTTTATTTTCTAGCCTGCCAAAGGAATGGTCTATCTTTATAATTGACATTAAGAACTGTTTCTTCTCTATACCATTGGCCCCTGCCAATTGCGAGTGGTTTGCTTTTACTGTCTCCACAATAAACAATGAAGAACCTGACACCCGCTACCAATGGCAGGTACTACCACAAGGAATGGCCAATAGTCCTACTATGTGTCAGCTGCATGTAGGATGAGCTTTGCTGCCAGTTAGGCAGACCTTCCCAGAGATTAGAGTTTGTCATTACATGGATGACATTTTACTGGCCACTCCCACCAGAGACCAGTTGGACTCTGCTTATGCTGCATTAATTAAACAACTGAAGAAAGCACAATTATATGTGGCTCCAGAGAAGGTATAAACAGAAATGGTAGGACGATTCCTGGGAGCAGTAATATCTCCCAGGGACATTAGACCTCAAAAAATAAACATCAGAAAAGATCATTTACGTACTCTAAATGATTTTCAACAATTATTAGGAGATATCAATTGGATTAGACCCTACTTGAAGATCCCTAATCATGAGTTGGTTCCCTTGTTTGACATGTTGAAGAGGGATCCCCACCTGACCTCCCCCAGGAGCCTCACACCAGATGCTAAGTTAGCCCTGAAAAGGGTAGAAACTGCCCTAAGTAAGGCACAAGTTACTCACATCCGTGATGTGCATACTATCCTTTTACTTATTTTACGGACACTAAGACAACCTACTGCAGTATTATGGCAGGAGGGTTCCCTATTATGGATACATCCTCATGTTTCTCCTAGTAAAACCGTGGAACACTATCCCACGGTCATTGCACAGTTAGCTTTAATGGGCCTTAAATCGTGCTTGGCACACTTCGGTGTACCTCCAATGAGGATTATTACCCCTTACACTAATCAGCAGATACAAACTTTGTGTGCCGTGATAGATGATTGGACTATTCTTAGATGTAGCTTTGATGGGAATTTTGATAATCACTTCCCCAAGAACCCTATCCTGCAGTATTTTTACCAATCACCCCGTTATATTTCCAAAGGTTACAGCCTCATTACCTATACCTGAGGCAGTGGACATATACAGGGATGGCTCCAAAGCAGGAGTTGGCAGTTACATTGTTGGCTCTGAACCCCCAGTACAAATTCAGTTTACCCCTGGAACTCCACAACTCGTGGAGTTCCAGATTGTGTTGGTAGTCTTTCAAACCTTCCCTGGCCCATTTAATTTGGTATCAGACTCCAGGTACGTAGTTAATGCTGTAGCTTCTTTGGAACTTGCAGGACCTATTAAGTCTAATAGTCCTGTCTGCCACCTTCTCCAACAAATTCAGAAGCTTATTTAGCTAAGGGAAAATAAGTTTTTCGTCCAACATATGAGAGCCCATACTATGCTGCCAGGTCCCATGACAGAGCGCAATGCTCTGGTGGATGCAGCCACCCGCATGGAATTTGTCTTCCACACGGATGCAATTACCAAAGCCTCTGCTTTTCATAAGCAGTTTCACATAACATCTACCACACTCCGCCATATATTTCGCTTGCCACGAGCAGCAGCCAGAGATATTGTAGTTAATTGTCCAGACTGTGTGCAGTTTCTTCATCCGCCTCATACTGGCATTAATCCTAGAGGCTTGTTGCCTCTCAAACTCTGGCAAATGGACATTACCCACATATCCCGCTTTGGGACTCTTAAGTATGTCCACCTTTCTATAGACACACGTTCAGGCATCATCTATGCTTCTCCCCTAAGCGGGGAAAAGGTCCGCAATGTTATAAGTCATTGTCTTGCAGCTTGGGTGGCATGGGGAAAACCCGATGTCATTAAAACAGACAATGGACAGGCCTATGCATCTAGGCCCTTCGCCACATTCTGTCAACACATGAAGGTGAAACATATCACTGGTTTACCCTACAACCCTCAAGGTCAGGGTATTGTGGAACGTGCCCATCACACACTAAAGGAACTGCTAATAAAACAAAAAGGGGGAGTAGCTCATGGGCACTCCCCAAAAGATCAACTTTCTTTAGCCCTCTTCACTCTAAATTTTTTGACACTGGATGCGGACAGACACTCAGCGGCCGACCGGCATTCACTGTCCACCCCAACCATTAAGCAAGAAGTAAAATGGAAGGATGTCTTAACAGGCTCATGGCATGGTCTGGATCTGGTCATTTCCAGATCCAGGGAAGCTGTCTGTGTTTTTCCACAGGACCAGGAAGATCCGATTTCAATATGCCTCACCAGACATATTGAACCACCCCAGGAAGACATACGTGAGGATCCAGATGATGAGTTTACTGCTGATGGTAACCCAGGGATTAGCCATTCAACTATGGGCGATAGCCAGAACCTGGCCTGTTCCTGTACCCATTCATAGCAATTCCCCGGTTCTGCCCACCTTTTTCTCCACCTCTTGTGAGCAAGATATGCCCTGCACTATTCCCACTCAGGAGGCCCCTGCAAGGTATACAGCTACTAATTACACCTTGGCAGGCACCTTATGTTTCACCTTTAATAGGAGTGTTGCTCCATGCATTTTCCTAGCATCCCGGTATTTGGTGAATTGGCTAGATTCCATAGATATAGGGGGTACAACCATCGGAGTATTACACACAGCTCTATCAAAGCTGAGCTCCAGCTCTAGCCAGGGTTCAGGAGAGATGGGCACTAATTCTAGTTCCTCCCTTAATATCACCACCTTGCTTATATCTCAATATTTAGTTATACCCTCTGATGGTAATTCCACCCAAGCCAAGTCCACTAAGTGCAAAATCCTGCCTATTTGTCCATCATACCAAAAGTTTCCCCCTGATTTCTCTCCTTGCCAGAGTCCCGATCATTGGGACACCCAGATATCTTCTGGGTTTGAATTTAGCCCCCCTTTGTTTAAAGCCAAGTATACTAATAACTCCAGGATTGCATCCAGGCCAGGTAACATCTGGCCCTGGTATCAATGGCTGCTCTCTAATAACAAGTCAGCCTTTACTTCTCTCACCCCATTCTCTAGGTTGAGAGGGGGCAATTTCTCATTGGTTAACATTAGTGCCACCAGGCACCCCGATGTAAGTTTGACAGATATCAAGATTAATGGGCAATTACAGAATCTTTCTTACACAGAGGCTCCCGTTTGTGTGAAGCCCCCCTTTTTCTTTATTCTGATTAACACATCAGGGGAGGTGCTAAGTTGTAACACCTCTGGGGTTGCCTGCTTGATGTCTGAGTGCTGGGATGGGACAAGTACCACAGCGCTGGTGGTGCAGTTACCAACCTTGGTACCCATCCCTGTTGAAGCTGATCCTGAACAATTTCCTATACTTACCCTGTTGCGCCATAAGCGTGATTTCGGTATCACAGCAGCAATAGTAACTGCTACTGTAACATCTGCTGCCACGGCCACTACTGCTGCGGTTGCTATGACCTCTCAAATACAGACAGCAGAGACAGTCAACTCCATAGTAGAGCAGACAGCTACTGCACTGACTACCCAGAGAGAGATTAATGCCCATCTTACCTCTGGAATACTACTGGCTAACCAACGCATTGATATAGTCCAAAACCAAGTAGAGGAACTATTCAAAGTCATTCAGGCCTCCTGTGTGTACTCCATGAGAGGCCTCTGTGTCACCCCCCTACAAGCTAACTTTTCTCAGTCTATCAATCAATCCAGGGTGCTGTCAGAATACCTGCGAGGCAACTGGTCGTTGCAAGCAGAAGAGATAGTGACCAGATTGTTTGTCCAGGTTGCCCAGCTGAACGGGACCAGACTGCAGCCTTTCTCCCTTAGTGACCTCACCTCCTGGATAGCCAATCCCTTTTCCTTCTTTAAAGAGTGGGCAGGAGTCATTATTTGGGGAGCCGTGGTGTTGGTTGGTTGCGTCTTTTGCATGTGGCTTCTATGCAAACTAAAGAGAGACCATGCCAGGCACAAAACCATAGTCTACCAAGCCTTGGCCGCCATCTAGAATGGTGAACTTCCCCATGTTTGGCTAGCAATCCTAAAGGAAATATGAGCGGGTTTCATAGATACGAGCCTTTAAGGAGTGCTCTACTGGCAGTTTGAGGTGTTTGCGAGTGGGTACTCAACAGGGAATGTTCCATGAATATGGATAGATTTCCCAAAAGTATGCCTGATTGCACAAGGGTTTGATGCCAAAAACCTCCTCTCCTGATGGCACCCCAGGGCGGAGGCTCCCTTTCCCTGTCAAAAGGCATCGAGATGGGTATGGGAAGTATTACTCATTGCACAACGACAAGAGAAGAAACCCATTACAATATCTCTTATATTTTTGGTTGTGAGCCTAGCCTTTAATGGCTGAGCCATCTCTCCAGCACAATATCTCATCTTGCACAGGGGATCAGGCCTCTGCTTTCCCTCACTGTACAACTATAATCATAGGGCAACTATCATGTACCCGTTCTATGATTCAGGGTATGCAATAAAACAAAAAACGGGTAGATGTAAGCTGCCGACCTGATGGCTGACTAAAACAGTGCCTCAGATCTGATGGCTGACTGAATAGTGCTGCTGAGTCAATGAGGCTGACTAGAACAGCGCTGCTGCTGCTTCGACTCAGCCTCAGCGGGCCAAGGCGTGCCAGCCGATCTGACGTGGCTAGCAAGAATGGCGCCTGCTTAGGCTTCTGGTAGTAACTACCAGTGCACTGCGCATGCCCAGTTCAATTTGGAATTTGACTCCAGCCCCTCCCTAATGGGGCATGCAAATGAGGTACCACTAGGGTACCACGAACCTGACCAATCACTTCCTCCCGGGCGGGGTATGCTGATGTGTATGCTAATAAAGCACTGCAATTGGACCAATCGTGCACTTCCATGTGCTTATCTCTGCCCAGGGCTGGGGGTATATAAGCAGCCCGTTCTGGGCATTCGAAGTCTCTCCCTGAAATCTAAAAGAGCGCTTCTACAATAAAGGCTGTTGAGAAGGATCCGGTTTGTCGCGTCTTCCTTGCTGATCTAGCGGGGGGGGGGGGCCAGGGGGGCAACAAATAGGGAGGGAAAGAGGGGGGAGGGTCTGGGGAGGAATGCTTATTTGGCTCCACCCTCTGGCCTTTGGGTACCTCATTAGTATGTAAATCTCTCTAGGTCCTGAGGCCTGTTTATCATGCCCTCCACCTGTGTCCATGTGACTGAAGGTTGCAGGTTTAATGGAGATTAGACCTTATGTCAGGAGCCTGGGTTCTGGGGGTGTGGCTGAACCCATAACCCAAGAACCAGGATACCTTTCCACGGCCCGACAGGAGATGAAGTAGACACATTATTAAATCTTTTAAATATTTCTTTTCTTCAATTTAACACTAACTCAAGTAGAGTTGCTGGCACATTTAGTCCAAAATAATAATACTAGTGTTAAAATCGGGATCATTTTTTATTGGTTTCATAACAGAGTTAGAAGATGAGGTTTGCTGGACTGAGGATGAAAGGCAGTGTAATCACATGAAAAGAAGGTAGTTTTTTGAAGGACACTCAGATTTGTGTTATACCCAACTCAACAGTTATGTCTCCAGTGAATTTGTACAAACAATTTAATCACTCAAAATCTTTTTCTGCAGCTGCAAAATGTGTATAATTATATCTCACTTTCTGAGAAGATAAGGAGTTTGTGGTGGGTCTAGATAGTATCTGTGGCCAGAGTTACCCTTTGGTTTCCTTGAATACTTAAACATAGGCTAGCTCAACACAAGCTATAGGCTTGCAAGTACCTTACCTGCTCAACCATCTTGCCATCTTGTGTTTTTGAGACATGTCTCTCACTAGCCTGGACCTCACCAATTAGGCTGGGCATGATGACCAGTGCTAGTACCAGAAAGCTGCCTGTCTTTTCAATATGAGGATTACAAGTGGCATAAGTCCTGATCTTTCTTTATTTTAATGTAGGTTGTGGGAAGGGAACATAGATCTTTATGATAAGAACATAAGACACATAAGACACACCCTCACCTCCTGTTCTAGACTTATTTGTGCTACTTCTAATTATCATGGAGCCAGTAACCTTGGCAGGGAGGACATTTCCCAAAAGAAAACAAAAATCAATTATATACATTATTACAGAAACAACATTACACCTAACAAAGGTCAATACTTATGGAAGCCCATGCTCTGATCTAGGGGCAAGAACTGTGCCATACTGTCCATTCCACAGAGGCTATGCAGTACCATAACTGTTATTTAAAACACAGCACTGATTTCCAAGGGTTTGCCTTGTGCTATGGCTATGGCCACTCCATTTTCTTGGGATGCAGTAGCTCCCAAAATCAGTAAATTAGTCCTTGACAGATTCTGGACTCTGCACTTCTGCTCTGCAAAGTTTCCTATTTTATTTGCTTCTGAAAATTAGTGAATTCTTTCAGCCATCTCCTTCTTCAGAAGCTGTTATCCAACATTCACCAGCTAGTCTTCAGATGCCCTATCAAACTATGCTGTGTGACACCCATCCCTTCACTTCATGTTTTTATGGTATTTTTAATTTTCTCTTTACTGTCATCAACAACTTTGCAGTTGTATTTTGAAGAAAACATCTTTGCATCAGTTACTTTCTTTGTCAATATGAGAAACTATTTGACACTGCAACTTAAGGGAGAAGGGGTTTATTTTGGCTCACAATTAAAGGGCACATAATCTATCATAGTAGGAAAAGCATGATGGCAGGAGCAGGAGGAAGCTATCACATTGCATCTGCAGTCAGAAAGCACAGAGAGAAGAATGCTTGTACTCAGCTTACATTTTCCTTTTTTATTGTTTGTGATTTCATACATGTACATGTATGCAACATACTTTGTTTGTATCTACTTCTTATTCCCTCTCACATCCTCCTCCTTTAATTTTTATTTCCGGTCTGTTTGGAACCCAGCCCACAGGACAGTGCAGTCTACTTTCAGGGTGGGTCTTCTTTTTAATTAATTTAATCAGCTAACTCCTCTAGACATGTAGCCAGGAATCTGTTTCCATGGCACTTCGAAATCTCATCTGCTTGATAGTCCATATTAGCCATCCCACTTTTAACTAAAATCATCTTGAATAGGAAGTTCTGAATATGTAAGGAAGAAGATAGGTCCATCTTGTGTAGATCCACTGAAGGCAGCCCATGCCACAATGCACCAATGTTACAGAATAGGAATTCATCTCCTTTCTGTCTTCTCTATTATGCATTGTTTCACTGGAGGGGGTGGTATAAATGCCTTGATGATGATTGAGGTATTGATCAACCTTCACTTACTCTCAGTATTTTGAGCAGTCAGGCTTCTTTGAATTTGCTGCCTTTCATTATACAGGAAAGCTTCTGTGATTAAGATAGAGCTTAGCTCCCTCGCTTGGTCTTTTTGGCTGGGATAGACACCTAGCTGGTCTGCTCCTGTGAAGACACTAGAGGAACCACTGTACTCAGAACAGCAAGATTTCAGGATGCCAGAGGCAGCCTGAGTCTCAGCAGTTCTTCCACCCCAAAACTCAGGATCAAAGAGACATCTGGACTCTGAGGAGTTCTGACACAAGTAACATAACTAGAAAGACAGTTGGAGAGAGGTAGCACTAGAGTTACTCAGTTGGCAAAAAGCAAGAGAAGAACATAAGCAACAGAAACCAAAGTTATCTGGCATCATCAGAACCTAGATCTCCAAACATAGCAAGCCCTATGTACCCCATCACACCAGAAAATCAGGATTCAGAATTAAAATCACTTCTCAGGATGATGATAGAATACTTTAAGAGGGGTCTAAATAACTCCTTTAAAGAAGTACAGGGGAACACAGGTAAACACATAGAAGCCCTTAGAGAGAAAACAAAAAAAAATCTCTTAAAGAACTGAAAGAAAACATAAACAAACAGGTGAAAGAATTAAACGAAACCATCCAAGATCTAAATATGAAAGTAGAAAAGATAAAAGAATCTCAAAGTGAGACTATACTGAAGACAGAAAACCTAAGAAAGAGATCAAGAGTAGTAGACGTAAGCATCACCAACAGAATACAAGAAATAGAAGAGAGAATCTCATGTAGAGAAGATACCATGGAAAACATTGACACAACTGTCAAAGAGAATACAAAATGCAAAAAGCTCCTAACCCAAAACAGCCAGGAAATTCAGGACACAATGAGAAGACTAAACCTAAAAATAATAGGTATAAATGAGAGTGAAGATTGCCAACTTAAAGGTCCAGTAAACATCTTCAACATGATTATAGAGGAAATCTTCTGTAACCTAAAGAAAGAGATGTCCATGAACATCCAAGAAGCCTACAAAACTCCAAATAAACTAGACCAGAAAAGAAATTCCTCCTATCATGTAATGATCAAAACATCAAATGAATAAAACTAAGAAAAAAAGCATTAAGGGAAAAAGGTCAAGTAACCTAAAGTCAGACCTATAAGAACTACACTGGACTTCTTACCAGGGACTATAAAATCCAGAAGATCCTGGACAGATATTATACAGACCTTAAGAGAACCCACTGCCAGCCCAGACTACTAAATCTAGCAAAACTCTCAGTTACTATAGATGGAGAGACTAAGATATTCAATGACAAAACCACATTTACACAATATCTTCCCACAAATCCAGCACTTTAAAAGATAATAGATAGAAAATTCCAACTCAAGAAGGAAAACTACAACCAAGAAAAAGCAAGAAAGTAATCTTCCAACAATCCCAAAAGAAAATAGCCACAAAAGCATAATTCAACCTCTAATAACAAAAATAACAGGAAGCAACAATCATTCATCCTTAATATGTTTTAACATCAATGGACTCAATTCCCCAATAAGAAAACACAGAATACCAGACTGAATACATAAACAGGACCAAGAATTTTGCTGCATACAGAAAACTCACATCAGTAACAAAGACAGACACTACCTCAGAGTAAAAGGATGGAAAACAATTTTCCAAGCAAATGGTTTCAAGAAACAAGCTGGAGTAGCCAATCTAATATAAAAAAAAATGATTTCAACCAAAAGAAATCAAAAAAGATAAGGAAGGACACTTCACCCTTATCAAAGGAAAAAACTACCATTACAAACTACCAATTATGAACATCTATGCTCCAAATGCAAGGGCATCTACAAACATAAAAGTAACTTTACTAAAGCACAAAGCACACATTGTGAGGGATTTCAACACACCATTTCAGCAAAGGACAGATCAAGAAAACATAAACTAAACAGAGACACAATGAAATTAACAGAAGTTATGAACCAAATGGATTTAACAGATATCTATAGAACATTTTATCCTAAAACCCAAGAATATAACTTTTTCTCAACACCTCATAGGACCTTCTTAAAATAGACCATATGATTGGTCACAAAACTGGCCTCAACAGATACAAAATGATTGAAATAATCTCTTGCATCCTATCAGATCACCATGGAATAAGACTGGTATTAAATAATGAGAAAAACAATGGAAAGCCCACATACACATGGAAACTGAACAGTGCTCTACTCAATGATGACTTGGTCAAAGAACAAATAAAGAAAGAAGTTGAAGACTTTTTAGAATTTAATGAAAATTAGGACACGTCATTCTAAAACTTGTGGGACTCCATGAAAGCAGTACTAAGAGAAAAGCTCATACCTCTAAGTGCCTACAAAATGAAACTGGAGAGAGCATACACTAACACCTTGTCAGCACACCTGAAAGCTCTAGAACAAAAATTGGCAAATACACCAAAGAGGAGTTGAAGGCAAGAAATAATCAAACTCAGGGCTGAAGTCAACCAAGTAGAAACAAAAAGAACTATACAAAGTATCAACAAAACCAGAAAATCAACAAGATAGATAAAGCATTAGCCAGAGTAACCAGAGGGCAAAGAGACATTATCCAAATTAATAAAATCAAAACTGAAAAGAGAGCCATAACAACAGAAACTGAGGCAACTGAAAAAAGTTATCAGATCCTACTACAAAGCTTATACTCAACAAAACTGGAAAATTTGGATGAAATGGACAAGTTTTTAGACACATACCAGGTATCAAATAAAATCTGGAGATAAACCATATAAACAGTCCTATAACCCCTAAAGAAATAGCAGTAGTCATTAACAGTCTCCTCACCAAAAAAAGCCCAGGACCAGATGTTTTAATGCAAAATTCTATCAGACCATTACGGAAGACCTAACACCAATTCTCTTCAAACTATTCCACAAAATAGAAACAGAAGCAATACTACCTAATTTGTTCTATGAATCCACAATTATGATCATACCTAAACCTCACAAAGACCCAACAGAGTAAGAGAACTTCAGACCAATCTCCCTTATGAATATTGATGCAAAAATAATCAATAAAATTTTTGAAAACCGAATCCAAGAACACATCAAAACAATCATTTATCATGATCAAGTAGCCTTTATCCCAGGAATGCAGGGATGGTTCAATATTTGTTAATCCATCAAAGTAATCTACTATATAAACAAATTCAAAGAAAAAAAACACATGATCATCTCACTAGATCCTGAGAAAGCATTTGACAAAATTCAACATCCCTTCATAATAAAAATATTGAAAAGATCAGGAATTTAAGGCTCAAACATAAACATAGTAAAAGCAATATACAGCAAGCCAATAAACAACATCAAACTAAACAGATAGATACATGAAGCATTCCCACTAAAATCAGGGACTAGACAAGGCTGCCCACTCTCTTCCTACCTATTCAATATAGTACTGGAAGTCCTAGCCAGAGCAATTAGACAACAAAAGAAAATCAAAGGTATACAAATTAGGAAAGGAAGAAGTCAAAATTTTACTACTTGCAGATGATGTGATAGTATACTTAAGTGACCTTAAAACATCCACCAGAGAACTCCTAAACCTGATAAACAACTTCAGAAAAGTGGCTGGATATAAAATCAACTCAAGCAAATTAGTAGCCTTCCTCTACTCGAAGGATAAACAGGTTGAGAAAAAAATAGGGAAATGATACCCTTCATAATAGTTATAAATAATATAGAATACTTTGGTGTAAATCTAATGAAGCAAGTAAAAAATCTGTATGACAAGAACTTCAAGTCTCTGAAGAAAAAAAATCAAAGAAGATCTCAGAAGATGGAATGATATCCCATGCTCATGGACTGGCAGGATTAGTATAGTAAAAATGGCCATCTTGCCAAACACAATCCATAGTTTCAATCCAATCCCCATCAAAATTCCACATCAATTCTTCATAGAGATAGAAAGAGCAATTTGCAAATTCCTTTGGAATAACAAAAAATCCCAGGATAGGGAGAATTATTCTCAACAGTAAAAGAACTTCAGGGAGAATCACCATCCTTGACCTTAAGCTTTACTATAGAGAAAAGTGACAAAAACAAACAAACAAACAAAAACAAACAAACAAACAAAAAACTGCATGATATTGGTACAGAGAAGGCAGGGAGATCAGTGGAATAGAATTAAACTCTCAGAAATGAACCCACACACCTATGGTCACTTGCTCTTTGACAAAGGAGCTAAAATTGTACAGTGGAAAAAGGACAGCATTTTCAACAAATGGTGCAGGTTCAACTGGAAGTCAGCATGTAGAAGGATGCAAATCAATCTATTCATAATTCCTTGTACAAAGCTGAAGTCCAAGTGGATAAAGGTCCTTCTTATAAAACCAGACACACTGAAATTAACAGAAGAGAAAGTGGAGAAGACCATCGAATACCTGGGCTCAGGGGAAAAGTTCCTGAACAGAACACCAATGGCTTATGCTCTAAGATCAAGAATTGACAAATGGGACCTAATAAAATTGCAAAGCTTCTGTCAAAAGGACAAAACTGCAACCAATGCATTGGGAAAAAATCTTTACCAATCCTACATTAGATAGAAGGATAATATCCAATATATAAAAATAACTCAAAAAATTACTCCAGACAACTAAATAAATACTCAATAACTCAATAAATAACTCAAAAATACTCCAGACAAATAAATAACCTAATTAAAAATGGGGTTCAGAGCTAAACTAAGAATTCTCACCTGAGGAAATTCGAATGGCCAGAAAGCATCTAAAGAAATGTTCAACAACGTTAGTCCTCATGAAAATGCAAATCCAAACAACCCTGAGATTCTACCTCACACCACTCAGAATGTCCAAGATCAAAAACTCAAGTGATAGCTTATTCTGGTGAGGATGTGGAGAAAAAGAAACACTCCTTCATTGTTGGTGGAATTGCAAGCTGGTACAACCACTCAGGAAATCAGCCTGGTGGTTACTCAGAGAATTGGACATAGCATTACCTTTACGTGATGACCCAGCTATACCACTCCTAGGTACCAGGAGTATACCCAGAATATGCTCCAACATATAACAAGGACACATGTTCCACTATGTTCATAGCAGCCTTATTTATAATAGTCAGAAGCTGGAAAGAGCCCAGATGTCCTTCAACAGAGGAATGGATACAGAAAATGTGGTACATTTACACAATGGAATATTACTCAGCTATTAAAAACAATGAATTTGAGAAATTCTTAAGTAAATGGATGGAACTAGAAAATATCATTCTGAGTGAGGTAAATCAATCACAAAAGAACACACATGGTATGTACTCACTGATAATTGAATATTAGCCCAAAATCTTATAATATCTAAGATACAACTCACAGACCACATTAAGCTCATGAAAAAGGAAGACCAAAGTGTGGGTGCTTTGGTTTTTCTAAGAAGGAATAATAAAATATTTATGGGAGCAAATACAGAGACAAAGCATGGGACAGAAACTGAAGGACGGACTGTCCAGAGACTGCTCCAACTGGGTATCCATCCCTTGTGCAGTTACCAAAGTTAGATGCTGATATAGATGCCAGGAAGTGCATGCTGACAGAAGCCTGATATAGCTGTCTTCTTAGAGGTCTGCCAGAGCCTGAAATATACAGAGGTGGATGCTCACAGCTAACTATTGAACTGATCATGGGGTTCCCAATGGAGGAGTGAGAGAGAACACTAAAAGAGATGAAAAGTTTTGAGGTCCCATGAGCAGAGCAACAATACCAATCAACCAGAGCTCCCAGTGTCTAAACCACCAGTCTGGGAGCATGTAGGAATGGACCCATGGCTCCAACTGTATATGTAGTGGAGGATAACAGTGTCAGGCATAGGTGGGTAAGGAAGTTTTTGGTCCAGTGTGGGAGAAATCGTGGGTGGGGAGGTGGGAGTTGAAGTGTGGGTGTGGCCATATCCTCATAGAAGCAGGAGGAGGGGGTACTGGATAGCGGGTTCTTGAGTGGGGGGGAAGGGGATTACATCTGAAATGTAAATAAAATATCCAATAAAAAAGAAAAAAAAAAAAAGAAAGAAAAGAAAGAAAGAGTAGCCATGGTTATGAGGGTAAGAATACAAAAGGCAGCCTGGTAGTTTGCCAGTCCAGCTAACAATTTCAAACTTCGCCCTACCCTTCACAGTGCCCAAGATGTACTTAGCTGTGTTTATTTGTTTTGTTTCCTTTTTAGTTTCTTTTATATTTTATGAATCAGGATCTGACTGTGTTGTCTTGGCTGGCTCAGATCTTGCTATATAGACGAAGCTGGCCTCAAATTTATACAACTCAGCTAGTCTTTGCAACCTGTGTGGCAGTATTAAAGGCCTGTGGCCAAATGTCCAGCACAGTCATGGGTGTTTGACCTGATTTTTGGTACTATGATGTTTTTTGTCTTGTAATTCTCTATCTGCTTTCAGCATCATTTGGAGACAGTGATACTTGCACACAATATAACTCATTAATTTTCAGTGTACTGTTTAATAAACTGTCAGATATGTACTAATTTTATAACCAACAAAAATTCTAAGACATTTTCTTTACCTTATTAAAAAAAAAAAAAAAGCACAGTATTCCCAGCAGTCACTCTTCCTTCCTACCAAACCCTCTTGGTCCTAGGTACCTATAAAGGTACATTTCCTCTATAAACTTGCTTAAGACATGTATGAAAATAGAACCATTCAAATGTCAAATTTCGTGGCTGGGTTTCTCTGATTAGTATAATGTTTTAGTTTAATCATGATATCTGTGCAGACACTTTGTTAATTTTTAATGCCTGCATACTATTCTACTATATGGATATATGTGACATATTTAATTTATTCATTAATTTGCCAGTGGTCATTTAAATGATTACTAATTTTGGTTCCATTGTAAAAAAAAAATTAAAACACTCAAGTTTGTGTCTTCTGTGACCCTATATTTTCATTTCTTTTGAGTCAATGATTGTTTTATCATATGACAGTCTCATATTTTATATCTGAGAGATTTGCAAGCCATTTTCCAAAGTACTTGGAATATTTTACAGCATATATTTCCCCACCGCATTATGAGTATTGTGCTTCACCAAACTTCACTGTGATGGTATTTGTCTCTGTTCCATCTATTTGAACACAATCCCCTATGTCTTAGGTTTCTCTAGTTTTTGACCCAACTCCAAAGTGGCTATTGTTGTGGCTTTACTGGTTTCCCCCCCAAAGTGATACTTTGAAGTCTTAATTCTTCAGGTGATGGTTATAGGATGTACTGCCTCTGGAAGGTAATGAGGTATTAAGGTAGATATGTCATGAATGAGATTAGTGTCTTTCTAAAAGATAGCAGGATCTTTTTGGTCTTCTCATCCTCAATGTCTTATCTAGAAAATGTCTTTCATGGATCGGGCAATAGATCTCAGTACACATCACATATATCTTGATATTGAGCCTTAAGAAACATGTTTCTGCTGTTTTGTGTTATCTAGTGTGGCAGTCAGTGATAGTTTGAATAATAATATCCTCCATAGGCTCAAATGTTTTTATGCATAGTCACTACAGAATGAGACTGTTTGAAAGAATTAGAAGGATTGGGAGATGTGGCCTGGTTGGAGGAAGTATATCTGAGAGATTGACATTTGAGGCTTCAAAAGCCCATGTCAAGCCCAAAGACTGTTTCTCTGACTATGGGTGAAGATGTATCTATCAAGAACTGCTCTAGCACCTGCCTACATGTTTTCACAGTTTCTGCCATGATGGTAAGTAATGGTATAAACCTGTAAAACTGTAAGCAAGTCCTAATTAAGTGCTTCTCTTCTAAGAGTTGTCTAAATTATAGTGTCTCTTCACAGCAATAAAACATCGACTAAGAAACAGTCAGTATTGACTGTCAATTTAGCAGGATTTGAAATTATCCTAGAGACGAGCTGCCAGAAACACCTGTGAGAGTTTTTTTTTTTTTTTTTTTTCTACATTAAATAACAGGGGAAAACACACCTTAAAAATGAGCAGTACCATTCTGTGGAGGGACATGTTGTAGATGACAATTCTGCCTGTCCTCTTATCTTTCCTCCTCCATTCCAGCAGGTTTTTTAGGCTAGGAAAAGGTGATGCTTATTTATGATTAGCTGAGTCACCTGAAGAAGAGACTCTCTGTCATTCAGGGAACACCATGAGTTGTCATTGATGATGAGGTGGGCTGTTCATGATGTACATACATTTGTGTCATTCATCCTATGATGACACCACTATACTCCAGTAAATAACCCCGATAAACTCTGATTTACTGAGTTGGACTTAGTAGAATAAATATTTTTGTACTTTTTGGTTTCCTATCTGGGGGTGAACAGATGTTTGTGTCACATATCCTCAGGGAAACTTTCAACTTGTGCTTCCTCCAGCACAGCTCACCTTCTGTTTCTAGAAAATGTATGCCAACAAATCTGGAGATCACTGATCAGTTAGCATGGCTTTCCAGAAATCTCCTAGGATCCTTCTCTCTGCTTCTCAAGCACTGGGATTACCAGAGTATGCCACCATACCTGTTTTTAAAATGTGAACTTGGTGGCAAAACTCAAATTACCACATGGGGTCAAACACTTGGCTCACTGAGCCAGTTTCCTAGATCCTAATTTTTTTTTATAGTTTGAATATTGTGATTTGTATAACAATGATAGAAGATTTTTTCATACATAGGATTAACATTTTTAATTATGTATGTAGTAAATGCATTACAATTTCAATTAAAATTGAAATATAACTAATGTCCCTCTGAATGTAACCTCCAACTACTATTCTCTTAAACACAGCCACTATTGTGTCTGCTTTGTCTCTTTACAGATTTTGTCCTTGTATATTTGAATATTGATCCAAAAGAAGGTTTACTTTGTTTGTATATAATTCTGATTTATTATTATTTTCTGATCTTTTTCTCATGCTTATATGCACTTGGTGTATGTTGGATGTGTGTGCATGTGTGTCTCATATGCATGTGGAGGCCTGGGGTCAATGTCAAGAGTCATAATCTATTTCTTCCTGCCTTATTTACTGAGACAGAGTTTTACAGTTAAAGTCAGAATTAGCCATCTTGCCTTCAAAATACTGGAATTTTAGGTAGCTACAATGTCCACCTGGCAATTTTGTGTGTTTTGGAAATTGAACCCTGTTACTATGCTTTTTTGATCCCAGCATTTATTGTAATTAATTGCCATTCATTGTCTTAACGCTTTTTGTTTTTTGTTTGTTTGTTTCTTAAAATTATACTTAAGTTCTTTCATAGCAGCCAACTTACACTTACTTAATTTTTTAAAACTCTGTACCTAATATTCCATAGTACAGAAGGATGAGAGCTTAATAGGCCAGATTGACATAAATGAACATGTAAACAAATTATTTTGTGTATGTGTATATGTGTGTGTTGTATGTATACATGTGAATGAGTAAAGTGTGTATATGTGTATGTGATGCATGATTGAAATGTGCATGCATGTTTATGTGGTGTATGAGTGGTTTGTATATGCATATACATGTATATAATGTGTGTACTATCTGTAGTATGTATGTATAATTATCTGATGTGTGTGAGCAGATATGCATAAGTATGCATATGTGTGTGGAGGCTAGGGAAGGATATTGAAAATACTCCTCACCCTTTCTGCTTTATTCCATTGAGACTAGGTTTCTCATTGAAACTGTAGCTAGGGTGCCATTGAGCTAGTAAGCTCTATCAGTTATCCTGTCTCTGGTCCCTGTATTATTGAGACTACAGGTTTGCATGGCCATATGCTATCTATCAAGTCCAGCACTCAGGATCTTATGCTTGCACAGCAACTGATCTCCCCTGTAAGCTATCTCCTAGCCACTGAATGTTTAGTTTTGTTATAAACTATAATTTTTGGAACATTATGATATTTGTCTCTGTCTGCATATACATAATGATGTTTCCAGGGAAAGCTCAGAAGAGGAATTATTGACTGAAAGCTTGTTTGCATTTGACATTGTAACATGGTATAAGTTTTATTCAAAATACCTAGACATGGACTGGGGAGATAGCTCAGGAGTTAAGAGCAATGTGAGTTCAGCATCTATATGATGTCTCATAATCATATTTAACTCCAGATCTAGGGTCTTTGACACCCTCTTCTGGCAGGTGCACATGTGGTTCTCAGACAAAGTACTCAGTATATATAAAATACATATATTTTGTGTTAAAATACCTAGACATGCATTGACAGGCGTCAGATATAGCCTATTATTGGATGAAGGCCTAGGACCCTTATGAAAAAGTTAGGGGGGAGGATTGATGGAAATGAAGGGGATGGTACCTCCAAAGGAAGACTGACAGTGTGAACTAAGCTGGACCCCTGGGTGCTCCAAGAGACTGAGCCACCACTCAAAGAACATAACACAGACTGGTTGAAGGCCACTGGGATATATGTAGAGGAGGCTGCCTTGTCTGGTCTCAGTGGCATAGGATGTTTCTATACCTGTTGAGACTTGATTTTCAAGGATTGGGGAATATTGGGGGAACCTTCTCAGAGGCAAAGGGGAGAACTCTTTGAGGAGAAACTGGGAAGGGGACAATATTTGAGGAATAAATAAAAATCATTTTGAAAAATACATTGACACAAGCAACTTATGGAAGAAAGTTTTTTTTTTTTTTCTTTTTGCTCACAATTCCAGTTTGCACTCCATCATTGCAGGGAAATCACAGTACAGTAATTTAAAACAGCAAGTACTATGCCATACACAGTCAAGAGCAGAGAGCTACAAATTAAGGCATGGATGCTTGTGCTCAGCTCACCTTCTCCATTTCTCTAGGATCCCCTGCCTAAAGAATGGTTTTACCTACAGAGGGTCTCTCCACATGAAGTAACAATCATAACAAATCATAACAGTTTTATAGAGACATATCCACATACTGTCCTAATGCAGATCATCCTTTACTGAGACTTCATTCCCACTTGATTCTCAATTGTGTTAAGTTGACAATTAAAACAAATTTCACGTTGTCTATTAATTATCCTCCTGAAGGCCTAAACCTCAAATATAATTTAAACAATTGAATGTAATTTAAGAAAAACCAAGCATTCTCTCAGTCTCTAACCCTGGAGATCTGGACATTCTCACATTTCTTTGATAACTGTTGATTGATATTTCAGTAAAAGAGTAATCTGTGTTTTTTCAACCAGAAAAATCTGTATTTAAATGCCTACTCCTAATTGTGAAATAAAGCATGCTGATTTCTGTTGAAGTAATTTCAGGAACACATGAAAAACAAAAAAAAGCAAGGACATAGAACATGGTATTGAAACAATCCTGTGCCCCTGGGGTTACTCTGTCTTAGTTGCTGACAGTTTTTAAAGCAACATATAATGTAGGAAGCCGCTGTTAGCAGTGGTTATACGTTTGCATTTCCAAGATGGCGCTGGCCTCATGTTTTCCCAGCAGTAAACAATTAACTGCGCAGATGCAAAGGCAGAGAGCCTGCCAAAGTCACTGCCAATCCTGAGGCATAATATTGGGTGGTGAGCGAACAGCCAATCAGAAGTGAATACATCACTCTAGGGTGTATTTTAAGCTAGGCCCCTTCCGCATCTCAGCCCTTCCGCTTCTTTCCGCGTCCTTCTGCGTTTTCCACGTGTGTGTCACAGAGTAAAGTCCTCGTTTGCAGTAACTACCTGAATACTGCCTCTCGTGTTTTTCATCCACGGGCATGGGGCGACACGGGAGGCGCACGTTAGAATATAACTTCACTCTATTTTGGTTGTAGGAAACAAGGGCTTCGGGAGAATCAAATTCTTTGGTAAACCAAACACTTGGGTTAGGGAAATCAGGTCTACATTTAATGTTCAAATCATAATTAAGAGGAAATAATTGTTAAATAAAATAATAATTATGGGACTTGGCATAGCACAAGCATCAAAGACTCATGTACTAGGCTCCTGAACTACTGAACGCAGACACTATTCTGTGATGCACAGGAATTTCAGAAAGGTTGAGATCAGCCATATATCACATGCCAGAGGAATCATTAGGCTGCAGCTAAGAAACTGACAAGAATATGGCTGAGACCATTTTAAAAACATGCTGCCATGTAGATAAAGAATCTGGCCAAGGAGGATCAGGATATAATGGCCATACCAGTAGTAGCCAGCATTTGTTTTATGGGTGTTGGCCACTTATTTCAAGTTTCCTGGCTAGTTTAGGAACTCCAGAGGTGTGAAAGTTACTAAGTGGTCAGGGTAGGGCAGGAATGTAGAATAAACTCAAGTGCAGGGAAATCTCACAGTAACCCTTTGAGAGAGGTAGAACTTAACATCATTCAGTCAAAGAAAAGCCAGGCACAGAAAGTTCTTATGGTCAGATTCAAGGTGTGCATTCATTCTTAGCCAAAGGAAGCGGATGGTAGTGAAAATGCCTGTCTGTCTTGTTGGTTTGTACACAAAATTCTAATCAGTGCATGGTAGCTATTCATGGTTCTGTTGTAATATAATATCCCAAACAAAGCAACTGAAGGGAGAAATCATTTTTGGGTTTTTTTTTTTTTCCTATCATAGTAACTGGTTCCTACATCACAGCAGAGAAGTCACAGAAGTAGAAACTTGAGGTAATTGTTCACATCACATTTCTGATTAGTAAAGAAAGTAACAAATGTACAAATGCCTGTGTTTAGATCAGCTTCTCACTCTTATTCAGTTCATGATTTTCTGCCTAAAGAACAACACTACTCAGAGTAAGAGATTCTTCCTATCTTAATTAATATTATCATGATTCATATAGATATGCTCACAGGTTAACCATATCTTGCCAATTTCTCATTAAGACTCTATTCTGGTGATTCAACATTGTGTCAACTATTAAAACTAACCATCATAGGGACCTAGTAAGTGAGGGACAGGGACATATCCCTGATTATGAAGAGTCACCATTGTGTAAGGGACAGCACAAAAAGGAGAATCTTGTTAGGTATAAAGTTATAAGTACACCCAGGAGATAATGATAAAGAGACACTTACTAGTAACAACAAGTAAGGGGTGTACTAAGTTATACCTTTCTAAGCAAACAAAGCAGGGGAATTTTCAGAAAGAAACTCATTTGTAGTAATATATAGCAGATACATTATTACGTAAAGAGGTGAGAATGCAACATACTTTCAGTCCAAAATCTCTGACTCTGAAGGTGACAATGAACTAGGCTTGACCGCTAGTCCCAGTATGAAACTAAAGATAAATAATGATAGAAAGCAGAGAAATAAGAGTTAAGCCAACATTGTGGTAGATTCCTGCAATCTCAGAACATGGGAGGTAGAAGGAAGAAGAATATGGTGAATTCACGGCCAGCTTCATCTACATAGCAAACTTCACACCAAATAGGGTTACACAGTGAGACCCTGTCTCAAATGGAAAACCACAAGAAGAATTGACCATGGGTACACTGAGTAGACGAGCACATAAAGGGGCCCAGCCAATCTATGTTTTTCTTTAGGGTACTTACATTAGCTTTAGGCAAAAATAGAAGTACCACTATAGCAAAAGAGCAAGAGGCATGCATAATCAAGTAGTCTTGGTCAAGCTGCTGTCTGGTTGATGAAGCTTTGGTTCTGCTTCTGCATAGGAACCAGAAAGAATTTGTGATACATCCATAGCCTACAGCAATGATTGAGCTCTCATCTTTAGGCCTTTAGCCTTGAAGGGTGATGATATGGTTCATGTAGGAAGACATTCATTACTGATTGCCATGCTTTGCAGAGTCAAACTGGATCAAGTGTTTACTTCTTTTTTGTTTGTTTTGTTTTTTGAGACAGGGTTTCTCTGTGTAGTCCTGGCTGTCCTGGAACTCACTCTGTAGACCAGGCTGGCCTCGAACTCAGAAATCCACCTCCCTCTGCCTCCCAAGTGCTGGGATTGAAGGTGTGCACCACCACCGCCCAGCAAGTGTTTACTTCTATATAAAGGACACAGACACAAAGCGCAGGCAGAGAAGCCAAAACTTTCACCAACTGTTATCTTCCTTTTCTCCCCAAATCAAGGAGCCAGTTTTTTCTAGCAAGTGTATGTTCTAAGAAGGTTAGCCAGGCACATTCTGAACCATACACATCTTGCTGTCATGCTTTTCTATCAACTTCATGTTGAAAAAAATGATAAACCACTGTTATAGTAAGCCTACTTTTGGTGATCTGAAATGAGTGGATTGGAATGACTCCATAATTTTAGGTAGCTTCTTTTAGTTTCTTCAGTTGTTCTTGTATCCATTTTGAAAAAAGTGATAACCTGAAGACAAATCCTGACCCTCCCTATATGGAGCTATATTGACTTTTTCCAGGTATTTTATTTCAGAAGAAGGGAAAGAACAGGCTCTTTGTTTCAGCTAGAGGAGGAGCTTGTCTTCAGGCAGAGATTTCACTTAGTTCTATCAGGATGCAGACCACTAGGAAGAGACTGTAGCCAAACAAAAATGATGGGCAAGCGTACAGATTAACCAAGACTACTTAGTTATTTACACATCTTACCCACTATTTAGACCTGAAATTCATTGATTTGTGGGTAACTGAGTCTTTGTTACTTTTTCTAGTGTAGTCACAGTGAATAGACTCCTTTTCATTAACATTTCTTCAGTTGACTTTTTGAGCATCATTGGCTGAACCTGGTTTGTTAGCAATGCCCAGGGATGGTCTCTGACTCACAGCTCTAATAATATTATCTGAAATAAACAACAAAGTTAGAAACAAACTCAGAGTCACTTAAAAAGAGTAGCATCTTTTTTGAAAGGTTGAGATTGCTGTCTCTAAAAGTACCTGTCTAATGACTAATAGACCCTCCCTTACTTCTGAGAAGGCCATCCTGAAGTTGAAATTGTCATGGCAACAACTTGAGACAACATGAGTGTTCCTTTTCAAAGCCCACACAGAAAATGCTAGTGGGTCCCTGACAAAAGGGCTCCATCTCATTGTGGAAGTGGGAAGAGGCCAGAGCTCCCACTCACTCTAAGTGTCAGAACTAAGGGCTTATCTGGAGAGTGGAGGGGAAGTGTTATACAGTTCTAAGAACTGAGACTGAATGTGTTTTCCAGTTTTGGAATGAATTAGTCTCAAATCAATATTTCCCAGCTGCACCTCATTTTTTGTTTGCTTATATATTCATTTATGTGTATGCATGTGCAAGTGTATGTGTATGCATGTGGAAGCAGGAGGTGAATCTTGGTGTTTTTCTCTGTTAGTACTACCCATCTAGAACTATAAAGACAGGTTCTCTTATGGGTCTGGGGCTTTCAAAATAGGCTAGACATAAAGCCTCAGGAACATCCTGTCTTCTTTTCCTCAAAACTGGGATTACAAGCATGTAACATTGTGCTCAGGGGAATCAAAAATAGTTGTTATGCTACCAAATGAAACATCTATTAAGCCTCTCTTCATCCATTTTTTTCTTGTCCTATCCTACATGTAGTTACCTGCATGGATGGTCTAATGCAACCATGCATAGTACATGCCATCACCACTACTTGAGGAGAATATGGGAGGCAGCCAGTTTACAGAGGAGAAAGTTTGAGCTCAGAAACAAGGTCACTTTCTAGATGTCACACAGATGTAATAGATGCTCACCTTTGACCCTGATTTTGCTTCACTGTCAAGGTTAAGAATCTCTTGAGATCAGACACTGACTTCAGAATTCAGAGGTGAAAAGGACACTCAAATATGAGATGGCACTGCTACCTGCCCATGATGGTGATATGTCACATTCATGGCCTTATGTTCAGTGACCCTATAAATAAATGACATTAATCTTTCCATTGTATGCCCCTAGGGCACTATCTTTCAAAAAGAAAAGTTTGTCTGTGGAATAGAAATTGTTTTTAGATTAGAAATTGTGAAATTCTCTTCAGGAAAAGAAGAAAATAATGACAACTCAAGGCTCAGAAAAAACTCTCCATTCAGAACACTGGGTTAGAGTTGGCCCTTCACTCATTCACCTCCATATACAGAAATAACAAAACCACCATCTGACAGGAGGTCTTGTATTGGTCAGAATCTTTAGAGAAGCAGAAGTGATAGATTGAACTCATATTGAAAGGAAAGTTATTAGGTTGACTCACAGTATAAAATTTGGGTAGTCTAATACTACTGAGGTAAGACTGCAGTAGTTTCTCAGCTCATGAATTTGTCCCCTCCTGGTGCTTAAGGTGTGGAGAAATCCTATGAAGTCACAGTCAGAACAGGTTGGAAGGGTGAAGAATCTGAGTTTTCATGCCAGGAAATGGATTCTTTCTTATCAGTCCTTTAAGGAAATGCTCTCACAGAATGTGTTAATTCCACATCCCATCAGGTTGTTTGTCAAAACTGACTCTGATAGTTCTCTTGGACTGGGACTCATACATACATACATACATACATACATACATACATGCATACATACATGCATACATATACACATTTATGCATACACATACATACATACATACACACAAATACATACACATATCCATACATACACACAAATGTAGGGTGGTAAGCCATAAGAGAAAGCCTGGTAAGGTTGAGCTAAGGCTAGAAGCTTGATTGACAATGAAGGGACAGTAGGAACTTTGCCTGCTCCTAGGAGCAGAGTCCTGTCACAGAGCCACAGCACCTTCTCCCCATAGAGAGATTTGTGGCCATTAGCCACATAGGGGCATCACACTGAGCCTTTCCACATGTAGATGAGGCATCCCTAACCTTTCAAACCAAGCCAACAGGGAGCACCTACTGTCAAATGCCAACCCACTCAAAAATTGAATATAAAGATTATATTCAGAAGGAATAGAAGTATGTGAAAATTATTCTTTTGCCTGAGAGCTTCTGCCATAAGAGATCCAACAACACCAACAGGGAATAAAACTGTTTTCCTAAAATGGAACCAGAAGATCCCCTACACCTCCTCACTGACTAGTCAGCCTTTCTCCAGCTCAGCCCAGTCAGATCAGCACAGTATAGCCACTGTGATGTCTCAGAGAAACATCAGTGACAGCAGTAGTGGAGGCAGCCGTAGCTGCAATGGAGGACGCAGAGGCAATTTTCCCTCTCTGCTTGCATTCTTTCACCTTCTCCTGAACCCCCTCATCTGGCCTGGTCAGAGATCTCTGTAGAAAGCCTCTGGTCCACAGACCCACACACATACACATATATACATACACACATCCATCCACAAATACATACATATATACAAAATCCATACGTGCATACATAAATGCATACATACATAAATTTTTCCATCTATACATGCAGACACACATGTATACACAGTATATATGTAGACATATACATACACACATACATGTACACAAATACACACACATAACACACACACACATATGCTTATATGTGACCTCATCTTAACTATATTCTTCAAAGTATAATTAAACTTCTCTGCTTTTGCCCATGAGGTTTAGTATTGTGGTAGCTTGGATAGTAATGTCCCCCATAGGCTCATAAATTTGAATGTTTGGTGACTATGGAGTGGCACTGTTAGGAGTTTTGACCTTATTAAAGTGGGTATGGCCTTGTTGGAAGAACTGTTTCACTTAAGAGTAGGGTTTGAGATTTGAAATGCTAAAGGCAGGCCTATTCTCATTCTCTCTCTCTCTCTCTTTCTCTCTCTCTCTCTCTCTCTCTCTCTCTCTCTCTCTCTCTCTCTAGCTGCTGCTTGCCTATCTAGTTGTAGAACACTTGGGTCCTTCTCTAGCAACATGTCTGCCTGTGTACCACCATGTTTCCTGCTATGAAGATAATAAACTAAATCTCTGAACTGTAAGTCAGCCCCAATTTAATGTTTTCCTTTATTGGCATGGTCATGGGGTCTCTTCACAGCAGTAGAAAACCAAATTAACACAGGAGTGGTACATTACCTTGCTCAGAGTCCTAATCCTAACAAGAACTGAAGCCAAGGCTTTGGCAAGCCTGGTTGTATCTGAAGTCTTCATTTTAACTATTAAATACTGACGAATACCAGCAGGCTCTTTACATGAAGATACTATTGGCAGAAATTTGTCTTTAGAATAATTTGCTACTCTGAAAAAAAAAAAAAAGTCAGGCAGACATAGATGGAAGGGAACTAACATTTACTCAATGTCTGCTTCAAACTATTCCAAAATCCATCCTCTTTCTTACAGCATTTTTTAAAAAATGAAATATGGACTTGCTTCATCATTAAAATAATTGCAGGGAAGCCAGGGAATTTGAGTGTTGTGGTAAATTACAGTTATATTTTAGAAAATGTGTTTTGAAAATGAAGATTAAAAGGAATTCCAAAAACTATAAAAAAAATTATAAACTGAAAATAACAGAAATACTACCAAGGATTTCCTGAATAATAGGTGCATGAAAATCAAACCTAATAAGAGCTTGGAAGTGAATGAAAGTGTTTTCTTTCCTCTGAGCATATGATGTCTTGGTGAATAATCAAACTTCACAACTGGCAACAGAATCTATTACTCCTTAGGCTTTCAGAATCACCCTCAGCTTTCAGAAAATGAATGTAATGTCTTTTGTTCATTGCACAAATGCTTTTAAGCAGGTCAACTTTCCACCCTCCTTTACAGATTTGGTTAATTTCTTTCTATCAGTTATTAAAGTCTGTAGAAAGAGTGTCACTGTCTATTAAATGTTCAGCAAGGTTGATTACTAGTTAGACACTCAATGATGGTAGAAATTTCCAATACTTCAAGTCCAGAGAAAAATTACAATTCTCTTGCCTATCTATTGTCTTTAGCTGTTCCTTGTCTATGTCTGTGTCTGACCTAATATCCTTGTAACTAGCAGATGAAACCTTAACAGACTACTAGCTTCCACCAATGTTACCAGCTAGCATTTGAAGCCCATAGCAGAGGTTTTCCACAGTCACCACCACCACATTATCGCAATCCATCTTCTTATCATTTCTATCAAGTTTGAAAAGTCTCTTCACTTATGAAGCTTTGTCTCCCAATCCTGAAACTTTATGAAACAGTTACTACTTTGGAACAAAGTGTTCAGCATAACCTAAATCTGTGTTCCCAGGCCATAGCTGCTCAGTTTGAATCCAAAATAAGCTATCTCTTAACCTCTTCTAGTTGAGAGTGGAATTTTTGTGTCTAGTATGCATGAATTCAGTTGTAACAAACAAATAAATAAAACAACCCTAAAATCTTTCTCCGGCAGCACATGGTGATGCTGCCTTTAAGCCCAAGATTCAGGTGGCAGAGGCAAGTGGATCTCTTTGATTTCCAGCCCACCTTCTTCTGTACTACGTTCCAGGACCATCAGAGCTATGTAGAGAGAAAAGACAAAACAAATCTACAAACAGACAAATAGACAAACAAAAAAGCAAAAAGCAAAATGAGAACACAAAAACAAACTACACACCCACACAAAGAAAGAGAGAGAAAGAGAGAGAGAGAGAGAGAGAGAGAGAGAGAGAGAGAGAGAGAGAGAGATTGAAAACAAACTAACAGCAAAACAAAAAAATCTTTCCCCAACCCTCTTGTTCTTTCTACCTTCAAACTATTATGAACTGGCCCCCAAGGATAGCAATAATATCTCACATCTCAAAAATTTGCTCTTAACTGATTAGAAATTCCAGTGTCTCCAAGGAAAATGGGCTCATTTATCACATCTCCCAGAACTCTGGTCCAGGACAGGGCACTGAGCAGAGAAAGACAGAAGAGAACTAACCTCACACACTGTAACAGCAGCCACTCTCGGTTTTACTTCCTAGCAATTAATTTCCTTTGTCTTTGGCAAATGACAGAAGAAGCAGGATATCTGTGAATTGGAATAAGAAGGAGACTGTGGCTGTGGTAGGATATGATGCAAGATTGAAAAGGATCCATTATATATCCCAGAGGTGACCAAAATGTAGGACATCTCTTCTCTCAAGTGGCTCCATGTATTCCAAGCCCTGTGGGGTGCTTGAGGCAAGGAACACTGAAGGACAGAGAAGGTGATCCAAATTGATGGCTAACCTTCATTGTCAGCCTGGTTGGATATGGAATCCACTAAGAGATATGCTACTTGGCACACATTTCCAGGAAGGATTAGTTATAGTAGGGACATGCTTCCAGAGTGGGTGGCCATCATCTGAAGGCCCAGTGGGAAAGAAGTCCTGGGAGAAAGCAGGGCTCTCTGTTTTCATGCCTTGACTTCCTGTTTTGAGGGCACATAGCCATCATTTCTGTTCTGGCTGCTACTTGAATATCTATACCTAACCTCTTGTGGTTATATTGATTGTACCTTTATCAATACTAGAATCTAGTTTCCTCAATGTTCCAATGAGATCTGATGACAACCAGTTTTTCAAGAGTCCCCAAAGGCCATTGGTATCAGAATGGAACTTCTGAGTTATCTTGTCTCAAGTACGGAGCAACTGCTGAGGTCTCTGTGGAAGATGAGCATTGGACTACCCAGCCTGTATCACATAATCCAGACTAATAGATCCCCTTTTATTTATTTACTTATTTATTTGTTTTGTTTTTCAAGACAGGGTTTCTCTGTGTGGCCCTGGCTGTCCTGGAACTCACTCTGTAGACCATGCTGGCCTCAAACTCAGAAATCTGCCTGCCTCTGCCTCCCAAGTGCTGGCATTAAAGGCATGCACCACTACTGCCCGGCTAGATCCCCTTTTATAATAAATATTCATTATATTGGTTTAATTCCTCTAGAGAATTTTGAATACTACAATTATTTCTCTCTGTCTATCATTTATTTCTGTTCTTCTTACACTGTTATCAACAGTTCTGAGGGAAAAATAATAGGCATTAACTTCTTTGTGCTCTAATCTTCCTTTTAAATATTTTATTCTCGGAAAATTTCATACTGACAGTCTTAGAGTTTCTGTTGCTGTGAAGAGACACTATAACCAAGGCAACTCTTATAAAGGACAATGTTTAATTAGGGTTGGTATACACATTCACCAGTACAGTCTATTATAATCAAGAAAGAAACATGGGAGCATCCATACAGGCGTGTACACATTAATTTACTCCATATATCTTCTTGATCCTGACCCCTTTCTGACCTGTTGTCTTCTTTTTGGCCAAAAATGGTTAGCTTTTATTGTAAACTTGACAGGACCTAGAATCACCTAGAAAAGAGAGGGATTGCCAATATTAGGTTGGCCTGTGGGCATGTTTTGGGGGAACTGTCTTAATTGATGTAATCCATTCTTGGATTGGAAGGCCTCTGTTGGTGAGGAGAGATGTCCAGTTTGTTGTCCTGCTTTTCCTGCTATTTGATGATTCCTCTTAACCTTGAGATATTTTAAAAGAGGTTTTACTGTAGCAAATTTCCATATGACCTCTCAAATGGCCCTTAGTCTTACCTGTTCTTCCCAGTGTTTCTTTCCTTTCTCCCCTATTCCCTGGTGTTTGATACTTGCCTTACAGTACCCCAGTCCCTTGAATCTATCCATAAATACCTATTTTATTTCCCCTTTCTAGGAAGACTGATATCACCTCCTCCCCTGTAGCTGCTTACTCTGTATCTAACCACTGATGATTATATGGATTATATCATTATAATAATTTAACAGTTAACATCCATATATATTGAAATACATATCATATATGTATTTTGGGATCTGGGTTATTTTATGCATATAATTGATTTTTCTAGCACCATTTATTTACCCTGGAATTTCATGATTTCATTTTTTTTTTTTAAACGGCCCAGTAATACTTTATTGTTTAAATGTACCACAGTTTCTTTATTCATCCACTGAAGGGCATCTAGTTTACAATTTCTAGCTATTATGAATAGAGCAGTTATGAGAATGATTGAGCAAGTAGGTTTATAGAAGGATAAAAGATCCTCTGGGTATATGCACAAGAGTGATATAGGTGAATAGATGCTCGGCTTGCTGAGGAACCACCACAGTGACTTCCATAGTGACTATACAAGTTGCAGTTTCAATAGCAATGAAAGAACATTTCTCTTAGTCCACATTCTTTGTAACAGGAACTGTTATTTTCTTTATTGTTCTTGGCATTCTGACTAATTGACTAATGTAAGATGAAATCTCCAAGTAGTTGGGGGTTTTTTTTGGGTTTTTTTTTTTTTTTTTTTTGTTTTTTTTTTTTTTTTTTTTTTGTTTTTTATTTTTTGAGACAGGGTTTCTCTGTGTAGTCCTGGCTGTCCTGGAACTCACTCTGTAGACCAGGCTGGCCTTGAACTCAGAAATCCGCCTGTCTCTGCCTCCCAAGTGCTGGGATCAAAGGCATGTGCACCACCACCGCCAGGCTCTCCAAGTAATTTTAATTTTCATTTCCCTGATGACTACAGATTTTTCACATTTCTGTGTCTTTTAGCCATTTGCATTTCATATTTTGATAACTCTCTGTTTATATCTGTACCCTATGTAAGGAGCAGGCCCTTAATAGGACCAACTCCATATTTGTAATAGGGAAGAAAACAAGTTTGAAGTGAAGTTGTTTTGAAGTGCTGTGATAACCAGAAGTTGTTTTGATAGCCAGAAGTTGTTTTGAAACCTTATGAATCAAACTATTTGTGCATTAAAACAAGTTGTTTTGAATAAGTGTGATAACTAGCTGTCATGAAGTCATAGCCCAGAGATAACCAGACACAACTGGTTATCTGATGTGCATGTCAGAAGTAACCCCAAATTCAGCATAAAAGAGGAGCCCCCGACCAGAGCACAATATCACACTGGTAGCCATGACTGGCTAGCATAATCATCCATTCAGGCCTCTTCTGCATCCACCATCAAAGCAGCAGCTGAGAGACAGAAGCCTTTGTGGTCAAGCACTCTGCAGCATCAACCATCAAAGCAACAGCTGAAAGACTGATGTCCCTATCTTCATAGTCAAGCACTCTTTGGACCTAAGCTGCTAGAAACTGCAGTCATAAGGACTCAGGTCTTATAACTCATGAATAATGATGTATTTATTGCTATGCTTATTTCTTTGGTAATTAGCAACTTATTATTGGTGTTAACTGTGCTGACATTGATAGAGTCAATGCATAGGAAATGTGGAAATACCTCATTGTAGCAGTAGTCTTAGCATTGGTGATAATATGTTGTTTGCTGTGCATTATTAAAGAGCAATTGAATGTCAAACCCTCTACCTCTAGCGTACTCTCTCACCTCTCATGGAATGACAAATCTCATAGTCAATCCAGTATATTACCCCTGAGTGGAGAAGGCCTGTTGCCCCTCTCTCTGCGGGGATACTAAAACTTTATCACAACCACAACCTGCTCACTAGAGATAACATACTGGGCTATCGACACCCTAGTTTTAATTGGGTTGTTCAACTTATTGATGTTCAGGATTTTTTTTTTGTCTTTATATATTTTAGATATTAGTCTTATACCAGATATATAGTTGGTTAAAATTTTTCCCATTTTTTCAGCTGCCATTTTTTTCCCATTGACTGTGTGTTCTTTGATGTTCAGAAGCATTTCAGTTCTTCAAGGTATCATTTATTGTTGATTTTTTTTCCAATGCTTAAGAATTTTTTTTCTGTGCCAACACACTTTAGACTATTCACCAATTTCTATTGTATTACAACCAGTTCTTTTAATAGTGACTTGCTATAAAATTATCATTGAGATAGCTCAGACAGTGAAAGTAACAGACAACCTGGTTTTGTGACTCATCTGAAACTTCAGTTGAAAGAGCAAAAACCTTCACAAGTTTTCCCCTTAGTTCCACATAAATGCTTAACTCCCATTCACAAATAAAAGTAGCCATTAAAAAAATAGTCATTGATGTAGCTCCTTTCTCTAAGTTATTTTTTTCTCCTCTTCATCCTCAACTTTCCCTTGCTCACTTTGTTCTGTTCCTCTTTTTCTCCTCCAGAGCCTTTCCTTCTTCTTTCTCTCTTTCCTGCTTATTCTCTTTCTGTTATTCTTCTTGTGCATTTAACCTTTTAGATAAGGTCTCATTCTGTAACACAGGCCGTGGAACTTAGTCTATAGTCAAAACTGAGTTTGAACTAGAGGCAGTTGTCTTGCCTTAATCTTGCAATTGCTGGAATTTCAGGCATGTGCCACCAGTTCCTGCTTGAAGTTTCTCTTAACACCTTCTTGATTTAGGAGGTAGAGAATAGGCAGTGGAGACCATGAAAATATATCATCTGCCAGAATACAGAGATCACCAATGTATACAATGTATTACACCACACCTCTTAAGTGTTTCAAGAAGTTCTCATGTATGAGCATTGGAACAACATCACTAGATTTTTAACATTGGTAGGGTGCTATAAAATAGTGATAAACTACTAAGATCTAGTTTTATTTAAGTCGTCTGAGAGTTTGGATTAAATTGGTTATTCAATAAATTAGGATTCATCAATTTGTGTTTTTTAGAATTCTTGTTCTTGAGATCAATGTTTAGCTAATTTACTACAGCACACAGCTTTTATCCAGAGTGGCTTATTAAGGAACTTCTTGCAAACAAGTGTAGTATGATCCCTGAAAAGAACTTTGTGATGCATATTGTATCTTCCCCTTTAAATAGCCAGCTCTGCTGCTTTATTTTAGTTTTGTTATGTTTCAGCTTAGCCTCAGCTTTTGTCTTCCTGGTGAGAAAATTCATCCCTGACCTCTAGCACATAAAACCTTCCCTGTGAAATCTGTAAGACATTAGTCTTGCCTCTCTCAAATGAAACTCGAAATTTGTGTGTGTTTCTATATGTGTATGTTTGTGTATGTGTGTTTGTATATATATATATATATATATATATATATATATATATATATGCAAGTGAGAAAATGTGTATATGCACACATTTGTGTGTGTATGTATGTGGGCCAGAATTTATGATGAGTGTCTTGTCTAACACTATACACTTTGATTTTCAGAGAAAAGTCTCTCATCCTATCTGAAGCTTACTGATTTGGCTAGCTAGTAAGCCATAGGGATACTACCTCTCCTGAGCTGGGGATGCAGATGCTTGCCACCATCCCCTTCATTTTATATGAATGCTGGATTTTGAATGTAATTTTAAATGATTGCAAGACAAGCATTCTATGGTCTATTCTACCTTCTCTATCTCCCATATTTATAATGTTACCATAAGAGTTTCACTCCTTTGTGCTTGTTCCTTCACTTTCAGTACTTTGATAACACCTTTTTATTCTTCTCTGAGTCTGTATAGATTCTGGCTTTGTTTGGCATCCAGTTTCACCCCTGTGGGCTTCTCTCAATCTATATTGTAATTTCTTCTACCACTTGTTCTTCATAACCTACTTCATCTTGTGGTGATTTCTGAGATTATTTCTTTGCATATGTGATAAAATATTCTGACAAAAGCATCTTAAAGCAGACAGGGTTTATTTTTGCTCACACTTCAAGGTATAGCCTATCATGGTGGGAGATGTAACAGCAGTAGGAGCCTTTAGTAGCCAGCCACATAATATCCAGGACCAGAAATAGAGATGGTATTGCAAAACAGTTCTCTCTCCACTCACCTGCCCAGAGTCAAGGACTGCTGCCACAGAAATGCAACCAAGAAACTTCCTAGATCCTAGGCATGGTCTGAGTAGGCACATCTCCCAGACAAATCTAGATTCTGCCAAAAAAACAACGCAAAACACCACCTAAGAATTTTCTGGTTTTACTCAGCAGGGTTCCCTCTGCCCTTATTAGTGTGGCCTTTGAAGGCAGCCACAGATCAATCTTGTGATTCCACTTGTTTGGGTCCTTCCCCTCATTTTTGGTATGGGGTAGGTTTGAGGATTATGGGGGAAAGCCTCTGTAGGTCCTCAGGGGACCTGTGCAGAGAGGCAGCTGTTCTCCACTGCTTATCCATGTGGCCAGTGCTTCTGAAACACAGAGTTTCCATGCTTTCCCTCTGTAGGACCTTCTAATCTACAATTCCAGAGTTCCTTTGTGGCTCACTATGGTGAAGTGCAGAGACACTGAGTTCACTAATGAGTAGAATGGCTTTCAAAAGGCTCTACTAGTAATTTGCTCTGTTTCATTCATTCATTCATTGACTAGGACCGGCAATGTGTTCCCTGCTGTGAAAGACACAAAAGAGAGCTAGTGGATGCAACCTGAGGAAGTTCAGCAGCTCAGCAGGGGAATGAGATTAGTGCACTAGCACTCAGGCATGCAGAACAGGAGTTGATTCAGAGCCACAAACAAATGGATAAAAGCATTGAGGGTTCTGAGAAAATTCAGCAGGGAAATGTGGAGGGACCACAAAGATCTGTCTGGAAGAAATATATTAGGTTCAAGCCAAGTCTTGAGATTGATGGAAAGAATTTGGGCTTAATAAAAAGGAAGGACAGTGAAGGATAGGAATGAGTCAGTGGACTGAGAACAATTTGGCCCCATATAAGTTGGTCTTCAGAATGTTTTGGCAGTAAAGATGATTTCCTTTGAAAATGCATTATCATTGTCATCGTTATTTGCAAGTTTTGGTACGATTTGAAACTAATTAGGATAAATTGTAACAATTTTTCTGTCCTTTAGATATTTTTTTTTCAAATTTTCTTTTGCATTTGATCCTATGTATTCAAAATAAAGTGTGTGTGAATTTGTGTGTATGTTTGTGTGTGTGTGTGTGTGCACGTGTCTGTGTACATGAAGAGGTATGTGGGTCAGAGGTCAAATTGAGGTTCTTTAAACACCATCCATATTGTTTTTGGTACAGTATCTCTCACTTGACTGGAACTTGACAAGCTAGCTCTGAGCTAGGTTGGCTAGCCAATGAGACCCAGGAATCCACATGGCTACGTCAGCAGCACTATGGTTAGAATCATCTTTTACATCATTCCTACGTAATTTCTAGTGTTTGGACTCAGGTACTTGTGTTGCAAGCAGTTTATTGACTGAGCACTCTTCAGGCCTACAAGGGAATTTTTGCTGTTTATTCCTCCACCTGTGCTCCTCAAGACAGGACAACCAGGCCCACTGTAAATGCCCAAGAGGGTTCCTTAAAAGTACCAATTAGACACAAGTAGAATAAGAGAAAGTCTGAGCCAGCAGAATCTAAAGAGTGTTAATGATTGTCTCAGTGTGGGTGGCAATATCTCTATCTTCACAGGACTGAGTGCATTTAGAAAAAATAAATAAATAAATTGACAACCAGAACCCAGAAAGCAAAAATGAAAAAATAAAGTGTGGAAGTTTTCAGGATTTGGATTTTTTTTCTTAAAGTTTTGAATTCATTTAAAGGTGATGTATGCTTTGCTGCTCTGGCCATACTGGCAGTTTTATCTACCATTTGTAGGAATTAAAACTTGTGTTCTGGCCAGCTTTCTGCCAGCCAAGATTCTGGGCCTGATGAACAACTGGAGTGAGCAGCCAGGCCTGGGCAAAACAGTCAGCTATTTCCATGATGTTAACTGAAATGTGTAGGGCATTTTCTGTTCAGTCGCAGTGGGACTCAAATGCTGCCTGCTTCAAAATCACCAGGGTGTTTTCAAAATTGGTGAAATTCAGATCCATTAGTATTCTAGGCATAACTTTCTTTGAAGCTGCCTAGAGCTATTTTAAAGAGCCTAGGTGATGCCAGGTTCACTGAAAACAAGGCAAAGAAAGATGGAGGAAGACCTGACTGACATTCACTTTTGTTTTCCAAGTGCATGTGAATCTCCTCACCCATTTACATGAATATATATTCATGTACACAATACACAGAGATAGAGAGATAGAGATAGGGATAGAGATAGATAGATAGATAGATAGATAGATAGATAGATAGATAGATAGATAGATAGAGTAACTTGAAGGAATCTGATGCACAGTCAGGGATGAAAATCACTGAGACTTGATCTCCCTTTCACATCCAAATATTACCTTCTCCACTAACACAAGACAAGCTGCATTTGCTAGGGCATCCATTGCACAGCTCTTTGAATAGATTTTTCTAGAAGCTGGCCCAATATAAAGGTTTTGGGGGCTTACACCACTAACTTATCCATAGTACATTTATATTAGACCCAATAAATAACACAACACAACAGTGTTGATGAGCTCCTTAACAGTTCTCCAACATTGTCTTTGACAATCTCAGAGCCAAGTTTTGTTTTTTTCAAATATGTTTATGGACATGTATATGTGTCTATAGGTAAGAGAAAAAAGGGGGGAAAAAAAGAGATAGTGTCTCTCATTGGTCTGAAACTCACCAATTAGGCTAGACTGGTAGGAAAGCCCCAGGGATCTTTCTTTCTTCTCTTTCTCCATTCTGGGATTAAAGGGCAATGCAACCATACCAGACATTGTCACATATGTTCTGACAATTAAATTTCAAGACCTCATACATTCATACTTTACTAGCTCAGTCATATTCCAAGTTCTATATTCTTGATTTTACCTGGCCTTTCTCCTTTTGATTCTTACTCAATTTCTTTTCGAGTTTTGCAGTTCTTTATGGGCTTAGAATAGCTTCACTTTAAAATAAGTTTTTGTCTTTTACTTATTTCTGTGTGCGTGTGCGTGTGCGTGTGTGTGTGTGTGTTGAATATAAAGGCAAGAAAAAGGCTTTTGATTCCCTGAGGGTGGTGTTACAGGTTGTTTTGAGCAGTGCTGACTTGGCATGGTTGGAAACAAACTTCTGTTCTCCGCAAGACCACCAGGTTCTCTTTAAATACCTGTGTGCTTTAATTGATTAAAGCCCACTTTGAATTCTGGCAATAACTTTTCTTTTAGAAACAGGCTATTTAACATGACACAAACTGTGTATATTGGTATGGTGTTTTAAAGAGCAATGGCCCCATAGGTTCATAGATTTGAAAGTTTGGTCATTTGTGAGTAGAACCACGTGACAGGAATTAAGGGGTATGGCCTTGTTACAGGAGATGTGGCCTTGCTAGAAAGAATGTATCACATGCACACTCACATGCACACACACATGCCCACAAGGTAGTAATGTATTTACCTATCATGAACAAAACACTGGGACCAATGGTCAACACTTGGGACAAAAGGGTGGAAAGAACCTTAAGCAGGGTATGGTAGAATATGTCTGTGTTCCTAAGTAACATCTGGGAAGAGGGGGATCAGGACTCAAGGACCAGATGTAAGACCCTGTCTCAAATACAAATGAAATGACAAAGAAGTAAGCAAGTCATGTGTATTTATAAACTTAAAATATTGAAAATCAAAAATTGGAGCAATAAACACAACTTATCTTCCTACAGTGTAATTGTTGATAACTGAATGTATTTTCATGCTGAGAGTCATGCAGGAGAAAAGACAAATGGATTTAGAACTCATGAAATGAAGCCCACTTTTTACTTCAGCCACATGTGTGAGCCTTGGTGTGATATGGAACCAAGGACTATGCATGCTGAGGACCTCATACTATTATGAAGTTCTGCTCTGCTTGCTGCCTTCACATCCCTCTTAATCTAAGAATTACATAAAATTTCTAAAGCTGCTTCTAGTCCTTCACTGGACAGTATCTCTGGCACTCACAATAATAACATTTGATCTTTTTCAGGCATTGTTGCTGGAGCAGATCAATGATTCAATCACTACCCTAGAGAGGAACTTAGGGATATAGATTGTCAGCAATGACCAGGACCCTTAGAAAACATTTGGGGAGAGAAAGTTGTTAGTGATGCTAGGTTGAGATGGTTTTTATTACTGGCTTTGATCTAAAAAATTCTAAGGAATATTTTGCAGTTCAGAAAGATACATATTTATTAGTTAAGCCAGGGAACCTTTATAGTCAGGGAACAAGAACAATGGTAACACTGGCTGATAAAATTCTCACTGAGGTTGGACTGGTGATACTTAATTTCTTAAGCCCATTTTTGCCCTCAGCTTCTTGATATGATTTATTAAGGATTGCTGTGGGTGGATATATATTTTGAGAATTAAAGATAAATATGGTTGATCTTTATATAAAAGTTTAGATTTGTGATTCTAAGATTCTTACAAAATTATTTTTAATAATAAGTAATAAAATAATTACTTCTTTCTCTGTAACCACAAATTGCTGCCTGCCAGTAAGAGAAATTTGCTGAGAAAACTACCTTGCTTGCTTACATGTTGTTGATCTACAACAAGTTGCTTAGTTACAAATGTACATGAGTTTTGGGAATAATTTGTTTTTTACCTGTTCTACATAATGTTATTTCTTGTAAAGGTATTGGGAAACATACTGTTTTTTTTTTTTTTTTTCATAATCATTCACTAGAAGAAAACTAAAATGTAATCACATTGTAATTTTATATTGCTTGAAAGCTTTTGCTGTGATGTATAATCTATGGAAGAAAGAATAAAGATCATGTTAGAACATTGTTTCTCCCATCTGTCAACTGTGTGTGTTTGTGTACAGTTTATGTGAATGGGTATTAGAACAATGTTCCTTCTATCCATCAACTGCCTGTATGCATATAGTAATTACTTCTAATAACTCTCTTCTTCTAAAGGACATTCACCTCAGTGCCCACCATGAGGTCTAAGTCAGAAAGAGACCTTTACAATCAGAAAAATATGATCAGGGCTTCAGTACTTGGAAGTATTTTTTTTTTTTTTTTTGTCACAGTATAGTCTGGGAGGCCATGAATATATAGATTCTTTTTGGTGGTTCTCAGTCTTTTAGTTCCCTTGGACCTTTTTTGCTTTTTCTTTATCTTCTAACTATGCCTAGACCTGTATTGGCCATGAAAAAGAGGTCAGATTTCCTGAGAAAATGGTCATGCAACAATATTATTCATATATGGAATACTTAAGATTTTAGTTCATAAGAGTTAAGAACATAATACTGGTGACTATTAAATGTAATAATGGAGTGCACTAGTTTGTGGAAAGAAAAGATTACATTCTGTTATCTTTTGGGAATGAAGTTTAAAGAAAGGATTTAAGACATAATAGAGCCTAGAGGTAGAAAAGAATACATCAAACAGAAAATAATACAAATATAGATGAAACTTCCCTTTAAGACCCATAGAGAAGCTTCCATATGGGCTAGAGATATGCCTCAGCAGTTGAGTACCTGATGCTCTCTCAGAGGACCAGAGTTTAGTTTTCAACACTCACTTACATAAAATAGGTATTAACAGACAGGAGAAAACTGATCTGACAACAACACAGTGATAATTAACTGTATGGTAATGGTGATGGAGGTATTGAAACTTTCTAGTGTGAGGAGGGAGAGAAGAGTCACAGAACTCTTTTCCAAGTTTTTACTTCCCTCTGTCTTCCCCTTCTTCAAGAGATCTTGGAAGGTGCTTGAGTATGTAGGAAGTAGAATGTTAATTGAGAACTCTACAATGCAGTCCCTAGAAAGTTGGGATTTTGCATTGGTGAAGCTGTTTTGCTCTTGTAAGTATAGCTTCACACATGCTTTATAAGTAAACCCCCCAAAATTATTAATTTACAGGTTGGATTTTGATGGAATGGTTACTCTGGACTGTCATCATGCCCAATCTGTGGTGGATAAATATTTGCTCTTATTGCCCAAGAAAAATGTAAGTAAGTACATCCTATGCAAAGTATTCTGACTCTGTTTATCCTAACTTATTACAAGCCAGAGTCAATTTAGGAGAGAAAGCCTCAATTGAGAAAATGACCCCATTAGATTGGCATTTAGAAAAGCCTATGGTGTATTTCCTTGATTGAAGAAAGATGTCAGAGTGCCCAGCTCACTGTGTATGATCTATACTCCTGGGAAGGTTGTTGTGGGTTCTATGAGAAAGTAGGAGCAGCAAGCCATAGGAGGAAGCCAGCAAGCAGGGTTCATCCATGACCTTTGCACTTATTTCTGCCTCGAGAGTTTCCTCCGAGATGGAGTATAACTTGAGAGTAAGAAGTAAATCATTTCTTCTTTAAATGATGTTGTTCATGGTAATTTATCACAGCAATAAAAACCCTTTCAAAAATATCTGTCTTCAATTTTATGATATATGTCAATTTAAAAAATAAAATAATCACATAGTCGTTCTATGCCTGAACATCATGTCTACAGGGCCTGGTAACCAAGCCAGCTCAGGGCATCTAGCCTGAGAACCAGCCTTTCCTCTGTTGTAAGATTCATAGGTATACAGATATCAGTCCATTACCAATGCCAAGAACCTAGTTATTACTATGAGATGAATAGACACTGTTGTTCTCAGGAAATAGATAGCTTATAAGACTTTAGTGATTATGAATCTTTGAAAAATCAATGGTTTCAAACACTTTAGTGAATGTCTGGTACATAGGAATACTGGTACAAGTTTAAGACTGATAAATAAGTAAATTAGGAAGTCAACAAATAAATAAACAAATACATTAATTTTAAGGCCTTCACCCTTATAGGCGGAGCTCATTTAAGACTCCAGAAGTAAATGAAAATTACAAAGCTTGGTAAATATACAAAACTCAAAATTTCAGGAAGCTCTCTGGAAGAAGATTTACAAGGCTATCAAGACAGTAACAGCTGCTTGAGCAAAGAAATTTTATGAGCAGCTGAGTAGCCTATCAATGGTGCAGAGAGCTCCAGGGTTCCAGCTCTTGTGAGCTGTCATTCATACTGGGCTGGGATTTAAGATGTCCATGATGTTGTAAGTAACCCCTTGCTTTATTTCTGTATTCCTGACAAACATTAACTATTAAGCTAGACTATGGTGGAATTGTTTCCTCAGTCTGGTTTTTATGCCTTGCTAAGTATGAATATACATTTGTTCATATCTCCTCAGGAAAACTCATCAACCACAGAACTATCCAAGCAGGAATTCTTGAGGCAGAGCTTACAGAGATGTGTAAACCAGTGTTTTAGGTGACTCTGGTTCAGGCTCATGAGATGTGAAGTGAAGAGTAATATTCAGATTCAGCTCCATAAACAGGGTAGAAAACCAGGTGGTTGCTCTTTCTTTTGCATTTCTTCTTTCACTGCAGAAGACATGCCAGTGAATCACTGGAGAGGAAAAACATTTTTTTGATAGATATTTCACTCTATAGTGCATGTATCTATATCATATATATGGTGAAGGGCAGTTTACATAATGTTATATGTTATGAAAACATACAGTGACCCTTACATAGTATAGCTATATAGGCACACACACACACAGACACACAGACACACAGACACACAGACACACAGACACACACACACACACACACACACACACACACACACACATATATATATGTATATATATATATTCAGGTGTGATGTCTAATATTCATTGTTCCCTCTGAAGGACCTATAGTTACTGGAAAGAAAATTCTTTGGTCATGTTTCTATATGATTTTCTAGATTAGATTAATTTTCATGGAAAGCGACACCTTAACTGTGGGTGACACCTTTCCCAAGGCTGGTATCCTGGGCTAAATGGTAAGTAGAAAACTTGCTAAGAAACAGGACTTGTCTGTCTCTATTTTTTGAATCGTTGAAATCATAATGTGATCATCCTTGCCATCACAGATGCAAAGGACCAGCCTTAGGTTAGTCAGGAGTCTTAAGGAAGGAGTGTTTGGGCATTGTGAAATAAAGACTAAACATCAATCATGCATATAAGCTAACAGTCTTATAGTCTACTCAAGATGGCTCCTTAGACAACTTCTTGGTATGATAGTCTGCTTTGAGATAGCTTTCTGCCCAAGACAGCTCTCTGCTAGAGACAGCTTTCTATTATTAGACAAGAAGTTCTACAAGCACCCTGGATAGCTCCTGGGTTCTCCATTCCAAGTTAGAAAAACTACTAGAGAATTCTAAAAGAGCTGTGTTCACTCTCCAAGCAGCTCTCTCCTGGTAGCTCTCTCTTGCAGACCAAAATCCAGCCTTTTATTTATGTATCAATGAAATATTCCAGGGTCTCATTTGATTATCCCACTAATCAGCATTTTATGATCTTAGCCCCTTGATTCATAAAAGAAGATAGCAAGTACACCTTACAAACAACAACAACAACATGACAAATGCATTCAGAGGTCTTCCTGCCTTTGTAAGCATGAACAATAAGCTAGTTGGGTGGATTTTTGTTCTTCAATCACTACTCCCCAAATCTCTTTTTATCTCCTTCTATAATACTTTTTCTGACAAGCTGTTTTGTGCCACAGCTGGCTCTGCTCTTTAAGGTTCATGAAATTCCTAATATAATTAATATTGCATCCTTATATTTTCCATGGTTGGGAAATTATACATTCTTGAACTCACATTTTCTAAGTTCTTTTCTATAGCCTAAAGGGCTGCATTTATCATTTTGTTAAGAAATTTCAACATACCCTCTTCTCCCGGACTCATGCTGTTTCTAATTATCATAGAGTCGTTAACCTTGGCAGGGAGGACATCTCCCAAAAGAAGAAAATAAAGTAAATTATGTACATTATTATATAAAAAAAGCCTTATATCTAGCAACCTTCAATAATTGTGGAAGTCCAGCTCCAAAGCTAGGAACTGGGTCATGATGCCTCTTTAATAGCACCCATGCACACAGATATCCAGAGAAAATAGGACTAGTAATACCTCAGAATTGTCTATCAAATGGAAAATTAAAAAAAAAACAAAACTATTTTTCCATCCAGAAAGACAAGAATTGGAAATGACTAACTGGTAATCTGTGTTAACTGTTGGGCCAGGCCATATCATTATTGTACTGACAGAACCAGAGGTTGCTAGTAATCATAATGACACTTATATCTAGAAACTCTCTTAAGCTCTTACCACCAAGACCAAAGGTAGCTAATATCCCAAATGATACTTTATGCTACCTGTGTGACCAAGATTAGGCCAGACCATTTGTCCCTTAAGCTAGTATAGGTAGTCTTCTTCTTGAAAGAAATGAGAATACTCTCAGTTGAGTTTCAATGTATTTATGCTTCTTTGTGTACCTAGAATTTTATTACATCTGAAAATGTTTTTTCTCAAATTGTAGTGAGTTAAATATGTTAGGAATATACTGCCTCTTATTAGACTCCCAGAAGTTTGATCCAAGTTGATAAAGGTAATCTGTACTAAATTTTTATTTTTATCTCCTTGTGTGGTTCACTTTAATATATGACACCTGCAGACCCCCCCCACTCACTGAGTGTAGGTACAATGAGACCAGCTTCTTTGACCACCTGCTACTGTGCTTTCCCCAGTGTGATGGACTGCATCTATAAACTTTTAGCCAAATTAAACTCTTTCTTCTTTCTTGCATTGATATTATCAGGTATATAATCATAGCAATGAGAAAGGTACACAATACAACAGGTATGGTTGTATATGTGCTTTAGCATAGAGTCATTATAGAGACTGCTGTGAGTGAATGTATGGAGCATAAGAGTTATTATATAAGCCTATATGTATGCTGTAGATGTATATGTACAGCACATAGCTATTATAAATAACTATATATATGTTGTGGAAGCATACATACAACATAGAGTTGTGATATTCATGTACATATAGACACATACACACACAAATACTCACACATTCACACACACACACACATATATATATATATGTATATATATATATGCTGTGCATGTATTTGCGCAGTGCAGAGTTATTATATAGGCCTGTATGGATGCAGAGTAGGTATATGAGTGGAGCATAGAGTTATTATCCTGACCTTTATATGTATTGTGGGTGTGTGGGTGTACAGCATAGAATTGTTATATAAACCTGTATATATTCTGTACATATATGTGTATAGCATTGAGTTTTTTTACAGAGCGTGTGTATGTGTGTGTGCATGTGTGTGTACATGCACATGTGCATTCGTGCAAGCGTGCTGTGGCTATTTTTAGAGCATAGAGTTATTATATATACCTATATATACGCTTAGATACTCACCTTGACTAATTTTTAGTTAGGTTCCTGCTTCATCTAGCCCTAATACTGGCCTGATTAGTCATGTTTTCAAAAACAAAACAAACCCTCCCCCCAAGAAAACCAAAAACAAACAAACAAAAATTCATTCCTGCAGTACTTATTTGAGAAGCCTCTACTGTAGTTATTGGATCACTCTAGCTTGTTTTCAACAAGAAGTCTTGCAGTTATTTGGACATTGTTACTGCTGCCCTGATATTTCCTCTTAGTGAAACCCTACACACAGGCTTCTATTTTGCTCCCTACAATAAATTCCTCCCTGCATGTTCTTGTTGTATTTGAAGCAGAACCCAGTTTCTCCTCCCTGAGAAGAACTCCACTACAGCAATCTTTTACTTATTTATTTTCAATGTGATCTTTCTATTTTTCCTTCTTTTAAAGATTTCTTTCTTTCTTTCTTTCTTTCTTTCTTTCTTTCTTTCTTTCTTTCTTTAATGTACATGAGTACATTATAGATGTCTTCTGACACACCAGGAAAAGGCATTGTATTCCATTATAGATAGTTGTGAGCCATCATGTGGTTGCTGAAAATTGAAATCTGGATCTTTGGAAGAGTAGTCAGTGCCCTAAACTGATGATTCGTCTCTTTAGGCCTTAGGTCTTCCTATCTTTAAAAAGCAAGGAAGTTCAGGATCCTTTCAGTTTTTCATATGCACCCCGAGCTGATCTTGTGACACAGCGTTCCATACCTAAATATTGCCAAGAGAACTGGTCTCCCAGGAGTGCTGGCACACCTGTGAGCACAGGCAACACCACTATTTCTGCTCAAATTTCTGGTCCAAGAGGGACCAGCTCAATGTCACACAGGAACCAAAGAACAGGAATGGACAGGATCCTTCAGGGTTCCTTCTACACCCAGGAGATGAACTTCATAACTGGTCTCCCAGGAGTACTGACACACAGGTTTTCGGGAGGAACAAGCCACAGGCAGACAGAGCAAGACCAGCTAACACCAGAAATATCCTAATGATGAGAGGCAAGGGCAAGGAAATAAGCAACAGAAACCAACGGCATTTTGCATCATCAGAACCCAGTTCTCCCACTACAGTAAGCCTTGGACAACTCAATATACCAGAAAAGCAAGACTCTGGTTTAAAATCATATCTCATGATGATGATACAGGACTTTAAGAAGGACATAAATAACTCCCTTAACAAAATACAGGAGAACACAGGTAAACAGGTAGAAGCTCTTAAAGAGGTATCACAAAAATTCCTTAAAGAATTAAAGAAAAACACAACAAAACAAGTGAAAGAATTGAACAAACCATCCAGCATCTAAAAATAAAAATAGAATCAATAAAGAAATCACAAAGGGCGACAACTCTAGAGACAGAAAACTTAAGAAAGAGATCAGAAGTCATAGATGTAAGCATCACCTGTTGGTATCAGCCTCCGAACCCAGTGATGTCACTTCTAGGAGACTCCCACATCGTTGCCGAGGGAACAGCCCCACGCTCCCAGAATCCACCTGGCTCCCCCACCTGTACCTGGGAGATACTATGTCACTGCCCATATAAAACAGGCAGTACACTGGACTCCCGCCCTCTTTAACCTCTTATCTCTCCCACCTATCTCTCCCCACCCTTGCCCTTTCCCCTGAATAAACCTATCCCCCCCTTGGAACCATGTGGTCTGGAGTAGTCTATTCTGTGCCGGGTTTTCTTTCATCTTCCTTTCATTGGTGCATCGGCCGAGTTCGAATACTTTGGGAACCTGTCCCCCTAACCTCGCCGGGCCCGCAGCCGCAGCCGCAGCCACCACGCTGCCGCTTCAGCCACCCGCCAACTCCGAGGCACCGGAACGGGCCTGACAGTGCAGCCCCGCACTCCCCACTGCTCCGCGCTGCCACCAACACCCACACCGCTGCTGCTACGCTCCATCCCTGCTATCACGGACAGCGTGAATTTCCTCCGCTGCTACAGATTAGCTACGCCTGTGGCCCACCACGTGGCACTCCGCCACGTGGGTTAGGCCCACATACAGACCTCCAGGTTCCACTTTCCTGATACCAGACTGAATATTTCTTCAAACACACACCGGCTTATTCGTAAGGAAATTCTAATTGGCTGGGAGGGACCCTAGCCGTCCAAATAAGGTCCGGCCAGCCTTTCTTGGCCGGAGAGGTGTTGCCATTTGTCTGCCTAGTCCCTAAGACTAGCCTCCTAGCCGAACCACTATTTAGGACATTGGCCACTGGGTGACACCCCTCCCCTCGAAAGCAATTTACATCCTCCCTCCCAATTAGCTCTAGCAGCTGTCGGAAAGCCTGGTACCAGGTTAAATTGCTTCCCGCTGAACTCCGGGAGTTCATGCTAGCCCCCTGGGTAACCTCGTGACGACCGGGTTACCTAGGCTGTTGGCTGATTTCTTACTGCCTTTCTATTGGGATGCCGGTAAACCCTCCCTGTCACCCAATGGGTACTACATTGTCTTTGGCCGCACCCCCAGACTCCCCACTGGGTTGTCTCCTTAAAAACCTCAGATCTCTAAAATTAACACCTGCATTGAGGCCTTCCAAATTGATACATCTCTGCAATGAAGTTTGGATCCGATATCCTCTAGATAACGATTTAAAATGGCCACCTAATGGCACCCTAGACCCAATTATTTTAAAGGGTCTTCACACATACATACAGCAGTCTGGTAAATGGAAAGAGGTCCCCTATATCCAATAATTCATCTATTTCCGCTCTAATCCCTCCATGTGTTCTGCCTGTTCCCCTCCCCAGGTCCTTTTAGCAATGGAACCTCCCCAACCCCCATTAGATAACGCAACACTCTTAGATCCAGCTGACAAACCACCCCCCTTCCGTCGCAGACCTGTTTCCATGCCGCCAAAAACCCATGACACCGCAGAGCCTACTAACTCAACCTCCTCAGACTCCTCCCTTCCCTCTGTGCCAGCTGCAGGCCATGCTAATCGCCCTGTGTTGGCTCCGACCTTTACCCCTCCTATCACACGTTCTAGGGCCACAGCCAAACCTCCAATTCCTTCTCCTCCAGGGACACCTAAACCAGCATCTGTCCTTCCCCTGAGGGAAGTGGCAGGAGTAGACCACCTTGTCAGAGTACATGTTCCTTTCTCACTAAGCGAACTCTCTCAAATGAGACCAGATTGGGTTCCTATACCTCTAACTCCTCCGCCTTTATTAAAGAGTTCCAGTACATCACTCAGTCTTATAGCTTGACTTTTCATGATGTTCATATGATTCTCACTAACAATTTACTTCCTGATGAACACAGGCGAGTTTGGGAAGAGGCAAAAACGCATGCAGATCAGATTCATCAGACAGACGGAACATATCCAATCGGATCTGAGGCAGTTCCTGACCAGGATCCTCGATGGGATTACAATTCCGCAGGTGGTATCTTAGCTAGAGATAGATTTATAACATGTCTTTTGGCAGGCCTAAGAAAGGCAGCCTTAAAGCCAGTAAACTTTGAAAAACTCCAAGAGGTTGTCCAGGACAAACAGGAAAACCCGTCCCAGTTTCTGGAGCGCCTTACAAAGGCTTTATTGCAGTATACCAATCTGTACTCTGAAAATCCGGAAGGTAAGCAACTTCTGATGACCTACTTTTTTTCCCAGAGCTACCCTGATATAAAAGCTAAACTTAGGCGATTGGAGAGGGGGCCCCTAACTCCACAGGCAGAAGTCTTGGCGTTGGCCTTCAAGGTGTACCATGAGAGGGATAAGAAAGCCCCAAAGCAAAAATACCATATGCTGGCAAAGGCTATCCGACCAGCCTCAGCCACTACCCCAGACTCCTGGTCCCTGAAGACTCAGGGACCACCTGGCCCCTGCCATAAATGTGGTCAACAAGGTCATTGGGCGAGGGCTTGCCCCAACCCTAGCAAACCAAGGGGACCGTGCCCCAGGTGCCATCAGAAGGGACATTGGGCTGTTGATTGCCCTCATGTTGCTCAGAACAGAGGGACATCACTCCCAGAAAACCCTTCAGCTGACTTTCTAGGACTGGCTATGGAGGACTGATGGGGCCTGAGCTCTCTCGACCCGACCACGCCTATCACTAGCAGGGAGCCTCAGGTAGATATTATGGTATGTGGAAAACCCATCTCCTTTCTCTTGGATACTGGGGCCACTTACTCGGTCCTGACGGAGTTTTGGGGACCCACCTCACCTTCGCGTTTTCCTATTGTCAGGGTAGGACAACTTTACCTTCCTCACCAGACTCCCCCACTTAGTTGCATTTTTAGGGGTGTACCTCTCACCCATTCCTTTTTGGTAGTGCCTACATGTCCTGTCCCCTTATTGGGAAGAGATATTTTAGCTAAGTTGGGAGCCTCTATTTCCTTTGCTCCCCCAATTCGCCTAAACCCAAGCTCGCCAGCAGTTCCTCTGCTCCTTCTGCTAGCCAGTCAACCTACTAACACTAACATGTTATTTCCATTACCAGCTTCTCAGGTGGACCCTCGAGTTTGGGACGTCCAGAACCCCTCTGTTGCTAAACACCATTCTCCTGTTGTCATCCAGTTACTGGACTCTACCAGGTACATCACCCAAGCTCAATACCCTCTTCCCCTCCAGAGCCTCAGAGGACTTAAGCCTATCATTTCTGACCTCTTAAGGAAAAAACTCCTTCGCCCTACCTCTTCTCCCTTTAATACCCCTATATTAGCAGTTAAGAAACCTAATGGTACCTATCGCCTGGTCCAAGACCTCAGACGAATTAATTCTGCAGTGGTTCCCCTCCATCCTGTTGTGGCTAACCCTTACAAACTTCTTTCTACTATCCCCTCAGGGACTTCTCATTTCTCAGTCCTAGATCTCAAGGATGCATTCTTCTCTATCCCTCTAGATGCCCGATCACAGGACATATTTGCCTTTACCTGGACAGATCCTGACACCCACCTTTCTACCCAACTTACCTGGACTGTTCTACCTCAGAAATTCTGGGACAGCCCACACCTATTTGGCCAGGCTCTGGCTTCTGACTTGCTCTCTCTATCTCTCCCTAGATCTAAGGTTCTCCTTTATGTAGATGATGTGCTTCTCTGTAGCCCCTCCCTAGAGATTACCCAAGCTGACACTGCTGCTCTTCTAAATTTCCTTTCCAGTCGGGGCTACAGGGTCTCACCTTCTAAAGTCCAACTGTCTACTTCTCAGGTTACCTATTTGGGACTAGCAATTACCCCAACCCACAAGGCTATCACCTTAGATAGAAAGAATCTGATTCAGTCTCTAAGTGTTCCTTCGACAAAGGAAGAGATTTTATCCTTCCTAGGAATGGCTAGCTTTCTGCGCTCCTGGGTTCCTTCCTTTTCCCTACTTTCTCGACCCTTATATTAAGCAGCATTAGGCCCCACCCATGAACCCCTTCTCAAACCTGTTACTAAGCCCTTTCAAAGGCTCCAACAGGCTCTCCTTAAGGCCCCAGCCTTACATCTCCCTGACCTGACTCGTCCTTTTTCTCTCTACGTAACTGAAAAGGAGGGGTTTGCCCTTGGAGTCTTAGGTCACCAACTGGGACCATCTTTTGCACCTGTAGCATACTTGTCAAAAAGACTAGGGATGGGCACCTTGTATTCGTACCTTAGCAGCTGCAGAACTCCTTATTCGAGAGTCAAACAAACTAACCGTGGGATCGCCCATAACTGTTCTCTCTTCCAACAATCTGTCACAGCTCCTAACTTATAAAGGCTTACAGACTCTACCTCCCTCCAGGGTTCTTTCTCTCCAGGTAGCCCTAATAGAAGACTCTACCCTCAGCTTTCAATCATGCCCACCTCTTAATATTTCCAATCTTCTTCCTCGACCTACTACTAACCACTCCCTATCTCACTCCTTCACTGAGACTTTAGAGGAACTACTACCTCGTCCTTCACACATACAGGAGGGCACATTGCCCCATGCTACCTATATACCTGGTATACAGATGGAAGCTCCTTTTTACATGAAGGAGCCAGGAAAGCTGGCTATGCCATAGTGTCAGACACCAAGGTGGTGGAGGCACAGGCCCTTCCTGATCACACCACCAACCAACAGGCTGAACTAATAGCCCTTACCCGTGCCTTCCAGCTGGCACAGGGACAATCCCTCAACATCTACACAGATTCCAAATATGCTTTCCATATCCTTCTGTCCCACGCTGCCATCTGGAAGGAGCACGGGTTACTTAACACAAAAGGAGGATCAGTAACTAATGCAAACCAAATTATGGCCATGCTAAAGGCCTCCCATCTCCCCACAGCTATTGGGACTGTACACTGCAGATCCCACCGGACGGATGACTCTATTGTCTCCAAGGGAAACAACCAAGCTGATGAGGCAGCTAGAGCTGCAGCCCTTAGGGGCCTAGATTCATCTCACCCTCCCCAGGACATTCTTACACTGCAACCCACATCCCCACCTACACCCCCTGATACCCATCAAACTCTGTCCTATCTCCACCAACTCTTTCATCCTAACAGCCAAGCATTGTCTCATTTTGTTAAGACTCACCTACAGCCTACTCCTGAGGACTTAAGTTTCTTAAAATCTATCACTGCTTCTTGCAGAATCTGTCAGATGTCAGATACCAACTCCAAGTATCGTAGCACCCCTTTTCCTACTCACCAGGCTAGAGGTTCCCTTCCTGGAACTGACTGGCAACTTGATTTTACCCACATGCCCGTCGTCAAACGTGTCAAATACCTCCTGGTTTTGGTGGACACCTTCTCAGGCTGGATAGAAGCTTTCCCCACAACTAACAAAAAGGGCTCAGACAGTCTCTGATCTCCTCTTCCGAGAGATCATCCCCCGATTTGGCATCCCAGCCTCCCTCCAGTCAGACTATGGTCCTGAATTTACTTCCCAGGTTTCTCAAATTATATCTAAGGCCTTAGACATCCCCTGGCATTTTCATCTTCCCTACCACCCTCAATCTTCAGGTAAGGTAGAAAGAACTAACCGCTCTTTAAAAACCACTCTTGTTAAGCTGTCACAGGAACTTCACCTTGACTGGGTAAAACTTTTACCTCTGGCCCTTTTCAGGCTACGAGCTCTCCCCAAGCGGCCTCTCCTCATCTCACCCTTTGAACTCATGTATGGACGTCCAGTCCTAACTCTTGGTCTTTCACCTAAGTGCTCTCCCCTCCCAGACCATCTACTCACCCCATTACTTTGCCACCTCCGTTCTCTCTTGTGGAACTTTGCTGACAGCCATCTACCTAGACCACACACTGCCCTCTGTCCACCGCCTGTCAGCATTGGAGACCAAGTCCTTCTCTCACCTCCAGATCACCGGCCCTCACCCCTCTCTCCCAAATGGCAGGGTCCTTTTAAGGTAATTCTTGTGACCCCTACAGCTGCTAAACTTGAGGGACTCCCTCATTGGGTCCACTTGTCTCACCTCAAGCCTTTCATCCCCCCACCTAAAACTGACTCTTCATACAAGTCGACTCTAACAGGACCGTGCTCTATTAAGCTCCAGAGGACTTCGAAATCACCCACCTTGCCCTCAATCCCAGAACATGAGACTCTACTCCGGCAGCCGAGTTCGACCTCACTGGACTAGACTTGGGTTTCTCATCCTCCCCTGCTGCTTGTCTCTATCCAGGTCAGGCCTTACATCTGAAGGTTCGAGGGTCAAGAGACCCCCACAGTTACAAAACATCTCTTTCCAAACAGGGTCAGGAAACTGCTCCATAGCCGGGGGCCAAGAACCAGTCCAAGCTGCTATCATCTCTATATCCATTACTCATTTAAATATCATGCTCTCTACACTTGTTTTCTCCTTGACCAGGTAAAAGATTATTGTAGAAACTGACCAGATGATTATGGGGCTGCCCATATTGGTCTTGTCAGATACATATGCTAGGTCACAGACCAACCACTTCCACCAACGCCACAAGACCTGCGAGATTCCAGCTGTGTTGCTTCAGAACTGACGAGGACCAGATGTCCTGAAATGGTCTCTGCCGGTTTGTCCAGGAAGAATGCTGTTTTTAAGGAACTTGAGATCTCCAGTTTTAAGATTTTTTGAAAAACCCCATATAAAAAACAAGATACTCTCTTTTATAACACCCTTTCTTGCCATCCTCCTGGTGTTATTATTTCTAATCAAATTATTAATCAGTTCCTGTTACAGGATTACCAGCCGCTGTCCACAGAGGAACCTGATACACGTATCTACCGAGTGGACCCCGATGGTGAAAGCCAGCTACTCCCCACATTAGACTATGCCCCTACACAGCAGGAAGTAGTTTAAGAGACACTACGCCCCAACTCCCGTTTCACCATCGACTTCCCCTCTACTTTTCTTCTCTTCTTTATAATAAGAAAAAGGGAGGTATGTTGGTATCAGCCTCCGAACCCAGTGATGTCACTTCTAGGAGACTCCCACATCGTTGCCGAGGGAACAGCCGCACGTTCCCAGAATCCACCTGGCTCCCTCACCTGTACCTGGGAGATACTACGTCACTGCCCATATAAAACAGGCAGTACACCGGACTCCCGCCCTCTTTAACCTCTTATCTCTCCCACCTATCTCTCCCCACCTTTGCCCTTTCCCCTGAATAAACCTATCCCCCCCCTTGGAACCACATGGTCTGGAGTAGTCTATTCTGTATGGCGGCCGGGTTTTCTTTCATCTTCCTTTCATCACCAACAAAACATAAGAGATAGAAGATACAATTTCAGTTGCAGAAGATACCATAAAAACATTGACACAACAGTTAAAGAAAATACAAAATTAAAAATGCTCCTAAATGAAAACCTCCAGGAAATCCAGGACACAACAAGAAGAGCAAACCTAAGGATAATAGGTATATAAGAGAGTTAAGATTCCTAACTTAAAGAGCCAGTAAATATATTCAACAAAATTATGGAAGAAAACTTTCCTAACCTAAAGAATGGGATGCCCATAAATGTACAAGAAGCCTACAGAACTCCAAATAGACTGGACAAGAAATTCATCTCATCACAAAATACCCAAAACACCAAATGTACAAAACAAAGAATATGAAATGTAGTAAGAGAAAAAAGTCAAGTAACATCTAAAGGCAGACTTATCATAATTACACCAGACTTCTCACCAGAGATTATGAAAGCCAGAAGATACTGAGCAGATGTGATATAGACCCTAAGAGAATACAAATGTTAGCTTAGGCTACTATACCAAGCAAAACTCTTAATTACCATACATGAAGAAACCAAGGTATTCCATAACAAAAACAAATTATACAATATATTTCTACAAATCCAGCCCTACAAATGATAATAGATAAAAAAACTTCAACACAAGGAGGGAAACTATACTTTAGAAAAAGCAAGAAAGTAATCTTTCAACAAACCAAAAAAAAAAAAAAAAAAAAAAAAAAAAGCCACACAAACATAATTCCACCTCTAACAACAAAAAATAACAGGAAGCAACAATAAGTAATCTTTAATACCTCCTAATATCAATGGATTCAACTCTCCATTAAAAAGACATATACTAAAAGACTGGATATGTAAATAGGACACAGCATTTTGTAGCATATAGGAAATGCACCTCAGTGTCAAAAAAAGAAACTACTTCAGAGTAAAGTGCTGGAAAACAATTTTCCAAGCAAATGATCCAAAGAAACAACCTGAAGTAGGCATTCTAATATTGGCTAAAATTAACTTTTAACCAAAAAGAATAAAAAAAACATAAAAAAAAGACACTTCATACTCACCAAAGAAAAAAATCTATCATCAATAATTCTCAATTCTGAACATCTATGCTCCAAATGCAAGGGTACCCACATTCATAAAAGAAATTTTACTAAAGCTCAAAGCACACAATAATAATGAGAGACTTTAACACCCCACTGTCAACAATGGGCAGAACACAGCAATGGAAACTAAAGAGAAACACAGTCAAACTAACAAAAGTGATGGACTTAATGATTTTAACAGATATCTATAGAACATTTCATACTAAAACAAAAGAATATACCTTCGTCTCAGCACTTCATGGTACCTTCTCCAAAATTTACCATATAATCAATCACAAAACCATCCTCAACTGATACACGTAGATTTACATAATCCCATGCATCCTTTCAGATCACCATGGACTAAGGCTGGTCTTCAATAAACAACAACAACAACAACAAAACAAAATACAAACAAACAAACAATCAAAAAACCAGAAAGAAACTGAACAACTCTCTTCTCAACGATAAATTTGTCAAGGAAGAAATAAATAAAGAAATTAAATACATTTTAGAATTTAATGAAAATGAAGGCACAACATACCCAAACATATGGGACACAATGAAAGCAGCGCTAAGAGGAAAACACATAGCTCTGTGTTTCCTAGTAGAGAAACTAGAGAAAGAATACACTAGCAGCTTAACAGCACACCTGAAAGCTTTAGACCACAAAAAATTAAATATACCAAAGAAAAGTAGATGACAGTAAATAATTAAACTCAGGGCTGATACCAACCAAGCATAAAAAAAAGAACTACACAAAAAATCAACAAAACTGCGATCTTTTTTAAGTATTTCTCTCTCTCTCTCTCTCTCTCTCTCTCTCTCTCTCTCTCTTTCTTTTTCTTTCTTTCTCACCCTCTTCCTTCCTTCCTTCCTTCCTTCCTTCCTTCCTTCCTTCCTTCCTTCCTTCCTTCCTTCCTCCCTTCCTTCCAGCCTTCTTTCCTTCTTTTTTTTTTTTTTTTTTTTTTTTTTTTTTTTTTTTTTTTTTTATTATTATTAAATATAGTCTAACAGGAGTCAAACTGAAAAAGGAAACTTCAGTTTAGAAAATGTCTCCATCAGATTGTATAGTACCTAAAAAATCATTGAGCATTTTCTTGACTGATGATTTACTACTGCAATTTCTATCCCTGAAGAGCTGGAGTAAGAAATCAATCTGCACAAGATAGCAATTCTATTCTTTCATGACCTCTTTTTCAGTGCCTGCCTCCAAGTTTATGTTTGATTTCTTGGCCTCAGTATCATTCATAATGGATTGTAAGATATAAGATGAAATAAAGTCTTTCCTATCCAAAAAAAAAAAAAAAAAAAAAAAAAGTGAGGAAGTTCTACCTGAGAACCCAGCTCCTGGCATATACCCAAAAGATGCTTCAACATATAACAAGGACACATACCCCATTATGTTTATAGCAGCCTTATTTATAATAGCCAGAATCTGGAAAGAACCCAGATGTCCTTCAAAAGAGGAATGGATACAAAAAATGTGGTACATTTACACAATGGAGTACTACTAAGCTATTAAAAATAATGACTTCATGAAATTTACAGGGAAGTGGATGGAACTCAAAAATATCCTAAGTGGGGTAAACCAGGAAAAAAAAAAGGCTTGGAATACCCAGGATTCAACTCACAGACAATATGAAACCCAAAAAGAAGGAAGACCACACCAAAGTGTGAATGCTACAGTCCTATTCAGAAGAAGAAAGAAAATAATCTCTAGAAGTAGTGGAAGTAGAACTCTGGGAGGGATAGAGGAGGAAAAGGGAAAAGGGGGGCTGGTTTAGATACAGAAGATGGGGAAGAAGTACAGAGGGGAAGGAACTTGAAAGGAGGAGTATAGGGGAGGTAGGATTTTGGTATTCACTAGAAACTCCCAGATGCCAGGGTCCAAAGAGGTTCCCAGGACCCAAAAGAGAGGACATTAACCAAAATAACCAACAAAGAGGAGATAAAATTTATAGAGACCTTATCCAGTGGATATGCACATTCCCCAATTGGGGGATAAGCCCCCCACCCACCTCAAAAATATTAATTCAGAAGTATTCTTGTAAAAAGGAACTGAAGGACCAGAGTAGAACATAGATTGAAGGAAAGGCCATCCAGAGACTACCCCACTTAGGAATCCATCCCATCTCTAGACACCAAACCCAGACACTATTGCTGATGCCAAAAGCACTTGCTGACAGGAGGCTGGTTTATCTGTCCTCTGAGAGGCTCTGCCAGAACCTGACCAATACAGATGTGGATGCAGGCAGCCAAACATACATCCAACTGAGCATGGGGACCACAATGGATAAGTTAGGGCAAAAATGGAAGGAGCTGAAGGGGTTTGCACCCCATATGAAGAACAACAATATCAATCAACAATACTCCTTAAAGCTCCCAGAAACTAAACCACCAACCAAAGAGTGACTAATGGCTCTAGATGGTTATGTAGCAGAGGATTGCCTTATCATCAATGGAAGGGGTGCCCCTTAACCCTGTGGAGGCTTGAGGCCCAGTGTAGGGGAGGGCACTGAGGCATGAGAAGGTAGGGAGATGGAGAGCACCCTCATAGAAGCAGGGGAGGAGGGAGGAAATAGGAGGTTTGCAGAGGGGAACTTGGTAAGGGGATAGCATTTGAAATGTAAATAAATAAAATAATCAAGATTTAAAAGTAAAAGATTTAAACATGTATGTGTTTTGTTGATTTTAAATTCGTATTTATCTTATTTTCTGCTGGGTTAAACCATATGCTATAGTTTATAAATACATAAATTATAATTCCTCTTACCACATTGCTCATAGTATTATTTTTTTTGGTGATTTTTGTCAGCTTGTATCAATTGCTGCTTTAACCAATTGATCAAACATATTTAATTTTTACCCTATATAATTTCAATAGGCTGATCTCAGTTTTTTTTTTTTTTTCTGCACTTAGACTCCCATTCATTTGTGGAATCACAACTGTTTCTATTTTCAATTTACTGGTATTTATCTCCTTAAATATTTACTGTTTTGAGATATATATTTAATTTTCAGATTCTGTGCCTTCCTCACTGTTATTTTGACAAGTAAGTAAAATCTTGGAAATGCATGGTTCTTATTTTAATAAATTTCTTTAAAAAATAAATACTTAAAAACTATACAAAGAATCGATAAAACCAGGAGCTGGTTCCTTGATAAAATCAACAAGATAGATCAACCCTTAGCCAGAATAATCAGAGGACAGAGAGACAGTATCCAAATTAATAAAATCAGAACTGAAAAGGGTAACATAACAGAAACCGAGGAAATTCAAAAAAGCATCAGATCCTAATACAAAAGCCTATAGTCAACAAAATTTGAAAATCTGGATGAAATGGACAATTTTCTAGACAAATGTTGGGGGCCGACTTTTAGCAGAAAGAGGCTATCAGCTTTGCAGCCATTTTGAGCCATATACCCTGACATGAGACTTAGATTACAATAGCCTACAACAGCTGAGCACACTCCAATAATCTTGGTTTAGATACCTTGAGATTAAAGGTGTGTGAGATTAAAGGTGTGTAACTTAAGAGTATGACTTAGAAATATAGAGATCAGAGTTAGAGACAAGACCTAAGGGCATGATTAAAGGTGTGACCAAAAGGTGTGGCTTAAAAGTGAGACATAAAAAAGGCAGAGACAGAACAGATCAGAATCAGACTGAGATCAGAGAATCAGACACATCAGACATTAGGTAGAAGACACTTGGCTCCAGGCAGAATCAGACACAGTAGGCAGAGGAGACAGAGAAGGAGACACTTAGAGGAAGAGAGATTGAAGAATAAACGGGATTGAATCACACCCTGTCTGGTCTCCATTCTTCAAGTCTGCCCTCACCCTCGCTCTTGCTGAACCCCAACCCGCAGACTGGAGTGGCAGCTTGGGCTGGGATACAGTGGCCGTCCAAACATGGGTCAGCCTAGGCCTCAACATTTTGCCTAGGCTGCGACATTTTTTGGCAGTCCCAACGTGGGGCTAGTGTGGACCCCAACATTATTTTGGCACCCAATGTGGGGCTAGTGTGGACCCCAACATTATTTTGGCGCCCAACGTGGGGCTAGTGTGGACCCCAACATTATTTTGGCGCCTAATGTGGAGCTAGTGTGGACCCCCAACATTATTTTGGTGCCTAATGTGGGGCTAGTGTGGACCCCAACAGACAAATACCACTTACCAATGTTAAATCAGGAGCAGATAAACCATGTAAACTGTCCCATAACCCTGAAAAAAATAGAAGTAGTCATTAAAAGTCTACCAACCAAATAAAGTTCAGGACCAGATGGGTTTAGTGCAGAATTCTATCAGACATTCAAGGAAGACCTAATACCAATTCTCTTCAAACTGTTCTACGAAATAGAAACAGAAGGAACAAGATCAGGAATTGACAAATGGGACCTAATAAAATAGCAAAGCTTCTGTAAGGCAAAGGACATTGTCAGTAAAACAAATCAGCAACCAACAGTCTGGGAAAAGATCTTTACCAATCCTACATCTGATAGAGGGCTAATATCCAAGTTATACAAAGAACTGAAGAAATTAGTCTCCAGACTATCAAATAACCCTATTAAAAATGGGGTACGGAGCTGAACAAAGAATTCTCAACTGAGGAAACTAGAAGAGTTGAGAAGCACCTAAAGAAATGTTCAACATCCCTAGTCATCAGGGAAATGCAAATGAAAACAGCACTGAGATTCCACCTCACACCAGTCAGAATGGCTAAGATCAAAAACACAGGTAACAGCAGATGTTGTTGAGGATGTGGAGAAAGAGGAACACTCCTTCATTGTTGGTGGGATTGTAAGATCGTACAACCACTATGGAAAGCAGTCTGGTGGTACCTCAGATAATTGAACATAGTGTTACCTGAGGACTCAGCTATATCACTCTTGGGCATATACCCAAAAGATGTTTCAACATACAGTGACACCTGCCTCACTATGTTCATAGCAGCCTTATTTATAATAGTCAGAAGCTGGAAAGAACCCAGATGTCCTTCAACAGAGTAATGGGTACAGAAAATGTATTACAAGAAAGAATCCAGATGTCCTTCAACAGAGGAATGGATACAGAAAATGTGGTACAGTTACACAATGGAGTACTACTCAGCTATTAAAAACATTGAGTTCATAAAATTCTTAGGCAAATGGATGGCACTTGAGAATATCATCCTGAGTGAGGTAACCCAATCACAAAAGAACATACATGGTATGCACTCACTGATAAGTGGATATTAGCCCAAAAGCTCACAATACCTAAGACACAATGCATAGACCACATGAAACCCAAGAGGAGGAAGGAAGACCAAAGTGTGAGTGCTTTGGTCCATTTTAGAAGGAGTATCAAAATACTCAACCAGAGTTCCCAGTCTAAGAACCTCCAGTCTAAGAACACAAAGGGAGGGACTCATGGCTCCACCTGTATAGGTAAATTAGGGTATCCTTGTTAGGCATCAGGGGAAGTGGAGGGTCATAATCTTTGAAAGTTTGGATCCCTAGTGTTGGAGAATGTGAGAGCAGGAAGTTGGGATTGGGAGGATGGTGGTAGCACACCCTCATAAAAATAGGAAGAGGGGGTATGGGATAAGGGGTTTTGCAGGAGAATGGAAGAGGAGATAACAGTGAAAGGTAAATACATAAAATATCCAATACAAAAAAAAAAAAAAAAAACAGATAATGGGTCTCAAAAAATAGTTTACTTATTTCAAATTATTTTCAAAAGTTTCCAGGAGATGCTTATTGGCTAAGAACTTATTTTAAGCTCTTCACAAAAGTATTTAAGTCTCTGTTTAATATTCTGAAGAGAGATGCAAATCCTAATTTCCATCAACAATTAATTGACAAAAGAGGAGTAATTTTACAAAAATTAGAAGAAGCTATCATTAATCGATGTATTATATAGATTGATTAATTGTTGGCTGTTTTATAATACTCCTTTCATAAAAGAGGTTATTAATAAAGATTTATATTTCTTTAAATAGTCTTCATGACGCTTTGAGGGTAGAAGGAGTTGCTGTTGGCACTTCAGCCCTGATTTTACAAGAATTCTGAAAAATTGGCTTTAAAAACCAATGAGGGGAAAATGTACCCCCAGAATGAGTCTCCCAAAAATACTCTCCATCATGCCTTATTCACATTTAACTTTCTAAAACCAAAAACTCATGGCAAATCTGCCGCTGACTGCCTCTGACATCTCTGAGACCAATAAAAACTATGCCACAGCTATGTAGAAGGACCCTTTTACCCTCAAATAGAATGGCCATGATCCAGTCCTCATATGAGGTCAAGGATTGATATGCCTGTTTGATACCACAGAAGGCACAACTAAATGGCAGCCAAAAATATTAATGAAATAAATAGATACTCCCACAAAACCAGGCCCAATTATAAATGAGATGAATAAAAATTGACATCCAGGGAAGAGAAATCTCCCTGAGAATTCCCTTCTTTTTCCTTTCTAGGTAAAAATGAATCACCCATGATGCCTGCTGTTAGAATTCCTAATCCTGATTCTGGCCTCTGGACTTATACTACTCAGACCTTCGATGGGCCTTTGACAAGACATAAACAGCTAGAGACTGACCTCACTAATCTGAAGAAATCCCTCCTTTTGCTGTCTGAAGTGATCTCCAAAAATTGCGAAGGACTTTATTGGACTTGAGTTACTCATTTACAATAGAAAAGACTGTTTACAGCTCTAGACTGTGTACAGCCCTTAAAGAAAAATGCAGGCTTTACATAGACAAAACAGGGATGATTAAAGAGAGCATGAAAAAGATCAGAGAAGGTCCTGAGAATAGACAGAGAAAGAAAGAGAAAGATGAGAGCTGGTAAAAGAATTGGTTTTCAACCTCTCCATGATTGTTAACCCTACTTCCTTCCATCTTGGGACCATTAATTGGGTTATTTTCACTTATTTCTTTTGGTCCCTGGGCCTTAAATAGGCTAACTAACTTTGTGAAACAACAGATAGATAATCTGATAGCAAAATCTATTCAGATACATTATGTCAGGAGCCATAATGGGACAAGCTAATAATGAGCAGATGATCATCCTGAAATGCTTGCCTCGGATTATTATATAATCTGTAACAAGTATGCCCCATTAGCAAGGCTGTGGTGGACGTGATTTTAGGAAAGATTCCTGCTATTAATATGCTTTTCCCATTATTATTATCATTAGACATATGCTACTATCACTAAGCAATAGTACTCCCCTTTGTAACAGATGCCTGCAGATCCACGAAGATGTACTGTCTTGTAGTGATACTATATAGACTAATAGATGACTTCTTAAGTCTTAATGATGATCTTATAAGAATTCCTAAAATTATATCAGTGATTATTAAGCTCTTTTATAACTGGACTGCTATTAAGCCCCTCAGGCATAGTCAAAACTGCAAAGAGAACTCTGCCAGTCTCCTGAGTGTTATCAGTTAATTGCCCCAAGAGAGATAGTAACTGGACCTTCTCCTGCTCAGAGCACATTCCAAGAGGTCATAAAACAATTAACCTAGGTCACTATAGGGAATCCATGTTTTATTATAGGTACCAGGACAGAAGAGAAAATATTGCCTGGGTTATCTATACAAAACTTCACTAATTTATAGTTTCAAACTTTCTGCAAACCTGTGGAGCTAGACAGGTAATTAATGTCTAGTTAGATAATTACTCCTAATGGATATGCATGTAAACATTTTGTGTTGTAAACTTCTACTTCAATTTATGACTTGAATTTTGGTGTGAACTTGTGATGAACCTTGTAACATGTGACCATGTACTCTGAAGTATGTATAAGTTCTGAGGACAAAGAGATGAGAGTTAGTTAGAATGGTGAGTTAGAATGGTGAGTTAGAATGGTGAGTTAGAATAGTTAGAATGGTCAGAATAGCGAGTTAGTTACTTAGAGTGAGTGAGTGTGTGAGTGAGTCAGTTAGTTAGTTAGGAGCCCTTTGTCTTTTCCTTTTCTTCTCCCCCTGCCTAGAATTTTTCTCCCTTAGAATTTTACTTTGTTAGAACCTCTTCTTCTTCTCCACTCAGGACATTTCCACATTTCCCCTCAGATAGCTTTCATAGGATACTTTTTACACTTAATAAACTCTATAGCAACTTTTCTAAGTGTCTTTTCTTCCTTTGACCCAGCTGCAAGTTAGAGCCCAGCAGTTCCTGCTGAGATAGAACAAAGACCATGTTGCCTAATCCTCTGCTGTTAGGCTACAGGTGTTAATCACCCTAGCCTGCAGTCTTTTACCCTCAGAAGAAGATTTTAGGATAGTACAAGGCTATTTACTTAACTCCTTGCTGGTCTTAAGGCTGGGATGTAAGTGCCAGTTTCTGGCCACAGGATCGCTGACTGCAGGTCAGCTACAGTAGCATAGGGGCTGCCTCAAGAAGAACCAGGTGGGAGGAGGAGAAGAAAGAAGAAGCAGCTGCATCTCTCTCTCCCCCTCAAACCCCCATGCCGGGGCTGGGTTGGCTCCCTGCACATTGTCATAAGTTAGCTATGGAGGACCGCGAGACTCAAGATGAGGTTGTTACTCTATCCAGGGTGTTCCCAAGTCCCCTGTCCACCCAACCTAAAAAAGGGGACTTCTGGCCCTAGACCAAGCAGAGAGGAGCCACCCAGAAACTCCTCTGACTGGCCATCTGAATTCTTGCTTAGACTGTGAGGCTAAGCACTGCAAGAGAATATAAATAAAAGTTAAAAATGTGTTTCTGGGTTCCCTGAGGGACAAGCCTGACAGCACAGGGGGGTTGATGTCAAAAGTATCCCCTCTCTACCAAAAAGACAACGGAATGGGTACATGGGTACGGCCCTCATGCTTCACTGGACAATGACAGGAGGACCAGAGCCATTACAAGGTCCCCTTTAATTACTGGATGTCAGGCCTCTATCCCTGCCTTGGCAAAATTAGAATCACCACAGCCCTTCTATACTTGGAGAAGGGAGGAGAAGTCAGGGGCATCCCTGCTCATATACTGAAGGCCGAAAATCAGCCATAAGCCTAAAATCAGCAATAGGCCTGACATACATGCCTGCTAACACAAAGTCTTGGGTCTCTGTGGAAAAACACTTAAACAGATGGCTATAAGCTATTGTAAACAGGTAGGTTTTGTGAAAATTTACCAGCCTGAGTAGTCATAGACCTTGTAAATAGGCAGCCTTGACAGATAGTACCAACTTAGATAAGGACTTAGTAGAGTGAGCAAACAGTCAGGGTTTATGTTTTAGCAGAGGCAAAAGAGTGAAACAGGAAGAAAACTGTACAAAATAGAGAACGGAACCACGAGAGCAGCATAGCAAGTTGCTGTCTCTATTATCTGGATTTACAAATGTCACAATAGGCAGAGGATATTTTACAAGCAATCCTTATCCATAATTCAGTTTATTACACTTAGATAGATTAGATGCAGAAATATGCACAAAGGTGAAACTTCCTACAAAGTTGAGACATATACTTGGAATAAGGGAAATGATGACTCATCAAAGAGAGGCTCTCTGGGAGCCAGGTCGAGACAAACTCATTGTTTACTCAGTCTAATATTTCTCCTAGTTAGTTAGGATCCCTCATGGTTATCTTCCTCAATGTTCCTAACTCTAGTTTTAAAAAACAAAAACAAAAAAAACTTTTAATTGATTTCGTGAGTGCATATGTTAGGGTACTTAGGCATGTGTGCATGTATGTGTGTGAAGTGTGAGTGTGTGTATGTATGTATGTATGTATGTATTATATATGCATGTATATATGTATGTATGTTCATTGAGGCCAGAAGAAGGCACTCTATGCCCTAGAGCTAGAGTTAAAGTGGTTTGGAGCAAACCAACATTGAGTCTGGGAACCTAACTTAGGTCCTCTGTAAGAGAATAGGAACTCTTAACTTCTTCAGACCACACCCTTCATTGTTCTAACCTTAACATTAATTTTAAATGTCACATCAGCCATCATAGCTATTGGTGGTCAAGGGGAAAAGTAGTATAAATGGAAGAATAGGGGGGAGATGTCCAGCAAGAAGAGTGAGGAATGAACAAATAGATTTTCAAAGGATGGAGACATGAGGGGAGATAGTTAACAGAACTTCCCAGAACAGAATGTGAGCACAGATAGTTAAGAAAACCTAAGGAAGTCTGGGCAGTGGTGGCACACACCTTTAATCCCAGCACTTGGGAGGCAGAGGCAGGTGGATTTCTGAGTTCGAGGAGAGCCTGGTCTACAATGTGAGTTCCAGGACAGCCAAGGCTATACAGAAAAACCCTGTCTCCAAAAAAACAAACAAAAACAAACAAACAAACAAAAAACAAACAAAAAAAAAGAAGAAAGAAAGAAAGGAAGAGAGAGAGAGAGAGAGAGAGAGAGAGAGAGAGAGAGAGAGAGAAAGAAAACCTAAGGAGACTAGTCCTTAGCCAAAGAAGCAAAACCTAGACTCTCACTGAGAAGCCAGAAATGTAGATAAGGCTTTGGGTTTTGGAACCACAAGCTGTATTCTTTTCCTCCAAAAAGAGACACTTGCATGGCTGCACAAGATATCTTCTCTCATCCAGTAATTTGGCATATTAAGGCTTCCACAGATGTTTCATCAATGCAAAAGATGGCATTATGGCCTGTGGTTAAAGCATTAGCACCTACATTTTATTTTTATGGTCATGAATAGCTCAGTTTTCATAGTAATGTTTCAGTAACATAGTTGTGAATGTCAATGTTTTCTTTTTATTTCAAGAAAAAAGTTATATCCAAATATATATGCATTGTCTAAAGATTACAAGTTGGATTCTGATGAGGGGTGGAGTTGTTAAGGTTATGGGGTGAAAGAGTTTCTTCAGTTTTGTACAGAGATGCCTTCTCAAAGTAAAGGCATGGGTCTAAAGCATTGCCATGAAGTGCTTTTCATTAACAGACTTAGGGCATTTACTCAGGCTGACAATGTGGTTCTGATGGGTAACAACTTGCCAAGTCACATGTCAACATCTAAATCATCTTCCTCTTGACTGTATGAGAAGTCTGAGCTGAGGCTGCAGTGTTGGAAACACACTACCTGCTTTTAGATGGGGTCCTTCTGTGTCACTGACCTTTCCCTGCACACCACAGACAGGTGCTTGGACTCATGCCCACAGCTCTATGGAATTCATGAGTAGAGAGGTGGCTTATCTGGGGTCCTTGGGGACAATGTTTAAAAATGTAACTAAGGACTCCTCAAAGTGGTTTTCATAACAGGAAAAATTGCCTAAAGGCAGAAGAGAAATAATTCCTTGGGGCTGCTGGATGTTAAATGCATCCTGTCATCATATGTGACTAATGTTTTGACATTAAAATTCTAGCACTGTAACTTTACTGTGCTCTGTTGGGCTGCATTTATGGTTATCTTGCCTGCACACTTTGTGGCCCACATGCTGTGCATTTTGCAAGCCTGACAGTGTAGAACAACAAGAAAACTGAGTGAATTTAAGGGCCAGGAGACTTGAGGGATAAGACAAACTCAACTGAGTATATAATTAGAAAACCACAGAAAGGTGAAAATTCCCTCAAGTAAAACAAAGTTAATTGAAATGTCAACAACATCAACTTGTATTCACAAAAAGCCAGTGTCCCATCTATGTCCTAAGAGCCTGTCTGGAAACCATTGCCAAGAAATGATTTTCCTTAATTGGGTAAGACACCTATTCAGACAATGCCTTTCCAGCATGGATTAAATAAAAGCAAAGTTACTTAACCTAGGTTGTTTGATGAAAAGAATGCCTCTGAGGAGGTAATTGGAAGAGGTCGGATTTGTCTTCACCTCACTACCTTCATCTAATCAAAAATCAAAACAAGTTAAAGCCTTTAGCTACAGAGACTGAGGGGATCCAAGCTCCAAGCTTACAGAATCCTCAGAGTCAACTGCCTCCCAAACCTTCTAAGAGCTGAGGAGAGAGAGATAGTTCAGAGAGGAGAAGGTATGTACAGGAGAGGAGGATAGAGAGGAAGAGTAAGGCAAGTGAAGAGTAAGAGAGGATTGGGGAGAGGAAAGGAGAAGTGGAGAGGAGAGAGAAGAATGGGAAACTGGAAATGAAATAGGAGAATAGCTGAAAGGAAGGGGCAGAGGAGAATGGGAGAAGGTGAGGAAACAGCAGAAAATATGAAGAGGAGGAGAAGGAGGAGGAAGAGAAGGAGGAAGAGGAGGAGGAGATGAAGGAAGAGAGAAGATCCTACCCACTGCCCTCATTATTTTCCACAGACCTCACCCTCTTCAACTACCATGATAGAGGTGTCACAACAGATGCATTTAGAATAATACAGCAAACCCCATTTGCAGCTTCTGGGGTTTCTGAATACCTATCTGCCCATAACAACATGAAGTCATAGAAAGAAATAAAAATTCTCACTACCGGAGTCATTTATCCAGAAACAAGAAACAAGAGCATGCCTCAGGAAAAGAGGTGACTCATTATTTAATCATCAAGTGGTAAACTTTTAAATATAAGACCAAGCTTGAGTAAGAAGGGACAGAGGCATGAGTAGGATGCGGCCCTTGAGGTTCATAGCTAGGTTCTACTCCCTGAGTTGTTTTCTGCTTCTAAACCTACCCAGGAACTGATCTTCTGTGTCCCCTCCCTTGCTTCCTTGTTGTCTTTGTTACATTTGTTTCTGCGATAAAATATCTGGACAAAAATTCTTGAGGGAGAAAGGACTCATTCTTACTGCATTTCTCAATTATAGTTCATTACTGAAGAGAAGTCAAGGCAGGATGTCAAAGCTCTTACATACATTTAGTTTAGGCTCCTACCTCAATTAATCCAATGTAGAAGCTCTTTCTGTGACAATGCCTAGAGGTTTATCTACTAAGTAATTCTATATACTGTCATGTTGACAAAAAAGATTTGCCATCACTGACAGGTTTCATACTTCACTCAGGTCTATTGGCACCTGACCTAAAGCAGTAAGGGTACCTTCCTTACAGGTACTAGAAACAAAATTCAAAATATAGTGTCTTCTTCTGAGCTTGTGTAAGGATATGATGAATTGCTTGAGATCAAGGGCACTGAGCATGAAACCAGCGAGACTGGTGCTTATAGAAAAATAGTTAATAAGGTGTGGATGCTCTGGGTACTGAGTCTGGAGCACAGCCCAGCCAGCCACTCTGACCTGCAAAACCACAGACCCACTTGAGTATGTAGGATTTGGGATAAATGGAGCTTTTATCAGGGGAATGTGGGTAGAAATGTCACCACTTCTATAATGGCTTTCTATTAAACAGCACTTTACAACATGAGAGCTATTAAATTAGACATCCATTAGTGTCCACTCCCTAGGGAGGAAGGATGCTATCCTGAATCCTTGCAGACTGAGAGGGTCAAGAGAATAACAGAACCCTTAGAGACAGAAGACCTACTCACTAAGGGGTTTGGAAAAGCTGAGTCACTTCTCTTTAAAAAAGGAACTTACAAGACACAAAGAGAGAACCCCACTCCTTAGGAGTATACTGAGATCTGCCCCAGTCCCACAGGGCATTGAACTGGGATCAGAAGACCTGGAAGAGAGAACTGGAAGACAGGGAACACAAAGAACAAGTGGCTTGTCTATATGCTGATCAAACCTCTGACTTTACTTTTTTCACACAGGGGTATTATGCACATAGAGGCAGGATGTGGGGAAGGTGATGATGCAGGGACATAGGTGTTCAGGGAGAGTACAGATATCCTCCAGAACAGTGTCAGTTGGGTGAATGTTCAGGAGACAGGTCACTATGACTCTGCTTATGATTCACTTATCCTTATCTAAGTTGGTACAATCCACCAATGCTGCCTATCCACAAGGTCTATCGTTATCCAGGCTGGTAAATTTCCACCAAAGATGCTTGTCTACAATAGCTTATAGACATCTGTTTCATTGTTTTTCCACAGATACCCAGAACTTTGTGTTAGCAGGCATGTATGTCAGGCCTATGGCTGATTTTAGGACTTCAGTGAATAAGCAGGGCTGTTCTTGACAGAGATTCTTTCATGTACCTTTGGCTCCCTATGTGTTTGAAGAGGAAAATCTTATCTTCACACTTTTGTTCTCTAGTTTTGTACCCTTTATGCATTGAACCAAGTGCAGACTCTCTATGCATTTAACCAAGTGCATACAGTGTGAATAAAAGTATTTTTGTTTGTTTTTGTTTTTAATTTTTGCAAGACAAGCCATCCATTTTAGGGTCAGCTTGATAAGACTTGGTGTAATTCAGAGCTCCTGAGGCTGATTAGCTCTTAGCTAGTCTAAAATACATCTCTCTCTCTCTCTCTCTCTCTCTCTCTCTCTCTCTCTCTCTCTCTCTCTCATGAGTAGGAAACACCATTGACCTAGTGCTGGGATGGCAGAGATAGGAAGATCCTTGGAGATCTCTGTTTAGCCTATCTATCCTATTTTGGTGTGTTCAGGTTTCTGAGAGACTCTCTAAGGAAGAAGGTGAATAGCTCCTGAGGATCCTGAGGTTGACCTCTGTCCTCCACATGCCTGTAAACATATGTGTACATGCACCGAGACACCCAAGAACACACACACCCACAGACAGGCAGACACACACACACACACACACACACACACACACACACACACACACATACAATTTTAGAAAAAGAAACCTAGGCTTCTGGATACAACAGCAACCTCAATAGACAGAAAGCTAGGCAGGGTCTCTGAGGGCAATTAAATTAGCAGTACTGTCTAAGAGTGTCACATTTCAAAACACTATGAACAGCAGAGAGAACAAAGACTTAAAACTTAATGTGACAATTACACAAAATAGAAACCAAGTTTTCCATCACAACAAATTAGAAAATAATGAGTGTCCTAATGAATAGCATCTAAGCATCTTAGAAAGGGGAATATTTTTTGGTATGTGTGAGAGTATCACCAAGCATTGGTAAGGAGGGGAAAATTGGTGAGGATAGTTTTGTGGTGGGTGGGCTCAGAAGTGTTTTCTGGGCTCATTATTAGCATAGTACATTTTTGGCTCTTGGTGCAACACTATAAGCCTCTGCTTCTTATATCCCTTTGGATGGGATGCCCATGACTTTCATTAGTATGTGAGGTTCTTCTCTCATGAGGACACAAAGATAGTAGGGATAAGTCAAAAGAGGGACATCCACAGAAACTACATATGGTATTTTTGTTGCTGTGAACAGATGCCTTTTGCCAACTGTGCTCATGTACTGATATGTGTATTCTAGACAAAGCCATAAGATGACATCTGGACTTACAAGGACATCTTGAATCTTAATCTCTTCATGTCTGGATGTAAAGCCATGATGCTGGGGTAGGAGGGTGTCATCATCCAATCTGAGACTGTATGGATGTTCTTAGAGGCAGCTATATTCATAGAGTAACCTTAGCAAGCAGGTATACTTAGCAAGCATGTACTTAGAGACAACCTTAAAATGAGCTGGGTTCCTCTTCCAATTTTACCTGCTCCCAGGCACCCCCTCAACCTCTCAAGAAACCATACCCACCTATGTGAGTCTGAATTTCCTTAGACATCTATTCCTAGCCTCCATGTAGCTTCTATGGCTACAACTGACATCAACAGGATCAAAAGAAAAGGTCATTTTGGAAGCCTTCTCACACAGTTTTAGTTCTTTCAAAATTTGGGGCCAGTTTTGTTCAGGTCTCTTGTTTCCTGACATAGGGAGGTTTTGTATCTTGATCATACTCATCTCTAAATGAGTGAAGCAGATGACGACCTAAAATTGCTTCTTGGTATATTTATTTGAAGCTGAAATCCAAGAATATGAGGTCAGGTAGTGAGAGAAAGTGGAAAGAAATTCTTATGGGAAAGTTCTTCCCCCAAATAGTCCTTAAATGACCCATTACTCAAGAGTCACTTGATAAAATTGAAGAACATTTGCAGTATTTTCCATTGGATTTAATAATTTATTAATGTTTAATATTTCACAATAGTAAAACATAACATCAGATGAAAATTTCATATCTGCTATTATAAGCAAAGTGGAATGTAAATCACTGGGCATTGCTGGGTATCAGAGGCTACCCCATCCATCCAAGATCAAAATGCAAAGCTGAACTCCTCTGCCTGTCAGCTCCCCAAAGGCTCTTTTGAACTCATACCTGAGGGTGGTATGAATTTGGTTGAGCAGCACTATTTGTTGATGGAGAGATCAAATCATGTCATATATTTCTGTTCTCTAAAGTTTCTCAACTGTGTATGCCTGAAACATCTATCACTAAAACATCTTATATTCTCTATGAGACAATCTGTAGTTCTGAGATAACAAATGGAAATTTGATTTAAGGTTCTTCTCCTCTGTCCATGTCTCTTTCTCTTTCTCTTCACACACATTATGTGTGCAGGCATATGTGTGCTTTTGCATGCAGAAGCCAGTGTCTGATACTAGGTCTCTTTTATCAGGTGTCACTTATCTTATCCACTAAGTTTGGGGACAATCAGTGTCTTTCACTGGCCTGGAATCAGGTATGTAAGTTAATCTGACTGGCCAATGAGCTTTGTGATCTGTTTGTCTCTATATCCAACCACTGGATTACAAATATGCACCAATATGCCCAGCTTTTGTTTTTTGTGGGTGTTCTGAAGGAATTAGCTCAGGTTCTCATGATAGCAAGGCAGGAACTTTATCAAATAAACTTTCTCCCTTGTTTTATTCTATATATATAAAATATGAGTATCTTAAAATAATCAATGAGAGATAAATACATTTAAAATTGTATTTATTTGTTACTGTCATTATAAGTGTGTCTATGTATTTGTGTTTTTATGTGTGCATGTGTATCATGTGTGTATGTGTGTGTATGTGTACCTCTCACTCTCTCTGCATGTGTGTGTGTTTATGTGTGTGTATTTGTGTGTGTGTGTTTGTGTGTGTATTGGTGCACATGCTATGCTACATATGTGGAGATCAAAGGACAGCTTGATGGAGTCAGTTCTCATTCCATCTTTATGGGGTTCTGGGGTCAAACTCAGGTCTCCAGATATGCTCACCAAGCACCTTACCACTAAGAATTTTTCTATCCCTTTTTATCTCTAGGTTATTCATGGGAAACTCACAGAGATCAAATGTAACCTGTTGAGGGTCATGTAGGAAGTGAGATATTTTGAGTTGGAGCAGTGCTGCTCTAGATTGTCAACTAGACTATGACCAACACATTGTGTTCTTTCCTTCTAAACTTGTAAACAGTTTATTTCAAACCACCATTGGTTTGGTGAGCCAGCCAATGCATTACAAGTAAGATGATTTCTGCAAGCACATGGATTATAGTTGTGCAATTCAATATAATACATGTGCTTGAATGACACTCAGCAAAATATTGGTAGTCAGCTTGAAAGGATCTTGAATCACTTTGGAGACAAATCTGAAGGTATGTCTATGAGGGATTTCACAGATTAGGTTAGTTTAATACAGGAAGAATAACCCAAAATATGAGTGTCACTATGAGCTGGTGTCCCAGATACAGGTAAAAGAGAAAGTAAGATGAGTACCACATGCATTTCCCTTTGGTTCCTTGCTGTGAACACCATGTAGCCTATTGTCTCATTATTCTGATACCATGCCTGCCATTCAGTGAGGTATAACTCTGAAACCAAACTATGATAAAGGAGAATTTTGCTTGCACTAATGTACAAGCAGACCACTGTTTCCCGTGGTTTATAGAGAACAACAGTGATAGAATCATGATTATATAAAAGTTACTTGGAAGATTGACCAAGAGGATGGATAATTTTGAAATAAATGCCATTTAATCATTCAACATATACCTTCGTGAAGTTCTGAATAAGTAGGCAATACCATATACCATGGGGCAGTAGACCAAGCATGAGATTCTCATCTCAATGATCTTCTCACGTGACTTTTCTATTGGTCTTAGTTACGTGTCTTATTGCTTGTTGACAAGAACAACTTAAAGAAGGCAACGTTTGTTTTGTACCAGGAGATATTGTCTATCAGTGCACAGAATGCATGGCTCCAGGAGTATGAGAAAGTTGCTGCCATTGTGTCAGCTAGCAGAGAATGATGATTCCATGCTCAGCTCATTTCTCTTTATTCAATCTAGGGCTCAATTCTATGAAATGTTGCCACCCACATTTAGGATAGATCTTCCCCCTTCCATTAATCTAATTATGAAACTCCCCATAAGACATTGCCAGTGATTTGCCTTCAGGGCAATTGATAGTCCTCTCAAGTAGACAGCACATAGTAGCCATCACCCTTTCTGATTTAAGTCAATGTTGGAGAGGTTTTATAACCTCTTAAGTGTGTGAATTAGTATGAATGTGGCTTTAGGAAAAGTGTTTGGTAGAGTTGTATGTTATACCCACCTCCATATTTATCCTTCCATTCCATCCCATTTGAGAATATTCCCTTTCAAGATTCCCAAGTTTTCATTATGTGCTTTTGACATTTTTTTATACAAAGCAGGTGCTGACAGAATGTGGTCGAGCATGCATCTAGTAACTTTCTGTGTGAGAATGGGAAGAGCACATAACACCTTTGCCCACAATATGCTGGCAAAATGCAGTAGTCTACTCACATTCAAGGAAGGCTGGGAAATATATTCTTTGGATGGCTGTTAGCCACAACTTGACATTGTAGGTGGGAATATGTAACCTAACAATCTGTCCAATCTATTTAATACCATATCTCTTCAACATCAAATATTAATTTATGCCAAAGACCATCCTCTTCATAGAGAAGAGTTCCTTAGAGAAGGGATGTTTATGAAAGGTGAAAAAAATAAGACTCAAAGGTAAATCCTGGATTACAAGCTGATGGCCTATGTTTGCTCTCAACAGCTCTTCCAGACTGCTCCCTATAAAAACTCCTCTTTTGCAATTCCATAAAACTCTATGGATAACACATCTCTTGCAGATCAAATGCCTAGACTTTTGTTTACATATCAATTCAGTCAATACCCTAGTTTTCCCTTTGATCATACCATTAATCAGTATCCTATGACACCAGCAGCTTCATTCTTAAAACCTTTTTTTTTTTTTTTAACAGTGCAAATAAGTCCATAGATCTGCCTGCTTTTGTAAGCACTCACAATGAGTTATCTGGGTGGGATCCCATCCTAACATTACCATTTTCAACTATGCCTGGGTCTAACCCAGCTCTTTCCCACGCTGACCATGATCTCAAGCATCTTCCTGCATTTGTATCTGCCTAACAAGCTGGCTCCTAGTGCAGCTAACTCTGCTGTTTTTTCAGTCTACAATGTTTCTTTTACAATTCATACTGAAATCTTATGTTTTGTTGAGCAATTACATATTCTTGATCTCATGTTTTCAGAGATCTTTTCTACAACCTTAAGAGATGATGTGAAGGTCTCAGAATGTACAATTTTGCTGAGACATTAGGCACATTATTGCTTCCCAGACTCATGCTGTCTGTTTATCATGGGGTCATTAATCTTGGCAGAGAGGATATTTCTTGAAGTAGGAACATAAAACTATGTACATTAGTATATAAACAAGTTTTATACTTACAGCAATGATCATCACTGGTGCAGGTCCCCATCCTGCTGGCTCTCTTCCTGGGATGGGAACCAAGTCACACAACTTTTACATGGTCAAGCTAGAAAATTACTTGGAAAATTTGAAATTTTTACAGCTCTGTGTTTATATTGTATGAGCATGTGTGTGCCCATGTGTGTGTATGGCACTCACATATGTAGTTATATACATGACAAGTTGGTTTGAGGAGGTCAGAGGACAAATTGGGATGTCATTTATTTTTCCATTTTTTATGAGACAATGTATTTGCTCTTTGCTGCTGTGTACAGATATGTAACTATCCCAAGAGCTTCTGAGATTGTCCTGTCTTTTCTCCATTTCATGGTAGAAACACTGAGATTAAAGATATATGCTACCAAACCTGATTTTTCATGCCTTCTGTGTGTTTAAACTTAGATTCTCACAGTTGCAAACTAAATGTTTGTAAAAATCTACCTCCTTACCTCTCTCTCCAGAAATACTTTTTATTAACCCTAAGGCATTGAGATTAGAAAAGCTATTTGTCTTGTAAATCCTGTCTGACATAACTTTTTTTATTATCATTTTCACCATATTAAATTTTGAAAGGAAAAATCAGAAAGTAGACTGTCTGAAGAGAACTCAGACAACTATTCTTGATGGCAGAAGAAGTAATTCAGATGAGTGAGATTTCTGCTCTTTTACATAATCTTCCCAGAAACCACTGTTTACCTATTCTGTGTTAGGAATACTTGCCATCAAGTCTCCAAAGCTTACCATATCTGAAGAGATGGAATACAAAACCTTCATGCGTTTTTACAGATTTTCAGTAAAATGCCAGCCATTTACTGGCTCTGTAGTTTCTTGAGGAGGGCTGGCTCTGTAGTTTCTTGAGGAGGGCTGGCTTTTGCTTTCATTTATATTGACAGGAGGGTTGTCCAGTTTCACATTCCAGGGAGAGAGGCTAATCTGTAACTCATACATTTTTCAATGCTGATAGATTTCCTAACTCACTCCCTTGGGACAGACATGCCTCTCCTGAGAGAAAGTAAAGATGACTATAAGATCTCTCTTTTTAATATTTTACTTTCTGTGCTTCCATTAAATCTTTAAATGATTCTCTTTTCTTCCTATTTTTCCTTCCTTTTTTGATCATAGAAAATTTACAGCCATTTGGAAGGGATAAAATTTTAGTCCTATTCACTTGCCCTCTGCAGAGTGCCCTGAACTTGGATTTTTAGCAGCTCCTGAGTCAGTTTCCAGTCAAAATCATAGACCATACTCAGCTATACTTAGGACCAAGCAAAGCCTGTTCACTGTGTATAGAATGTAGATATTTTAGGGAGCAGAAGAAAGTAGTAGCAATGAAATGAACATTGCAGTTGTCCTTGATGTGAAGGGAGATGACATCAACCTCATTGTGAGTCATGTTAGTGAAAAGGCAGACAGCAGTTAGAAGTTGAAATTAATTTTAAATAAAAGGCAGCTAAACTTAAAGTTGTATCATTCTCTTTGGATTTATCTATGGACATCTCTATTAGCCAATAAACTTATTTATACATTGGCATTGAGGATTATTTTTAGTTAACATTTGTTTTCATTTTTAGAGGAAGGGTCTCATGAAGCCCAGGGTAGACTCAAGTTCAGGTAGCCAAGGATGACCTTTAACTTCTCATTTTCTGCCTTCATTTCAATTGTAAGAGTTCCATATGCCAATACACTTGGGTTTATGTAATGTGGGGCCTCAAACATTCTTTGTTTTGTGGCTTTTAGGCAAGTACTCCACCAGCAGAACTACACCTACCACCATGCTAACATTTATCTCTTACTTACTACATAATATCCATTGTATTAACTGACTCATATATTACCATATTTAAAATAGGTAGCAAGTCCTTGAGCAAAGTATTTTAATGGTATACATTTACCAGCTTAGAAAAAGAACTTAAGAAAATATAAATGGCCTTCACAAGGTAATTCATTTGAGTTAGAATCCTCAGTGTTACCCTTCTTAGTATTGTTTTATGCTGGGTGATGGCAATGGCTCTCTAAGTGTCATTGCTCCCAGAAGAGTTACATTTCAAAGGGTCACAGCAACCATTCAATGCTGGGTTCTTCCTCCTGCACAGTGTACCTGAGGTCACTGTGACTCTACCTCATCCTGCTCTTAAGAAGAAAATGAGGGACCATGCTCAATTCTTCAAACTGAGCTTCCATCAAACTTTTGGTTATCACTTAAGAAAATACAAAATCTTTGGACCAAACCCAGACAAATCTACTAAAAAAATATGTGTTTTTTTTTCAAACTGCTATACCCATTGTCTTGTTATTAGTCCTACTGTGTGGCTCACTTAAAGGTTAAACTCCTACCATTGCAGAGGCCACACAAAGTTTTAGAAGCAGAGTGTGCTATCAGGAAACACTGTGAATGGCCCAGAGAGACAGGCCTGTCACAGAGGAATGTGTTTTACAAAACTGCCTCTCAAATCACATGAAACTTTGTGTGCTTGCTGCATGATGAAATGGTTAAATTGTGATCACATGGAAAAGGAAGTATATCCTCCTCATTTTGATCTACACATGTGGTTTTTTGGAAGAAGAGCTCAGCAAATGCTGTTCATGGAAATCACAAGGATCCTGAGAGAATGACTCAGAAGTTGCTGCTTGTGGACAGCACCAGAAGAGGCCATGAGTATCCTGTCACTCCTTTCCACGTGACAAATTTACTGAGTTCTTTTTTTTCTCCTATAAAATGTGATTATTGTGAAGCTAGGCAGATAGTGAAGTATTTGCTGAATAAAAGAAGCTAGATCTCCAGCACCTATATAAAGCTGGACATGGTGGTGTGCACCTGTAAACCCAAAGCAGGACAGAGAGAGATGAGTCTCACAGAGAACTTGTGTCAGAATATAAAAAGAAGACACTCAACATGAACCTCTGGCCTCCACATGTACAGGCACACACACATAAATGCTCACCTACCTATCACACACATGCATACATACACACAGTCAGACAAACACATACAATTGTGTGTGTATGCATATATACATATACAAAATACACTTTTGAAACAACACACTCTACCAAAGAAGTGTGTACAATTACTCTGTGTTAATAAAAAAAAATTGTAAAGGAGACTAGAATATTAACTATTATTAGTCTCACAAGTCAGGCTTCAGGTGTGTATTCTAGCATCACCAAAGTGCATTGTGCCAATTCAGGGAAAGCACGTTGTACTAGAAATGTGTTCCAGGAGGCTTAAGAAGACTGAGCTCAATATTTGGCTTTGGTGGAAATCTGTGGAACAAAGTAATAAAAAAGATTTTTGGGTTGTCTTTGGGGGAACTTTTAGAGGAGTTAATTTTTTTAACAGTCTTAGTTTTATGTTTTTAATTGAGTTTTTTGGTTAGCACAAGAAATGATTGGTTTTATTATGGCATCATTATACTTACATATTACAATAGCTTGTTCTCATTGGGTCCTCTCCTTATGGCCCGTCTTCTAACATCCTCCTCCCTTTGCCCCATTCTTTTTCTTTCAGTTACTCAAAACTTCTACATATGCTCACTCTATGAGCTGCAGGTGATACTTCAGAAAGGAAATGATCACTAATTTTAGTTAACTTGTAGTCTAGTTTTACTCTTCAAATACCATTATTTATTCATTAACCTTTAGAATAATCATGTTTCATTTTTAATGGATCCAATTATGCTCTTTCTGCTACACCTGTAAAACATGCCACTTTTCTTACTTAAACCTTTGTGAAAGATGATCTGTGATGCTATATTATTCTAGGCAAGTTCCCTTACTGTCCCAAAACCCAGGAAAAGATAAACAGAGCAATAAGCCTTTACCTTTACCCACCAGTTTAGCTTTTAATATTCTGTTCACAAGCTTCCTGAAGGTAACAATTATATTAACAATTGGAGGTAGCTGGGCATGGTGGCATACACCTTTATTGTTGAGACAGGCACATCTGGCCAGCCTGGTTTACATAGTGAGTTCCAGGACAGACAGGAATATGTACAGAGACTTTGTTTCAAAAAAAAAAAAAAAAAAGTAGCATATTTGTCCTTTTTTAATGTGTATTCTAGGAAGTGTCTAACTTCCAGTGATAGCCTCCATCCAGCTTTTTGTGAAAATACCTTTTTCTTAATAATTGTGAGCAGGTAAGAAAGATTGGTAGAGAAAACACTCGTAATTATACTACACAGAAATTTAAATATTACTTTTTAATTTTCTCTTCAAACTTTCTCACCTGTATGTGAATGTGTCCTTCACTTTCTTCCACAGTGGGTTTATTTTAGCTGTGTCCTGTCCAATTCCCATAGCTTCACTTTAAAAATCTCTTTTATCCTAAAAAAATTGAGATTTACTTTGAAATTAAATAAATTCTATATATAGAACCTTGTTTTTTTTGGTCACTCTTAGTATACATGTACTCAGATTTACTCAACTGAGATTATTTTTAAAGTGAATCCTACCATTCTAATATTTTCTCATGAATTATCTCAGTGTATGTTCAGGTTACATTTCTATTGCTGTAATAAAACATTCAGACCAAAAGCAGCTTTGCAGAGTGGAGGACTTATCTGGTTTATACTTCCAGAGCATAGTTCACCATTAAGTGTAGTCAGGTCAGAAGGTCAAGCAGTGACTTGAAGTAGAAACTACTGTGGAAGATACTATTTGGCTTGTTTGCTCATGCTCAAAGAGTCATCTTATACAGCCAGGGCTTTTTATACAGGAATCTGTGTTAGCCACAGTGGGCACTTAATAATTCACACTGTCCCTTATGAATGTGACCAGACTCCAGCGAATATGACACTCTTTAATCAAGCCTGTCCTCTCAGATGACTCTAGGTCCTGTTAAATAGACAATTAAATCTGACCAGGGCAGTAAATCTGACTACAACAGAATAGCCTTTAAAAATGACAGTATCCTTTTGATACCCAGTTAATAATCTGTCTTATTCCCCACATATCTACTGATAAACCTGTTCCGACTGTCCTGTGGTTATTGTTATTATTTGAATTAAATCCAGATGGAGACACACCTGGTTCCCTTGTTTTATAGTCTTCTGATCTATTGCAGAACATTTGGGATACATCCATCTTATGAAGATATCTATATAGTTTAAGGCTGCTGGCCTTCTTGCTAAGGAAGTTTCTTAGCTAATTTCTAACTTAACCTGACTTCTCTGCCATTATGTCCTTCCAAGGGGTTCTCATTGCTGCATTCTTACCTGGCCTTCTGTCCCTCTGCCTCTGGCCCAGCTGTCAGCTCTTTATTTATCAAAGGCCATATTCCTTTCTTATACAAAGATGATATTAGTATAGTGGGAGTGATTCCACAGTTTACTCATTCTGATGTAATGAACAGCATGACTCATCCCAGGTCCTATCTAAGTGTTGCCTTTTGGCCAGATTGAGAGCAGTGTGACTTTCTGGGACGTCCCCCACTGCAGCTTGCTTTGTAACATAATCTCAAAGAATCCTCTTTCTGATCAGGTGAGAAAATGACAAACACATAGAAAGCATGTAATGGACGATAGAAATGACAGTATCATATATCATGCACAGAAATTAACAATTGAAAATACAAGGCATAGCTACATAGTCATTTGATACAATATCTGTGGGTATAAGTCATCCCAACACTCATCTACAGCATGTCTTGGCTTGACTTGCAGATTGCTTTCCTGTGGAGCTGTTATAATGTCCCTGTCTGGTAGTTCTTGCCAACTGCTTAGATCTAAAAGTTTGCTGATATTCACATTCTGTTTCCATTAATCAATTCTATTTCATAAATGGTGGTATCTTTCTTTCCAGGGGAATCCCAAGTTTCTAGTTATTTTTTGTCAAATATGTGACCTACATTATTTTTCATCATTAGGGGTGGAAGAAATCACTCAATGGTTTAGAGTACTTGCTGCCTGTATCTAGGACCTGAGTTTGGTTTTTATCACATATATCAAGGCAGTTCACAACATTCTGTGACCTCAACTTCAGGGGGTCTCATGCCTTGTTCTGTCTTCCACTAGCTCCTGCATTCACTTGTGTAAACCTTCTCACCTCACAAAACTTATAATTAAAAATATGTCATTAAAAAGTGTAAAATGGAGACTGAGGGAAAGGAGGCTCAGTGACCTGCCAAAATTGGGACCCATCTCTAAGGGAGGCTCCAAGGCTTAACACTATTACTGATGCTATGATGTACTTACTGACAAGAGCCTAGCCTGGCTGCCTTCTAAGAGGCACAACAAGCAACTGACTAAAACAGAAGCAAATACTTACACCCAACTAATGGACAGAAGCCAGGGACCCCTGTGGTTGGATGAGGGAAAGGCAGGAAGAAGGTAAGGTGGATGACGAAGGACAACCCTATAGGAAGACCAGCAGTCTCAAACAACCCAGACTCCTGAGATCTCTCACACTGAGCCTCTAACCAGGCAGCATACACTAACTGGTCCGAGGCCCCTACACATACACAGCAGAGGACTGCCTTCTGGACTCAATGAGAGAAGACTCATCTAACCCTTGAGAGACATGAGGCCTCAAAGAATGGGGAAGCCTGGAGGGGTGTGAGGAGTCAGAGAGGGGGGTGTAAGGGGTGTGAGGACATTCTCTTGGAGATGGAGGAGGAGGAATGGGATTAGAAACTGTTGGAGGGAAGAACAGGAAGGGGATAGCAACTGGATTGTAAAAAAAAATTAAACATAATAATAAAAATGAATTTTTTAATTACAAAAAATGTGTAAGATGGCTACATGCTAAATTTTCATATCTATTTTATTATTGATAGGGTATTTATGTGTCACTGATGAAATGAGCCAATTCAACCCAGTTTCAATTATACTAAAGGTAGATTTATTGAAAAGTTACTCTAGGGTGGGCAAGTTCACTGGCCCCAAATACCAAGGTTAGGGAAGTAGTCAAGGAGAAAATGGGAAAGGTAAGGAAGGAGAAAGAACAAGAAAAAGAGGTGTCCATGCAGAGAGAGAAGAGGAGAAAAGGGAAAGAGAGACTAAAATGTCTGGATCATATAGAATGAAGCCTCTAGGAAAGGGCAGGCCAGATCCTGGGATGGAAAGCACAGGGTTGGGATCAGGGTATGCAAGGTAAAGACACAGTGATGCTGGACAAACTTGGAAGCCAGATCTGCTTTGGTATGTAAAATATGCACCTCAGTCTTTTGTACTGGGTCCAAAAGCAAACAGTTTTTTTTTTTTTTAAATCTATTCATGTGTTTTTTAAAAAATGCTGCAGTGCTCCATCTGCATTTATACCTGTATGCCAAAATAAGGCATCAGATACCTTTATAGAACATGTGAATGCTGAGAATTGAACTTAAGGTCTCTGGAAGATCAGAGACCTTGTTTGCAATACAGTGGTTTATCCCTCTTAATAATGAAAGATGCTTTTTCCCATTATAAACATATCTGACCATAAGAAAGTACTTTTGTGCTAAATTGCTTTTAAATATCACATCAGCATCTTTCTCTGACAATGTAACTCTGGAAGGTTAATTTACATGCTTGCTCAATTTTTCTCATGTATAAAATATGTGAATATATTTAACTATTCCTTATTGTTGAAACTTGTGTTCTGTGTATGTGTGTACATGTATGTGTATGTTTATGAGCCTGTGTGTGGTGGTGTTGAGTTGTTGGACGTTAGAAGTCAATCTCAGGTGTTGTCCCCTGTCAATATCTACTTTTTCTGTCCATGCCCCCTTTGTTTTAGATGCAAAATTTCTTCCTGTGACTGTCCGGCTTGCAAGCTTCAGAGTTTGCCATGACTCTACCTCTCCAGCACAGGGGCTATAAGCATGTGCTACTATGCCTAGGTTTTTACCTAAGTCCTGGGAAATGACTCTGGGTTTTATGGTAGAGTGGCAAGTGCTGTACCAACTGAGTCATCTCTGCAGCACTTATATTCTCTCAATTTAAAAGTCCTGCTTTATATATATATATATATCAGTGTTTTCTCTAATATTATTTGCAAAGTAAAATTAGTAGTTTAATGTTTAATAATGACCAAGATATAAAGGGAGTCTGTTTAGTTGAATAGCTCTTTTATTGATTCTTGAAAGATATTTTCTACTGTCTTCTTAAAATATTCATACTCCTTACAAGTTATGTTGAGTTATCTTTAGCACAATGTCCATTTATTGTCAGTCTTCTATGTGACCTGCTATGACTATTTGATAAATTCTTTGGAATGTGTAAACAGACTGCTTAGTGTCCACCAAGACAAAAGCTAAGAATGTCACTAGACAGCATCTGAGGCCTATAGCAGAGAGTTCCTGCTTTGTTGTAATGCATTTATGGCATGCCTGCCAGTGTATTGAAAATGTGTGTTGATTTCCAATCTTGTTAGAATGGCCTTCAGCATTCTAATCTCTTACAAATTATTAAAGTTATGACCAAACTGTTTCAATGTCTACATCAGAACTTTCAAGAAATGTAACTCTGCATTCCCAGCCTGAGACTTCCTAATTCAGAAAGTATGAAGGTCGTCCAGGATTGGCTCCAATGAGCCCAGTTATGGGCATGGGTGTATATTCAGAGGACATATGCTGGTATTTCCATATTTTTGTGTTCTGGAGCAAATACTTAACCCAAAAATACCTGATAGTGAAAGAAATAGAGAAAATTTACTCAGGTAGCAAAGGTACTGCTGAAAATGGATGGGCTAGAGAGCTGGGACAGGTGTGAGACTGTAAAAATACAGGCACAAGAATTCTAAATCTTTTTATGTCATTAATATAGCACTCACCTTATACTGTGATCATGGGTGTTTTCAAAAATACACAGCAACTTCGGTTCCAGTTTCTGCCAACTGGTTTCTTTCATATGTTAACACCGGAAATCCACTGATGTCTCACTGGGATCCTGAGTACTAGAGTAAGTGCCATGTGCATTCTGTACTAAGTGTCCTGCTCAGAAGGCACCATAAACAAGCATAGCTTCAAAGGCAATAGGTGCAGATGACTTACTGTAATTTTCTGTTTTAGGGTAGGGGTATGGGGAGCCCCTGTGATTGAATGGAGCAGAGGCCAGAGAAGTCTGTGGAACCTAGGAACATCTCAGAGTGTGTTTTCCCAAGGAACTGTCTAATTTCTACCTGTTTTAGATACAGAAAAAATTTAAGATACGAAGTACCTCAGTATCATCTCAGTCTCTGGGGATTTTACTGATGCCTCCAGAACACTGTGGAGGTATCCCAAAAGAAACTACTTAAACATACTCTGCTGACCTGCATCTCAGGAAATAACTTGCCCAAATCAGGCATCCCAAAGTCTTTGAACCTTTTTTTATATATATATATGAATAAAAACCAGACCCTTTTGGTTACACTTTAGGTAGCAAAAACCAGAAATATAAAAAAAAAAACAAGAAAAAAGATTAGTACATTTGGAAATATGGACCAGGTCTTTGATGAATCTTGTCTTTGTTCTCATTTTGAAAGGTGTTGGGGCTTATGTGCTGCATTTAAATTCGTAATTGTGCCTCTAAAATGTCATCATTTGTGCTAAGGTCTGGGGATTTGTTGCACATGCCCTGCCTCTTCTCTGTAACAGGCTAGCAAGTATTTTATAGTTAATATAAGGTTTGCCATGATTGCTATTGTCAAATATCAGGATGTAAACTCACTTGGAAACAAGCCTCTGGCATGTCTGAAGAGTTACCATATTAAGTTAGCTAATGTATAAAGACCTGCCTAAATTGTGGAAAGCACCTTTCTACTCTCTGGCATCTTGAACTGAATGAGAAGGAGAAGGTGAGCTGTACACCATCATTCATCTTGGTCTGCTTCCTGACTCTGGATGCAATGTGAATGACTTCCTCATGCCCCTGTTGCCATGCCTTCCACACCAGAATATGAAGAACCATCAACTTGTCAGCCAAAATAAAACCTTTGTCCCCTTTAAGTTCAATTTTTGTCCAGCATTTTGTCACAACAATGAGATATGCAACCAGTACAAAGACATCAAAGAGAAGTGAGAAGATCTGTAGAAAAATGTTCTGAAAAGGAATGACTATTTCTTTCCTCTCCAAGTCTCTTGAGAATATATGTTCTGCTATGACCCATTTCTTCTGGGTATAACATGATTTTAGCATTGCCATCTCAGATTTGAGACTGCCTTGGCACAGTAGCTATGGTAACTAATGAGCAGAACAACACAGTGATAGCCATGTATATGATAATTGTAATGGAACTGTTGACAGTCTACACTAAATGACATAGAGGGAGTAGCACCAGACTTTTACCTAGAAGTCTAGCCATTACTCTCTTTTACCTTACCTCACCTTCATGAGATATTGAGAGATACTAGCATACATAGAATGTAGATGATTAAATGTACCTGGGTCTCCATGATGTGGCTTCCATAAGATCCTCTCTAAAGAACTAAGACCTTTTGGTAATCTAGTTGTTTTAGGTTCCTATTAGCAACCTCTTACTTTTGTTCAGTATTAGAAAGCCCAGTAAAGTCACTGGTTTGACACATTAGACTGTGGTGGAATCACAGTTTCTTCTTTCATTTGGTACATTATCTGCATGAATAGACATTTTTGTTATCTCTCCCAGAAAAGTCAATGCAAAAATGTAGAAGATCATCTTCTTTTCTGTTCTTTTTGCTGTGTGTGTCTGAATGTATGCTAGTTCATGTTTTGTGCATGCACAGGTCAAAGAAGGGCATCAATGTCTACCACATTTTAGTGTAGGGTTTCATTCATCTTTAAGCTCCATTTGGTTTGACTATTCTGGAACTCATCAAGTCCTTATAGTTTTTCTGTGTTCCAAAGTGTAAGCATTACAGGAAAACACCCTACAAGGACCTATCTATACCTATATTATCCAGTTAGAACTATGTATCTAAGAGACTTCAGGAATGGGGCTCAATGCTGCAATATTATGCATACATATTCAGTGTACCTTGGCTGGGAACCACTGACATTTAGGGAGTGCAAACCACAGTGATCTGTCCATGGCCTATATCATCAAACTTTGTTGAGGTTTATGGACACAACATACTCCTAAAATCCACATGGGCCAAATGTCCTGGGCACAGGGAGGTTTTCATTACAATACTGGAAGAAGGCAGTAGGTACACAATTGTAATTATAGAGAATAACACTCCTTATTCACACTTTACATTGTTCATATCTTTAATGAGTTCGCAGTTAATGCACATGTGAATTGAAAGGGCCTTAACTACTTTCTACACCTTACCATTCTTATGAGTCAATTACAGGGAGCCCCTCTCAGTGCTGACTGCTGCAAACCCCAGGCTCTTTATGTGGAGCAGGCGTCTTGCCAATAATAATGATCTTCTAATTTCCCTGAGATAAGGAGGGGGAACTTTAAAAGACAATGAAATGACAACTCTGTGCACTTCTAAGTGCAGCAGCTGGTATGTGATAACCTGTTATTTGCCTGTCACCTGAATGCTATACCTTCACCCATGCAAATATTTCTCCTCTTCCTTTACTGTTACTTCATTTCAGAGACTGTGTAAGAAAATGAGAATAGCACCTAAATGCACTTGTAATGCAATCATAAGGATCAGAGTTTCCAAACCAATGTAATAAGCCAAATAAATTAAAGAATCACAAATAGTAAAGGCTTTAAAATGTGCTTGAAACACAATAAAAATCTGTTATTAACTGGCTCACACTTGTGTGGTGGTTTGAATGTAATGTCCTCTGTAACCTCAAGCATTTGAGAACTTGGTCTCTTGGTTGTGGTGCTGTTTGGGGAGTCTTAGGGGGTGAGGTCTTAGCTGAAGAAGTATGTCCCTAAGTGTGAGTTTTAACATTTCCGTTGTAATCTCTGCTGTCTGTTTTAAATATTGGTTCTCAAGCAGCCTTGTTCTGCCCATTGCCCAACTGAGTGAAATAGACTCTTATTCCTCTAGAAATGTAACTCACCAATAAATCCTTCCATTTAAAAATTGCTTTGGCCATAATATTTTATCAAAGAAAGAGAAAGTAACTAAGACAACCTTGTTCTCCTTTTCCTTTTTGTGTTTTTTTATGTGTGTATGTGCATGTACACCATAGGTGCATATGCATATGTGTCTGTATATGGAGGTCAAAGGTTAACCTTGGAAATCACTCTTCATCTATTGTCCACCATGGGTTCTTTGAGACAGGGAGTTTCATTGCCATGAACATTCCCAGGTAGGCTATTATGTTTGTTCAGCAAGATCAAAGGATCCACCACATTTCATATACCCAGTGTTATAATTCCAATGATATGCCACCACATCTGGCTTTTATTCTGTGGGTTTTAATGATTGAACTCAGGCCCTTACACTTAAATGAAAAGACAAGCACTTTATCAAATAAGATATCCTCTTTGGCTACATAAAAGATTTTTCTTTGCTTCATTCTTTTTTGATATTAGCAATTTTCTAACTAGGATCCTGTATTAATTACTTAGAAAAGTAGGCAAGAGAACACCAGGTTTAAAAACAGCTTATAGAATAGAGTTTATATGGACTAACAGATCTAGAGTTCACACATGGTGAGACATACCTGCGAGCAACATGCTGAGAGATCCATATCTCAACTGTCAACATTAAGCAGAAAGAAAACAGAAAGTAATTTGAGTCTTTATATCCTTATAGCTCACAGCTAGGCATGTTCTTCCTTCTACAAGGATGTACTTCCTAAAACTCCCACAATAGTTCCATCAGCTGCAGATTAAGAGATCACGTTCTGGGACCTATAGAGATATTTCTCATTTAAGCCACTACAGAAATATTTCTTCTTAGAACTCCATTTAATAACCTAGCTGTGTGTAATGATGTAATAATTTTTTTAGGACATAAAGAAACAAGAGTCTATAAAAAGCCAAATCTCCCTATATATATATATGTATAAATACTCACAAACACACAAACACACACAGAGAGAGACACACACACACATAAACACACACCCAAAACCACTACAAAACCCCATCAGTGAATATTAGTGCAAAACCCCATCAGTGAATACTAGAAGATACCCTAAATCCTTCCTGTTTTGCTTTCTAATCAGAGCAAGCGATGTTCCATTTACACATATTAGAGTATAATCAGCAAATCAAGATTGAACACTGTATTTGTGTGTTTCAGAATTTTTGTTGTTGTTGTTGTCGTTTTTGACTGAGTCCATTGTGGTGGTGGCCCTGGTAATTAGTCTTATGGATGTTTAAGATGGGGTTGCATATAGGACTTGAGAAGCTTGTGAAGACTCTCTTTTTCTGGCTAGTATTCACTTAAATATTGGAACTAATGAACCTCTGGGTGCTGTGGATCAATGGGAGGGGTCCAGGCAGGTGGTTCATGTTGGAATATCCTGCAGCAGGGAGTTATCAGTCTCTGATACCAATCACCTTTTGAGTGTTCTTTCATTGCTTCCTTCCCAGAGCACAATTCAGAATAAGAATTACCTCAATGTGAACTAAGGGGTGGTAATGGAAAGGGTTCCTGAGGAAACTCTTGAAACTCTGCGGAGCTTTCTTATGGGCTTTGAGCTTTCAGTGGGGCTGGCCACTTTAAGAGCAGCAATCCGTCTCTGGTCTCAATAGCTTAGACATTACTTCTCAGTATCATACTCATTATTACTTTTTGTAGGAGCTTATTTGTATTTATCTTTTCTAATTGTCCAACAGTACAATAAAAATGTAGGAACACAACTGTGTTACATACCTGTTTACATACTTTCTCTCTATATATGATTAATATATAAAAGCAGTAAGATTATTTTTTATTCTCCTCAGTTTCACCTGTGTATCCAGGCATGCTGAGTCTATAGTCAAGGGTTTCTCTGAATGTGACCCAACCCAAACTGTGCACTTACTTAAAACCTTATTGCTACATAAGAGGCAAAAGAGCAACAATTCTTGTTCATGAAGGAAACGACATATAATTTCCTGTCAAGGATGAGGTGTTTTTTTTTTGTTTTTTGTTTTTTGTTTTTTAATAGAGAGCCTCAAGAGTACTCAAAGGGCACCGAACAACATATCAGAAATTGCATAAGAGGGCCCTAATGAAAAAAATATTTTCTATAAAACTTGTAGATGGAAAAATATTAAAAATATGGTATATATGTACAAATGGACTACCATTCATTTATATGAAAAAAATCACAAAATTTGCAGAAAAATTTATAGATGTAGAATGCACAATATTAAGGAAGGCAACCCAATTTCAAAAATAAAAAAAATTGTAATCACATTTTCTTCCATATTTTTATGTAGCCTACAATGTACACACACACACACACACACACACACACACACAAAGTTATGAGTGGGGAGGTTCAGAAAAGCCCCATGAATCTGTTCTCAATGTGAAAAGTGTAGAAGCCATGAGGAATCTTGACATGAAGGCTTTTTCATGAAGTGCATGATGGTGATTACAGTAGTGAAGGTCTGTGTGCACCACACTGAAGAACACTTACGACACTACACATTATGAAGGCAGAGACAGGGGCTGCAAAGGACGTCTGCACATAACAACACTTCTGCTTTTCTGGGAAACCAAAATTTCAGTTCCCAGCATCTATATGGACAGACTCATAACCACCTGAAACTCAAACTGGGATGATATAAATTCCTCTACTGACCTTTGAGGGCACTTTACACATGTGCAGTGTGTATTTGTATTGATGCTCATACACACACACACACACACACACACACACACACACACACACACATGCACATGCTCATGGCCTTGTGCATACCCATGCAAATAAAAATCTTGAAAAAAGAAAATGGATACACTAGATGATGCAACTTGTGGGTGGGTATTTTTGTCTACAGGAAAACCTAGAACTGTGATGATAGACTTATAATTAGCCAGTACATCAGAGTGTCAGTAGCTTAACCTCTGGGATTGTGAATGGTTTCTTTCTGGTTTTAGATGCATTTATGTTTATTTTATGTAATCAGGTGTTCTACCTGTAAATACACACACACACACACACACACACACACTATGTTCTTGCTCTAGAGACTAGAAGAAAGCATGGAATTATTGAAACTTAGATGACAGTGAGCTATCATGTAGGTTCTGGGTGGGTCCTCTGGAATATCATCCAGTGCTCTTAACGACTTAACCACAGAGACATCTCACTAGCCTGTGAATTAAAAAAAAAATAAAAAAATAAAAAAAAAAAAACTTTATTGTAACTTAAAAGGTTACCTTCCTTTAATACATGTCTTAACATAAAAAAAAAAAAAAATACAAAACCAACAGTAGTGTTACTATGATTCTTTGATGAGTAAACCCCTCAGCCAGCTCTGTTCCCAAGCTGAGAAGGATGGTGTAGAAGACTCCTCATGTTACAGAATCCATTTTTTTTTTTTTTACCATTTTGTCTCAAGAACAAACCTAATCAAATTGATCTGCTGCCCATCAATATATGGCTTTTAAGAGGATAGTCTTACTCTTTAGTCTTTTAGCATGAAATTCAAGAAGAAGTTGATGCTGCCAGATTATGCACATGTGACTCGTGTTTAGAAGGGTATTTGGCCCAGCAAATGGGTTTTTTTGCTTAAGCAGTGATTACTTGTGACAGGAAAAACAGTGATGGGGACTGAGTATTCAGCAGGGGCCAGGTTCCTTCTGAGAGCTTTACAAACATTGGTACACAGAACTATTATCAGAATTTTTTGGGTATGAGCCTGGAATCTGGCAGATTAGAAAAGCCATACTCATCCATCTATCCTGCATAAGGGAAGGAGATAAATTAACAGAAATAACAAAAGAAGACATTTATTCAACATTGTCACATTGGGAATAAAAACAAAGATTTACACTGGCCCCAATAGGACAGTTATCAGGATCCTGATATAATATTTATGGGTAATAAAAAAGAAGACACATGCAACATCACATACAAAATCAAGGTGGCTGATGGCTTGTTAGACTGCTTTGAATTTCTTTCCAGGAGAGGTGCTCTATTTGCCTGTCAATGGGCTTCAGCATTTCATTTGGCGAGTAAGACAACCCTGGAGGGAATTCCAGTCTCTTAGGGTCTGTTGTTGCAATAGTCTGATAGCCAACGGGGAGAGATACAAATGTATTTTTAGAGTAGCTACACTTATGCAGAGATGGTTACATAATCAATAGGACAACACTTTGACTTAAATATTTTTATTGCTTCCATTTTATTGTTTTTGTTTCTTTCTTTTCTTGAGGGAGAGTATTGTTTGCAATACTCTCACCTCAAGCTTTCAGGGCTTGGAATTAGAGTGAGCAATTCTCCCTGGCTTGTCCTTTCTCTCAGTATTCTGATAAAGGTAATGGCAACTCAGAATAACACAGGTATTCATGGTAATCAATAATCCCAATCAAATTCATCTCAGTCTATGTCAAGTTAGAATCCAAAGTCCCAACCATGTCTGCACACAACTCCATATGGCGAAGTCAAATAGGCTTTTGTAAGTTTTCCTTCAAGACTTTTGATTTGATAAAGATGGATTTTTTTCATTCAGAAAGAGATGAAATATAATCAAGAAAAGTGAAAAATACCATATACCACCCATAATTCTGCTGTATGACTGGATTTTGACAATACCAGACTCCAGTGTTACTATGAATAAATTGAGAGCCCATTTTCTTCTACCATAGAAGCATTTCCTCAATGAGAAATGTGCTGTTACAACCTTTTAAGTTATTTATCCAACAAGTGCTCCTAATGTCATGTTATTCCCCAAATAAACTCCACAGACACTCTTTAATTCCATTGCAGGTCCTTTCTTATGACATGTTTAACTGCCATCTCGTCAAAATACAAAAAACTTTTTGTGTGTTCATGCATGTAGGTGTCCATATGTGTTGGCCAAAATACAATTTTATGTCATTCTTCAAGGGATCTCTATCCTGTCTTTTGATAGAAGGTGTTTTACTACATGAATAGTGTGTTGATTTACTTAGGATGGTTAGCTGGCAAGGCTTGGGGTCCTGCTGTTATTGTCCTCCTAAGGCTGGCACTGTAGGCCTGCATGCCAGTGCAGGCCTGTGCTGCCATGGCAGTACTTGGTGCCATGCTCATGATCAGGGATTTTACATGTGCTTTGGGGGTTTTCCTCTCGCTTTTTACTTCAATTAGTTTACCACTGAGTCTCTGACCTAGCCTATCCCATGCCTTTTGTTAGTACATGAATTTGGCTCTCTTGATTGCAGGAGAGAGGTGTGTAGAAGGCAGTAACTTTGTATGTTAAATTTAATAAACAAAGTATTGATTTTCTCAGTCCCTAGTCCTTATTTATGAAGATAGATAAATGCCTCCCTCACAGAGCTACAGTTAATGTCAGCACATTGGCTAGCCATAATAAAGACTAAGTAAATATTAGCTGACATTAATAATAAATTCATTTTAGATAACTGGCTAATTAGAATATGAAACACTGGTAGGCACATCATATTCTGCTTCTTTAGCTGAAATTACTTTTTTTGTAGGTAAATTTTACTCCTAAGGTGTTAATTATTTTATTCTCTGAAGTGAGTAAATATTGCTCCGGTGATTTTATTTACTCTGTAAGATAAGCCCAGTAAGTTGTTTTGTCCCGAGATAGCGTCATTGATTTTATCTACCTGGATTGTCAATAAGTGAAGAAAATTAGAATAGATAAAATAAACTTCAGGTTGAAGGTTTTTTTGTTTACTCATGGCTAAAGTATCATTTTAGTTTGTCAGTACCCTAGGATCCTTTAAGTCAACAAAGTGAGTTCATAAATAGAAATGTACAGAAATATTTCAGAAAAAAACTAACCAGCCATTATTGCTTCCCACTTTTTAATGTCCTTTTTCTCCAAGATAACATCTGTGAAATCTAGGCAAGAAGAAAGACATTTTTTTTCTCCCTCCTGCCCTGTCTTTCCCTCCTTCTCTTAGACTAAGTCTCATGTATCTTGGTCTGTTCTTACCCACTATGTGGCTGCCAACTGCTTATCCTTTTGCCTCTACTTCATGAATGTGGTGTTGGAGGTATACTCAGCCAACTTGGTTCATGCTTTATGAAGTTTTAGAGCCTTGCATGCTAGGCTAAGCTGTGTTGAGGCCCAGGAAGAAAGGCATTTGAAGTGCCTCCTTTAAAGTTCCTCAGGAAGATTCAGCAGAGTCAGTCTGGTAACAAAGTCCTCTACCTGACCACTACCTAGCTAACCCCACTTCTTTTGATTCCCTGGACAAGTGGTTTTGGGCTTTCCTTCCCTTTCCATGGGCTGTTCCTCCCCCTGTGCAGAATAGTGCTAAGAATGTGTCCTGCTCCTGCTCCTGCTCCTTGGTTCCTCAATTAAATTCTAAAGCATTTGTTCACAACTTTCCTATGACCCTTTAATATGGTTGTTCATAATGTGGTAACCCTCAACCACAAAATTATTTTAGTTGATATTTCAAGACTATGTTTTTGCTACTGTTAGGAGTCATAATGTTAGTTTTCTCACTGGTCTTAGGATACACCTGTGAAAAGTCATTGGGGCCCCAAAGGAGTCAAAACCCACTGGTTGAGAATCACTGTTCTAAAGGAATTGAACAGATTCTTTTGGTTTACAATGTCTGATATTTCAACCCATTATCACCTCAAAAGACATAGTCTTGCCTCCTTCTACCTTGGAAACAATTAGCCATTTTTTTTTTTTCAGAGTGGAGCTAAAAATATAAAAAATGAATAGCTAGAAATATGTGAAACCCTGGCAGTGTAAATGGCTATGTTTACTTGGGTTAGTGCTAGCAGGGAATAACTAAGATGGTTAATAACTGACATGTCCTATAGAGTGTTCTAGGAATCAGTGGTGAATAATGACAAAAATGCTAACTTAAGGGGGATTCTGTCACCAGGAGATGCATGATCAGAAAGGGTAGAACAAAGAATAGGTATGTCAAAGTTTTTGGTAACTAAAACTTCTATATGGATTCATAATTGCTGCAGTGATTATTTCTGCTATACCACCATTACCTGCTTCTCTAAAGCACCAACATATAATATCAGAACTATAGTGCCCCATCCTTAAATTCTGAGAAAACTACTTCTAGAAACTACTGAGAAGGGAAATGTAGTGTTGTGGGTCCTGTATCAACTTCACCACAGGGCATGGCCTCTTGGGGATGTGGGACACAGGGAGTTTGCACTTACCCCAAGACATACTGGGCTGGTGCTTGACTGTAGGGATGCCCTGTGACACCTCTCAGAGTGGGAAAGCACAGCCTGAGGTACAGGACAGAGGGAGCTTGTTCAAGGGTCTCCCAGCCTGTGATAAGTTTAGGGCCATCTGGTTCTCAGGTTATCAGACATTCAGGACCTGCTGGGAGCCAGGGAAGAGCCGAGAAGACAGTTGGGGCCCAAGGGCTGTGTCTAGCCCAGCAATAAGGGGTGAAGGAAAGCTCAGGTTGGTCCCATATTGATTGTTCTTGTTTTGTGGGAGGACAACAGACTTAGTGGCAGTTGTGCCTGCGAGTGCAGAGAATCCTTCTACATTAGACAGCAGCTCTATAGGCAAAGGCCTTCTTGGTGGCTTCTCAAGGTGGATCTCAATGAAAAGAGGCTCTCTTTGGTTCCAAATTATTTATTGCCATGGTAGAATGTGGATATGTAAAGCCAAACCTCCCCCTTCTCAGAGTAGGCCACAGATTAAATACCTTCTGCAAGGAGTAATGTCAGGGAAGAAAAGATTATTGGTTATGACCCCCAGGTCTCAATGCACATCATTAGCATAGAGATCTCTGTCTTGAGCCTATATGTACTATAGGTCACATTTCTTTTCCTATTGTCTTGGTTTGAGATGTTAGGGATGCCTCATCTACATGTTGGATGGCTTGGGGGCATTGCCCTTATGTTACTGATGGCCACAAGTCAATGGAGGGCTGCAACTAGTGACAGTGGCCTGGTGCCCTAGAGCAGGTAAAACTTCTATCATCCCTTCAGGTCTCTGGGGTTTCAAAGCCTTTAGGTCAAACAAAGACCAGGCTACCTCTCATGTTCTCATTGTTCACTGCCTCTCAGGGGAGTACTTATCTGTTAGTTTTCTTTATCCTCTAAAATCCTCTGTATTTGTGTGTGAGTGTGTATATGTATGTGAATGTGTAGGACCCTTAAAAAGGGAGGACCTCACCCAAGCCTCAGGAATTTGTGCCTACCCAATAACTCACAAGACACCAAACTCAATGCAATCAGCAAGAGGTATATTTTGATCAGCATGCTGGGGTCAAGACCCATGAGCCATGCAGGGGCAGTTGGGTCTGACCTCCGGGCTGTGAAGACAGAGGGAATTTAAAGCCAAAAACCACAAGGAAAAAAACACAACCCAGGGGGGGAACCATAACCCAGGGGGAGTGAAGGAGTCTTATTGGAGAGTAATTGTGGAAAGTCCCAGCCCATTATTCAGTTTGTGACAGGGTCCAAGGAACAGTCATGGGGAACATTTTGTATAGGCTATTCTCAAGAGCCTATTCATATTCAACAATCTTGTGTTCAGCCAAGTTCCTGAAACAGAGAGCTCACGACTAAGCTGGTCTCCACTCTTGCTTCTGTTCAGCCTGCTAGGAGTTTCTGAAAATTTTAACCCTTTCAAGTGATTGTGTTTCTTTCTTGTGAGCATGTGTGTGTCAGTACATGCAGAGGCCAGAGCAAGACATCAAGAATATTACTTTATTGCTCTGCAGGTAATACCTTCAACACTTGAGGTAGAATTTCTCACTGATCTAGAAACTCATCCTTTGTCTTGGCTGCTTAGCATGGAACTCTGATAATCTACTAGTTGGTGGTCCCAGTGTTTGTGTTACAGGTATGTGCGGCCATGCCTGGCTTTTTATTTGGGAGCTAGACATTTGAACCCAGGTACCCCTACTTGCACAGCAAGTACTCTTGACCACTCAGACAAAAATATTTTGAAGTAAGTCAATCATCTCTAACTTTCCCTTTTGTCATTTTAACTTAAGCAAGATCTGCCTTTGTTTTCACTCTATCCCTCTTTGCTTCCATTTCTTAAGGTTCTCTTACATTTGTCACTTACTTACAAACAATAAGGCTGTCCCACTCTTGTGGGCCACATTTCTTTTTTTTCTTTTTTTTCATTTTTCAACCAACAGAGGGACAATTGACAGAATAGTATCACATACTCTCTCATGTACTTTAAAAACTATAATATACTTTAAGTCCTCTTCTCAATGGGACCACAAATGTTCCTATAGAAAATAATCTAGAGTTTTTGACTCTTTGTAATTTCTTTATTATTTGTGGACTGTTGGTATGAGACTGTGGTAGTTTGCATGACAGATGTCATTTTGAAGTTTTACATTCCAGCACCATTTCATGTCTCTTTCTGCCTTCTGCATATGAAAATGTGATCAGCCTGCTTCCTACTCTACCAAGCTTTTCCTGACTCTCAAATATACAAAATATATAGCCTCATACAGGAACATAATCCAAGAGTTGAGTCATGTGAAAAGATTTCTGGATGTTTGTGAGAATACTCGACAAAAATAGACAAGAGTCAGTAACACAGATTCTTCAAAACACAGAATTGTTCTTGTGCTTCTACCAGGTGTAGGAAATAAGAGTTTACTTCAGATTATTCATTGGCTATTGCTATTTGTTTATATTCTTGTGGTAGTTTGAATATGGTTGGCCCAGGAAGTGGCACTATTTGGAGGTATGTTCTTGTTGGAGTAGGTGTGTCTTGTTAGAGTAGGTGTGTCCTTGTTGGAGGAAGTATGTCATTGTGGGCATGGGCTATAAGATGCTCATTCTGGCTACTTGGAAGCCAGTCTTCTTGTAGTAACCTTCAGATGAAGATGTAGAACTCTCACCTCCTTCTTCATCATCCCTGCCTGGATGCTGCTATGCTCCTGCCTTGGACTGCTAGGCTCTTTTAAACTTTCATTAGATAAGCGACTGAACCTCTTTACTTGTATGCCACACTCAATTAAATGTGTTCTTTATGAGTTGCCTTTACTGCTGCAAGCAGTAAAACCCTAACGAAGATAGAAGTTAATGACAGGGATGGGATTATAACTGTGATATGAATGACCATGTTTTTATTTGGAGAAATGTGGAATTTGGGACTTTGGATTTGTAAAGTGTGGAATACTTTAAGTGGGGCTTAGTGGGTCATCTGTGTAGGAATATGAAAGACTTTGTTGCTGAGATTGATTTGAACAGTACAGACCTGGCCCAAGAGGTTTCAGTGGTGAAAAACTTTAGTATGTGGCCTAGTATCTGTTTTTGTGGTATTTTGGTGGAGTATGTGGCTACATTTTACTCTTGTCTGAAAAGTCTACCTGAGGCTAAAGTAAAGACATTTATGCTAATTTCATTGACCAAGAAAATTAAAAAAAAAAAAAAACCTAGCAGGCACTTTGTTCTCTGGTTCATTCTTATGAAGAACATTTTAATGAAAAGAAGGAAGCTGAGAGAGAAAAAATAAAAAAAATGGTTGGCTCAAGTAATAAATTTGCACCAGCAAGTGAAATGGAGCTGAATTCTATATTCAAGGAGATAAATAGATTAAGGGGGTTTTCCAGAGATATAAATATATAAAGACCCAGATAGTAGATAGGTTGGTTGTGGTGCCTCTTTCTGACTCCCTACTATGATCAAAGAGCTCCCATCTTGGCTGCTATAGGCACCTCCCATTGGAAATTCCCCTTACACACCCCTTACTCACAAGGATGAATGGTTGCCACTTGATAGTGGATTTCTGCCCACCACTGATATACTCAGTTGTGTCTCATCCTTCAGAATTTATGTAGAGAGCGCACATGCTTGGCTACTTGCCTGCCAGTGGCTGTAGTTATCCCAGAACTTGTGTCTGTTATTATCTCCCAGTTTATTCTGCTCTGGCTGGGTAGTTGAATCCTTCAGTATTGCTTGTGGCTTTTTAGCAGGTATGGGAATGGGATTCTGTGGAAAGTATTATGTTTTTCTTATGTATATTAATGTGTGGTGTGCATACATGTGTATGTGTTTTGCATGTATGTATGTCTTCTATGTGAGTGGGTGCACGAATTCACAGATGCCTAGGGTAGACATTGTATGTGTTCCTAGATTGCTCTGTATCTTATTCATTGAGGCAAGGCCTTACAATTAAACTCAGAACTGCCAGAGTCTATCAAGCAAGCCAGCTTGCTCCTGGTGTTTCATGTTGTCTGAGTGACACGTAGGCTGCTATGCCCACTCAGTTTTTCTCTAGGTACATGAGTTCTGATCTCCAGTCTTCAAACTTGTGTTGCAAGTCCCATATTTCTGAAATATCTACCAGCTCAGAAGCAAGATTTTGTGAGAAGGGAGAAGCCAAGGGAGGGAAAACTATCCTGTGTGTGCTGACAGATTGAGTGATAGCTGGGGTGATCAGGGCTTTGTCCTTGGATCCATAGTGACTGTGGCATCAAAAAGGAAACATTCCCCTCAAAAGGGATGCTCATTTGGATCTGAACATTGAGATCACAGAGAGAACATATATTCTGAAGACTGAGTGAAAGTGTTCCTATGACCTTAAAATTTAATCAGTGATCCAGAAACTTCAACAGTAAAGCCATTAATCACAATGTTGTCAGGGTGAAAGAGAAAAGAAGTGTTGGAATTCTCTTGGAACTAACTGCATACAATGCCTGTTTCAAATCCAAACTACTTGGACTTCAATGGCTGATATAATTATTGTTTGCTCTGAGTTGCACAACAGAGTGGTGGGGATAGGTTTGAGCTGCTGAAATGAAATCAAATTCCTTACATACTAACAATTCTTGTCCCATTATGCCAGAGATTCAAAGCTAAGACAGTAATATAATTTTAAAATAGGGTGGCAGACTCGGGAACTCAGCCTTACATTGAATGACATTCTGGGAGGGGCAATAATGCCTCTTTAATCATCCCTTCATTCCTTTTTTCTTTTCTTTCTTTCTTTCTTTCTTTCTTTCTCTCTATCTCTCTCTCTTTCTTTCTTTCTTTCTTTCTTTCTACTTTCCTTTTCTGTTTGTGAGTGTGCTGTGTGTCTCATGCATATACTTGTTTGTATATCACATATGTATAGAAATGTGTATGTACATATGCATGTGGAATCTCAAAGCTAATACCAGATGTCTTCATTGATTATACTGTATTTTATTTACTGAGTCAGGATCTCTGACATATAGTTCATCAATTTTAGCTAGCTAAGTTTGACCCCATATCTTGGGATCCATGGTCTCTACTTTCAGACAGCCATGATTATATGCAGACTGCTATGCCTGCTCAGTTTTTTTGTTCTGTATTTTGAGAAATCTTTTCTGTAGATTCCATTCTCATGCTTGTGAGGTAAGCAACTGATTCATTGAAGCCATCTTTCATGCAACACCTCCTTGATTTCTGAAAAGTATTTTGAATAATGAATTGATTTTTACGTGGCACCATCCATGTGGTCCAAGATACCTACAAATGAGCCCTAACACAAAACTTTGGACTTGCTTAAAAGCATTATGAAAGAAAAAGAAAGAAAATAAAAACAAACAAACAAACAATCAAACAAAACCAAAAACCAACCAACCAAACAACCAAACAAAAAAACCCATATCCTCTATTTAATTGTTCCCAAAGTAATGGAAACGTTTTTTCAAGGTGTCCAAAGGTAGAACATCCCTGTATCCTCAGATGTTATACTTGTTGTCTCTCTAGCTCAAATATAAGTCCACAGAAGTCAGGGCTCTAGTTTTAAATTTGCAGTCCCATAGATTTTGCAGAATTATGAAGTAATATTTTTGTAAATGGCCACATTCAGTCTTTATCTATACAGATGCTCTTTGAGTTACAGTGGATTATGCCACAAAGACCTCATCATAAGCTGAAAATACCAGATTTATCTCATACACATAACCTCCCATCAGTCAAAATGTTGGGGGCAAGGACCATTTTGATATTTTCTTTTAATTAATCAAGCTTCTTCTATGGCCATTTCATACATGCATATAATGAATACTAACTTCATTTCTACCCTCTAAGTTCCCAAATGGCCATTGTTGATCACCCTCCCTTCAAGTCCTTTTCCTGTATCCTTGTGTTTTATTCTTCTTTGTTTTGTGACCTCAAGAGTATAGAAGCTACTCTGTGTTAATTGAGTTTGGAATGATTTACTGGAGCCTGGCAAAGTCACTAAGGCATACCCAAGGAAAATGATAACTGTTTCTCTTTTAGAATATATTGGAAGCCCTAGTACAATTGGAATAGATGGGGTGCAATGCCTCCTTCCTGTCCTTTGAAGTTTGAAGAAAGAACAGGATGTTCTTGGCACAATTAGTTATTTATATGGTGTGTGTGTGTGTGTGTGTGTGTGTGTGATGTATATGGATGTAATAGGAGAATTTGGAGAAGTCAGTTTGTTCCTCATACCATTTAGTTCCTGGAGATTGAAACCAGATAGTCAGTTGGAGTTAGACAACTTGCTCTATTAAGCATTTCAACAGCTTTTACATGAAACAATTTTGTAGTATTGTATGTGGACTCATTGAGAAATTTTCCAAATTTGCCATGGCTTTGGTATAATTTAAGAAGACACATTAGCTAGTATAGATTGAAGAAAACTTTCTTACCCACCCACACAACCATGCATGTACACAACGATGTATATATATATATATATATATATATATATATATATATATATGACTTCAGGTCTGAGCCCGAGAACTGAGCAGATCCTGGGAGGTAGCTATGCCCCTAATCACACAGAACCCGGAGGAATCAGGCCTCCCGGGAGCTCTAACCCTGGCAGTATCTTAGGTAAGGAGACAGCAATGCCAGCCCCAAACAGAGGGTAACTGGGACACAGGAAGTCACTCCTGACCCAGAACTCTGGTTCCTTCCTGTCTGTGCCTGAGCACTGAGCAGATTTTGGGCCCCAGCTCTAACCCCAGAAGTAACACCCACCCCACACAGTCCTGATACAACCAAGATAATAGGAAAGGCAGGATCCAGTCAGAGACAGGGCAGGTAGCACTAAGAAGATCCAGAATGCAAAAGGCAAGCACAAGAACATAAGCATCAGCAACCCAGGGTACTTGGCATCATTAGAACCTAGTTCTCCCACACAAGAAAGTCCTGAATTCCACATATCACTAGGAAAGCAAGATTCAGATTTAAATCACTTCTAATGATGCTGATAGAAGATTTTAAGAAGGACATAAATAACACTCTCAAAGAATTTGAGGAGAACACAGGTAAACAGGTAGAAGCCCTTAAACAGGAAACACAAAAATCCCTTAAACAATTACAGGAGAACACAACCAAACAGATACAGAAATTGAACAAAACCATCCAGGACATAAAAATGGAAGTAGAAACAATAAAGAAATCACAAACGTAGACTACCCTGGAGATAGAAAACCTAGGAAAGAAATCAGGAGTCATAGATGCAAGCATCACCAACAGAATACAAGAGATAGAACAGAGAATCTCAGGTGCAGAAGATACCATACAAAATATTGATACAATTGTCAAGGAGAACACAAAATGCAAAAAGTTATTAACACCAAATATCCAGGAAATTCAGAACACAATGAGAAGACCAAACCTAAGGATAATAGGTATAGATGAGAGTGAAGATTCCCAACTTAAAGGGCCAATAAATATCTTCAACAAAATTATAGAAGAAAACTTCCCTAATCAAAAAAATGAGATGCCCATAAACATACATGAAGCCTAAAGAATATAAAATAGACTAGACCAGAAAAGAAATACCTCCCATCACATAATAATCAAAACACCAAGTGCACAAAACCAAAGAATATAAAATGCAGTAAGGGAAAAAGGCCAAGTAACATATAAAGGCAGACCTATAAGAATTACATCTGTCTTCTCACCAGATACTATAAAAGCTAGAAGATGCTGGACAGATGTCATATAGACCCTAAGAGAACACAAATGCTAGCCCAGGGTACTATATCCAGCAAAACTCTCAATTACCATAGATGGAGAAACCAAGATATTCCATGACAAAACCAAATTTATACAATATTTTTCCACAAACCCAGGATCACAAAGAATAACAGCAGGAAAGCTCAAACACAATGATGGAAATTATACCCTAGGAAGAGAGAGAAAGTAATCCTTTTCCAAAAAAAAAAAAAAAAAAAGATAGCCACCCAAAGATAATTCCACCCCTAATAACAAAAATAACAGGAAGCAAGAATCACTGTTTCTTAATATCTCTTATAAGCAATGGACTCAATTCCTTAATTAAAAGACATAGGCTAATAGACTGGATACATAAACTGGGCCCAGCAATTTGCTGCATACAGGAAACCCACCTCAGTGACAAAGACAGACTGTATATAGAGTAAAAGACTGGAAAACAATTTTTCAAGCAAATGGTCCTAAGAAACAAGTTAGAGTAGCCATTCTAAAATCTCCAGCCCGAGAACACAAAGAGAGGAACTCATGGCTATACCTGTATAGGTAGTTGAGGGTGGCCTTGCTAGGCATCAGTGGAAGTCGAGGGCCTTGGTGCCTGAAAGTTTGGATTCCCTAGTGTTCAGTAATTTTATGAGCAGGGAGGCAGGAATGGGAGGATGGTGGGAGCACACCCTCATAGTAATAGGAGGAGGGGGGATGGGGTAAGGGGTTAGCCATCAGTGGAAGTGGAGGGCCTTAATGCCTGAAAGTTTGGATTTCCTAGTGTTGGAGAATTTGAGAGCAGGGAGGCAGAAATGGAAGGATGGTGGGAACATACTCTCATAGAAACTCCCAGAATTATATGAATTAGACATGACAGAAACAGGCCTCCAGAAGACTAGATTCCAGAATTCAAACAAAAATAAAGTTATCTTGATACTAAAATTTGTTTTGAAAATTTTATAATGCAGAATACACAGCCTTGTTGTATCTACTCACCAAACAAGCTGAGCAGACCTGCTTGAACCTCTAATGGCCTGGAATTTCACCTGGATGTCACAGGCTTATCTATTTACTCTTCCCCCTGTCCTTCTTCTAATATCTCAACATCTGTAATCAGCTTGAAGAAGTTATTGAAGAGTCAGAGCCCCTATTCCCTGGGCTTGGGGACTGAAGTGGTTAATATTGGGCTGTTTTTCTAGGAAAAAGTAGTGGTTTTGTTGGAACAAGGAGAATTAGCTAGGATTTATTGCATAGCCATAACCTATTAGAAGAAATATGTATAATTGTTATTAAGATGAAGCTTTAATTTTTTAAATGGTGCAAAATGTACTTTGATTTCAAATTTAAGGTTTTCATTGGTATGAACTTCTTATTGATATAAAGGTGAGATGAATATTGTTACTCTCATAGGCATTGTACCTGTATAACACATTTAACAATACAAGGCTTAGACCCAGTCCTTCTTTAACTTTTTCAAAAGTTGATTTGAGATGGTTAGACTGTGAGTTAAGGGCATATAGCAAATTCATGGCTTTGAGTTTATTGTTAGGGTATTTTCTATATTTTATTTAGAAATAGCTGAGAGGAGTTAACAGACAACAGTCCAGATTACCTTACACAGATAGTTGGTTTTCAAAAAATCAGAAGTCCATAGAATTGACATTACAAACATTTCTGTATTAATTTTCATTTTGATTAGAGACCTGTCTGCTCCTGACAGCTTCCTATCTTGAATTCTAAGAAGAAATTGAGCATCTTTGGGGTTACTCCAGTTGTGGTGAGACAGCCACTAGGCAAGAATTGCCTCTTTCAATCTACAGAAAAATTACTGTCCAGAAAAGGACACACTTGCAGAATATTCAGCTGATTATATCTGCCAAGACAGAGTAATCAGCCCTTAATAATTCTGCATCACTAGGTCTGTCAGATGATCCTGGGCCAGAAGGCTGAAGATGAGAGGCTCCAACATTTTGTAGTATAGGGACTGTCCAGGTACTCAGCAGTCTCTGTAAATTGGCTAAGTTTTAGAAGCTATGTTTTGTACTTCCCATAATTTCAATTAACTCAGTCATTCTATATTTCTGACAGGGTGGAAAACTTATAGTCTCATAGCCAATCCTGGCTATTTACTTTGAGAGAAAAGATTTGAGAAGTTGGTTTTCAGCTGACATTCATTCTAAAGTCAAGAAAAAAGCCAGATTCAGAACTAAGTCTTTTAGTTAGGCGAGATGACAGACGTTCTGGTTAGTCAACAAAATTATGGACTGGGTATTAGGTCTATCTTGTACCTTACTGACACAAATTGGTATAGTTATGCTCTAATTGTATTTTAAGACAAAAGGTTTATTTTTACAGTAAGGGTGACATGTAGGAGGAGCTAAGGTGGGAGTCATATGGAGAGGAAGAAGAGGACTAAGGAGAGGAGGTGAAGAAGGAGAGAAGGAGCTAGGTGATGAGAGAGAGAGAGGGAGGGAGAGAGAGAGAGAGAGAGAGAGAGAGAGAGAGAGAGAGAGAGAGAGAGAGGCTGGCCAGGAACATGAAGTCAAATGGTTGCATGTCTCTGCCTGTGGGAAGCGGCTCCACTCTCACCATTACAAAGTAGCACTTGGCATAGGCATTGCTTGAGAGAAAAGACAACTCCATATATGGAGTTGTATGCACTGAGAGGTGTGGTTACCCGATCACCCCACCTCACATGATTGAGAGTGGCCAATTAGTGACTTAGTGGCAGCTGCTCGTAGGATCAAGGCAATGCATATAAGGGGCTGCGGGAGCTGGGAAAGGAAAAGAGAGAAGAGAAGAGAGAGAGGAAGCGTGCTGTACAGGGATAGCTGAATAAACCGCTTGAAGAAGAACACAGTTGCCGTTGCCTTATTCTGTAGGTTGGACGTGGGTAGCGACAAGTGGTGCCAAAACCCGGGATCCACGGAAACCTCTCGGGACATGTTCAGAACTTCTTGCAGCTTCAGGACAGTCGACTGGGTAAGTTCCCAGGTAAGTGGGACAAGTTAGGTTCTCAGGTAGGAGACAAGATAAGTTCCCAGTATTGGGACGAGGTGAAAGCTAGAGTTGACAGTGAGAGTTGAAAGGGAGAGTTGAAACTGACAGTTGAAAGTGAGAGTTGACAGTGAGAGTTGAAACTGACAGTTGAAAGTGAGAGTTGACAGCAAGAGTTGACAGTGAGAGTTGAAACTGACAGTTGAAAGTGAGAGTTGACAGCAAGAGTTGACAGTGAGAGTTGAAACTGACAGTTGAAAGTGAAAGTAGGTTCCCCGTTAGTGAAACAAGTCAGGCTCTTGGAAAAGACGATAAAGCACTAAAGTGAAACTAGCCAATAAAGTTCAGGGTTTTCGGACAAGTTTCTTATAAGATAGGAACTTCACAAAGTCACCCAATTTTTTTTGCCCTGAAAGAGCTTTTAAAAGCCAAAGGGCTGGGGATAAAGTCCTCTACATTAGAAAATTTTTTTACAAGATATTGATAAAATGCCCCTATGGTTTGCTGTTTCAGGTCACTTGACACTCAGAAGCTGGGATAAGCTTGGGAGGGATCTTGATCTTTTATGGGAGCATGGAGAGTTAAAAGGTGGTGTCCACCCTTTGTGGAAGTTGGTGCATACCTGAATCCAGGATAAAGAAGGAAGATGTCAGAAGGAACTTAAAAATATCTGAAGCATTAGAGCAATTAAAAGAGGAGAGATTGGCAAAGTCATAAGAATCAGAAGAAACAGATGAGGAGGGGGAGGATACTGATACTGAGGAAGAGCTAAAAAATTAGTAAGAAGACTGGAGAAGGCAGAACTTAATGTGGAACCTTCTGCCCCAGGGCTGCCATATTTGCTGCGGCCACCACCCTATGTCCCAGAATTAGCTATGTCTAGCGGATGGAGTTTCTGTCCAGAGGCCTGGAGAGAAGCTAGGGCGCAACAGTGCTTCCCCGTATTTCAGGTTGAAGGGGGAAATAGAGTACATGAGCCCTTAGAATTTAAAATAATTCAACGGCTAGCAGAGGGGGGTCTGTGCTTATGGCACTAGTGCAGCTTTTGTGATAGCACAATTAGAATCTCTTCATCGATTTTGCATGACCCCAAGTGATTGGATGAGCCTAGCCAAGGCCTGCTTAACTCCTGGCCAATATCTTGATTGGAAAGCATTTTTCATAGAGTTCTCAGCAGAGCAGGCCACTGCTAATGCGGCTGCAGGCCAACAGGCCTGGAATCAAGACATGCTACTAGGACAGGGTAGGTTTGCCAACCAACAGATTAATTACCCAATGCAGGTATATGAGCAGATTAATCAATTAGTCACCAGGGCGTGGAAGGCCCTTCCTAAAAGGGGAGAAGTACAAGGGAACCTAACAAAGATAGCCCAGGGGTCGGCTGAGCCTTTCGTTGACTTTGTGGCCAGAATGGTAGAGGCAGCTGGTAGAATTTTTGGGGATCCCGATGCAGCCATGCCATTAATCAAACAGCTAATTTTTGAACAGTGCCCCAAGGAGTGCCAACAGGCTATCAACCCTTATAAAAGTAAGGGATTGGAGGTCTAGATGAAGATATGCAGGGAGATAGGTGGACCGCTATCTAATGCTGGTTTAGCAGCTGCAGTCATGCAACTTACGAGGAAGCAAGGAACCAATTCTGGGAATTGCTTTAGGTGTGGTCAGCCCGGCCACCTAAAGAAGAACTGCCCCCTAAAAGGAGGGAGTGGGAGAGTTTCTGAACCCTCCCCAGGGCTCTGCCCTCGTTGCAAAAAAGGTAACCATTGGGCCAATGAATGTAGATCAGTCAAGGACATAAATGGGCAACTGCTTGCTCCCGGGTTTGGTGGCACTAAGCCAAAAAACGGGGCATGGGGCCCCGTCCTCAGGGCCCTCAAATATATGGGGCAATGGAGGAGGAGATATCCTGGCCATCCCTGAGAAGGCCAATGGCATGGAATCAGCAAGAAGGGCAACAAGAGGAAGTGCAGGCTTGACCTCTGTGCCACCACCAGACTTGTATTAACACCCCAAATGGGACCCCAGTTGGTAGACTCAGATTTCAAAGGACCATTGCCTGAAGGAACAGTGGGACTCTTGATTGGTAGAAGCTCTACCACTATGCAGGGGGTGATTGTTCACCCTGGAGTAATTGATTCGGACTATACTGGCATTGTAAAAATCATGGTATCTTCTCCCAGGGGGATAGCTGTGATCTCCCCAGGGGATAGAATTGCTCAATAACTTGTGCTACCAAGCTGCCATTCTTTGTTTCCCTCAGCTGATAAAGAGAGGCAAGATCGAGGGTTTAAATCCTCAGGCACGCCTTATATAGGCTATGCCATAGATTTAAAACAGAGACCTCTTATTCAGTTACAGATAGAAGGAAAAAGTATTCTCGGCCTCTTAGATACAGGAGCAGACAAAAGTATTATAGCCATAAAAGATTGGCCTAAAGGTTGGCCTATTCAAAAGTCAGAACAATTATTACAAGGGCTAGGATATAGCAAATCCCCTGATATAAGTGCCCGATCTTTAACATGGAAGGATCAAGAAGGTCATTCTGGCACTATGCAACCCTATGTTTTAGAAATTCCTGTGTCTTTGTGGGGAAGAGATCTGTTAAAAGACATAGGTTTTATATTGACTAATGAAGCAGATTATGGAATGGGGCACCACCCTGAACATGGGTTGGGAAAGTACCTACAGGGCAGGAAATCTCCTATACTACCCTACCTGAAAAAGGGAAGAACAGGGCTGGGTTTTCCCAGGGGCCGCTGAGGAAGCATTACCCATAACATGGAAAGTTGAGGATCCAGTTTGGGTTCCTCAGTGGCCCTTCTCCTCAGAAAAGCTACAGGCAGCCATAGAATTAGTAAATGAGCAATTGGCTTTAGGACATATTCAATCATCCACATCTCCTTGGAATATGCCAATTTTTGTTATCAAAAAGAAATCTGGAAAATGGAGATTATTGCATGATCTTAGAGCCATTAATGCCCAGATGGAAGTTATGGGACCTGTTCAGAGGGGCTTACCATTGCCCTCTACCTTACCAGAGGAATGGCCACTTATAGTAATAGATATAAAAGATTGCTTCTTTTCCATTCCCTTGTGCAAACAAGATGCCAAGCATTTTGCCTTTACCTTCCCTCCGTTAATCATGCCCAACCAGACCGGAGATACGAGTGGGTTGTTTTGCCTCAAGGTATGGCCAACAGTCCTACCATGTGTCAACTCTATGTGGATAAGGCATTAGTTAACATTAGACAAAAATTCCCAAAGCTTTATTGTTATCATTATATGGATGATATTTTATTGGCTATAAAGAGTAAACAAATTTTAGAAGAAGCATATACGTTGATGGTTGAGGAATTGAGACACTTTGGCCTAATTATAGCCCCCGAGAAGGTACAACAAGACAAAGTAATTAATTATTTGGGATCTGTCATTACTGCAAAAGAAATAAGTCCACAAAAAATTCAAGTACGTAAGGATGGATTGTGTACCTTAAATGATTTTCAGAAATTGCTAGGGGATATTCAATGGATTCAGCCTTGTTTAGGATTGTCTAATAGCCAATTACAACCACTATATGATATATTGCCAGGAAATGTTGATTTGATGTCTCCTAGAAGTTTGATACCTGGGGCTCGAGTAGCCCTGGATGAGGTAGAAAAGGCCCTGTTCACTTCTTACTTTCGTAGGAGGGTTTTAACAGCCCCTTTAGAATTGTGTATCTTATCTACCCCAAAGCAACCCACTGGAATTCTTTGGCAGGGAGGACCTTTGCTTTGGATACATCCAAAAATATCACCTGGAAAGATCTTGGAGTATTATCCAAGTGCTGTGGCTGCTTTAGCCTTACAAGGGTTACAACAAAGCATACAATATTTTAGAAGTGAGCCACAAAAAATTGTGGTGCCCTATACAGCCCAGCAACAAGAGGTATTATGTTCCACCATGGATGATTGGGCTATATTGAGATGTTCCTTTTTAGGTATTATTGATAATCATTTACCCAAGGATCCCTTATTACAATTTATAAAAGAACATCCAGTGGTTTTTCCAAAGATGACTAGCACTGTTCCGTTAAAAGATGTAAAAATAATATTTACTGATGGATCTAAAACTAGCTGTGGCTCATATGTGGTTTCTGGTGATAGCCCCAAAGTTGTCCAGTTTGCCATAGAGTCCCCTCAGGTAATTGAATTACGAATTGTATTAATGGTATTTAAGAATTTTAAAGAATCTTTTAATTTAATTTCTGATTCCCAGTATGTGGTAAATATTCTTAATATATTGAAAGCAGTAGGAAAAATAAATGTTAAAAGTACAATTCGAGAAATTTTAATTCCATTACAGCAGGAATTTTTAATAGGAAAAATCCATTTTATGTACAACATATTTGAGCTCATACTGGACTTCCTGGTTCATTGGCAGATGGAAATGATTTGGCAGATAAGGCTACCAGAGCCATCTTTATATTCTCTGCTCATACTCCTGTTCAAAACGCTAAGACATTCCATGAACAATTTCATGTCAATGCACGAGCATTGGTTACTCGCTTTAAGATCTTTCGAGAGGAGGCTTGTAGCATTGTGAAAAGCTGTAATTCCTGTCTGCCATATATTGCTATCCCAACTGTGGGTGTTAATCCCCGGGGTTTATGCCCTTTGCATATTTGGCAAATGGATGTTACACACTTTCTGAATTTGGAAAATTAAAGTATGTACATGTATCTGTAGACACTGCCTCTGGAGTCATAGCTGCTTCGGTAATGACCAGAGAGAAAGCAAGACATGCCATTATGCATTTCTTTGAGGCATGGAATGCCTGGGGAATGCCAAAGGCCTTAAAAACAGACAATGGCCCAGCTTACACCTCCTCCCAATTTGAGAGCTTTTGCAAAGCCATGGGAATATCTCATTCCCCTGGACTCCCATATTACCCCCAAGGACAGGACATAGTTGAGCTTGCCCATAGATCCTTGAAGGAGTGTTTAATAAAACAAAAAGGGGGAGTAGGTATGGGAAAGACACCTAGAGAAAGACTTGCTATTGCTCTTTTTACTCTCAATTATCTTCAATTGGACAAAGAGGGTAAGTGCGCAGCAGAGCGACATGCGCAACAGTCTCCAGCAAATAAAGGACAAGTGTTATGGAAGGATATCCTTACTGGTCAGTGGAATGGCCCAGACCCAGTGTTGGTTTGGGTGAGAGGGTCTGTTTGTGTTTTTCCACAGGATGGGCAACAGCCATTGTGGGTTCCAGAGAGACTTACTCGTCCAGCACAAAGCCAACAACAGAAGGTCCTATCTAATCATGATGTTGCTAGTGAAGATGATGCTCATGCTGATGGTGATGGGGGAAAAGATCCTGACCCTGCAGGGAAAAACTAAAGAGTTCAAATGGGAATGCCTAGATTTGTTCCTTGGCCGGTGGAGGCCCCATCAGCTATGACCCTGTTTAAGACACGCAGGGATTTTGGTATTACTGCCACCATTGTGACACCTATTGCAGTGTCAGCTACTGCTGCTACTGCAGCAGGCCAATGTGGCTATGGCCCTGGATACACAGAGGCAGATTAATTCTCAATTGAGAGCCGGCATTATGCTGGTGAATCAAAGAGTGGATCTAGTCCAGGAGCAAGTAGACATGCTCATGGAATTAGCTCAGTTGGGCTGTCAGTGGAAGTATACAGGTCTTTGTGTGACATCTGTAAGATATGAAAATGCAAGTCAAGCAGCTCATTTGTCTAGAAATTTGTCTCAGTATTTTACAGGAAATTGGATGGAAGATTTCGATGGCTTGATGCAGAAGCTGCGGCTAGCCATGGTGCACGTGAATTCCACCCGTGTTGACCTGTCTGTTGCTGAGGGCCTGGCGTCCTGGATCCGATCTGCAATGAACCACCTAAAGGAATGGGCAGGAATTGCAGCCCTTAGATTTTGCCTTGTTCTTGTCAGTTGCCTAGCACTACGGTCCATTCTGAAGATGTGTATGCAACAGCACAATGCTAATGTTATAATTGTTCAAGCATTTACTGCTCTTGAAGGAGGCCAGTCCCTGCAAATCTGGCTAAGCTATTTGAAGAGCTCTGAGTTGTAACATGCAGCAGGATGTAGGGCATAGCACCACAGAGGACGCTGTACGGCCTTGGACATATGTCTGACTGCATACAGGTTTTGCCATAGTTCCTGTCCCCTGGAAAACAGCATCGGGTTGGGTCGCCCATGGTAACCATACTGTAGACAGCAGGTGGTGAAAATGGGGTTGACAATCTCCCTTTAAATACAGAGGGTCAGACCTCTATGTCCTTCTGCTCGCATAAAACAAAAAAGGAGGAGCTGTGGGAAGCGGCTCCACTCTCACCATTACAAAGTGGCACTTGGCATAGGCATTGCTTGAGAGAACAGACAACTCCATATATGGAGTTGTATGCACTGAGAGGTGTGGTTACCTGATCACCCCACCTCACATGATTGAGAGTGGCCAATTAGTGACTTCGTGGCAGCTGCTGATAGGATCAAGGCAATGCATATAAGGGGCTGCGGGAGCTGGGAAAGGAAAAGAGAGAAGAGAAGAGAAAGAGAAAGTAAGCGTGCTGTACAGGGATAGCTGAATAAACCGCTTGAAGAAGAACACAGTTGCCATTGCCTTATTCTGCAGGTTGGACGTGGGTAGCGACATATGCCAGTCAAAGATAATTGATATATCTAAGTTGGGTATTGGGTTACACTTCTGATTGATATTGAGCCTTAGCAAACTTATAAAGCCTTTGATTAACATTAAAAAATTGTATAAAAGCAAAAAGAAGAAGGGGACATGGGATAGGAGTTTTTTAGGGAGGGGAAATGGGGAAAGGGGATAGCATCTAAAATGTAAATAAAATATCCAATAAAAAGTAAATTTAAAAAGTTGTATGTATACATAAATCAATTACTAGATAGATGATATATAAATAAAGAAATACATAAAAACTTCAGACAAAACAAATAAAACCCAGAAAATCCCCATCCATACATAAGAGAGGCCAAATCAAAAGCTACATGGCCCTGAAGCCAAAAGTGAACAACTAAGTCCCTAAACAATTTGGACTTCATTATGCTGGATGATTTCTGGGCTTTATGTTTGTGCTCGTAGATTACTACAAACATCTTCTCTCTGACTTTTTCATCACTACTCTATTTGTGAAGCTCTGATTCAATATTTAAAGGCTCTATTTTTTCTACATATCAAACTCTACTAACAGAGCAATGGAGATATATTTGAAGGCAGAGAGGGAAATGGAATGTGGTAACCTACTAAGTTGGTGAAAGAAACACAAATGGGCAAGAGTTCAGTTAGTTTGATAATTTTGTGGGGCTCACAAAATAATGGCTGCTGGCCTTTTAATTTTTTTATATTAAACTTAAAAATTTTTCTCTGGTACATTATTAAATTTATAGGATTTTACTGTCTTAACTTTAATGGTTTTCTTCTGAGCCTGCAGAGAAAAATACTAATTAATTTTGGAAGAAGGCATAGTGGTAGAACCCTGTGTACTTGTAGAATAGAGATAGGAGGACCACAAATTTAATCTCTGTCTAAGTGACACAGAGAAATACTTCTAAGAAAATGATGAAAAAAAATCCAAGAACCAAAGTTAATTTTGTGTATAGTATAAATTCAAGCCCTTGATGTTGGTCATCTTAATATTTCTCTTTGAAATCATTTATTTGCAAAGCAGCATAAAGGTAGAGAGTCGTGATGACTGATTATTTTGACTCCTTCTTTTGTGTAACTGATATATGTATAATTTCCTGTAAGTCTGTGTACATAACATTTCGAGACAGGGTCTCTCTCTGAATCTGCAGCAACCCTCATAGAGTTACTTGTTTCCATCTTCTGAAGGCTTGGATTGCATATAGGCATATGACTCCAAACAGCTATTTTCTATGGGTTTATGATCTTCAATTAGAGGTACTTATGCTTTCTGATCAAGCCATCTTCAAGTCCCTCACAATCATTTTAAACATTTTTGTTTATTTTTAAATTTTGTAATTCCTGAGTTCAGATGCTCCCAGAGGCCAGATGATGGCATCAGATCTACTGGAGCTGGTGTTACATATGGTTATAAACTGACCCACATGAGTGTCTCAAACCAAAGTAACTTCCTCTTGAAGAGCAGCAATTGCTCTTTACTACTTAGCCATTTTTACAGCCCCAGGAGTTTAGTTTTAACTGTTACAGGTCTCAGAAATGTAATGTGATCATTGGATTCTGGAAAAAAAGAGACAAGTCACTGAGGCCTGATTGGCCAAGTGTAAGTAACAGCATGAAATTATTTCTGACCCCATAACACAGCGAGCAGGGCATGGGCCTCCATGAGGGATGATGTCTGCAGTGGATTTAAGGCTGTTTTTATAATGGTGTACACATTTTCAGTTCCTCTTTCAAGAAAAGTTCCTTTCTGTCAAGGGTACTGATTCCAAATTCAGTGACAGACTGAATACAAGAGACAAGATTGTGTCTAACATCTCAGCAAAATGATAGAATGCTCTGACCTTTAGGACATTCCTTAAGACTGTGGGGAAAAATGCTGAAAACATGAGCAAAAAATATATAATTTCTCAACTATGCAAAATATGAATTACATGACAGCCTTTATACACTGAAAAAAAGAAAAAAAAAAAGAAGAAAAGCAGAGGCAACTATATTATGAACCTGTTTTTTTTTAGAAAGATAGAAAGGCAGATAGATACAAAGGCAATAAATTCCTGAGTTCAAGATGACCCAGGGACAAAGTGAATTTAGTTTCAGGCATTGTCAGAGTGGTGATCACAGGGCAATGTCCAACCCAGCTAACTTTACAAAGGCTGGAAGATCTCTATATTCTTTGGAAATGTTTAAAAACAGGAAAAAAAAAAGGTGTACTTGCTGTACTTGTCCCAATAGTTAAGAGGCTAAGGTTATAAACTACTGATTTGTGGGATGGGGAAGAGGAAACCTTGTATAAATAACTGAATGTACGTGAAAGAATAAACTGGGCTTTTAGCCTTCATGAGAAGTGCTCACAGCAAATTATATCAGTACTTTGGAATTTTCTCTACTGAGAGCTAAGTTGTCTGGAGATCTCTGTAGAGTGAATGCAGCTCTTGAAGAAATTTTAAAAACAAGATTTTTGATATTAGTTGAAAAAATCCAAGGACAGCAAACATAGCTCTTTTAGAATTTTTCACAACTGTTTTATAGGTTTTTCTAACAGAATTTCATACCTTAGTCAGAATTCTGACCATGTTTTGCACATTTGCTTGCTTGGTATGTGTTAGTCTCTAGACTGCTATAGACATTTGTCACTTCCAGAAACACAAAACTTGCTCAGAATTTCCAAAATTATTTAGAGATCTAATACAATTTAAGATGTTTTCTAGCAGTTATCCAGAGAAAGTGCCTGGAGTAAATACAACACTTTTAGAATATTTTCTGACTTTCTGATTTTAATCAGAAAATCCAAGAATTATTTTAAAAAATTTTATAACAGGGTTTCTGACTTGGTCAAGAAAACTCAGTATGTTTTTATAGTAGCTTTTCTAACTTTAGTCAGAAAACACTTGAGCTATCCAGAGGGCTCTTAGAATTTATACAAACAGAATAGTCTCAACCAGAGAACACTGTCTCATGAGAAAGCTTTTTCTAAGAGAAAGTTATCTGGAGCAGACTATAGACCCAAAAACTATGTATAGAGAGCTGTCTAGGGAGCCATCTTGAGCAGAACATAGGCCATTAGCTTATACACATGATTTGATTATTAGTCATTTGTTTTGGCACTCACAAGTATCCCTTCTCTTAGAAACCTGGGCCTAGCCATGTCCTTGACATCATGGCATTGTTGAGGATGCAGAAAGTAGACATGGGAGTCAGGTAGGTGATAGGGAGCCAGCATCTTGAATCCATGTTTCAAAATATGGAGACTGGTGTCTGCTCAGAGTAGGGAGTGAGGAGGTGTCAAAGTCAAGTGTAAGAATCAGGGGCAACCATATGTAGGGACTGCTCAGAATTATTCATACAAAGGCCACAAGGCTTGGTCATCATCTGAAGTTGAGCATGAAGAAGGAGAGGCAGTTTGAAGCTTTGTTGAACAATAGAACTATTTAACTATTGTTAAACCAAATAGAACATTCATCTGTACTGGTGAGCTTGGCAGAGCATGGTATACAGCAAATCTCTTTCACTGTCCCCTACAATACTATGTAGCTCTGATGGCTAGCTGATTCTCACAAGACTTTATTCTATTTTTCTTCATTTTGCCTATTTGTGTGCCTAACATATTTTATGTTCTAGACTGTTATATTCATTTGTTACTCTCAGAAACACCAAATATTGGTACTTTTATCCCAATAGTACCCTGAGTGTTTCTGAGGTCACTGGGTGGATGAGATGACAAGTTAGAAGTTCTTCACTTATGTACCTTTAAGTTCCCTCCATAATAAATTAAATTTACTTATTGTCAGACCTCTGCAAGCCACTACGTTTTTTCTGTATATGAATTCTTAAAATGGAGATTTTGAAGTTGGTATTTCCCTAATATATTTGTGTATAAAATTGTTTGAAGAAACGCTCACAAGCACATGAAGATCAGGATATACCATTCAGTTTTAGCACAGAAATACTGTCCTCTTCCTTTAAGACAAGCCCTCTTATTGACCTGGAACTCACCAACCAGGTTACACATTCTGGCCAGAGAGCCCCAGGGACCTTCCCATCTCTGCTGTCCAGTGTTGAGATTGCAAGTGTGCAAAATTCTGGCTGACATTTTTATGTGGGTTCTGGTAGTCAGGCTTGCACAGCAAGTACTTTAGTGACTAAATTATGTCTTTAGCACAATAACAGCTTTTTAATTGAACTATGTTAAGGAAAGTTAATAAAAACACAACCTTGCATCGTGACTATGTACAATAATTTTCTATGTTTTACTAAAATTAGTCCAGAAGAACAGATTTTAAGTGTTCTATGTACACAGGCATATGCACACATGGTAGGTGTGTGGGAGATATGCTTATTTGATTGCTTCAAACAATCAAGGTATATCCATATCAAACAGTCACATTATATGTTTTGAATATATGCTTTATTTACTGTGGGCAATGGAATACTTGGATTTCTGCATGCTAGTTAATTGCTCTAGCTCTAACATGCACCTATATGCTTGTTGGACTCTGGTCCTGCAAGATGTCCCTCGACAGTCTCCCGGTTGGTGGCAGGGCGTGAGCAGAGAGGGGAGATTGCCTGCCCCTGCCGCTGCTTCCGGCGTCCATCGTTGCTGTCTGATCTTCTCCAGGTGTTGCCCCTGCTACTCCTCGTTGAACTGGTCCAGGCTCGGGCCAGGCCGATAAGGAGCCGACTAGCTGACAGAAAGGCAGCCGGGCATTCCAGGCAGGCTCCAGGGAGAGCCGGCGGGTTGTCAAGCGGTACAGCTCTTTGTCTAGCCGGGGAATGTGGCTAGGTAGCAGAAGAGCCCTGTGGGCTCTAAAGTGTTACAGCTCTTAAGCCGGGAAGTGCTGGCTAAGTAGCAGAGAAGGGCAGCAGCGGCGGCTGCGGAGGGGTGGAGGGTCAACAACGGAAGGAAGTTCTCGGATACCTGGATGGTTCTTGTGTGCACTTTACTTCTCAATTAAGCTCAATATATACAGTTTGGGTGGGTGAAGGTTTTAGCAGCAGGTAACCTCATTGGCTTAGTCTGAGGTTTTGGGGATGCCTCATATGCATGTGAGGAGAGCCTGGGGCACCATTCCTATGTGACCCGATGGTCGTAAACCTCTCAACCTCTCTGAGGGAGGGGCTGTGAAGCTGAGAGAGCCAGGGGGCCAGGAACAGAGCCAAACAGCCTACCGTCCCTCAAAGGGTCTCCGGGGTTTGAAGCTTGTTCAACCAGACACCTGGTTGTCTCTCAGCTCAGTGCCCTACATATGCTGACAGAATATATGCTGTTTTAATTTATTTCCTGTTTGTCAATAAAACTGGATGAAGTGGACTACTCACTTTGTAAATATGTTGCCCTAACTATTTTAAAGAATTCATGAAGAAATAATATGAGTTAATTAGTATTCACACATCTCTGAACTTGAGGATGTTGTAATGTTAGACCTCATTAGTTCAGCTATTATGGGAAATGTGACAGGTACTAAATAAACACAGGTTGATGTGCTGTATGCTCTGTGACCCTTTGGTAGTTCCTTCATGTCTCACCTTGGTACTGGAGTCCTTATGTTAGAGACTTGACTTACCAACCCTAATAAGCCAGGCTTAGCTACCAGTTATAAATATACCAGTTAAACAGATGAGTAAGAGTGAAAAGTGGACATTAGAGATTTGTAAGTTGATCATATTGTAAAGAGAAACAAAGACACCAAATGGCCTTTTGTTCTTGTTACATTTCTCTTCCTGTAATAATATACTCTTCCCAATACCACCTTAGTGGAGAAAAGGGTTTCTTCAGCTTACACTTCTAGTTCACAGTCTACATTATAGAGAAGTCAAGGCAGCAACTCAAGTCACCTCACATCCAAAGTCACAAGCAGACAGAGGTACTAGCAGTAGTGCTGTTTGTTTGGTAAGTTGCTCTCAGCCTGCATTTTGATTTTATATGTCTACTATTCGGAACCTAAACCCAGATAATATAGTGCCACATTCTTGTTAAGTCTTACAACCTTAATTAACAATTAAGACAATCCTCCAAACACATGCCCACAATCCAACCTAATTCATATAGTTTCTGAGTTGAAAGTCTCTTCCAAGGCAATTCTAGTGTAATAAGTTGGCATTTAACGCTAAATATCATGCTTCTTCTTTGCTCCTAAGTTCATTGTCATGGTGTTAACATGAGGTTTGGGTTTAAATAGCAGGGCAACAGTATGTATAATTAAGCAGTTCTTGTCAAGGATAGTACAGGATTCTAAGAGCAGGCAGAGCCCTATATAAACTTCCTGTGTTATTAATGTTCACCTTCAGGACATGCCAGGGAAAATTTATCTCAACTGGAAAGAAATTATTCAACAATAATGGATATAATCAAAGCTCTTGATCTATAATGTGACCTTCCACTTTTCACTATTTACTTTTAAGATTAATTAGAGTCTTTAGTGGATCTATGTCAATAAGCAATAGGCATTTCCAATACATACCATCCGCACATCCAATATATCCAAGAAAATAGACATATATCCACAGGGATTAGCAGACATGAATCACCAGAATCCAAGAAAATTGCTGTGGGTTTTAATAGTCCCAATTATCCATCTCTTCTAAACAGGACAGAGGTCAGTCCAGCCCCACCATGTTCAGAGAAGTGAAGTGTAGAAAAAGCAGCTGGTTTGTTGTTGTTGTTTGATTGGTGTTTTATTATTATTATTATTATTATTATTATTATTATTATTATTATTATTATTTTATTTATATATTTTTCCACAGAACAAGCTCTTGGAGAACAGCTGCATTTTTATGGCTGTGACATTGTGAAATGTATAAAAACAGCCCTCAAGTTTCTAATCTATATCCACCTAAGAAAAAGGATGAAAAGAAACAAAGAAAATAGGACAGGAAGAACAAGGAGAAGAAAGCAGGGAGAGCAGGAATGGCAAAGAGGAAAAGGAAAAGGAGGGAAAGCATGGAGCTGAGTATCTAAAATTACTGAAAGAAAACAGGAGGACACTGTGACCCTTAAAAAAAAAAAATACTCAATCCAAGGTCCATTGAGTGTACTCCCATCCTTAGACTCTTACTTCCCCTTTCTCAGCAGCTTTGTCTTTCCTTGATGTTCATTTCTTTGTACATGCAAACATAAGCTCAGAAATCTGAAAATATAGCACAGTTGCAGTGCTAGATTTCTTGACACAGGATCTGATCTGAGAAACTAAAGAGTAGTATAGACTATGAGAAACTAAAAAGTACCTAAGAACACTGACATGTTAAAAGATTTGTTTTATTTTATTTACATTATGTGGTTGTGTGTGTGTGTGTGTATGTATGTGTGTGTGTATACAGGTGAAGATGACTGTTGAGTTTAGAAGAGACCATTATATTTTCTGCATCAGGATTTATAGTGGTTGCATGCAATCAGACCTGAGTTCTGGAATCTCAACTAGTTTCTCTATATATTTTCTTAACTACAGAACCATTCCTCTATCCTTACATTCATATTTACTGTTGTATTCTAGTTAGGCAAATCAAACATTTTGTAGAGTTCTTTTATAGTACACCATCTTCAATATCCATAGGATCTGTAAGACTTCAGGCTCTATGTAGGCCTGGGAAGGATAAATATTTTTATGAAAAATAAGTTTTGACATTTTTTCATTAAAACAATAAGGATGAAGGAAAATATATCAAATTATTTATATTAAGGTCAATAAACTCATCTTTAGTTTGTTACTAAATCTAAAATTAAAAATTATATTTTATTAATTCTTTGAGAATTTCACATAATTTATTTTGGTCATATTTGTGATAGAGATATTTTAAAGAGACATTAGTGCCTCTCAGTGTGACTTTTATACTATTAAGACAGTGGGCCTTGAGAAATTGGAATTTTCCCAAGAATTTCATGATGAGATGAGAGAAAGCTTGGAACAACCCCAGTGAAAATGTTTCTATAGGAAAGATTCCAGCCTGCCAGAGTAAACAATGGTAAGTCAGTAATAGGCCAGGCTGCTTTGGACTGAGAGTATATACACATGCATCTCTGTGGTTGTTTAAATCTTTATTCCACATTAGGACCTTGAAAGTAGGCCTGAGTATATTGTGGGTGTCCACTGGATCTTTTTGTATATCTTTCCAATGTGGCCACATTGAATCTCCCCTTTCGGATTTTCACACTAACTTGGCTGTACAGATTTAATTTCCCTCCAAGTCTGGATAAAGAGGTACCAGTGCTTGAAATTCTAGTTGAAAAGAATATATACTTCCCCCACAACCCAGTTTGCTTTGATGGGTACATGTGAATAGAACTGAGCTAATCTTCTGCCACAAGCTAATGAAAGGCTCATTATATGACTGGAGAATCCTGGAATGAAACTGAAAAGCGGGATACACACAAATAGTAATCAGAGACTGAAGCAAGAAAGTCACAGGGAAGAAAAGGACACAGTTTTTCTGAAATAGGAGAGGCCAGAGGGTGTGAGAGGAGCTGAGAGTCCTTCAGAAATGAACTCTGAGGGGACTCTGAGGAAAGGCAAGATTTAAGCAGACAACAATAATCATATAACAAAGATTTTCAAACTGAAAATAAGAGTCCTCTTCCTGCTCAGCTTATGAATGTTGCAGAGGAGTGACTTGAAGCCTTAGAGTATTTCTTCCAAAATTATATAAAGTAGAATTTTTTATAATCATCATATTATCATTTGAATTTGATCATTCCCCACAGCTCATGACTTGAATCCTGTCATGGTGGTGGTGTTTCATAAAAAAAGAAGTGCGTTCCTTGTAGTTTCAAAGTATTGGAGCAGCTTCCATTCACTTGGAAGGCAGGGTATTTGTTACCATAAATTTCCAGCAGTACCAGTAAAACATCTTGATTTTAAAAAGCTTTTCTATTAGTAAAATTCCAACAGACTGCAAGAACTTACTTGGAAGGCTCACCTAATTCCCAGAAGTGTGTGGTTTTGGTGGCATAACTCTCTGGGTCTAACAGGCCACAGTTAGTGGTCTGATTGGCAGGTTATGGTTAACTCCCTCTTTACCCTTTTGGGATATATATATATATATATATATATATATATATATATATATATATATCTTATAGAAATGTCATCCTGCTCAATGGTTGTTTTACTTGAAAAAACATTTGTAGTGTATCTCTCTCTGTGTGTCTCTGTGTGTGTGTGTGTCTTCTGTATCCTCTTTTGCCTGGTCTCAGGGCAATGTCAACAGTTATTTCAACTTTCATCATAAGAAGAATCTGTCTTTAGGAAGAAATATTAAAGAGCCAAAAAGAAGAATAGGCCTTGAAACTTGAATGTAGAATGACAAAAAAAAAAAAAAAAAAAAAAAAAAAAAAAAAAAAAAAAAAAAAAAAAAAAAAAAAAAAAAAAAAGAAAGAAAGAAAGAAAGAAAGAAAGAAAGAAAAAAGATTTTGAGCCTCTCTGAATGAGACAGGAAGTTTTTGGTTGGTTGGTTGGTTTGTTTTGCTTTGGGTTTTTTTGTTTTTTTTTTGGTTTGGTTTGGTTTGGATTGGTTTTGTAAATTTTTTTGACAGGATAGAGGGGAGAGAAAAAGGGACCTCTTACCAGCCTGGCAGAAGAGAATACAATCTGAAGAGGCACTCATGTCTCGAATTCTGAACATCAGAGTATTAAAACAATAGATCCAAAGAAATTGAGAGTTCTCCAAGAATATTGTTGCCGCCTGCAGCAACAGCTGAACAGGTTCACCTGAAAGAGAAGCTGAGAATACGGAACGACGGGAAGAGATGAGGCAAAGACAAAGTTCTATGATCAAGGCCTGAAATTTTATAATTGGCTTTTACATATAAAGGGAAAGCCCCACCCCCCAGAGTCTTTTCTCAGTTCAGCCCAGAGGCTGGGCAAGGAGATAGCAGTCTGGAAGGTGTCAAGGCTAGCTCAGCAGGCAATCCATTCAGCTCAACTCCTGTGGCAGACTTCAGGTCTCCAATGCAGGCAGCTTCCCAGGTCCTTTGTCTCTAGTGGTAAACAGTGTGTTCTGGCCTGTTAAACCTGGACAGGTTGGCAGCATGGAGGAAGGGCACATTCCCCCGTCTTGGTTAAATTAAAAAGAAAAGTTAGAGAGAGATGAAGCAGGAATAGTGTCATGGTGATATCTGGCTACTTCCTGCTGACATTGGGGGCGACATGTCTCTAGGGGGAACCTAGAAGAATGGGTATGGGGGATGTTTGTCCAGTCTTAGGAGAGTTGGCTGTGTCCTGCTGTCCAGGGTTTATGGAGCCCATCTGAGGATAGGTCAGAAGGAACAGGTCCAGTAGAAGCAGCTGTATAGGGTACATGATTTCATCTCATCTGGGGTACCGAGTAGCTGGGCTTGCTGAGAGAGATCTTTGTGTGAAGGCAACCTATCTGCTTGAGACACAAGGTTCAAAAGTTAATAGCAACATGATTATCCAAGCCAAGTAGGAAATAAGGTTGAAAGTGGAAATGTTTTAGTATCTAATCCAACTGCTAATTAGCAGGGATCAGACACAAAGTCTATGACTACTCAGGCTGGTAGATTTCAACAAAAGCTGTCTGTTTACAATTGTTTATAGCCCTCTGTTTCAATGTTTTTCCATGGAGACCCAAGACTTTGAGCAGGCAAGTAACTCAGGCCTATTGTTGATTTTAGGCCCTCAGTGTACAGGCAGGGCTGTCCCTGACATCTCATCTCTTCTCCAGGTATAGAAGGACCGTGGCGATTCTAATCTTGCCAAGGCGGGGATAGAGGCCTGACCTCCAGTAATTAAAGGGGACCTTGTAATGGCTCTGGTCCTCCTGTTGCTGTCCAGTGAAGCATAAGGGCCATACCCGTCCGATGTCTTTTTCCTGGAGAGGGGATATTTTTGACATCAACTCCTATGCAGTCAGGCTTGTCCCTCAGGGAACCCAGAAACATATTTTTAACTTTTATTTATATTCCCTTGCAGTGCTTCGCCTCACAGCCAATGCAAGAATTCAGATCGCCAGATAGAGGGGGTTCTGGGTAGTCCCTCTCTGCTTGGTCTAGGGGTGGAAGTCCCCTCTTTTAGGTTGGGTGGAGATGAGACTTGGGAACACCCTGGATAGAGTCACATCCTTATCTAGAGTTTTGGGTCCTCCATGGCTAACACACTCTGACTAGATTTTGTTTTCAGATTCTTCATTATCAGAATCATAATTATTAGGCTCAAGACCTGTGTCCACTTGATGAACCAATCTTTCAGGCAGCCATCCGGCTCCATTTTCTTTTTCTGAAAAATGTAGACTGACCCACGACCCCAAACTAAAACAGGATCGGGATCACACTGAGTACTGTTAAGGGGTCTCTCCACAAGACCCTGGCAAATGAGTTAGAAGTAACTGGATGCCAATAGCCATCCACTGCAGACTGACCTTTAGCATCAGTTTGCAGAAATTTTAAAACAAAACAAAGCAAGGTGTGCTTTTGGTGACCTTGTGGGGTATAATTCCCCCTTTCTAGTTTAAAAAAGTCAATTTTTTAGAATTATTTGTAAAACCAGGGAAGAAGCACCATTAGCTGCTTTTTCCACACTCAGAGAGTTATGAAGATATTATTTTAAAGTTTCATAATCTCTTTCACAATTTCTTGTCCTTGAGGATAATAAGGAGATATCAGGAATATTAAATTGTCAACAAACATCTCAAATGATTGACTGTAGCCAAATAACTGTAATAGCCAGTTCAATTATCTATCTTAGTCTTATATGGAACACCAAGTACAGGAAAATAATATAGGCAATAACTAATTATATTTTTAGTTGCTCTCTTGTTGAAGTAGTTGCAACTAAAAGGTCTAAAAGGTGTCAACTCACATGTACATATTTTAATTTTTTAATCAAAAATGAGTAACATCTATTTGTCAAAATTGATTATATATAAGTCCTCAAGGCTTAAGACCATTATGAAAAAATTGAAAATATTGAGAACAAGTTTTTGTAATTTAACTTGTACACTTTCTAGAAATGACAGATTGTTGTCTTAAGCTATTACTCTTTTGATGCTGTAAAGAATAAGGCTGTATGGCCAATTGTTTTTGAAAGGTCTAGAATATGTCTATTATATAGATCTGCTCTGGCATTGTCCTGTGGTTTATACAATCCAATGAGCTTTTAAATGTCTTATAAAGTTAAGAAACAGTACATGTTTCATAAATTAAGCTGTATTTTTATAAATAAAAATTGAGAATTAGCTATATCTAAAAAAGAAACAATTTTAAGCAATTATAAATCATGAGCCATATACTGGCTTTGAGTATATCAATTGAAAGCTTGATTCTTTAGCATTTCAAACAGTGGCTACAACACACAATTTAATTGTGTTGAAGCAGGAGAAACCCAAGAAAATACACATATGATTTAATTACATATACTGTCTTCTCAATAGTAAATACAGTAAATATCTTTTCTATGGGCTGCATGCATAGTAAATTTTAGGAAATATAAAAGTATGCATAGAGAAAAACTGTAACATATGATTATCAAATTTGTAATAGGCCAAATATCATTATTTTTCAATAACCAATTTAATTAGTATTTGGAATAAAGGAATAAACCTTTTATCTAAAATGTTTTTAGAATTTTATCATATAATCTTATATAAACACAATTATAATTTTATAATAGGATGTTTAAACTTTATTTGTAGATATAGAAAAATAAATCTACATTAATGGTTTCTTTTTCCAAAAGGCTGCTGTGGACATATGAGTAGTAATAACACAAACAGCCAACAATTTATCATAGTCTATATAATTTGTCTGTTGATAACTAACAGCTTACTCTATTTTCAGCAAAGCTATCTCTCATTTATAGTTAATTGTCAAAGGGAATTAGGACTTGTATCCCTTTGAAAATATCAAACAGAGGTTTAAATCCTCCTATAGTAAACTTAATGTAAACTTAACGTGAGATTTTAGCCAAATAATATCTCTTAACAACTTTTAAAATTCACTAAACTCAAATCAAGATTAAAAGTAACCCATTTTCCTTTTGCATGTACACTTACAAGCCAGAAGATGGTGCTAGATCCCCACCACAAATGGTTGTGAGCCAGCACGTGGTTGTTGTGAATTGAACTCATATTTTTAATTATGTCTAGCCTTTAACAGCTGAGCCATCTCTCTAGCCCCAACTTTCTTTTTTTTTTTTATTAGAATTTTCCATGTCACTATCTGCTTAGGATATAACAGGTCTCAAATATTGAAAAGATACTGTCTTTAAATCTTTTCTGGAGCAACGAGTACTCCAAAAATGTTTAAAGCTCATTATATTGGAGCAATAGCTTGCAGGAAAACTTCTTTAGAGAAATCTGCTAATAAAGTATCACATAATGAATAATATACACTAAAAGATTTAACCTCTTAAATTTTTGTATTAAAGTAACAACAATATTATAATATATATATAATGTAAAGCAATTAACCATTTTTGAAGCAATCATTTCTAATAATATCACTTCATGGGCTCTCAAAAATTACAAATAAATTTATTGACTGTAAACCTCTCACCTTTACCAGAAATGTAAAGGGATGGTATAAAAACATCTTTTATATCTATAATAACTCTATAAGCATTTACTAAAATGGCAGCTGAAGTAGGCAAGTCAGGCTGTATAAATCTTAAATTTGAACTTTATTTTGGATTAATTTAATAACCAATCTTTTTTAGCTGAGTGAGAATATCAGATAAAAGCCAACTTTATTCTCTAATAATTGTTACATATATTAGAGGAATCTAAAGCATCTCATGTTTAACAACTTTGGATATAAAGGAATTAAAATAAATTGAACAATATTTTATCAGCAGGTACAGTTATAACTCATGGAAGTAAGTAGGCATAATTTTAATGTCTCTAGCATAATTATGACTCTCGGCCCACAGATTGTTGTAAAGTCTTTGGGTCTTAGGTTTATCCCTCTTCCAAGAAACAGGGAAGGAAAAAGACAAATTCTGGTAAACACATTTCTAGGACCTGGTCCTGAAGACCCAGAAAAAAAAAAAGGGATGCTTAGCTCCTGGGCTTCTGCAGCTCAGTCTGCATTATCTTAATTCAAATGTAAATGCTCTTAATCTCCGACCTGTTCCTGAGGCCTGGCTAGGCCTGAATTGTGCTTTTTTTTTTTTTTTAATCTTTAAATTTAAACTTTAAACTTTAAAAGATAAGTGTTGTACCTTTTCTCTATAAACATGGACAAATCAAAAAAATCTCAAACTCTCGATAGAACTACCAACTATAGCCAATGGAATATTGGCAGTTTAACTATGTTTTTAAGCCTCTTTTGTAACATTAGGATATAACCATATTTTTGAGAAACAAAACCAATCTTTAACGATGTAAGCAATCTATTTTCTCTAAAATCAACACTAAGTAGATTACCTTTATGCTATAAAGTTTTGCTGTCAATTCTTATGTATGAATGCATGATAGTGCAGCTTTTAATATCTCACTAAAGAGACATTGTTCTTAAATCTTATCTTTATATATCTGGTTTCTGAATGACTCTAACCCCGAGTTACCAATCTTAAGCCAACCTTTGTTACCAAGGTTGTAAGCCTTTTTTATCATATCCAATAACTTTAGGCCTATAATTTATAACCAAGACATGTATAACATATTTATATCTTAAAACCAATTACAAACAAAAATGAAGTGATAACACATCTTATATATTTAAACCAAACAAAATTTCTTGCTTTCTCTAGCTGCAATTTTAAGATAAAAGCACCTTGTCACAGAGATTTTTCCACGACAAACTTAACTTCTTTATTTAATCCAAAAAACCTGTGGGTCCCTTTAAAAGCAGCTTTTCTAGCTGAGCTGGACTCTTAGCTACAGGTGTTAAGCAAACTTATCAGCCACTGCTCTGCATATTAAAACTGTCTTTGAAAACCAAGTTAAGCTAGACCAAGTGTTGAACCAAGCAATTTTAACAATCTTTTGAACATTAAACATAGAACATAAAACATAGTTGACCAATCATTCATACAATGAGACACGTGGACAGAAAACACAATGAGACACGTGGACATTGGCGTGCCAAAGGACAAAGAAAGCAAAATTATGGATACTGCTCAGTGCTCTGCACTTTTTTGTTTTTCAGATTCTTTTAAAACCCAGTTCCACTCATCTAAAGCTGCCTCTCTTGGGCCTGCCAAATACTTTCCTATCCCCAACTCACTGTCACCCCTATTAGATTATCAATAGCATCTTTTATAAGGTCCCAAAGGCAAAGGATGTTAGGATCTGCCTTAGTAGTTCCTAAAACCTGTCCAACTGTTTCCCTGGTCTTTTTATTCAAGGTTCCTTCCTGTGGGAACCATGGGCAGTATAAATTTACCTCTGCTAAAAATTTTTCTAACATACTATTTGAAAACCCCTGATCCTCCCACCTGGGGAAATCCTTGTATGCCTCAGTCAAATGCTGCTTTGAATTCTCCTGTCCCATAGTATGTTGCCAACCCTAGGTAAATATGACACCTGGCCAGTGCCTATTTCCTAGAACCTATCCCTGACAACACCCTTCCTGCAAACTCGGCCCTCAACAATTAACCATAACTAGCACTAGCATCAAAATCGTTTGCTACTTACTAAGTGTGCAGGGTAAAAATTCTTCTTCCATTTTCTGTAGAGCTCTACACAAGACAATGAATGTCCCTTGGCTTTTCTCTTGTCCTCAGGTCCATCACTGTTCAAGGTGCCATTCTGTTGCCACCTGCAGCAACAGCTGAACAGGTTCACCTGAAAGAGAAGCTGAGAGTAGGGGAATGGCGGGAAGAGATGAGGCCAAGACAAAGTTCTATGATCAAGGCCCCTCATTTAATAATTTGCTTTCACATATAAAGGGGAAGCCCCACCCCCCAGAGTCTCTTCTCAGTTCAGCCCAGAGGCTGGGCAAGGAGATAGCAGTTTGGAAGGTGTCAAGGCTAGCTCAGCAGGCAATCCATTCAGCTCAACTCCCGTGGCAGACTTCAGGTCTCCAATGCAGGCAGCTTCCCAGGTCCTTTGTCTCTAGTGGTAAACAGTGTGTTCTGGCCTGTTCAACCTGGACAGGTTGGCAGCATGGGGGAAGGGCACAGAATATCATATTTGGAGAAGCATAAGCCAGAGGGGAACTTGTGTCTGAGAAAAGAGATTTACATAATTTTTTAGACCACATTGTAAGATAAGTCAGATATGCATATCCCTACTTCCATAATTTAATCTCACTTCAGGACCCTCTAAGATGGACTATACAGGGTCACTTAATCTGTTTATCCCTTTCCCCAATGTGGCCACATGGAATATGCTTTCTTCCTCTGTTTTTGAATATTAATTGGCTTCTTTTAATTGGCTTCTTTAGTATGGGTGGCTGAACTTGACTTTTTGTGGCACAGACTGTAGCCCCAAGATTGATAACAGAAGGAGTAATATATAGGACAGACAGAGTAGCAGGTAAGAGTGGATAACTGGGTCTTGGGAGATGGTTCAGTGGCAAAGTGACCCTAAGGATCTTCTTAGGGTGTGCATTCAATAAACTATCTATTTCTGACAAAGATTGGTGCTTGTATGTTTTTTAGGGTGATTATTAAACCCCAATATTTGCTGCATTGTCTGAGAAGACCATATGCTTGAATAATTATCAGTTGCTTACAGTCAATGCCATCAAGCCAGCTAGGTCCTCAGTGATGAAGTAAGGGTTTTGGGGGTTTTTTTTGTTGTTGTTGTTGTTTTTGTACCTGCCCAATTTTTTTACTTGGTTTGGTCTTGGTTTTCCTTGGTTTGTTTCTAGAACATTTTAACAACTAAAGTGAAAGCATGTGGGTTGCAAGGAGGACAATCGGATTCTACTTTTGGCTAGGACTGCACAGTACCATTTACTCCTTCAGACCTGAACTTGGTGGAGATTACTGTCAGATAGCCTCATTGTAAAGGACTATATCTTTATTGAAACTTGGGTTTGTTTTTTTGTGTTGTTGTTTTGTTTGTTTTTCTTCTCTGTCTTTAACTCCTTCACTATGGGACATCTGGGCCACTTTGTTGGGATATCTGGATCCCTTTCCACTTCTCAACTGTACGCATGCAGATCTGTCTATTTCTCTGTTTATGTGTACAGTTCTGTTCAATTGCTTGATTGTTGATCTGTGTTTTATATTCAGAAGAAAAATGATTAAACTTCATCTTTTGGCCATTTATCCCTTGACTTAGCTTAAACTCATTTCAAGGATTTATAGAAAAAAATTGGGTGAATTGTGACAAAAAAACTAATGAACTGAAGTTGGAGCCCTGCACCTATAGCTAGTATTCTAGCATGGTCAGAGAAGTCCTGCAAGGAGGCTTCTTAATCTGCAGAACCCACTCTAAAAGCAGACCAGTAGCTTCTTGGGTTCTCAAGTAAGGAAGCTGAGGGTAGTCCTGCTACAAAATCTCAGTGCCAAGAGAATTACATTCAGCCTCTGACAAGGTGCTTCTTCCTTTAAATTACAGCTAAAAAGAGGAAGAAAAATTTTGTCTGTGTATTCTAATGTGGCCATACCACATTTGTTTCTAACTGGTCTTAAATATGTGTTTACTAAGTTTTGCATGTTTTGGTTATAGATTATTGGCTTATCAGTTGAGTATAGTTAAAAATCTATAGCATCTGTGACTAAAAGGTTAAAACTGCTACTTACCATAGGCCTCAGTTCCGAGAAACAAAACATGGCAAAAGATGCCCCCCAAAAAACAGGTTTATAAAGATAATTTTAAGTTGGAGTAATAGTTTTACAGAATTCTTATCATAAAAATCTCACTTACAAATAATAGTATTTAATGAAATGTTTCTTTAATGATGTTAAAGCTACAAATTCATGTATTCATAGACAAGATTTTTTTTTTATGATGGCAGCCAAACTTTGTGAGAAAAAAATAATTTACATGATATTAATTTTAGAAACACTGGATTGTTTACCCTATTAAATATTTGGTTTTGTCTTCTAAAAAATATGTTTATGCTGTTAAAACTTGGTTTTGTCTTCCAAATATTATAGTTAAGTTCTATGACTTCACTCTTTTAAAAATACACTTTATTTTGATATTGCAAAAACAACTTCTAAAAATACTTAAATATATGAATATATGGCACATTAGAAAATTGATTGAATACTTTATTATAATGCCTTTATTAATATATTATTATGATAAAGCAGGAAATTTTAATAGAAATAACAATGATGAAAACTATAATGACTTAGAAATGATACTGGACAACAGCAATCAAATTATGGACCCTTAAGAGGGAACAATTGTGATAAAAAAGCTCAGGCAATCACTAGTGTGATATCTTTGGTTTTGACAATAGAAATAATGAGTATAGCAGGTTTTCATTTAAAAAATAGTCATGTATTAATTTAATATGATGTCAATTTTATATACATTCTTAATTTTTTAAGAATCTCTTATAGCTTTGTAGTTATATTTTTTCATTATGTCAGGTATATTGCTCTGTAAGTTATGGTAATGATATCTGAAATACAAAATAGGAAGGTTTTCATTACAATTTTTTTAGAGTTTTACAATATTAAAAAGATTAAGAGTCACTGACTCTCGAAATCTACACTCTTTCCTTTTAGTTTGACTGAGCTCTGGCAAGGTTCCAGCAACACCCCTCCTTTTAGCCTGAGGAGCCAATAACAAGTTTCTTAGTTAAGGTTCTTGCAATTTTTTCCAAATTGTTAACCTTGTCTGTCCTGACACTGGCTTCAGCTTAAAACAGGAAACTGTTATGTTCTATAATGATATGGCATATAAAAGTCAAAAAAGTTCCTATTCTCTTTATGGAGTATGTTTATGGATTAAAAGTTTTATTTTGATACTTGAAAAGTTTCAATTCAAATCTAATTTTTAAGGATCAAACCTCACAGGGATTGATAGTCAGTAACCTTGAAGGTGATACCATCTCTTAATATGTTCAAAAATATACTATAGTCATGCTATGTACTGATGCAGTTAATTATACGATTAAACTTTATGCAGTTTTCTAGTTCATGTCTGTAAGGTACAGTTTAGAGTATATAGCTAGAAACAGACAATGGTTATTTAACTCTGATATACTTGTTAGATACTAGCACTTAAACCATTCAGAGATCTGTTGCATCTGGTATTTACTATGTTTTAACTTACCTTGACAGACAAAGCCTCACAAATCCTAAAAGCGAACCTGAAATGTCTGCAAAAAGATATGGGCAACATAATAAAGTACATCATCATGAGTATGATGTGATAACCATTGGTCTTAACTGCCCTTATTCTTGAACTGTGGCCAAGCCACAGTTTGAACTGTGAGAAAAAGAGGACAACTTGAGAATTAACTGCCATACTTTGCTTAAGAGAAAGTGATGTCAGTCTCTCCCATGTTCCTCCTCTATAGGAAAAAAAATCTTCATTTTCTGGGCCTGATGGCCAAAGACTGCCTCTGCCCTTGTTGCCATAGTGACACAAGAGCCTGGAATAACTTTCTAGGTAATAACATATGAACTAGTCTCTGTCATTTAAATTGATATGTAGCCATTTAGATTGTAATTTATCCATCTTAGTTCTCTGGTCAAATTGTTGTCTATATTAACTATAGCTTAACAGATAGACAACAAGCAACTAGCTCCTTACCTCAAGGTAATCCACCACTTTGTCTGTTCATTAGTCAATATATGAGCAAGCTAAAATTATTAGATCTTTTATTTTTTAAAAAAGGAAACTGGTTTGCCTTGTTCACAAGTGTCATGTTAAAGGATATAACTTTTTATTATTCCTTCATTTCAGTGACTGCCCTCAATAATCAACCACTTGTGCCTCATAATAAATAATTAAATAAACATGTAGAACTTGAAATTTATTTAAGGTCTGAGGGTGTGGGAAAATGCTTTGGCATCTAGATAATATTTTAAATAATAGAAACAATCACAAAGATTAAACAACATGAAACTATTGCAGAATAATAGAAAAATGATTTAGAAATAAAAATAAACATGCTTCGGATAAAGGATATTTGATGTTAGTAAATTCAAGTTATAATTGTTGGTGAGTATAAGAAGATGTATAAGATTGTATAGTTTAAGAAATATTTAATGCATATAAATGCAATTTGTAAAGGTATAAAATAAGTAATTTACTATGTATATTAATGAAAAATGCTTTATATTTCTTCACCCATAACTATTGTTATTTTACACATTAATCACTAGAATTATTTATAAAATAATAGAGCACTGGCAGTTTATCATTCAGTCATATTTTGAGCCTTATTCATGAACACAAAAGTCCACCAAGAAGCCAACTCTGATGCAATTGCATTAGGAACTTTACTAAAGCTTGAGATTGGGCAATACTGCAATCTCTGATGCAACAGAACTGAAGAGTGAAGCACACCCAAATCCTCAGTGGGACAAGGTTTTATAGGAAATGGGAGCAAGTGGGGGGATAGGTAGGCTGGCAGGCATCTAATGAATGACTTCTGTAAGCTGACAGGTGGGAGCTCTGAAGCAAAATCATGAAAAAACACAAATTGTCTGAAATACATCTGAAATAATCAGACTTATCTTGTAGAAAGAGCTAAGGTGGGAGGAGTAAAGAGAGGAAGAGGAGGAATAAGGGAGGAAGAGGAGAAAGAAGAGGAGGAGCTAGAAGGATGAGAGGAAAATGAGAGAGGGGGACATGGAGGCTGATGTTTTCTTGTCTGTAGCAGTCAAAGGTAGTTGGTATATTTAGGTTGGGTATTGGGTTACACCTCTGATTGTAAGGGTATCTTGTTATTTATCATTACCGAATATATAAACCTTTGGATAATCTAAGCATTAGAGTCTCATCTGTACTGAGTCTGTGTGGTTGGCGGGATGGTCCTGGCACTCCCAGCCTTGCAGAGACAGCGTGAAAGATTGGCAGAGCCATCTGTGGGTGGCAGGACTGGTGTTTCTTGCTGGCCGTTTCTAGCTGAGGCACACATGTGGCCTCATGGCAACTGATCCAGGGAGAGCCGCAGCAACTTAGTCAGTTTTGCTGGCAGCCGTTCTTTAAATAATTACTACAACAGGCTGTTGCTAGGAATTAGCTAGGGAGTAACTCTGGGATATATGCCAAGGACAATCCATAGGGTCCTTCCTGGTACTTGGGTACAGCTTTTGTTCAGCTGTGGGTCAAGTTTCCAGGCTTTATTTATTTATTTATTTATTTATTTTTCTAAGATTGAGTCTAGTCCCAAGATAGAGTAGGATTGACTTCTCATTAAGCCCTAGATTTTAAATTTCCTTTGGTTGTCTTCTGAATATAGATTTAAAATATGGATTTAATTCAATGGCATTTCCTTTTATAAACTAAAGTGTATATATCCTTCAAGGAATCAAAACATCATAAGATTTGGAATCATCTGCCATAGATCAAATAGACTTTAGATAAGTATTTCTAAATTTTCTTGAAAATGGGAATTTTCCTTTAGTCTTGGGATTTCTTACCTTTCTGCAGTACTAGACAATTTTAACTTCTGTCCCTAGTCTACATTTGAATCAGTATATTTTCTTTGGACTGACAGACTCAATCCAGGGATTACCTGTGGAGTGGCTGAACTCTGGAGTTGCTGAAAGCTGATGTTAACCAGTCCAGCCAATGTGATTTCTCACAGTTTTTCATCTGAATCAACTAATCAGATGCTTCTCATAAATGTCTCAGTGCTCAGCCTTTGAATAGCATTTCAGCCTTCCTGGAATCTTATGACAATATCCTAATGTCAGTTGGACACAGTTACCAAACAAAACAAAACAAAACAAACAAACAAACAAAAACCGCATAACATCCATTTTCCCACCTTACAGGCTAAAATTCTAAATCAAAAAGGAACCTCCTGGACCCATGTTGCAAAGGACTCCACTTTATGATTCTAACCACCATGATGGCTTTGAAGGTAGGTGGGATTCTATGCTGGATTCATCACCCTAATCTAAAATTCTCCTCCTGGAAATACTAGTTCTGAGACCAGTGATGGCTTATCAGAGAACATACAGGACCCATTAAAACTGGTGAGGTTGCCATTCCAGAGTCAAAAACTCTCATCTGTCTAACTGTCAAATTGTTTCTGTCTAAATGAACTGCTGGGACAAAAATGGAAAATAGACAGGGGGAAAGTCCAATGACTGGCCCAACTTGCAATCCATCTTAAGGGGAGGCTCCAAGTCCTGACACTATTATGAATGCTGTGGTATGCTGACAAACAGAAAGATAACATGGCTATACTCTAAGAGGCCCAACCAGCAGCTGACTGAAGTAATGTGTGTGTGTGTGTGTGTGTATATATATATATATATATATATATATATATATATATATATATATACACACAATGGTTGGAGAGATATATACATATATATGTATATATATATATATATCTCCAACCATTGGATTGAAGTTGAGGACCCGTTAGGTTTAATTAGAGAAAGGCTAGAAAAACTGAGGAGGAGGGTGACCTCATAGGAAGGCCAGCTGTCACAACTAACCCATACCTCTGAGATCTCCCAGACACCAAGCCACCAACCAGGAATCATACATGAACTGATTTAAGGCCTCCAACACACATATAGCAAAGGACTACCTGGCCTTCCCTCAGTGGGAAAAGGTGGGCCAAACCCTAAAGAGACATAAGACCCCAGGAAGTGGGGAGCCCTGTAGGGGGTGAGCAGGGGAACATATTCCTGGAGACAGCAGGGAGGAGGAATGGGATGAAGAAATGTGAGAGGGTGGACCAAGAGACAAAAGACTGGACTGTAAACAAGAAAAGCAATTGTGTGTGTGTGTGTGTGTGTGTGTGTGTGTTTGTGTGTGTGTACATGAACAATCAGACTAGTTTTGTATTTTGGGTTGTGTCAACCTGCTGAGGCACATGTTCCACTATAGCACACATGAACATTTATTAGAACTACCAACGGGAACTTAATTACTAATATTTTTAAATATGGTTCTCATACCTCACATTTGATTTATGTAAATTATTTAGATGAAAATGGAATAACTTGAAAATGCCTGCAAACAAATATGTTCCCTCATCTCTGGGTCTTTTGGATGTGGGGTCTAGATCATTTAATGCAGTTTAACCACCCTAAATTTATATGCCTGTCCCTCAAATAAAATCCTGGTAGAGGACAAGATTTGCACTTTTCTGCTACCTGGGGCTGTGAAACATTAGGTCCCTCAGTCACTGATAAGTATAATCATATTAACTTAAAGAGAGTGTAGAGCTACTCTGAATTCAAATTCAGATAAAAAGATGATAGAAATAAGGTATGAGATATAGGGAAGACTTGGGGACTTCACCTTTATGTGTCTGATAAGGACCCAGGGATGATGTTCACCTTCCAGACATTGATTGATTTTTAACAGTCAGATATGTGCCAGGTGTTCTGTTGGGCAATGGCATTCTAGAGAAGATGCCTCCACTGAAGATCAGTGCTGAAGGAAAGGTTCAGACTTTCAGGAATACATCAGTACAAAGTTACATTTTTAGCAGTTAATTTTAATTTGAATGACAAACTAATTTGCTTGATAAACTGTGAAAGGAAGATCCCTGGGTAGAAATTGCATGGGTTGAGAACTTCTGGCTTGTTTTCCAGCATAGGCCTGATGTGCTCATTTGATTGGGAACAGGAAGTGAGGCACTTGGAGTAGTGTGGGCTTGACCCAAAGTAATCATTCTGCAGGAAGACTGGAACCCATGTGGCTTCAGCCATTCTGGTTTTCCATTACAGAGACTGTATCCATCTTTAGTCTCCTGCTGTCTCTGTGAAGTGACTGCAAAATGACAAATCAAAGAGTACACATGGAAGAAACCATGTATCTGCATCTGTAGCAGAGGATGGCATTGTCTGGCATCAATAAGAGGAGAAGTCTTTGTTCCTGTAAAGGCTGGATTCCCCAGTGTAGGAGAATGTCAGGGCAGTGAAGTGGGAGTCGGCGGGAGGGAGGAGGTGCATCCTCATAGAAGCAGGGAAAAAGTGGATGGGAGACTGGGGGTCTAGAGGGGAAACTGGGGAAAGGGGATAACATTAGAAATGTAAATACATAAAATATCCAATAAAAAATATTGCTCTTAAACCAGAGGATAATATCACATTGAAGAGCTCTCATTTAGGTATTCTCTTGGGCTGTGAGCAAACACATTCTTGGATGCTGAGTGATGACTTTCATTTGTCTCATGTTAGGAAAGGGGAAAAGCTGCAAAACCCATGCTGCCTTGAGAGCCAGGGTCTCTCATCTACAAGTATAACTGGAGACTAAAGCCAGAACCCTTACAGTTCACAAGGTGCATAATTAAGGGTTCAAAATAAGCTTGCTGAAGAGAAATGAACAATGAAAAGATGGCAGAGATGTTAAGAGCACTTGCTGTTCTTGCAGAGGCCAAGCGTTTATCTCCACTCCTCACATTAGAGGGCTCAAAACTCCCTGGAACAGCAGCTGCAAGGGTTCCTATGCTCTCTTCTGGCCTCCAGGGTACCTGCAAGTTTCTCCCTCCCTCTCCCTCTCCCCCTCCCCCTCCCCCTCCCCCTCCCCCTCCCCTCCCCCTCCCCCTCCCCCTCCCCCTCCCCCTCCCCCTCCCCCTCCCCCTCCCCCTCCCCCTCCCCCTCCCCCTCCCCCTCCCCCTCCCCCTCCCCCTCCCCCTCCCCCTCCCCCTCGAGTGGACCTTCCAGAATATCTTGGGAAGAATCCGGGGTCCACACAAGAGCAGAACGGGCAGAGGTCTGGTCCAGGACTCAGATCCGGGAGAGGGGTAGATACCATTAAAGAAGACACACCCCCTAAAGAAATACAAGCCAAACACAATCAAATAGGTGAAGGAATTGGACAAAATGATCCAGGACCTTAAAAGGGAAATAGAAACATGAAAGAAAACACAAGGGAGACAACTCTAGAAATGGAAAATCGAGGAAAGAGATCATGAGTTAAAGATACAAACATCACCAATAGAATACAAGAAATACAGAATTTCACGTGTAGAACATATCATAGAAGATATTGATGCAACAGCCAAAGAAAACACAAAGCACCAAATATTCCTAACCCAAATTCAGAAAATTCAGGACACAGTGAAAAGACCAAACCTAAAAATAATAGAAATAGAAGGGAGGGAAGATTCCCAATGCAAACTGTCAGAAAATATCTTCAACAAAATCATAGAAGAAAAAATTCCTAACCTAAAAACAGAGTGGTCATAAAAGTTGAAGTAATTATTTAAAAAGGGGCTGGCAGTCAAGATGCCTGTCTAAGCTGTGGCGTCTCTGGCTAGATAAGATGCCATGTTCAGTGGCCAGAGGGCACTTGGTCACCACAGCTAGAAACAACCCACCAGAAAAACTAGCCCTGCCACCCACGAGATGCCAGCATAAAATATAGCTCTGCCAATCTTCCATGCTGTGTCTGCAAGCCTGGGCATTGCCCAGACCATCCCGATATACATGGGGACCCAGTAGAAAAATGAGACTCTAATGCTTAAAGATTAAGCAAAGCCTTACATATTTGGTAAGGACCAATGATAAGGTGCCCTTAGAAGCAGAAGTACAACCCAATAACCAACCTAAATATACCAGTTTCCTATGAGACCCTCTTCCCCTCTATCCCTCATCTCCTCTCTCCTCTCACTCCTCTTCTTTCTCCTCTTTCTCCCTTACTTCTCCTTTTTCTCTCTTTACTCCTATCATTTTAGCTCCTCCTACACATAAACATACAAGAAGCCTAAAGAACACTAAATAAATTGGAACAGAAAAGAAATTCTTCTCATCACATTATAATGAAAACACTAAATGCACAGGCTAGAGTAAGAATATTAAAATTGGTAAGGAAAAAAGGCCAAGTAATATTATGAAGGAAGACCTATTTGAATTGTACCAAACTTCTCAACAGAAAATATGAAACCAGAAGATCCTGGACAGTAGACCCTGAGAGAATATAAATGCAAGCCAAGGGTACTATATGCATGAAAACTTTCAGTCACCAAAGATGGAGAAACAAAGATATTTTATAATAAAACAAAATTTAAAGAAGACATTTTCACTAATCTAGGCTACAGAGAATAATAGAAGGAAAACTGCCACACAAAGACAAAAACCAAGAAATTAATTACAACTCACAAAAAATCATATATTCTGTAAAGGAGCAGTCTGAACGATGTCCTCTCAGTCTGCATTTCCTTACAGCTCTAGAACAAAAAGAAGAAATGACACCCAAAAGAAGTAGCAGCAGGAAATGATAAAACTCTGGGTAGAAATCAACAAATAGAAAAAGAACAATACAAAAAATTCCATAAAACAAAATATTGGTTCTTTTACTAGATTGTTAAGATCAACAAACTCTTATGCAAATTACCTAAAAGGCAAAGAGAGAATATACCAATTAGCAAAATCATAAACCACCTGATAGGTGGAAAAGATTTCCAAAATGCTTCATCCTACCAGGACTCTTATTCAACCATGTAGATTGCTGCTGCCTTCATAATAGCCAGCAATTGGAAACAACTTATATCTCCATAAGCTAAATAATTGATGAAGAATATGTGGTATATTTATACAGTGGAATATTACTCAGCTGTTATGAAAAATTAACATCATCATAAATTTTCAGGCAAATGGACGAAATAGAATAAAATAATCCTGAGTAAAATAACCCAGTCCCAGGAAGATATATATGGTATTTATTAATTTATATGTTAATATTAACTGGGCTGGATGTTTTTTGTCAACTTGACACATGGTACAATCATCCAAGATCAGAGAAGCTCAATTGAGAAAATGTTTCCTTAAAATCGGGCCTTGCAGGAAAGACTGCAGGGCATTTTCTTAATTAATGATTGATGGGGAGGGATCCTGATCATTGTTGGTTCTACCATCACTGGATTTGTGGTTCTGAGTTTTCTATGAGAAAGCAGACTGAGCAAATCATGTGGAACTAGCCACTATGCAGTACCTACCCCTGTTCTCTGCATCAGCTTCTTCCTCCAGGTTTTTGCACCATTTCAGTTTCTAATCTGTCTGCCTTCAATGATGAAGAGCAATAAAGAAGTGTAAGCCAAGTATGTCCTATTCTTCCCAACTTGCTTTTTGGTCCTAGTGTTTTGTGACAATAGAAACACTAAGACATTCGATACTATATAAGTGATGTGTAGTCTACAGTCTGTAGATTCACAGAAGTTAGGTATAAAAGAAAGGACTGGGGTGATTACGTGGATGCCCATGGTAAGGGGAAATAGAGTAGAATGTATTGGTATACTGGGATGGACAAGAATGAGAAGATCAAGTAGCATGGGGAAAGAGATTGCATTGAGGGAGGGAGTGTAGGGCAAGATAGTTGGAATTGAGAGGCATTTGATGCATGATATGAAAACCTAGAACAGTGACCATTTTCTAAAATATGTAAAGGTGAGCCTAAAGCCTAAGTCTCCTATTAAGGAAGGAGACTGAGTGCCAATTGGCCATCTCATATTACCAAAAAATGCTAACACTACAAGTACTAAGTTCCATTCTATTGAGTTGTTAGCCATGGGGTTGCCATGCAAATCTCCAATCAACTGAGGACACTGTCAAAGACAATGGGCTGCTCTCTGCAGCCTGACTCTGGGGCTCCACTGCTGAGGAAAATACCAACACAAATCAGTGATCATGAAGAAATCAAGCTGTTGCCTACACAGGGCTATCATTCTAACATTCTAGTACCTTTGTTTCAGGAAGATACTCTGGAGTCTAACAAAAGAAAAATATAAACTCTAACACAGCCACAAAATCTTTGTTACGAATCTTTTCTGCCTGCAAGACATGCTAGGTTAATGTTTTAGAGAGCTTGTGGGAGTGAACAAAGGGTAACTGATTTCACTTAAAGTGCATTCCTCAAGATGAAACCCATACAAAAGACTGCTTGTCTCTGCCTGGTCTGGTCTTGAATTGACCCCGGATTCACCAGAGAAATCCTGGAGGATCCATGGATTCCACAGCTGTAGGTAGGAAGACCCACACACTGCCCTAAACATATAGCTGGGTGCTGAGAGCACTCAGATTCCAGCGGATACACAACCCCCTCCGCCCCTGCAGAATAGAACTCCCCTTCTACCCCTCTCCCTCTCCCTCTCCCTCTCCCTCTCCCTCTCCCTCTCCCTCTCCCTCTCCCTCTCCCTCTCCCTCTCCCTCTCCCTCTCCCTCTCCCTCTCCCTCTCCCTCTCCCTCTCCCTCTCCCTCTCCCTCCCCTTTCCCCTGCCCCTCATCCTCCCCTCCCCCTCCCCTTCTCCCTCCTTTTCCCTCTCCTCTCTCTCTCTCTCTCTTTCTCTCTCTCTCTCTGTGTATCTCTGTATATCTTTCTCTGTGTCTCTCACACTCTCACACAGATTAAAACAATATAAATACTTTTAAAAAACAACAAAAGAATGTTAGATCTTCACCTTATACATTTTTGCCCCCATGGAATGCATAGATTATTATTTTAAAATATACAAATTTTATTTAGTTTTGAACATGTACAGATTTTTGTGATGTGTGGGAGTGTACATATGCATGTGTGTATGTGAGTTGAAGCCAGAGGTCATTGTTGTTTGTCTTAACTCATAACTGTATATGTAAATATTATTTCTCTTTTAAGACATGGTTTCTCCCTGAACCTGGATCTGACCAATTCAACCATATGAACCAGTCAACAAGACAAGTAGTAGGCATCTCCCTTTCTCTGCCTTCCCAACAAAATGATAAAGTGCATGTGCTCCTGTGCCTGGCATTTTATGTGGTTGAATAGAAATCTGAATAGCTTTACCCCTGCCTAAAAGCTGTACATGAGGGTAGTGACATGAACTTAAATCAAATTATTGATCTTCTTGCTGAACAACTCTGGAACTGGCTCTAGATTTTCATGTTAAAATGGATGGAATCTATTCTCCACTTTTAGTCTATCTACTAATTTTTTTTTGGATAATAGAATCACATCATACAATTTATAGTCAAAAAATGACTTTCCATCTAGATCCAGATGTGCCATTGTCTTCTCCCCCAAGTGTTCACCCAAACATGTACATGTCTAGACCTTTTCAACTTTCTTCTTTTGCTCTCTGTTTTAAGTTGGTTTTCTTACTCTTTCTCTGAAGTCTACCCCAACCTGTGGCTGTCTGATATCATGTGTGTTGCTGCCTGATGCCATGTATCTCCACGTGTGGTACTAAGTATCAAACTAAGTCTCCTTCTTTATTCAAATGTCTTAGTTTTTTTTAATTGTTTTTTCCATGCATTCATCTATACTTTGTGTTGTGCTTTATTTCTGTAAAACCTTACAAGAGATTAAGAATTAAATGCTGAATTTTAAGAAATGAATATCTAAATAATGAAAAAATAAAAATGTTACAGTTTTGAAAAAATACATGGCTGAGCAAACCATATCAGTGCATAGAATTCTAAACTGTCAGCTTGCTAACATTCCAGCTCCTGCAAAACACAGTCCTATTTGATGCCTCCTTGACTTTGTCATTGCAAAAATATTGACGTATGGGAATGGAGGTACAGAGAGAAGCATGAAAGTTGGTGATAACAACTATAATGGCTAACAAAGAGAAATGGCCTTTTAGAAATCCAGAGGTATATAAAGTGCTGCTTTTTCAAGTGTGTGCACAAGCACATGTATGTACATATATGTGGTGACCAGAGATCAACATCAGATTTTCAATCAATGGTCATTTTCAAGACCATTCTTTGAGGCAGTCTTTCCCTTGCTTGGAGCAGAACAAACAGGCTAGACTAGCTGGCCAGTGAGTCTCAAGGATCCATCTGTTTTTTTCTTCTATCAGTGCTTGTTTTCCAAGCATGTGCTATGATTCCTGGATATTTTCTACTGGAGCTCAATATCAAAGCCAGGTCTTTGTGCTTGCACTATAAGCATTTAACTGTCTAAGCCATGTTTCTAACCCTACATGAATGTTTATATAAGGCACTCTACTACAAAGGCAGCTAAGCTGTGCTTCTTCATTATGGGGCACTGCAACAATTACAGTTGGAAGTGAAGGTGTTTAGCAATAGCCTGGTCTTATAATAGTCTTGTCAGTCAAATTTTCTTAAGGACAACCATCCATCCAAAACCTTTCTCTCCTGACACATGAGCAGTATTAAATCTTTGACAATGTTTTGAAGCTTTCTAACCTTTTGGGGCAAGGAGCTATTCTTCTTTTCTCTTTGCTGACCATAGAGAGGAAGAGCCAAAATAATGATTATTCTTTCATACCTTTTATTTTCTTGAGTTTCAGGCTCCATGCTTTTGTGTTTAACATTTAGGACAGTGTCTTAAAAAGCAAGTAATGGGTTTTAGTTTAATTTTTATGTAACATATAGACAAAGCTTGGAAAAAAACAAAGTTTTTTTTTTTTTTTTACTACACCAGGAGATTGTTAAGGTTTAGTTCCTTATGTAATGTTTGACAAATTTGAGAGAAGAATCAAGTTATTACATTAATAAAGCATAAAACCTGAGTCAATTCTATGACTTTTATCAAAATCAGATAAATGTTCTAGGAAAGCCTCATTTTCTTAAGTAATAGACTTTATTTTTCTATCAGCACACTTAGTTCACACCTCAGAAAGTATGTGAACTTATAGTCAGTCGTGCAAAGACCATTTTTACGTCTTATTTTTTTCACAAATCTGACTTACCTTGGTTCTTCTGTGAAATATGTAAAGTTTCCGGTTTTCTCTTTGTATTTCCTTTTCTATTTTGAAAAAATCAATTCTTTTTATCTCATGTAAACACTATCATTTTACCACAAATATTCATTTTGAGGTTTAATCTGTTGTTTTGTATTACAATGGTAAACACTGGACCCCAAGATCTGGTTGCCCTCAGGAACTAGACAATTATCAGACCTTCACATAATTAAGTAATGATATGTGACCTTGTTTCTTAATTTAAAACTATTCGTTAAATAAAAATGCTAACAGTCCATACCTGATCAGAAAAGATGTAGTTGGGGTTTTGATTTTCAGTCTTGTGGTCTGAGGAAGATCATGTGGAATAGGGGAAAAAAGGAATTAGAGACAGGAAAAGACAAAATGAAGTTGGAATCTTGAAAACATGACATTGAGAAAAGGCTAGTTGGAGTACAAGTGGTTTAGAGAGAAGATTGCAAGTCATGTCATAGGGTTATTGGCAGGAATATAAACATAATTAGTATAGAATAGATGTCTTCCCAGCTATAATGCTGAGTCTTATTAACAAAGATTTTGTATCATTTATCTGAATGATCAAAGGCAGGGTAAAAATCCCTGATTGAGATTATTATTGCAAAAAATTTTATGCTTTAGTTAAGGCATTGTTTTATTTTTAAGCATTCTTAATATAATATGCATTTATATTTATATCTTTCTATAATTCCCTCCCCCTTCTCTTTACTGGGTTCATTTTTTTGTGATTTATTTTTACTTAGTTATGTCTCTGTATATGTATGTAATGTGTTTGTGAAAACAAATAGAAGCCAGAGTGCAGTGTTGAGTCCTTTAAAACACAAGCCATAGGCAGTAGAGAGCCATCTAAGATGAGTGCTGTGAACAAAACTCAGGTCATGTCAAGGAACAGTATGTATGCTTAACTGCTATTTCCCCCTTAATATAACAAAATACTTTATATTAAATATATACTAATAAATAAACAACAAAACAACATAAGAAGTTTGTTAGTTTTCAAAAAGGATTTAATTCAATTTACAAGTATGAAATAATATAACAACCTAATGTTTTCTGTTTATACATTATTAAAATATGAGATTCTTATTTATTGTTCATCTTAGGTATGTTTTCTTACAACTTGGATTGTTTCTTAATATATTCATTCATTTGGTTATTGTTTGGGTTGAATATTGTTTTGACCCAACAGATTGGCCTTGAGTAAATGGTGGTGTTTTCTTCAGTCAAAAATGGCTTAGTACAACCATGCATCCTAAGGTATCATCCATATTTTATAATACGTAACTCTTTGACCCTGATTTCCATCACATCACATAATGCATGTGACCTTCAGGAATGGTGGTCCCTGACTCTCTGTGTTCAAAATCCTGTAAATTTAACCTTGAAATTTCTCTGTCTATCTTTGTCTTGATCTCCCTTTTACTTTATTTCTAGGGTGGTTGGTACTGGTATTGGTTGTGGCTCTGTGTGTGTGTGTGTGTGTGTGTGTGTGTGTGTGGCTGTGTCTGTGTGTCTGTGTGACAGAGAACAAAGTTTAGAGGAGTTTGGAGGAGTTTGGAGGAGTAGTATCTCTTTTTCCATCATGTTGTGAGTCATAATCTCATACCATCACCATGGTGGACTGGGTCTTTCTGAAACTAGAAGCCAAAAGAAACTCTTTTTTCTTTATTTCTGTCAGGTTTTGTGTCATAGAGTTAGAAAAGCAACTAATGAATCTTTGGCTCTAAGAGTAAAGTGCTTGATGAAGCATATTAACACAATGTGGTGACTCATATTCTACTATTCTTCAGATTGGAGCATCATTAAGGAACATATGCAAGTTTCTCTGAGATTTTCTGCACTATGCTTCCAGATTCAGGCATATTTTAAACCTATTGGTGGGTTGGTAGATATACTAGAATACAGAGGGCTTATGTCACTCTCACAGCCTTGTTAGGAGCTTCATACTCTCTGGTCCTAGTAGGTATCTAGAGCTGAGTTTGTCCTTCATACTATATTTTAGAAGGTTGTCTTTTCTCCATTCTTGTGTGTGTGTGTGTGTGTGTGTGTGTGTGTGTGTGTGTGTGTGTGTTTCTCACATATTCTTGTGGGTCGGTGGGCTAGCAATGAGTTATGCTGTTCATTTGGGGGACAGAGTGTCAATGATAGTTGTTTTCCTCTCAGATTCTCTATGGATTTAAAAGTATTTTATTACTAATATTTTTTATTTGTATCAGCGTTTTTTGTAAATGTATGTCTGTGTATTATGTTGGTGCCAATGGAAGCAAGAATATGTCCTTTGATCCCCTCAAATTCACAAGACAGGCAATTGTAAACCATCATAAATGTGCTAGAAATGGAGCCCAGATACTCTGGAAGAATAATCGGTGCTTTTAACTTCTGAGTCATTTATTCAGTCCTATTCTCTACATTTATTGAGTTCTTGATTATGTAAGACTAGCTGGCCTGAGAGCACCAGAAAGCTTCTCATCTGTTCCTTCTCAGAACTAAGTTTAGTTTAGTTTAGTTTTGTTTAGTTTAGTTTTGTTTTTTTGAGTTAGGGATCTGAATATTTGCCCTCATGCTTGTATAGGAAGTACATGACTTCCAAACTGAGCCATTTTTCCACCTATGGGTTTGTAACAGCTTAAGACAACTGCATCCTACCCCAACAACAGCCATAACTCTGTATTACTGATACAGATATCCTTGACTTTCTAGCTGATTTTGCTGGCGCCAGAGCCTCCCTGATCCAGCCTTATCTGCAATTAGTCTCACATTTCTTTTCTACTGAAGACACCACTATCCCCACTTTTAGTATTTTCCTGATCTATTTGCCACCTAGTTTTTCAAGGTTGAATCAAGGTCTGTTGTCCTGTTCCCCCAAACTCCTCTAGCTGAAGGACCATATTCCTTGGTCCATGAAAGCCAGTAGGTAATAGACACAACAAAGCTTTCTTAGAAGGAAAAAAGTCATTTTGTGTTCATGGACATGAAGAAGAATTTTACTGGGCTGAAAATGAGGTTTTGAAGTACTTACCATCATGACATTTCTTGTTTCTGTATTGAGAGTTGGAGGTTTTAATATATAGTTGAAATGAAAGCTAAATTGTCCTGACACCAGTGAGTTATGCTGTTCATGAAAGTCAAAAATAATCACAATCAATGTGGATTTTCAAAAACAAAATTTAAAAATCTCCTTTCTATACGGTTGGATACGGATGCATTTGTTGGACCCAGCTCCGGATGGGGTCTCACAAAATCTCTGGCTTGTCAGAGGACAGGGTGTGAGCAGCCGTAGTATCTACCACTGCCCCTGCTTGTGGGTGGTCCAGGGTAGAGTGTCAGCAGGGAAGGTCCACTGCTGCCTCTGTCCCCACCTCTGCAGCAGAGAGAGGAGAACCCTGAAGGCACTTTGGGATAGCTGGCGTGTTACAGCTCTTTGCTAAGCCAGGAGGTGCCAGGTGCCAGCTAGTATCGTCAAAAGAGAATAGATCTCTAGCCCAGTGTTAACAGCTCTTGCTGAGCTGGTAAGGGGCCCCAGCTAGCTGGCAAAGATGGGAGTATTCACAACAGAAGCTCTCAGACAACAGGATGATTCTTGCTTGCCCCCTTACTTCTCAATTAAGCTCAATATATACAGTTTGGGGTTGGTTAAGGTTTTAGCAGCAGGTAATCCAATTGGCTTGATCTGAGATTTTGGGGATGCCTCATATGCTTGTGGGGAGAGCCTGGGGTACTATTCCTACATTACCTGATAACCATAAACATATCTCTGTGGTAGGGGCTGTGAAGGGTGGAAGCTGAGAGAGCCAGAGGTCCAGGAACAGAGCTGAATGCCTTCCATCCCAGGGAGTCTCCAGGGTTCAAAAGCTCATTTGACCAGGTGCCTGGTTGTCTCTCATAGCTCAGTGCCCCACAATTCCCACTCTTTTCTTTTATAAAAGAGAGGTGTCATTAGAATAAATGTCTCCTATTTTGGAAGCAGTTTGATACTGAACCAAGACCTGATTGGTAATTACTTTTGCAATGTTATTCATCTGTTGCTTTAGAAACTGAATGAGGCAGGGTGCAAGAGAAGCAAGGCTCCAATGACTAGTATGGGGCCAAGGAGGGGGAGAATCCAAGCCATCAAGGGGTTAGAATACCAAAAGGTAGGGGTGTTGGGAGTATAGTGAGCTCAGAAGTTCCCCTAGAGATCTTTGAGCATTTGTACATCTTGTTCTACCAGCCCAGATTCATTGACATAGTAGCAAGATTCCTCTCTGAGGAAAACACAAGTCCCCCCCTCCCTCCATTCAGCAATCAACAAGTCCAGGGCCCTCCAGTTTTGGAGAGCAACTCCTGCTAAAAAGGTTGTCTGGAGTTGAAGAGATTCAAGGCTGTCTGTCATAGAGGCCATTGCCTGGCCAAGCTTGTCCTGGAAGTCGCCAGCCAGATGCTGTGTTTGGACAAGGGCTGTTCCAGCAGTTCCAGCAGCACCAAGTGCAACAGCAAGGCCGAGTCCAATGAGCAGAGAGATGAAGATTTCTCTCTTTTTTCAGCTTCCTTCCATTGGGAAGGTGAGTTCTTCAGTTTCTTAGAGATAAACCTGGGGAACAACAATCATGGGGGTGCAGGAGCCTTGAAAATGAGGGATGATGCAGGCACCTGTAGTGCATTGCACCAGAGGAGGGCAGGAGGGTTAACATATACTGATTTGGTAATGGTGATTGTTCCGCGCCCCTTTCAAGTCCCCTTGCCCTCAAGAGAGACACGGGAGGCAGTGTTCGGGTAGTTACTACAGCGAGGCCTTATTCCTGTATCAGCTGAAGCAGAAGACCCCAAGCCCGGAAAAGGCACTGCTTATATGCACCCTAGAGTGGCGTGTTCACTTATGATTGGCTGTTCACTCATCACCCTATATTATGCCCCAGGATGGGCAGTGACTTGGCACGCTTTCGCCTCTTGCACCTGCGCAGTTTAGTTGTTTACTTGTGGGAGCACCGGATGCCAGTGCCATCTTGTAATGGCAAATGTTGACACCACTCGCCACGGCTCCCTATAGTGATGTCATGAACACATGTGAGATGGGGTTTTGAGGAGGGTCCTATAAGTCAAAGAGGTGGGGGGTAGGTCAAAGAGAGGAATGTCCTGTGTTTTCCTCATGGACAGGGGTCCATGGAGGTCATAAAGTGAAAAGTTAATGGGAAAGGCTGTTAGCAATGGTCAGGAGAGAGAGACACACAGAAAGCATTGGGAGGAACTGGGATGAGTCATTAGGGGAAGAAGGTCCGCTGCATATTGGATGTATTGTAGCCAGGAGAGGGTAGCTTGTCGTTCCTCCTGAGACTGGTTTTCCTATTGGATAATATTTGCATGAGTAAAGGCTGATTTGAGGGCAGGGACAAGTTCAAGGAACATGTAGGTCAGCTACTGGGTGTCTGGCATAGCCATTGGGTAAAGTTTACCCACGACTCCGGTTCGCCAACATTCATTCCATGGATCGATGGTGGAAAGCTAAAAATGAGTTTTAAGTTTAGTGAGCATGGTGCCACTGCGACTGGTGGATTCCATTCTGCAGCTCCAATATCTGCAACCTCCATATGTGGAGACTTCCTGGAGACATTCACCTGTGGTTTGGTAAGGAAAGCAGAGAAAAGGGTTGGGGATAGTGGAGATGGATTCCGGGTGTAGGGGGATCTCAATCTTGGTTTGACATCCTTCAATTTGGCAGTCCTGGATTCCTATAACTTTATTGTGTCCATTATAGGTTTCCCCAGCATAGAATCTCTAATGGTAGGTGTTGGGAAGGTTAGGGAGAGGCTGGGTGGTAGCAGAGTTAGCATGAAGGATGACAAAAGCTGCCAAGAGAATGGAGGAGTGGGGGGCTTGTGGAGGGCACATTGCCTGGGCAACTGTCATCAAGTCATGGATGTCCTTCCAGGAGATCCCGCTGCTCCTCTGGGCATGATGTCTCCTTTGCCTTCTCCTCCTCATCCTTGGTTCTTGATCTGTCAATGAGAGGCAGGCCATCTTCTTGATTGGTAGGTTGGTGTAGGACATTTCTGGCAGGGACCCAGATAGGCTTGGGCTGGTCCTGTGGAAAAACACAAGTGAAACCCCTCCCAATTGTGAGGAGGGGATCTGGTCCCTTCCAAATTCCATCCAAAGGATATCACCATCATACTAGGATAGGGGGAGCTAATTTTGGGGTGTGCCAATGGAGGAAAACAGGAGGATGTTTGAAGTTTTGTAGATGTTAAATATGTTTAGGGTAGTCAGGGCCATCATTAATTAATTGTACATTAGGGGGATAAGTGGTAGTTTGTTGTTTCTGGAGTTGGGCCTTCAGGGTCTGGTGTGTTCTTTTTATTATTCCTTGACCCTGAGGGTTGTGGGGAATTCCCGTATGATGGGCAATTTCCCAGTGTGCGCAGAAGGTTTTAAATTGAGAGCTAGTGAAGGCGGGGCCATTGTTGGTTTTTATCTGTCGAGGAATGCCCATGATGGCAAAGGTAGAGAGATTATGGTAAATCAGCCTTTCACCTGTCTGGGCTGTAGCCCATACAAAATGTGAATAAGTATGTATGGTGACAAAAACATATTTTTGTCTACCGAATTGGGGAACATAGGTAACATAAATTTGTCATAAGGTATTAGATTTGAGGCCTCGGTGATTGGTGCCCATGGTTTGTAAAGCTGGGGTAGTAATGAGGGATGCACAAGAGGCAAATGCTTTTATTATCTTTTGGAGCTGAGCAAGGGGGATGTGGGGGAGGCTAGCATGAAGCCTCTTTAGATTTGTGTGTGTGTGTGTGTGTGTGTGTGTGTGTGTGTGTGTGTGTGTGTGAATAAAATTGGTCTGCTTGCTCAGTGGAGGCTATAAATGGTCCTGTTGATGCAGTTTGGTCAGCAAGTCCATTTCCCTCAGATATAGGACCTGGCAGGGGACTGTGGGATCTTTGAGTGGCGAACCACAAGTCCCATCCAGCAGAAAAGTTATCACTCAGTCTGACTTTCCGTGGGGTGCAGGGCTTTTGGATGGGAACCCCATTCCAAGCCCTTGGGCTCTCACACTGCTGAGAGGCTGCGGAAAGACCAAGATGGGGGCATGTGGGAGCATGACCAGCTAGCCCACAGCTGAGAGAAATGAGGGAAAGGGAAGAAGAAAGAGGCTCTGGCAGCACCCTGCAGAAGAAAGGCTACTGTACTTGCTTGGTTGCATGGGTGATCAAGTTCCAAGTTGGCCAAGCCAACTTTTGTCAGGGGTAGAAGTCTTAGGATAGAAGAGGCGGGTGCAAGGCTCTCGGTGAGAATCTCCATTCTGAGCCCCAGTTGTCATGGGAGTGGCACGCAGCAGGATGGAGACTGAGGGGGAGCATGGCGACAGGTCCATGTACCAAGATTGGCCACCATCTTGAGGTCTTTGGACACATGGCAGAATGGAGGCAGGGAGCACACGGCATGAGCTGTGAAGGGAGAGCTCTGGCGCCAAGTCTTACTGGAAGTATACCTGCTTACCAGACTCAGCCAGGATGGTTCTTGTAGAAGCATGGGTGTTTGTGGTCCATGTTGGTGCAAACTTCTAGTTTCAGACTCCATCTTAGAGAACCTGGCCTAAGTTTGAACTCAAGGCCACTACCTAGCATTGGTTTCCAAGTTACCCCCAACAAAATATTCCTAACCTGAAGAAAGTGATGCCCATGAACATACAAGAAGCCTACAGAACTGCAAATAAATGGGACCAGAAAAGAAATTTCTTCCATCACATAATAATCAAAAACCAAAATGAATAAACAAAGAACATTAAAAGTAGTAAGGGAAAACATCAAGTAATATATAAAGGCAGACATATTAGAATTACACCAGACTTGTGACCAGAGACTTGAAAAGCCAGAAGATCCTGGACTGATGTCATACAGACCCTAAGAAAACACAAATGCCAGCCCAGGCCACTATACCCAGCAAATTTTTCAATTAGCCTAGATGGAGAAAGCAGGATATTTCATGACAAACCAAACTTACAAAATGTCTTTTCAAAAATCCAGCCCTACAAAGGATAACAGATGAAAACCTCCAACACATAGAGTAAAACTACACCCTAGAAAAAGCAAGAAAGTAATCTTCTTTCAACAAACCCAATAGAAGATAGCCATACAAACATAATTACATCTCTAACAAAAATTAACAAGAAGCAACAATCACTTTTCTTTAATACCTCTTACCATCAATGGACTCAATTCCCCAATAAAAAGATATAGACTAACAGACTGAATGTGAAAATAGGACCCAGCTATTTGCTGCATACAGAAAATGCACCTAAGTGACAAAGACAGACACTACCTCAGAGTAAAGGGCTGAAAAACATTTTCCAAGTAAATGGTTCCAAGTAACAAGCTGAAGTACCCATTCTAGTATTAAAAAATCGACTTTCAACCAAAAGATATCAAAAAAGATAAGGAAAGGCACTTCATATGCATCAAAGTAAAAATCAAGCTAAAGGAACTCTCAATTTTGAAGATCTATGCTTCAAATGCAAGGGCACTCACATTCATTAAAGAAACTTTATAAAACTCAAATCACACATTGCATCATACAATAATATGGGGAGATTTCAACAACCCACTCTCATCAATGGACAGATCATGGAAACAGGAATTAAACAGAGACACAATGAAACTAACAGAAGTTATGAACCAAATTGATTTAATAGATATCAATAAAATTTTCATACAAAAACAAAAGAATATACATTCTTCTCATCATCTCATGGTACTTGCTCCAAAACTGAACATATATTCAATCACTAAAGAGCCCTCAACAGATACAAGAAGATTAAAATAATCCCCTGCATCCTATTATATCACCATGATCACCAAGGACCAAGGCTTGTATTCAATAACAACAACAACAACAACAAGAAAAAAATCAGAAAGCCCACATATACTAGGAAACTTAATAATGCTCTACTTGGTCAATGAAGAAATAAAGAAAGAAATTGAAAACTTTTTAGGATTCAATGAAAATGAAGGCACAACATACCCAAACTTAAGGGACAAAATGAAAGTAGTGTTAAAAGGAAAACCTCATACCTCTGAGTGCCTACAAAAAGAAACTGGAGAGAGGATACACTAGGAGCTTTGCAGTACATCTGAAAGCTCTAGAAAAAAAATGAAGCAAATCCACTCAAGAGGACTAGATGACAGAAAATATTCAAATTCAGGGCTAAAATAAACCAAGAAGAAACAAAAAGAACTATAGAAAGAATCAATAAAACCAGACACTTTTTCTTTGTGAAAATCAATAAGATAGATTAAGGATTAACCAGAATAACCAGAGGCCACAGAGACAGTATCCAAATTAACAAAATCAGAAATGAAAAAGGAGACATAACAACAGAAACTAGGAAAATGCAAAAAATCAAAATCTTACAACAGCCTATACTCATCAAAACTGGAAAATCTCTATGAAATGGACAGTTTTCTAGACAAGATACCTGGTACCAAATTCAAATAAAGATCAGATAAACTATCTAAACAGTCTTATAATCTCTAAAGAAATACAAGCAGTCATTAAAAGTCTCCTCCTCCAAAAAAAAAAAAAAAAAAAAAAAAAAGCCAAGGACTAGATTGGTTTAATTCAGAATTCTATCAGACCTTGAAAGAAGACCAAATACCAATACTCTATTCCACAAAATAGAAACAGAAGGAACAATACTTAATTCACTCTATGAAACCACAATTATGCTCATACCTAAATTATATAAAGACCCAACAAAGAAAAAGAACTTCAGGCCAATATCACTTATGATTATTGATGCAAAAATACTCAATGAAAATTTTACAAACCAAATCCAAGAACACATCAAAACAATCAGCCATTATGATAAAGAAGGAATCATCCCAGGGATACAGGGATGGTCCAATATACTAAAATCCATCCAGTATAAATCCACTATATAAACAAACACAAAGAAAAAAATACTAATAAAATGGGCATTTCATTAGATGTGGAGAAAGCATTTGACAAAATTTAACACCTCTTCATGAAAAAAGTCTTGGGAAGATCAGGAATTCCAAGCCCATACCTAAATATAGTAAAAGCAATATGCAGCAAACCAGTAGCCAATATCAAGCTAAATAGAGAGAAACTTGAAGCAATCAGACTAAAATCATGAAATAGACAAGACTGCCCACTCTCTCCCAATCTATTCAATAGAGTACTCAAAGTCTCAAAGTCATAACCAAACAAAAATAAGAGTTCAAAAATATTCAAATCGGAAAGTAAGATGTCAAAATACAACTATTTTCAGATGATATAATAGTATACTTAAGTGAGCCCCAAAATTTCACCAGAGAACTCCTAAATCTCATAAACAACTTCAGCAAAGTGGTTGCATATAAAATTAACAAAAGCAAATCAGTAGCCTTTGTCTACTCAAAGGATAAACAGACTGAGAAAGAAATTAGGGAATCGACACCCTTCACAATAGTCACAAAAAAAATAAAAAATACCTTGATGTGACTCTAAGCAAGCAGTGAAAGGTCAGTATGTTAAGAAATTCAAGTCTCTGAAGAAAGAAATCAGAATAGGTCTCAGAAGATGGAACAATCTCCTATGCTCATGAATTGGCAGTGTTAATATAGTGAAAATGCCATTTTGCCAAAAGTAATCTACAGATTAAATTCCATTCCCATGATAATTCAAACTCAATTCTTCACAGAGTTAGAAATAGCAATTTGCAAATTTATTTAGAAGAACAAATAAGCCAGGATAATGAAAACTATTCTCAAAAATAAAAGAACTTCTGGGGAAATCATCATCTCTAACCTCAAGCTATATTAAAGAGCAATAGTGAAAAAACTGTATGGTATTAGTACAAAGACAGGCAAGTTGATAAATGAAATAGAACTGAAAACCCAGAAATGAATCCACACACCTATGGTCACTTTTTCTTTCACAAAGGAACTAAAGCCATTCAGTGAAACAAAGACATCATTTTCAACAAGTGGTACTAGTTCAACTGGAGGGCAGCAAGTAGAAGAATGCAAATCAATCCATTCTTATCTCCTTGTAGAAGAATCAAGGACCTCCACTTTAAATCAAATACACTGAACCTAATAGAAGAGAAAGTGGGGAAGAACCTCAAACACATGGACACAGGGGAAAAGTTCCTGAACAGAACACCAATGTCTTATCATCTAAAATCCACAATAGACAAATGGGACCTCATAAAATTGCAAAGCTTTGGTAAGGCAAAGGACACTGTCAATAGGACAAAATGGCAACCAACAGATTGAGAAAAAATTTTTACCAACCCTACATCTGATATAGGGCTAATATCCAATATACACAAAAACTCAAGAAATTAGACTCCAGAAAACCAAATTACCCTTTAAAAAATGAAGTACAGAGCTAAACAAAGAATTTCAAACTGAGGAATATTGAATGCCCAAGAGGCACCTAAAGAAATGTTCAACATCCTTAGTCATCAGGGAGGTACAAATCAAAACAACCCTGAGATTCCAACTTATAGCTCTCTGAATGGCTAAGATAAAAATTTCAGGTAAGAGCAAATACTGGGGAGGATGTAGAGAAAGAGGAACACAAATCCATTGTTCGTGGAATTGCAAGCTGGTAAAAGCACTCTGAAAATCAGTTTGGAGGTTCTTTAGAAAATTGTACATAGTAATTCCTGAGGACCCAGCTATACCACTTTTGGGCATATACACTAACAATGCTCCAACATATAACAAAAACACATGCTCCACTATGTTGGGGGCCGACTTTTAGCAGAAAGAGGCTATCAGCTTTGCAGCCATCTTGAGCCATATACCCTGACATGAGACTCGGAATACAATAGCCTACAACAGCTGAGCACACTCTGATAATCTTGGTTTAGATACCTTGGGTGTGTGAGATTAAAGGTGTGTGACATTAAAGGTGTGTAACTTAAGAGTGTGACTTAGAAGTGTAGAGATCAGATTTAGAGACAAGACCTAAGGGCATGATTAAAGTGTGACCAAAAGGCATGGCTTAGAAGTGAGACATATAAAGGCGAGAGGCAGACAGAAGAGAGATGAAAGAATCAGACACTTAGGGGAAATATACTCTTTAGGGAGACTCTTTAGAGAGTACAGCTAGACTTGGAACTTGGACTAGGAAGGCAGACTGAAGAATAAACGGGATTGAATCACACTCTGTCTGGTCTCCATTCTTCGAGTCTGTCCTCATTCTCTCTCTTGCTGAACCCCGACCCGCTGACTGGAGCGGCAGCTTGGGCTGGGATACAGTGGCCACCAAACGAGGGGCAGCCTGGGCCTCAACATTTTGCTCGGGCCGCAACACCACTATGTTGTTAACAGGCTTATTTATAATAACCAGAAGCTGGAAACAACCCAGATGTCCTTAAACAGAGGAGTGGATACAAAAAACATGATACATTTAAACAATGGAGTACTATCCAGTTATTAAAAATGATGAATTCATGAAATTCTTAGGCAAATGGAAGGAACTAGAAAATATCATTCTGAATGAGGTAACTCAGTCACAAAAGAACCCACATGATATACACTCACTGATAAGTGACTATTAGCCCAAAAGCTCAGAATATCCAAGATACAATTCACAGACCACATGAAGCTCAAGAAGAAAGAAGAAAAAAGTGTGGATGCTTTATTCCTTCTTAGAAGAGGAAACAAAATACTCATGGGAGGACATTCCGAGACAAACACTGTAGCAGAGACTGAAGGAAAGGCCATCTAAAGATTGCCCCACCTGGGGATACAATCTTTATACAGACATCAAATGCAGACACAATTTTGGATGCTAAGAAATGCTTGCGGACAGGAGCCTGATACAGCTGTGTCCTAAGAGGCTCTGCCAGAGCCTGACAAATACAGTGTGATGCTCACAGCCAATCATTGGACTGAGCCTGGGTTTCCCAGTTGATGAGTTAGAGAAAGGACTGAAAGAGCTGAAGGGGTTTGCAACCAATTAGAGGAACAACAATATCAACTAACCAGACCCCCCAGAGCTCCCAGGAGAGAAAGTACCAACCAAAGAGTATGAATGGAGGGACCCATGGCTTCAGCTCCAGATAATGGCCTTGTTGGACATCAGTGGGAGAAGAGGGCTTTGGTCCTATGAAGAGTCAATGCCCCAGTGTAGGGGAATGCCAGGCAGTGAGGTGGGAGTAGGTAGGTAGGTGGGGAAGCACCCTCATAGAAGCAGGGGAGGAGAGAAGGGATAATGGTTTTGTGGAGGAGAAACCAAGAAAGGGGATAACATTTGAAATGTAAACAAAAGAAATGTCCAATTAAAAACAAAACAAACAAACAGAGAAACAAAAAAACCAGAGCCTAGCTCCAGTTCCTAGGCTAACACCCTCCCCCCAAATAACACCTGAGTTTCCAGTTTAATCTCCCCCCAAAACTTGTGTCTAGCACCAGTCTTCAGGCTATATTCACCAACAAATTTGCACCTCAAGATTACACGACTTTTTCTGCCTAACAGTTATCAATTAGGAGGAAATCAGAAGTAAAGTTTAAGGTTGGGCTCCCAACATCAGTCAATTATGATAAAGGCCACAGCAGCATACCCATTAGATACTTTCTGAGTAGAAACACTCATCCCTTGCTTGCTGCTTTTTACAAAACCTTGCTTTCTGCTTTCTACAAAACCTTGCCCTGATGAGTGTTCAGGACTCTTCTCCAGTAAACATATCCTGCAGTTCAGAGGTGGGCTGAGCCTGAGTTAACTCCAATAAACACCCTGAATTGTGATGGACTGGCTTCTGACTGGCCTTTCGAAGTTCATGAACACTTCCTTTGTACTACAAAACATGTTTGGTCTTTTCCAACCTTTCTCTGTTGTTCTCTCCTTGAGTACTCATTATAGAGCTGGTGAGCCCAACTGGTTTCAGAGCCCCAGCTCTTGTTTTTTTTTTTTTTTTTTTTTTTTTTTTTTTTTTTTTTTTTTTTTTTCCAGTCTATCACATATCTGATTCTGTTTTCTTAGCCTTTACACTGCTTTGCATTTGCAGTCATTCATACATGGAAGACAGACCTCAGATAGGGCCAGGAACCTTAAATGTTTCTTTTGTAATTGTTATTGAGTCATTCATCGTAATTATATGAATGAGGCAGGATTCGATCCTTTGACACATCTACACATTATGTAACAACTGAGAAACAGTGTAATTAGCCTATATATATAACATTTATTATATTACATTTATTTGTAGCAAAATAGCATCCAGACACATATAATGGAAAGATAGATGTGGGTAGATATTTGAAACATAAAAAAGTCATCTCTCATTTTTGTGAGGATGACACTAGAAGCCTTGTCTATAGCCTGCATAAGTTCTGGCCTGGTTTCAATATCTGATTTTGTCACTAACGAACTTCTGAGTCTTTTTGCTTCAGTTACCCCGAAAGTAAAAGGGTGAGATTAATAACTTCCCCTCTCTATATAGATTATTCATTCCTTGGAAACAGACATTATTCTTTGGGTACCATACAAGGTGAGATCCAGCTGCATCTTTCTTCTTATTATGGAAATTACTGCATTCAACAGATGCAAGCAGGGCAGAATGATTGTCTGCCTAGGAGATCCAACAAAATTTCTGTCTGTGTGGGTTAATCTTGATGGTCAACTAGACAGGATCTAGAATCACCATGGAAACAAATCCTTGTAATTGTGTGTGAGTAAGTTTCTAAACTGAAGAGTGAAGAATTACCCTAGTTGTACATAGCATCATTGTATGGGTTGAGGTCCTGGACAAAGAAAAGGATGCTCATCAATGCTCATCTTTGTCTGGTACCTGAGTGCAGATGCAGTAGGACCAGCTGCCTTGCACTCTTGCCTCATGCCTTCCTTGCTGTGATGGGCTCTACCCTCAAAATGTGAGCCAAAGTAAGCAGCTCCTTCATTACTTTACCCTTTTCAAGTCTTTCATTATAGTAACAAGAAAAATGTCATCAATGGTGTATTATCTTATAGGGCTCTCTTATGCAAGATATCTTTAGCACTGAGAAATGATGTCAAATCAGGTGTTAAGTTATGTGATGAGAGAAGATGAAGATGCAATAGATTCAAAGAAATACAAAGAAAGAAAGAAAGAAAGAAAGAAAGAAAGAAAGAAAGAAAGAAAGAAAAAAAGAAAGATTTCCTAGATTTTTGACTATATGACAAGTACCTTGTCACAAAGCACCTTGTATTCATAGTTAGGAATAGATACATGTTACTTGCACACCTTAGGTATGCAGAGATTCTCCTTTGAATGGGCCATTAAATATCATTCATGAACTGGTCTAAATCCCAAGAAGAAAGCATCCAAGAATGACCTTGTTCCAGATGTCATTAAATTATTATTTGGCTCCATTCTGTAGTCCCTGGTATAAAAAAGGGCTAATTATTATAGTCAGTAGGCATGTCCTTTTTTATATTCTAAGGCATTTATCTCCTTGGTTGTCTAATCACTTCTGAGTACTTTTTGAGGGAGTTTCTAATTTCTATCTGACTTCTCTGAAATATATGGCTTCATTTTAATCAGGAATCACTCATGTTTCTAAATCATCCTAGGAAGTGACTCAGAGACTGTTCAACATATATAACATTGTTTCTGAGATTGTGGAAGGTAGGAATTATACAGCTGAAAGCCTGGTAATTAGTTCAGGTCTGAAAAAAATTCTCTTCATGAGGCTTCTCATTTTGTGCATTCTGTTCTCTTCTATTTCCCTGCCTTCCTCTCTCCTCCTTTTTCCCCTTCCCTCTCTCTACTAATCTTTTCTTGTCCATTTGTCCTTCTCCCTCTTTCTAATCAAATATATATGTATTATAAATACATATATTCAAAGAGGTTAAAAGAAAGATGAAGAAATTGATGTCATGTTTTACAATTAAGGTAAATGCTAAGAAGTAAAGTTGACATACAAAGCGGATACTGGATGTAATGGTTAATTCTGTCAATTTGACAGGATATAGAATCATTTAGGTGATAATCCTCTGAATACATCTGTAAAGTTGTTTCTAGACTCCAGTAACCATAATGGTAGGTAGCGCTATTCTGTGAGAAAGCAGGTGGTGTATCAATCACTAGGATTCTTTGCTTTCTCATTCCTAACTGTTGGTATAACATAACCAGATGCTTCAAGTTCTTACTAATATGACTTCAATGCTGTGATGGCCTGGACCCTCAAATTGTAAACTAAAATAAACTCTTACTTTTGCAAGGTGGTTTTCTCAGGCATTTTTTTCATGACAATGAGAACATTAAGTATTAAACTAGGGGTTTTGGCTGGTATGACAGGTCATTGCAAATTTGGTCCCAAGCTTTTTTGAGTCTGAAAATGAGAAACACTATCAAAACACAAAACCAAACCAACCAAGTAAAAACAAGTAACAAACAACCAAAACCAAAACCAAAACATTTTGGAGTAAAACATAATTCCGAAACTCAGCAGAAGTTCAGTTTCCTCTTGCTTTTGTAATGAATAGATACGGCTAAAATTATTTGAGCTTGGTTGTAGCATGAACTGTGTTCTGTTATGTTGCCCCTGAGTGTTGTGTGCAGGGTTCATGCATGGCTGAGTGGTTTTTATGAACTAAGGGTACATGGGGAAAAGATGAATTCTAATTCTGTGGCTCATTGGTTTTTGTCATTGTGCACAGATTGCAAAAACCCCAAAGAAACCCCCAGAACCACAACTCCAATGTGAGCACATGAGAGTCTTCAGCTGGTTCAGTAGTTCCGCAAAGAAAGCAGAATGAAATGTGAGATTTTAGGTCTTCACTGCCCTGGGATACATTCTACATTCTGGGAGGAATACATTCTTCCTGAGTCAGAGAACACTTGCTGGATTAACATTCAGGAGAGGAAGGGAGAGGCTGATTAACATTCCCCAGACCTCAGGGAATAGAACCCACCTTCAGGTGGGGAAGGCCCAAAGCATGGAGACACATTCCTGACCATAAAGAAAGATGCAAGTCATCTGGGTGGTCCCAGGAACTAGCTGACTGTGGGAAAAAATATGACTGGGGAACCCAGGATTCCTACTGCCATGCTGTGAATAGTCGGCTGGGAACGCTCTAGCCCCAACTCACAAGGAAGTCCTTGGGTTTCCAAAACCGGTTTATTGACATGTCGGATGGTGGATGGATCTGGATACATACCTCCAAAAACCCAGGGTGGACCTGAGTTAAACAAGGAGGGGAAGGGGGGAGGGGCTGGGGAGGAATGTTTAATCGGCTCCACCTCTGGCCTTCAGGTACCTCATTAGTATGTACATCTCTCTAGGGCCTGTTCATCCCACTGTCCAACTGTGTACATGACTAAAGGGTGCAGGTTGAATGGAGATTAGACCTCATGTTAGGCCCTAGGCCCAACAGCTGACCACAAGATAAATGGTTGGGCAAGGTTACATTCTTGTAAAAGATAAGTGTACAAGATGTTTTCCGAATGACCCTGACTAAATTATGGGTTGGGACTTCTTGGAACTTTCCACTTTTTATGTTATGTTTCCTTAGTTATCCCTTCACCCTCCAACCCCACGCCCATTTGTGGGTTTCCCTATATAAGATGTCCTGTAGCCAAAATGTTTTGTCAATTCCTGTTCTCCTGTGAGATTTATGAGTTGACCATCAGCCAGTTGATTCTGAAATATACCTCTTGCTGATTGCATCAAGATTGGTGTCTTGTGAGTTATTGAGTGGCCATGAATTCCTGAGGCTTGGGTGAGGTCCTCCTTTCATGGGTGTCTTACACCAGAGGGGCAGCTTGTTTCCAAGGAGGAGATTCTGAGTAGTTCTGACAATTTGTCAGTCCACCTTCTAGGAGAGAAGAGGTTGAGATAATGATGGGTAAGTGATAGGCATGACCACACCTGGACCAGGACTGTTTAATTATGCATAATTCTCACTGTGGTGTGACTGGTGGATGATTAGACCTCTAAATTTCATTTCTTCCTGGTTTGGCCACTCTGAGTAAACCCCCTTTCTCTAATTTTCACTCTTCCTTGCGTATTTAATAAACCTGTTAGGGCTTCCAGGACCTTTTTTGTGGATGCTAAGACCCAGGCTCCCAGTTGACCAACTCTGAACACTATAAGCATAAACATGTGGTTTTAATTAATATCACATGTCAAAAAGATAGGTTTCCCTATTATACTGTTTCTTTTAATTAATAATACTGGAGGTAGGTTAAAAAAATTTAATGGAAGGTTATTTAGATCACTCCTTTTTGATATTCAAAATGGTGTCAGTCAGTATTAGCTGGCTTTGATTAGGAGCTCATGGTGATAGGCAGAGTGGTTAGTGGTGTGTGGTGTGTATATGTTTGTGTGTGTGTGTGTGTGTGTGTGTGTGTGTGTGTGTGTGTGTGTGTGTGTTTAGAAGAGGTTACAACATCAAACAATCAACCTGTGGGCAGAGAGCAATTAGAAGTTAACCTTTTAACAATTCATCCTTCAGATATTGCAGTTATTTTATGACAGCTCATTTATCCACTTGTGAGAGCAGATCCTGTAGTGTCTAATGTACCTTTCATGAAGCATCAACTGTAAAGACTTGTCACTTTTCAGTATCACCACACTGGGGATCAAGTTTAGCACAGGAACCCTTAGATGACAAGCCATGCATAAAGATGAAGGGCTTCTTTACCTATCTCTAGTGGATAGGTAAAGAAACAGACTCTCAGAGAGTTTATAGACTTCAGGTTGCACAGCTGTTATGTAGAAAGAGGAAAGATTTGAATCTTCTTTTGCTGTTGTTTTTCTTCTGTGGGTTCCTAATGACCAAGGCTACATTTCTGAGATAAAGAGGTAATCAGAAACCATGACTGGCATTAATTGGTGATTTATATATTCAGGAGCTCTCTTAAGTGGATGGCACTATTTTACAGTTGCATTTGTTCAGAGAGGAGTCTGTGTGTTTGTGTCTGCAAATGTTTTGTGGATGTGCATTTATGGGGAGGCTAATGACCAACTCCAGGGCTGTTCTGTGGAAGACATCTACATTGTTTCCTGAGGCAAGGCTTTTATTGTTCTGAATCTTACTGAATAAGCTAGGCTGCCTTTCTAAGCTGCCCTTGTGAATCCACCCATCTCCACCTTGCTGACACTGAGAATACCAGTGTGAACCATCATACCAGCCACACTGGAAATTAAACTCCTGGCTACTGGAAATTAAACTCAAGTCGGTATGCTCATGTGGCAAGGACTTTATGGACTGAGGAATCTATACTGTGTCTTTTATTGGTGATATTGTCATTTTATTCAGCACAAAATACAAACTAATAAATAATACAATAAAATTACTTGAAGTTCACTTTTGAAAGGACACTACAGGTCATCTATGTTAGGAAGACTTTCCAAATATTTCTGATCATTGGGCTAATATAGCTTTTATTTATTTGTACATGTAGAGTATATATTTTCCCTTTAGGGTAAGGGAAATTATATTTGGGCAATAACATGCTGTTACAAAATAAAACTAAGTAAAAGAAGTCCAAAGCAAAACCTCCATTGTGCAGCACAAATCATTTTCCTTTTCAACATGAAAAGCTTTATCAAGCAAGTATGTCATTCTGGAATAAGAGTGCCTAGAAATTTAGTGAGAAGAGAAACATGAGAGTTAGGTGGAATGCATCTGCAAACTGTGCAGGGATAGAAAGGGCCATATACCTCCTCTGCAAGTGCCAGGAACACTATGTAAATTACAACATCCTGGAGGAGGAACACCTGACAAAGTTGGACTTTTGTTATATGTTTGTTATCCTGTAAAAAAAAATTCTATTCACCTCAGATGGGGAACCAAAATAAAAATAATGCTGTGTCAGGAAATATTCATGAACCTCAAAAAGCCACCTAGGAGACAAATCCAATGCAGTAACATTAGGGACTCTCCACCAACCCTGACACAACAGAAAGGCAAAGACTTGAGGCTAGTTTTGGGCAACCATTTATAGAGTCAAGAAGAGGGTATCTAGCCTGATACACATCTGATGGGGGAAGGGCAATATGGCCATTAATATAATTGAATTTTGCTAAAAGCCAAACCATAAAATTAATTCCTGCTTTCCTTTTGATTGGTGGTTGTCAAGCAGAGGTGAGCTTGTCATCTGGATGCACAGATTTGTTAGGTATATAATCTAGATAATGGTGCTAGAAGTAGGTTTTGTTGGAGGTAACCTGGAAACTGGTTTTAGATACAAGTCTTGCTGTGGGGAGGGGGTGTAGTCTGGAAACTGGTGCTAGGTACCAACCTGTAAGTTAACTTAAGTTCAACCTTAAATCACATTCTCTAAAATTTAGTCTGAACCTCAAAGATTTGTTCACTCAATACCATCAAATTCTAATCTGAAGAACTGATGAGTTTATTGGGGCTAATTAATTAGGAAAAGTGAAGGGTTACTTACAGAAGAAGAAATGACTCAAAAGCACCTGAATCACTGAGGATTCAGCCTAGCAGCTGGAAATCTGGAGTTTGCTGGATGAAGAAACAGATCAGGGAGACTCCTAGGCAGCTCCATTGAGCTTAGAGGCAGCTTGTTTGGTCTCTGTTTCCTTTGATGTCTTTCCTGTTTATATACATTGGAGAGCCCTGGTAATTCCAGTCAGTTTCAGAGACATCTGAGATATTTGCTTCTTGAGATATCTATTTCATGAGTCTTAAAAACAAGCCTTTTTTTTTTTTTATAACTTCCTACATCTTACCAAGCTTCAGAAGGATTCACTCCAAGACAAGCTTTCTCCATGGCTTTCTGTAACTGAGGATCCTCCAACACAAAATTTAATACTGTCTCCATGCAGCTATTTCTTGTTCATACAACCACATTTTCTATGATATAAAGTTGTGGTTCTGAGCTGTAAGTCATGTTTTACTTGACCTAGCAATTCAAATACATTCACTGACATCTGGTTCAATGATTCATGAAAACAGTCACAAAGATAACATGACTGAATTCAGAGGGGAGAAGGAGATAGAAACACTCTTCTGGGGAGATCCTAATTAGGAACAACTATACCATTGCCTCATTAGAATCAAAATTTGAAAGACAACAATATAGAGAGGTAGGGTCTTTGCTGTGTCTGTTATTCTGTCAGCTGTTGCTGCATCAGATAATGGACAGCCACAGAGATGGAGGAAGGGAATATCTGTCACAGTTCACCTAGGATAGTATCTGAGTGGTTTTATTACTTATAAATACACACATTGTATCTTTATAGGTTATTCTTCTGGAGACACCAACTCATCAAGGGACTGGTCTCTTCGGCAGGCTAACCTTGTGTAGAAATTCAGATCAAAGCTATTTATTATACTGGGTATTCAGGTGGTTTGCTTCCATATTAGAGGGCTTTGTTTTAAGAAAATTCTCTCTTTTTATGTGTGTGTGCATGTTTGTGTGTATATGAATGTATGTATGTATGTATGTATGTATCTATATATGTATGTATATATGTATGAATGCATGTATATATGTAATATTACCTTATGTTTTGTGATGGGATGTCCTAGTGAAATAGACATTGTAATGTGTGTGCATATATGTATGTACATGCAAACTCTTGTGAGTCTATGTGTACTACATGTGGGCCTGAACACACAGGAGCCTGAATTGTATGTCAGACTCACTATAGCTGGATGAAAACTGCTGTGTTTGTGTTGGAAATTGAACCCTGGACTTCTGCAAGGCCAGTTAGAGCTCTTAACTCTGAACTTTCTCAACTGCCTATTGCTCAGGTTTTTTCAACTTTACTCTAAGGATTAAACACAGACCCCAGTGCTTGTATAGCAAGGAATGCATCTTCTTTCACAGACACAGGCACAGCTCTTTAAATAGAAACTCCTCAAGGAACATGCACTTGTCAGGCAGAGAATGGGTAAAAAAATAAGACGTGGACTTGATTTCTAGGTTCCAAGTAAGAACTGGTGAACTTAAAGATAATCAAGAAGAAAAATTAATTAGAAATAATACTACTCTCTAACATGGTGCTAATAAACGTTTATGGAATACATTTTATACAACTCAGTTTTGAAAATAATTATCTTGTACTAAAGTGTATTACAGCGGTCTGGGCCAGAGCACTGAGCAGATCTTGGGTGGCAGCTCTGCCCCTAACCTCCAAGAACCCAGAGAAAGCAGGGATCCCAGGCGCTCTAACTCAGACAGTATCTTAGGTTAAGCAGACAGCAGGGTCCTCCCTAAACAGGGAGTAACTGGGAACCAAAAGGACCCAGGAAGTCACTCCCATCCCAGAACACTGGTTCCTTCTGGTCTGGGCCAGAGCACTGAGCAGATCTTGGGTGGCAGCTCTGCCCACAACCTCCAAGAACCCAGAGGAAGCAGGGATCCCCGGACGCTCTAACTTGGATAGTGTCTTAGAAACTAGTTCTCTGATCTGAAGCCTGGACCAGACCTCTGCCAGGTCTGCTGTTGTGTGGACCCTGGATTCCACCTGAGACATACTGGAAGGTCCACTCAACCCAGAGCCACAGACGAACAACTGAACTCAGAGAGTCAGACAACATGTCCTGAGATATTCTAGAGGAGACACTGCACCCAGAACAGCAGATACCTTGCTGGACTGCTACCTTGGAGGCACCATATCCTGAGGCATCCTAGAGGTACCACTGTAATCAGTGCAACTGGAAAAGATCACAGAGACATCTGTACCCCTAGGAGATCAGACACAAGCTAGATAACTGGAAAGGCAGGCTTCAGTCAGAGACAGCAAGTGCAGGGAGCACTAGAGTTAACCAGATGGCAAAAGGCAAGAGCAAGAATGTAAGCAACAGAAACCAAAGTTACATGGCATCATCAGAACCCAGCTCCCCCATCAGAGCAAGCCCTGAACACCCCATCACACCAGAAAAGCAGGAATCAGAATTAAAATCACTTCTCATGATGATGATAGAGGGCTTTACTTTACTTGGGGATGATTCAAGACTTATAAAGATTTTATGGACTGATGATAGGAAGATCCAGGATGAGCAAAGGTCATTGGCTAAGAGTTTATGGTACCAAAATGTCTAATTATCATAGAGAACCATTTCAGAAATCTCACGTGCTATCTTAACAGGTTTTATCAGAAGAAAGAAAATCGATCCTCTAATCCAATTGAGGCTATGTGGCATTCCTCAGGTAGAAGGGTATGTGGGGACATAAAAATCAGCAGACAAGGACAGAGAAGGAGAAGCCTTGTTAACGAGGCGAATCTCACATATTACACATAACCTAGAAGTTATCCAGTCATTACTAAATTAACAGAACTTAATTACCAGACTTTTCCCACAACATGACCCATGTAAGTGGCTAAAGGGAATGCTTAGTGATGGAACATAGGCTTAGCATGTGAAAGTTGCTGGGATCAATCTTATGCCCCTGCCATATGCTTTAAAGACAGAATATGTCTACAGTCTTAGAAGTTGGGAAGAGCAGATGATACATCCTCTTGTCTATTCACTGTTCAGCAAAGACAAGAAAGTATTATAACAATATAGATGAGTTGGTAGACTATTTGCCTAGTATATTCCAGATCTGGGTTGATTCCCTGTTTAATCTAGGTGTGGTGCCACACACCTGCAATCCCAGCATTCTGAAGGTAGTGGCAGAAGGATCACAAACTCAAAGTCATTCTTATGTACAGAGTGAGAGGAAGACCAGTGTCACATCCTTTAGACCTCAAATTAAAACAAACAAACAAACAAACAAAAGCAACATTTCCCCCAATAGAGGCAAGCGTTGCCAGTAATACCAGTGGTTCAATTGCAGAACAAAGGATGAAACATGATCATTGGTCTCTCTATACTTCAGAGGAAAGTGCTGGTTTGTCAGATTGAGTCACATTTCATGTCTTCCCCAGCCTTATAAGCATTCTCTAGAGAGTTAGGGCTAGACATATTCAAGACCAATACAGATTTGCTATGTAACCTCTGAGTTTCACCTTTCAGAATTGATTGTTTTCTTTGACCACACAATACACTGCCTCTTTTGAGAGCTGTTAGAGAAGAAATAACATTTAATAGTGTATGATACCCAAGAATAACGTCTGTTTTCCTCATGGGTATGCATACACACATAACATATACACAGAGAAAGAAGGGGGAGATGTAGGGGGGTATATCTCACATGGGAAAGCAATCCATGAGATTCATGTTCCTAATAACAGATGTTTGCCCCAAGAATTTCACCATGCATATCCTTCACTTATGGCCTAGGCATGTACTGACATGTCCGTTGGTAGTCTGCCATTAGCCTTGTGTGTGGTAGCAGGCTCACCTAGAGTACAGGCTCATTCTAACCCACACTTCTGCAATGAACTTTAAAGTACTTCCTCATTTTATGAGTTTAACTAGCTAAGCATGAGCCAGTGGGCTGGAGCAGATGGAAATGGCTTTAGAATACAATTATCAGTTAGTTTAAAAGATTTTTGAAAATGACAAGAAATAGCCAACTAAGACAATAAAACTCACTCAAAGCTAAAGTTTCACTATGAATTCATTTTTCTGAAAGAAAGAGATGATAAGGGAACAAGCACAGGAATTAAAAAGCAAACAAGAAAAAAGAAATCCATGTCACGATTTGAAATGAGTCCTTTTCCACCAATACCTTTCTAGGTGTTAATGAAGTATGATCTCTGAGAAGCCACCAATATTTAAAATGCCAAACGTTTAGAAGGTCTTAATCGATGAGGTTTCATTTTCAAAGAAAGACAACAAGTGTTTTGATCAAGAGAAGATTATGTATGTTGGATAGAAATATGGAGATTGAACTGGCCTGTCTCCTGTGGGTGCAGTTGAATCTTCACTATGGAATAAATAGTAACACAGACTTGGCTAATGAATGTGTTTAAGGAAGCAGGGTTTTAGAAGAATGATGAACATGTAGTGGCAAAGTGTAGTGTATTAGTTACCTTACTGCTGCTGAGCCAAAACATAAGATAACAGCAAGTTAAGGAAGGAAAGTTTATTTTGGCTCTCAAATTGAGAACAAATTCTATTATGGTGGGGATGGTGTGATACCAGGCATGTGAGACAATTGAGTACCTTGGATCTATCATCAAGAAACCTGGATGGGTAGATGCTTATGTTGTGCTAACCTCTCTCTCTCTCTCTCTCTCTCTCTATATATATATATATATATATATATATATATATATATATATATATATATAGTTTATGACCCAACCCATAGTCCTGTTCCCTGTCAGGTCAGGTCAGGTCTTCCCATTCCAACTAATCTAAAACAATTCCCTCTCTCTTGTACACATGCCCTGAGCTGTGTTTACATGGTGATTCCTAATTATTACTGGTTAGTATAGCAGTTTAGTGGCAGGAATGTGAAGCTCCTGGTCATTTTCTATTTACTGACAGGAAGCAGAGAGTTACTAATGCTGTTACGTTGCTTTAGTTCAGTCAGAAACCATAGACTATGGCATAGTGATACATACCATTAGGCTGTGTTGTGTCATCTCAATTAACCCAACCTAGAAGCGAATTTAGAGGCATACTCAGAGGCTTGCCATGTAGATTCTATATTCTAGATCCATTCGATCTGACAATTAAGAAAATTAAGGCATAGAAATCAAAATACAGTGGGTCATAGTTCTGAGATTTCAAGAAGACCAAAAAGCAAATCCTTTTGCATTCTCCCCACAGCAATGGGGACATATGACCTGGAGTCTCAAGTTTACACAGAAGGAATAGAACAAATATGGTAGAGATGGGTAAAATCTTTCTTTGACTTTGCTGGAAACATGTGAGTCTGCAGTCATGGAAACATCAGTATATCCAACCACTTAAAGAAATCACCTTCTCAAAAGCTCCTTTTCTTTGGTGACATTTCCAGTTTGTTCCATTGTCTGTAGGTCCAGCTCATATTCACGAGTGCAAAGGACTGTCTTTCTGTCTCCCTCTTCTGATCTTTCTGAGACATGCAAGCATAGGAAATAGATCAGCAACTTCAGATTCCACTTGTTGTAATTACATGCCTTTTCTAACAATGCACCTAGGAATAATTTGACAATCTTGGGTCTTTCCCTTGTATCAGTTTGCACCTACTTTGAACAATGGAAATATGTTACTACTCTTAGCAGCCCTTGAGAAGGTCCTGTCATTATTTACACAACCTAGGAAACATGCTAAAACAAAGGATCGGTCAAGCTGTCCTGGATGGGTTATGTGTACATGCACATTAGAACAAATTGTATAACCTCTAGGAAGAATCTACTATTTACCATATTTTATCTATGCATAATTGTGTGAGAATATGATTAAAATCAAGCACATTATGGAAAAAGAAAAGTTCCATAAAGAAATGTTTATATAGCTTGAAAATGTGAGTCAACATGGAGAACCACACAAAATGTGTAAATGAAAATTTTCTTTTTTTGAATTCTATAAAATGAAGGTTAAAAAATAACAGAGATCTTAAGTACCATCCCTAATGTGGCCTTAAGTTATGAAAATGTTTTCCCAGTGAGGGCTGATTTGTTTGAATGGAATGATCTTGCTAATTCTAGAAATCTGTATACACCTTTACTTCCTTAGATAAGACACCAAGACCCTTTAAAACCTAAAGACCCTTTAAAATCTATTGGCCTAGATCCTGACTACCAATCAGGCTTCCCAGTTGCCATCCTTCATGCCACTTAATTGTTTGTCCCCATCTGTCCCAGCTCTCTTTCTGGAAACTTCTGGCTTTCATCCCAGAAATAATATCAAACATCTCATTCTCAGGAAGTTTCTTTCACACTCCTACTCTGCTGGATCACTTTGACTTGGGTTAGAAATCTGTTCTCTCGGCTGTTGGTGGCCTTCTTGACCACAACCTCATCAGAAGGGCTTACATGGTTGTTGGTAAAGTCATGTATCTGTCTCTCTTTTGGTATCAGCAGCAATTTTTCTATCCTCATGCTCCTGACAGGTACTCACAAGGAGAAGGGACATGGTATGGGCCAGCCTTCCCAGAAAGTATTTCCTAGGGCGGAGTTTTTTGTCTCTAAGTTTAATGGAGAACCTTTGGAACCCTCATCTTTGCATGGGAGGGTGTTGCAAAGGTATTTTCTCTGAATTAAAACATTTCTTTGTAGGGCAATGTGACTTAAGATTCCACAAAGAATTCCACCAGTTTCTTAGGAAGTAAATAAGCAAAAAATAAATGTCATCTCAGAAACTTCTTAAAATATATAGGATATATTTTATTATATAAGCAATAATGATTTCTGGGGAGAGAGGTATCTCTCCTCACTGAGCTGCCTGTAAATGATGAATGGCACTTCAGGGATACAGTTTTCATGAGTTGCCAACCATGATGTACTGGACTTTTCAGTAATGCAGCTGTCTTTGAGTTACTGTCCTCCTGTAGTTAAGACTAGTTAACTCACGGATTCACTAGGTTAGAACCATTTTTGTGGGTTTTCTGTCATTATTGTTCTACCTGGATGAATATATACTTGTCCTTTATCCTTCCCAGGGGAAAAGTTGCAGAATAAAGATAAAAGCCTTGGGAAGTCAGGGTTGAGGTGAGGTTCTAGAGATCAGGTCCACAGGGTAGCACCATTCCCTAACAGATGTGCTGGGCTGCAATCAAACCCTTTGGTATGTCTTGTTTAATGTAGAAGACATTCAGATTTCTAGGCTCAGAGACATTATTGTGCAATTTGTATCTCCTGTCCACTTGCCTTGGCCCTAGATCTTGTTACAAAAGAAGAGATTACTAAGTCACACTAGCATTGTAGGTTCCTGACAGATGATTATCTATACAAAAAATGCATCTACAGAGATGGGATCTCAGGTCCAGTTTTTGGGAAATTTTTTTTTCTAAAAACAGAGAAAAAAATATGAAATCAGTAAACCTCACCCTGAATAGTTTCTTGTTCAATTGTTTATTTATATGAGGCAGGTTAAGAATGGTGGTTATTGGGGTTTTCTTGATTTTTTCAAATATAAATTTCTTTTTTTCTACATCTTTTCTTCTCTTCTATATAGAAATTCAGATTAGATAAAGACCAAATAAATATGAATATAAAGTCAATTTCATAAAAATTTTGTAATGACTAAGCTGTGATATCGGCAGATGAGTGCTTCAGAATGTGTTTTGCAGCCCCAAAGCAACTGGAGTGACAGACCCAGATAGTTCATGTGTGTAGTCATGTAATTTTTAAAATTGCTTCTCAACAATATTCTCCTTTTTAGCTTTTTGTTTGTATTATTTTATTTTTGTAGCAGCATCTGTCCTTGGACCTTGAAATTATCAGTTTGGCGAGACTAGCCAATGAATCCCAGGGACTAGACGGCCTCTGACTTCTAAATGTTGAGATTTTAATTGTGAACTGCCTCTTTCTTCTCTACATCTTCCTCTCCCTCTTCTTCACCTGAGTGATCTAATCTCACATCCTCATGCTTGTTTGGAAAGCAAGTTACTTACTGAATTTTGCAGAACTTAGGCAGATTTCTGTTAATAGGGAGACAAAAAGCTGCTCTGGGGTAACATGGATTGGATATCTTGGGACCAGTGGCTTTCATTTTCTAGGGAGAATGAAAAGTTTCTCTATAATGAACCTCCTGAAACTATGGGTATTGCACAAGGTGGAAGGTCTCAAAATGTGCTGTTTAAGGAGTTCCAAGGACGGTTCTGTGTGAAGTTGGACTAAGAGCCTTGATTATTGCAACAAGGAGGAGCCAAGGTAACCACTTCACTAATGCTGAGATGTCTCAGGTGAGGTTGTGATCAGGTGACCATGGGAGGCACTATGGTGGGCTCAGTAAGGATGATAATGATAATGAAGATGAAAACCCAGTTTCTGAGAGACTCGGGAGCTAGGAAGTGCTGAAGAGAAGATGGGGCACTTGTCATTTTATTATGCTGGGATATTGCTAGAGACTGAAGTGAGCCCACAACTTTGACAAGTGGTTTTAAGTCTTTCAAAAATAAAGGGTTTCTGTTTTGGGAAATCAGAGGGAGGCTGCAGGATATGGCTCAGTTTGTAGAGTTCTGGCCCAGCAAGCACAAAACCTTGGATTTGATCTGTAGCATGCTATAACCCAGAAATCACAATATAATCTTACAGTCTTAGCACTTTGTAGGTAGAGCCAAAGTATCAGCTATTCAACTTTGTTTTACGCTATATAAAAAGACCAAGGCCAGTCTGTTACACTTGAGACCCAATTTTATTTTTATTGTTATTTTTATTTATTTATTTATTATTTATTTATTTATTTTAAAAAAGGAGGTTGAGGTCAGGTGGGTTATTTATTTGTCCTGTCTTAAGGGGTTTAAGGGTATTCTCTGCATGATTCAAGTGGCATTTACTATGTGTGGTTTGGATTTGCTAAGTCACCCAAAGGTTTGTTTTTTGAAGGCTTGGTCTCCAATGATATTCAGAGGCACAACTTTGGTAACTGTCTGAATCATGAGATTGCAGTATCAGTGTGCTACTTGACTATGGCTTCAGAATCTTAAAGGCATTTGTCTGTGATGGACACATCTAATATGTCCTGATTGGAGGACATAGTCACTGGAATATGCATTGGATTGATATCACCTGTCTTTGACTGTGTTTCTGTCTCTCTTTGCCTCTGCCTTTACTTCTCTGTCTCATCTCTCTTATTATATTTCTTGCTTCAATGAGGTGAATAACTTTTCTCTGTCACATTCCCTACCCAGATCTACCTGGGCTCAGAGTCACAGTTCAGGAGACAGTGGAGTGAAGCTTTTAAAATCAGAGCCCCAAAATACCTGCCCTTCTTTCACTCCTGGTCCTTTGCTTTTTCTTACTCAGCATGTACACATGTTGCTACATACCATGTTGGAAGTGTAAGGCCCGTAAGAAAAGGGAGAAACTCCCTCTCAACCCTTGGGAATTCACGGCCACCCCAATAACTGTAAGACACCTAATGTGATGTAATTAACAAGAGGAATATTTGATTCAACATGTTGAGGCTGCACTTCTCACCTGTCCTACGCAGAGGCAAGCAATGAAGTACGATCCCCACTTAGAGAAGAGGTAGAGTGTTTAACGCGAAAAACTGCAACCCAGGGAGATGAGGGGGGAAAATCATGATTAAGTATTTATAGAAAGCACCTGTCCAGTGTTCAGCTTCCATGACAGGTTCAAGAAATGGTCATGGGGACATATCTCTTTCTTCTTTTAAGAATCAAACCCTATCCAATTTGTCTTATAGTCAGTTCCGTTCCTGGTATCCAGGGTGCATGAGCACACTGACCTGAACTCTCAGCTCAAACTCTGTTCAATCTATCTTGTGGTCAGTTTTTAGTTCCTGGTACCCATAGTACTCGGTCACGCTTACCTGAACTCCCAGCTCTGAAGTCCTATCTTATTTATTTTGTCTTGTGGATAGCTAATTTCCTGGAGCCCAGAGTACAGAACAAGCTGATCTGCACTTTTGACTCCATCTGTGAAAAGTTTAAAATTTTTCAACTCTTTCAGAAGAATGAAACAGAATCAGAAACTGGGCCTTAGACATGAAAGTGTTAGTTGCAGAAACATGAAGATGGGAGATCCACTCATATAAAATGATGGATGATGGACATATCTATAATCTCAGCATTGGATATGTAAAGATTGGAATAATCTAGGCTGTCTGGTCAGCTGAATTAGTGAAGATCAGCTCTAGTAGGAGATTCTGTTTCCAATATAAGGTGGAACATGATAGAGAAAGAAGACTAATCTCAATTTCTGTTCTTTAATACACTCCCCTGTCAAACATATATATATATATATATATATATATATATATATATATATATATATATATACTGAAAGTATCTTTTGTGTTTCCTGAAAGAGCAGATGCCCACCTTCATGGAAACCTGTCTAGTGGTCTCAAGGTGTGGGCAGGAAGATTGTGTGCTGTTAGTAGTGAACGATCTTAAAGGATGCACATAGATTTCAACATGAATTTATAACATCATGGCTCAAGCTAATTTAGTAAAATGTAGCAATATTTTCTCCCATGAAAGACATTTATAAGTCCTGAGTGGCCCTGAGAGTTAGGGGTATGTTGGAATTTTTTCTGTGAAGAATAAAGGGCTGACCTTATCCAGCTGCTAGGGTCAGCAATGTGCATACTCCCAGCTCTTGGTACACTGGCAAACCTACATCACTTTGAGTTGCTCACTTCGGCTCATGGATGTGTCTCATAGTCAACATGCAAGACTTTAGTTAAAGATAAACTGGCAGGAATCAGGAAGACTCACCTTAAAAACTTTTATTTATGAGAAATAAAAGACTGGTCAGTTGCATGTTTTGAAGCCCAGAATTTTGCCTGAACCTATGGAATGAGAATACAAGGACATCTCCTACCTGCATATTCTTTTCTATTGTATCTATGTTTCCCTGCAAGGTACTAGGTTATTCAGAAACACTGTCTATGTAAAGTCTTTATCTAATCAAATCACCTGGGAGGACACTGGAGCCCAGAGGTCATGGGATTTTATAAAGAATCAAAATGTGATCTGAAAGTATCATCTTCTAACTTGTGTCTGTAAGAAGTCTTAATCTCTCATTATTACTGATGTTTTTTGAGACAAGATTTCTTGCAGCCTAGGCCAGACTTAAACTTGCTACACATTTGAAAAGAGCTTTTAATGCCAGGTCCTCCTGCCTCTGCCTCCCAAACACTGTTATCATGGATTTTATCACTGGTATCATGGATTTTATCACTGAACCTTGTTTGGGTAGTTTGGCTCAATTCTCAACCTTTCTGCATTGTAGGTTAGCACTTCTAATCTGAGCCACACACCACCCCACACCTATCTCATTTTGATCAAACTCAATTCAAGTGGGACTGAATTAGTCCTCTATGGGAAGATTTAAGCACAAAGAAGATTATATATCAAAGAAGCACTGATTGGTATTTCTCAAAGAAATGATACTATAGTAAAACAGGTAACACTCAGAAAACTAAAGAAGTAGCTTGCCTCACAAAAAGTCCGGAAGACATAAGTGAAGGATGTAGCTAATTGTTAAAGGCAAGCTCATAAAAGTTTTTTTTGTATTTAATATTTTTATTAGTTATTTTATTTATTTACATTTCAAATGTTATCCCCTTTCCTTGTTTCTCTTCCACAAAACCCTTATTCCTTCTCTCCTCTCCTGCTTCTATGAAGGTGCTTCCCCACCTACCCACATACTCCCACTTCACTGCCTGGCGTTCCCCTACACTGGGGCATTGAATCTTCACAGGACCAAGGGCCTCTACTCCTATTGATGTCCAACAATGCCATCCTCTGCTACATATGTAGCTGAAGCCATGGGTTACTTCATGTATACCCTTTGATTGGTGGTTTAGTTTCTGGGAGCTCTGGTGGGTATGGCTGATTGGTATTGTTCTTCCAATGGGTTGCAAACCCCTTCACATCCTTTAGTTCTTTCTCTAACTCCTTTATTGGGAACCATGTCTTCAGTCCAATGATTGACTGTGAGCATCATACTCTGTATTTGTCAGGCTCTGGTTGAGCCACTCAGAAGACAGCTATATCAGGCTCCTGGCAGCAAGCACTCCTTGTCATCCACAAGAGTATCTGGGTTTGGTGTCTGTACATGGAATGGATCCCCAGGTGGGGCGGTGTCTGGATGACCTTTTCTTTAGTCTCTGCTCCAAACTTTGTCTCTATATTTCCTCCCATGAGTATTTTGTTCCCCATTCTAAGAAAGACTGAAGCATCCACACTTTGGTCTTCCTTCTTCTTGAGCTTCAGATCATCTGTGAGTTGTATCTTGGGTATTAGGAGTTTTTGGACTAATATTCACTTATCAGTGTGTGCATACCATGTGTGTTTTTTTGTGACTGGGTTACCTCACTCAGGATAATATATTCTAGTTTCAGTAATTTGCTTAAGAATTTCATGAATTCATTGTTTTTAATAGCTGAGTAGTACACCATTGTATAAATGTACCATCTTTTCTGTATCCATTCCTCTGTTGAAGGACATCTGGGTTGTTTCCAGCTTCTGGCTACTATATATAAAGCTGCTATGAACACAGAGGGGCATGTGTCCTTATTACATGTTGGAGCATCCTTTGTGTATATGTTTAGCAATGGTATAGCTGAGTCCTCAGGTAGTACTACATCCAGTTTTCTGAGGAACTACAAGATGATTTCCAAAGGGATTGTTTCGGCATGCCATTCCACCAACAATGGAGGACTATTCCCCTTTCTTCACTAGCATCTGCTGTCACCTGAATTTTAATCTTAGGTATTGTTATTGGTATGAGGTGGAGTCTAGGGTTGTTTTGATATGCATTTTCTGATGAATAAGAATGTTGAATATTTCTTTGGGTGCTTCTTGGCCATTCAATATTTCTCAGTTGAGAATTTTTTGTTTGGTTCTGTACACCATTTTTAAAGGGTTATTTGGTTTTCTGGAGTCTTATTTCTTGAGTTCTTTGTATATATCGGATATTAGGCCTCTATTGGATATAGGACTGGTAATGATCTTTTTCCAGTCTGTTGGTTTCTGTTTTATTTGGAATAACAAAAAATCTAAGATAGCAAAAATTATTCTCAAGAACATTTGGGGTAATCACCATCCTGGATCTTAAGCTGTATTACAGAGAAAAGTGATAAAACTGTATGGTATTGGTACAGAGACAGGTAGGTAGATCAATGGAATAGAAATGAAGACCAAAAAATGAATCCACATACCAATGGGCACTTGATCTTTGACAAGTAGTTAAAATCATCTAGTGGAAAAAAAGACAGCATTTTCAACAAATGATGTTGGTTTAACTGGTGGTCAGCAAGTAGAAGACTGTAAATTGATCCATTCTTATCTGCTTGTACAAAGCTCAAGTCCAAGTGGCTCAAAGACCTCCACATAAAACCAGATACACTGAAACTAATAGAAAAGAAAGTGGGGAAAAGAGCCTCAAACACCTGGGCACAGGAGAAATTTTCCTGCACAGAACACCTATGGCTTATGCTCTAAGATGAACAACCTACAAATGGGACTTCATAAAATTGCAAATCTTCTGTAAGGGAAAGTACACTGTCAATAGGACAAAAGGGCAGTCACATACTTAATTCAACATATGCACATTCAATATAAGGCAAGAACAACGAACGAGAAACGCATCCTTCCTTTTTCTTTTTCTCTCAGTGCTCACCTGGAAATTATGAAGAATGATGGTGTAGGGTTGGAGTCTTCCTTCAGCTACAGTTCCTTGTCAGGCAACACTGTGTTTAAACAAAGAGGCCTGATGGGTCATTTGGGACATAAGTCTAGGTAGAATAAATGGTAGCTGGTAGAATGTCTTCGACAGGGTGGGTTCTGCTTGAATGGGCAAATAAGAGGCAGGAGTAGGGAAGGCTATTTTTCCTTTGAACATCACAAAAGAGAGGAGTGTAAAATGTGAGGAAGAACCAAGAAGGATGAGTTTCCTGGTGAAGAGACAAGGAACACTAGCAGGAAGAACTGGCCAAGAGACACTTTGTATGTAGGGCATGTATATATATATGTGTGCACATGCATGTGAAGGCAGAGAACATTCACAGATGTGGGTCCTCATTTTTGGTTCACAGCTTTTTAGTTTTTGCAATTTTTTCTTTTAAGATTGGATCTTTAACTTGTTTGGAACTCACCAGCAAGTCTAGAAGGATTGTACAATGCGTCTTGGGGTGTCTGTTTCTGTCTCCATAGTACTGGGCTTAAAGGTATATATCTGGATTTGTATAATGTGCATTCTGGGGTGTAAACATCCTTTTTTTCTGAATCTAAAATATATTTATATTTTTTTCACTAATTATTCCATTCATTTATATCTCAAATGATATCTCCCTTACTGATTACCCATACACAAACCTCCCATTCCACATCTACTCTCTTCCCCATCTCTTTTTCCTCTATGAGGGTGCTTCTCTATCCATTCCTGTCACCTATGGTGTTTGAGGATCCAGCATCCTGCCCCTACTCCAAGTGTTTGAGGCTCCAGCATCTGTCTACACTGGGGTATAAACCACCATAGGAACAAGGGCCTTCTCTCCCATTGATGCCAGACAAGACTATCCTCTGATCCATATATATCTGGAGCCATGGATCCTTCCCGGTACACTCCTTGATTGGTTAGTACATTACTGAATAAACTATCTAGTCTGTCGAAGAGGGACATTGAGAATCAAGAACACCTCTCTCTATGCTTTGTTGAAAAGTACTGAAAAATAGCCATTGTTTTTAGCTTTCTGTGTCCTCAGTTGACCACCTACTCTATACAGAGAAGGGATGATCATCAAAGTAATCAAGCACAAAAGCCTGTTTTCTGCAAGTTAATAACCAGACTATGTTCCTTTCCTGCAGAGAGCCAGTACTGGATCTTAGAGGAGCATCTTCAGGCTTGCCATGTTTCCCAGCCACTTATTCTCTTGTGTTTCTCTAAGCATCCCTTAATTCTGGCTTTTCTGACTGACATGACTCTCCTTTTTACCCCTTGGTTTTTCTGAAATCATCCATTTGCCTGTATTCAGATTTCTTACACAAAAGACTCTCACATGCTTTGAATTTATAGAAATTAAAGAGTAGATGCTTTAAAGACAAGTTATTTTAGAGACATTTATATCTAAGTGACTATTTTAAAAATACTTATGCTAAAAAAGGTTCTTGCTTGTGAACTTTGAACAAACCAGTTTTCAAGTCAATGGTTTGCAAGGGCTCTGGGTATATTTTATCTCTCATTGGGCTGACTTAGCTTTCATTATGCTGGGGAATTTGTGTGCATGAAAATGGTTCATTTGTGGAGGGATAGAAATTTCTTAATGTTTTTCTTAGAAAAATAATGTGTTAAAGTTGTTATCTGACTCGTGGCTGAAAAAAAAAAAGAGCTGTCAAACATTTTTAAGCAATTAATATTGAAAGGTGGTCAAATGACTCCATTTATATGTTATTTTTTAAGACCTTTGAAATGTAAATACATATGTGTTATGAGTATTTATATTTTTAAAATTAGGTCCTCTTCCTTATTAAAAAAAGAAAGAAATTACTTTCATATTTATACCTCAAAGTCTGTTTGTTTCCACATAAAAGTTTACTATAATAAATTATGTTTTTCCATGAACATGTTCCCTATGGTGATATTTTCATTATACTGGGAAAGCTGAAAAATTACTGTCAGAGATTTATGGCTTACAAAGGGAAAATGCTTAGTATTTGTTCATTCTTTATTTTAATGTTATGAGTTTTTATTTTATTATCATGGCTGGATTGACTTTCTTGGTTGCATCCATTTTCTTTCCTCAGCTTTCCAAGTAGCTCAAAATACTGACATTTTTCTATGCACTAGGCTTTATCTGGTTATTTATAATAAATGTTTCTTGAATCTTGTTTCAACCTAATTTTGTCTATGATCTATCAGTGTGTTTAAATGATACTATTTACTTCACCTTCAGTATAGCCTGAAAAAGTTATGGTTTTACTCTGTATGTAGGTTTTGGTGACCCCAATATCTTGCTGTTATACATGGTACCGAAATGGAGGAGTCTAAACATGACCTTTGTACACATATGCATGTATCTAGAAGGGAAGTTGCTGTGTACAAAGATCATCTGCTGGGAGCTGTCCCTGAGCCATAACTCTCCACACCCAAATTCTGTCCAGAGACAGCTGGTCTCCCGGGAGTCCTAAGATCACATGTGAGACCACCAATACTGCTCTAATACCTGGCCCTTGTGGGACCCAGCTGAAGCCCACAGGACACAGGAACCTTGAAACAGCCCCAGACAGGAATCTTTAGGCTTCCATCTGCTCCCCAGAGCTGACCCCGAGCTACAGCTCTCCATACTCAAATCCCACCTGGAGAGAGGTGGTCTCTCAGAAGTGCTGACATACTGCTCAGAGGAGGTAGCTACAGTCAGAGACAGAAAAACCAGATCTGTCATCATCTGGTTATCTAATACCAGAGATAACCAGATGATGATAGACAAGTATAAGAATATATGCAATAGAAACCAAGACTACTTGGTATCATCAGAAACAAGTTCTTCCACCACAGCAAGTTCTGGATATCCTAATACACTGAAAAAGCAACATTCTGATTTAAAATCATAATGATGATAGAAGACTGTAAGAAAGACATAAATAACTCCCTTAATTAAATATAGAAGAACACAAGTAGACAGCTAGAAACCCTTAAAGAGACAAAACATAAATACCCAAAAGAAACACAGGAAAACACAACCAAACAGGTAAAAAAATCAAACAAAACCATCCTGGATCTAAAAAATGGAATTAGAAACAATAAAGAAATCACAAAGGAAGACAATACAGTAGATAGAAAACCTAGGAAAGAGAGCAGGAGTCATAATGCAAGAATCACCAACAGAATACAAAAAGAGAGAATCTCAGGTGTAGAAGATACCATAGAAGATATTCACACACAGTCAAAGAACATACAAAAAACCAAAAGGCTCCTAACTCAAAACATTCAAAAAATACAGGAAAAAATTAAAAGACTGAACCTAAGAATAATAGGTATAGAAGAGAGTTAAGATTTCCAACTCAAAGTGCCAACAAACAGCTTCATCAAAATAATAGAAGAAAACTTCCCTAACTTAAAGAAAACAATGTCCATAAACTTACAAGAAGCCTACAGAACATCAAACAGATGGATTAAAAAAAAATTCCTCCCATCACATAATAATTAAAACAACATATGTACAGAACAAAGAAAAATATTGAAAGCAGTAAGGGAAAAGGTCAATTAACATATTAAGGAAGTCCCATCAGAATTATACCACAATTCTCAACAGAGACTCTAAAAGCAAAAAGATGGAATACAGAGTCTAAGAGAAGAAAAATGCCAGCCCAGGCTACTATACCCAGCAAAACATTAAATTACCATAGAGAGATAAACCAAGATATTCCAAGACAAAACTAAATTTAATATCTTTCCACCAATGCAGCCCTACAGAGGATAAGAGAAGAAAAATATTCAACACAAAGAGGGAAACTACACCCAAGAAAAAGTAAGAAACTAATATCACAATAAACCCAAAAGAAGAAAACTATACAAGGTTAATTCCACTTCTAACAACAAAAATAACAGGAATTAACAATCATTTGTCTTTAATATCTCTCAAAATCAATGGACTCAATTCCCCAATACAAAGACATAGACTAACAGACTGGATACTTAAACAGTACCTAGCATTTTGCTGTATACAAGAAACACACCTCAGTGACAAAGACTGACATTACCTCAATATAAAAGGTGGCTAAAAATTTCCAGGCAAATGACCCCAAGAAACAAGATGGAGTAGAAAGTTTAATATCGAATAAAATATATTTTCAACCAAAAGTTATTAAAAAAAACATGAGGAAGGAAACTATATACTCATCAAATAAAAAATCCATGGAGAAGAACTCTCAATTCTGAACATCTATGCTACAAATAGAAATGTACCCTAAATTAAAAAAAATTATTACTGAAGCTCTTAGCACATATTGATCTTTACACAATAATAGTAGAAAATTTTTATACCCCACTCTCACCACTGTAAAGATTATAGAAATAGAAACTAAACAGAGATACAATGAAACTAGTAGAAGTTATGAACCAAATGGACTTAACATACACACCTGTAGAAGATTTCACACCAAACTAATATACCTTCTCAGAACATAAAAGCACCTTCTCCAAAATTGACTCTATAGTTGGACACAAAACATGCCTCAACCAACACAAGATTGAAATAATTACATGCATCCTATCAGATCACCAAGAATAAGGCTGGTCTTCAACAACAACAAAAACAACAAAAATATCACATACACATAGAAGCTAAACAATTATCTATTCAGTGATAATTTGGTCATGGAAGACCAAATAAAAAAAGAAATTAAAGGCTTTTTAGAATTTAACTGAAATAAAAGCACAACATACCCAAACTTATTCGGACACAGTGAACACAGTGCAAAGAGGAAAGCTCATAGCTCTTAGTGCTTCCATACAAAAACTAAAAAGATCATATACTAGCAACACATCTGAAAGCTCTAGAACAAAAAGAAGCAAATGCATCAAAGATGAGTAGATGGCAGAAAATAGTCCAACTCTGGGCTGAAATCAACCAAGTAGAAACAAAGAGAATTATACAAAGAATCAACAAAACCAGGAGCTGGTTCTTTGACAATATCAAGAAAGTAGATAAACTTTTAGGAAGACTAACCAGAGGGCACAGTATCCAAATTAACAACATCAGAAATGAAAATGGAGACATAACAACAAAAACAGAAGAAATACAACAAATTACCAGATCCTACTATAAAAGCCTATACTCAACAATCCTGGAAAATCTAGATGAAATGGTTGGTTTTTTAGACAGATACCAGGTACAAAAATTAAATCAGTATCAGATAAACCATCTAAGCATTCCCATAACTCCTAATGAAATAGAAAGAGTCATTAAAAGTATCCCAAACAAAAATTCCAGAGGACAAGACAGTTTTAGTGAACAATTCTATTAGACCTTCAAAGAAGGCCTAATACCAATACTTTTCAAACTATTTCATAAAAGAGAAACAGTACCCAAATACATTCTATGAAGCCACAGTTACCTTGATACCTAAACCACACAAGGACCCAACAGAAAAAGAGAACTTGAGGCCAATTTCCCTCATGAATATTGATGCAAAAGTACTCAATAAAATTCTTGCAAACTGAATTTAAGAACACAGCAAAAGGATCATTCACTATGATCAAGTAGGCTTCATTTCAGGAGTACAGGGATTCCTGAATATATGAAAATCTGTCAATGAAATCAACTACATAAACAAACTCAAAGGAAAAAACAATGTGACCATCTCATTCAATGCTGAGAAGGCCATTGAAAAAATGCAACACCCCTTTATTTTAAAACATTAAAGAGGTCAGGAAATCTAGGTCCATATATAAATATAATAAAAGAAATATATAGTAAGCCAGTAGCCAACATCAAAGTAAATGAGAAAAAACTTCAAGCAAGACAAGGCTGTCCACTCTCCCTGTATCTATTCAATATTCTATTCAGAACAATTAGGCAACAAAAGGAAATCAAAGGAATACAAATTTGAAAAATAATATGATAGTATACATAACTGACCCAAAATATTCCTGAGAGAACGCCTATAGCTGATAAACACCTTCAGCAAAGTGGCTGGATACAACATTAACTCAAATCAGTAGCCTTCTTTTACTCAAAAGATAAATGGGCTGGAAATGAAATTAGGGAAATAATACCCTTACAATAGTCACAAATAATATGAATATCTTGGAGGGACACTAACCAAGGAAGTGAAAGGCACTCTATGGCAAGAGGTTCAAGTCTTTGAAAAAAGAAATTGAAGAAGACCTCAGAAGATGGAAAGATCTCCCATGTTCTTTAACAGGATTAACATCGTAAAAATGACAATCTTATCAAAAGCAACCTACATATTTAGTAAATACCTATTATAATCCCAACTCAATTCTTCAGAGATAGAGCAATTGTCAAATTTATCTGTAATAACAAAAATCTGAGGATAGCAAAAACCATTCTCAACAATAAAAAAAAAAAAAAAAAAAAAAACTTTTGGGGACATCAGTATTATCAGTATTCCTGATCTCAAGCTGTGCTGCAGAGCTTTAGTGATAAAAACTGTATGATATTCATACAGAGGCAGGCAGGCAGGTCATTGGAATAGAGTTGAAGGCCAAAAAGTGACCCCACACATATTTGGTCAGTTGATCTTCGAAAAAGGATCCAAAACCATCCAGTGAAAAAAAGACAACATTTTCAGCAAATGGGGCTTGTTCAAGTGGTGATCAGCAAATTGACCCATTCTTAATTTTTTGTTTAAAACTCAAGTCCAAGTGAATCAAGAACCTTCACATAAAACCAGATACTCTGAATCTTATAGGAGAGAAAGATGAACAGAGCCTTTTGAAATGAAAAGATTATCAGAGGCGGAGGAGGATCTGATGGTATGGGAGGTGATAGAGAAGTAGAGAGCAACAAGATTTTGAAATGAAGAAATTATCGGGTGTGGGGGGGAGAGGATCTGAGGGTAGCCACTAGAAAGGCCCAGATGCCAAAGACCCAAGAGGTTCTCAAGACTCAACAATAACCTACAAAGGGGAGATAGAATCTTTAGAGACCATATCCAGTGGATAAAAACAGCCCCCTGTTTAGGGTCTACTCACCACCTCAAAAATATTAATCCAGAATTTCTTCTGTCAAAAGAAATTGCAGGGACATATTGTGGAGCAGAGCCTGACTGCCCCAGCTAGGGATCTATTCCATCTGCAGACACCAAACTCAGACACTATTGCTGATGCCAAGAAGCACTTGCTGACAGGATTCAGATATAGCTGTCCCCTGAGAGTCTCTTCCAGAGCCTGACCAATAGAGATGTGAATGTATGTTGTCAAACATGGGACTGTGCATGGGGACCCCAATGGAGAAGCTAGGGCAAGGAATGAAGGAGCTGAAGGGGTTTGCAACACCATATAAAGAACAATAATATCTACCAACCAGAGCCCCCAAAGCTTCTATAAACTAAACCACCAACCACAGAGTTCACATGGTGGGACACATGGCTCCAGCTGGATATGTAAAAGCAGAATGCCTTATCTGGCATCACTGGAAGGAGATTCCCTTGGTCCTACGGAGGTTCAATGACCCAGAGTAGGGGAATGCTATGGTGCTGAGACAGGAGTGGGTGGACAGGTGTTGAGTACCCTTATAGAGGCATGGCCAAGCGAAGGGAATGGGAGTTTATGGAGAGGAAACAGGGAAGGGGAATAACCTATGAAATGTCAATAAATAAAATAATGAATAAAAAGATTAAAAAAATCATCTGCCTTAGGTTTAGATAGAATGCAGTCTCCAAAGATATGTAAATATTAAGATATTTGACATCCAGGAATGTACTAATATCCTCAAATTAAAAATAATGAATGTACTAATATCCTCAAATTAAAAAACATAAATAAATAAATAAATAAATAAATAAATAAATAAATAAATAAATAAAGCAAGCAAAGAAACACAGAACTCTGAGAAACTGAGAGGTGATTTAGAGCTAAAGAATGCTCTATTTCAGAGGACATGGAGTTGAGTGCCTCACAGCTGCCTATAAATCCAATCTGGTCTGAACAGATAATCTGATTCCTCTCTTGACCTCTGAGGGCACCACAACTCACATTCACTGCACCCATGCTAATAATAATAATAACAATAATAATGACATTAATAATAACCATAAAATAACTTAAAATAATAAAACTATATTTGTTTAATTAATTAAACCATAAATTAACTTAAAATAGAAAATTAAACCATAAAATAACTTAAAATAAAAAATAAAAGAAACAAGAATTTTCACTATCCCATTATTTGGCATCTTCTGTGAATATGTAGCTCAATCTTCAATCTGCTCAATCTGCTGTTCTTCAAGCAGGAAGATACAAAAGCAGCAGGAAAGTTAAATTCAAAACATTTTGGTTCCAAAGTAGCTCATGTGTTACAGAACTTAGGGAAGGAACATGGATGTCATATGCCTTTTACTATTATAGTACTGATATCTCTTACTCTATTAATTAATTAATTAATTAATTAATTTAAAGACCCTGGCTGTTCTGGAATTACCATTTAGAACAGACATACCTGGAGTTTACTTCACAGGGTAGAGAAAAGCCTACATAGAAAAGAAAAACTCTACTTGACCTGGAACAACCAAGATACATAGCCAAAGAGGTTATTCAGGGAGATGACATAGGTAGATTCTGCTGGCCCTTCATCTCTCTCCTACATATCTACTCACTGCAAGGAAAAATTCATCTCTTTTAGAAAATAGTTTATGTTTTTGGGCAGTTTGCCTGTATGTATGTCTGTGCACTCTGTTCATGCATTCCATGTGGAAGCCAGTAATGGCTACTAGAACCTGTGGAACCAGAGTCAATAGATGGTTATAAATTGGGAATCAATCCTGGTCCTTTGGAAGAACATCCAGTGCATTTAATCAGTGAGACACCTTTCCATATCCATTTCATCTTTTAAGATATGAGCTGCCTTTTATCAACAAAGGAGTTGGTTAGTGGCCAGAGATATGATATGGACTGGCAATAATTTGGTTGGATATTTTAATATTGCAGAGAGAAAAAGAAACCATAATACAAAAAAAAAAAAAAAAAAAAAAAAAAACCCACTCTTTGCTAATTTGCTAACACAAAAAGTACTTGTCCCATGAAATATCAGAGTTTGTCCTCTTCTCATTTTTTCTAGTTGTACAAAATGTAAAGGTGAAGAAGGAAGATCATGTTAACAAGTGTCATTACTATTTGGTAAAGTACAGATAAGGCTGAAGAGATGGCGATTTATAAAACACTTGCTTTGAAAACACAAGAATCTGAGTTACTTCCTCAGAACTCCGGTGAAAATTTGGTGCAGTAAGATCAGCTTGCTATCTCACTGATGGAAAGACAAAGGCAGTTGACCTTACTCTACTTAGTTTCAGGTCAGTGAGAGATCCTGGATCAAAATAAGGTGATTGCTTACCAAACCAGCTACAAATTTTGATCTACCATGATAATCTGCCTGAAGAATATGCTAGTATCCTAATAATGGTGCAAATGTTTTACCTTATACGATTTAGGGCCTACTACTTTAGATGAAACTGATCGATGGCACTTCTCAGGCAGTCAAGAACCTGAGAAAAAATAGACCATTGACCCAGGGGAAAACTAAACATTCTTCTTCTAAGGAACAGAGCAGTAAAATCAGTCCTAATGACATTCTGCTATATCTATAGATCAGTGCCTCACTCAGCCATCATCAGAGAAGCTACCTATCACATTAAATAAGAACTAAGAAAGAGAACTACAACTGGGTAATATGCAAACAGACTACATGGGATGATCTAAATGAAATGTCTTCATGAAACTCCTCATTTCAGGGCTCAGAAAACCTTGGAGAAGAGAAAGTTAAAAGATTTTATAAGCCAGAGTTGACAGACACCAAATGGCCAACACACATATAAACTCACAGAAACTTTGGCAGCTTGAATAAGAGTTGCACGGGTCTAACCCAGACAAGGTTCTAGCATTCAGATGGGAAAGTAGACAGCAGTTCCTGACCTTAACCTAGAAGCCATCTCCAAATGACAACCACACACAAAGGAAAAAAATAATTTTATCAAGGAATTCTTACTAGCTATACAAATAATACTTAAGGGTACGCCACATACACAGCAAGAGATTGCCAACTCAAAGGAAGGGTTTTGTTGTTGGTTAAGGTTTGTCTCATATTACTTTTATTTTAAACCTCATTTTTTTTTATTTTATATTATGGAATCTGGTTTTGTGTTTTTATGAATTTTTCTTCTCTCTGCATGTGTTCATTATTTTTTCCTTTTTCCTTTTTGGTTTGCTGTTTTGTTCTGTTTTTTTTTTTTTTTTTTTTTTTTTTTTTTTTTTTTTTTTTCATTTTGTCTTACTCTGTTTTTAATGTGCCAGTTTGTTTTATTAAGAGAAAGAAAGAAGAGACAAAGAAGGTATAGAGTTGAAAGAGAAGCAAAGTGGCCGGGTGGTGGTGGCGCACGCCTTTAATCCCACCACTTGGGAGGCAGAGGCAGGCGGACTTCTGAGTTCAAGGCCAGCCTGGTCTACAGAGTGAGCTCCAGGACAGCCAGGACCACACAGAGAAACCCTTTCAAAAAAAAAAAAAAAAAAAAAAAAGGAAAAAAAAAGAAAGAGAAGCAAAGTGGAAGAATCTGAGTAGAAATGAAGTAAAGTAAACAATGCTTAGAACATTTTGTATTTTTAGTAGTTAATAATAATAATAATTAATAATAATAATAATAATAATAATAATAATAATAATAATAAATGACACCTGAATATTTATCTGGCCTCAACATGCAAACATACCCATCTGCATACACACCTGCATAGAAAAGCACACTCCTGCACAGGGGAGACAGGTAGAGGAAGAAAGAGAAGGAGAGGAAAAGGAATACCTATTTCAGGACTACCATTGAAGATGCCACAGCAGTAGAGGAAAAACTGGACTTATCTGTGAGTACAGTGTACAAAATTTCGTCTGGGAAGGAAATAAGATCTGAGTGAGTGACTTTGTAATACCTAAGATGACAGAGTGGATAGTGTACATTCTGGGTAATAGTGTTTTTGCCATGGATAGGCCAGGTGACCAGACATCTCTGGGAGGCTCCTGGAGGATAAAAAACATGATCACACACCATTGTCAATGTTTACTCACCTATGATTTCAGAGCATTCAGGCTGATGACTGGTGAGTGGGCCTCAGTACACATATGTGAGCATGCTTCCTCTTGGTGTATATATTTCACAGAGCACCAATGCTTTTTGCTGAGGTGAGATCTGATGAGATGAAGTTTCTAGCTCTATTGATTGAGGTAATGGTTGCAGTTGAGCCTCTTTACACAGGAGTCCAGGTGTCAGAACTCTACTTCAAAGGCAGAAGTGTCCAGTCTTAATGAACATTAGGATTTAAGTACTAGGCAGCAGATGTTCACTGCTGTCTGCAGAGGAAGGATTCTGAGGCTGTCTAGGGACCTGAATGATAGTCATTCAGCATTCATCATTTTGTTGAAATTAGCCTCTAACATAGAATTGGTCTTCAGATTAGTTCTCATCATAGGTAGTATATCAGTCATTCCTGACTAATTGTGTTTATGGTGTGTGTCTGTGTGTCTGTGTTTGTGTGTGTGTGTGTGTGTGTGTGTGTGTGTGTGTGTGTATGTGTGTAGTGTACAGGTGCATATGTACACATGCTTATGGATGTATGGAGGCCAGCAGTTGATGTCAATTGTCTTCTGCAGTCAGTCTTCACTTGCTGTTTTTGAGATAGGGTCTCTGTCTGTGTGTGTGATTCACTGATTTACGTATGCAGACCTGAGAGCCATAGAAGCCTTCCTGTTTCTTCTTCCTTAGTGATAGCATTACAATTTTGTGAAACTGTGCCTGAGTTTTTAAATAGTGCCCACAATGGGCACTATTATGGATCCAACTGAGGTCCTCATGTTTGTACAGCAAGCATTTTACTCTCTGAGCCTGCTACCAACAAATCTTTTGCATTGTTCTCTTAAACCTGTGGAAAAACTGTCTACAAATATGGTTGTAGAGATGGGACAGGATAGAAGTCTGCAGATAGAAGTGCCATATTTGCTTGCTAGATAGAGGAAGATATCTAGGGAAATGGACCTGTATTTTATTAGAACCAGCTAAGGAATAGCTAACTTGTTATCCCAGGACCACCTTGTTATGGGTTGCTCAAGCAACCTGATCTATGTATTCCAACATGATGGCCTGGCCAAATACATCACAATAAACTTAGATTATGCCCTGTGCATACCGACAAAACTACCAGGGCCCTTGTTTCTTAAGGATATTCTAGTGCTATTTTATTCCCATTTTTATTAGCTTCCCTGTCTCTTCAGAAATAGATGTAACACTCAATTTGATTTTAAAATTTAAATGCTTGTCATCTATTGTTCTCCAACAGTTGAATGCTCCATGCCAATAATTCTCTTTTTGTTGAGCCTTCAGCAAGTCAGTCAGAGGAAGGCAATCAGGTTTTCTTTGTTCATTCTATGTTCTCAAGGGATGAATATGTAGGTTGTATTTAGTTAGAAATGTTACAAGCAAGACAGTAGAATGTGGGACATAGTTTAACATTTTAAGCACTGATAACATTTGAAATTGAAAATGACTTTTATTAATTAACCATGTCTTCTCTTGCCCTTCTGTCTGTTTCCCCCTACCAGCTGTTACACAGTTAAGAAAATGGGAAATGAACATGATTACAAGCAATTATGAGTTTTTCATTTTTAAGAGACAGATGGAACCATGGTTTCTAGTTTAACATGGTTTCAAATTCAGCTTATATCTCCACAGTGCCACATTTTTATAGAGGAGCCATATGTTTCATTTAGGAGCAGGGAGGTTTCACAATACAATGACTTAGAATCATTGGTCAATGGTCTATGTCATAACAGGTTCATAAACAGGTCACCAGTTAAAACAGCTTTAAGCTCACAGTCCCACTATTTCAAATTCTAATTTTTTACATGTATATATGTGTAGTGTTCATGTGTGCATGCATGATGTCACATCAACAAGTGTCTGTCTGGAGGTCAGTAGTTGGTGTCCAGTGTCTTTCCTGGTTACTCCCCCCTTGCATACTAAACTCAGAACATGGCAGTTTTACTAGTCTGGATAGCAGCTTCATTGGAAGATCCCCTATGTTTTCCTCTAGTTTTCTTAGACTTAGAAATGAACTTACATATCTGTCTAGCATTTCCCTGAGTTCTGAGGGTATTAATCACTCCTAACTCTGATCTTTACAATTGGCTGAGGTTTTGTGTTGTGCTGTTAAAACCCAGAGATGAAGATGGCCTGGTTTATACCCTCAATGAATGGACTGTAGATGCAATTGTTGTCCTCTGTGAAACTGGAGTGTCTGTGTATCTTTGTTGTAGCTGGAAATGGCTAAAGTATTACAGCTCTCAGAAGGGAAGCCCACACATGTCAGGTAGCTGTGGTCCCAGGTCTTGTCTGTTACCATGCTGGCACCAATGCCATCCATGGAGGGGGTGGATGGATGGGTGGCAGTGTGTAATGGTGGGTGGATGTAAAGATCAGAAGATGGGAGGAGGTTGTTGGAGCAGCAGCATGAATGGCAAAGGCATAAGCCTGGTTTGCCAAGTGGGTCTAAGTTCCAGTGATGAATGCTTGGGGAATGACAACTCTTCCCCAAGGTGTTAAGCTCATTAAGACATCCACTCTTAGGCAATTCTTAATGAAATAACATATGCATTTTATTCCATGTACATAGGGACTTTATAAACATTGAGAAGTAGAGTGGGATCAGAGGTAGATGCTTCCCATTGGCTAAATATGAAATGCAAGTTGTGTTCTATTAGAATGGGGAAGAACTTCAACTGTTTTACCTACATAACTGGATGTCATGGTTCTCTCAGTGGGGCAAACTTTTTACGTGTTCCAGAAAAGGTAGAGTTTAGCAAGGAGCTGGCCCCAAGCCTACTTTACTCAATTTTGAGTTTCAGTGGTTTGGGTCTCACTCAACTTTATGAGTTCTTCTTTCTGGTAGTATAGTCCACTTGCTCCATAACTCCTTTTTGTTGAATTTTTTTTTAAGGAAATGTATCATTGAAGTTGCTGTCTCTAATGTTGGGAATGAGTTTATGTTGAACTAAAACATAATTTTAGTGTTTTTTTTTTTTCTTGCAATGCCATTTACGTGCTATTTAAAAATTGGATGAGCAATTGGGTGTGAGCAGAAGCAGGGCTCTAATGTTTAATATGAGGCCAAAGGGGGGAAGACACCAAGTTACTAAGGTGTTTGAGTACCATGGAGTAAGTGTGTTTGGAACATAGGGTGCCCAGAAATCTTCCTGGAGATCTTGGAGCAATTGTATGTCTTTTTCTTCCAGCACAGATTCATTGATAGAGAAGCAATTCCTTTTCCATCAAAATGCAAGTCCCTTCCTGTTCCTAAGTCAGTAACTTTAGGGCCCTCCAGTTTTGGAGAACAACTTCTGCTAAAGATGTTATCTGTCATTGAAGGGACTCAAGGCTGTCTGAAGTAGAAGCCATTTTCAGGCCAAGTTTGTCCTTGAAGTCAATGGCCAGATGGTGTGTTTGGGTGAGGGCTGCTCCAATATTTACTGTGCTAGCCAGTGAGACAGTGCAACTCAGTCCAATGAACATAGTGATGAAGATCTCTTTCTTCTTTTAGTCTCCTCCCAGCTGTATGGTGAGTTATTCAGGTTCACAGATATAAACATGTGGAACAAATATTATGTGGAAATATAATTAAGTCCCTTGGAAAGGGACTTAATGCAGAAACTTGTGGTGCCTTTACACCAGAGAAGAGGAGCAGTGTTAGCACATCTTGGGTTGGTAATGGTGATGTAATGGGTGCATGTAGGATAGGGTCTTGAGGAGTGTCCTACACGGTAAATCATGAGAAGTAGATCAAAGAGAAGAATATCTCATGATTTTCATGTCGATAAGGATCTATGGGGTTTGTAAAGGGAAATGTTAATGGGAACAGATGATAACAGCAGTCACAAAATTGAAGCACAGAAAAAAGTTTGGGAGGAATCAGGGTAGGAGGTTAAGGAAAGTAAGTGAACTGAATATTTGTATCCAGTTTTTGAAGTATTATAGCCAAGAAAGGGTAACTTGGAGACTTTTCTGAGATTCTTTTTCCCATTAAAGAATATTAACTTGGGTAATGACTGATTTCAAGGCAGGGACAAGCTGGCAAGGGACATGTAGGTAAGCTAGAAGGGTATTTGGCATAGCCATTAGGGTAGAGCTTACCTATGACACTTGTTTACCAACATTTATACCATGGCTTATTGAATGATAAGCTGAAAAGTGTTTTAAGGTTTGTGAGCATTAGGCCACCATGGATTCAATTCTGAAACACCAGTATCTGCAACTTCCATAGGTAGGAGACTTCTAGAGACATTCACCTTTAGTAAACAAAGCAGAGGAAAGGGATAGTGATAGTGGAGATGAAATCTGAATGTTAGAGGTTCTCAGTCCTGGTGCTACATCTTTCAAGTGGGAAATTCTGGTTCTTTATGATTTTGTTGTAGATGTCCCTATTAAAGAATCTCAAGAGGTGAGTGTTTAGAAGGCTAGAAGAAGGCTGAGATATAGCAGAGTTAGTATGAAGAATAACAAAAATTGCCATAAGAATAGAGGAGAGGGAAGCTTGTACATGGATTGTACAGGTGTCACCAGGTCATGAATGTCTTTCCAGATCTTGCTGTTTCTTATTTCTAACTCATCTGTCTCCTCTGCTTCCTTTGTCCTTGTTCTGTCAAAAACCAGGCCATCTTCTTGGTTGCTGGGATGAAATCAGACATTTCTTGAATGATCAAGCTAGGTGTATTCTGGTCCTGTGGTATAACACAAACAAAAACACTTCTAGTTGTAAGGAGGGGGTATGGTCCCTCCCATATCCCATCCAAGGGATCATGATATCACATTAAGATGGGAGGGTTTATTTCTGGTGTGCCAATGAGGGAGATATGAGGGTGTTTGGAGCTCTTATAGATATATTTAGGGTATTCACAATTGTCACTAATTGTACATTAGGTAGGGTGGTAGGGGGTTGTCTTTTGTTTTAGAAGTTGGGCTTTTAGAGTTTGATGTAATTTTTCTATTATTTCTTGTCCCAAATGGTTGTGTTGAATCCCTGTGTGGTAAACAATTTCCCATAGTGACCAGAATATTTGTATTGAGAGCTAGTAAATGAGGGGTCATGGTCAATTTTTATTTGTTGAGGAATGTTCATGATGGCAAAGATGAAGAGCACAAGGTGAATTAACATTTTTGAGTTTTCTCTTGTTTGGGCTGTAGCCCATATAAAATGCAAGTATATATTTATGGTAACAAAGATATATATTTGTTTGCTGAATTGGTGAATGTGAGAGATACCAGTTTGCCATTGGCCATTAGATTTGAGACCTCAGTGGCTGGAACCCATAGTCTGTAGAGCTGTGGTAGTAATAATGGATGCAGAAAAAGAGCCCATTTTTATTATTCTTTGGAGCTGAGGGGAAGGGGTGTGGGGAGAGTGGATATAAAGCCCCTTTATTTGTGTGTGTGTATGTGTGTGTGTTTGTTCATGAATGGAATTGGTCTGTTTGGTGGATGCTATGAATATCCCTGTAGAGACAGATTGATTGAGCAGCAAGGATATTTACCTTGAATATTGGACCTGGTAGGGGACTAGGACATTTGAGATGCTGGATGTAGAAGGGAGAAGCTCTTTTCTGTAAGGGGAAACATCTATGATTAAAGAGGAAAGTGGATGGCATCTAATTTGACAAAGGATCTTGATAGCCAGGGATGCAAATTGACAGCATATACACTGTCTGAAAAGAGGTTAAAGGGCCTATTAACTTTTTGCAGCACTAAGTAAATAGCATATACTGTGTCATATTGGTGGAAGTGATGGGCTAGCAATTTGAGTTAGACTGTAGAGGTTTAATATTAACTTGGAATGCTTGGGATTTGGGGGATTCTGGATCTTTTTGTTTTTGAGTTGTGAGTTGAGTGGGAGATGTGGTTTGTTTTCACAAAAGAAACATGAAAATTAGAAAGCAGTTACATGGTAGAATGTTGAGGGTGGAAGCTATGAAGTTATCTGGGTTTATATTTGTTTTTGGTAAGATGTTGGTGTTGTTAGCTTGAAGAGGGAGAAGAAAATGTAGCTCTCACCAGTTGCGTGTCGGGAGCTGGAAGAGGAGGGTTAGTCAGTGGCAATGACTAAATATTTTTGTCTACTAGAGTTCTGTAGACCTGTAGTTCTGATCATTGATTGAGGGAATGTGGGGCAACTGTGCTGTATGTTGTAGCAGCTGCTCTTTTACAAGTTGAGTGAGGGCTTTAAGTTTTCTCTCTTGATAGAGGCCACTGTTCAAATAATTGTCTTCAGTGGGGAGCCCATCAAAACAGGGAGTATCAAATATAACAGTGAACCTCAGAATTGGAGTAATTTGGAGGAGGGGTTAGGGGTTTTTTTTTTTTTTTTTTTTTGGTATAACTTTCTTTGTGAGTATTATCTATCTGATGTGATATTTTTCTGATTGGTTGTTAAATACTACCTTCAACAGCTTGTAAGATATGTCTCCCTAGAAGAATCGTAGATACTTGAGTGACTAGGGAGTGTACTAGAACAGTAGCTCCATCAAGATCTTCCAACCAGCTGGCAGTGGTGGTGCACACCTTTAATCCCAGCACTTGGGAGACAGAAGCAGGAGGATTTCTGAGTTCAAGGCCAGCCTGGTCTATAGAGTGAGTTCCAAGACAGCCAGGAATAGACAGAAAAACCCTGTCTTGAAAAACCAATAAATAAATAAATAAATAAATAAATAAATAAATATTTATAAAGATCTTTTTACATTGTAGGCTTGTTTGGTGATAAATTCACAAGAAGAGTTCCAAATGCCTAGATGCCATGATCAGTTGCAAGTCTCATGGGATCTCTTGTTGTTTCTAAATATCCGTTACTGCTCCAGTATCAATAAGGCTTTTAAATGGTTTGATGATTATTTTTGGGTGGGAGCATTCTGGGATTCTGCATACACATAGGCCTCTATGGGAGCAGTTACTCCTCTTACTGTTAGGGCTGAAGACCGCCCACTCTTCCATTTAAAGACTAAAGTGTTTTACCATCTTGACCGTATATGGAGGTACATCTCTTTTCTAGTAAAAACCTTTGTACCATGGAGGACTGAGTATCTTAGGGGCATTGGGATCCTTTATGGGAAGGGAATTTTCTAGGACTTCTTTTTGCCAGTGTCCTTTCATATTTAAAGCATATCCCCTTTGTTTTGTTTGCTGCTACTAAACCCTGAGTCACAGATGTAATTTGATGTGACATTGTTTCTATTTCTTGCTACCTCAAACCCAAAGTCATCAATCTTAATGTTTCTCCCAGAGATTTTGGCATGCTAGCCTGGACTTAGAGGTCATACCTTCCCACATGATGTTTTTCAGAAGAAAACTTCTGGCTGTGGGGTTGGGAGTTTTTATTTCTAGGCTCATTCTGAAAATAAAATTGGATAAAAGCTCTCCCAGCTTTTGATGAAGAAAAAGCAGAGAGGAGTTAGGGACTTTTGAGCATGAGGTTTGTGTGAGCCTGCCCTATCCTTGAATTGCACAGATGTGTACCTGTTCATGGTAACATTGTGGCTGCATCACCTTCTGTGCTTCAGTTAAAAAAAAAATCTCCCTGGCCAAAGAATTCAACAGATTTTCATGGGAACTCAGACCCACCCTGATTTTGCCTGACTTGTTGAAATGATTCATTTTGAAACAGGACATCCACTGTAAAAATATTTGATTGGTCAAGGAAGAGCCATAAATATCTCTCCAATCTAGGGTCATGTTTAAGGTGGTAATATGGCTCTGTAGAAGAGACTTTGTACATAGTGCCTGAGTGCAATCCACTTTTACTCTCTGCCTGAGTTCTTTTAAATCTGTGGTTTGGAATATGTAACAGTTGAATGGTTTATTTCAAGTGGTGTTAATATTTTAACCTATAATTTCATGATTCTTTATGTATTTGTTCATCTCCCTAATAGAAACACCTAAACAATGTTCAGGCATTTTAACCCAAATTTATTCTAAAAATTTTCTAGTTGTTTAAAAATTAATTGAACTTTAGGAAAAAAGTTAGATCTACCTCCCATAGGTCAAACTAATTATGTTAATAACCATTATTTAATTCCTAATTTAAAAAATACTATCTACTTAAGCCAGTTTCCTTTTTCCTGAAAAGGGATTATTATCACACTCATTCAAAACAATAACAACAACAAACATGGTATTTTCTTTCTTAGCTACATAAGGAAGATAAATTATCAAATTTTTAATGTCCTTTTTTTATTGTAACACAGATAACTTTCTACTTAAAGGATTCAAAACTAAGACTTAAATTTCTTTAACACCTCCCCCCCCCCTTTTTCCTAGACTTACAGCAATGAACTACTGATGTACTGCCAATCAAACTGTTACAGGCTTAACATATGAATCATCCCTTTCTTCTTCTGAATATATATGTTGATCAGATACTTTATTGTTAGGGTTTGGCTCCCCTATTATGTTTATTCTACAGGTTTATCTGTACAGAGAAAAAAAGGCAGCCATGCCACAGCAGGCCAGATGGAGACTGGACATCCTTGTAACTGCTTCTGGCTATGAACTTGCTTTTGTCCAGACACACCATCTGACTGGAATCTTTTGAAACAAGCAGATGGTGACATCTACAAATGACAGCCTTGCATCCTTCCAGCAATAGAAGAACTCTCTTGTTAGTGACTAATGGCTACTAAACTTGGAGGAACTTATGTTATAGTGAGAAAAAAAGAAGCTATGTCTTTGTACATAAATCAAATGCTTTTTGAATCCAGTGTTAATACCCCCCCCCCAAAAAAAAAAAACCCACCTCAGTGCAGACTTGCTCTCAGGATTTCAACCCACTGAGCAAACAAGTTGATGCAATAATCTCTTCTCTCTGGCTCCCTTCTCTCAATTCCCCTTTATTTTGTTGTGTTTTCTTCCTGCTTCATCCAATTTTTAAAATATCAGATTAGGAGCATGGCAAAAACCACTGGTAGTTGGGTTAGGGTTCAGTACTAAGCCTTTCCTATCTTAGAGGGCGAGGGGTACTATGATACTTCATGACTATGAAATAAATCAGCGGGAGATGCAGGGAAACTCTGCTAGTTAAGGTCAAAGTCCATCATGAACTGATAGACTTTGAGATTGTTAGAAAATTTTCTTCTTCTCTGACCTTATCTGGAAGGATTCTAAGCCTTGATACTCACCTCTACCTGAGAAAAGCCACTTAGCATAAAAACCTGGAGTTTTCCATGCTAATGAGGTATGTAGATATGTCCTGAGTGTTCAGAAAATGATCTTTTCTTCAGGGGCACTCCATCCCAAAATGATATTTAATAGCTCACTTTAAGTAAAGCGTATGCATTGTTATCCCTTATCAAATAATGAAGTTTGAACAAGGACAGACCATCTCTTCATCAAGGATCACCTGAAGGGAGATCTTTTTCTAATAAAAAGCTTAGTCTAAATCTCCCAGATGACATCTTCCCTCTTCCAGCCTTACTCAGATCTCACTTGGAACCAAAACAGGTTATGTCCATTTCCTGTACTTTGACTTCCACTTTCAACTACCAATAGGGCAAGTGAAGACCCAGAAACACTTTTCCCAACTCTCAGCAGTATCCCAGAATCACCTGGGTACACAGGACACTGGATCATCCCAGACTCCACTATTTCTCAGTGGGAAAAACACTAATTGAGAACCAACACCCCACTACAGACTATGCTCTGCCTCCCTTGAGTAACCTGCTGTCAGCACTGCAGGAACCCCAGCAGTGAAAGAGACATGCAGCCTGTCATGCAGTGAGGCAAACTGGGTGGGTTTGGCTTAATGCAATGGTATTTTCAGTCTATTCTATTTCTTCTGTCCTAATAAAACTTGGGGAGGAATTATTAACCACAAGAAATAAATGATTTGTTTGTTTGTTTTTTTTTTTTTTTTTTTTTCAGTGTAAGACACATTAGTTTGACTTAGAGATCATTTGGGAATCCTAGATGCACCAGGCTCCTAATTTTGTACTAGGTAACTCATGCCTTCTTGCCCTGTCACTTTAGTTTATCATGGGTTTAAAAGTTATTATTTCTGTAACTAAGCCCATATATCAGAAAGAAAAGGTGAAGGGGCTTTTTTATTTTCTGTTGGCTCCACTCAGAAAGTAGGCCATAAACCATTTGCTTTAGCAGCAGACATCACAGTCCAGAAAAAAAAAAGACAATAAAATCCCCAACTTGAGGCATACCCTAAAGACAGCCACTTGAATGAGAAATATCTTATCTCAGTATAGGCAATATGTGCTAAGGAGCTCATCCTGAGTTTAAACATTCATGATACAGTAAATCAGCACATCTGGGACATTCCAGCAGCCATCACTAAGATCTTAGATAACCTAACCCTAACAGTATAATAATAAAACCTTTACCTATCTTAAATCTAAGTCACTTTGCTCACTTGCAGTTCTGAGTAGTTCTGAGGCTGGAAGCTGCACTCTCCCATTTAGCACTTCATAATAAAACAGAATGTGTTATGTAAAGTAGCCTTTGTTGTATCTCTGCAGGAACTTCACAGATCTAAGAAAGATGGGAACAGTCTTTTGCCACTTTTTTTTTTCTCAGCACTTGTATGTCTTTCAGAGTGCATGATCATATGATTAAAAGATCACTACAAATTTGCATATAAATTCAGGTCATAAATTGAATAAGAGGTTTACATTTTCAGTGTCTGCTATCTCAGAAGTGATTAACATGTGAAACTTGAAGACTGGCAGAGCTCTCATCACACTTTTGATAGTAGAAAAGTTTTAATAGGCAGTCCTGTAATTTGAGAGGCTTAAGTGTCTTTGTTTGAGTTACCATTATGAAGTGGTAGTGACCACTGATTGCTGGTTGTTTCTTCAGAATTAACACTCTTTGTTCTTGTGTACTATTTGAGTCTGGGATCTTCCTTCAGTGATTCTCAAATCCAGTATTGCTGATGCACATACCCCCCTCCCCATCTGTCTTTATAGTGAATGTTTTAGAGAATGATTGACTTTCTGCTGGAGGCTTGCCTTTGTGTGCTCTGTGTCTTTCTCTTCATCTTTTCCTGAGTTGTCTTTTGTCTTGTTCAGTGGAGGGTGAATTTCTTTCCTTTTGTGTAGACATCCTGGAGGCCAGCAGAAGAGAGAGTGTGCCAACCTCTCTCTCCTGGCCAGGGCATTTAAAAAATGCTCCAGGATCTTTCTATTGGTGATGGAGAGCTTCAGTATAACCCAGGTCTTAATGGAAGTGGATAGATTGCTCCCACCTGGTGGAACCTTCTTCTGGGATAGGCTGCCACCCCTGGACTCCATTCAGCTAGAGTCAGAGAGCAACAATCTGATGCAGGTTTTGTAGAGTGTGGCGGCATACTCTCTACTGGTGGTGCCCATTTTCTGGGCACCATTTTCGATCAGCTTCATTTCAGTTTCTTTTCTGGACTACTGTAGGTTTGTTTTTCTAGTTTTATGTTTGTGTTTTACTTGTTCTTTTTATTTTTCTTCAGAAATGTCATGGGGCAGACAAGCAGCTCTACTCTACAAGACCTCGTCCAGTCACACTTCAAGAACTTCAAATGCCTGGTGGAGAGTTTGGGATTAACTGCATAGGCAGGGAAACTAATTGCCTTTTGCAAGAATGAATGGCCAGCTTTCAATGTGGGATGACCCAAAGGAGGCACTTCTACATTCCTACTATCTACTTGGTTAAATGTATTGTGTATATAAACCCTGAATACCCTAGTCATGTCTCATATCACTGTCTGGCAGCATCTTGTGTAGAACCACCTCCCCTTGGCAGAGACCATTCCTACCTCTTATCCTGGTGATTTTACAGGTTAAAGAAATGCAGCAGCTTAAGAACCATAAACCTGCAGTCCTCTCCACCTCTGCTCATAAGGAAGACTTCTACCTGCCATCTTATGACCCTGCCCTAGCACACACCCATCCTCTGCACATTTCTACTGACACAATTTGATTCAGCAAGGTTTCTTTTGGATTGAGATGCTGCTACTGATTCATATTTGTTGTTTGAAAATTGACATGGACTGCAAAGACTGATTTGTGTTTGGAATTGCTCCCAATTCTCCTCAGGTCCATTTCTCTTTTACCTTATTAACCATCATTCTCTGCTACTGTTGGTTGATGAGCTAGAGGGGAGTTTGAAGAGTTTAAGAACACTTGCTAACAAAGATTTTGACAAATCTAACTCTAGCTGAAGAGATTGCTCGTGGTTAAAAGGACCCACTGCTCTTCCAGAGGTCCTGAGTTCAATTTCCAGCAACCACATCGTGGCCCATGACAGTATGTAATGGGATTTGGTGCCCTCTTCTGTGTGTCTGAAGACAGCTACAGTTTATCCATAAATACAATAAACAAAAAAAAAAAAAAAGAAAGAAATGAAAAAGAGAAAGAAGAAGAAAAACCTAATTCTATACAAAATAGTCAGAGTCTGTAATTCTACTGTTTCTATAAGAAGATGGGAGAAGGAGATGGAAAGTGGAGATGTAAGGTGGAGACCAAAGAAGACAAGCAATACTGGGGCCTGCTGGCCTGATATATGCTGCATAAAAACAAGAAAGAAATTGTTTTAAAATTAGGTGGTATTTGTAGCCTAACACCTGAGGTTTTTTTTTTTTATTCTGACCTTGCTAATTGTGAACCTACACCTACACCCATACATGTTGTGTGGCTTAAAAGAGCAAGAGTTATTTTATGAGACCAAATTAATAGGATGCCTATATCTCTAAAAGCCCCCATGTTTGACAGTCCACTACCATTATCATTGTAAATCAAGAGTTGATGCTGTCTGGAGATTTGCACCTACGCCATGGTTCACACCAATAGACAATCCCACAAAACTTCTAAAACACTGAGAGCTATGTTTAGATATATTTAATTGTTTTTGTAGCAGCATTTAACAAGGTTTCTTTAGTTCAACCTCCAAACTGTCATGACCTCCCTCTAGTTAAATCAGGACTTTAACACAAGAAGAAGAAAACAAAGCAGACCATGGCAGTCTTGCAGTTATGATACAGAGAGTATTCAACCTCTGACAATCGTTTGCTTTCCACAAGTGTCTGTTGGGATAACTTGGAGCTAGTTCAGAATCACTGCCATTGACAATGTTTCTTACAGATCATTAACCATGATATTATGTGGCACAGTTCATTAAAATTTTGTCTTAACTCCCCCATTACTAAAGAAACTTGTGGGCATTTATCACTTTGTGACAATTGTAGAGATTTCCTCTGAAGTGTGCAGATTTTTTTCTCCAGTTTTCCTGATAGAAAAAAGCATGTAGTAATTTGCCCAAAAATGTGTAATCCTATAAATGCAAATGCAAATGAAATACCAACTAAGGATCACAGGATTTGAGATACTCCTTGTCCTTCCCCCAACAAACATACACATTTCCTATTTGGTACTGTCTTTCTATGTAGCTGCTTGAATGGACACAATTTCTCAGAACTCTTGTTACAATAGTTATGTATAAATTGTCATGCTTTGTAGCAGGATTCTGCCTTATAATTTCTTGCATTTAAATACAGACAGAAGAAGAAAGATTACATGCACTTTAAAAATTATATCTTTTCTTTTTGTGTAATTTTATTTTATAAAGATTTGTTTTGTTCATTTATGTTTACTTGTGTATGCTAGAGTGGATATATAGGTACAAATGTCTGTGGAGAACAGAGAGCTTTGGACACCTCCAAAGTGATGTAAGATGCCTAATGTGGGTTGTGGGATCCAAATTTGGGCCTTCTATGAAATCAGTCACCACACTTAAGTACAGACCCATCACTCCAGCACCTCATCCTTTTCATTAATACATAAAAATCGAGAATGCTATTCTTTGCAATACATGCATCTTTTTTGTTTTGTTTTTTATATAAAAATCCTTATTGGATTTTTATTTACATTCAGATGCCATCCACTTTCCCCATTTCCCCTCCCTAGAAAACCCCTATCCTATCCCCACTTTTCCTTTTATACTATATATTTTTTAATGTTAATCAAAGGCTTTATAAGTTTGGTAATGCTCAATATCAATCAGAAGTGTAACCCAATACCCAATCTAGATATATCAAATATCTTTGACTGGCTGGGACACACAAACATCCACCTCCATGTCCCCTCCCATCTTATCACCTAGCTCCTTCTCTCCTCCTCCTCTCCTTACTCCTCCTACCTTAGCCCCTCCTACATATCACCCTTCCTGTTAAAATAAATCTTTTCTTTTAGAATGCAATTAGAGCATAACTATACCAATTTGTGTCAGTAAGATACAAGATAGACCTAATACCCAGTCCATCATTTTGTTGACTAAACAGAACCTCTGTCATCCTCCCTAACTAAAAGACTTAATTCTGAACCTGGCTTTTTTTCTTGGCTTTAGAATGAATGTCAGCTAAAAACCATCCTCTCAAACCTTTCCTCTCAAAGTAAATGGCCAGGATTGGTTATGAGACTTAAGTCTTCAAACCATCAGAAATCCAAAATGACTGAGTTAACTGAAATTATGGGAAGCATAGCTTCTAAAACTTAACCAAATTATAGAGACAGCTGAGCACCTGGACAGTCCCTATACTACAAAACATTGGAACATTCGATTTTCAGCCTTCTGGCCCAAGATCATCTGACAGACCTAGTGATACAGAATTATTAAGGGCTGATTACTCTGTCTTGGCAGATATAATCAGTTGACTATTCTGCAAGTGTGTCCTTTTCTGGACAGTAATTTGTAGATGAAAAGAGGCAATTCTTGCCTAGTGGCTGTCTCACCACAACTGGAGTAACTCCAAAGATGCTAAATTTCTTCTTAGAATTCAAGACAGGAAGCTTACAGGAGCAGACAGGACTCTAATCAAAATAGACATTAATACAGAAATGTTTGTAACATGAATTCTGTGGACTTCTGATGTTTTGAAAACCAACTATCCATGTAAGGCAATCGGGACGGTTGACTCTTAACTCCTCTCAGATAAATAAAGTATGGAAAGCACCCTAATAATAAACTTAGAGCCATGAATTTGCTATAGGCCCTTAACTCACAGGCTAACCATCTCAAATAAGTTAAAAAAGTTAAAGAAGGACTGGGTCTAAGCCTTGTATTCCTAAATATGTTATATAGACACAATGCCTATGACAGTAACAATATTAATCTCACTTTTATATCAATAAGAAGCTGATACCAATGAAAACCATAATTTGAAATCAAAGTAAAGTTTGTACCATTTAAGAAATTATAACTTCATCTTAATAACAATTATACAGATTTCTACCAATAGGTTATGGCTATACAGTAAATACTAGTTAATCCTCCCTGTTCCACCGAAACCACTACCTTTCCCTAGAATGACAGCCCAATATTAACAACCTTAGTCCCCAAGCCCAGGGAATAGGGGTGCCGACTCTTCATTAACTTCTTCACGCTGATTATGGTCATTGAGAAATTAGAAGAGGGGCAGGGAGAAGAGTAAATTGATAAGCCTCTGATGTCTGTCTTCAGTGCATCCAGCTGCTATTCCAGGACATCAGAGGTTTGAGCATGTCTGCTCAGCTCACTTGATGAGTAGATACACCAAGGCTGTGTATTCTGCAATATACAATTCTCAAAACAAATTTTACTATAAAGATTTCTTTGTTTGAAATCTGGAATCTAGTCTTCTGGTGGCCTGCCTCTGTCATGTCTAATCCATATAATTCTGGGAGTTTCTATGAGGGTGTACTACCACCATCCTCCCATTTTCACTTCCCTGCTTTTGAATTCCCCAACACTAGGGAATCCAAACTTTCAGGCACCAAGGCCCTCTATTTCCATTGATCCCTAACCCCTTACCCCATTCTCCCTCCTCCAATTACTATGAGAGTGTGCTCCCACCATCCTCTCATTCCTCCTCCCTGCTCTTGAAATTTTCCAACACTAGTGAATCCAAACTTTCAGGTACCTAGGCTGTCCACTTCCACTGATGCCTGGCAAGGGTACCCTCAATCACTTATACAGGTGGATCCATGTGTTTTCAGGCTGGAGATTTTAGAATGGTTACCCCAGCTTGTTTCTTAGGGCCATTTGCTTGAAAAATTGTTTCCAGACTTTTACTCTAAGTTAGAGTCTGTCTTTGTCACTGTGGAGGGTTTCATGTATGCAGCAAAATGCTGGGCCCAGTTTATGTATCCAGTCCATTAGCCTATGTGTTTTAATTGGGGGATTGAGTCCATTGATGTTAACAGATGTTAAGGAACAGTGATTGTTGCTTCTTGTTATTTTTGTTATTAGAAGTAAAATTATTTTTGTGTGGCTATCTTCTTTTGGATTTGTTGGAAGAGGATTACTTTCTTGCTCTTTCTAGGGTATAATTTACATCCTTGTATTGCAGCTTTCCTGCTATTATCCTTTGTAATGCTGGATTTGTGGAAAGATATTGTATAAATTTGGTTTTGTCATGGAATATCTTGGTTTCTCCATCTATGGTAATTGAGAGTTTTGCCGTGTGTAGTAGCCTGGTCTGGCATTTGTGTTCTCTTAGGGTCTGTATGACATCTGTCCAGCATCTTCTAGCTTTTATAGTACTTGGTGAGAAATCTGGTGTAATTCTGATAGGTTTGCCTTTATATGTTACATGGCCTTTCTCCCTTACTGCATTTAATATTCTTTCTTTGTTTTGTGCACTTGGTGTTTTGATTATTATGTGACAGACAGTATTTCTTTTCTGGTCTAGTCTATTTGGCATTCTACAGGCTTCTTGTATGTTTATGGGCATCTCGTTCTTTAGATTAGGGAAGTTTTCTTCTATAATTTTATTGAAGATATTTATTGGCCCTTTAAGTTGGGAATCTTCACTCTCATCTATATCTATTATCCCTAGGTTTGGTCTTCTCATTGTGTCCTGGATTTCCTGGATATTTTATGTTAAGAACTTTTTGCATTTTGCATTTTCTTTGACAGTTGTGTCAATATTTTTTATGATATCTTCTGCACCTGAGATTATCTCTTCTATCTCTTGTATTCTGTTGGTGATGCTGGCATCTATGACTCCTGATTTCTTTCCTAGGTTTTCTATCTCCAGGGTAGTCTCCCTTTGTGATTTCTTGATTGTTTCTACTTCCATTTTTATGTCCTGGATGGTTTTATTCACTTCCTTCACCTGTTTGGTTGTGTTCTCTTGTAATTCTTTAAGGGATTTTTGTGTTTCCTCTTTAAGGGCTTCTACCTGTCTACCTGTGTTCTCAAATTCTTTGAGAGTGTTATTTATGTTTTTCTTAAAGTCCTCTATCATCATCATCATTAGAAGTGATTTTAAATCTAAATCTTGCTTTCCTAATACTATGGGGAATTCAGGACTGTCTTGTGTGGGAGAACTAGGTTCTACTGATGCCAAATACCCTGGGTTGCTGATGCTTATGTTCTTGCACTTGCCTTTTGCCATCTGGATCTCCTTAGTGCTGCCTGCCCTGTCTCTGACTGGAGCCTGTCTTTCCTATTATTTTGGTTTTATCAAAATTGTGTGGCGTGGGTGTTACTACTGAGGCAAAAGCTGGGGCCCCAAATCTGCTCAGTACTCTGGGCCAGGAGTGACTTCCTGGGTCCTAGTGAGTCCCACTTACTCCCTGTTTGGAGTGGGCATTGCTGTCTGCTTACCTAAGATATTGCCAGGGTTAGAGCACCTAGGATCCCTGCTTTTTCGGGTTCTATGAGATTGGGGGCAGAGCTTCCACGTGGGATCTGCTCAGTGCTCAGGCCCAGACTGGAAGGAACTAGTGTCTTGGCTAGGAGTGACTTCCTGGATCCTTGTAGATCCCAGTTACTCCCTGTTTGGAGTGGGCATTGATGTCTGCTTACCTAAGATAATGCCAGGATTAGAGCACCTGGGAGCTCCACTTCCTCTGGGTTTTTAGAGATTCAAGTCAGACCTGCTGCCTGGGATCTGCTCAGTGCTCAGGCCCAGACCAGAAGGAAGGGAATACATGCATCTTAATATGTACTTTTTCTTCCATTTTCAGTTTCCCCTGAAGGATTTATATTAGAGAAAACTTTTTCTTGAAGACCCACAAGACAAATATTTGTGCGATGTTTGGCTAGGAAACCTACACACTTGCCACAGAGACCCTCAAAGAAGCCACAGGCAAAGTTTCAATCTATTTCAGTAAATCTTTATCTATGTGAATTTCTCTCTCTCTCTCTCTCTCTCTCTCTCTCTCTCTCTCTCTCTCTCTCCCCTCTGTGTTTTTGTTTGTGTGTGTGTGTGTGTGTGTGTGTGTATGTGTATGTACGTGTGTTTCTGTGATGAACAGAAGATAACTCTAGCTATTCCAGGTATTGTTCTTTAGACTCTATCTAACTTGTGTTTTGAGACAAGTGCTTTCACTGGTCTACAGTTCAGGAAGTAGGCTAGACTGGCTGTCTAGCAAGCTCTAAGAATCCTTTTGCTTTATCTTTCACCTCATTATATAGCTGGTTGCTTTTATAAAAACATTTTGATCTGAGCTCTTTTATGTTAATCGTATATAATTTGCTAGAATTCTCAGCAAGTGTCTGTCCTGTAATTATTTCATTTTAATATAACTAATAAGTAGAAGATGATGACAATTAAAAAAGAAAATCTTTCCCCTTTATTACAAGCATTTGCCACCATTCTTGCTTTGTTGTTTGGACTCTGTGGATAAATCCAGATATTCATGTTTGTAGGGCATTTGTTTGTCTGATGGAATTACCACTCTAGACTACATACAATTTTTAAATGCCATGGAATGCTTTTCCACCTCCCTGCCTCAACTCTTTATTATTTGTTTTTATTTTTAGGACTGCTTGGACCTAGTCTCATAGGAAAAGTGCTGGTTGATTACTGCAATATATCTAGGCATTTATTCTACTTTCATTGGAATTGATATCACTGGGACAGGGGTTCTTGGGTATGGTTCATGGTCATTGTTAGTGTCTACTTGGGACATTTTAGACTGGCTGAATGTCAGACACTTATAGAGAGGTTGTGACACCTGCAATGATCCATGACTACAACAAAAATTCTTTTGGATTCTACATTTGGTTTATTATATATGCTTGAGAAAGTAATTTCCTCACCTCAGCAATGTCTCAAGTCCTCAATCGTCAGAAAAAAAGATTAGGGTAAGTGTGAAGACCACATCTCAAAATATAAAATTGAGAGAAATTGGAACATATACTATAATTTTGGCCTCAGGCCTTATGTGCACAACTACATTCTCACATCCCCAAGCTAGACATTGTGGTACTTGCCTTGAATCCCAGTGCTCAAAGAGGTATAGACAGACAGATCCCTAGAGTTTGATAGTGAGCCAGCTTAGACTTATAGAAGAATCCAGGTAAAAGTAATAGACCTGCTCTCAAAAACCAAGGCAGAGTGAGACTAAGAGAGATGCCAGAGATATACCTTGAAGTTAAGCTCTGACCTCCCCTTCACACACAAACAGAGAGAGAGAGAGAGAGAGAGAGAGAGAGAGAGAGAGAGAGAGAGAGACAGAGAGACAGAGAGAGACAGAGAGAGACAGAGAGAGACAGAGAGAGACAGAGAGACAGAGACAGAGAGACAGAAAAGAAGAGAGGAGAGACAGAAGAGAGGAAAGACTGAGAGACAGAGCGATATAGACAGACAGACAGATACACATATAACTGTACATACACAGATATAAACACACAATATATCACATACTTGGAAGATGAAGACAGGTGCAATGAACTTTAAACTATTGTTATTATGTTCACTTAGAGTCAGCTTTTATCCACAAATTGACATGTTGCTTTCTAGATCTTGTTACAGAAACACAGATCACATTAAGATACTCAGACAACTTTCTCTCTCTCTCTCTCTCTCTCTCTCTCTCTCTCTCTCTCTCTCTCTCTCTGTGTGTGTGTGTGTGTGTGTGTGTGTGTGTGTGTGTATGTGTGTGTGTGTGTGTGTGTGTGTGTGTGTGAGAGAGAGAGAGAGAGAGAGAGAGAGAGAGAGAGAGAGAGAAATGACATTCCCCTACACTTGTAAAATGAGACCATAATACAGTGATATGTATAGGTGCAGAGATGTATGTGAATCTGTATATAGGTATATGAGCCTTTGTGTACACGTGAACAAGAATGCCAGAGAACAACATTAGATTACATTCCTCAGGAAGTGTCTATCTTGTTTTATGTGAGAGGTTGTCTCATTGGTTCAGAGCTCAGTAGGCAGACACGAGTTGCCAGCCAGTCAGTCAGCCCTGGTAGTTTTTGCCCTCCCAGCTCTGGAATTACAGGTGTGTATCACCATACTCACCCATGTGGGTCCTTGAAGTATAATTTCCTGTTTAGGCAAGCAGACACCGTTCTCACTGTACTGGCTGTAGTATTTATCCAGCCCTGCTTAATCTAGCTTTTTTTTCTTTTTAAATTTATGACTTTTTTACTTTTATGTGTAGAAATATTTTATCACATGTAAGTATAAATTAGCACCATGTGCCTGTGGGGCCCAGAGAATAAAGATCTGATCCTGTGGAACTGGAGTTTCACAGTGTTGTGGCTATGACATGGGTATTGGACACAAAAATAAGGTTTTCTGCAGAAGCAATGGATGCTTTTTAACTGTTGATTCTTCTCTCCATCCCTTGTAATAATTTCTTTTTGACTGTCTTCCTGTATTAATAAAAATATTTTACAATGATTTAGTGTTTGCATAAATGCATGTTGTGTTCATAATTTATTAACTACTTTTGAGGATTTAAATTATTTCTAACTTTTATTATACAAAACTAAAATAAGTTAAAACAAAACCAACAAGACAAAATACACAAAGCATTCTGGAGGCTATATGTTGTAGCCATAATTATCACTTTAGGAAATATTTGTTGAAGATTTTAGGTGCTTTCTGCATCTAGGTGTTCTGAATCTTCTTATTAAACTAACTGTCAATGGACAAATTGAACCTGAGCTGAACGTGTATAGGTATGTTTCCTTGTTTTTTTGTTTTCCATTGGACATTGTATTTATTACATTTCAGATAGCATCTCCTTTCCCCATTTCCCCTTCCTAGAAACTACATATCCTATCCCACCTTTTCCTTTTAGCTTTTATTCCATTTTAATTGCATGCAAGTATTAAGGTCAGTTCTAGGTTGAGGGACTAGCAATACAATAGATGCAAATAACCAAGGAACAAGCAAGAAATAAACACAAATAGTCAAAGAACAAGCAAGGCAATAAACAAAGTTCTGTGAACACTCCCATTATCACTGTTTCTAAGGTCTTCACAGGATAACCAAAATATCTGAGCCAACTTCCCTGTCCCAGCCCAAAGTCATTTTCATATCTGAAGCCTACTTCCTTCTTCTAGCCTAAGATTTAGATTCTTGCCTGAATGCATATTGGTATGTTTCCTAATAAGTATTACCTAAGCAATGTAATATGTAGGGGGAGGTGCTGCTACTAAAGCCTGGTTCCCTAATTTGTTCTTGATTTGGTCAATAATGGAGGCTGAGAGCTAGCTCCTGGGTGAAAGGGACAGGTGGGACTTCTGAGTCCCAGGAAGAAAAAGTGATGCATGATTAAAAGAAAGGGCTATTTTTCCAGGCTTTGGAAAAAGAGGGATGAAAGAATTATGTAATATTGGAGAAGTTAGAAACAGTGGCCTCTGCCACCAGAGAATAGCCAAGGAGGTCGGTGGAGGCTAGCTGATATGAGCCATTAAGCTTACAGCAGGGAGGAGATGGGGATACTAAATTATTAAGGGCATACATTTCCAGGCAGGAGGTATATGAGCCCAGAAATTGTGCCAGTAGACAAATTCTAAACAAACAAACAAACAAACAAAAAAGCTGTCTGAGTTTTTCATCTGCTGAGCAAATGTGGGCAGAAAAAGAAAGAAGCCAGTGTGGTAGCTGGTGGCTTGGCGAAACTAAGACAGGAGGAAGAAAAGAAGAAGTCAGAGAACAGAAAGGAGCTCCTGGCTTTCTTGTGCTGGGAGATAGTTGCAGTTGATCTCATAGCAAACAGTCAGGGGCCAAAGCTAGGGGCACACTCCTTGGAAAGGTGGTAGCATGCTTTTTAAAATTACAGGCTAGAATACTATAATAAACAATTATATAGTATCAAGTATTTCTAAAAAGGTTATATGAAAAAAGAGTATATGAAAGATGTATGTAGATTATATCCAAATCTGGTGCTGTTATTCAAGACTTGAATGGCCACCGATAAGGGCCTTAGATCCAACCTCACATGAATACTGTGGGGTAATTGATTGTGGTGTCCACATATATCTTCCTTAATATACATTGCAGAGTTATGCTCCTTGGACACGTTTGCAGGCTTGCTTAACAGCACATCTAAGTACCCATTTTCCTGTGTCCTTGGCACACAAGATGTCATCATATCAAAATAAATGTCCAATATTAACTTTGAGATGAATCATCCTATGTTACTGTGTTATTTTGCCTTTCTTGATCAACTAGTAATTTTGAATTGGTATTCATGTATACATGTATATATTGTCTTTTAAACCTTTTTTTCTCTTAGGCTTAGAACTTGCTTTTCCTGAACCCTGCCCCCCCAAGTCTCCTTCGTTGTCCTAAGAATTTTATTTCTAATTTCATGTCATATACCTATATATGATTATATGTACTTATATAATCTAGGGGCCACAAATAAGAAAAATTGTGCAATATTTATCTTTACGAGATTGGCTTTATTTCTTTAATATTATTTTATAGATGTATTCATTTTTTTTAGAAAATAATATAACTTTGTTTTTTATGAATGAAAACATTTCATTGTATATATGCCACATCAAAGACTTGAAGTCCTAGGAGAAGTGTGTAAAGCTGTGTCATAGAGGAGATTTACTTTTAGTTTGTTTTTTTTTTTTGAGAAATTTCCATATTAATGTCTATAGTGATTTCACTAGTTCACATCCCCACTGTTAGTGTGTAAGGGTTAAAACTTTTTACACACCCTTTCCAGCATTTGTTGTTCCATATGTTTTCTTATTGCCTGCCACTTTGATTAGGATTGAATAGAATTTTAGTTTTCTTGATTCATATTTTTCTGATTGCCAGTTGCCATGGTTAGTGTTAATATTCAACATGACAAAACCTAGAATCACCTGGGAGAAACTCTTTTGGGCATGTCTCTATGTCTGCAAAAGATTATCTTGATTACATCAGTTCAAATTGGGAAGATTCATTCACTGTGGGTGGCATCATTTCCTCTGTAGGAGTTCCTGAGCTGTATAAGATTGGACAATGTTAATTACAGGCATACATTTATGAATTTATTCCTCTATGCTCTTACCAATGGATGTAATGTGAGATGTGATGCTTCTGCTATGGGAGACTACAACCTGGAACTGAAAACCAAAATAAAACTGTTATAGGTACTTTGTTTCTGTTATGGTGTTTCATTAGAGTAACAGAAAAGAAACTAAGACACCTATGCAGTTGAATCTTTCTCATTTCCATTCTCTCCCCATTGGAGGCCTGATTGATTGATTGATTGAATTAAACTCACTCATAGAAATCATATTCATATTGTCATTGTCTGGCTTATGTCTTCCATTATATTTTGGCTCACATAAACCAATGTTTTACTTATTAGACTTCATGACTCCTTCATACATGATGTTGCTTTGCTTCTCTTAGTGTTTGAGCATCAATCACTTCTCTTTTAGAATTTTATAGAAAACAGCTGTTGGTAAGTTCATGTTAAACTTAGTATGTCAACATTTTCTAGTAGCATGCAATTCAGGGTGGCTGAGATTTGACTTTTTAAACATGAGATCTCAGGAGTTTCTGACATCCTGGATATCCACATAGCATAGGGATGCCTGTAAGGTTTGTCAAGTAACTCAAAGTCATATTTGCCTATGCTGAGGATATGAATAATTAATTTTCAGGTGTTGCTCAAAGGTTTACACTTTAAAACATTGCTTTTATATAAACCCTTGAGACAAAAGCCCATTTTCACATACACTCTAAAGAGCAAGCTTTAAAAAATTGAATTTATCAGCTGAGAGTTTGGAGTAGCATACAGCTCAAAGGATACTGATTATTTGGTAGTTAATTTAGTTAATTAATTATAAGAAGGTACTCTGTGATGATACAAAGCTTGTAAGCTACCTGGAGAAGTATTAGCTTATTTTCAGGCTTCCTGATTCAGTTCTGACTATACATTCAGGTCTGCACTGGGAAGTTGGGGACTCTGCCATTCTTGGGACTGATGTGACTCAGATATAAGGAGTGAGAGGCATGAATATCCTATCTAGTCATCTCATTCTTTCCCTCCTCACACAATGTCTTCCTTTGGACTCAGTACATGTTCTTACAGGTACACACATATATACTCCCCATGCACATATACACCTCTCTCTCTGTTTGTTTTTCTGTGTCTGTCTCGCTGTGTTTGTCTATGTCTTTCTGTGTCTCTGTATCTCTATCACCCTGTCTCTCTGCCTCTCTCTCTTTCTCTCTCTCTTTCTCTCTCTCTCTCTCTCTCTCTCTCTCTCTCTCTCTCTCTCTCTCTCTCACACACACACACAATAGATTGTACCTGTAACTTGAAAGAGTTATAAAAAATAATGAGTCAATCTTTTCTAAATATTACACACAAGAAAATTTTGAAAGGGCAAAAGATCAATTAAAATGGAATGCAGATTGTTGTAGAATGTATTTAAATGCCAGGCTGTGGTTTCAACCTCCCTTTTGGTATTAAAGTTCCCAGATGAAAGACACCCTCACAGCCTTTACATTTACAATAAGCCTTAAACTACAGAAGAGCTGGGCAGCTACCTATCCTCTGAAAGGGTTAAACAATTTCAAAAACTCCTAGCAGACTGAACAGAACCAAGAGTGTAGGTCAGCTTGGTCGTGAGCTCTGTGTTTCAGGTACTTGGCTGACCTCAAGATAGATGGTTGGTTACGAATAGGCTCTTAGAGAATAGCCCACACAAAATGTTCCCCATGACTGTTCCTTGGACCATGTCACAAACTGAATAATGGGCTGGGACATTTCATAGGTACTCTCCAATAGCCCTCCTTTACTCCTGCTGGGTTGTGGTCTCTCCCCCCCCCCCCAGTTGTGCTTTTTGGCTTTAAATTCTCTCTGTCCCCAAAGCCCCAGGGTCAGACCCCACTGCCCCTGTGTGGGTCATGGGTCTTGACCTCACCATGTTGATTGAAATATACCTCTTGCTGATTGCATCAAGTTCAGTGTCTTGTGAGTTAATGGGAGGCAGCAAATTCCCGAGGCTTGGGTGAGGTCCTCCCTTCATGGGGGTCTTACACCACCATGATGTTAGAATCTATTTTTCTATAGATAACTCCTAGTTATTACTTACTGTCTTTCATCTGGCCTGCTCTTTGCTCCAATTGGGTAGCCCTCAGGGCCGAGATCTCATGACTCTTACCCTATGGCATCTTCTTCCTGCTCTTGCATTCACTTTTCTTGTGGTCATCCAATCCCCCCAAACCCCCCAAAACTATATCCACCTATGAATCTTCTCAAATATTGCCATTGGCATCTTTATTTACCAATCAGAATTAACTTGGCGGCAGTTACAGGTGCCAATACTTAGCATTAAAATAGTAAAAGACAAAACCTTAACAGTAGACTGGTGAGGTTTTGTTGTTTGGGTTTTTTTTTTTTTGTTGTTTTTGTTTGTTTGATTGATTGATTGATTTGTTAGTTTTATTTGGTAATAGATGAAAAAGAAATTAGCCACATGTTTTCCAGATGCATAGTGCAACTCACCTAGAGAAATCATTACCCAACTAGTCATATATTAGTTATTTGTGTGTGTGTGTGTGTGTGTGTGTGTGTGGTAATGAATGTATAAACATGTTTGTACACCTGTGTTTGCTCATGGCTGAATGTGTGAAGGCTGATAAAGAACAAATTGTTTCAGTGTATGAAGAGAGGTTGTGTGCACTGCATGCTGAAAGTGGGAGTTGGGGGCTGGAAACTCAGTTTCTAAGTTACCCATGAAAACTGCCTAGTTTAGTCAGGTTGTATCAGGACCCACATTAATGGCCACATTTGAATGTAAATACCACTGTGAAGGTCCTGTCTTCAAGTCCTGTCACATTGTAAAGTCCTGAGGATTACTGATTCTACCTTAAGTATGGAGGGTATGGTGTAAGCCATAACAATGTGTCACCACCCATTCCTCAAAATTGATGAATAACAGTTAAAACCATTTAAGTAATATTCAACAAAAATTGTCAACTGATGCTTGTTCTAGTGTCAGGGTATCAGTTCCTCACATGGAAGTCACTTGCTGTGTATAGACATGCCTAACCTGACCTTGATTAGAATAATTGGGAAGACTGTTCCCTGTGGCTCCAGCAGGTTAGACTGACTGAATCTTTTTCAAGATAATACCAGAGGCTTTAGTAAGCCCGATCCAATATTAATATTCTTTTATATCATGTTCACATTCATTCCTTATGCTAAACATAATTATGAGGTCTTACCTGGAAAAAAATGAGAGCACTGTAGTCACATGTAATGGATGGATATGAAGAGGCAGGTCAGGAAATGGCCATGGCCATTAATAGCTACTATGCTTGGTTATTTAATGTATTAATCTGTGTGCTTGTGTTTAAGTGTTTTCATTACTATGTGTGAGTTTGTATGTTTGTTTTCTGTGTGTGTATGTGTGTGTGTATTTTATCTCTGTATGTATGCTTTTTTGTGTGGGTGCATATATACCTATAATTAGATATTAACCCTGGGTGTATTTCTTATGCACTTTTCACCTAACTTTTTGAAACAGGGTCACTTATTGTACCTGTAGTTCAGGGGTTAAGCTAGGATGACTGGCAACTAAACCTGAGATCTCCCTGTCTCTACATTCCCAACACTGGGATTGTAAGCCTGAGTCACACAGCTGTCTTTTGTAACATGCTTTGTGGGCATCAAAATTAAGTTCTCATGATTGCACATAAAAACATCAGACACTTTACTTCTAAAATTATCTCCCTATCTCCTAGTTACCATCCTAATCAAGAGTTTACTACTCTTAAGCTATTAAGCCTTAAATGGGATGGAGACAACTGTTCCTTAGATGTCAACTCTGTACAATACATTCTGGCATACTAGCTCAGTTAATTCTCCCAATAACCCAGCTATCAACTAGGCATAGTTATCTACTTTCACACTTAGTGTGTATACAATGGCTCATATGTTACAGTTGTAGTCCATCTGAATTATTGAATTGCTAAAATGTCACTGGATGCTGTTTTAGTTAGGATTTCTAAGTGTGATAGCTGTGACAAAATATCATGACCAAAAACAACTTTGGAGGACAGGATAAATTCATTTTACAAGTCTCAGTTCACAGTCTATTTCTGAGGAAACTCAGGTAAAGGATTCAAAGCAAAACTGAAACAGAAATCTTGAAAGAACACTTATTTCTGACTTGTTCATTCTAACTTACTCAGCTTGCTGTCCTATAGTACCCAGTATCACTGTACAGTGATAGCTACTGCCTGTATGTGTTATAGATCTAAGGTGAAAAGCTTCCCCAGGAAATATTACATCTCTGAAGGAAAAGATTCCCCAAAAGAGGTTTTATAGGTCAGAGAGAAAGGTTCCACTAATACAAGAGTTATAGCAATGAAAGTAAAAGTATCCTGAATGCTAGGAGCCAAGGTGTCTAATAAAGTCACACCACAATACAGATTTGTTAAGAATTATACAAGAAGGTAGCTGCTGCTTCTTCTTGGATAAGAACTAGCAGAAAATGGGTGGGAGACAGGTTTATATATGTTTTTGAGTGGTAAAGAGCATTATTCATGGTGGGAATTGATAAAATTTCAAGCAAGAAACATGAAGATACCAGAGAAAAAAAGTCTCAATTCAGATCCATCTAACAGCAAAGAACCTTTCTTTCATGGACACATTTAAATTCTCTCTATTAAAATTACCCTCAAGATATAAGAGAGTGAATGGATTCGACATGCTAGGCATTGGTGGCTTTTCATGGTCTGTGATTGATGTGATTTTTAAATTTTTCTTTTAACCACAATTGGATAATTGGATTTGTACCTTTTACCCTACACTACCCACAATGCCCTCACACTTCAATCATCAATCAATAAAATGCACTCAGGCTTGCCCACGGGACATTGTGGTAAGGATATTTTCTCATTTGTGGTTGCCTCTTCCAAAATAATTCTAGCATGTGTGAAGTTAACATAAGCAGAGTCACTAACCTCATCAATGGTGCATCTTCTGATGTGTTCATACTGAATGGATCACTAAGAGGTGGAGCCTGGCTTCAAGAAATACATCACTAAAACCATTGCTTCAGAGAGTGCTTTTTTCTGTCTTTGCCAGCTTTCTGCTTCTATGAGGAGAACAGTCTGCTTTGTCATACAGTACCATTTCTAAGAGGTTCTGTCTATCTGTTCTATCAGGCTCAACATAATGATTCAAATGCCAATGGACTGAAACTGTGAGCAGTATAAATATGCCTCCTGTTTGTTTTCTCAAGTGTTTGTTTTACCTAATGACAAAATTTATGAGTTTGTGCATCTCCCTTCAGCCAAATAGGAAACTGAGGCTCAGAAATAGAACTCATTCACCACAACTCTACTGGAAAGACCAGTCTGAATACAGATCCATCTGACTGCCAACAACTTTTCTTTCATGGACACATTTAAGTATTTTCCATTAAAATTACCCTCAAGTTATAAGTGAGTGAATGGATTTATTGCCCAAGGAGGTCCAGTGGCTATTACCTGAATTGCCCATCACAGTATGAAAATCCCTCAAAGCTATACTTTTTATCTTGAAAAATTAATATAAATTTGGAATTATGCGTTTCCTCTTTTCACTACGATGTCCCTTGATACCATAGACGAAAATAGATGCTCCTGGAATAGGTGTATATTTATGGAGTGATGGTCAGTACCTCTGGTACCGAGCTGCCTGCCTTAGGATCTTGCCTGTCTCCATCTGAGAAGCATGACATTACACAGGTAGCCTGCCTAAAACAATAAAATTGATCATCAGAGTCTCTAGGTTATTAATATACTCTGTTCCAAAAGAAATGACACATTTTTACTATCACCTGGCACTTTTCTGACATTCCCAGACCATTCAGCGGTCCTGTGCCTAAATTGCCAATGGAGCCTTCTGTAGGAGTATCAGAAATAACCTAGTAGGAAGAAGACAGCATTGATTCTGGACTCTTGGGAACTGCTGCTTAAATGTTCCTTAAAGTTGATAAAAAAAAAAGTTTCTTTCAGAACTTTACTAAACGTTGCCATCAAAGGCAGCTTAAAGGTGCTTTAACTGTGAACATCATGATGATTGAACATGGCATTTTTCAATGTCTAGGAGCTTTGGTTCCTGCTAAAACTAACATTTAAAATTCCTACCTGAAATCTGGGAAGTTAGCCCAGTTGTTCAAATGCATGCCATCTAAACATAAGAACCTGTTTTAAAACCTAAGAACCCAAACAGAGGAGCTGGGTATTCATGTGATTGTAATGCCAGGACAGAGACAGAAACAGAAGAAACCCTGGGACATTACTTGACTGCTCAACATGCCTGCTCTACTTATCAAGTTACTGGCAAGTCTGAGACATGTTTCAAAAAAGCAAGTTGGAGAGCAGAGCAGAAGATGGTGGCAGGGAGGGGGCTGTATTTCAAACTAAGGATGTGTAAAAGAAACATTAGAAGCCATTTGTTTTAAAAATTCATTAAAATATAATTGATGAAAGAGTTTGAATGAAGGGATTCTGCATAGATAGACAAAGTTTTTCCCAGATTCATAAGTTTGTAACTGGTATTTCCAGTAATGCTGATTAATGTAAAAACTGAGGCATATTGTCTAGCTCTAGTATGCTTCAACCACATATTTCATTATTTACTTTAAGTTTATTCTTTGGTAATTTCATCTATGTGCACAATGTACATTTAGATAATATCAACTCCTTATCTTCCAACCACTCCCACAATTTCACCTCTAACTTCCTATTCCTTTTAAGAAAACCCACTGAAATCACAAATGAGTTAGAATCACCAGAATGTAAATGTGTAACATTATTAAGGGACACTTTTTATAAAACTTAATAAAAAACACACTGAGTTGAGTTAGTGTTGCCTGTGTGTGCACACATATGGTGTAATTCACCAGAGAAACAACATCTTATCAGGGGCCATACCACTGAAGCAAGTTGAAGTTCTATTCTCCAGAAGCCTTCAACTGTCAGTAGCTCCCATGTTAAGGATGGACACTTCTAATTTCATCCTCCATCCATGCTAAAATGTTAACTGGCTTGACGGTGAGCAGACAACCACAGCTGCTGGGCATTTTCAAACTCTTGTAATTTTTCTGTCCTCCCTTCCACAATGTTTCCTGATATTTGTGGTGTATACCTACATGATCTAGCAGTAGCTTACTACACATTTGCTGAAGAAATGAATTGATAAATTAAAACTGTCAATTAAGCTCCTGAATGGCAGAATTTTATCTCCTCTCTCTCTTAAGACACTTTTATTTCTGTAAAGATCTCTGTATCATATAATTATTTCCACATTGTTGAATGCAAGAGGATTGTGTGCCCTTTTCCTAGGCATATGTGAACAAACATCGGTTCACTTCAGTTAGGACACTGGAGGCAGCAAAGAAATTATTCCACCCAGATATAGCTTGGTACACTAATGAGATTGTTGAGTATACCTAGAGAAGCAAGGGTGATACAAAGGTAAGTGAAGCACAGAAATAGTCATCATCATATGGGTGATAGCTCCAAAGGCTGCATCCACAGAGCTCCCTGTAAGGAATTATAACCTTACACCAGAATCTCCTCTTTCTGGTAAATATTAAAAACATGTATGTTGAGTTTTTGTCCTTTACTGTCTATTGGAATGTTAAGTATGGGCCCCAAGACCTGAAGTCTGCACATTGCCCCTGTGTTGCTGCCTCCAAGTTATTTCTGATTGGAAAATATACCAACAGCCAATAGTTGGGCAAAAAGATAGAGGTGATGTTTAGGTTTTCTCAGCTTGGTTTTGGAGGAAACCAAGAGAGGAAGACAAAGGTACAACCATGGGTTAGCAGTTAACAAAACATGGCCCAGAGGACTGACCAATTAGTGTTAAGGGCAGCCCAGATAAAACATAGAAAGTAGTAATTCAGAATTATCTATGTGAAACTAGATTTTAGCAGTATAATGGGTAGACAGCTGTCAAGATTTCATACTGACTGAAGCTTATCATAAATATAAATGTGTGTGTCTTTCATCCTGAAACTTAAATAGCAATGGAGGGGTAGAAACTTCAGGCTGGAATTAAATGCTTATTACAAGACTTTTATAATCTTGAGCACAGGTTTTGGGAAGCTTGTGATTTTCAGGCACTTCCTAACTCTTGTAAGTTTTGTGTACTCCCTTTACCTTATATGTTTGACTTACTTTTACAGTCCTCTGAGGCTCCTTTCCCCTGCTAGGAGAAAGTATTTTGATTTGGATGAAATAGCTACTGAACAGTCAAAATAACTTCTGCACTAATATTTCAGTTCATTTATCTTTTACCAGTCCTGACCGTCTGTTTTCTGCTCATCCAATTTCTTGTGTTGACTCAAAGTATCTGGATATCTATACTTAGATCACATTGCATGGTTTTGATTAATGTTTCTTCCCCTGAAATGTTAATAAACATATAAATGTCCCCGAATCCAGATAACTGGCAATAGTTTTGTTTCTTCTTTTAATATTAGGAGGCCATTCCTTTCAACCTATTTTCTTTTGCATATTGAGAGCTTATGTCCTCATAACATCAGTTACTTTGAGCTCTAAACCATTTAAATTTGCCACATCAAGGGGAACAAATTGAGCCACAACAACAGTGTTCATCTACAGGAACAGCTTTGACTTGCTGGTTATGTCTCTGGGGTGAGGATATTCTGAGGTGTGTGCTACCAGTCTCACCTCTAGAGCTGTGCCTGGCATCCCGATCCTCATCAATGCCCATTCTCTGTGCTGTGTCATCATCCTCTACCATGATCACCAAGGAATGTAAAAACATGTTGCTGCTGCCTCTTCTCTGGTGAAACATTCCTCTGGGATTGTGTTTTTTACATTTGTTGTTGTTTACTCAGATGCTACCTGCTTCTATTAGGGGCTAAATGAGCAGGGATTTTCAGGCACAGACTCTCTCTTAATGTACTTTTAAACTATTCCTTTTTTTTTGCTTTTCAGTTAAATCTTTCTGGTGAAAGTTGAATATGCTCAGAGGTACTTTTTCTCATTACTTACTTTTTGTTATACATATGTTCCAAAACCTAGGCTAAGTATACCAAAATTATAAGTTTACTCTCTTTTATATTATGACATCAGATTCAACATGCTTAGGAATGTACTGCTTGAAAGAATATGTTCAGTATATTGGCTGATATTTTCAGTGATGCTGATGTTGATTCTCCTTTTTAGTAAGAGATTTATCGGAAGTTTTGCCACAAATAGGCCATGGACATTACTTGGGTGATGAGTCAGGTTTAGTCTCACAAAGAAATGTGGCCATCCCTAGAAGAGATACAAGTTTCATGTATGTTTTATGACTAGGTCATATAGTCATGCTTCATGTTGTCTCTCATTCTTTGGTTGAAAAAAAAAGGAGCAAAAACTAATGTGTTTAATCTGTTTAGGGTGTTTAGTTAACTTTTTTTAGTGAATAGAAAATTAAGGATAGACAGACAGCAGGTATCCTTATTATATATTGGAGAAGATTTTAGGTTTATGCATAAGAGGTGTATAACTGAATCCTCAGGTAATACTATATCCAATTTTCTGAGAAACAACCAGACTGATTTCCAGAGTGATTTTACCAGCTGTCAATTCCACCAACAATGGAGAAGTGTTCTTCTTTTGCCACATGCTCCCCAGCATCTGCTGTCTCCTGAGTTTTTGATCTTAGCTATTCTGATTGGTGTGAGGTGGAATCTCAGGGTTGTTTTGATTTGCATTTCCCTAATGACTAAGTATATTGAACACTTCTTGGCCATTCGAGTTTCCTCAGTTGAAAATTCTTTGTTTAGCTCTGTAGTCCATTTTTAAAATAGGGTTATTTGATCCTCTGGAGTCTAACTTCTTGAGTTCTTTTTATATATTGGATATTATCCCTCTATTGCATGTAAGATTGGTAAAGATCCTTTTCCAATCTGTTCATTTTTGTTTTGTCCTATTGACAATGTCTTTTGTCTTACAGAAGCTTTGCAATTTTAAGAGGTCCTATTTGTTGATTCTTTATCTCAGAACATAAGCCATTGGTGTTCTTTTCAGAAAAATTTCCTCTGTGCCCAAGTGTTTGAGGGTCTTACCAACTTCCCCCTCTATTATTTTCAGTGTATCTGGTTTTATGTGCAGGTCCTTGATCCACTTTGACTTGAGCTTTGTTCAAGGAGATAAGAATGGTTCAATTTGCATTTTTTTACATGCTGACGTCCAGTTGAACCAGCACTATTTGTTGAAATTTCTGTCCTTCTACCTAGACAGAGTAATCAGCCAGCCCTTAATAATTCTGCATCACTAAGGTCTATCAGATGATTCTGGGCCAGAAGGCTAAAGATTGGATGCTCCAATGTTCTGTAGTATAGGGACTGTCCAGATGTTCAGCGGTCTCTATAAACTGGCTAAGTTTTAGAAACTATGCTTTGTGCTTCCCATAATTTCAGTTAACTCAGTTATTCTGGATTTCTGACTGGGTTGAAAACCTATAGTCTCATAGCCAATCCTGACTATTCACTTTGAGAGAATTCACTTTGAGTGGATGATTTTCACCTCACATTCATTCTAAAGCCAAGGAAAAAGCCAGGTTCAGAACTAATTGTCTTAGTTAGGAGAGATGACAAAGGTTCTGGTTAGTCAACAAAATGCTAGACTGGGTATTAGGACTATCTTGTACCTCACTAATACAAATAGGCATAATTATGCTCTAATTGTATTTTTGAGAAAAGTTTTATTTTAATAGGAAGGGTGATATGTAGGAGGAGCTAAGGTGGGAGGAGTACTGAGAGGAAGAGAAGGAGTAAGGAGAGGAGAAGAAGGAGGAGAGGAGAAGATAGGTGATGAGAGAGAGAGAAAGAGAGAGAAAGAGGAGGGGGCATGGAGGCAGATGTTCACGTGTCTCCACCAGTCAAAGATAGTTGATGTATCTAGGTTTGGTATTGGGATACACTTCTGACTGAGCAATACCAAACTTATAAAGCCTTTGATTAACATTTAAAAAAATTGTATAAAAGCAACTAGGAAAAGGGGGCTTTGGATAGGGGTTTTCTAGGGAGGGGAAATGGGGAAAGGGAATGGCATCTGAAATGTAACTAAAATATCCAATAAAAAAAAAAGAAAATTCTGTCTTTTTTCACTGGATGGTTTTTAGCTCCGTTGTAAAATATCAAATGTCCATAGGTGTGTGGGTTCATTAGCAGCCTTATAGATAAGAACCAGAAGCTGGAAAAAACCCATATGTCCTTCACCCAAGGAATGGATACAGAATATATAGTACATTTACATAATAGAGTTTTACTCAGTTATTAAAAACAATGAATTCATGAAATTTTTAGGCAAATGAATGAAGCTAGGAAATATCATTCAGAGTTAGAAAACCCAATTACAAAAATATACACAGGGTGTGCACTCACTGATAGATGGATATTAGCCCAATTGTTTGGAATACCCAAAGTACAATTCACAGACCACATGAAGCTCAAGAAGAAGGAAGACTAAAGTGTGGGTGCTTCACTCCTTCTTAGAAAGGGACAAAATACTCAAGGTATTAAATATGGAGACAAAGTGTGGAGCAGATATGGAAGGAAAGGTCATCCAAAGACTGCTCCACCTGGGAATCTACCCCATATATAGTCATCAAACACAGACACTATTGTGGATGCCAAGAAGTGCATGCTGAAAGAAGCCTGATATAGCTATCTCATGAGAGTCTCTTCAAAAGCCTGACAAATACAGAGGCAGATGCTTGCAGCCAACTATTTGACTGAGCATAGGAGCACCAGTGGAGTTCCAAATGAAGAAGTTAAAGAAAGGACTGAAGGAGGTAAAGGGATTTCCAACCACATAGGAAGAACAATAATATCAACCAACAAGACCTCCCAGAGCTCCCAGGGACTAAACCACCAACCTAGGTGTATACACGGAAGGACCCATAGCTCTAGCCACATATGAAGCTAAAGATGGCCTTGCTGGGCATCAATGGGAGGGAGGCCCTTGGAACTGTGAAGGCTCGATGCCTCAGTCTGGGCGAATTTGAGGGCAGTGAGGCAGGAGTGGGAGGGTGGGTGGGCAAAGACCCTCATAGAAGCAGAGGAGGTGGAGGGGTAAGGGATTTGGAATGGTGAAACCAGGAAAGTGAATAACATTTGAAATTTAAATTAAAAAAAAATCCAATAAAATAAAAATAAAGAAAGGAGAAAAAACACCCCCCCCCTCAAAAAAGAAAACAAAACTAAACAAAAAGGATGGACAGGCAGAATCTCTTAGGATAGTCTGTTATCTCCCCATGGAAGTAGGGATTATAGTCAGCTGTTGTAAGACCATCCCCCCAAGAAGGGAAGACCTCTCTCAAAGCCTCAGGAAATCACAACCACCCAATAACTTACAAGACACCATTCTTGATGCAACAGCAAGAGGTATATTTCAGGATCAGTCTACTGATGGCCAATTCGTAACCCATGCAGGGGCAGAGGAATTGACTCAGAAGCTCAAAGGTTTAAGGCTTTTATGGGCAAGGAGTGGGGGAAGTTGGAGATTTTCACATGGGTACACAGGATTGGTTGTTTTACATTTTTTAACATCAGCAGGCTGTATAGGCTGATCAGGACAGAGTATAGTTCCTGTAGGCGGATGCTTATCTAGGATAGCAAAATATCTGGTTAACATAAATTACAGTTTCCTGGAACTTTGAGTGGGCCTCAGGAGGGAAGTTGAGGAACACCAAATGGCCCATTACTCATTAGAACATATCTCTCTTCTTTTCAGGATGTCCTTGTATACTTTTTATCTTTCATGGCCAGCCAGTTCCTTGGATGATTCAACAGGCCTTTGTCTTATAACTCCACATCCTCTGTGGCTGATTAACTGGGCCCAAACCTGCTGACAGGCATTTTTAACTATTTAGGTTAAGAAAAAGGAATAACAGGGCCCTGCTATTTTTATTAGTTTGGGCCTATTTTAAATTTTTCTTTTACTGTGAGAGTGGAGAGAGGGTACTGGATATGAATGTAGCTTCAGTAGCCCTAATCACAAACTCCCAAGAATTTTATTGGTATTTTTCTTGTTCTAGCACTCTCTCTATTGTGGAACAGTCTCTAGTTTTCTTCACAAAATGGAGTTTGCAGATTTATGTTGGTACTACCCCCAATATCTCCTGTGTGCTTCAGCTATTGCTTTGTGGATGTCTAGTAAACATTTTCAAATAAAAAAATTACAGGCTCCAGCAGGTTACCTGGCTTACTGCAACTGGGGAGTTCTAATGAACAGGCCTTACCTCTCCCACATGAAACATTCCTGTACCATAATAGCCTAATTAAGCCACCACTGTCTTTGGGATTTAATGATCCTAACCTTTCCATAAAAAAGGAGAAGATGCTAGCAATTTTAACTAGGTGCTGTACTCAGGTTTAAATAGACCTGTTAATAAAAAGGAGCTCAGTTGCTTTGGGTAAGAATTAGTGATTTGTTAATGTGCATCTTTTATTACCAATTCTGCCAGTGCCTTAGCACTGTGCTGCTGCTTCTTCTTCTTCTTCTTCTTCTTCTTCTTCTTCTTCTTCTTCTTCTTCTTCTTCTTCTTCTTCTTCTTCTTCTTCTTCTTCTTCCTTCTCTCTCTCTCCTTCCTTCCTTCCTTCCTTCCTTTCCTTCTTTCTTTTGTTCTTTCTTTTTCTTTCCTTCTTTCTTTCTTGTTTTTTTTTTTTGATGGTGTGAGCAGTTTGAAATGGTGTATTGTGCAGTGTTGCAACTACATGCAACTACAGTGCCTGAGCCTGATTATTATTTTTCCACTCGATTTCTGTGACAAGGGCAAGGTAGTTGATGCCCCTGGGTGTCAGTTTTTTCATCTTTTTTATTTCTCTAATTTTACCTTCTCAGTTTTGAATATCTGGTAGTCTCCTGAACACACTTTCAGCTGCTTAGACAAGGTATGCAAAGACTTTTTCATCTGTAAAGCCCACTAGAAAAAGAACTCACGATCCGTGGAGAACTGCAGATGCACCCCAAATCACTCACGAGAAACACAACTTGATGCAATCGCAAGAGGTTTACTGGCTAGCCAGGGCTGTCTTCCCTTCAAGCCCGGGCAGGGGCAGAGGAATTCAGCCCTAAACAAAAGAATTTTACAGCTTTTAAGGGGGAATCTACAAACCAGGTGGGGGTGGAGTTAGGGAAGGGGGAAGGCTGAGAGTGGAGTTAGGGAAGGGGGAAGGAGGGGGAAGGAGGGGGAAGGAGGGGGAAGAGGTCACTAGGTCATCGATACATTTGATCTCAAATTCTTAAGATGGATGGTGTGTCACTTTATAATTGGCTATTTCGAACTAGTTTCACACTATATATCATGAGCTCCAGTACAAGGGGGTCAGGCTTATCTCAAACTTTTAGCATCCTGGCACCAACTGTCTCAGGGCTGTTAGTTCAAAGCGCAGCCAGGCTAATCTCAGCCCATAGCATCCTGACACCATGAATCTTAAGGTTTGTTTAGTTAGGGCCATCTGTTCAAATGGTCAGCTAATTTCCTGGGACTGAGGCAACACAGTGTTTGACTTACAGGTTTTTATGTCTTTGCTTTTAAGAGTAGGGTTCAGGGGATCAACTTATGATTTTTCTATATTTCACATCTTGTTTTTGTCTCATTTTTTTAAAGATGTACTTACTATTTACTTAAAGAGGGATGTGAGTATTCAAAAGTAACAGGAAAGTTTCAGAATTTCTAAAGCTAAAGTTGTAAGAGACTGATAAGCTTTTTTCTGTTGGGGCTGGGAACCAAACTCAGATCCTCTGGAAGAAGACAAAGTTTTCTTAAACTCTGAGCTATTTCTCCTCTCTATTTCTTTTTTTGTCTAAGAATGGCCTGGATAATAGAAACATGAGCAGTGAAAACATATTGTCTCATTAGTGATTAGGTTTGATATTTAATTTTTTTTATTTTTACTGCATCCATTATTTTGGAGCATAAAAGAATAGCAAGAGGCTATTGCAAGCAACTTTGTACCAAATGTAATAATTTGTGATTATGTTATTAGGAGACAGTTTGGATCTAAATACCTAAATTTAAGCATTTGCACCACTTCTGAAATGCTAAACCAAAGCACTTCTCAGAAAAAAAAAACCCACCATTTTTTATGGATGCAATAATAAAAATGTTCATAAAGATTTACTGTTATACCACAGAAGAGTATACCTTTCAGCTTCACTGGAGAAGCTTCTATTTACAGTGGATGATGATAGCATAGAGACACACAATTGTCCAAGTTGCAAGAAAAAAGAGAAGTCTCTTGAAATCCCTGACCACTAAAACCAAAAAGTGCTAATTTTATTGAAAATGTCTGTGTTTATAACTTCCTATTAAAAACAGCACAATTAGTAGTTTTGCCTGATTGGTCTTTTAGAACATGGTGTGGTCAGTACTGCTTCTTAGTATGCCTGTGAGGCGGCTTCTAGATTATACAATCAAGGAGAAAGAACTCAGTTTAAATATGGATGGCACAGTTCAATATGGCTGGCATTTTTTACTGAATGAATAGGAAAAACCAGAAGCACATTAACACCCACTCCTCTCTCTACACCTGACTCCCGATGCAGTATGAGAAGAGCCACCCAAAGATGCTTCCTTTAGTCTCTTTTCACAGATATTTTGCCCCACCTACATGTAAATTAATTAATACAGAAGATGACCGGTAAGAATTCTACCCTGATATATACTTACTTCCAAAGGACATCTCTGTAATTTTACTTACCTCTCTTGACTAGCATATAGCTTAAGGCATTAGGAGCCTTCAGTGTTTACTGTAGCCCTCAGGGTCCTAGCACTTTACTTGATCCCATTATGTAAATTCTCATTATTTTGTTAGTGAAGGGTACTTGGAAGTTTGTTTTATTGACTTTGTCTTTTGTCTAGCTTTAAGAAAGCCCTTCCCTCTTTCACTAGTCTAGGTTTTGTAAGGTAGCCTACACTGACTTTGAAATTACAGGGGGCTAGAGGAAGTAAAAGGCTCAGAAATTCAGTTTCAATGGTTTATTTGTTCATTTTGGTTGATTGGTTGCTTGCTTTAGTTTATTTATTTATTTGTTTTTTTATTTATTTATTGAGATGACATTGAGGAGAGCTTCTGCTGGGAGCCGACTTTTAGCAGAAAGCGGCTATCAGCTTTGCAGCCATCTTGAGCTATATACCCTGACATGAGACTTGTTTTTCAACAGCCTACAACAGCTGAAGCATACTCTGATATCCCACATATTTTGTTTTGCTGTTTACTACCCTCAGTTGCAAGGCATGCAGTTCACATGCTGTCCACGTGCTATCCATGCCATACATGCCTGTAAGGTGCATGTGGTAGCCACGCCTGTAAGGCTTATGTTATATCAACACCTGCAAGGCACGTGGCAAAAGCGTATAAATACCCCAGATTTCCCTTCAATAAACGAGACTTGATCAGAGACTTGACCAGAACCTCTGTATTGGCTCCATTCTTCGAGTCTTTTCCCCTTAATCCTCTCTCTCTCTCTCTCTCTCTCTCTCTCTCTCTCTCTCTCTCTCTCTCTGTCGCTAGACCCTGACCTGCAGACCAAAGCGACAGCTTGGGCCGGGAAACAGTGGCACCAAGTGTGGAGTGGAGAGGACCACAACAAGCTTCCTTTTGGGGACATAAGTTGAAGAGGGAGGTGAGCTGGGTGATTTATTTGCCTCGCTGGGCTGGCAGGCTTTCACAACAGCTTCAGTATTTTTACTGATAAAACTGATAGTTTTGGGGTTTTGTTAAAACCAACAGCCAACAGGTTTTTTCTGATAAATTGTTTCTGAATCAGAAATATTAAAATATATTTGGGAGATGAAGGTGTTCTTGGGAGGATTTTTCTGAAAGATGGTCTGTGGACTAGGCAGGCTAGGAAAGTATGAGTTTCTATGTTCTATATGCTACAGCAGCTAAAACTGTATACAGGCTTGGTCAACAATACAGCAATACCTACTCTGTATGCACCTGTTACCAAATTCTCCATTCTTGATTCACTAGTCCTTCATTCAGCACTTCTGCTCCACATTTTGAATGTGTACATTTTAACCTGCACCTAGCAATGTACATTGAACAAGTGTTTTCAGAGAAAATTATTTTCCATTAGAATTCCTTCCTGAAAACTCCCAGAAGTATAATTAAATGGTCTCCAATTGTTTCCACTTTTACTTCCCTGATTTTCTTTTTAATCTAAATCAATTTATTTTATATAAGTTTTTCCTCAGAGATTTAATTTGCTGGCCAGTTTTATTATTGTAAGAAACCATTGCTGACCTTGTATTCTGCAACAATGAGCTTTTTTCTGTAGTCAGTAATTCCGAGTTCAACTTTGAAGGTCACACATAATAGACACAAATTTTGACACATGGTACATTTGCTAATGTTCTTTTAATTATGAAAGGATTATTTTCATTTTTACATACTTGGTAAAGAATGGGTATTATCATTGCTTCATTAACCTGTAAGAAGCAACTCTTTGTCATAGTTCCACATGTGCTCTGCAGGGTTTCCTTGTTTGGGTAGTTCAGGTTTTCTAGCTGTTCTTATCACTTCATGTTCTTTAGATCAACATGTAAATAGCAGAAAAAAAAACAGCCATCTCTCCGTGACTTACTTAAGGCTATCACTCATGTGACGAAACACTGTGTTCAAAAGCAAATGGGGAGGCAAAATATTATTTAATTTATACTTCTTCATCACTGTTCACTATCTGAGAAATTAAGCACAGGACCTCAAGCAGGGTATAAGCTGATGCCAAGGTAATATAAGTATATTATAAGTAATATAAGGTAATATAAGAATGCTGCTTATTAGCTTGTTCCATACAGCTTGCTTAGCCTACTTTCTTGTAGAAGCCAGAACTAACATGCCAGGGTTGATACCACCAATAACAGGTTGATTCCTTCCCCAACATTTAATAATTAAGAAACTTTTCTACAGGCTTATGTATGGCCATATCTTTGAAGGCTTGTCCTCAGTTGAAGCTCCCTTTTCACTGATGACTATACCTTGTGTCAAGATGACAGAAAACTAGACAGCATAGTTACCAATAATTGCCTATTGTTGAGCAGTTTTATCTTAATCACACCACTTAATTTTAGTGAGAATCTTATGTGTTTAGCTCTCATACTGGTCAGCTGATGTTGATGTTTTCAGACTCATGGTCTAGAAAACTCAATGATGATGCAGATAGTTGTATATACAAAAGTAGGTGCCAATAACTATACTCCCTTCTTTGAGTCCTTGGGATCAAACTCATGTCCTCATGCTTGCAAGACAGCACACTACAGACTGAGCTATCACCACCTTCTATCCCAGATGTTTATAAGACATAGAAACAGTCTTACTTTTCAGATAATTATGCCATCCACATCAATATTATGAGATATATAAATGAAGTGTGTGCATGTGTATAGATTTATCATTTCTCTATAGCTATGGTCATAAAATGACTTGAATAAGTTTACAGTAAAGTATGAAATACCAGTTAGGTGAGCAATAGAGTAAGTAAGAAATCCTGGAAGGAAGTGAGGAAAATCTTGACATTCAGCCTGCAGAAACTTGGAAGAAAATAGAGACCTTTAAATGGCATATGGAGATGTGTGTTGGTGTTAAGCCACTTGTAGCTACAGTAAAGGGCATATGCTATGCATAAAATATCAGTATTCACCCCCATGAGATATTGTAAAATTCCATGAAGTATGTACTGTGATGTCAGTTTAGTGTACACTGAAAAGACAGGATTCAGTGAGTGCTAGAATTATATTTGTGCCCAGGGAACTGGCAAGCAAATATAAGGAACATGGCATGGTGAGGAATTTCTAGGGAGTGATACAACAGAGTAATAATAGAGTTCACAAGCAGTAGGCTGTCTCTCACTCCAAAGGAGCTGAGACATGAAGCAAGTATCCAGGGTTCCATAAGGAGCTAAGATACTATAATTCTCCAAACACAAATTAAAGCAAGCAAAATTCTCTCCCCAAGTATCCACATTATTTTATCATCTTCCACAGTACTTACCTGTGATCCAGAAGATTCTATTTGCTCATTCATCCACTATTCATCTGGCAAGATACAACATTTTTTTGTAGCTACCAACTATCCCAGAGTAATTACAATGGCTGATGTCTAAGATTCCATGACTCCTATAAATATATGCTGAATGATGAATAGCTCCTGACTTCAGGATCACCATTTCCCAGTGATTCGTGTGTTACACAAAGGATTTCTCATCTGATAACTGGTGGTCTGAACTTTACATGGGTCATGTCCTGTCAGTATATGGTAGGAATACAATTAGGAAGGATCCCAATATCTGGCAATAAGAAGATACAAGGGTCATAGATGATTTTTATGGGTTAACCCACTATTTCTGATGTTACTGGTTTTAACCAAAATGCCTTCTGCAACACAGGATACCACCCTCTATCACCAGCATCTCTCTGGTCACTCTGCTCTGAAAATTAGTTTTTATAAAAAGGTAATTTTAATGAAACTACCAGGCTTGTGACACAGGAGGCAAAGACAAATGTGTGACAGTAGGGTAGTGTTGCAAAAACCTATGAGTACCTTCTTTCTTTCTTTCCTTCTTTCTCTCTTTTCTTCTTTCTTTCTTTCTTTCTTTCTTTCTTTCTTTCTTTCTTTTTAATTTATGAGGCAAATACTAAAAGGGAATTGACATTTTTTTTTAATCTTTTCAACTTTTAAAATAGAATGGGGCTTGCTTCCACAATATAGTAATATAGTGTAGACTAGCCAGTCAATTTTCTTTTAAAGAGAAATCCATTTAGTGCACATGACCTTTGCCTCAGTTTGTAGTGAGTTGGTTTGATGCTGTTTGCATTCTAAATACTGATTGGTTCTCAAGATGGTTTGTTCTACACTATCCTGGGCAAGAAAATCCTTAGGTACACCATGTGATACATTATGAATTTTATTCCCAGACATAACTCATCAGTAACAGGCCAGAACCTATTACTGAGCAGTGGAGGTAAAAGGGTGGGACATGAAGATTAAGTTAGGGGTTTGCAGGTAAAGAAAGAAGAAGAAAAAAAATGGAGGTGAAAAAGACTGCAATTGGAGGGGATGAAACATGAGCACATGACTGAGAGAAACAGAAAATAACAAGAGAATTTATAGCTGAGGAAGAGTTAGAATAGCTCCAAACTTGCTCAATATGGGCTTATGTCTTGTAATTAAAATACCTGGATTATATTTTTTATATGAGATAGCTAAGGTTATAAATTAATTTTACACAAGACTGTGTTGCTATAAGCCTCAAGATTCAACATGATCACTGTGTAATTCCTCCCCTGTCTGTCTTGTTTCATCTGATGAAGCTGAATTGTTATAGAATCAGCAAGCTTGACTCTATGGTGTCCTATTGTGGTATGACTTCTATCTCACAGTAGTTTGTGTCTGTTCCAAGGCTTGAGAGTCAATGAAACTTCCTGTGTTACTCATCTTTCTGCCACTAAAACAAAATATTAGATAAGTCAAATTATAAAGAAAAAAAGTTCATTTTTACTCTCCACTTCTGAGCTTTTAGTGTATGGTCTGTTGGTTCTGTAATTTTGTATCTGTGTTGAGGCAAAAAGACATTATGTTACTATGCATGTCTTTACCAGGAATCAACAGACATATAAATTCTGTGTCTGGCAGGGTAGGGGCTTTAGATAAGTACATATAATGATTGCCTAGTATACAGGAAGCCCTAAGTCTCAGGGACATATTAATCAAGTACTACATTCCTGTAATCATAACCTTCAGGAAGTGGAGGCAGGGGTTCTACAAGTTCAGGGTCACTTTCAGCTACATAGAGATTAGGATGTCAGCCTTATCTACATGGAACTTGCCTCAAAAATTTAAATAAGCAAGCAAATTTAAACAGGAAGAGACTGGGTTACAATAACCCCTGCCAACAGTCCCAAATGAGATAATGAACTTCATTGAGGCTTCATTTAGCAAAGTTTCCACCACTATCCAGTTAGTGCTAACTGGAGGACTGGTCTTAACCTACAGGCTTTCAGGAGATATTTCAGCTCCACATCAAGCATTTGTTAAGTCATAAATGTATTCCTTGGAGTTGGAATTTGATGTTAGGCAAGGCTACTGGACTCTGACTTTATCTAATACAAATTCAGAGCTTTATGCTCTAATGACTCTCAGGAGGGAGGAAACCTGCCCAGAGGCCATCCTTTCAGATTGCTCCTTAACCTAGAAACTGACATTTGTTTGAATGTTGTTGTCTATAATAAAAACTAAATTTCAGAATGTTTCAGAAAAATTCTAGGATGATTCTATCTCATCCATATAAGAATGATAACAGCAGTTATAGAAGCATCTACCAAGAGCCTAGAAGCTCAGGTTAGAGTGGCAGGTATCTGGAGATGACAGAAACCTATGAGCTGAAGCAGGTCTTTAGCTTTTTAAAGTGGAGTTAATAGACTTTAAAGAAAAGGGAGGGGGGGCTGTTTCTTTTCTAGAGAGGAATGTAGAGTGGCCTTGCTGTGGGACATACCATTACCAGGTATAGCCTGGTGGGAGTTGTGGTCTGGTGATGAATGAAGGAGATAATGAAGAAGTCCATGGGAGAAGGTAGGTCAGAAGACTGAAGGTTGGTAACCTAAGATGGCTAACCAGGTAGAATAGACCCAAGGAAGTGTTGAAAGCAGCCAATTTATGTGCGAGTGGGTAGGTAGAAGTATAATAGAGAAGGTCAGTGATTATTAGTAATGTCAAGATGACAGGATTCAGAAGAAGCTAAGGAAAATGCTTGGGACATGTCAGAAACTTTATAAATTGAGTCAATTAAGATGACAAGCCCCACCTTAATGTGGCTGGAACTGAATAAAATGAAAAAGTGAGTCCGATCTTGATGGGCTGTTTTCCTTTTTGCCAGATACTTGATTATAGCAATGACCAAGATAGGATGGATCCTATGGTGGCTCACATCTGGATCTTGCTCTGGTTCCTAACTGACTCCCTCTCCTACCCCAGTTTTGGAGAAGAATCCATGAAGTGCTGAGATGTAATATTCTTTTGTGTTTGGGTAAAATATTCTACAGATATCTGTAATGACTATTTGATTCATAAATCTTAATAAGATTTGATTTAAGGTCATTTTCTTGTGTTTCAGCTTTGTTTCAATATCTAGGGCTTGCTTTAGTATGATAGCTGTGCTCTGGTCATATCATACTGCTCTGAATTTTTTTTCTTTCAGGTGTCGAAGAAAAGTTCAGTAAGAGTTTCTAATCTGTATCTTTGCTGATCAGTAGGACTGGTGAAGGTGGGTGGAGAGATGGCAGGAAATGGAGGTCTATCATGGATATAAACCTGATCATGGTTGATGGCATGCATGTGTGTTATGATCTTGAATATGTACATACTACAGAGAAACAATTTTAAAAAGAAGTTCAAATATAATATTAACTCTTACTTCTGCCTCAGTAGGAATATTGTAGGCATTGTGCATACCTGTTTAATCCCTTTGAAAGCTGCAGATTGGTATTATCCCAAATTGACAAAACAGACTGAAGTGCAGAGTAGTCCAGTAAAAGTTTCATGGTTCTTCTGGTGATAAATGCCAGCTGAGTTGCAATTTTAGTTTACCTGGCTTCCAATTCCATAGTTTTGCCATTATGCTAGCTTCCATCTCTCTCTCTCTCTCTCTCTCTCTCTCTCTCTCTCTCTCTCTCTCTTCCTCTCTCTCTTTCTCTCTTCCTCTCTTCCTCTCTCTCTCTCTCTCTCTCTCTCTTTCTCTCTTCCTCTCTCTCTTTCTCTCTTCCTCTCTTCCTCTCTCTCTCTCTCTCTCTCTCTCTCTCTCTCTCTCTCTCTCTCAGACTGTCTGTGGCTGTGTAATGTGTGGATGTATATTTGTGTGTATGTATGAATGTCACTAAAATATATGCTTATGTGTGCATGTAGAGATCATAGGTTCACATTGGATGAGTGTTTCTCTCAACCTTTTTTCACCTTATATAGTGAGTCCTGGTCTCACAATGAACCTAGATCTTAGTAATTCAGGCAGTCAGCTACTCTGTTTGCCCCATGAATTTGAAATTTATTTGGATGCTGAGGATCTGAATTCTAGTTCTAAAGTTTTATGTCAAGTGCTTTACACTGCTGAGCCATCCCCAACTCCAACACTGGTGTTTTCTGCAAATCACATACACTACTTCAACAGAGAATCCCCAGTGCATGGCTAAGAAACATGGTGTCAATGCAACTAACAATATAATCAGCAACCTCTTCCAGAAAACCCACCCATTAAAATTATAAGCTTTTATAAGTGACACATTTTTATTTAATTTCTAAGGCTCCAGAGAAGGAATGTAATTTCATGCTACATTTCCTTTACTTGTTTTATTATTTTTGTAACTCTGTAACTGAACATATTTAAAAAAATAAATCACCATAGGCTATCTAAAATTTCTGGGATGATTTGTATCTAAATAAATGGTGACACCCCCCAAAAAAAAACAGATAAAGGCATGTTAATAAAATATATAATTAAAATATTGAGTCTAGTATGTAAAAGTGAGACATATTAGTTACTAATGAGTATAATCTAAGATTAGACTAGGAATATGGGCAAGTGAAGCAATCAATCAAATAATGAATTGTGTATTGCTTTCTAATTAAAAGGTTTATATTTGAGAGAGGATAATGAAAAGTAAGTTTCATGTTTCTGCATAATTAATAAGTTGAGAGTATTGTTTCTGAATCATTTTTATTATGTATTTTTGTGTGTAGGAGGGTGGCATTTATGTCAACAAAGGACAACTGGGGAATATTAGCTCTCTCTTTCCACCATGTGGGTTTTAAGTCATTAGGCTTGGGGCTAAGTTTCTTTCCCCTTATGCCATATTGCTGGCCCCAGGATTACTCTTGTGTAAAAGTTCTCTCTCTCTCTCTCTCTCTCTCTCTCTCTCTCTCTCTCTCTCTCTCTCTCTCTTTCTTCTTACTTCCCTTCTATTCTTGTTTCTCTAGAGGAATAGGGAAGCATGTTGGTTTAGATGTTGGTATCCAGGCATGTGTAAAGGGGACTAGAATAAAGCACTGAGATCCAAGAGTTCATCACTCCAGTTAGTAAGCCCTAATGAATGAAATGAATGAATGGAGAAAGTTCATATGTCTATCTTCTCCAGTGAAGAAATCCTATTTAATAAAAAACTTAAACTACTTGTTATATTTGTTTGAATATTCATATGTTTGAAGGCCAAAAAAATACCCTAGACTGTCATGCCTCATGTATTATCTACCTTGTTTTCTAGACAGTATCGCTCACTGTCAGGAATCATACCAAGTGGACTGTCAGCTGGTTATCAAACTTTACAAATCTACCTCTCTTCTTATCCATACCTGGGATTACTCATTACACAATAAAATATTTTATTTCCCAATTAGGATAAAAGCCTGTAAGTTATTACCATATAGCAGAAGTCTGAAGAGGAGCTTGGGGAAATAAGTGGATATTAACATCCAGAATCTTGCTCATTTGCCATACTGGTAACAAGAACATGTAATCGAACTCTGTTGTGAGTCACCATCATGCTTATTGTCCCCTTGTTACCTCTCACTGAATCCTATTGTCAATGAACTTATCAGGTAGACACAGTCTCTCAACCAAAATCTGATGGCATCTGTAGAATATGAGTACCGGATCCTCTACCACTTTTTTGGGCTATGCTTTACCCAGCCTATAAAGTCACCTATACTTCTCTTGCATGTCATTACCCACACAAATGGAAGAAACAAGTTCTCTGAAAGTTTCTGCAGTTGCAACAGTTTTTGGGTTTCCTTTGGTTGAGGCTGGGGGAAAGACTAATGTTATTAAAAATCCCAGATAAGCTTTTACAGGAGGCTGCTCTTCAGGTTACTGAAACAATTCATTCTGCTCCTTTTATATTAAGTGTAGACTTAATTAGCAGGCATAAGTGGGTGGAACAGCTCTACCATATCAAGTATCTTGCTATCCCAGCAGCATGTGTATGTGCCAGGGAGAAAGAAGTCTGATGATTAGGTTCAGAAACCTGTCGCTGAACATTAGCATTGCCCCTAGGACTGAGTCTTACCCTTACACAAAAGCCTGGGTAAGGAAGCCTGCTGGCTACAAGATTCTCGACATCATATTGCTCCATTCAGGCAGCTGTTGTTGCTGGCACCTGGTAGCATTTTTTGGTTGTATTTGATATTATCTGTTTGCTTAATAATACAAGGTTGGTAACAAGACTCTCCCATTGAGAAGGATACTAGGACCAAACACTGGTAAAACACTCATTGTTCTTTCTGAGAAATTCAGGATGTTACTGAATTACCTAGCAATCCATGCCTTGAATAAGTGTTTCCTTTTAAAATACTACTTCCTGTTCCTTTTAATATGCCCATGCTGAAGAAACTTCTAACATGATCAGAGAAGAGAATAAGATGAGCTCATCATGGTGAAAACAGGTGGCCTCTGTTTGGCTTATATATGTGAGTGACTGAATGTCATTCCTTTTTAAATCTTATATGTTGAATGTGGTTGGTGGAATAGATTAATCACTTGTCTTATTACAAGCATAATATCCAGAGTTCCACCACTATCACCCAAATAAAGCTAAAACTTCTGACTGTTGGCATATATTTGTAATCTCAGAGCCAGGAAGATCTTGTAGGCTTATTGGCCATCTAGCCTAGCCTACTTGATGTACTTCAGCCACTGGAAGACTTCATCTCACAAAAATAAGATTGACAGTACCCAAAGAATGATGGCTAAAGTTGTTATCTGGCCTCTACTCATACACATATAACCATATATACATGTATACCTGCATGTGTACACATGAGCCTGCACATGTATGCACACACACATACACACACACACTTAAGTTGGTGATATTTAGTCATCAAAGTGATGGTTTTATGAGGTAGGGGTTTTGGTAAGTGAACAGGCAAAACACAGAGCCCTTGTTCATTACAGATCTTGGAGAGCTACCTTGCTCTATCTACCATATGGGGATACAGAGAAAATATGTCTATCTATGAATCAGCACACAGGTTATCACCATAGAGTAAAGCTTCTGCTGCCTTATCTAAGGCATTTTAGGTTTCATACTATGAGAACTAGATTTCTGTTGCTGTAACTAATGTTGTTTTCATATCTCAAGATACTAAGATAATCTTTGCAGGATCCAACCATACCATCAAACTCTACTCTTTTCCTTAATTTAATTTTCTTTTTTTACTTATTCACTTTACATCTTGCTCACTGTCCCATTCCTGGTCCCATCCTCCCACAATCCTTTTTCCCTTGTCTTCTCCCCTAGGTCTCCCTCCATTCTAGCACTTCAAGCCACTGCTATCCTATGTACTTTCTCTTCTACTGAGGCCATATAAGGTAGCCCAGATAGAAGAAAATATCCCACATGCAGGCAACAACTCTTGAGATAGCTCCTGTTCTAGTTGTTACAGATTTACATGGAGACCATCTTGTAGACCCATTACATATATACAGGGAGGCCTATGTCCAGCCTATATTTGTTCTTTGCTTGGTGGTTCAGACTCTGAGATCCCTAAGGATCCAGGTTAGTTGAATCTATTGATCTTCTTATGGAGTTCCTATCCTCTTAGGGACCCAAAATCCTTCCTCTTATTCTTCTGTTAGAGTTCTCAAGTTCCATACAGTGTTTTCCTGTGAGTGTATTTCTTTGTATGAGTCAGATGTTCAGTAGAGCCTCTGAAAGGACAACATGTTTCTGTCAGCAAGTATAACATAGTTTCATTAATATGGTCAGGGATCAAATTCTCCTTTTGTGGACTCATAGAAACTGCTTTCACTTAGATCAAGTTTATGTCCACTGTAGTAAGTTTCTCAGAGTTATTACTATTCTTCAGAGGCCTGGACAACCTCTATAGGCTTAGGTAAGGGCATTTTAAGGTTCCTGTGATGCACCTCCTAGCTGATGTACAACATCAGACTTCTACTCTTGGGTGACTCCCCTCTCTAAAATAGTTTCTATAATCAACCACCTCGGGCTCTTTCAGCCATACAGCAAATTCCTATGCTTAGGTGTGCCACTTTCCAAGGGGAGTCTAAGACTCATTGCAGCCCCTAGTGTCCAAGAGACAACCTGGCTATTTATCATGGCTGCACATTTGTAATTGATTGTTGAACGTTTACCCAGGATGCTAGTACAGATAGTTCAATGCCCTCATAAACCAATGGGCATCTTGTCACATTTGATTGTTACTCCAGGGTCTCCTCTAGAATGTTTCCTAGAAAATCTCAAAGCTCTAAAGCTAATTTCCTACTTGAAAGCATCAAAGCTTGTGTATCTCTGCAATAAGGTCTGGATTCAGTATTCATTAGGCAATGGCTCTAAATGGCCTGTTAAAGGCACACTATTTCCAATTATTTTAAGGGATCTTCATACATACTGCTAGCAGTCTGGTAAATGAAAAAAAAGGTCCCTTATGCCCAAGCTTTTACGTATTTTTGCTCCAACCCCTCTCACCCCTATCTCTGATCTTCTTGTCTCCCAACTCAACTTCTTCTAGACATAAAACCTCTACCAGATGACAATACAAACAGCTAACAAGTCTCTCCACTGCAGACTTGTCTCTAAACCTTCCAAAACTCCAACCAGCTCCTCAGCTTTCTCTTCTCACCAGACTTCCCCAGAGCCTCCTGGCTTGACCACTCCAAACTCCTCTCCTCCTCCCAATTCAGTTGCAGGCCACTACAATAATTCTGTATCTCTTTTCAGCCCTTTCATCACTTACTCTAAGTCCACAGCCAAAAAACCCACTGCGGGGTTATTAGCTCATGCATGGGTGTGCATGGATTCTGCTGGGTGGAGTTGTAATTCTCACAGGTCTGCTGCCCCAGTTGGCTGGATCTGTGGCTTTGGGCAGGAGAAGCACAGGATTTTCACTGAATTCACTCTGCATGGTGCCTAGCGGACGCTGCAGGGCTCCGCCCAAGTGCAGGGAGTTCTCAGACTGAAGTTCCATGGGGGAGGTAGGACTCTTGAGTGGACCTGGAGGCTGGTGGTCTCCATTTGGGGGGCTCCCAGACACTGCTGGGGGGCTGTGGATGAACAGAGACACAAAAGGAACAAGGAGAGAAAGAGAGGCCCTGACAGCTCCCTTAAGGAAAGAGACTCTGTGTTGTTGTGCTCGTTTTGCAAGGTCAGCTAGCTTGGTTGAAATGAACATCTCCATGGCAGAAATGTAGAAAGGTCTTCCAAGGCAGATTAGGCAGCAACAGCAATGGTGGCTCAATAGTTAGAGGCCATCTCCACTGTTCCCCACAGCAGGCCACAAAGACACAAGGAAGTCCATGGTTTTTAAAAAGATTTTATGTCATGGCGGAAAGGTAGATGAATCTGTCGGCATATCCCCTCCCCCCCCCCCCCCCCCATGAAACTCAGGGGAAACCCGAGTTAAATAGATGGGCAGGGAGGAAGGTCCAAGAAGGAATACTTAATTGGCTATGCCTTCTGGCCTTTAGGTATCTCATTAATATGAAAATCTCTTGAGACTGAGGCCTGTAGTCATTCCCTCTACCTGTGCTAGGTGAAACAAACCTCTTTGGGAGAGGCTGAAATTGCCCTACATGACTGAAAAGCATGAACCAATGGAGGTCTTGGTCATGTGTCAGAAGCCTAGAGTCTGGGGGAATGGTCAAACACCTGCCATTGTTCCATTAGGGTCTGGGGTTTGAGGCTTGTGCTTTACCAGAAACCAAGCTATCCTTTCATGGTCCCACAATTTACTACTTCTGAGACAGCTCCAGTGAAGCAATCCCCAGGCGTTCCAGTCTTCCATCACAGACAGAGAAGTTTCTGCTGAAACTGTTCCTTCTGATTTATTCACAGATGGTTCCATAGACCCTGGAGAGCAAGAAAACAGCCAACTCTCCTAAAACTGAACCAACAGTCCAGTAGCTAAAGATCACAACAACTCTATTCCTGCTCCATCATCACCTCTTTCTAATTATTCTTTTTCAATTAAGCCAATATGAGGGAATGTTAGCATTTTGTCTTCACACCACAGTTACCTGAAAACAGCAAGGTGTGCCTGACTCACTATAAAAGGGGCTGTTTGGCTTCTTCTTTCTCTCTTGCCTTCATTTTTTTTCTCACTCTCTCCAATAAACCTCTTTTCATAGAGCTTTGTTTGTCTAGTGTGAGTTTTCCAGATATGGGCCACTTTCTAACACAACAATAAAAATGCAGGCTGAGCAAGACAATGAAGCAGGATAGCAACAAGAACTTTTCCATGGCCTCTGCATCAGCTCATGTTTCCAGGATACTTCCTGGTATGAGTTCTTGTCCTGATTTCTATCAATGGCAAACATTGCTGTGGAAGTGGAAGTCAATAATCCCTTTCCTCACCAACTCACTTTTGGGTCATAGTGTTTATTGTAGAAATAGAAACCATAAAAAAGACAAATTCTGTCTTAATTTGAGTTTTGATCGTTTCGATAAACCATCATAACCAGAAGCAACTTGGGGAAGAAATGGTTTATTTATTATTCTAGGTAACAATGTATTACTGAGGAATGTGAACCTAGGGGCAGGAATTTTGTAGTAATCATGGAGAAATATGTTTTACTGGTTTTCTCTCCATAGTTGTTCAGAGTGCGTTCTTATACATCACAGGACCAGCAGGGCAGGAATGGTACTGTCATAAGCAAGCTAAAGTATCCCCTAATCAAGCACTCATCAAGAAAATATTCCCAGATGGTTACTTAGAGGCAAATCTTGTTGAGGCATTTTCCTAATTGCAGTTTCCTCTTTCTAGATGATGCTAACTTGCATAAAGTTGACAAAAATCTGAAAAGCCTAGTTATCATGCAAAGAAAAAAAATTAAAAATGGGAACAAGTAAATTGGATATCTGATTTTTAAAATTTGCCACACAGGTTAAATATACAAAAGAGCAGAGTCTATAAAAGATTTCTCCATGTAGAATTCTGACTTTTAAAGCTTTTACTCTGTATTGACAAAAAGTATCTTGGTCTATGAAAAGGTGTTTCCTGAAAAAAAAATGTTGTCCCCTAAATGAAAAATTTATATCAACAGCCTTTCCAAGGCTCTTAGAACACTGCAGAAAAGAGAGTAGAAAGATTGTGAAAAACAGACAATGAATAAGAATGCTATGAATTGTAGTCTGCTAGACAGGTTATAGTCATGTTGATCATGAACTTTCTGCAACTGTGATTGCCTGTACAAAACCCGAACAAGATCAACCCAATGAGAACTGTCAACAGTCTATTAGGCAGAAAATTATAAGATATAGTGGGTTAAAGGAGTGGTGACAAGTAGTGGGTGAAGGATATGTTGACATTTCCTAGATGGAATAGTACAGAAAAGATGAAGGTAAATATCATCAAAATGCATCATTTAAGTGTATAAAGTTGTTAAAAGTTTGAAAGATGTTCTATTAAAAACAGTCACCAAAAAAATCACACAAAGCAATTTTGATGTTTTATGTAAATTTATCATTATGAATTGGTTAGCATTCATATATTCATAGCTATTTTGAGGTTCTTGCACCTTATAATTTGGACAAACATGCAAGATGGAAAAGCTGTTTGGCAGTACATCTGTGGACAAAGTACCATCTGTGTTATTGGTATCAGGGGTGCTAGGCTACTTCCTCTACTTCTGCAGAATGAGATCTCTGTGGACTTCAGCTACTATTTGGGACCTCATTGAAAGAGACTAGTCAAACCACCATATTTCCTTTCAAACATATGCCTGAATCTCAGGCTATGAGATGAGTAGCTTACTGACAACATTGTCTCTGAGCTATTTCATGTTATTCATGGAAGAGAAACATTAAAAATTAATGGATCTAACTAGAGAAAAGCAACTCAGCAGCTCCATGTATGCATTGGACAAAACCAGGTATGCATTGGACAGGCATCAACAATGTTCCAGGGCCTGCTTCTTTGATATACAATGAGCTTTAAACACTGTGGGGCTATAGAGGAAATGTCCTCACAGTAACACAGGCAAAACACTCATGTTTTACCTGACCTGGAGGGCAAAGAGGGATTTTGAATCTAAAATCCAAGGAGAGAAGATGATTGAGGCAGGCCCTCTCTGGATATCCATTCCTGCCCCTGATTTTATATCTTTTTATTTCTGCTTTCGCACAGGGCTTTTCACTTGTATTTTCTAGGCATGGGAGAACTTACTGACTTAAAATATTTTAATGCCTAAGAGAGATGGAAAACCTTTTAGGGGATATGAACATCTTTCTGCTCAGAGACAAGAACTAGAGGAATGTGCAATGTTAAGTACACATGGTTGCTCGTATAACCTAAGGAATGAAAAACTTATTTTCTGCCCATAAGGCAGTTTTGGATATACTTTCTATCTGTAGAGCTGTTTACAATCTCTGTGGCAACATACTTTTTGGTACTGACCCTTCTCCAGACCCGTTCTCATAAACATGGTTTTTTTTTTTTAATCCTTCTATAAAATTAATGTTTATGGAAAGTGTCATGTGTTCTTTACAGATCCATAGTTAGCTTACTTTGTTCATCAGAAAGACTTTGGTAGGCTTTGTTGTACATATGGGACAGAGTTAGTCATCTCAAGGATAGTTTTTATGAAATTCTGCTATATTTAATTATGTCCAAAATAAACAATCCGAGGCCATCCTCTTGATGTTTGAAGTAATATTGACTATTGGATTGTGTTGCATAGAACAACCAGCTTGTTTTTCTGCTGCTTGTGAAGGTTAGAGAGATCTCTGCCAAAATGCATCAACAGTGTTAAACTAAATTCACCCTTAATGGTATATAATCCTTCCAATGGAACATTTGAAAGGAAGCTGCAGGAGGCCACAGTAACATTTGACTTCTGATACTTTTCCACAAACATTGCTTACTCTCTGTCTATTCTACATGGAAAATGGAGCCTCCTGGATTTATATCACCTACAAGTTTGCCTTCACCACTATGACATCAAGGGCCAACTTTTGGCAAATACATTTTCTTTGATTTCTTCACACCTGGCCTGCCCTGACTCTCTAATGCTTTCTATCCACTTTTGTGTCAGCTGTCACAGCAAGGTGCAGTTTCTGTTACTGGTAGAACCTGGTGTGGATTTGTGAAAACTCATTATCTTAGTAACTTTTTTATTGCTGTGGGGAAAAAAAAAACACTACTACCAAGGCAACTTATTATCTAAAACATTTAACCTGGTGTTCATAGTTCCATAGGGTTTATGACCCTGATAGTGGAAATTATGGAAGCAGGCCAACAGGCATGGTGCTAGAACAGTAGCAGAGAGCATGCATCTTGATCCACAATCAGGACGCAGAAAGAAAAAAAAAAAAAGCTGAGGATAAATTGAGTATATGAACAGTCCAAACTTACTCCACTCACTCACTTCTTTCAAAAAACTTAAACCTACTACTAATCCTTTGAAACAGCTCTACTAGCTGCTGGAAAAACATTCAATTATATGAGCTTACAGGAGCCATTCTCATTCAAATCTTTATACTTGTTAAAAGCAAACACTAACTCTAGGCAGAGGATCACTGCAGGATCCTGGATGTCAACAGCTGGTGCTGCTAGATGGGTTCCTCTCAATTTTATAGTCCTTAGCATCCCTCTGTACATCCTCCCTTGTGTGTTTTAGTGGTTTTTTTTTTTTTGTTTTTTTTTTTTGTTTTTTTTTTTTGTGTGTGTGTGTGTGTGTGTGTGTGTGTGTTGTGTGGTTAGGCCAAGAGTGAATGATAGCTATCTTCTTAATTTCTTACCACCTTTTATTTTGAGAAAGACTCTTACTGAACCTTGATTTCACTGATTCAACTACTAAGCCCTTGGGATTCTCCTGTCTCTTTATCCCTAACACTGGAGTTAGAAATGCATGTTACTGTACCAATCCCTTTTTACCAGGGCTCTAGGGGATCAAACTCAGTTCCTCATGCCTGTGCTATAAGCATTTTATAGACTAAATCACTTTGCTATTCTCTTATTTTTATTTTTTTTAAGGTGTGAAATTGTCTCTTTAGCAGAATTGCTAAGAAGTTCCCCTAGGGGCATCAAAAATTAAGCACAGTGGCCAGTCTTATAGAACCTTCTTTTTAGTGGGCCAAAGAATCAAGTTGGGAGTGAGGGTGCCTTTCTGCCCAAACATCATTCTCACTTGAACAGTTAAGCACAAAACAGCTCAAGTCTCAAATCGAGTATGATTTCACAGAGCTTCTCACAAAAACTGAGAGAGCCAGGACTAGAACCAATGTACTGGGTCTGTGAGTCTAACATTTTATTTTTAATATTCAAAAATAGCTTAACTGGGATCAACATGGATGATGAGGAAGAGAGAAAAGAAAAATAACACTAAGGATGTTAGAAAAATACAAGAATTAAATTAATTTCTATGTATCTAAGATTTTATATAACATATTTATGTGCATTTGTACATACATACATATACAGTTTGAATGAAACTATTCCATGTTGGCTGACAATGATTCACCCTTTCCAGTTTTGGGAAGGGATGTTCAAGAGACTTCAAAACAATCCATGTAATGCTATTCCTCTTTGTTACCTCTTAGAAGTTGAAAATATGTCTGTTGCTGAAGACATGCAATTAAAATACATGAGTGGTGAGCTAGACCCAACCTGAAAATCTACTTTTTAAGGACTTACTTAATTAGCACCAGAAGGTGCCATGAAAACTTCCAAGAGCAGGGAGCAACCAATAGTCCATTGTATCTTTGAAAGTTTGAATGATAGCAATAATAAACATGGTAAACTATTTTCAATGATACAATACTGATAATCTTATATTTTGGTAACAGTTTTTTATTGGATTTAAAGACGTCTCAAAAGTGGAAAATCATTCCTGGTACTGGAAACTTACCCAATTAACTGAGACAAATGAAACCATGGGCCATAGGTTTCTATCACTGCTTTATAAAACCAATCATTCCTAACTGCATTCTAAATACTTATCCCATATCCACTGGTAAGTGCAAATTTCACCCCTTATTAATAAAGTCCATGGCAAAAGATGGAGACTATTATAGAAAACCACAACTGGTCCAAATGCAGAGAACAATTGACTATGGAATATTCCGACTACAAACACAATTCATACACCAAGTAACATCACATAAGAGGAGGTGGAAAGTAAGATGCAGAGGACCAAAAAACCTGCTGCTAGATTGTTTTTCCTGAAATGACTGGAAAGCTTCACTCAGAATATCCTAATAATGGCCCTGTTTAAACAATACCTGAATGAAACATCAATATCTTTTAACTTGAATGTAAAATGTTTCCTGTAGTCTCAAGTATTTGAAGTCTCTAGTTGGTAGAGCTGTTTGGGAAGTACATAAAACGTTTAGAGCATGCATCTGGCTGGAAGATGTATGTCACTGGGGTGTACACCTTGATGTTTTATAATTGGAACACACTTTGTGACCTCTCTTTGATTCCTGAATGTTGATGTAATGTGACCAGTCAAGTTCCTGTTCCTGCCTCATGATCTTCTCTACTATAATGGGATTTCAGCTGAAGTCAACCAGTTCTTCCTTAAACTGCTTCTTTGGACAGGAACTTTTACATAGCAATGTGTAACTTTACTAAGGCAGTTTTCTTTTAGATTTTATTTCTACCCTGCTTGTAGGGAAAAAATAAGGCTGGGGATCCCAGGGTTTGTCCCGCCATGCTGTGGGTAGTCTGCTGGGAACACTCTGGGTTCCTCCAGCTGGAAGTTGGGCCCCTCTGCTCATTAACTAAAAGCTTCTCCCAGGCTCCTCACAGTTCCTCATGGTGGCTCAGCCCCAACACACGAGGAAGTCCTTGGGTTTCCAAAACCTGTTTATTCACATAACGGACAGTGGATGGATCTGATGCATACCCCCTAAAACCCTGGATGACCTGAGTTAAAAGGGGAGGGGAGGAGGGAGAGGGGCTGGGCTTTATGTATCCACCTCTGGCCTTCAGGTACCTCATTAGTATGTAAATCTCTCTAGGGCCAGTTCAAGCCCTCCACCTGTGTACTGAAGGTGCAATGGAGATTAGACCTGGTGTTAGGCCTGACAGTTACTTACTATTGTCCTGAATAAGGGGACACTAGGTTTCTTTTGTTGACTCAACCTCAATACAGCCTATTGAGAGAAGCAAAAGAAAATGAATCACAGAATCTCACACTAAGAAACTTGTTTCCCCAAGACTGAGAAGCCATTATTTCAGCTGACTAAATCCATTAGAGGGTTCAGATTCTTTTTTTAACCAAAAGGGTAACTCACATCCTGAAAGAATGATCACTTTCGACAAATGGACTTCACGTTAAGCTAAAGGTTTACAGGTGAGATTGCAAATTAAAATTTTATTACTTGATATACGTTCATGTTTCTAAGTGCCTTTTATAAATGCAAACTAGTGTTTTTGTCTTCTTTAAATGGCCCTGTTTAAGACTACAAATTGCCCTGCTGGTATGTAAATATTTGGCTAACAGGAATTTTTCAGAGGAGAGCTGGGGAAGTGAGCACAAGAATGGAGTGATTGCCTTGGTTTATGTATCCAGGTAAAATGGTTACCAAAAGAGGGGATGATAAGAAGTGTTGTGTCTCAGCCAGGTCCTTTCTGTCAGAACATCTCTTAGGGTGAGACATTGTTATTTGTGGGCAAGATAATTCTCTCTATCCTTGTGGATCTCGAATCAGTTTTTCGATTTAATATGTGTGGTTTCTTGGCTGCGAAAGGTTGCCAATGCAGCTTGGTGAAGATTTCCATGTTGAGAGGAATTTGAAGCACCTCAGAAATGAAGGCTATATATACTGAGTCTAGGAAAAACTATAATGCCAGAACCCTATTATTATGTTTCCTCTGAGACTTTCTAACTGAATGTGCAGGTAACTTTTTATTTCTGTTTTGTTGTCCATCTTGACTCCTTTGTTAGTAGGCAATGGATGCCTCCTGCCTGGCTATTAAGTAGAACCTTGGATATATCCCAAACATAGTATGTTTCTGCTTCTAGGAACCTATCACTGTCACAAACAAGAAGTCTGATACTTGGAACCAGCCTGTGTGTGACTGTCACTTGTCACATATTTATTATGGGAACTCCCCACTCATTTTCTGACAAGCTTGTGGCATATTTGGACATTCAGTTTGACATGTTGGCATGTTTGCATGCCAATGCTGTACTAGATAAACAACATGAATGGTATTGTAGAGTGAAAAATTATATATACAGGGTTTTCCTTTATCCTATACCTGAACAAGTATGTAAGTTCCAGAAAGAGGAACTGAATGTAAGATTTTCACTACCCCAGGACACTTGCTGGATAAATTACATTCTTCAAGCCTCAAGCAGTAGGTCCACCTATGGGTGGGAGAGGCCCAAGGCAGGAAGGAATTCCTGACCACAGATAAAAGATGCAAGCCACCTAGGTGGGGCTATAGCAGGAAGAAGTAAAGATAGTTAATCTGAAATAGTTGGTAAATGGCAGGATAGGACACAATAGCATGGTAAAAACCACAATTTGAGAAGAATGAATGTGCAGAGTGATTTTCACATGACTCTAGAACATTTGGGCTAGATTCTCTGAAATGTTCCACTGTTCTTGGTTACTCCTCCCTTGGTCTTCCAAGTGCTATGTTGAAAATTTGTAAAACAACCAATCATGTGTAACCACATGAAAATGCAACCATTCATGTGTAAGCATGCGAAAATGCCTTCCTTCCCCCACCCCATGCTATAAAAGACCCTTTAACCCACCACTCTGGGCCAAAACCTTGCTCTTGGAGCTAAAGAGCTTGTAGTTTTGACTGCCGGCTAACTTCCCTAATAAAGCCTCTGCTGATTGCATCCAGGTATGGTTTCTTGTGATCTTTGGGTGGTCGTGATCTCCTGAGACTTGAGGAAGGGTCTCCTGAGTATGGGGGTCTTCAGTATGGATTACACACCATTAAAGTGAGAAGTTTAATTCTGAAACAGAGGTATTTGCCATCACATATGGCTATATTGAATGATCCAAATCTGTAGAGCAAGGGTCTGTACACTTATGTAGTTCTGGAGAAAATCTAACTTCATATTCTGAGCTCTGAGAGTGATCTTCTGGGCCATTATTGCTGAACTCTGGTTCTCTAGTCAGTGCATTCTCACAAGATTGTTTCATTTCTATGGGAATGTTAGTAACATTGTCACAGGAGATGTGAATATAAATCTACTTAACACAGAGTACAAAGGACAGAACAATGTCTTAATTCTATCAAGGCTCAGTTTGTTGATGTTATGAGTTTATTGGTGTTGCATACAGGAGTATGGATGATTTACTTAAAGGTTGCTACATCACTTAAAGTACACCTCATTTACAGTGATGACTTACAAAGATATATTCTTAGAATTCTCTGTATAATTTGCAGGAAGTTCAACAGGTTGAACTGAGAAGGGTGAGATAGGTTGATTCTATTACAGGCTTTACCTTGGAAGTTAAGGATAGTAGGTCTAAACCTCTGTTTCATGGAACTTGTAAATTCCAGGCAAGCCTTAGCCTGTCAGTTACTAGAAAACAATCAAAACAAAAACAAAAATAACAACAGAACAGCCTTAAGGCAACTAGTAAAAAATGTCCATTCTCTTAGAAGCTGTTGCACCATCTGGCTTGAGGAATGGACAATGGGTCAGCAACAGCTTCCAGAATTCCTCAGGAATTCCAGAATTCCTCAGTAACATTTTCCAGACATAAATTTCCAACCCCCACATCCTGGTTATGGAATATCTCTAGAGAAAAAGCAAGATATATGTCACCTACACTGAAATCTCCTAATGTGCTTTAAATCAGCCTGGCTAGCACATTTGGTTGTCTCTCTGTCTTGGTAATGGGAGACCCCAGATGACAGATTTTTGCAGAATAAAACACTCTTTTTGTTTACATACTATTTAAGTACATGGTATCATTCTTTGTTAAACCCAAACTAGAGTAGAGTCTACTCTCCCCAAAGATCAGTACTGCTTTTATCACCTTGGGGACTGAGAATCTCATGAATCTTGTAAACTACAGAAACTTTCTGAGACTTATAAGTTATCTAAGTCCTGAGTCTTTAGAAGCCTCTGTTTGGAGTAAAAGGAAAAACAAAACAACAAACAAACAAACAAACAAACAACAAAACTAGTATACTATAGGAAAGGACTGTACAGAATGCTGATGTAGAGTGAAAAATTATAAAGACCATTTTATGAAATATATATATATATATATATATATATATATATATATATATATATAGGCTTTTTCTTTACCCTAAACCTGAGCAAAAGAATGCAAGTTCCAGAAAGCAGAACTGGATGTAAGATTTCAGGCTTTCACTGCCCTGGGACACATTCCAGGTGCAGGGCATTATCCCTGAATCAGAAGACACTTGCACAGGGTAGGGCTATGGCAAGTGAGAAATAGTTAACCTGAAATAGTTGGTAATGACAGGGTAGGGAACAGTGACATGGTAAAACTACATTTTTTGAGAAGAATGAGTATGCAGAGTGATTTTCACATGGCTCTAAATTATTTAGGGTGGGTTCCTCTGAAATGTTTCACTGTTCTTGGTTACCACCCCCCCTTGAGGTTTTCCCAGTGTTACAGCCTGCTGATGTTCAAAATTTGTAAAACAACCAATCATGTGTAACCATCCAAAAATGCAACCAATCATGTGTAACCCCATGAAAATTCCTTCCTTTCCCCACTCCATGCTAAAAAAAAAAAAAAAAACCCTCAGCTTGCTGGCCTTTTGTCAAAATTCTGTTTCTGCATGGATGAGCAGTTTTGACCTTGGCTAGCCAACTTTCTCTCTAATAAACCTCTGCTAATTGCATCCAGGTATGGTTTCTCATGATTTTTGGGTGGTCGTGATTTCCTGAGACTTGAGGAAGGGTCTCCTGAGTTTGGGGGTCTTCATTTGGGGGCTCTTCTGTTGTTCGTTGTTCTGTGACCTTTTGTCTAAATTGCCTGTTTTCTGTTTTTCCATGTGCCGGGTTGTCTAAATCGTCTGATTTCTCTTGTGCCATTTTGTCTAGGTTTGTCTAAGTTGTTTGGTTTCTAAGTTGTTTGTGCCCATCTGTCTGAATTATTTGGTTTCTAAAAAGTTCACTTTCAGTTTGGACTAGCAGCTGTTTCTGTCTCGTGAGAGGCAGTAAACCATTTCTGTCTCGAGGGGAGATAAACAAGTGACTGACAGACGTGTTGTGAGGTCCTTAGCTGCTGCACCCCCAGAGACCTCTAGGGGTTCACCTAGGTGCCAGAGAGGATGTGGAATCCCTCTTGGCTGGTACTGACAATTGAGACGGTTTTTGTTAGTCTCTTTGTGTGTTAACAATGGGGCAAATAGAAAAGGTCAGAAATGGCCACTGCAGCCTAGAGCAGCAGTTGTAGTGTTCTCACTTGTTGTTCTCTCATGTCAGTGTATCTATTTTTGGGTTGTTCATTGCTGGCATGTTAGAAATCTGTTAGATTTAGTCCAGCATAGGCTGGCCAAGTCTTCTGAATCTGTTAAATCTGAATCTGTGAAGACTGACCCTGTTGTCTGGTTATTGGAGTCTTTCTTGGAAGGCAGAGGCAGGCAGATTTCTGATGCCCTTCCTTATTGTGTAACTTGGTCTCTGCATCTGTGGCAGGGGCGAGAACTGTCTGTATCACCTGGTTTATGTGCCGCCTGTGAGAGGGGTGAGCTATTTGTGTTGTTTGTGTGTTTGTGTGTGTGTGTGTGTGTGTGTGTTTTCTTGGCAAATTGTCTGTGTTAAACATCCTGAGTTATGATTTATCTAGAGAACCTCTGTTCTAATACTTTCATGTACCAACACACTGGGTGTGGATGTATGTGGTGTTACAAAGAGAAAAGTTTCAGGGATTTCAGACTCAAATTATCACTTTATCTATAAATAAGGGACCTAGAAAATAGATCCTTTTGCGAGTTGGACATCATTTCTCTAGTTGCCTCAAAAAGTAGGAGGTTTCCTAAGAGCAAAGCCTCAGTGATGCTTTAAGTTGCAAATGAACCATATTGATAACTTCTTGCTTATTATTATCGACCATTAGTAATGGCCATCCATCGTTGACTGGCTCCAGAATCATCCAGGAGGTAATGATCTGAAAACACCTCTGAAAGACTTTCTAGATTTACTTAATTGAGGAGGGAAGAACCAACCCTAAAGTGTGTGGCACTATTCCATGTGTTGGGCTCCCAGACTGAATAAGAAGACACAGTGGTCTGACACCAGAATTCATCACTATCTGCTTCCTAATTATAGATGCAATGTGACCTGCTACCTTTTGCCCTAGGTACCATGTTTTTCTTTAAACAATACGTTAAAATTTTCAACTGTGAGCCAAGTAAACTCTTTCTTTCTTAACTTGATATTTTTAGGTATTTTTATTAAAACAATGAGAAAAGTAACTCAGGCCCTTTAAATGGAAAAGAAATCCAATTGCCTGGAATTTATGGATGAGGGTGAATGAAGGTTCTGTGATATTCTGCGGATTCTAAATCTTGAGTGAGGACAATAGCATACTCTACCTTCCTTTCTGCTAGAATTTCTTTAGGTATTCCTGGTTGCTGGCCTGCCTGTATCTCTGAATGCTTCTCAGGGTTTCTTAGCATCTTTCAACTAGTAAGCCAATGTCAGCTGAATCTATGTTTCTGAGCTGCCACAAGAAGTTAGAAAGTAAAGAAACTGCTTGTGGCGATCTCTAGGCAAAGCCTGAGGCTGGCAGCTTAATGGGGCTAAATTAAGAACTGGGCAGCAGTGTTGTTTGACCTTAGCTACAAGGTGCCTGTGAAACATTTGCTGATGTATAGAGGAGTGGCTTAAAAAAGGATACTGGACATGAGCAATCAGAGCAGGAATTCTTCCACAGATTCTTCAGCATTTTGAGGGAGAAGACACCAATTGACCTTTTGAAAAAGTGAGTCAAGCACATAGGGATTGGGCCACTTGAACTCAGAGGCATGAAAAATGATTAAAAAAAAGGCAAGAGAGGAGCAACTGTTCACCATTAGGAACAAGAGAAGTTGGGGTTATCAAAAGAAGTAGCCTAGAAGACTATGGATAGTTGATGCTCTTTACCCTGGCTACAATTCTAGGGTACACAGAGCACTCTGCATAGTCAGGTTGTCTTCTGGAGATGCTATCCTAATATAGACCATATTTTTAGATAGAGCTGATGTTTAGTAACCCAGAGCAAAGCTTCAGGGTAAACAACACATGTAAGGAGAGAACACTGTGTGACTGTTGGTACCTTAAGGGAGTTCCATCAAGTTGGTCTGTAAGTGTTCAAATGAGTTGAGACTGGGCTAATATTTGTTACTGAAACCAGCATCATTTGTGGTACAGTGGAAGCAGGACACATAAAAGGATAGCTAAGGACTAGTGAGATGGATAAGTGAACAAAGATGAGCAAAACTTAAAAGGAAAGTATAGATAGCCTCTCTGCTCTTCAATTCTGGGCAGAAGTTAACAGTTCTCAGAGCTTACATACTAGACTCAGGGCAGAACGTGGGCAGGAAAGCGAACGCCATGTTTTTGACAACTCATAGAAGAAGATTCTGCAACCTTTGAGGAGATAGTTTAGTTTGTTAAATACCTACCATGCAAACATGAGAACCCCAAATTTAGTCCTCAATACCCACAAAAAAGCTGGACATGATGCTTTGTACTTGATATCCTGGTGCTGGGGAGGCAGAGATAGAATGATCTCTGGATCTGGCTGACCAACCAGACTAACCAAATTCACAACTTTCAGTTGGGACAATTTGTCTCCATAGATTTAAAAACAAAACAAACAAACAAACTAAAAAACCAGGGCATATTATTCCTGAAGAAAAATATCTGAGGCTCAACTCTTTTCTCTATATGTTCTTGTTTGCAAACACACACACACACACACACACACACACACACACACACAATGAATACACATATACACAAATACCTATAACACTGGGAGATTATAAGCAACAGTCAATGTCAAACATCTAGAAGATTCTGTTGCTAGTGAGCATTCACTTTCTCATTCCTCAGTGGTATTATTGCTGTGCTTTGGGACTCTGTAGCTTCTTCTGTAAGGGCACTATTCTGTTCATGGAAACTCCAGTATTTAGAATGTAATGCTAGATTACAAGTGTTGCTGTCTCAATATGGCAACAAATCTTGTATGCATACACACACATACAAACAGCTACATTAGATTGAGACACTGGCTGTGTCTCTCTAACTAACAGATTTTTTGGTGCCAGGATCTCTCCAGTTAGACATGAGTTTATATCAAAGTGCATAGTGGTGGTCACCCTCCTGCTTTCCACTGCTCTGTTTCTTGCCTGGCAATCAGAAAGCTTGGTTGTAGGCTTAAGTAGGAAATCATCCATATCTGTAAAATGTTATAAGAAGAAACCCTAACTAATGCTACACAAGCTCTGATTCTTCATCTTACAACCCTTTCCCTGTCATTTGTTCTGGTTCTGAGACCTGAACTCTCCTCAGCTCCTGCCATGCTGTTGTTTGTCTTCCCATAGGATTAATACAATCATAGTAATCCAATGTGTCTTAGTGTCCTTGAACCTGCATTAGAGACTTTTCATCATGACATGAACTAACCAACACAATTGTGTATATATATATATATATATATATATATATATATATATATATATATATGTGAGTATGTGTGTATTTGTGTGTGTGTGTGCATGTACACACACACGTTCAAGTGTCCAACTCTGACTACAACTTTAGCTGCTGTGCCTCTAGCACAAAAGGGTTCTGAGAGAAGATGTCTCACTGCCCTGGAATGTTCCAATTCTAGTGGGCTACCTAACTAGCCAGCTCAGAGATCCCCTTGTGTCTGCCTCCCAATGATGGGATGAAAAACTGAAGTGCCTGGCTCTATTTTTTTCTCATTAATTAATTAATTTATTCACTTTACATCTAAATTGAAGCCTCACCACCAATCCCACTCCATTTACTTCTGAAAAGGGAATGGTCCCTTCCAGGGAATCAATCCACCCTGGCACCTCAAGTCATTTCAAGACTAGATGCATCATTTTCCACTGAAACCATAAGAGACTGCCAAGTTAGAAGAGTAGGATTCACAGAAAGAAAACAAAGACAGGATAATCACCCATTCTAGTTGTTGTGGGACCCTCATGAAGATCAAGCTACACATCTGCTACATATGTGACAGTTTTGACTCTTATAACGTGAGTTCTGAGGCAGGAAACTGGGTCCTTTATGCTTCTATGCCAAGCCTTTTCCCAGTGAAACCTGGAATTCAGTATCCTAAGCTTGAATTCTATCATGATTCAATGTTACTAATGCTTCTATGACTAGAAGTGGGTGAGGCCCATCTGTGTGTGGTGTGTTTGTCAAAGTGCCAGTCCATTCTGCTCAATCATGGTGGCACATTTAAAGCTCACTTGCTTTCATGTTAACAGTGTTGTCACTCAGAAAACCTTCTTTCTGGGGTACTTCCATTGATCCAAGTTCTGCTGATCTAAAACAAATAACTCCTACTGGTTTCTTTGCTGTCGGTGGAGACAAAAGCCAAATGCAGCTGTCCTAGTTGGTAAGGCTGCTCAGAAGAGTGGCACCAAATACTCAGCATTACAGTCATGTGACCTGAATCCCAGAACAGAGTAAAAGCAGTTGAAGGACTTCTGTGGAGTGCAGTATGAGTTCTCTTTTCTTAAATATCCAGCCTTTCATAAGATCCCAAATAGCTGTGAAAGGGAAATATGCCCCCAGTGTATTGTATTTTAATTCTAATTTTTAATGCATGAAGAGAAAACCCAGATGGCATTATTTTTTTTTATCATGATTTAGTGCCAGAGCAGCTCTGGCAATTTTCTTTCTTTTATAAGGTGTAAAAATGTAGGCTTGTTTTCTTTATTGAGGGGCACCTTATTTCCTGAGCCCCTTTCCCAGACACAGTAGTAACATGCACACTACAAGGATACTTGTAAACAATTCAGCAAATAGCCTGAAAAGGGGTTATTTAAGAAAATAAATCTAGCAGCAGCAGCAGTATAATAATCATCATCACCATTACCATCATTTTGAAAAAAATTGTTGCTATCATTTAGCTGATAAAGCTGCTTATTGCCAAGTCTGATGATCTGAGTTTAACCCCTGTGACTCATAATGTAGACTGAAAGAACTAATCCCAGCAACTATGAAGGCTGTTCTTTAACCTCTACATGCATGTCATAGCATGTGAATGCTGAACTCTCTCTCTCTCTCTCTCTCTCTCTCTCTCTCTCTCTCTCTCTCTCTCTCTCTCCCCTCTCTCTCCCCTCTCTCTCTCCTTTCTCTCTCTCTCTCCTCTCTCTCTCTCTCCTCTCTCTCTCTCTCTCTCTCTCTCTCTCTCTCTCTCTCTCTCTCTCTCCTCTCTCTCCTCTCTTTCTCAAGAGTGCTATAGATAATAATATAATGTGGAAATGGAGTCCACATCAGTTTGGCCCATTAGACTTAGGAGTTGAAAGAGTGTCTCAGCCTCTTATCCATTAAAGGTATACCTTTCCTTGAGACTCATTTTTTTAAAATTATGGACTACACTGAAACAACCATAGTCTTTTAGCAGAGTTGAAGATAAGGAAGAGCTTGTGCATAGTGTAGCTTTCAGCAGAGGCCATGGATTGAAAGATAGAAGATTAATGAAGATGATGGTGGTGTGTCTTTCAGAGAATTGATTCTCAGCAGGGGACAAATAGCACCAAGATTTAGCTGCCACAGATGATTTCAAATGAGAATTCATTTCGTTCTGAGGAGTGAGAAGATGGAATCAGGTCAGGTCTATTTCCCATGGAAAAGCTTACTGAAAAAGTCTGGAATAAGAAATTTTTCTACTTATTGCAAAATATAATTGTGCTCACCAAAATACAGGGAGTAAGCAGGTGAAACAAAATAGGTTAAGGTTGGCATAAAAAAGAGATAATTTACATATAGGAAGCCCATTTAATATCTAGGGAATCCATGCATAATTCAGCCACCATTTTTCTGCTAACCAGTAGGAGGAGCTAAGGTGGGAGGAGTAAAAAGGAAGAAGAGAAGAAAGGAGAGGAAGAGGAAAAAAAGAGAATGGGATCAAAAAGATAAAGAGAAAGAGAGAGAGAGAGAGAGAGAGAGAGAGAGAGAGAGAGAGAACAAGAGAGGGGACATGGAGGCTAATGTTTGCTTGTCTGTAACAGTTAAAGGTAGTTTGTATATTTAGATTGGGTATTGGGTTATACCTCTGATTGTAAGGGCATCTTGTTATTGATCATTACAAAATATATAAGCCTTTGGGTAATCTAAGCATTAGAGTCTCATCTGTACTGAGCCCATGTTGTTGGCGGGATGGTCCAGGCACTGCCCAGCCTTGCAGAGACAGTGTAGAAGAATGGCAGAGCCATCTCCCATGCTGATGTCTTGTGGTGTCAGAGCTGGTGTTTCTAGCTGGCCATTTCTAGCTTCGGTGCTCATATGGCCTCTGGCCATGTGACTGAGCTAGGCAGAGACGCAGCAGCTTAGATAGTTGGCTTGTCTGGTGACTGCCTTTTAAATAATTACTCAACAGTAACCTTTCATAGTTGATAGGGTCTAGGAAATCTGAGAGTCTGAGGAAGGTTGTAAGTCAGGGGGCAGGATGCTTCTTCCTGCTGGCTTGTTGTGGTGCCATATGGCAAAATATAAGCTTTTCACAAATAATAGTGTCAGTATCAAGAGCTCCTTAGCCTCCTGCAATGCTATCTCTTCCCTTAGACCTTTCTTACTTGTTGAATTTGAGTAGACATTGCAGTGAGTTGCTCCTCCTGATAGCAGAAAGCTAACTCTAGGAGAGAATGACAAATTAACTCCACCCTTAAATCATAGTAAAGGCCAAATACTAATGGTAGTTAATTTCAGCTGGGCTATGGAGGTAATGGTGGGGGTTCACTCTATCTGGCCCTATTCAAATTAAAAATAAAAAGAATTTAGAGATTGTTTGTGGTAGTCAAATAAATAGAACATGAAAAAACAAAGGTGGTAGTGGTACAGTCCATCTCTGTCAGCTTCAACTGGCATCAAGGGCTCACTCCTTGAACATGAGATTAAGGTCAGAATTTTGTCATCCATTTTCCCCCATGATAACTTATCAACATTAACGATACATAGAACTCCTATACATATTTTTGTGCATGTATATGTATCTGTGTGTTTGTGTGTGTGTATGTGTGTGTGTGTGTGATATCTACATGGAGCTTAAAAGAAGGTGTCCATCCTTTTTTCTTTCTTTCTTTCTTTCTTTCTTTCTTTCTTTCTTTCTTTCTTTCCTTCTTTCTTTTTTTTTTTACAAAACAGGGTTTCTCTGTGTAGCCCTGGCTGTCCTGGAACTCACTCTGGAGTCCAGGATGGCCTCGAACTCAGAAATCTGCCTGCCTCTGCTTCGCAAGTGCTTGGATTAAAGGAGTGTGCCACCACTGCCCAGCCTATCGTTTTTTTCTTAATCTCTGCATTTTGTTCTTTAGATAAAGTCTCACAATGAACCTGTAACTGGCTATTTTTTTTGGGGGGGGCAGGTCAGGGGTTCTGCAAGCCTCATAAATTCTCGTACCTCTGTTCAACAGTGCTAAGGTTAAAATTGGAAGCACACAGTGTTAAATTTCAAATCCTAGGACAAATGGCTGAGGTGCCAATTTAACATAACAAAGAATGAAAACATATCCTCTATTGTACTTCCATTTATTTTGGAAGATGAGGTCTCTCACATGATGAAGCAAGACATGTTGGCTAACCTGGTTGCCTAACAATCTTTCAGGACCTGCTTATCTTCATTCTTCAACTTCAGTGTTAAAGGAACATGAGGCCATGCCTCGATTTTACATGAATGCTATAGTCTTGAATTCAAGTCCTCTTGTTTAACCAGCAAGTATTATTACATAATGAACCATCTCCCCAGGCCTCACCTTTCTTTTCATTGGTTTGTAAGATCTGTAAGAAAATTTAGAGTACATTAGTTGCTTTACATATTGCTGCAAAGAAAATTGATGTGGCAAAGGCAACCTAAGGAAATTTGAAGACAGAATTCATAATATTCGGGAAGTCAGGGCAGAAAGGACATGAGGCAGCTGCTCATGTTGTATCTATAGTCAGAAAACAGGTAGTGATGAATACTGTTGCTCAGTTCCATTGATTTTTTTTTATTTAGTTCAAAACCCGAGACCATGGCATGATGCTACCCATAGATTATTTGAGTAGTCCTATCTCAATTATCTTAATCTAGAAAGTCCCTTAGGGATATGCCTGCATATCTGTCTTCTAAGTGATTCTCATGTTGTCACATTGACAGTCAATATTAACTTCTGTGGGTATCTACTCACTTCTGAATCCCATAGCCCAGCAATGCACTTGCCTTTGAAGGCAGACTGCTTACTATTTAGAAAATCAGCAAGAGCTCCTCTTTGTTCACCAGAAACTGGAGGCAATGCTGGCTTGCTGACTCCCAGATCTGTTCCAAGAAGTGTATCCCTTTGTATTCTTTTCTCCAGATTATTCATTCTCATTTAATTTTTTTCTAGACATACAGTTCTTTTAACAGCCCTCTTGAAATTTTCCATTTTTTGATTGATCGTTCCCATTAAATAGTTGTAATGTAAGAAGTGAACATTATTTTTATTTTCCTTCTTCAAAATCTGTTGTAAATGACTGTGTACCAACCCTATGATGGCAGTAGATATTCAGTGGATGGCTGAACTGGTTCTTGGAAATCAATGGTTTCATGTCATTAGTGAAAGTAGGGAAAAAGTATACCCTGTTGATGCATTTTAGATCTTAGGAGGTAAAACTCTAAAGTGCTAGCAACAGCGACACAATTAGGCTAACAACACTTTTCATTTGTCATTTCTGAGTTTTATTTTGCAACCCAATGAACTTCATTACAAAGGCTTACAGGAGCATGGATTTCGGGTTATTTACAGGAGCATGGGCAACTTGTTAGTTGCTACACACACTGAAGGAAATGTCTTTTCTTTCTTCAACAAATATAACAACCAATAAAGAACCCAATAATTAACTTAATTTTTCAATTATCAGAAAAACTGTACTGTGGGCTCTTCTTTGTTGCTGAAGTAGGAAGATAAGGCATTATATTGTACAGTAGGGTGACTGTAGTTAACAATAGTTCACATTTTTAAGGTGGGGAAATGAGAAGATTTGACTGTTTTCCTTAGAGGGAACCACCTAATGTTTTAGCTAAGAGAGATCACGATTACCCCATTGGATCATTGCATGCAAACAGATTCTGAAAAATAAGTCATACTGAATTCTAAAAACATGTATAGTTTGAGTCAGTTAAGTTTGAAATAAGACTTACAAATATTAATCTACTTGAAACAATAATTATACTTTCATATTTCTATAACTTAGCATATTTATAATATAAATAAAAACAGCACATATCTTAAAGAACATATAAATTTAATAAGAATTAAATATATACACTATTAATAAGAAAATGAATAGTTATTAGTATTAAAGCCTGCAAGAGTTAAGTACTATTAGGAAATTTGTATGTAGTTTTTCCAATGCTTTTTCTCTTTAAGTAAATAAAAAGATGGAATCCTGCTAGATATCATGTTTGCCAGTTTGCGTTGTGTCACTTGCTAATACATCATGAACACCCTTTAGAGCCAAGATGTGGCCAGGACCTCATTTCAGATGATTTGCTAGCAGCTCTTCATTTACACTTGTCACAATTTATTTATCAAAATAGTTATTATCAGGTGTGAGTGTTGTACTCTGCTTTTTACCATTAGATACAGGACTTTGATAAATTTCTTTGACTGTCATAGAATATAACTTTGTGCCCATTCATTAATTTGTTAGGAAAATTTGCGTTAGGGCAGATTCTAGGTCATCATGATTGCAGAGAGGAGATATTTGATTTGAGCTTCCAAATTGCTTTCATAAAAGCAACACCAGGTTTTACTTTACAGAGGCCAGCAGTGGAGCTCATTTACACAGAGCCTGGGATTGCACCATGCAAATTGTGCTCATCAGCTTGAGTTGGTGTCTGAAGAATCTATGAACTTATTAGTACTTTAAAATTTACTATTATACATTGTACAGTGTCTCATGATGAACAAAATGGATTTTTATTCCAGTGGATTAAATGCATTCTCATCCTTAGTACTTTGTTAAACTGATCAGAATGTTTTTAAATATACTTGAAAACTGTCCCATTATCCCTTTCTATGCAGAAGTGCATTTTCTCTAGTAGTCATTGTCAAAAGGTGGGGTATCCATGAACTTTCCTGCTTGTGTTTTCTGTTTGAGATCCTTTGATTCCTTGTATCCATGTTCATTTCTAGCATTTGGAAAAGGTATATCTCATAGCATCTTTTGCTAACAGATCTAAGATGTTTGCTTTTGATTTTTGTGGCCCTTGTCACCTTTTAAAGCAGCAATTTCCAATTCCTTGTCTGTGAAGGCATTGGCAGAAGTGTTAGTAGTCTCATCACATTAGTTATCTGTTACTATGCCATATTACCTAATAAAAGTAACTTGTGGAAGAAGGAGCAAGTTTGTTTCCTTATATTAGGGAAGACAGTTCATCCTGTTGTGAGTAGAGGTAGCAGTGGGATACAGCATTGGTCTACAGTCAGGAAAAAGAGAAAGATGAATTTGGGGCCTTAGCTTGACTTTCCAACACTCTCCTTTGTCGTCAGCCAGAGATTCCAGTACAGGACATTCTATAACACAAGTTCAGAGGAAGTCTTTCCTACTAGTTAATCTCTGAAAATATCACACTGACCTGCCCAGATGGGTGTCTCCTAGGTAACTCAAATCCAGTCAAGTTACAAAGAAGATGCCATCATGGCACAAAACACATTCTTTATACAACCTTTAAGGACTTAAGTATATTTCTATGTTTTCTATTTGATAATTTTTTTTACTTGTTCATGCCTTAGGATTTTTATAGCTAGTATTCTTTTTTTATCATTTATGATTCATCAGTTGTCTTTCACTTTTTTCTCTTCCCTTTTTGTTTAATATCTTTAAAGAAATAGATTGTCTGTATAAAAGGAACATGCATATATAATTGTTAACCTTTAAAATTACACTTGGTTGTTTGTGTGTTTGCATGCATGTGTACCCTCCTATGAATGCATATGTGTATGCTTATATGTGTCTATGATTGGCAAAAGGATGGCCTGTATGTATCACTTTTCTCTTCAACTGTCTTCCATCTGTGACAAAAGACCAATAAATATATAATTAAACATTTAAAAACTTAAAGTTAATAAGGAGCTGTCCTTTTTGCTTAGCTAAAAGATTATGAAAATTATATTTTTGTTTGGAATATTTAGTATAGTCATTATGTTTAAATAAAATTTACTAATAGCATAAATATTTAGTTCTATTCACAAAATATTTCCCAATTTATGTGACTATTAATAATTGATACAATTTAAGATATTGTCAATTATTTTTGCTATTAAAGAGAGTTAAAGAAATATTTATATACATGTGGTTTTTGATATGTCACTGAGAACTTACTCATAATAGAATCATAGTAGGGTGACATTTTACTTATTAAAGGGCTGAATGATGAATTGTTATATTTGACAAATAGTTTCATTAAAGACTGGTAAAGAATTTGACAGACAACATCTCCCTGCAGTTTTGCTATCTAGAGTTTTATCCATTCTTATTGTATGTATTCTTTGTACTTTGCACAGTTGTGAGTTTAAAACCACCTAGGTCTTTTGTGTGGGAAAGTTTTCAGGATCTCTTCTTTTGTTGTCTGAATTTTTCTTACCTACTTTAAATCCTTAGGCTCTTTTTTGTGGATTCTGGCTTGAGCATGCATACTGCAAAAATTATAGAAATCTGATGCCTTTAATTAATGTTTTATGAATCATGTCTTTTCCCCCCAAATTAAAAAAGAGCTCCTTGGACTTTTGAAACAAAATTGACAAGAATAGACATACCATGGGGCCAGTGAAAGAGAGTCTTAGGTTGATGGAAGCAATCTCTGCTTTTTTGTCCATTTCTTTTTTGGTGTATAGGCACAGGTATGCATCCAACATGCTCCTTTTGTCAAGTGGAATAAGAATAAATGGATTAAATTTCTATTTTGGACATTTTTTGCTCCTGTTCTTTTTGTCTAACTAGACTGATATTTTAGAATAGTCTAGCACTGCTATGTTTCTGAGTATAGTGAGAAAGAATGATAATTTATGAAGAGAGATATTCTACCATGAAAAAACTAGACAGCTGTTTTCAGTGTGTGTGTGTGTGTGTGTGTGTGTGTGTGTGTGTTGTACAAGAATTCATGGTGCATAATACTTGTATAGAAGCCTGCTTCCATCTTTTGGGAATATAAACCTTTTGAAACATGCCTCGTATTTATATGGGTTTTGGAGATTTTTACTTAGATGCTTATATTTGTGTTGCAAACACTTTTATCAACATAGCCATCCCCTTGACCTCAGTTTTCAGTTCCAAGTATAGCAGTGAATAGGATCTTCAAATATTTACATCACATGATGTAGACATAAAGATTTGAATCTTTTTTAGGTTTTGTTCATGAATCTTTGTTAAGAATGTATGAAGGAACACTGAAATCTTTAGTTCTGACATATGAGCCTATCCTTAGTTGTTACAAAGGAAAAAAATGTAGAATCATAAAATTTCTATGTATCCTCTACCTGGAAGAAAAAGTAGGACTAGTGAATGTTTCCTACAATAGGAGCTTGTATGTCCCAATGTATCATTTTTCTTCCCTGTATCTTTTTTTGTGAATAAAACACCAATGATGCACATTCTAAAGATGATCTGTGAGTGTAATTTCTTTCTATATTAAAACTTTCCTTTTAGCACACTCTGCTGGAGTAGATGTACCAGAATAATAACAGAGATTGAATAAAAGAGGTGCCTCAGAATAAGCAAATACACAATCAGATATTATGCCCAAGAAACAATTTTTCCTTATTCCTTCAACCCGGTTCAGCAGCCATTTGCCAAGTAATTTCAAATTTTGGAAACAAAAGAAATAACTGGTTAGAAGTATCATACAGGCATTAAATACACATGATAGGGTGCTAGGATTGTTCTGATCATAATAACATTTATTACACACTCTGTTGTAGAAACAGCTTTGTTTCTAAGAAAGTTCCTGTGCTCTTTGCTTTCATGAACCCTCAGGCAAATAATTTCCTACTTTATAGCAGTTAATCTCAGAAGCCAACAGTAAAAGCAATAACTAGCAGGTGATCTTCCTGAGATGATTCTAACTTGGATTAAAATCCAGTATAGATTTGCTCTGGTAGGCAAGGCCCAGGAGAAATTCATTTTAGTAAAGATTCCTGCTAAAAATGTTCTTTTCCTGTTATTATTAAATATGTAAAATGATCTCTAGGTATTTACCTACTCTTTTGAGCAGATTTCCACAGACTTTTGAAAATGTGCTATCTTGTATTATTGCTGTATAGACAAATAGATAATGATTCTATAGAATTTCTGACCTGATTCAAATAATTTTAGAAAGAAAGGTTTTAGAGAAGGTCTTAGTTGCTAGAAAGATGTAATAAGTTAGTATCAAAAATAAAATGTGCCAACTTCTCAGTGTATTATGTAAAGACGGAATAATAAGAATACAACGAGTTTTCATAATCACAATTAAAAGAGAAACAGAATTGGCACAATTTTGTGTTCAAAAAAAAAAAAAAAAACATTTAGGTCCAAGGATAGGTGTGGACTATGATAAGGCAATACCAGGTAAAAACTATTGCTTTGAAACTTTAATGAGTATATTATAATGAAACAGTGCTTTGGACTTAATATCAGCATCCTTCTGAAATTCTATTCTATATAAAATTTTATTTTTGAGATAATTTGTTAAAGAACTCTTAGTCTATAAAAAGACAAGAGAAAATAAACAAAGTTTTTGGTTGAATGGTTTGGCTTAGAGAGCTTTGCCTCACCTATCCGTCCACCCATCTACCCAAATATGTATGTCTTTTTGTCTATGTTTTTATGTGTAAGTATATGCATATATGTATAAGCATGCATGACTACTTGTGGAGTGGATTGTGACAGATGGTTGGGCTAGACCAAAGTGTGGGTGCATGAATATTAGAATGTATACATGTTTATGCACATTTAATTATATATAACATGTTAATTTTTTTTCTTTTCTTCATCTCTGGTTCACAAAGAGAAATCTATTTAGCCAGAGAGGTTTTTGGTTGATTCACCAGAAAAAGGAGCACAGGGAATAAATATTTTCACTTAATCTCCTGCTGTTTTATAAGAAGGTACTAAACAGTTTCTTCCCTCAAAGAAACTCAGAGAAGGCAGGTCAGCTACTTAAGCACATTGACTTAGATTTAAGACAGGCAAATATTTCATTATTATACATAACCCTGACTATCTTGTAATATCAAATCTTACCCCTGCAGAAACTTTTTCCCCTGCTCTGCCTGAAAAATAACCAAACAAGAAAGAACTGTGGGGGGGTTTCTCCAGACAAGTTAATGCTGCCTCTTTTTTAATTTTATTTTTTATTTATTCTTCATTATTTTCATACGTGAATACAGTGTTTTTTAGACCATACCTGTTCACCACTCTCCATAGACACTGTCTATACCACTTCCCAATTAAATGTATTATTTTGCTAATAACCTACTATATCCAATTAGTGCTGCTTACAAATGCATGAGGGTTAGGCACCAATGAAAACTGGAGAATTGGCCACTTACCAGTGGTTCACCATGCATGGGATCAAACCAATTAACACTCCAACATAGAAAGTGGAGGGATACTAGGTGTCACATTTGACTGAGGTGCTACTCCTCTTACTCCAGTGATGTCTCCATGATAGTTAGTCAATCAATTGTAGATTTCTTTGTTTCAAATTATGATTCTCACTCTCTGCAAGTCCATAGAAAGCAGCTCATACAAGCATTGCAATGAAGGGGGCAAGAGGAAGGATGTTGATTTTTAGTGCTTAGGTGGACAGAAGATACAGAAATAAATATCCTCTTAGACAAATGAACAAAGCCTTCCTGGTGCACCCCACTCACCACAAATGTGGAGAGCCTCAGGAAAGTCAGTATAAACACTTATCAGCTGTGCCCCCAGTCTCACAGAACCCAGAGAAAGTGGGCCTCCTAGGAGCTCTAACCTGGACAGTATCTTACGTAATGACACAGAAACACCCGCCCCAAATAGGGAGTAACTGGGACCCACTAGGACCCAGGAAGTCACTCCTGGCCCAGAGCACTGGTACCTACCTATCTGCACCTGAGCACTGAGCAGATCTTAGGCCCCAGCTCTAAGCCTAATAGTAACAACCACCCCACACAGTTTGGATACAACCAAGATAATAGGAAAGACTGGCTCAAGTCAGAGACAGGGCAGGTAGCACTAAGGAGATCCAGATGGTAAAAGGCAAGGATAAGAACATAAGCATCAGCAACTCAGGGTACTAGGCATCATTAGAACCTAGTTCTTTTACACAAGAAAGTCCAGAATTTCCCATATCACTAAGAAAGCAAGATTCTGTTTTAAAATAAATTCTAATGATGATGATAGAGTACTTTATAAAGGACATAACACTCTCAAAGAATTTGAGGAGAACACAGGTAAACAAGTAGAAGTCCTTAAAGAGGAAACACAAAAATCCCTTAAAGAATTACAAGAGAACACACCCAAGCAGGTGAAGGAATTGAACAAAGCCATCCAGGACATAAAAATGGAAGTACAAACACTAAAGAAATCACAAAGAGAAAGTATTTTGAAGATAGAAAACCTAGGAAAGAAATCAGGAGTCATAGATACAAGTATCACCAACAGATTACAAGAGACAGAAGAGAGAATCTCAGGTGTAGAAGATACCATAAAAAATATTGACACAACTGTCAAAGAGAATGCAAAATGAAAAAAGTTCTTAACACAAAATATCCAGGAAACCCAGGACACAATGAAAAGACTAAACCTAAGGATAATAGGTATAGATGAGAGTGAAGATTCCTAACTTAAAGGATCATTAAATATCTTCAAAATAATTATAGGAGAAAACTCCCCTAATCTAAAAAAAAAAAAAATGAGATGCCCATAAAAATACAAGAAGCCTATAGAATGCCAAATAAACTAGATGAGAAAAGAATACCTCTCATCACATAATAATCAAAACACCAAGTGAACAAACCAAAGAAAGAATATAAAATGCAGTAAGGGAAAAAGGCCAAGTAACATATAAAGGCAGACTTACCAAAATTACACCTACTTCTCACCAGATACTATAAAAGCTAGATGCTGGACATATGTCACACAGATCCTAAGAGAAAACAAATTACAGCCCAGGCTACTATACCCAGCAAAACTCTCAATTAGATGGAGAAACCAAGATATTCCATGACAATATCAAATTTATACAATATTTTTTTTTTTTTACAAAACCAGGATTACAAAGAATAATAGCAGGAAAGCTCCAACACAAAGGAAGAAATTATACTCTAAAAAGAGGAAGAAATTAATCCTCTTTAAACAAATCCAAAAGAAGATAGACACACAAAGATAATTCCACCTCTAATAATAAAAATAACAGGAAGCAACAATCACTGTTCCTTAATATCTGTTAACATAAATGAACTCAATTCTCCAATTAAAAGACATAGGATAATGGACTAGATACATAAACAGGACCCGGCATTTTGCTGCATACAACAAACCCACCTCTGTGACAAAGATAAGACTCTACCTTAGAGTAAAAGGCTGGAAAACAGTTTTTGAAGCAAATGGTCCTAAGAAACAAGCTGGAGTAGCCATTCTAAAATCTCTAGCCCGAGAACACAAAGGGAGTGACTCATGGCTGCACCTGTATAGGTAGTTGAGGGTGGCCTTGCTAGGCATTAATGGAAGTGGACAGCCTTGGTGCCTGAATGTTTGTATTCACTAGTTATGGAGAATTTCGGCAGCATGTGGTGGGAATGGGAAGATGGTGGGAACACACCCTCATAATAATAGAAGGAGGGGGGTGGGGTAAGGGGTTAGGCATCAGTGAAAGTAGAGGGCCTTGGTGTGCCTGAAAGTTTGGACTTTGTAGTGTTTGGGAATTCAAGATCAGGGAGGTGGGAATGGGAGTGTGGTGGAAGCACACCCTCATAGAAACTCTCAGAATTACATGGATTAGACATGACAGAGGCCTGCTGCCAGAAGACTAGATTCCAGAATTCAAAGAAAACAATATCTTGATACTAAAATTTGTTTTGAAAATTGTATATTGCAGAATACACAGACTTAGTGTATGTACTCATCAAGAAAGCTGAGCAGACCTGCTCGAACCTCTGATGGTTTGGAATTCCAGCTGGATGCAGTGAAGACACAGCATCAGAAGCTTATCAATTCATTCTTCCCCTGCCCATCTTCTAATACTCAATGCACATAATCAGCTTGAAAAATTTAATGAAGAGTCAGTGGCCCTATTCCCTTGGCTTGGGAAAGTGGTGGTTAATATTGATCTGTCTTTCTAGAGAAAAGTAGTGGTTTTGTTGGAACAGGGAGAATTAGCAAGGATTTTTTGAACAGCCATAACCTTTTAGTAGAAATATATATAATTGTTATTAAATGAAGTTATAATTTATTAAACTATACAAAATTTACTTTGATTTCAAATTTGAGGTTTTTATTGGTACTAGTGTCTTATTGATATAAAAGTGAAATTAATATTGTTACTCTAATAAGCACTGTGACTATATAACTCATTTAGGAATACAAGGGTTAGACCCAGTCCTTCTTTAACATTTCCAACTGATCTGAGATCAGACTGTGAGTTAAGGGCCTATAGCAAATTCATGGCTCTGAGTTTATTGTTAGAGTGTTTTCTATATTTTTTCTAGAAATAGCTGAGGGGAATTAACAGACAACAGTTCTGATTGCCTTACATAAATAGTTGATTTTTAAAAAATCAGAAGGCCACAGAATTGACATTACAAACATTTCTGTATTGATGTTCATTTTGATTCTGACCTTTCTGCTCCTGATAGCTTCCTGTCTTGGATTGTAAGAAAAAATTGTGTATCTTTGGAGTTACTCCAGTTGTGGTAAGTCAGCCACTAGGCAAAAATTGCCTCTTTTCATCTACAGGCAAATTACTGTCCAGCAAAGGACACACTTGCAGAATTGTTGACTGATTATATCTGCTAAGACAGAGTAATCAGCCCTTAATAATTCTGCAGCACTAGGTCTGTCAGATGATCCTGGGCCAGAAGGCTAAAGATCAGATGCTCCAACGTTTTGGAGTATAGGGACTGTCCAGGTGTTCAACAGTCTCTATAAATTGGCTAAGTTTTAGAAGCTATGCTTTGTGCTTACCATAATTTCAGTTAACTCAGTTATTCTGGATTTCTGAGGGGGTTGAAAATTTATAGTCTCATAGCCAATCTGGCTATTTACTTTGAGAGAAAAGATTTGCGAGGATGATTTCCACCTCATATTCATTCTAAAGCCAAGAAAAAAAGCCAGGTGCTGTAGTAAGTCTTTTAGTTAGAAGAGATGACAGAGGTTCTCATTTGTCAACAAAATGAAGGACTGGGTATTAGATCTATCTTGTACTTTACTGATACAAATTGGTATAATTATGCTTTAATTGTATTTGGAGAGAAAAGTTTTACTTTAGCAGGAAGAGTGATATGTAGGAGAAGCAAAGGTGGGAGGACTAAGAAGCGAAAGAGGAAGAGTAAGGAGAGGAGGAGGAGAAGGAGAGAAGGAGCTAGGAGATGAAGAGAGAGAGAGAGAGAGAGAGAGAGAGAGAGAGAGAGAGAGAGAGAGAGAGAGAGAGATGGAGGTGGATGTTTGAGTGTCTCCACCAGTCAAAGATAGTTGGTTTATCTAGGTTGGATATTGGGTTACACTTCTGATTGTATGGGCATCTTGTTATTGAGCATTACCAAACTTATAAGCCCTTGATTAACATTTAAAAAATTGTACAAAAGCAAAAAAGAGGAGGGGTAATGGAATAGTTTTTTGTTTTTTTTTTTTTTTTTTTTTTTTTTTTTTTTTTTTGGATGGAGAAATGGGGAAACGAGATGGCATCTGAAATGTAAATAAAATGTGTAATTAAAATAAAATATAAAAACTATTAACATAATAATTAAAAATTAAAAGGCATTAAAAAAATAAAGACTAATCTACCTTGCTTTCATCCTTAGTCAATGTTCTTCCATTTCTTTTTTTTTTTATTAGATCTTTCATTTACACTTCAGATACCATCCTGTTTCCCCATTCCCCCCCCCTTAGAAAACCCCTATCCCATGCCCCCTTTTCATTTTGCATTTATACATTTTTTTAAGAAATGTTAATCATAGGCTTTATAAGTTTGGTATTGTTCAATCAGAGGTGTAACCCACTACCCAACCTAGATATATCAACTATCTTTGACTGGTGGAGATACATGAACATCTGCTTCCCTGTCTTCCCCCTCTATCTCTCTTTCATCACCTAGCTTCTCCTCTCCTTCTTCTTCTCCTCTTCTTACTCCTTTTCTTCCTCTCAGTACTCCTCCCACCTTAGCTCCTCCTACACATCACCCTTCCTGTTAAAAGGAAATTTTTCTCTCAAAATACAATTAGAGCATAATTATGCCTATTTGTACCAGTGAGGTACAAGATAGTCCTAATACCCAGTCCATCCTTTTGTTGACTAACCAGCACCTCTGTCATCTATCCTAACTAAAACACTTAGTTCTGAACCTGGCTTTTTCCTTGGCTTTAGGATGAATGTCAGCTGATGACCATACACTCAGATCTTTTCTCTCAAAGTAAATAGCTATAAGTTTTCAACCCCATCAGAAATCCAGAATGACTGAGTTGACTATAATTGTGGGAAGCACCAAGCATAGCTTCTAAAACTTAGCCAATTTATAGAGACCTCTGACCACCTGGACACTCGCTCTACTTCAAAATGTTGGAGCATCTGTTCTTCTGCCTTCTGGCCCAGGATCATCTGACAGACCTTAGTGCTGCAGAATTATTAAGGGCTGATTACTCTGTATAGGCAGATATAATCAGTCAACTATTCTGCAAGTGTGTCCTTTTCTGGACAGTAATTTGTCTGTAGAAGGAAAGTGGCAATTCTTGCCTAGTGGCTGTCTCACCACAACTGGAGTAACTTCAAGGATGCTCAATTTCTTCTTAGAATTTAACATAGGAAGCTGTCCGGAGCAGACAGGTCTCTAATGAAAATGAACATTAATACTGAAATGTTTGTCATGTCAATTCTAAGGATTTATGATGTTTTGAAAACCAGCTATCCATGTAAGGTAATCTGGACTGTTGCCTGTTAACTCCACTCAGCTATTTCTAAATAAAACATAGAGAACACCCTTATAATAAACTCCAAGTCATGAATTTGCTATAGTCCCTTAACTCACAGGCTGACCATCTCAAATCAGTTAAAAAAGTTAAAGAAGGACTGGGTCTAAGCTTTGTATTCCTAAGTGTGTTATACTGGTACAATGCCTATGAGAGTAACAATATTCATCTCACTCTTATATCACTAAGAAGTTCATGCCAATGAAAACCTTAAAATTTGTAAACGAAGTAAATTGGTGCCATTTAAGAATTTATATCTTCATCTTGATATTAATTATACAGATTTCTACTAATAGGTTATGGCTATGCAATAAACCCTAGCTAATCCTCTCTATTCCGACAAAACCACTACTTTTCCCTAGGGAGACAGCCCAACATTTACCACCTTAGTCCCCATGCCCAGGGAATAGGGGCGCTGACTCCTCATTAGCTTCTTCAAGCTGATTATGGGCGTTGAGATATTAGAAGAGGAGTGGGGGGGGAGAGCAAGTTGACAATCCTCTGATGCTGTGTCTTCGCTGCCTCCAGATGGAATTCACGGACCTCAGAGGTTTGAGCAGGTCTGCCCAGCTTGCTTGTTGAGTAGATACACCAAGGCTGATCATTCTGCAATATACAATTCTCAAAACAAATTTTAGTATCAAGATAGTTTTTTTTTTTTAAAGAGGGCTGACATTTTATTAAGAATGTTGGTTCTAACCGCTTTTCTATTTTTCCCCTCTTTTATTGGATATAATATTTACATTTCAAATTTTATCCCCTTACCATATTTCCCCCACCACCCAGGAACCCCTTATCCCATCCCCCCTCCTCCTGCCTCTATGAAGGTGTTACCCACCTACCCCCAGCCTCCCTCCCCACCCTCAGATTCCCCCCCCTCAGTGCTCAGCCTTCAGGGTACCAATGATCTTGTCTCCCACCTATGCCCAACAGGGCCATCCTCCCCTACATATACAGCTGGAGTCATGTGTCTCTCCCTATGTGCACCTGGGCTGGTGGTTTAGACCCTGGGGAGCTCTGGCTGGTTGGTATTCTTGCTCTCCTCACAGGGCCACCAGCCCGTATGGTTCACGGTTCCCTCAATTTACTCTCTAACTCCTCCATTGGGAACTTTGATCAGATTAATGGATAGCTGTGGGTATCTGTCTCTGGGTATGTCTGACTCTGAGAGACCTCTAAGGAGACAGCCTTATCAGGCTGCTGTCAGCTTTCCCATCCTGACATCCCTATCAGCGTCTATTTTTGGTGACTGCCTATGGAATGAATACCCAGACACAATGGTCTTCCTACAACCCCCCCTTATGATTCTGACCCACACTGTGTCTCCATATTTGCTCCCTTGGTTATTTAGTTACTCCTTCTAAGAAAGACCTAGGCATCCTCACTTGTTCTTTCTTCTTTATGAGCTTCGTGTCTTCTGGTAGTTGAATCTTTGTTGTTTCAAACTTTTGGGCTAATCTCCGCTTATCAGTGAGTAAATACCATGTGTGTTCTTTTGTGATTGGGTTACCTCACTCAGGATGATATTTTCTAGATCCATCCATTTACCTAAGAATTTCTCGAATTCATTATTTTTAATAGCTGAGTAATATTCCATTGTGTAAATGTACCACATTTTTTGTATCCATTCCTCTGTTGAAGGGCATCTGGGTTCTTTCCAGCTTCTGGCTATTATAAATAGGGCTGCTATGAACATAGTGGAGCATATGTCTTTGTTATTTGTTGAGGCATTTTCTGGGTATATACCCAGAAGTGGTATAGCTGGGTCCTCAGGTAGTGCTATGTCCAATTTTCTGAGGAACCGCCAGACTGACTTCCAAAGTGGTTGTACCAGCTTGCAACCCCACCAACAATGCAGGAGTGTTCCTCTTTCTTCACATCCTCGCCAGCATCTACTATCACCTGAGTTTTTGATCTTAGCCATTCTGACTGGTGTGAGGTGGTATCTCAGTGTTGTTTTGATTTGCATTTCCCTGATGACTAAGGATGTTGAGCATTTCTTAAGGTGCTTCTCGGCCATTTGAGTTTCCTCAGTTGAGAATTCTTTGTTTAGCTCTGTACCCCATTTTTTAATGGGGTTATTTTGTTGTTTGGCGTCTAATTTCTTGAGTTCTTTGTAAATATTAGATATTAGCCCCCTATCAGATGTAGGATTGGTAATGATCTTTTCCCAATCTGTTGGTTGCCGTTTTGTCTTGTTGACAGTGTCCTTTGCCTTACAGAAGCTTTGCAATTTGATGAGGTCCCATTTGTCGATTCTTGATCTTAGAGCATAAGCCATTGGTGTTCTGTTCAGGAACTTTTCCCCTGTGCCTAGGTATTCGAGGGTCTTCCCCAACTTCTCTTCTAATATTTTCAGTGTACCTGGCTTTATGTGAAGGTCCTTTATCCACTTGGAGTTGAGCTTTGTGCAAGGAGATAAGAATGGATTAATTTGCATTCTTCTACATGTTGACCTCCAGTTGAGCCAGCACCACTTGTTGAAAATGCTGTCCTTTTTCCACTGGATGAATTTAGCTCCCTTGTCAAATATCAAGTGACCATAGGTATGCGGGTTCATTTCTGGGTCTTCAATTCTGTTCCATTGATCGTCCTTTCTGTCTCTGTACCAATACCAAGCAGTTTTTATCACTACTGCTCTGTAGTACAGTTTGAGGTCCGGAATGTTGATTCCCCCAGAGGTTCTTTTATTGTTGAGAATAGTTCTCGCTATCCTAGGTTTTTTGTTATTCCAAATGAATTTGTAAATTGCTTTTTCTATCTCTATGAAGAATTGATTTGGAATTTTGATGGGTATTGCATTGAATCTTTAGATTGCTTTTGGCAGGATAGCCATTTTTACTAAATCAATCTTGCCAATCCAGGAGCATGGGAGATCTTTCCATCTTCTGAGATGTTCTTCAATTTCTTTCTTGAGAGACTTGAAGTTCTTGTCATACAGATCTTTCACTTGCTTTGTTAGATTCACTCCAAGATAATTTATTTTATTCGTGGCTATTGTGAAGGGTGTCATTTCCCTGATTTCTTTCTCTGCCTGTTTATCCTTTGAGTAGAGGAAGGCTACTGATTTGTTTGAGTTGATTTTATATCCAGCCACATTGCTAAAGTTGTTTATCAGGTTTAGGAGTTCTCTGGTGGAAGTTTTAGGTTCACTTAAGTATACTATCATGTCATCCGCAAATAGTGAAATTTTGACTTCTTTCTTTCCTATTTGTATCCCTTTGACTTCCTTTTGTTGTCTAATTGCTCTAGCTAAGACTTCCAGTACTATATTGAATAGGTAAGGTGAGAGTGGGCAGCCTTGCCTAGTCCCTGATCTTAGTGGGATTGCTTCCAGTTTCTCTCCATTTAGTTTGATGTTGGCTACTGGCTTGCTGTATATTGCTTTTACTATGTTTAGATATGGGCCTTGTATTCCTGATCTTTCCAAGACTTTTAACATGAAGGGATGTTGAATTTTGTCAAATGCTTTCTCAGCATCTAGTGATATGACCATGTGGTTTTTCTCTCTGAGTTTATTTATGTAGTGGATTACATTGATGGATTTCCGAATATTGAACCATCCCTGCATTCCTGGGATAAAGCCTACTTGATCTTGATGGATAATTGTTTTGATGTGTTGTAGGATTCGGTTTGCGAGAATTTTATTGAGTATTTTTGCATCAATATTCATAAGAGAGATTGGTCTGTAGTTCTCTTTCTTTGTTGGGTCTTTCTGTGGTTTAGGTATGAGTGTAATGGTAGCTTCATAGAATGAATTGGGTAGTGTTCCTTCTGTTTCTATTCGATGGAATAACTTGAAGAGGATTGGTATTAGGTCTTCCTTGAAGGTCTGAAAGAATTCTGCACTGAAACCATCTGGCCCCGGACATTTTTTGGTGGGAAGATTTTTAATGACTGTGTCTATTTCTTTAGGCGTTATGGGACTGTTTAGGTGGTTTATCTGCTCCTCGTTTAACTTTGGTACCTGGTATCTATCTAGAAAATTGTCCATTTCCTCCAGATTTTCCAATTTTGTTGAGTATAGGCCTTTGTAGTAGGATCTGATAATTTTTTTAATTTCCTCTGTTTCTGTTGTTATGTCTCCCTTTTCAGTTCTGATTTTATTAATTTGAATGCTGTCTCTGCGCCCTTTGGTTAGTCTGGCTAAGGGTTTGTCTATCTTGTTGATTTTCTCAAAGAACCAGCTCCTGGTTTTGTTGATATTTTGTATAGTTCTTTTTGTTTCGACTTGGTTGATTTCAGCCCTGAGTTTGATTATTTCCTGCCGTCTACTCCTCTTGGGTATACTAGCTTCTTTTTGTTCTAATGCTTTCAGGTTTGCTGTCAAGTTGTTGATGTATGCTCTTTCCACTTTCTTTTTGTGAGCACTTAGAGCTATGATTTTTCCTCTTAGTACTGCTTTCAATGAGTCCCACATGTTTTGATATGATGTGTCCTCATTTTCATTTAAATCTAAAAAGTCTTTAATTTCTTTCTTAATTTCTTCCTTGACCAAGTTATCATTGAGTGGAGCATTGTTCAGTTGCCAAGTGTATGTCGGTTTTCTGATGTTTTTGTCCATGTCAAAGACAAGTCTTAATCCATTGTGGTCTGATAAGGTGCTGGGGATTATTTCAATCTTTTTGTATCTGTTGAGGCCTGTTTTGTGACCAATTATATGGTCTATTTTCGAGAAGGTACCATGAGGTGCTGAGAAGAAGGTGTATTCTTTTGTTTTAGGGTGAAATGTTCTATAGATGTCAGTTAAGTCCAATTGGTTCATAACTTCTGTTAGTTTCATTGTGTCTCGATTTAGTTTCTGTTTCCATGACCTGTCCATAGCTGAGAGTGGGGTGTTGAAATCTCCCACTATTATTGTGTAGGGTGCAATGTATGCTTTAAGTTTTAGTAAAGTGTCTTTTATGTATGTGGGTGCCCTTACATTTGGGGCATAGATGTTGAGAATTGCAAGTTCCTCTTGGTACATTTTTCCTTTGATGAATATGAAGTGTCCTTCTTTATCTTTTTTGATTACTTCTGGTTGAAAACTGATTTTATTTGATATTAGAATCGCTACTCCAGCTTGTTTCTTGGGACCATTTGCTTGGTAGATTGTTTTCCAACCTTTTACTCTGAGGTAGTGTCTGTCCTTTCCACAGAGGTGCGTTTCCTGAATGCAGCAAAATGTTGGGTCCTGTTTACGTATCCAGTCTGATAGTCTATGTCTTTTTACTGGAGAATTGAGTCCATTGATATTAAGAGATATTAAGGAAAAATGAGTGTTGTTTCCTGTTATTTTTGTTATTGGCAGTGGGGATATGTTTGTGTAGCTACCTTCTTTTACGGTTTTTGGAAGATTACTTTCCTGCTTTTTCCAGGTTGTAGTTTCCCTCCTTGTGATGGAGTTTTACACCAATTATCCTTTGAAGTGCTGGGTTTGTGTTGAGATACTGTGTAAATTTGGATTTGTCATGGAATATTTTGGTTTCTCCATCAATAATGATTGACAGTTTTGCTGGGTATAGTAGTCTGGGCTGACATTTATGTTCTTTTAGGGTCTGTATGATATCAGTCCAGGATCTTCTGGCTTTTATGGTCTCTGGTGAGAAGTCTGGTGTAATTCTTATAGGTCTGCCTTTATATGTTACTTTGCCTTTTTCCCTTACTGCTTTTAGTATTTTTTCTTTGTTTTGTACATTTGATGTTTTGACTATTATGTGGCGGGAAGTATTTCTTTTCTGGTCTAAACTATTTGGAGTTCTGTAGGCGTCTTGTATATTTATGGACATCTCTTTCTTTAGGTTAGGGAAGTTTTCCTCTATAATTTTGTTGAGAATATTTACTGGTCCTTTAAGTTGGGAGTTTTCCCCCTCATCTATTCCTATTATCCTTAGGTTTGGCCTTCTCATTGTGTCTTGGATTTCTTGTATATTTTGGGTTAGTAGCTTTTTGTATTTTGCATTTTCTTTGACAGTTGTGTCTATGTTTTCCATGGTATCTTCTGCACATGAGATTCTCTCTTCCATCTCTTGTATTCTGTTGGTAATACTTGTATCTATGACTCCTGATCGTTTTTTTAAGTTTTCTATCTCCAGGGTGTTCTCCCTTTGTGATTTCTTTATTGTTTCTACTTCCGTTTTTAGATCCTGCATGGTTTTGTTTAATTCCTTCTCCTGTTTGGTTGCATTTTCTTGTAATTCCTTAAGGGATTTTTGTGTTTCCTCTCTAAGGGTTTCTATCTGTTCTTTGAGAGTGTTATTTATGTCTTTCTTAAAGTCCTCTATCATCATCATGAGAAGTGATTTTAATTCTGAATCCTGCTTTTCTGGTGTGATGGGGTGTTCAGGGCTTGCTATGATGGGGGAACTGGGTTCTGATGACGCCATGTAACTTTGGTTTCTGTTGCTTACGTTCTTGCGCCTGCCTTTTGCCATCTGGTTAATTCTAGTGCTACCTGTACTTCTGTCTCTGATTGAAGCCTGTCTTTCCAGTTGTCTCGCTTTTGTTTGGTCTTCTAGGAGTCCAGATGTCTTTGTGGTTTTTTTCCAGCTGCCCTGATTACAGTGGTATCTCTAGGATGCCTCAGGATATGGTGCCTCCAAGGTAGCAGTCCAGCTAGATGTCTGCTGTTCTGGGTGCAGTGTCTCCTCTTGGATATCTCAGGGTATGTTGTCTGACACTCTGAGTTCAGTTGTTCCTCTGTGGCTCTGGGTTGAGCGGACCTTCCAGTATGTCTCAGGTGGAATCCGGGGTCCACACAACTGCAGACCTGGTAGAGGTCTGGTCTGGGACTCAGACCCTGCAGGCCTCAGACCGGAGGGGGGGCGAGCAGCAGAAGGAGCGTGCTAGTGCTGGCTATGGGTTCTATGGATCCCCCAGAATGTGTCTGGGGGACTCCTGGGTGCACTTATCCGCAGGCCTCAGACTGCAGGGGGGGGTGAGTGGTGGACGGGGCGTGCTAGCGCTGGCTATGGGTTCTATGGATCCCCCAGAATGTGTCTGGGGGGCTCCTGGGTGCACTTACCCGCAGGCCTCAGACTGGAGGAGGGGCGAGCGGTGGAAGGGGTTCTTCCATTTCTTTACATATTTCATGGTACTTTATCTCTTGGGAATGGAATGATATTTTTTTTCTATTTTTCAGCTTTTATTTGTGCTTTCTATTTACAGATTCACAACACATTTAGTAGATATGCCCTGTGCCTTGACACATGCATTGTCTCTCTATTAGTTACCTGCATCTGCACCAAACTATGACTGTAGTTTTATTTATGTTGTTTTGGTAAAATATCCTTGACAAGAGGCAGCTATAGAAAGCCTTACATGTCCAGGTTATATTCCATTACTGAAGAAAAGGACAGACAGAAACTCAAAACAGTCACATCTCTTCAGAATTAAGTACACAGAAAGAGAGAGAGAGAATGACAGAGAGAATGACAGAGAGAATGACAGTGAGAGACAGAGACACAGAGAGCCACAGAAAGACATAGACAGATATATATAGAGAGATCCCTGCAGTTCTGCTTGATTGTTTCTAGCTTTCTTCACTCTTATAGAATTTACTATTATATACCACATTAGGAAAGGCATTGTCCACAGTGTTTTGGGTCTTCTTATAATAACAAACAAATCCAAGACTCACAGTCATGCTTATTGATCAACTTGATTTAGAGAGAGAGATTCTAGGTTTTATCAAACTGATAATTAAAACTAACCAGCACAGATAGTGTATGGGGTTAGTCCCTGGAAGCTGTTCAATACATGTAGACTCCTATTACAAATTGGGAATTTTACTGGGAATTATATGTATTTGAAACTAATTTTATTTTTATACTTATTTTTCAGAAAGCATACAACTTTACACCTCAAGAATCAAGTTCAGAGTTGTGATTACATTGTGTAAGATCATGCACATAGAAAGACTCAACTCCAAGTATTTCTAGTACTTGTTTTCTCATCCTTTCAAATTTCCTGTAGGATTGTAGGCATTTTACTGGACATTAGGGAAAAGCAAAATAGAAAAAGACATGTAACTTTTTCTTCACAAAACTCATGGATCATGTAGGGTAGGAGGAGAAATGTTTACAAGTTCTTAGGAAAGAGTGTAGAAGTTTAAAGTCAGGTGTGCTAAGGATTGTGTGAAAGTCAAGTCAGGAGTTGTCATCCAAAAATAGATGAGACATCTGTGGATCACTGACTTCCATGCACCCACCATATATGACCTGAGATTAGAAGTTAAGTGAATAATTCAATGGAGCCTCAGGGACACTCTATGGAAATTCTTCAGTGGTCCAAGTGTGTCTCCAGGGCTGCCAGTAATGTTACTGGAAGTCAGATTGGGAGATTTGTGTCTCATTGAAAAGATGTTTTCCCATGGTTTCTATCTGTTCGCTTCATCTCAGAGACAAGTTGTCTTTTTAATGGATAAGATGTGCCCATTGCTGTTCTACCTGTCAGTGTTTAGCATGCCATTGTGGCTTATTACTGCTGCCATCTGCTGCCAAGAACTGTTCTTGTTTTACATGGCTATTTAAAATCATTAGAAGGAAGGTGGCCATCTCACATTCCTAGTGGAAACACACTATCAGCACAAGTTTTCATTCACTTGCTTCTTCCTCTGCAGCCTTGAGTATTCATTCCCCATCCCAGCTGCCCACTAGTGTCTACACTATTCTCTCTCTCTCTCTCTCTCTCTCTCTCTCTCTCTCTCACACACACACACACACACACACACACACATGCACACACACACTGTGTGTGTGACTGTGTGTCTGTGTGTCAGTGTGTAATCTACAGATCAACCTCAAATGTCACTCCTCTAGAGTCAACTCTCTTGTGGTTTTCAGACAGGATCTTTTGTTGGAACTTGACATTCTTCAATTAGGCTGTGCTCCTTGACCAGCAATCACCAAGGTTTCACCTGTTTCCACTTCCCCTTCAATTCCCTGAGTTTATAAATACATGTCATCAAATGTGCCTTTTTTATGTGAATGCTTGAGTGTTAACTCATATCATCATGCTTCTATGACAGGCACTTCTCTGACTGCCTGATATTTCTATGCTCTCTTCATCTTCTTTCTATGAGAGCCTTATCTGTCATGGAATCTGTATTGACAGCGTCATGAGGCATTGTGATTTGCCATATAAGCAGTTTGGCTACATGTCAACTTTTATTTTCTACATTGAACAGTGGAGACAGTTTGTCATTTAGAAAGACACCAGAGCTTCCAAATATTGGACTGTTGAAATAAATGACTTTAGATTGTTAAGATGTTTTAGAAGATAAAAGTGCTTTGTCACAAAAGTACAAAACCTTCAGTTTGATTCCTTAGAACTTATGTTAATACCTAACCAACCAACCATATGTACTTTGTGATGCATTTTTGAAATCCCAGTGCTCTCCTAGTGAGAAGAACTAGAGAAAGGAGAATGTCTGAGACATTAGGGACCAGATAAAATAGGTATATTCAGTGCAGTAGAGACAAATAATATAGTCCCTACCTCAACAATGTGGAAGGAAAAAAATCTGACTTTCAAAAGTTGTACTTAGACTTTCATAGATTTCCATGAAATATGTGTGACTGTATAAACTTATACACATGTATCGTGTAAACATATGAAAATACTTTGAAATAATCATAATTAAAAAGAATACCTTGAGTCAAATTTAGTTAAATGTATTTATTTAGAAAAATATTTGCTAGGTACCATTGAGGTCTGCATAGATCAACAAGTCATGGGTCCTACTTCAAGGACCTCATAAGTTGTTCTGTACATGTACATTAATTACATGAGGTGATATTTACAAGTTAAGTGAATTTTGTCCTATGGAGTATCTCACAGATGAGAAATTAAATGCCTCTTATTCAGTTTGGGAGCAAGAGAGTTAGAGGCATGGGTATATATAAAGTTCAGTCCTGACTGTTAACCTGAGAGGATTTAAATTCACCATGGAAGCAAATCTCTCAGTGTGTCTGTAAAAAAGATCCTAGATTAGGATCATTAAGATGGTAAAACTCACTAACTGTAAACAGAATCATTCCATAGGCTAATGTCCTCTACTGAATCAGAAAGCAGAATCTAGAATTCACCTTCGTTTCCTAACTATGGATACAATGCATCAATATGCCTCAAATTCCTGATACTACATCTTTCCTACTATGGAGGTCAGTACCCTTGAACTGTAAGCCAATTAAAATTTTCTTTTCTTAAGTTGCTTTTGTCTGGTGTTTTACTGAAGTGGGGATAATTAGGTTTGTGTGTAGAAAAAAAAAAGAGTCAAAATTATCTGATCCTGAAAACTAAAGGAAGAAAAGAAACATGGCAGGAGGAAATGAAGAAAGGAAAGAAGGGAGGAAGGAAGGAAGGAAGGAAGGAAGGAAGGAAGGAAAAGAGAAAGGAAGGAAAAAAGGAAAAAAGGAAGGAAGAAGAGAAGGAAAGAAGAAAAGAAGAAAGGCAGGCACACAGGCCTGAGTCGCATCTATGGGTTGATTCATTTTATCAAAAATATCCATGGACTGCCTTGAAAGAAGTCAGAAAATGCAGTTTAGTTGGAATGGTTGGTGTCAGACTCATATGCCAGGGACTGAAGAGTGAACAGTAGGTAAAGTGTTGACATTCTTTCTGGATTGGAAAGCATATGGTTGAGCTCTAGTAGGGTCTAGGCAGGATCAACTGGAAGAGAGCAAGTGGCTCAAAGCAGAGATGGGTAATAAAAATCAAAAGAAAAAGGAGAAATGATAGCAAAATGTTGCATGGTTGAGACCCAAAGAGGAGATGGAGGGAGAGTTGTGCTAGCTCCCATTCCTGGGAGGAATGAACAAGGATAGATGCATGGACTTCACTGCAGCAAGCTGATTTAGCAGGGAAAATCATCTTAGAAGTGAGGAGTATGCTGATGCTGGAGACAGAATCAAGAGAAAAGTAGTACTTGAAAAAAAAATACCATAGAATAGCAGCATGAAATTTCTTGGTAGAAGTGTGGGCTCCCATAAATGTGTGAGTTCGAACATATAGTGGTACCAAGTGCCTGGGTTGACTTTTTGTAGCTGGGCAGTGGAAGGGAGAATGTATCTGTGTGAGTTGTCCCAGGTTTGGCTTTTATCTGGATTGTTTGAAAAAAAAATGTGGCTCAGAGAGCATATGGTGTGGACAAAGATGTTTTTAAAAATCCTAAACACTTTTATTGAAGATGCTTTCTTTTTACCACTGTATTTTCATGGCTTCTTTGTCAAAGATCAAGTGTATGTAAGTGTGTAGTTTTATTTCTGGGTCTTCAATTCTATTACATTGATCAATGTGTCTGCCTCTGTATCAATACCATGCAGTTTTTATCATTATTGCTATGTTGTGTAGCTTGAGGTCAGGGATAATGATTCCCCCAGAAGTTCTGTTATTGTTAAGAATTGTTACCAATATTCTGGGTTTTTTGCTTTTCCAGATGAATTTGAGAATTGCTCTTTTCATGTCTCTGAAGAATTGTGGTGAGATTTTGATGGGAATTGCATTGAATCAGTAGATTGCATTTGGTAGGATGTCCATTTTTACTATGTTAATTCTGCCAAGCAATAAGCATGGGAGATCTCTCCATTTTCTGATTCATCTGAGATTTCTTTCTTGACAGACTTGAAATTATTGTCATACAGATCTTTCACTTGTTTGGTTAGACTTACCCCAAGATATTTTATAGTCTGTATGTAGAAAAATGAAGATAGATTCATATTAGTCACCTTACACAAATCTCAAGTCCAGGTTGATCAAGAACCTCAACATAAAAGCATATACACTGAATCTAATAGAAGAGAAAATGGGAAAGAACCTTGAACTTATTGACACAGAGGGAAGTTTCCTAAATAGAACTTATTCTTTAAGATCAAAAATTGATGGGCCGGGCAGTGGTGGTGCACGCCTTTAATCCCAGCACTTGGGGGCAGAGGCAGGCAGATTTCTGAGTTCGAGGCCAGCCTGGTCTACAGAGTGAGTTCCAGGACAGCCAGAGCTACACAGAGAAACCCTGTCTCAAAAAAAAAAATTGATAAATGGGAGGGACCTATGGAAATGAACATCTTCTTCAAAGCAAAGGATATAGTCAATAGGACAAATCAGCAACCTACAGATTGGGAAAAAATCTTCACTTACACCACATTTAGTAAAAGGCTACTAACCCAAATATACAAAGAACTCAAGAAGGAAGCCACCATAAACACCAAATAACCCCATCACAAAAATGGGGTGTAGAACTAAACCAAGAATTTACAAAAAATGAATCTCAGGTGGAAGAGAAACACTTAAAGAAATGTTCAAAGTCTTTAGTGATCAGTGCAATGCAAATCAAAATGACCCTGAGATTCCAATTAGAATGGCTATGTTCAATACTTTATGTGACAACACATTTTCTCGAAGATGAGGATAAAGAGGAGTATCCTTCTATTGCTGGTGAAATTGTGAACTGGTACAACTGGTACTTTTACTGAAAATAAATCTGGAAGTTCCTTAGAAAATTAGAAATAGATCTACCTGAAGATCCCACTGTACCACTCTTGCGCATATACCCAAAAGGTGCTCCACCATGTCACAGGGGCATGTGTTCCACTATGTTCTTAGCAGCCTTATTTGTGACAGCCAGAAGCAGGAAACAACCAAGATGTTCCACAACAGAAGAATGGATACAGAAAATGTGATTCATTTATACAATGGAATACTGCTCAACTATTAAAAACAAAGACATCCTGGATTTTTCAGGCAAATGGACAGACCTAGAAAATGTCATCCTGAATGAGGTAACTCAGACCCAAAAGGACAGGCATGGATGTACTCACTAATAAGTGGATATAAGCCACAAAAAGGTACAGAGTACCAAAAATACAGCCACTGAGCTGAAAAGGTAACAAGCCTAAGGGCCCAAGTGAAGATGCCTCAATTACACTTGGAAGGGAGAAGAAAGCAATCACAGGAGGGAGGAGGGAGGAAAGGACCTGAGTGGAACAGGGAACAGGAAGGGAAAGAGGGGAACATGATCAAGGTGTTGGGTGAAGAAACAGGTTTGAAGCCCTGAGGGCCACCAGAAAGAACCAAAACAGGCAAATTTGGGGAGTAGGATGTGGGCAGACCTTCCAGAAGGTACCAGAGACCTGGGAGATAAGATACTCTCAGGACTCAAAATAAGGACCTTGGATGAAATGCCCTACAATGAGTAGAGGGAACTTGTAGAACCTATCTTCAGCAGAAAGACAGGGCATCAAGTGAGTGTGGAGGTTGCTATTTCACAGACAAGAACTCTGACCCATAATTTTTCCTGTGTGAAAAAAAATATAGGGACAAAATGAAAATGAACCTGAGGAAAAGGAGGTCCAGAAAGAGGCCAAAATTGTGATGTAGCTCAAGTGGAAGCTCCACAGCCTGTCATTATTACAGAAAGACCCAACAAGCAGCTGAAAGAGTCAGATGAAAATATTTATACCTAGCCAATGGACAGAAGCTGCTGACTCCTGTGGTTGAGTTAAGAAAAATCTGGAAGAAGCTGAGGAGGAGAGTGACCCTGTAGGAGAACCAGCACTCTCAACTAACCTGCCCCTCTCCCCCCCCCGGAGCTCTCAGACACTGAACCACTAACCAGGCAGCATATATCAATGGATTTGAGGCCCCCAGCACATATACAGCAGAGGACTGTCAGGTTTGGACTCAGAGAAGATGCACCTAACCCTCAATAGACTGGAAGCCCCAGGGAGTGGGGAGGTCTGGTGGGATGAGGTGGGTGGGTGGGTTGGGAACATACTCCTGGAGATGGAGAGGAGGTAATTGATGTGGAACAGTCAGAGGGTAGTCAAGGAGGTGGATAAAATCTCAATAGAAAAAAAATTAAATTAAATAAAAGGTTAAAATGAAAAAAAAATCCTAAACCATGAAGTTGATTTAATTAATGAAGGAAGGACAGGGAGGGTGGCCTCAAGGTCAGTACAGAGTTAAAACTCTCAGAGTGAAACAAGTTGGATGTGCAAAAGGAAAGAGAAATACACTGTGGCTAGATGATCCTACAGTATTGCTTCTAGAGACATAATGTTTATACAAATGGTCTTTCTGAGGTTGGAAAGAAGCAAATCAACTTTTCCTCAGCAACTATATGCTGCCATATTCAGTTATGTCTGACTTTAAGGCTGAGAGTTTTACAGATTGCAATGAGAAAAAAACAGAGTTAAACATTTGTGGATGCGTTGACTTTTTAAATTGAAGACAAAGGTGTACTCATTATACCAATAAACATTTTCTGAAATGTATCTATCAAATCCTTTTATCATATTTCTAGGAACCTTTTCCCAGTCTCCAATCAGACATAACTTCTCTATTTTTTTAAGTCTATGTTGATTAGACATAGTTTCATTATTTTAAGATTCTGCTAGATACTGCTTCCCCAAAACATTTGTGCAAGCAGGATCCATTTCTGGCTTCATAATTATTACAGACTTATTCAGCATGATTATATCTGGTACTCTAGGGAAATAAATCAAGTCCACAAATACTCAGGATTAATGGTAAGCTCCAAAGGACTGATAGAGGCAAAAAGAAGAGAGGAGGGTTTTACCCCCTCAAAAGTGTATTGAAAAATAAACATAGAATCATGCACAGGGCTATTAGCTTGTATGATCCTGCCATTGTCCATGACTGATAAAGTGGAAGTAAATATTGCTATGGGTATAAACAGCATAGTGAAATCAAGATGAGCTTGTAATACACCAATCTAGGTAATAACTGTAGAGGCCATGGAATTTACTGCAGGTTATTGCAAAGTGGAAAGGGGTTATTATGGTCTTCACCATAGTAGAATGCCATCATTGTAGCACTCATATGTTGCTTTTTTTAAGATGCTGCATGGCTGCTACAATGTCCCGATTCTTCCTGTGCTCTGTATGCCATACCTTCCCCACTGCACTGTCCTGTGGATTAGGAACCACTTTGGATATAATTCCTGGCTACTGGATGTCTTTCCGGCTTACTCATAGGTTTAGCTGGTATGGTGGTTGCAGGACATTTTGATGATACGGTGAGAGGCTTCAGAGGATTTGCTTTTTCTCTTTCTCTTTCTAATACATGCATGGATGAAAGGCCATGTAAGGACACATGAAGAAAGAGAGCCCTGTTCTCATCCTTCACTTACCTTTCTGGCAGAATTTCTAAGTGCCTGCTTTTAAACCTACAGGTGGTTGTTTTTTGTAATGATACTCTGAGTGACATGAAATCCATCCCCAGTGTCAACCAATTACTTGGTAAAATGACAGCCATCTGTGAAAAACTGTGGTAAAACTCAGATTTTACTGAAGTTTGGAACTGTCTCAAAAGAAAGACAGCATCTCTCCAGGTAGCTTGAGGCTAAAATGTAGACTTTGAGGTTGTATGTCTCCAAGTACTGGGCAGCCAAAAGGTCAGCCTTCTGAAGAAGTACAGAGGTACAGATGCACCAAGAAAATGGCTGCTGAATGTTGGGTATGGCCCCTGAGTCAAGAAGAAAAGAAAACCTCTCTACTGCCTGTAACCTTGGTTGGCCTTTTTCTTTTTACTATTGAACACTACACATTATTTCTTATAGTTTTCATCACGAAACATAATTATCTTGTGTTTTACTCCAGAGGCATAAGTTCATTCCTGGTGTTTACAAACATATAACAAATCTCAAGAATGTTGTCCTTGCTGTTTCCAATATTTACCTATTAGTAATTCTCAGTCCACTCTGAGATGCTCAGAGTCCCAGTGTGTAAAGATGATGATGCATAGATAACTAATCTCTAATGCTGTGTTATGAAGCTGGGTAGCTTCTACTGAGGTAGGTCACAATGCCAGTTTGATGCCCCTGAAAACATTAAGGCATGGCTGAAAGAAGTTTAAAACACAGATATTTATTGGTGGTTGATTTGGAGTCCTTTCAGTAGTATGAATCCATTCTGAGCACAAAAGAAAATTAAGTTCTTGTAAACTCTTTTTTATAAGATGTTTTTAGCTTTTTCTTGGTGTGCTCTTCTTTTGCTCATAGCTACAGATTGGTGTGGTAATATGTCATGAATAGTCTCAATTATTGCTTACCAAAATCACAAGTGTTGTAGAGCATTTATAGATGTCCTTAAAGTTTTAAACATCATTTTATGCCTTTCCATTTCTATGGTAACATAGATAGCCTATGCAAAACACTTCTTTGGGAAAAACCTGATAGAGAAAAATCTGAATTTACAGAAGATATAAATAAGAGCATTTGTTTTTGCATGGTTTTTATGGAGAATTCAGATAGCAGCTTCCCCTGGTGCCTTTGGTGCATTGCCTATTTTCTTTACTGAGGATCAACAATGCCTTACACATAATAGGCTTTGAATGGAGATTCTGATAATTGTTTGATGAGCCAATTGCTTTGGAAGGATAAAATTTGGTGCTTGGGTCATAGATTTATGCTGCTAATTAGAGATACATTATAAATGGATGGAAAAGGTTTACGAATAGATTGCCATAACTAGTAAGAAAATGAGACTCAATTTGTAAAATATGTGATTTAGACACAGATTTGAGGAAGTTGTTTGCTACAAGATTAAAGTATACATGAATGTTTTTATGTCATCATCCCCAAAGACCCAAACAAAGTATTCCAGAAACAAAGCATTATACAAAAAAGTAGGACGTATGTGCCCATTCCAAGTCATGCTGAGAGCCAGAATTTTTGCAAAGAGGAAGTCATTCTTTGACTCTGTCTTTGTTTCTGTCTCTGCCTCTCCCTTTCTGTCTCCCTCTCTCTCTGTGCATGTGTGCAAATGCACATGTGTCTTTAAATATATTCATGCATTTGTGTAGGCCAGAGGATAACATCAGCTGTCAATTTCTAGAGACACTTTTTTTTTTTTTTTAAGACAAGCTCTGTGTGTAGGATTGGAGCTTATCAAGTATATTATATTGACTATACCCTGAGCACTTGGATTCTTCTATGTCTACCTCTCAAATGCTGGGATTAAAAATAGACATTACATGCCTAGCCTTTACAAGCAGGTTTTAGGAGATTGAACTCAGGTCCTCAAGATTGGGTGGCAAACATTTAACTGACTGAATCCAACCCACTATTTTTAATTTTCTGATTAAAGGATCATTCAGGCAAGTGATCACATTTTGGAAAAAAAAGACCTTGATCAGTAATGGAAGCAGAGGCTCTTTGGATTCTTCTTCCTGGATGCCTGCATTAGGAAGGATTTCTGGTTGGAAATAGCAGCTCTCCAAGGTGGCTGGATTGTCAAGAAAGAAGAATTTCTTATGAGGAATGAAAGTTTCTTCCTGGACTTCGATGATAGGAATACTGTTAATCTCAGCCAGTGTTGACCCAGAAGATGAGAGTGTCAAGAATGTAGGGAGGGCTTTTCTCTTTACAGTCATTCCATTTTTTCCTTCAGGTCTAGCTTTTGCCAAGATATGTATGTACATTTTTGGTCATCAAGAAGAAGGAAAACACTAAAAACCAAAGATGCAGGATAGTGTTTATACTAATCACCATGAAACCCTGAGAAAATATACCTTGAGACAACCAACAAGCTCTAAAAACTCTCGATGACATGAGCTACCAGTACACAAATTGGATTAAATGTTAAATTTCCAAGTACTGCTGTAAGTATCTCCTGTAAGAAGTACTAAAAACTAAAATAAAAGGCAACTTTAAAGCTGTTTGTTTACTCCAAGTGTGTGTGTGTGTGTGTGTGTGTGTGTGTGTGTGTCTGTCTGTCTGTGTGTGTGTGTGTGTGTATGTGTGTGTGTTAATAAGAAAGATAGAACTTGAAGCTGGGTAGGATGGCATGGGCCTATACTCTCAGCTACTTGGAAGACTGAGTCAGAAGGATCGTATATTTGAGACCAGTCTAATATAGGGAGTCTCTGAATTTATATAAAGAAAAGGCATCAGATTATAGTTGAGTTATGAAGCACTTGTCAAACATGCACAGGGCCCTTGACACTCTCCTTAACACTTATAAATAAATCTCTGAGTGTTTTATCATGTGACTATCCACATGGGTATCTATGTCTGCTAGGATGATATAAAATGTGACAAGGGGGAAATAACAGGCACAAGTGTTGAATAGTGAATGATCAAGTTTTAAGTGTGTTAATGAGAAAGGTACAGACAAACTTCTGAGTGAGAGGACTAGTAATAGAAGAATGGGATGCTATGATTGGCAGCCATAGGTGGCTAGGTGGTTTCTGTTTTAGATGTGATGTCAAAGAGATCCCCTATAATGAGTCATGACATTCTGATGTAACAGGAAAAGCTCATTTCAGACAGAGGGAACTATAAGTATATTGACAAAGGAATAAAATGACCCTAAGTTGATGTGACAAGTGCTGGGAAAAAAGACAAAATAGAACATGAAAGTAAAGGGGCAAACAGGAGTAAGAACATGAAGAATACAGTAGGGCTTGTGTGCCGTGGTCAGAACTTTATGTAAGCCATTGCTTGTATAGTGTTTTTATATAAAAGGAACCTCACCTCTACTGTAATTAAGCATACTGTGTAGCTAGGATAAGAAAAATGTTAGACAAACCTACTATTAAATAAATATATCATTTAGAACCAGAACTGCCATAGAATAAATTTTCTGGAAGAATTCATTGTATGCACATGTTTTTACATGTTGGCTGGATAACACTGGCTTTCCCAGCATATTAGCAGGTTTTGTCTTGGAAACCACAGTTGCTAATATGAAGTCTACACAATGATTTTTTTATATGTGAGGTGATCTCTGGAACTGAATACTATTAAGTGTATTTGAGTAGCCTAAATATTACCTTCTCAAAGTGGACCACTTACTTGAAAAATATGTGGTACAGATGGTGCCTCACCATCTAGGTAAGTCCTTGGATCAGACACTTTATCTTATCCTCTTCACTTTTCTTTTTCAAGCCATAAGAAAGGCATGTTCTTCCTTTTAGGATCACACAAGACCTAACCAGAAAAAATGTCTTGACATCTTCTAATGTCTAAAAAAACATAAGGTATTTCCATTGTTGAGACAGCTCCTTATGAAGAATAGGGTGTGACTCAGTGATTTCCTAGATAAAATCCTTAATCAGAAGCCTTCTTTATGGAGAAGCTGCAGCTCACAGCCACAGGCATGCATTTGGATGTGGAGAGTTTCTCCAATAACATTCACAGGTGTTCCTGGCATAGTTCCTAGCAATGCAACTGCAAACCCATGGCAACCATGGGCTCCCATCATCTCTAGAAGCCAGTACAGATAGGAAACAATCTTCTTTCAGAGTGTAAAGAACAAACTAATCCAACAAATATACAAAGTCACTTACTACACTGTCCTATGTTATGGCAGCACTAGCTAAGAGAGATATTAACTGACTTACTCTCATGGGACATTTATGACCTTTTTAGACCACAAAACTTTCAGGAATTGCTCTTCCAGAGTTCCTCTCTTGGCCAACCAGAACTCTGATCTTAGTGATATTGTCTCCTGCATGTCCCATCCATCTGAGCTTCTTTATTATTTTTGGATATTTAATTTAGTTACATTTCAGATGTCATCCCCTTTCCTCATTTGCTTTCCCTAGAAATCCCCTATCCCATCCTCAACCATCCTTTTTGCTTTTATGCCATTTTAATTACATTTAAGTATTAAGGTCAGTTCTAAGTTGAAAAACTAGCAATACAATAGATGCAAATACTCAAGTAACAACCAAGACAATGAAAACAAATAGTCAAAGAAAAAGTAGGGGAATAAACAAAGTTCCATGAATACTTACTCCTGTGATCACTGTTTCTAAGGGCTTATCAGGATGACCAAAATATCTGAGCCTACTTCCCTGTCCTAGCCCAAAGTCATTTTCATGTCTGAAGCCTAATTCCTTGTTCCAGCCTAAAATTTAAATCCCTGCCTGTAATTACTTCTTTGTTCTAGCCTAATGTCAGAATCCTGCCGGAAGCCCACTTTGTTGTCCTTGGCCAATGTCAGATTCTTGCCAAGCAGCCCAAAAAGCTCTCTCCACATTGCCCCCTTTTTTATTTTATATAAAAGACTGAGCCTGTCTTAGGTCATTCTGCCAAGAATGCCTTCCTTACCTGTTGTGTAATATACATTATCAAAGCAATGCACTTCTGTCTTAGGTTGGTAAGGCTCTGTGCAGAATCTTATCCATCCTTGGCTTTTCAGACTATTAATTTAATAACTCTGTCTGGGGGTCCATTTTCAGTTTCAAGCCATGTACTTTGGCTATATGGCACCATGCTTCTTGTGTTGTGTACTTATGTGTATTCATCTGCTTACCTTCCACATGTAATATTTTATTCTAAGCCGGGCGGTGGTGGCGCATGCCTTTAATCCCAGCACTTGGGAGGCAGAGGCAGGTGGATTTCTGAGTTCAAGGCCAGCCTGGTCTACAGAGTGAGTTCCAGGACAGCCAGGGCTACACAGAGAAACCCTGTCTCTAAAAACCAAAAAAAAAAAAAAAAAAAAAAAAAAAAAAAAAAATATATATATATATATATATATATATATATATATATATATATTTATATATATATATTTTATTCTCTACAATTCTACTGTAGGCACAATCCACCAATCACATCTAGTGTGGCTATTCTATTTTGTGCTAAGCACATTTCTCACACTTACCCTATTTTGTGTACTTACTAGCCACAGTATTCTCTCTTTCTATGCAGGTTAATGTGAGTATACATGCAGTCTATAACTGTGGCACTGGAATTTTATAACTGGTTAAGCAGTGTTCTAGGGCATATACTAATTCATCTGTTTTCTATGAAATCTCCTGTCTGTCCTTATTCCCACTGAAAACTGAGAGGCTCTACTAATGAGAGATCAAAATGTTTTGGGGTTGATGGACCATTTGTTTAGTTTGCTAGAAGCCTGGGATTCCATCTCAGAACTTTGTGAACAGGGCATAGTGACAAATGACTCTAGTTTCTGCACTCTTGAGGAAGAGACAGGAGAAGCAGCAATTCAAAGTCATCTCAAGTTACACAGAATTTGAAGCTAACCCAAGATACATGAAATTCTGCATTTTTAAAGTAAAGGAAAACATGCCACTGCTTTTCCAATAGTTTGTAGAAATGTTCTTGGATTGACTTGCTCATATTCTAGGTGTAGCAAGGTAGCTAAAGGAAATGTTAGTTATTAGGAGAGAGAGAGAGAGAGAGAGAGAGAGAGAGAGAGAGAGAGAGAGAGAGGCAGAGACAGAAACAGAGACATAGAAACAGCAATACAGAGACAAAAAGACAAAGAGCATAGATTGCAGACATGGAGCCTATTGAACAAAGAAAAAGAGAAATCAGCAATTTTAGTTCTTGCTTGAGAACGAACATCCATGCAGAATTTGAAAAAGAAGGAAAACTCTGGGGAAGATCATCTTTCATGCTTGCCTTTCTTCCATGGCTCTTGGTGGTAGATTTGGGGTACAGCTGGTGAAAATATTGTTTAGTATTTACAAAATTGAAGCAAAGTTCTTTCATGTACAGAAACCAATTCTTCATTTTCATTAGCTATGCAAATCCAAACTTGCAATTTTTGTTGATTTAGCAACACATATTTATTGTCCTTTGGATTTGGCTGGCTTTCTGATATTTATTAATTATACAAGAATTAATTTATAAATGTACTAGATACTGTTTTAGGCATAGAGAAAACATTGGTGACTAATACTATTCTCTGTCTTCTGCCTTTTGCCTTCCTAGTACAATGAAGGATGCAGGCACAGCATCAAGAGCTGGATTTAGGCTAAAACAGATGAGTTAGAAATGAGGAACAGCCATATGTCAAATGCCTATAAAGAAATCATTTCTCTCTATTAAACTAGAAAATAGAATTTAATCACTTTCTACTATGCCTTCTCTTTCCATTTACTCTCTCTCTCTCTCTCTCTCTCTCTCTCTCTCTCTCTCTCTCTCTCTGTGTGTGTGTGTGTGTGTTTGTATGTGTGTATATGTGTGTGTTTGTGTGCTTTGCTTGGTATCTGTATATATCACATGATATTCACATGGACATCCGAAAAACAACCTAGAATAATAAACTCTCTCCTTTAACTATGTGTGACCCAGGGATCAAATTCAGGTCACTAGGCTTGATAGCAATTGCCCTTACATCCTGAGTCACCTCAATGGCTGGAGAACACCTTTTTAGAGGCTATATGCCAGGAGTAATGTCTACCACTACTTATGTGTTATAGATACAGTTCCACTTCTACAGTAGAAACAGAAGAAACTTAGAGAATCAGAGCATACCTCTACAACTAGAGTTTTGTCTCACTGGACATTTTGATATGTGTAGCAATACATTAGACTGAAACCTCAGGGATTGAAATCATGATTTCCTGCTCCTGAGCACATCCTGATTGACTCTACTTTGTACCACACATTAGGTTCTGTGATTCCAGGAGTGCCAAGTATCTTGCTTATCCTTGAATGTCTGAGGTCTAGAAGATTGCTCAGCAAACACACACACACACACACATTCACATACACATCTATTTCTAGATTTCTACTGTCTATCTATCTTACAGCGAGGCAGGGAGAATGAGAAAGCAGAAGTGGTAATGATTTTGAGAATCAACATATAATAGTTAAGTTAAAAATATTGTACAAAATATATGTTAATTTATAAATAGTAATAACAAAAGTGATGACAAATATACTTATTATTAGAATGATGGCATTAGAATTATTATTAGAATATGACTAGGTAAGAAAATAGTTACATACTTCTGGAAGTCATACTTTTTACTAGGGACCTTGGGTGTGAAAACTGAGAATTATATTTTAATACAAATAGCAACAGATCCCATCTGCCATTGCTACAATTCATTCTTGACCCAATGTCCCAGACAATGGTTCTTCAGCAAAAGTGTATTGTGTTTAATCTCTATTATTTAAAATCCCCAGATCTGTAAAAGTCTACATTCATTCTGTGCATTCCTCATGAATTATTTCTGAGAAAGGTATCCCTGAATAGAAATCATGAATAGCATCTGTCCTTTATGTATATGTATAAAGAAATATAACTTTTTTTGTGTAGTACTGTGACAGAAGTCTATGATTGTGGGGTAGTATCAAGATTAACATATGAAAGAAAGGCTGAAAAACACTGATTATGAGCTACCAAGAATAGAGGATTCATAGGAATAGGCCATACTCTCCAAACATCAGTGAAGAAAATGACCATAAAGGATCATTACTCTCTTGACTGACCATCATTGAGCTTTTAACCTTTTCTGGCTCTCCATCCCGCTTCTCAGGAGTGTACCTCCATCCTTTGTAATAAATGGTGTCCACTTCTATTACTGTCTATGAGTCTTTTATGCTATTCTTTGTTCCAGGATGCTATAACTAGAAGTTCTTAGCAGGTGCTTTCTGGGTTCAGAACAAAACCTGAAACAGTACTGAGATTACACCTTGGTCCTCATATATAGAAGGCAATTTCTAAGTTGGATAACCTCAGTCCTATATATAAAAATACGTTAAAAGCTTTCTAATATGTCTACGTACTCTGATGAAATTCAGATTATAAATTAGGCACAATAAGAGATTAATAATAACTAACAATGATTAGACTAGTTTAACATATAGTCTGATAATATTTCTGTGAATGTAGTTTTCTGCACATTTTGGATGCGGTACTTCATGTAAAAATCAGTTAATAAAATTTTTTGTAATGCACTCTGCCCATTTGCTTTGTCCAAAAGTAGAAAGTCATTTTTGAGAAAACTGAGGAAATGTGCTCATGGGGTAGTTGTCAGCTGGCCAGCGAGATTACAATTCAACCACACTCTTATGTTTTCTAGCAGTCTTTTCATAAAGTATAAAACAAATCAGTGGAAATAAATTTATTACTAGTATTTAAACAACCATGTGTAAGATTTATGATTAATACATCTGCAACATGTTATTTCCCAGGAAATGAATTCTTGGGACCCACAAGCACTCTGACACTAATGTTACTAGGGTTAAAGATGGGATTCTGGTCTCTGATACCTTTTTTTTTATTATTATTAGATATTTTATTTACACTTCAGATGGCATCCCCTATCTCCATTTCCCCCCCCCCCCCGATCCCCCTTAGGAAACCCCTATCCCATGCCCCCTTTTCCTTTTTACATTTATACATTTTTTAAAATAATGTTAATCATAGACTTTATAAGTTTGGAATTGTTCAATCAGAGGTGTAACCCACTGACCGACCTAGATATAACAACTACCTTTGACTGGTGGAGATACATGAATATCTGCCTCCCTGTCTCGCCCCTCTTTCTTTCTTTCATCACCTAGCTTCTCCTCTTCTTCTTCTTCTCCTCTTCTTACTCCTTTTCTTCCTCTCAGTACTCCTCCTACCTTAGCTCTTCCTACACATCACCCTTCCTGTTAAAATGAAACTTTTCTCTCAAAATACAATTAGAGCATAATTATGCCAATCTGTACCAGTGAGGTACAGGATAGTCCTAATACCCAGTCCATCCTTTTGTTGACTAACCGTCTCCTCTGTCATCTATTCTAACTAGAAAATTTAGTTCTGAACCTGGCTTTAGGATGAATGTCAGCTGAAGACCATCCACTCAAATCTCTTCTCTTAAGGTCAATAACTATGTTTTCAACCCCATCAGAAATCCAGAATGACTGAGTTAACTATAATTGTGGGAAGCACAAATCATAGTTTCTAAAACTTAGCCAATTTATAGAGACCTCTGAACACCTGGACACTTGCTGTACTTCAAAACGTTGGAGCATCTGTTCTTCTGCCTTCTGGCCCAGGATCTTCTGACAGACCTTAGTGCTGCAGAATTATTAAGGGCTGATTACTCTGTCTAGGCAGATATAATCAGTCGAGTATTCTGCAAGTGTGTCCTTTTCTGGACAGTAATTTGTCTGTAGAAGGAAAGTGGCAATTCTTGCCTAGTGGCTGTCTCACCACAACTGGAGTAACTCCAAGGATGCTCAATTTCTTCTTAGAATTCAATATAGGAAACTGTCTGGAGCAGAAAAGTCTCTAATGAAAATGAACATTAATACTGAAATGTTTGTCATGTCAATTCTAAGGATTTCTGATGTTTTGAAAACCAGCTATCCATATAAGGTAATCTGGACCGTTGCCTGTTTCTAAATAAAACACAGAGAACACCCTTATAATAAACTCCAAGTCATGAATTTGCTATAGTCCCTTAACTTACAGGCTGACCATCTCAAATCAATATTGTTACTCTCATAGGCATTGTACCAGTTTAACACATTTAGGAATACAAAGCTTAGACCCAGTCCTTCTTTAACATTTTTTAACTGATTTGAGATGGTCAGCCTGTGAGTTAAGGGACTATAGCAAATTCATGACTTGGAGTTTATTATAAGGGTGTTCTCTGGTAACTTTAACAAAAGAAATTCAGCCATTCATATTCAATAGGCCAATTACAGATGCAAGTAATGGCAAAAAGGAGAAAAAAAAAGAGATGAATTCAATATGGCAACACTGAGAAGAGAAACAAATAAATGCTACGAATCCTCATATGTTTAAATAGAAGGTCAGACCTGTGCCTTATTAAGCACTCATGATCACAACCATCATTGACCCACTTGATCACTGTCTTGAACTCCAGAAAGTCCTTCAAGGTATTTATATATGTTGTTAGAACTATGTAAAATACTTTCCCAGGAAATAAGATGCTCTCTCCCTGAAGCTAGCCTTCATCTTTTTTTTTTTCCCAGAAGGATATTTCTGGGGAAATCCCAGTCCAAGGGAATCATTGTCCCAGGACCATTTTTGATAGTCAAATGTGTTTGCATGGTGTCTATCTTTAGAATATATTCCATACAAATGGACATATATTTAAAATACAATATATAATACATGAAAAGTGAAACACATGATTACACACTTTTCCATTCCAGTTACACTAGCAGTGGGCTGTATGTTTCATTGCCAATTTCCTCTTGGAACGTGTCTTATTTCATCTGAGAATAGGTCTTATATGCATAGTTACTTGAAGTTTTCTAACAAGTAAGCATTAGTCACTAATAGTCCCTCAGACAACTTGAAGCTTGATCTACCAACTAGCCCTGATTTCCTCACCATTCAATTTTTTTTTTTTATTGGCTGGAGAACATTTAATTATTCAAGGGTCAGAAAATATGGGAAATTCAACTAGATTTTTTCCCTTTATTCTTCTGGACAGAATTTGAAGAGAGAGAAAAAGAATGGGCAGGTATAATAACAAAGCCACTCCCAGCAGAAAAATTGTTATTTTAGTATTCAAAGACATTCCATCTTCAAATAGAAAGCACCTCTTCCCAATACATATATTTTGCAGACAGTTTCATGTGTTCTCAGCAAGTCTTGAACTCATTTTGAAGATGAAAGTCACCTGAAACTTCTGATATTTCTGCCTACATCCTTCATGTTGTGATGACAAATATGCACCAGCAGGTTAGGTTTATGTGGAGACAACCAAGGACTTCATGCATTCTAGGAGAACACACTACCAACTGAACTACAGCCCTGCCTATTCTACTTGGTATTAATTGTGAAGACCTGTGCTCACTGTTTGCAAGACTGTCTTCACTTGGTAATTTTTCATGCTGCTATGTGCTATGAAAGTGTGCTATGAAGGATGCATTGCTTTCCCTTGAGGGAGACCCCCAGTATCTTCAGTGTAGGTTGGGACTTCTCTTCTGTGCAGAGCCTTAACATAGACAATGAAAAGAAAAAAATTAGTTTGAGCTATGCTGAGTCAATTAATTTCTTCTTAATAGAGTGACTACAACATAGTAATTTAGCAGTTGACAGCTATTTCTAATAATAACTGGAAAAATAATTCATAATTAATAGAGGTTATAATAAAGTATACTTTTCAAACTAGACATAATATTTATCATTACCTCCACCTTTTCTTCTGTTCCCACTGCTCCATTTGAAATGTTGTTGATTTCTTTTCTTTCTCCTACAAAAAATAGAAAGGACCATTTCACCTCTCAGTAAAAATAAACAGTTTTCTTCCAGCCAGGCTCACCAGCAGTTCACCATTGATTTAACACAAAAGCCAATTAAAAACCAATCATCTTCATTTCCTAATTCTAAGTGGCTATGATTTAAATGAAGTTGATTCATGAGCAGCTGCTGGTGGAACAAGTTATTCTCATTTTCTGCCTTGGTAGAAGCTAAGCAGCCTCCTGGGGACAAGTTCCAGAGAGACAGGTAACAGTATCCCTGTTAGCCTACTTTTTACTTCTTTGCCCAAGTTGATTTGCTGAGGTCTTAGAGAGGTGGAAGCCCTAGCTGTAAAAGGATACATTTTTAAGCCCTGTACTGGCATTGAGCTTCCCAAGGTGAGCCTAGCTTGAACTCAAGGGGCATATTGTGGATGGCACAGCTCTATGGTGTAATGGGAACTTTCTGTAACCGTTAATGTAAATTTAATTTCTATGACAGTCAAAAGATACTAAAAGCACAGTGTCCTAGGAATTTATTTTCAACTTTAGTGAAAATAATTTGTAAAAAACTATTTTCAGCTCTCCATGCTCATGGCCCCTTCTGTGTGGTGCTGCCAACACCCATTTCATTAATCATCTTTACAGCAGGAGCAACTTAACCTGAAAATCAAACAAAGCCATGTATGTGCTCAAGTGCAAAGGAAGCAAGTACTTCAGTGTGTCTGTAGCCCTAGAATCTGAGAGCAGAGTATTCCTCACCCTCCTCCCTTCTTCACAAATACACCTTTTTCTGAAGAAAATAAGAAACAGTAGTGAAGGGTCAGGGATAAAGATATTTTAAAGAGTCTCTCTGCTTCTCTGTTTGGATATCAGGTTATTGAAATAATGGTCCCCAAGACTTAGAATTTTTTTCATAGGAATCTGAGGAGGAAATATATGAAAGCTTGATGCTAGCCAGAATGATAACTTATCTTCCAGAAACATTTCACACAGCTTTGACAACTCTCAGAAATCTAGAGAATGAGAATAAGTGGTACCACTCTTGCCTCCTTTTCTACCATTATTTCATTGAATGAAAAGTGAGGAAATAGCTGCTCCTAGGTATGATTGAGAAGAAAATTTTATTGTAGATATAAGATACAAACCGCTGTGCATACTCCTGCTTTTTTTACTCAGATTCTTTCATTTAGACAACTGTGAGTAAACTGGACCTCCTCTAAAGCATACCATATTTTAGAAGTGCTCTCACCCTAGAGACAACTTAAGGGATGGGATAACAGGAGAGGGAAAGCATAAGTACACCAGGCTCAAAGACTTTAAGTTCAACTTGGCCTTCTCTCTTCCTAAAGATCATATTCTGGTTCTTCTCTCACTCTCATTAAAGTCTTGACCTCTGAGTTTTAGTGACAAAATCCAGTGTATGTGGTGAGCCTAGCACTGTTGTGGAATAGGGAATTAGGTTATGTGAGAAAATATGATAAGTGTTGGTATGTTTCAGTCAGGTGGTTGTGGGAGTTCTGTGGATGGTATTGTAAGTGAGAATTAAGTTAGATTCAGTAGATGGGGTAAAAGTAGTTGACACAAATTAACCTCCAGAAGTACACATATTGAAAAAGAGAAAGACAGAGAGAACCTGACTTAGCCTTCCTAAAAAAAATATGGATGGTATCAACCTCCCCCAAAGTTAGAGACTTATGTCAGAAGAATGATTGGAAATACTGTAAGAGCCAGAGTTGAGAAGAACTTAGCATAAATATGCAGCCCGGCTAGAAATCTCTTTTTTATGTTATGATTTTTTTTTTCTCAAGTAGAATCTCTCTCCCACCACCAATTGGTTGCTTGGTGGAAGATGCCACATACTTCCTTACTTGCCTCTCTCTCTACTTTGTTTTGAGTAAATCTCCATTCCTTTTTGGAAGGCTTTCCAGGTATCTTGATTTGAATTTATGTCTCCTATAAAGTGTGCTCTTCTAGATCACAGGACCTTTAATTAGCAGGGATGACCACAGAAGTTGCTCCATTGTCTGTTTGCTCCTACCCTGGCTGTGCTGCAAAACTTTCTTTTATTCAAATACCACAAGGACCTTTCTTATCACATTCTAAGTCAAGCCAGTGGCTTTTACTGATTTGAAGACTGAGTACTAGTTATTTAGTGTATCTTTCAAGGCCTTTGTGCCTTTCTCTCTCTCTCTCTCTCTCTCTCTCTCTCTCTCTCTCTCTCTCTCTCTCTCAAAAGAAGACAGACAGCAGGCAATTCTACTGAGGTCCACTTGATGAACTGATGAGTTTATTGGGATTATTTACAGACTATGATTAAAAGGAAGGTGCAACACTGAAAAGACCACACCAGGTTCAATGATAGTTGACAAACACTGAATCCCCAGAGCTTCCTGCACAACTTATAGAAAGACCAGCACATCAATATTTCTTGTCACTGGCAATTGTTACTTCATATAGCATGGGGGGAGGGCTTCATAAATCCTATTAGGTTCAGAAACTTCTTGTGCTTTATGAAGTTTTAATGACACTTTCTCTTAGATAGAATGTTTTAGTTGGGAAAATGATTCTCTACACCTTTCCTTCCTCCTTCCTCCACTCTCCTTCAATTTTCTTTCCATTTTTCTTCTTTTTTTTTCATTTCTTTTCCACTTTCTCTTCATATAACATGTTTTGGTCAGGGCATTAATTTATTTCTTTGTAACTCCTAGAAATTGTGAAGTATAGAAGAGTATAGAATCTGCCTGCCACATTCTTCTCCCTGTTAGTTAATTTTTTCAGGGTACTTACTGTCACTTGCTATGTATGTTTATTTATTAATTTGTCTCCACACATGAGAAGGTAGTATGATTAGTAAATAGAGTGTCTACTTTGATTCTGCTGTGGCTTTGGGACTTAGAACAATATTTGGTTAAGAAAAAAACTCAATCAATAAGTCTAATGTATTGATTTTAAGCAATAGGCCCACTGGGTTCTTTCATTAAAGGGTAAAACCACCTCTGATGGATGAAAAAAAAAAAAAAGCAGACAAATTATTTGTTCCTGTAATGGCTAATTTTCACTCCTAATGTCAGGTGATTTATAATCAGTTTAGAAAGGCATGTCTTCATATGTATTTTTGAGCATGAAAGACTCACTCAAATGTAGATAGCACCATCCAATGGGCATGAATCTCAGATGGAATAAAGAGGAAAAGTGAGCTAAGCATTAGCATTAGTTTTTATTCTCCTTACTATAGATTAAATGTGAGGAGGGGCCTTAAGCTTCTTTCTTTGTGACTTCTATGCAATAGTGAGCTGCATTTTAAAATTTTGACCCAGTATAAGACTTTTCTTTCTGAAGTTATTTTTGTCAGGTTATTTTGTAAGAGCAAGGAAACCAGTAACTAATATGTTTACTATAGCCATATGTTAATAAATGAAATATGTGCCTCTGCAGCTAAGGCAAATCCTTTTCATGATATGAGTGAGAGAGGTTTACTTAGGCATATCATAATTTGATTTTTCTAGTAGCACTTATAAATATCTGATTCACATTCTTTTCTGATGGCTGTAGGGGAGATTACCAAAAATAATTTGCCATGAAAATCCAGGAAGGGCCTGTTATTTTGATTATCTGTGCTACTAGTAAGGAAAACGTCTTACTTTGCTGAGATACTGGATTCTTCTTTCTAGAGGTGTCTCTGGAAAAGAAAGTTTGTAGATGACATAGACTATTCTTTCAGTTCTGTTTCCCTTCAGCTGTTGGATCCACAAAAGACAACATATAACTTAAGGGGGAGGCAAAGGAACATTTATCAAAACTATTTAAAAAATATGTAGAGACATATGTAGGAGGCTATAATAGTTTGACTGATAGCACCATTTGTTTATCAATGTCCAAAATGCATCTCAAAGACACAAAACACCAACCTCTTCTACTAATAAAAATACACTAATTTCAATTTAAATACCTGCTATTTTTTCTCAAGTGTAGGGCCAGATTTCATAAAACAAAGGTTCTCATGATTCTGAGAAATAAAAAAAAAAAAATATGCTAGAAAAACAATTTGCAAAACACTCATTAGTCCAGAATTGTTCTGAGAATTCTCCTTCCAGGTTTCTAATGGGCCTTGAAATCTGAATTCAATATAAAATGACTTGAACATCAAGCAGGTGATATGAATACAATTCTGTTGTTTTGATTTCTCATTATGGAATTTGTTTTTTTGTAGATTCTGCTTCTTTAAATACTATTTGTTATACTGAAATACAAAAAAGATTCCTATTGAAAATAAAGTTCTGTTTCCTTGGAGGAGGTTGTGTTGGTTGTCCATTTGTGCTTTTTTTTTTTTTTTTTTTTTTTTTTTTTATACTCCTCTTCTGCCCTCTCTCTGTTTCTTGTCAAAGTCCTCCTGGCTGCTTCATATTTCTCATAATCCATCTCTGCTCTAAGAGATGAGCTCTGTGAATCTGCCAGCCTGTATAATTTTGAGAGCTTGTACTTTAGATTTTTTCCAATCCATTAATTTTGTCATATTAGGTCTGCTGGGAATTCTGTTTCTTCTTGTAAGGATAAAGAAGAAACAGACTGCTGGATTCTTTTAGCATCTTGTACTTAAGGCAGGTGTTTTTCAGATACGTAATTTCTATATTAAACAGTGCCGCTAGACTTTTGTAGGTATGTACACAGTGGAGCAATTTTACAATGAACTCAACAGAAACAGATGTATGCTTCCATTTATGATTGGGTGTGTTGTACTCCTGTGTGCTCATATTCAAGTGCCCAACTCAAATCTTCTCATGGTTAAGATTCAGTTTACCCAGTAAAAATAGATGATACAAAATAACAGGAATTCTTCCTTAGGCCGGGAATGTTGCTCAGCTGGGAGACTGCTTCTTTATCAAGCTTTGGGCTTGATAAATATGGACAAATCTAGCACGCATGTGCACACTTGTAATCCCAGAATAATAGAGGTGGAAACTAGAATATACAAAGTTCAAGGTACCATTCAGTTATATAGTTATTTTGAGGCAAACATAAGATTCATATGACCATGTTTTTTTTTGTTTTTTTGTTTTGGGTTTTTTTTTTTTTTTTTTTTTTTTTGGTTTTTCAAGACAGGGTTTCTCTGTGTAGTCCTGGCTGTCCTGCTGTCCTGGAACTCACTCTGTAGACCAGGTTAACCTCGAACTCAGAAATCTGCGTGCCTCTGCCTCCCGAGTGCTGGGATTAAAGGCATGCGCCACCACTGATCGGCCATGACCATGTGTTAAAAAAAGAAAAACTTTCTCATCAATATGCAGGGAATAGGAAACATTTTTTCAGGACATGATATTGAGATTTTTTGTTTGCTTTGTGTTCTGGATACTTTTTATTTTCAATTTGACACAGCCCAGACTCTTTGACAAATAGGGGTCCCAACATGAATTGTCTTGTTCAAACTGACCTGGGGCCATTGCTGTGCAACATTGGTTTGATTGATGAATTATGTGAGAAGGCCTAGCCCACTGTGGAAATACCATCTCCATGACTTGTCAGTCAATGGGGTCTGCAAAAGAAAAAGAGAGAGTGGGTATGGAGGGACAAAAGAAGTGAAGAATGAAGCCAAGACAGTTTCTGATCAAATCCCGTTTATTGAAAGGCAATTGTGGGTATATAAGCACAAGCAGGAGAGTACAGCTGAAGATACTTTACTACGTGTGTCTTGCATCTGGGGACACTAAACAACAAGTCCAGGATATGTCTGAGAAAAAAAAAAAGATGTTAATCAGAGTGTGCTCAGCTGTTGTGGGCTGTAGAAAGACAAGTCTCTTGACAGAGTATATGGTCCAATATGGTTGCAAAGATGATAGCCACTTTCTGCTAGGACTTGGCTCCCAACATCTCCAGACAGGTGGGCCCTGGCTATATAATAAAACCAGCTGAGCATGAGTCAGTGAGTGGGTTTGTAAGCAGCATTCTTCCATAGTTTTTGTTCCAACTTACTGCCTTTTGTTTCTGCCTTCGTATCCTTCAATGATGGATTATATTTTTTAAATGAAATAAATCATTTCCTTTAATAAATTGCTTTTGGTCAGATTGTTTCAATCACAGCAACAGAAAACTAACTGAAAAGTGAGGACCTTGCTTCCGCTAAAGGAATCAAAGTGGATGATGATTGCCACAGCCAAGACAGCCATGCCTGTGGGATATGAGTACCAGCAGACTAGTTACTGTGAAGAGATGAGTACTAGGCAAGTATGGATGAGAACAGATGACAGGTCTATGGTTCTGTAGCATCAGGGTTTGATCAGAATTTTGAGGCTTCACAGTCATTTGCTTTTGTTAAGGTAACATTTCTCCCCTTTTGCATTTTTGCTTATTTTCAGCCCAGTGCTCTCACATGAAGTTGGGTTGTATATTCAGAATTTGGCATACAAATCATAAAGAAAAGGAAAAAAGGTCCTTGAAACTGAATCCTGATATTTCTCAGCAGGGTGACATTTGAACTTTTCCATAATATCTCTGAGTCCCTTTTTCCCCCATAAGTAAATAAAATAGATATACTCCACTGAAATATTATATTTTCTTAACTGGTAGCTGGAGAATGAGGTCAACTGGAAAAATGCTTGCTTTTAAAGATTGAGGACATGAGTTCTTTCTTCAGTACTCATGTAAAACCTTGGTATGGTGGCATGCAATTACAATCTCAGCATATGAGCAACAGAGAGAAACAGACCCCTGGAGCTTTCCGTCCAGGTGCCTAGGCTACTTGTGGAGTTCTAGGCTAATGAAACACCCTGTCTCAAAGTAGTTGGTACCTGATTAATGACATGTAAGAGAATAGTGCCCTTTGGCCTGTACATGCACATCTCACATGAGCACATATATGAATATAAACACACACACACACAGAATGCGAGAGAGAGAGAGAGAGAGAGAGAGAGAGAGAGAGAGAGAGAGAGAGAGAGAGAGATTTCTTAACTTGAGTAAACTCAACAGTTCTTGGAAGCAGGATGAGCATATAGTAAACTTGTCAAATATAAAGTTCTTGTTGCTCTTGTTCTGGGGTTCCATGTATATGCTTCTTGGCTCTCATGCAAGTTGATGAGTCTTTGCAGACTGTGCTTTCAGCAAGGTCAACCTCTCCCTTCTAAAAATGGCCCATAGTTGATGTTTTAAAATGATGGGAAATGGACAGGTCTTACTCTTTATTTCATTCTGTTCCCAGGTCTCTCCCTGAAATGATTCATTCTTGATCTTCATTCACTACTCCATTGGCTCCTTCTCACTTTCCTGTTTCAGATCAACAGCTCTTACCTTCTGAAGGCTGAGTTAGCTTAACGTGAATGTCCTTTACACTTCTAGCTTCTGATGTCTCCACTTCATCCTTTATTTCTTCAGCTTCAGGGAAGATAAAACATCTAGAGACATGCCATGTTGCTGGTTTCCAGGACGAAGCCTATGACTTAGGGAGCTTTTAGATTTTTGGCATTTTAAACAAAAAGTTTATTGAATAATCTCCAAAAAGAAGTATGGTCTTGCTAATATTTCTACTTCCAGCTCATAGAGCCTTGTAATGAGCTTCTGAATTATTTCTGTCTGTTTTCAAGGGTGACTATAGATGACATAAAAGGATGTACTCAGACCTCAGGGAATACTCAGTGCTGGTCTTTAATGATGCTTATGCCTGGGGTTCTGCAAGACAGGTTTATGGACTTATGCTGTGGTCATTGACAAACTTTCTGAATTTTAAAAGACATAGCAACCCACATTGGCCTATGCAGAATGGGTTCTTATGGCAGAAAGATTTGAATAAATTTTTGTGATACCCCCTCCTTACTAGTTATCATCTCCAATCAAACAGTTCCTCTACAAAAGCCATCATTCTCTTAGAATAGGCATCAGAGATAAAATGTAATAGTCCAATATCTATGTAAAGAGTGACCTGGGTTATGTTCATTTGAACACTGAATTGTCACAGATTAAATTTTTGATAATCAGCTGTTGGTTTCATTTGGTGAGGTTGTGGCAACTTTAGGAGCTGGAGTCTAATTTGAAGAAGTAGGTCTCATGAGGATGTGTCAGTAAAGGTTATTCCTAGTCTCAGCTTCTCATTTGTTTCTTTGTTTCCCAGCTGTCATGATGTCCACTGTTCTACCCTTCCATGGGATTCTCTTCATAATGAACACAAACATCCAAAGTCAAAGGCACAAGTAAGTCCTTTCTTCTTTATCTTGCTCTTCTGTTAGATATTTTCTACAGCAAGGGGAAAAGTTATAAATACTTATACCTTTTATTTAAGCTAGGGTTCATTCATAATTAAAACTTGAAGTGAAGAGGGTGGGGGGGTACAGTAGTACTGTGCTGAAATCTTAGCTCCTATGCCTAGGAAATGGAACAATGCAAGGAAGAGCCTTAAGGTTTGTTTGTTCATTTGTGGGTTTGTGTGTGTGTGTGTGTGTGTCCATGTGTGTACTATCACATATGTGCATATGTGTGTTGAAGTGGTCAACCTTAGGTATTTTTCCTCAGCTAAGCTGGCTAGCCAGTAAACCACACATATTCCCCATCTCTGTCTTTAAAGTAATATAATAACAAGCATATCTTACCATGACTGACTTTTAAAATATAGGTTTGGGGGCAATATATACTTGTAAGGAAACCACTGAGCTATCTCCATGCCAATGGAACATCAGATTTTTTTCTTAAAAACAAAACAAAATGACAAGACCAACAAAATACCTGGTAATTAAGAAACATTAAGAGACAGACTATCACTTCAAATTTGGGCTCTTTTTTTTTAACTCAGTGTCTCTGTTGTGCTGGGTAAGTCACACAACTTCTCTGAGCCTGTTTCTTTCTTTTTTTTTAATAAAGAAATAGCATGATATTTATTAGGTTCTTGAAAAGGTTTAAATGACACATAATGTATAATGTGATATAAAACAAGCACTAGGAAAGACTATGTTAATACTACTGTTGTATTAATTCTTTAGAATCAAATGGTGCTGAATGAGGGTGAAAGAAGATGGTTCATTATGAGAGGTGATGCATTTTATGAGATCTGACTATGATGCTTATTCATGAATGTGCATAAATGATTGGCTTGTCTTACTCAAACACATGATTATACTTCTCCTGTCCTTTATGCCCATGACAGAGAGTTAGGAGAAACTGACACAAAGATTAAAAATAAGAGGATTAACTGTCTCTTATAGGGCCATAGATGGTGATAAGTGGGAGGTAAGCTTAATGACATAAAGGAGTCATGTGGTATTTAAGGGCATCTTGCATCTTTCAATGTTTCTATCAGACAGAAGCCTGTCTTCTGCTGACATCTTGTTTGTAGATATTGCCTAGCATATATTTTCTGTTGCTGTGATAAATATCCTAACCAAAAAAAATTGGGTAGTAAAGGGTATATTTCATATTGTAGGTTTTAGTACATTATGGAGGAAAGCCAGAGCAGGAGCTCGATGCAGGAACTAAAACAGAGATAATCAAAAAATGTTTCTCACTGTATATTTCCTAGGACAGGAGCTCACATATCATTTCTTCATAAACCAGGTCAATTTACTCAAAGCTGGCACTACATACAGTAGTGTAAGAAAAACTACCCTCAAACATGCCTTCAGGTCAATCAGATAGAGGCAGTGGATAACATTTTGAAATAACTCTGGACTATGTCAAGTTGATAACTATAAAGATACATATACTAAATAATAATTTCCACCAAAGGTCAACATAGTCAAACACACACACACACACATACACACATTCAGCATCTCCCTAGTTCCTACTAGGAACCAAGCAACATGTGTTGGTTTCTAAGTGGTGCTGGTATCCTGGGCAATCATGTTTAAATGGTTCTATGAACTTTACAATGAAAGAAAAAGATGAACTGTAGTCACTACAACAGCCTCAGTATACTTGATGAATAATGATGACTCAGAGAAGGCATGTTGCAAGTGCTGTACTGAGAATCTCACAGATTTTAGGCTATTTCATCCTTCCAGTAAGCCTGCATAATTGTTATTTCTCCTTGATCCTAAGAAAGCTGACACCAAGGGTGACTGATCTGTAGTCAGTACCAAGAAAGGTAGGTGCCACAGCTTGATTTAAATTGGTGACTACTTGATCCCTAAAGCTTGTGCTATTACAGGTCAATTTTATTTTACTCAAGAAAGGGCATTCAATGAATTGCCCACACATGGAAAAGGGCAGGACTATGGTGGGAAACAGGAACTGGAGAGAAACATCTGTTTCTGGAGAAGCTATCTGTTGTCATGTCAGGAGGAAAAGAAGGAAAATTCCAGTCTTTTATTTTCATTGAATATAGATTCTTCTCTCATACAATATTTCCCAACCACAGCTTCCCTTTCCTCCACTGCTCCCCCCACCTCCCCTTTTTCCAGATGCACTTTCTCCTCCCTCATTTTCTCTATGAGAAAAGAATAGATCTCAAGAGAAAAATAGCCAAATAAGACAAAACAAGATACAATAAGACAAGGCAAAAGTCCTTATATCAAAGCTAGACATGGTAACACAATCATATTATAGAAATCTCAAGAGCAGGCAAAAGAGTCTGAATCTTTTTAACACAGCTTATGTAAAGACCATGTGTTGCTCTAACTGGTTTTGCAGAAAGTAGGATAGCTAAGGAGACATTTGTGTCCTCTCTTGGGCAATCAGACTATTGAAACTGTGGACCCTAGGAACTGGAATTTCCCTAAGATACCTATACTCATAGAAGAAAATGCTGAAGTCATAGAGACAGACAGAGGAGGAACTTATTCCTAAGAGAGAAACTTTAAAAATTGTCATAATGTCTTGCCAGAGATCCTGGGACTTAGACAATGGAAAATTATTTATTTATATTATGTGTCATTGTGACTTGAACTGCTTAGTTAAGCATACCTCTTGCCCTCCATTTAAATGTTGTACTGTTTCCCTTTATTGGCCATTTGAGGAAGGTGGTGAGAGACCAGGTCTTTAATTCACCAGCCTCCCTGTCAAGGCTGTGTAGGACAGCATTTTCTGTAGTCTTCTCTGACCCTCATATCATGGTACTGCCAGGCATTTGTAAGACACCAAATGAGTGCTAACTCAGGATAAAAAGTAGCTTCCTGTGCCTTTTCCACCAACCTCATAAGATCTTGCCTGTAATAAGACTTTTCTAATGCTGGAATACTGAGATCTTTTGGCAAATAGGCTTATGTGTATTTCAAGCATTTGATTTCTGAATCAAAGTCTCTTTTAGATTGTTTTACAAATGTTCCTTGACAGACATGGATAAATGTCTCTTCACAACATATTATACCATCAATGACAGACCAAAAAATCGAAATACCCATAGTGAGCCAGTTTTCTTATTAGAGTTTTTTGCAGGATAGTAGATGACTCAAGGATAGCTGGATCACTGAAAATCCCACCTCAGAGTGGGTGATACATCCCTGAAAATCCCAGGGCACTTGAAGGACAGATACTCCACTGGTCAAAGAATTTCTTCTCTCCAACACTTCAGCTATTGTTGCTACAACTAAAATGGTATATACCTCAGGAAATTCTTGAACTTTATAAATTTGTTTACTTTCTGAGCTTTCTAAATTTCATTTACTTCCAGAATTTTGACAAGTATTTTAACATATGGAAATGGTTCAGTTCAATTCAGAGGAAAAGGCTACATAGCCAGTCTAAGGGGCTGGTTCCTGTGTGGAGTCATTTAAGTGGCTGCTTCCTAAATTGCCATTCTCTTGTTTATTCTGAGGCTCTTCTTTTAGAACTGACAAGGCACTACTGAAGTTTTTGGTGGGGATGTTTCCCTGACAGCAACTGTCTTCATCAAGGTGTCAGCTAGTGAAAGACACAGGGGTATTTTTCAACAAAGGTGTTAACAGTGAGTTAATACTGCAACCTCTCTCTATCAACTGGAGAAGAGTAAAGGCATACATACCCTTTTAATATCACTGGGTTCATGAAGGCAGGACAAGTGGCTTGGACTTTGTATGGAGAAGGTAGACAGGAAGATGTGACAAAGGACAGAGAAGAATTGTATTAATTATGAAGCAATTCCACTATGGTTCTGTAATGTTCACTGTATTTATGATGCTTGACCCTTCTATACACAGTGACCTCATATTTCATCCGGAAAGTGATCTTCTTTCTTTGTCCTTTTGAACAAGCTTCTCTCTGAGTTGCCAACTTATTAAGGACACCACTTTTGAGAATGCCCTGGTCCCCCATGCCTAACTCATTCCATTACCATTTCAATTATAAATCTCATTTCCCCCCATTGGTCTGAAATAGTGAAATAATTTCTCTGTCTGGGTGCATTTTTTAAGTGGCCATGGTATTAGTTTATTTATTCTCTTGCTTAGCACAAAAATGGCTTCTGAAAAGAGGAGTTTAATTTTGCAGCTCACTGACCCATCCTGTGTATCAGACACTGTGGTGGCTGCAGCATGCTGTCTCCTGTCATGGCTGTCTGACTAGAACTGCCATTTCAGTTACTGAAGTTGGATGGATGTAAGCACCAGACAGTGTCTCTCATGGAAATGAATATACATAGAGATGGTCATTTATATAAAGATTTATGATTATGGACCTTGAATTTTGTTAAAGGAGTGATGTTTAACATTAGTCACACATTAGAACTACTTTCAATATTGTCAGTGTCTCTCACAATTCATGCAACATGATGCTAATTAACATAGTTTGAGTGTTTGACTTTTAAAAAGTATCAGTTAAGAGCCATTAGCAGGAGTCATAGCTAGGTGGGGAGGATTCTTTTGGCATTTCTCTGTTAGGCTGAGAAAAACAACTTCTGGCTATCTAACTTGATAATATGACATACTCATAATACTTTGGAATGGAGGAAGACTCAATAACTAAAGAGCTCATTTCTCATATACAATTTTACTTATGTTTACATATATATGTATATGTACATATGTTTACATATATATGTACACACACACACATATATATATATATATATATATATATATAAATACACACACATATATTTCAAAGGATATATATATACATGTATATATATATATACATGTATATATATATACATGTGTATATATATATACATGTATATATATATATATATATATATATATAGTGTATGTATGTGTGAATGTGTGTGTATGTGCTTGTGTGTGTGACTGTTCATGTGCTTGTAATAAAAGATGCCAACAGCAGGCAGAAAGTCTCATCCTGGAGCTGGGTTAGACATTGTGAATTGGCTTACATGGATGTTGGAATCTAATTTGGATCTTCTGTAAGAACAGTACATTCTTTTAACTACTAAACTACCTCTTACATTTACTTTGACAAGACCTGAACAGCAAAGATTTTCCCATGGTCATTACTAATAGAGCTTTGAGGTATGGATTTAATATATGTTTTTGACAGTTCAAAGTACAGATGGCCACCACTTTTATCTTTAGTTTCATATGTGATTTCTACCCTTAGTCAGTAACCTTGCATTATAACTGATATTAGGAGCTAAATCTTTGGAAAAAGGCAGTGAATGATGGCCATTGAGAGAATAGGAACTACTGTGTCATTTGAGCTCATAGTTTTTAAGTAAATAAACTGTTCAAATCCTTTCATTTTGGTGTATGTTATTTAATTCTGACAATATTTATTTTACCTTACAAACAAAAAGCTGCAGCTGACAGGTCACTTGACTACATTTCTTTTCATTTTTATTTTCTATTCCAAGTGTCCCAGAGGAGTTGGAGGCACCACTGCCCAACTGGGTGTACCAGGGTCTTTCATATGTTAGGATGGTTAATCTTTTTTGCCAGATTGCTTAACTCTAGAATCAACTAAGAGATGCATCTGTAAGGGCATTTTTAAGAAGGAGTAACTGAGGGCAAATGTCTTACCCCCAAGGTTGGTGGAACCTTCTGAAAGTTCTCAGATAGAAAGTTCCCAGGAAAAGGAACCTTGCTTGCCTGCCTAAACTCCTTGCAGATGAATGTGTCTACCTTCTTGCTGTCATGATGCTTCATCCATTGCTGTTATCCTATGGACAGCAATTCCCAAGGAATCCTCCAGAATTTCAGTACCAGAATAGAACTGTTCAAGTCTGCAGCCTCCTGAATGAGCAGCAACTGTTTTCTCATGCTTTCAGCTCACAGACAGTTGCCATTGGACTACTCAGTCTTTCTTGTGTAAAACAATATAATAAATCTTCCTATGTAATATGTGCCCATTCTATCTGTTCTGTTTCTCCAGAGAGATGTGACTAACACATGAAAGTTCAGAGAAAGGAAAAACAGGCAAGGAAGTGAGAGACTTCACCAGCAGAATTGGCTCTATCTGAGAAGCATGATAAAAAGGAGATCTGTAGGTTGAGAAACCATAGCTAGTTTGGCATTCAGAATAGAGGTAGCTATAGGAAGATGGGAGGATGTAAAAAAAAAAAAAAACAAACAAACAAAAAAAAAAACATACTTTTCTGGGTCCAAAAATAGCTGTTTATAGTTGTGACAAGTGAGTTTTAGTGTTGGGTAATAGAATGTCAGGTGATTCAGAAGCATATCAGCAGGGTGGGGGTTGGGTGGCAGTAACTTTGAAAAAAATTACTTCAGTTTCACTACTTTGTCTTTATGAAATTTTCAACATTTAACTAAACTGGGGGGACTTTACCTAATAGTCTGTTCCTGGCTAACAGTGAGCCTTAGCTCATACTGAGTTTTATTTCTCTTCCTGGAATTCCTTCCTTCTAAGTCTCAGTTAACCTACCATATTCCAGAATGCTTTTTTTTTTCTCATCAAGTCCCATTAATTCTTCTGTAGCCTCCCTCCCTACTCTGCCTGATCAGAGTCATGTATGCTCATCTTTGCTTCAGATTTTGAGCCCCTCAGGGTCAAGAATATTGGTCTGGTACACATTGTTTCTGTGCTGAGCACAGTTTCTGGTTTTAGAAGAGTGGGAGAAGATAAAGCAATTGACCATGTTATAAGTCAGTAGCTATTCCTTGCTCTGTGGTGATCTGACATATGTCTGGCTTTCTCCTCATACTGTTCAGTATTGTGTGAAATGACAGACCCTAAATGACAGGGGGCAATGGTCCCTCTGAGAGGAGATGATGCTAATGAATGAGAAATGAAGTCTCTACAGTTGTCTTTTTTATATTTTAAATTTTGTACCATGGTCCATCCATGCTACATCTACAGTAAATAACTCAAATATAAAATGAAGATAAAAGACATTACATTGATACTATATGAGTTCAGATTGTTTGATTCTACATAGTTCAGATTGGCATTTGCCTTATGTTTCTTCTCATTTTATAGCTTTGTAAACTTGGCAATCTTCTTAGCCTATGACATCTCCATTTTAGTATAAATATAATTATATATTAATACTTTCTAGAGAAACAGAACCAACAGAATGAGTATAATATTACAAATAGTAATTTATTAGATTGATTTATATGATTTGGGTTATTAAATACAACAACGGCCTTCCTCATAGTAGAGGCTGATACTCTGGTAGTGGTGAAGTCTAGGCTACTGATGTCTTAGCAGTCCCATTCTGATGCTGCAGGTCCTGGATAACCATTGGACTTCAAACTACTTGATTAATGAAGCTGGGTGTTGATGTCAATAAAGAATGGAAGTACTGCAGCTGCATCAACAACACAATTGATTCCTTTACTAGCAGTAAGTTAAGTCAAAAAGGGGACAGTGACTTTACCTAGGACCTCCCAATATATGGACCTTTCTTCTTTTCTAGGTGCTTCCCAGTCTCGGAGAATATTTCCTTATAGTTTGTCTTTCTCAGAAATCCCTTCACAGATCCTGCTAATGACATACCTTCTATGATTCCTTATTAAATCAAGTTGATAATTCTCTCAGTTAGAGTTTTATTGCTGTGAAGGGACACCATAAGGCAACTCTTATAAAGGAAAGCATCTAATTAGTGGCTGGCTTTTAGTTTCAGAGATTTGTCCATTATAATCATGGCAGAAAGCATAGTGGTATACAGGTAGGTATGGTAGAGGAGAAGGAGCTAAGAGACTGTTCCTTCCATACTGGGAATAGCTTTAGCATATGCAAGGCCTCAGCCCAAATCCACAGTTATATACTCCATCCAAACCAGCCACACCACCTAATAGTGCCATTCCATATGTTCAAGCATTCAAACATGTGAGTCTATGGCAGCCATACCTACTCAAACCACCAAAATAGCCAAGATTAATTATCACAAGCTGTAGTGATTGCATAAGTTAAAAAGGAAAACAAAAAGAATTATAGAGATCAGAAAAAAAATCAATCCAAGTGAACCCAGAAAAATAAGAGCCGTTTGACGTCATTGCAATGCTTATATACAGACAAAGAGTGGACAGGAACCAACTTCCGACAATGCTAGCAACCTCAGGCTAAAGTAGGTGGAGCCTATTTACCAGTTAAGATGTGTTTCCCTGTGTTTTATCCACCTTCACTGTGATGGGCTGTTGGTGGATTTTTTTCCAATATTTTATAATTTCTAAGTATTCTAGACTGAGCATACAGTACTATTGTGATGAAAAAATGAATGATAATGCATTTTTCATCTGTAATGGAAAACAAATCTGAAGGTGACCTATAGGGTGGAAGACAATAGTAACAAAGCTTTAACATGACAATAGAGGCTTGGACAAAAGCAGAGTCACTTTTTAGCTGGACCCAGATTGAAGGGTTCCTGCTCTTCACAAAAGCTGTTGAGCACCTGCAGTTTATATACAGTGAGAATGCCAGGCACCATAGTGGAACTGCTCAAAATGGAAGGCAAATGTGACCTGAGGATTCTGTGACATCAGATATGTGGCTCAAGGTTGTTGCACGATAAAGCATTCTGAGTATTTGTCTCTGGAATTCTGTTTAGGAGATGCAAGGAGCTTGCTTTAGCTGAACTGCTTGAATCAAACCTAGGCACTGAAGAATGAAAAATTATAAAAATCATTTTATAGAATATATACATATATACATATATATACGTGTGTATATACACACACATATATATGTATGTATGTATATATATACATATATATGTATGTATGTACATATATATACATATATATGTGTATATATATGTGTGTGTGTATATATACATATATATGTGTGTATATATATATATACACACACACACACACACACACACACACACACACACACACACACACACATATATATATATATATATATATATATATATATATATATATATATAATTTAAGTTCTTTTAAAGACATGGAAAACTTTCTCTGAAACAAGCCAGGCCAGTTTCAGGAACTGGCTGTAAAGAATGAAAGTCATTCAGGTGGAGAAACACAATGACAGAGCTGTGGCTCTATGGCTAGAACAAGTGAGAAATAGTTAATAAATAGTTGGTAAATGACAGGGTAGGGCACAGTGACATGGTAATACCACATTTTTGAGAAGAATGAGTGTACTGAATAATTTTTATGACTATAAACCATTCAGGGTGGGTTTCTCTGGAATGTTTCACTATTCTTATGCTATGTATCCTTGGCAACCCCTCACCCCCTCCTTACTCCTCCAGTTTGTGGTTTTCCTCTTTAAAAGACGCCTTAGCCCGCCACTTTTGGTCAAACTCTGCTCTTGAGAGAGCTTGTGGTTTGACCTTGGCCGGCCAACTTCCCTAAATAAAGCCTCTGCTGACTGCATCCAGGTACAGTGTCTTGAGTGAGTTTATGGGTGGCCTCAACTTCCCGAGACTTGAGTGGGGCTCTCCCAACTTTGGGGGGTCTTCATGTGGGGGCTCATCCGGGATTTGCGACCACCCTAACCTCCAATAAACCCCACTGGGAAGTGAGGGAACACCCAAGGTTCTCCTCCTATCTGTTCTGGTTTCTGAAAAGTGCACTTGTGGTTTGGTTTGGCAATCGTTTCTGTCTTGTAAAAGACAGTAAACCGTTTCTGTCTCGGGTAGAGATGAATGGGTGACTGCCAGATGTGCCAAGAATGGTCACCATTGCTGCACCACCGGAGATGTCCTGGGAGTAGAGTTGGGGCCCCAGGGACACCTGGGGTTCCCATTTGGGTGCCAGGGAGAATGGTGGTCCTCTAGGTAGAGGGGACATACTCCCAGCTGTCTGTTTTCTTTTTCTAGAGTGGGGTTGGCACTCACGCTTATGACAGGTCTTTGTTGGTCTTTTTGTGTGTCTATTCTGCTTGTTTCTTATGTGTAACAGTGGGACAGTCTTTCTGCAACCCCTTCCCGCCACTGCCACTGCGCAGCAGAGGGGGTAAGCCAAGTACCTCAGCCGCTAGCTGCTCCAGTCCTGGAGCCCCAGCCCAGGGGGTGCGCCTGCCCAGGTGGCCCGGGGTGTTGAGCCAGCCAGAGTGGTGACCCCAAAGGGTGGCAGCAGCCCCTCTTCTACCAGAAAAGCCCCTGCCACGCTGGCAGCTGTGCTCAAGCCGCCCCGGTACTGAAGCCAGAGTACATGCAGGTCTTCCGCACGCTGCAGTCAAAAAGGTGGGAGATGCATTCCCAGCCTCCCACCCGTGATAAATTGAGTGCAGGTGGGAACACTGGCAGTGAGCGCAAGCAGCACTGGCGGTGAACGAGAAATGAGGGCGGAAGGGTGAGTGCCAGCGGTGAGCGCAAGCAACTCACAGGCTGCAGGGCCATCTCGGATTGCATGCGACATCTTGAGAACTAAGTTTCCCAGCAAGCCTTACAGCTCTGACAATTATATCCAAGATGGCGGCCAGCCTGAGAACTTTTTTCAAACAGGCCATGCGGCTTCCCACCACCATCACCATTGCTGTCTAGGCGAATTTTTGAAAATTCTGTGCCACCTGTGATAGCGGCAGTCTGTGTTGTTTTTCCCTGTTTTTCTTGTCAAACTGCATTTTGGTTGTCGTTTTATATGTTCTTGGACTCTGACTGACAATTGATGTTCGTTTTCTTTTTTCTGGACTGAATGTGTTAACATCCTAAGTTAAAAAGAGCTGCCATAGCGAGAACTGTGACAGACAGTTCTCTGTGAGACAGGCAGGTCCCTTTCCACAGCTTGTGGCCAAGAGAAAGCTCTGTTCCTCTGAGGGAGGGTATAGCATGCAAGAGGTGACTGATTTGGTGTTCTGTACTCTGCTCCACCTAAGAGATCAAGGAGCTGCCTGAGTGACCGCGCAGCAGCCAGCCAGCCTGATTGTGCTGCTAGATTCTTTAATATGTTGTCAATAGCTCCTACAGGTTTTATTCACCACAGAGGAATGGAAGCGGATTCTGCTAACCTCCCCAATGAGATTGACACCACCACTACAGGTAGGGAGAGACTGGCCATCTACCACTGGACCCTTATGGCAGGACTCAGGGGGCAGCATAACACCCCACCAATTTGGCTAAGGTAAGAGAGGTTTTATAGGGACCTGTAGAACTACCTTCAGTTTTTCTACAAAGATTGATAGAAGCTTGATCTTACAAGATCTTGTGAAAGAGACAGAGAAAGTGTATCATAAGAGGGAAACAGAATAAAAGAAACAAAAAAAGAAAAGAAAGATAAGAAATATTGGCGGTAATAGCAAGTGATAGAGTAAAAGTTAATAGGGCTTAGAAAGACAGGGACCTGGACAACAGAAGATCTAAAATAGAGAGCATCAGCGAAGCCCACTGGACAAAGATCAGTGCACCTTCTTCAAAGAGAAGAGACACCAAAAGTGTCCTAAGAAACAGGCCAAGACTTCTAAGGTCCTGACCTAAAGAAGAAGATTAGAGGAGATAACCCTTGTGAGGATTGGGTGCGGTGGCGCAGCCAGCTAAAATGGCACCTGCGTAGTTTTGAGCGCTGTTTCTTGGCGGTTTGTGCACCGCCCTCCTTTCCCTGAAAGAGCCATGTCTAGAGAACTACTGTGCAGACTCACTGCCATGCAGAATCGGGCCATTTGACATGCACCAATGAGGCATGCCCACATGGCAGGTTCTGAATGGGACAGGCATGGGGATAAAAGGACTGCCATTAAGGGGATCGGAGGCTTCCATAGAGAAGATTGTAAAGGGTTCCTGAATAAACTGCGTCAAGATGAACTCCGAGTTGCATCGTTCCTGTGTGCTGGTCGGATAGAGAAGTGACAAGTAAAAGCCCATATGGAGAGTTCAGAACTCATCGCAGTCAGTCAATCATGTCTAAGCTGGTAACTTCCCAGGTAAGTGGGACAAAAGAAAGCTCTTAGTTCAGAGACTATAAAGTTCCCAGGTAAGGGGGACAAGTTAAATTCTCGTATTGGAGATGATATAAGTTCCCGGTTTGGGGACGAGTTGCACTAGGCTCAAACTGAAAGCGATAGGAGTAGGGCTTAAGAAAGCTACTGTGGAGAAGTTCTCACAGGCTGTGGATGAGGTTTCGGTTTTGGGAAAGGATCTTAAGACAGCCGAGGAATGAGGGGTACTAGTCACAGGAGTAGGTCAGCAAAAGTTTGGGTGTTTTTAAATTGGCTTAAAAATTTACTGGAGTATGCAATAGAATAGAGTGATAATTTCTTTTCCACACTTAATTTTCAGTATTCATATAGTAAAATTTTACTGTATGGAAACTTTGGTATATTCTTATTTGTGTTTGGCAGCTCTGTGTATGTGTGTGCATGTGTGTGTGTGTGTGTGTGTGTGTTTGTGTGAGAGAGAGAGAGAGAGAGAGAGAGAGAGAGAGAGAGAGAGAGAGAGAATTTTGACATAGGTATGAAAGGCTAGCCTAGCCCTTGAATAAGAAGAACAACAGTATTTAAGGGATTTCTGTTTTAGTTGCAGTAAAACTTAATATACCTGTCATTAACTTTTAAGACAAACATTACATCAAGCAAGAGAGTGAAAGTTCAGGTCATGTGTTCATTATTAATACATTGTTAAATCAGACTGTTGTAGTTTGGAAGTCTCACTAGTTTTAGATTGCAAAATGATAGATAGTTTGTGATTTACCCAAGTTGATTTTAAATAAATATGGACTAATGAAAACAGGGTCGGACGGGACTGGGTTTGTTCTAGGGGCCACTGAGGAAGCTCTTCCCATATCGTGGAAGTCTAAGAAGCCCATATGTGTTCCTCAGTGGCCACTTCCCTCAGAGAAATTACAAGCAATACAGGAATTAGTAATAGAGCAATTGCTATTGGGTCATAGACAACCATCTACTTCACCCTGGAATACCCCTATCTTTATGATAGAAAAGAAATCTGGGAAATGGAGGCTTCTACATGATTTAAGAGAAATTAATAAACAAGTGATTTCAATGGGACTGGTACAATGATGTCTGCCTTTACCCTCTGTATTACCCAAAAATTGGCCTGTCATAGTTTTAGATATTAAAGATTGTTTCTTTTCAATCTCATTGCATCAAAAGGATACGGCTAGGTTTGCTTTTACAGTTCCTTCCATGAATCATGCAGAGCCAGATCCGCGATATGAATGGGATGTATTGCCACAAGGCATTTCCAACAGTCCCACTACATGTCAACTGTATGTTGATGCCGCCTTGAAAGAAGTCCGACAGAATTTTTTGAAAATCAAATGTATGGTTATATGGATGATATTCTTGTTGCTGCCCCTACCAAGCAAATGCTTGATGAAGCCTATAAAGCTGTTGTGTTAAGTTTAAGAAAGAAACAGTTAGTGAAAGCTCCTGGGAAGGTATAAAAGGGCTCTGTGGTTAATTATTTAGGAACAAAAGTAATTTAGGACAAGTAATTCCTCAAAAATTCCAGATTCACACAGATGATTTGCATACCTTGAATGATTTTCAAAGATTGTTGGGACAATACAGTGGCTTAGACCTTATCTCTCATTGTCTAATAGACAATTACAACCATATATGATATTTTACCAGGTTATTCAGATCTCAACTCCCCTAGATATTTAACTAGTGAAGCTAGAGCGGCATTAACATTAGTGTAAAAGGGCATACTAAATTCAGCCTTGAGGCGTAGAGATGAATCTCAGGATATTACATTATCATATTGCCAACTGAATGTCAGCCTACAGGAGTATTATGGCAAGGGGTCCCTTTACTTTGGGTGCATCCTAAAATTTCTCCTGCTCAGACTCTCACTCATCATCCAACTGCAGTAGCCCAATTAGCCATGCTGGGAATTCATCAGAGTGTTCAACACTTTGGCATCCAAACTACAAGCCTAATTGTACCATATACAGCCGCTCAACTTGAAGTATTGACGGCCACTGTGGATGATTGGGCAATTTTGAGATATACTTTTAATGGAACCATGAATAATCATTTTCCAAAGGACCCTATATTACAATTGATTAATGCTCATCCTGTGGTCTTTCCAAGGATCACCCATAGAAAGCCTTTGTTAAATTTCCCTGCTATTTATACAGATGGTTCTAAGACAGGATGTGGAACGTTTTTGGTTGCAGGATCGTTGCCTGTGACCATCCAATTTCCTCCAGCATCCCCTCAAGTTATAGAATTAAAGATTGTGATAAAGGTTTTTGAAGGATATTCTCGGTCCTTTATTTGATATCTGATAGTCAATATGTAGTAAATGCTATTAAAGAATTGGAGATTGTAGGTAAAATAAACCTAAAGTCCACCATAGGAGAGTTTCTTACCCAATTGCAATTTCTTATTTGGAATAGGGAACAACCCTTTTTTGTTCAACATATTCGTGCCCATACTGGTTTATCTGGTCCATTGACTGAAGGAAATGATATTGTTGATAAAGCTTCAAAGACCTGTTTTGATGTTGCGAATTTTGCACTCTATGATTCCCTGGAGTTAGCAAGACACTTTCATAGCCAGTTTCATGTAAATTCTAAAGCCCTATCATCTTGCTTTGGCATTCCACGTGCTGATGCTAGATATATAGTGAAAGCTTGTCAAGCTTGTGCTCCATTGTTACCGCAGATGAGAATCGGGTTAATCCCCGAGGCCTATGCCCCCTACATTTATGGCAAATGGATGTCACCCATTTCCCTAAGTTTGGAAGATTAAAATATATTCATGTATCTATAAATACTGCTTCTAGAATTATGTTTGCCTCCCAGCATTCCAGGGAGAAGGCTTGCCATGTCATTGCTCATTGTTTTGAAGCCATGGGAGCCTAGGGCATGCCTAAATGTTTAAAGACAGATAATGGACCAGCATATACCTCTACTTCCTTTGTGTCTTTTTTGTAAGACCATGGGAGTTCACCTTAAGCATGGTTTGCCTTATAATCCTCAGGGGCAGGGCATTGTTGAGTGGGCACACTGCACCCTAAAGGAATGTCTTCTTAAACCAAGAGGGGGAATAGCCTCCTGCCACACACCTAGAGAGAGAATGGCTATAGCCCTCTTTACCCTAAATTTTTTGACTCTGGATAAGCAGGGATGGTCAGCAGCTAATCGCCATGCTGATCCTGATGCTACCCATAAAGGCATGGTAATGTGGAAGAACATATTGACAGGAAAATGGAGTGGCCCTGACCCAGTATTGGTGCAGGCGAGAGGGTCTGTTTGTGTGTTTCCTCAGGATCAACATCAGCCAATTTGGGTTCCAGAAAGACTTACCAGAGTTATACAGCAAGAAGACAGGAATGGAGATGCTAAGGAAGACTCTTCTGCTGATGTGGATGCTACCAGCGATAAGGAGCAATGCTAGTTTTTGTTATGGAAGTCTCACCTTTGAAAGCTCAGTACAAATTTTAAGTTCAGGACAAAATGTTTTTTCAACCCACATTGGTATGTGTGTGTGGCCTCCTTTTACATTTGTAGTATAAAATGATAGTTTTAATGGTAGTGTTTTAATAGTTGATTTTATTCATTATGTTGGAATGTTGCTAAATATCATTTTGCTATGGTTGCCCATGTGCCTTGATATCTTCCTTGGCCTTCAGCCATGATTTTATTTAGATCTAAAAGAGATTTTGGCATTACTGCAGCAATAGTTACAGCCATTGGTGTTTCAGCCACCGTGGCCAGAGCAGCAGCTATTTCATTGACCAATACAGTCCATACCGCAGCTGCTTTGAATAATATGTCTGTGGCAGTTGCAAAGACCTTGGATACTCAAGGAAATATTAATAATCATTTGAAAGTGGGCATTCTGTTGCTTTATCAAAGAGTTGATCTTGTTCGGGAACAGGTAGATGTATTGATGGAGTTGGCTTAATTTGGTTGCCAATGGAAAAATGCAGGTATATGTGTTACCTCTTTGCCTTTTCAGAATATAAGTCATGCTAGTAATCTTTCCAAAGCCTTTCTCAGTTCCTTACAGGAAATTGGTCGAGAGAATTCAAGGGAATGTTGACAGAATTATGACAATCCATTGTTCACGTTAACTTGACCAGATTGGACGCCTCCCTGGCCTCCGGATTGACCAGCTGGATTCTTCAAGCAATGTCCCACATCAAGGAGTGGGTAGGAATCGGGGAGGTTGCTCTGTGCCTGGTCCTTATCAGTTGCCTTGTCTTTTGGTGCATGCGTCAGATGAAAGCTAGACAGAAAACATCTCAGGCCTTGATTGTACAAGCATTTGCAGCGGTGGAGATCGGACAGTCTCCTTAAGTGTGGCTTGGCATGCTGGAGAGTTAGTCAATGATGGGTAAGACTCCTTGGGCATGTTACCCACCTAAGACAGGGACCAAACCAAAGCTGTTTGACTCCCCATGATGGGTAAGGAGCATTGCTTGAAAGGGGCATCCTAAGACAGGCACTCTCTGCCAAAATTAATAAATAAGGGGGAATTGTGAGGAGCGGGTGAGGTGGTGCAGCCAGCCAAAATGGCACCTGCAGAGTTTTGAGCACTGTTTCTTGGCAGTTTGCATGCCGCCCTCCTTTCCTTGACAGAGCCACATCTGCAGAACTACTGTGCAGACTCACTGCCACACAGAATCGGGCCATTTGACATACACCAATGAGGCATGCCCACATGGAAGGTTCTGAATGGGACAGGCATGGGGATATGGGGATAAAAGGACTGCCATTAAGAGGATCGTGGTCTTCCAGATAAAAGATTCTAAAGGGTTCCTGAATAAACTGTGTTGAGAAGAACTTGAGTTACATCGTTCCTGTCTGCTGGTCGAATAGAGAAGTGACAAACTCTGAACATGGAGGTGACCCTATGGCCTTTTTAGTGGATACCAGAGTTGAAAAGGCTGCAGGACAGAATTGATATAAAATAAGTGGACAGGGGTTGCCAGAGGGATCCCAACACAGACCTAGGGACCCTAGAGGAGGCCAGTGGCCCATTTATCCAACCGTTGTGACATCCCACTCCCTTGAGAACATAGTTTGACAGCCCCCTGACCAGTGAATGATGATACACTTTCAGAGCCTGTCGTTGACTAAAAGAGTGACCTTTGCTTCCCTGGCTACCCTAAACCCCACCGCTTTAGTGCCAGAGACTGATAACTCTTCTCTTGTCCATTGCTATATTGACATTCTGACAGAAGAAACAGGTACCTGATGTGAACTGAAGGACCAGCTTTGGCCAGGAAGTCTGAACTGATATATGGACGGGAGCAGCTTTGTGATTGAAGGTAAGCGGATGGCAGAAACAACAGTGATAGATAGAAAACAAGTAGCCTTCCAGAAGGGACTACTGCCCAGAGAGCGGAGCTCATTGCCTTGATACAAGCCCTGCTAATAGTGGAAAAATGAGTCAACATCTACACCAATAGCAGGTATGCTTTTGCCACTGCCCATGTTCATGGGACAATTAACAGACAGAGGGGGTTACTGACTTCTACAGGAAAAGACATTAAGAACAAAGAGGAGATTTTGAGTCTCCTCGAAGCCATCCATCTGCCTAAGAAGGCAGCCATAATTCATTGTCTTGGACATTAGAGAACTCAAGATATTGTTGCTAAGTGAAATCAGATGACAGATTTAACTGCTAAGAAGGCTGCTCAAAGAGCCATGATTCTGACTGTTGAAAACCTACAAAGTGTCTTAAAAATCATGTTGCCAACTTCAAATAAATGACAGATGATTATACAAAGATGGACAAACTAAGATTCAGACCTGGGTTCCTCAGAAAGAAAAAGCTATGTGGCTAACTTACACCGATGAGAGCTAAACACTTGAAAGATTTGATAAGATCCTCTCAAATTCATGTATGAGACTTGTGGGGCCTGTGCTCTGACTAATGCTGGATATTCAAGATGTTCCCCAGGAAGAAGACATCAAAGAGACAGACCTGGAGCCTACTGAAAAGTTGACTTCATGAAGGTCAAACTTGCTAGGTATGATGACAAATATCTGATAGTCTTTATAGATACTTTTTCAGGATAAATAGAGGCCTCTCCTACAAAGACTGAGACTGCCAATGTGGTGACTAAGAAGATCTTAGAAAAAACCTTTCCCAGGTTGGAATACCCAAGGTAATAAGATTTGATAATGGACCCACCTTTGTTGCCCAGGTAAGTCAGGGACTGGCCGCCCAGCTGGGGATGAATTAAAAATTACATTGTGCATGTAGGCCCCAGAGTTCAGATAGATAGAGACGATGAATAAAACTCCAAAAAGAGACCATGATTCAATTGACCTTAGTGAGCAGTGGGAGTGAGTGGACAGCTCTCCTTCCCTTTATCTTGTTCTCTGTTTAGAATACCCCCAGGATAGTTTAAACTGACTCCTTATGAAATCCTGTGTGGGTGCTGCCACTGCTTACTGAGGCAGGCAGGGCACCTAATCTTGATGTTGTTCTTTCCAAATCCCTGTTTGCCTACATGAAAGCATTCGAGGTGGCTCGATGTAAAATTGAAGAACAGCTGAAAGAGGTCGAAGGGACCGGAGGCTTGAGCACCAGTTCCAAGTGAGAAACGCAGTCTGACATCACCGAGCTGGTTTGAACCTCGCTGAGCAAACCTGTTGGCGACCTCGGTCTCAACCCCAGACACATGGGCTCTAGTGGCTGACTTCATATGATATAAGCTGAGACAAAAGGGTTATGTCTATAGAGCTGGCCCAGAAGAAGACCCAAGAGCCAACCTGCTACACCAAGCCATACAAGCTGCTGGAGATGAATTTGAGACCTGCTTCTGGCACACCTTCTCTGACCTGACTGCTCAACTAAATGTGACCCCAGGTTCAGCCCAACAACACTTCATCCAGGTTTTGGACGAGCTATTCCAAGGACGCCCCAATTGGGGCCATCTTGTAACATTGTTTGTCTTTGGGGCTGCCCTGTGTGTTGAGACTATCAACAAAAACATAGAGCCATTGGTAAGACAAATACAAGATTGGATGGTGGCCTACCTAGAAATACACCTGGCTGACTGGATCCACAACAATGGGGGCTGGACAGAGTTCACAGCCTTATACGAAGACAAGGCCCTGAAAGAGACACAATGTCTACAGAAAGGGAACTAGATATCAGTAAAGACAACACTGACGGGGGGCGTGACATTAGGGGCCCTGATATTTGTAGGGGTCTTTCTTACATTGGTTTTTCTTAACAATATTGAGCTTTAGGTCAAATATATGATAGCTATGATGATACTGAGGTCTAAGTTTTTATGATTAAAAACTTACATTAGAGAAAATGGGAAATGAATAATGAAAAATTTAAAAAATCATTTTTATAGAATATATGTATATATATACATATATATACATATGCATATATATATGTATATATATATACATATATATACATAAGTTCTTTTAAGTTTATAAAAGTAAAATTATATACATAAGTTTTTTTTAAGTTCTTTTAGAGACATGGAAAATTTTCTCTGAAACAAGCCAGGCCAGGTGGCGAAATACAATGACAGGGCTGTGGCTCTATGGCTTGAACAAGTGAGAAATAATAAATAGTTGGTAAATGACAGGGTAGGGCACAGTGACATGGTAAAACCACATTTTTGAGAAGAATGAGTGTACTGAATAATTTTTATGACTATAAACCATTCAGGGTGGGTTTCTCTGGAATGTTTCATTATTCTTATGTTATGTATCCTTGGCTCCTCCTCACTCCTCTGGTTTGTGGTTTTCCTCTTTAAAAAACCCCTTATCCCACCACTCTTGGTCAAACTCTGCTCTTGAGAGAGTTTGTCGTTTGACCTTGGCCAGCTAACTTCCCTAAATAAAGCTTCTGCTGATTGCATCCAGGTACGGTATCTTGAGAGAGTTTATGGGTGGCCACAACTTCCCAAGACTTGAGTGGGGGTCTCCCAACTTTGGGGGTCTTCAGCACCTATTCATAAATTAACACTATTCATAGGAACTAAGTTATGGCAACTAACCAAGGTGTTCAACTAAATAGGGGTGGATAAAGAAATTAATGTGGTACACATATACATATATGAATTATTTTAGCCAACAAAGAGGATGCTATGTCATTTGCAGGACAATAGATGTAAGTGGAGATAATTATATTAAATAATTATATAATATAATATATTAATAATTAAGAAATATAATTAATATAGTTATAATAATTATATTAATGACTTATATTAAATAAGTTAGCCTTATAAAAGAAAAATAATATGTATTTTTTCTCATTTGTGAGTTTTACACCTTATAGAAACATAAAAGTATACCTATACAGACAACAGATAAGTGAAAACAAAAACTGGGAAAGTAAATAAGAATTAAAGGGAAAGAAGAAGGTCACAGGGCAGGTACTAGAGTATGGGGGAAATACTCTCAAAATATGTTATATACATGCATGAAGATGACCTTATACAATCATATATTGAAAGGAAGGGGGAAAAAGAAGTTTATTTCACTCCCAGCCTTGGAGGTTCAGGACCAATTAAACCTGTCTCTTCTCAGCTCTGCAGAGAACTTTATAGCAGAAGGCCTTCATGGTGTTGGGAGTATACAGAAGAGGGAGAGCTTATACTGCAAGACAGAAAGACAAAGATACCAAGGGCCAAGTCCTGTTTTTTTATACACACTGACTGTAGTTGTATAAGGACTACTATATTAATCCTGCAATGACCTAATTATCTTCCACAAAGCTTAATGGATCCACCAGGTCTCATGTTGACACAGTTGGAGACAAAGCTTCTAACACATGAATATATCAGGTGATAAATTTGATCCAGATATTGCACTGTAGAATGTAATACTAGAAGGGATAAACAGAGGGGAGTGAGCAGGAAAATTCAGAGAAGAAAAGGCTATGGGTGAGAAGTGTAGGAGGTTGTCTTCATCTCTGACATTTAAACACATTGGTGTCACATTTTTGAGTCATGACAAGAAAGAAGGCACTGCACGTCTTGAAAATTGTGGAGATAAAAAAATTAATTGCTAAAATGTTTCATATCATTATTTTAATATTAACCAAATACAAATACATTACAAACTAAAATGAGAAGAAAATTTATGTGAATATTTAAAAGACAAAACAGTAGTATACACACAAAAAAAAATTTGTTCCTGCCTCACTGCTTAATGGCACAGCTTCAAACATGCAGAGATTCACTCTCTTCTTCCTTGACCAATTTTCCTCCCTTCATTTTTTTTTCTTTTCTAAATCAGAAACTGAATTTCTAAAGCAAAAAACAAAAAACCCTCTGGGACCATGAACTAGGAACCAATTTTCTATGTTGTGTTAGCTGTAAAAGCAAAGGCAAGGGAAATAACCTGTGATAAAATTTAAAAGCAATTAATGTGCATATAAAATTCTAAGAGAACTCCATTAAAGGCAGGGAATAGACTTTTTCATCATTTTAAGAGACACAGAATGGACTTTCTCCTTGAAAGGCAGTGCAGCTGCATCATGGCAGCTGTGTCTCAGCTTATTGCTAACCAGTCTACAGGCAGCAACTATCTACTCATCCTTACTCCCTCCCTTACTCCATCACAGCCTCTCTCTCTCCTTCCCTCCTATCTTCCCTCTTTTATTTCCTCCTTCACTCCTTCCTCCTCCTTTTCTTCATTCCTTCCTTCTTCCTTTCCTTCTTTCCTTTTTCCCTTCATTCTAGAAATCAACCAAATCTCCATGATATAGAAAAAAACCCTCCGGGTGCTATAACTGCAGGGAAGCATGTTGTTTGGATTGACTCTGAAATGTCTCATTATGTTTGTATATTTGAACACTTGGTCTCTGGCTAGTGATACAGTTGGGGAAGGGTGTAGAAATTTTAGGAAGTAAAGCTTTGTTGAAGAATGTGTGAGATACTAAAACCATGTCAGGAAGCTTGGTGGGTAGATCTGGTTGAGACCTGGAAGACTTGGTGGGCACACTCCTGAGACTTAGGCTACTCCACACTCCCTGCCGAATACCTGGCCTGAAATATGTGCCATTTTCCCCAGTTAAGTGATTGAAGAAAAGGGAATATGGAAATTCTGTGGGTTTTTTTGTTCACCTTAACTTGCATCACATGTTGGCCATGGCGTAGTCACTTGACTTTTCTTTAAGGGTCTGCTGATTGCTTTTCTACTTCTATAATACAATATCATCGGTTGTGAAAATTAAAAGAAAGAGAAGTTAATTTTGTACAGTTTTGATGACTTGAAATTTGAACATGTAAATGTGACCATTTGGTGAGTGTCCTCTAGCTGTGTTATAACACAGCAGAAGACATGAGATGACAAAGTATGGGAGATGACACAAGCAGTCTCAAATTCTTTAACCTCATTCCTGGGAGTGGGGCACTCATGACTAGAAAATCCTCTCAATAGTCCCTATTTCCTAACACTTTTGTATTTTTTGTGCTGTCAATATTTATTCTAAGAGAAACACTTCTCTTTAGAACAGGAGTATTCAAGATGCAGGAAGTAAAGAAAACTCAGAAGACTCCAGAAGTAAAACCAAGATCACAAGTCTCAAGAAGCTCCTAGAGCTTACGTTGACATAGGGTCCCTATTTACCTAGTAAGGTAACATCTATTATGTACAGAAGATCCTTTCCCTGGTAATAGCCTGAAAAGGAGGATCTTCAATCCCTTATAATGTCTGTAAGCTGTATAAGGATACAGATTTTATGAATGGGCTTTCCTGTCACATGCTCCCATATTCAACTCACTGGTTCACTTAGGTAATTTCATTTTAAAAACATTCCTTTTCTCTGTTGTCAGCACTCCATATGGAATGTATGGACAGTTTTGTTACATCTTCCCAGGAAAAGTCACACAACAAATTTCCAACATATGTTTTTTAAATGGTGTGTTCAGGATCTGTGCTTCTTCTCCATCTATATATATAACACATAGACACCACCATCTCTGCTGACTTTTTTCTCAGGATGAACAGAAAGCATCCTATTAGTAGGCAAGAGTTTCATCATATGCACAAGTGTCCTCCTGCATCAATGAATAGCATACTTTTCAACAACTTTTCTCTCCTTAAAGAAATAGGGAATTTTTGTGGCTTCAAGAGCATGGGGTGATATTACTACAGGAAAGGGAGAGGAGCTACCCGATTACAGCAAGCCCTAGATGCCTTAACAGAACTGAAATATGGGGAATTAACCTTGAATTCAATGTTATAAAGATGATAGAGTCCTTTAAAGATGAAATAACTAAGTCTCCTAAAGAAATACAGAAAAATACAATCACTTAGAAGTCTTTAACTAAGAAACAAGTGAATTTCTTATATAAATACAGAAAAATACAGTTAAAACATAGAAGAAATAAAACTGTTCAAGAACTGAAAATAGGAAGAGAAATAATGAAAAACAAAAACCCCACAAACTAACAGAATCCTGGCAATGAATACCCTAGAGAAGGGAACAGGAATAACATCACCAACAGAATACAAGTAATAGAAGAGAAAAACTCATATATAGAAGATAAAATAGAAGAAACTGATAAACTAGTCAAAGAAAATATTAAATCTAAAAACTTTCTGACACAAAACATCCAGAAAATTTGGGATGCCATAAAAAGATGTACCCTAAGAAAAATGGAAATGAGAGAAGGTGAAGAGTACCAGCTAGGAGGCTAGAAAATATTTTCAACAGAATCATAGAAAACATTTACAACCACTAGAAAAAAAGAAAAAAAAAACTATAAACATAAAAGAGGTTTACAGACATAAAATATAAAAGTGGACCAACAAAAAAAAATCCTCCTGTCACATAATTATCAAACAACAATTCCAAAACCTATTCTGATTAAAAGTTTTAGAGAGTTCAGTGATATAAGACACATACCTCTACAAAATCAAAGTAGTATAAAGCAAGATATAGCCAACATGGAATTAAAAGGAGAGAAATTTAAAGCAATTCCAGTAATGTCAGGGATAAGAAAAGACTGTCCATTCTCTTCCTAACTATTCAATATAGTACTTGAGGTTGTAGTCAGAGCAAAGCGACAACTAAAAAGATTAAGGGGAATACAACTTTGAAATAAGAATTCAAAATATTACTATTTGTGGATTATATGTTTGTATATATAAACAACTCCAAATATTCTACCAGAGAACTCCAATATCTGATTAACACCTCCAGCAAAGTCCCTGCATACAAAATTATCTAAGACAAATCAGTATCTCTCATTTACACAAATGACAAAGAAATTAGAAAAGAAACTCTTGAAAACATACACAAATGATACAAAATATCTTAGTATAACTCTATCCAAGCAAATCAAATACCCATTTGACAAGAACTTCAATTTACTGAAGAAAGAAATTAAAGAAGATATCAGAAGCTGGAAAGTTCTTCTATGTTCTTGGATTGGTAGAATTATCAGTGAAAGTGTACATCTTACCAAAAGCAATTTAGAAATTCAGTGTAATTCTCATGGAAATTCCAACAAAATTATTTGCACATCTGGACAGAGCAATTCTCAAATTCCTACAATAAATCAAAACCCCCTGGATAGGTTAAAAAAAATGTTCTGAGCAATAAAAAGACTTTCTGAGGTATCACCATCTTTGAACTCAAGCTATACTGCAGAACAATAGCAATAAAATCTGCATGTTATTGATATAGGGACTGAGAAGTTGATCAATGTCTTTGTACTGAATACCCTAAAATAAACCTGCATACCTATGGACAATTAATATGTGACAAAGGCAAAACCATACAACAGAAAAAAAAAAAGCATCTTCAGCAAATGGTTCTGATCTAACTAGATATCTGCATGTAGAAGATGCATGGAAAAAGATCCGTATCTATTACCCTGGACAAAGCTTAAATCCAAATAGATCAAAGACTGAAACATAAAACCAGATGTAAGAAATCTAATAAACCTAAAGTGGGGAATAGCCTTTAACTCATTAGAATAGAAGACAACTTCCTGAACAGGAACTCAATGACAAAGAATCTAAAAACAACAATGTGTAAATTATACCTAATGAAACTTAACAGCTTTTATAAGGCAAAGGATACTGTCAATAGCAAAAAGCAAAGTGGCAGCCTGCAGATTGAGAAAGAATCTTCACCACAGATGACAGATAGCTAATATCCAAAATTACAGATGACAGATAGCTAATATCTAACAGATATTAGATGACTAATATCTACAACCCTACAGATGACAGATAGCTAATATCCAAAATTAATAAAGAATCCAATAAATTAGACCCCAACAACCCAAATAACAAAATTTTTTTAAAAATGGGGTACAGAGTTACAAAGAAATTTCTAAATAGAAGACTTCTGAATGGTTGAGAACCACTAAGAGATAAGTTCAATCTTTGTCATCAGAGAAATGCAAATCAAAACAACTCTGAGGTTGTATCTTACGCTGGTCAGAATTGCTAAGATCAAAAACTCAAGTACAGACTGGGGATGATGTGGAGCAAGAGGAATGCTCCTCCATTGCTCCTCGGAGTGCCAATTTGTACCACTACTTTGGATATAATTTAACTATTTTTAAGAAAATTGGGAATAGACCCAGGTATAATTCTTCTGGGAGGATATATACCCAAAAGATGGCTCAGCATCTGACAAGGACACTAGCTCACCTGTGTTCAGAGCATCTTTATGCATAATGGCCAGAAACTGGAAATAATCTAGATGTCCCTCAACGGAAGAATGCATAAAGAAAATGCATTGCATCTACACAATGGAAAACTATTCAGCTATTAAAAACAAAGATATCATAAAATTTTCAGGTAAATGAATGAAATATGGAAATGTCATCCTGAGTGAGGATCAAAAAGGACACACTTTATTTATTCAATTACAAGTAGATATTAGCCATAAAATACAGGATACCCATGCTACAGTATATAGAGCAAAAGAAGCTAAAAAAGAAGAAAAGCCCATTAAAGGATGCTTGAATCTCACTTAGAATGGGAAATATAATGGTTATAAAAGGCAGATGGATGGAAGGTCTAGGTGAGATAGGTGAGAGAGGGCAATTTGAGGTTCAGGGTCAAGAGTGGGGACAGACAGGAGAGTTGTCCAGACTGCTACAAGAATGAAAGGAAATCTGCCACTGGTGGGGATGGGCAGGTTAGCAGCATCTGGACGACATGCCAGAGACTCAGGTTAAGGTAGGAACCCAAGAATCAACGTGGGTGACCTTAGCTGTGGTTCCAGGCATTGGAGAAATGGAACGTGAAGAGGCCACCTGAAGCCCGGAAATAACTCCAGTGGAGTGTAAGGGATACTAACCCATCCACAAAATTTTTGACCCAAAATGTAGCTTCTGTACAAGAAATTCAGGGATGGGGACTGGAAGATGGGCAGAGAGAGAATAGCCAAGCAATAACTGATCCAATTAGAGACCCATTACAAGGGCAAGTATCAATCCCTGACACCATTAATGATAATATTATGCTTTCCTTAAGGAGGCTAGCATGGCTCTCCTTTGAGAAGGTGACTCTTTTGGAAGAGTTGGCAGAATGATTGGGGACCTTGAAAGAGATAGAAATTTCACAAGAAGATCAACAGAGTCAACTAACCTGAACCCTTGAGGCTCTCAGAGACAGATTTACCAACTGAAGTGCCTATACTGGCTACATATAGGCCCCTACTGTACATATGTAGCAGAAGTGCAGAACAATCTTCATATGCATCCTGAACTTCAGGAGATAGATTTAAATGTAGCCAGATGTATGCTATATACACAAGAGAATAATGAATTCAGATAACCTACTCTCCTAAAGGTATTTCAGAGATATCTGTTGTAGCTTTGTGAAGGGAATGACCATAAAATAACCAGAAAAAGAACAGCCTTGAGTTTTGCTGCTCAAAGGAAAATGTATATAACACAGGAACATGATAGTCAGGCTAACCTAGGCTACAATGTAGTAACAGCACCGTCTGGATCTCAGTACTTTAGTTAAACACAATAAACATGTATTTACCTCTCATTCTGTAGGTGTAATAGTTCAATAGCAAGTTTTACTTTCCACAGTCTGTCATGTTTCTGGGATGATGCAAGTTCCATTATCAAACAGTGCATCTGTGACACAGAGTCCTAGTGACCAGATGCTAGAGTGCAGGAAAATGATGCTTGTGAGTCTTGCTTCTTGAGTTAAATACCCAGACTGGAAACAGCATACAAAAATTTTCTAGCCTGCAGACCTTCTTGGTTCTTTGTAACTTCAGTGAACAGAAAAATCCTTCTTCATGCATAGGACAGGAGAAATGAAGTTTGGTGATTACTCCAAGATGTTCCTCAGATATGAGCTTGCTTTTATTCATTTGGCTTGTTAATTGTAGCTTAGATGCATACCAAAGAGGGTCTTTGTTTTGCTAAAAACATCCTGTCTTTTGCTCTACAGATATACAAAAAGCCTCAGAGTTATAGGACACAAAATACTAGAATTCCATCAGTGAAAAAAGTCTTCTGCGTAAAGTTTCCTAGAATCCAAAGTCAGGAAGCTTGATTTAAGAACAGCCTGTCTCAACTCCTAGAAGGCACACTAACAAGCCTTCCATGATTGTATTCAATACTAAAAACATGGAGGCAAAGGTTTTCCAGCAGTAGTTCTCAACCTTTCTAATGTTTCAACTCTTTAATACACTCCCTCATTTTGTGTAACCCCCAACTATAAAATTATTTCCATTGCTATTTCATAACTGTAATTTTCTACTGTTAAAAATCATGATGTAAACACCTGAGTCAGTGCCTGGATTGACACCCAACGAAACAAATTGGACATACAAACATTCCTATAGCCTTAAGACTCCGAAAATTCAGGGTCAGGTGGGTCCTTGATGTTTGCTGCCCAGCCTGCCCAACTGACACAGCAGCTCCAGAGCTCCAGATTCAATGCAAGACAGCATCTCAATGTAAAAATATTGGATGGCAAGTGATTAAAAAGAGACATCAAGTGTTAACCTCTGAATCTCATATGCATGTGCATACATATGTAAGTGTATATACCACACACACAGAAACAGACACACAGACACACACAGACACACTGATAGAGACTTTTTGTTATTTCATTTCTGGGTTGCTATATCCAAATCGAAGGCTTCAATAGTCACTGACTAAGTCATCTTCCCAGTCAAGTAAAGAGTTTTATTTTGGAATATGTTTGAAAATTAGAAAAACAGATTTCTGTCAAAATGTTGCAAGTTAAGCAGCACATAGCTTGCCACAGACTCTGTGTGAAGGAGATAACACAGCTTGTTATCTGTATACCCCCTTCCACATGCACACAGAACAACTCTCTTTGGCTTAGTAAGAAGGTAGTCCTATTTCCAGATCCTCCCACATACTATCAGACTCTGCACAGGCACCTGCTTGGCAAAGTCATATTTTTCAGTTTTGATGTGTTTGGATAATTTGTAGGGTTACAAATTAGAAAGTGATTAGAATGGTAAGGACCTTGGCACAGTGATCAGTCAGTCAGAAACTTGCCTATTCCCAAAAGTTGTCCCTTGAGACAGTATATGCCTCTCTGCAACAGTATTGTCTATTGGATTCATCTATTTGATAGCACCATACTAAATATGAAGAAAAATAAGCAGCTAATCTTTATTAAGTACTCACTCATATGCCAAATACTGGAATCAGTGCTTTACACTAATTTTATTATGCGGTAGTTGTTATGATTTGAATCTGAAATGTCCTCCTTGCCTTCTGCTTTAGATTTTTTGTCCTCAGTAGATAGTGCTTTCTTGAGCAGCTATAAAACATCTATCAGGTAGGGTCTAGCTGTATAAGTAGATAAGTAGGTAGGTGTAAGTAGGTCACCAAAAATGAAAGGGTCTTTAAAGGTCAGCTAATTCTAGTTCATACTTTCCCTGCATTTCCTGGGCAATTGTCTTTACATTTTCACCACCATGGACTCATTGGCTTCACCCTGCTATCACTATCATGATAAACTGAAAACTTTTGAGACAATAATGTAAATCTTAAGATTTATATGTTCACAACAATGCAAATATTGTGTAAGTGTGGCAGGAGGTTAACAACACCTGTGAGCAGTGTGGTAGAGAAAATGGAGAAAAGCTGGCTGACTTTTCACAACAAGGTAGACAGCAGAGAGAAACCCTGAGAGGCCAGGTCTACATTGATATGTTAAATATGCAACTCAGTTGCTTGTTCCAGGTTTGAAACTCAACAGAGGGTAATCCTCATTGTTATGCTTAGCTTCTGGCTCCGATTTTAAAATGTTTTTCATGTAATTTTTTTTTTGGAGCAGAGAGGTATCACCACATACAACATACTTAAGTTCTTTTGTTATAGTTGTCATATTAGTTATTTTTCTAATGTAACAAACACCTGACCGAGGCAATTTTAAAAACAGAGGAGTCTTTTAGTTCACATTTCAATGGTGTCTGTTGTATGATCTAGCTACTCAGGAAGTAAAGGTTTGAGATAGACAGCCAAGGATGGGATGGTGCCAACCATAGTTAGGGCAGGTCTTCTTGTAACAGGTCAAGATAGGACCCAGATTTCTCCATCTTGTATTCTTGGTGAGACCATTTCAGGTTTAACTAGAATTTAATTTCCTGATGTCAAAAAGACCCAGATAATTTAACTTCTTATAAACTGCCTGCTTGTGAAGAATTCCCTCTTGCTAACTGCTTATTTTAGGTTCTGTTAAACTGCTTGCTTCTGTGAAACCCCTGTTTTCTTTTGTAGCTGCTGAGGTCAATCAACACATGAATATACTCCAAGCTAGCAAGGGTCTTTCAATCAGCCATGATTCTTGTGGGTTTCCTATAACATTTCCACACTAGAAATTAACTCAGTCTAGAATTTCTCTCATAGAACTATACTAAGCTGTGCTTCCTAGGTGGGTGTCAAAATGACAGTTTAATCTTAACCATCACAGCTGGTGACCAGAAATCAGAAAGTGAACGTGGGATATTTCCAGGTTCACCTAGTAGATGATGAGGCTGGAACACATTTGCCCTGGGCCATTTATTCCATGTTCCAGAAAACAAATTAGGAATGGTCAGAGATCCTCTTTCCCACATCTCTTAGTTTGAATGGAGGAGGAGAAGGAGTACTGTTTTACAATTGAAACCAACTTCTGCTAAAGATCTTTCTAGCAATGATGCTCTGGAACTTTCTATGAATTCCAGTTTTTATTAGCATGTCTATGCACATTGTCTGCACTCATTTGTACATGAAGAGATAAGATCTATACATTCAAATGATGTTTCTACCAACACCTCCCTATTATTTTGAAGAAGAAAGATGAAATCCTCCAGAAAATGTGGTGTTTATGTGAGAATGCCAGTATAAATGTTGACATAAAGATTGGTGATATATAGCAGGGCAGTTGTGGCACGGTCCTTTAATCCCAGCACTTAAAAGGAGGAGGCAGGTGGATTTCTGAGTTGGAGGCCAGCCTGGTCTACAGAGTAAATTCCAGGACAAGCAGGGCTATACAGAGAAACTCTGTCTTAAAAAAAGTAAATAAATAAAACAAAACAAAACAAAACGAAATGAAATGAGAAAAAAAATTGATGATGTGAAAGCTTTGACTTTATATAAATATATATTCACATTATAAAAGTTAATGGTCATTTTATTTATAATGATATTGCAGATTGTTACTTTTATATCTACTCTTTCAATAGTATTTTTTTTTTTTTTTTTTTTTTTTTTTGGTTATTTCACTCACGTCTTGAAATGTTTATATGATATTTTTAAGTCTACATTTTGTGGCACAGTATCAGAACACAAACTGCTTGCATTAGCATACCAGTATAAATGTTACTCACTTGTCCTTCCAGGAAAAGAGAATTCTTTTTTCCCAAATTTATCATTTGTGGAATTATGGATCACAGCTTGTCTTGTCTTCTTTAAAGTTCACTTCTTTCTCTCTCTACAATCTTACAATAGCAATCCTGGATTACTACACCTAACTTATAAGCTAGAAATATTATATATGATTGACATAAAAGCCTCTGAATTAAGTTTCTTATACAAGTCCTCCATATTTTCACGAGTCTCATTTCAAAATGCCCTGTTAGCCTATGTATGGTATGAGATAGGCATTGTCCTGTTCTACTCTAAGGTAGACAAAGTCTTGATTTCATTATCTGACATTTTATACCAAAGCTCTCTAGCTGAACAGGCAGATGTTGTCACAACAAGTAGAAAGCCAACTTGTGTATGCCGGCCTGAGGCCTGGGCCAGACCTCTGCCCAGCCAGCTTGTGAGTACACCCCAGATTCCACCAGACACATTCTGGGGGATCCATAGAACCCATAGCCAGCGCTAGCACTCCTCTTCAGCTGCTCGCCTCTCTTCAGGTCTGAGGCCTGCTGGTGAGTGCACCCTGGTTACCACTGCCAGACACATTCTGGAAGCTCCATAGATCCCACAAACAGTTTTAGGTAGGAAAACCCACATACTACCCTGAGCTCATAGCTGGGTGCCCTGAGTGCCCAGAATCCAGCAGATACCCTGCCCCCCCATCCCTGCCGGCTAGAACCCCCCTTCTGCCTATCTCCCGGGTCTGAGGCCTAGACCAGACCTCTGCCAGGTCTGCAGTTGTGTGGACCCCGGATTCTGCCTGAGACATACAGGAAGGTCCACTCAACCCAGAGCCACAGAGGAACAACTGAACTCAGAGTGTCAGACAACATATCCTGAGATATCCAAGAGGAGACACGGCACCCAGAACAGCAGACAACTAGCTGGACTGCTACCTTGAAGGCACCATATCCTGAGGCATCCTAGAGATACCACCGTAATCAGTACAGCTGGAAAAAATCACAGAGACATCTGGACCCCTAGAAGACCAAACACAAGTGAGACAACTGGAAAGGCAGGCTACAATCAGAGACAGAAGTACAGGTAGTACTAGATTTAACCAGATGGCAAAAGGCAGGCGCAGGAACATAAGCAACAGAAACCAAAGTTACATGGCATCATCAGAACCCAGTTCCCCCATCATAGCAAGCCCTGAACACCCCATCACACCAGAAAAGCAGGATTCAGAATTAAAATCACTTCTCATGATGATGATAGAGGACTTTAAGAAAGACATAAATAACACTCTCAAAGAACAGATAGAAACCCTTAAAGAGGAAACACAAAAATCCCTTAAGGAATTGCAAGAAAATGCAACCAAATGTGAGAAGGAATTAAACAAAACCATGCAGGATCTAAAAATGGAAGCAGAAACAATAAAGAAATCACAAAGGGACAATACCCTGGAGATAGAAAACTTAAAACAATGATTAGAAGTTATAGACACAAGTATTACCAACAGAATACAGGAGATGGAAGAGAGCATCTCATGTGCAGAAGATACCATGGAAAACATTGACACAACTGTCAAAGAAAATGCAAAATACAAAAAGCTACTAACCCAAAATATACAAGAAATCCAAGACACAATGAGAAGGCCAAACCTAAGGATAATAGGTATAGATGAGGGGGAAGACTCCCAACTTAAAGGACCAGTAAATATCCTCAACAAAATTATAAAGGAAAACTTCCCTAACCTAAAGAAAGAGCTGTCCATAAATATACAAGAAGCCTACAGAACTCCAAATAGTTTAGACCAGAAAAGAAATACTTCCCGCCACATAATAGTCAAAACATTAAATGTACAAAACAAAGAAAAAATACTAAAAGCAGTAAGGGAAAAAGGCAAAGTAACATATAAAGGCAGACCTATAAGAATTACACCAGACTTCTCACCAGAGACCATAAAAGCCAGAAGATCCTGGACCAATATCACACAGACACTAAGAGAACACAAATGCCAGCCCAGACTACTATACCCAGCAAAACTCTCAATCATTGATGGAGAAACTAAAGTATTCCATGACAAATCCAAATTTACACAGTATCTCAACACAAATCCAGCACTTCAAAGAATAATTGGTGGAAAACTCCAACACAAGGAGGGAAACTACAACCTAGAAAAAGCAAGAAAGTAATCTTCCAAAAACTGTAAAAGAAGGTAGCTACACGAACACATCTCTATGGATGTTAGCCCAAAAGTTTGGATTAGCGAAGACTCATCTTGCAGACCACATGAAGCTCATGAAGAAGGAAGACCAAGAGGGGATGCCTCAGTTCTACTTAGAACGAGAAACAAAAATGCTCAAGGGAGCAAATAGGGAAACAAGACATGGAACAGAAACTGAAGGAGGGGCCATCAGGAGACCATTCCACCTGTGTATTCATCCCATGTACAGCCACCTAAGGTAAACACTGTTGTGGATGTCTGGAAGTGCATAATGTGAGGAACATGATATAGCTGTCTCCTTAGACTAACACACTCAGAGGACGATGCTCACAGTTAACCACTGATATGATCAGGGGTTTCCCAATGGAGAACTTAGTGAGAGGACTGAAGGAGCAGAAAGGGTTAGTGACCCCAGGTGGAAAGCAACAATAACAAACAACCAGAGCCCCCCAGGGTCTAAACTACCAGCCTGGGAACACATAGGGAGGAACCCAAAACTCCAGAGTTATATGTAGGGGAGGATGGCCTTGTCGGACATAGTTGGGAGAGGAGTTTCTTGGTCCCATAAAAAAAAAAAATGAACACAGAGTGTGTGGGGGGGAATGTGAGGGTGGGGAGGGGATAGTGAGGGGGGGTAGGCACAGTCACTGCCTCATAGAAGCATGAGAAGGGGGATGGGATAGGATGTTTCTGGGTGGTGGGAGGAAGTAGGGTAAGGGGATAAAATCTGAAATGTAAATACTACAACCAATTTTAACAAGCAAAAAAAAAAAAAAGTTGTCAGAACCAACATCTTTAAAAAAAAAATTTCAGCCCCCTGGAGGGTGGGGATTTTTTTTTTTTCTTGATACTAAAACTTGTTCTGAGAATTGTATATTGCAGAATACACAGCCTTGGTGTATCTACTCATCAAGCATACTGAGCAGACCTGCCCAAACCTCTGATGTCCTGGAATTCCATCTGGATTCAGTGAAGAAACAGTATCAGAGGCTTATCAACTTATTCTTCCCCCCACCCCTCTTCTAAAATCTCAATGCCCTTAATCAGCTTGAAGAAGTTAAAGAAGAGTCAGCGTCCCTATTCCCTGAGCTTGGAGACTAAGGTGGTTAATAATGGTCTGTCTTTCTAGGGAAAAGTAGTGGTTTTGTTGGAACAGAGGGGATTATCTAGGACTTATTGCATAGTCATAACCTATTGGTAGAAATCTGTATAATTATTATCAAGATGAACTTATAATTTCTTAAATGGTACAAAATTTACTTTGATTTCAAATGTAAGGTTTTCATTGGTAAGCGCCTCTTATTAATATAAAAATTAGATGAGTATTAATACTCTCATGGGTATTGTGCCTATATAACACATTTAGGAATACAAGGCCTAGACCCAGCCCTTTTTTAACTTTTTTAACTGATTTGGGATGGTTAACCTATGAGTTAAGGGACTATAGCAAATTCATGGTTTTGAGTTTATTGTTAGGGTGTTTTTCATATTTTATTTAGAAATAGCTGAGAGGAGTGAACAGACAACAGTCCAGGTTACCTTACATGGATAGATGGTTTTCAAAACATCAGAAGTCCATAGAACTGATGCTACAAATATTTATATATTAATGTTCATTTTGATTAGAGACCTGTCTGCTCCTGACAGCTTCCTGTTGTGGATTCTAAGAAGAAATTGAGCATCCTTGGAGTTACTCCAGTTGTACCTACTGGTTGTCTTGTACATTGCTAAGTACTGCACATACCAAGATGAAAATGTTCTTACAATCTTTGATGTGCTTGTGTTTACCTCTAAACACAGAAGGAATCCTTTTTCAACAATTTTTATTTTATGTATTTATATTCTATTCATTGCCCTCCAGCCTCCCACAGTTTCTTATCTCATTTTTCCTCCTCCTTTCCTCCGAAAGGGTCCTTCACTCAACATGGCCTCCTTGTTCCTGGGGCCTCAATTCTCTTGTAGATTAAGCACATCATCTCTCACTAAAGTGTGACCAGTCAGAACTCTGCTATATTTGTGACAGGGGCCTCAGTCTGGCCCTTGTATGCTCCTGGTTAGTGGTTCAGTCTCTGGGAGCTCCCTGGGGTCTGGGGAAGTTGAGCCTCCTGGTCTTTTTATGGGATCACTCCCCCTTTGAGCTTCTTCAATCCTTCCCCTAATTCAACCATAGTGGTCCCCAACTTTAGTTCAATGGTTAGCTGTAAGTATCTGCTTCTGTCTCAGTAAACTCCTGGTAGAGATTCCCAGAGAATTACCATTCCAGGCTTTCTTCTATAAGAATATCACAGCATCAGTAAAAGTGTCAGTTCTTGGCCCCCTCACATTAAATGAGTCAGTCATTGAACTGCCTTTTCTGCAGCCTCTTCTCCATTTTTGTCCCTGCAGTTGTAGACATAAACAGTTCTGAGTCAAAATTTTTGATTGTGGGTAAGTAACCCTGTTCCTCTGCTTGAGGCTCTATCTACTGAATGTGGACTCTTTGAGTTCCCTCTCTTCAGTGTTAGGAATTTTGGTTAAGGTCACACTCACTGAGTCCTTAGAGTCTCTATCTTCCTGGATCTCTAGAACTTTCTAGAGGGACCCCCAACCTCTCCCCATGCTCTTTCTCTCCATTCATTCTCTTGCCCTCTGGGCTTCTTTGCTGCCCCTCCCATACATGGTAATGTTCCCCCATTTTTCTCCCCTTCCCCTCTTCTATTTAGGTCTCTCAGTTTCTCTGTCTCCCATAATAATTTCTTAATATCTCCCTCCCCTTTCTCTCCCCCTCCGTCCTTTCTTCCTTCCTTCCTTCCCCTCCCCTCTCTCCTCTTCACCCCCTCTATATATGTGTAAGTATTTGGGGGTCAGATGTTAGTGTTAGGTAACTTAACCTGATACCTTGGCAATTGCTTTCCTCTTTAACTTTCTGGTGACATTTACAGTCTTTAACTGAACCCAAAGCTCACTGATTCCCTGGGACTAGCAATGCCCTGGGATTCATGCAGTGCTCTGCTCCTCAGTAGTAGAATTACACACTTGCTGCTGTCCCAGGTTATTTTTATTTATGGGCGCTGGAAATTTATACTCTGGTCTTCCTGCTTATGTGGCTTGCCTTTTATAGATTGAGCTTTTACCCCAGCCTCAAGGTAGATTTATCTAGTCCCACAATTGTCTGAGCCTTTTCACAGAGAAGACAAACAACTCTCTGACTATAGGAATTCAGAGAGAACTTTGGAGTGTGAACTAAATAAAGTACATTTTTTTCTAAAATTTCTGTTTGAATAGCTGTTGACATATCTTTAACAAATTTTAGAACAATGTCCTATGTTTACAGAGCATCTATTGCACTTGTAAAGATCTTGAAACAGAGCTATTTCGATTCTACATAAGGCCTAACTCTGTCATCTATGGATGCTGCACGGGGCACAGCATCTACATGTATCTCAATGAAACAGGGACTTATTGAGACATTGCTTCCCTTTTCCTTGGTTGAGCATTACACAGGTGCTTTTCTGCATTAGGAAAAAAGGGCTTAAAAGTAAAACCCATTCATTGCCAATAATGGCATAAGATAGTGGTTCAGATATATTTTACTACCCTCTTGAAAAGTTCTTGAAACTGATATTTTCAAGTGAAAATTAAAACATTCATATTTTCTTCTTTATAGGTTATGATGCCCTAGTTAGACACAGGAAAAGAATGAGTTGGCTTAGAAATACCCTATTCTATGGTCTAAAGAGTCATAAGGGCCAGAAGCTTAAAGGAAACTGGAGAATATGGCACACCCATGAATCAACCCTTATAATGGTGAACATTTAATTGGGGTTGGCTTACAGAATCAGAAGTTTAGTTTGCTATCACTATAGCAGAATCATGGAAGCATGCAGGCAGACACAGTGCAGGATAAGGAGTGGAGAGTTCTGCACCTTGATTTGAAGGCAGCCAAGAGGAGAGTGTCTTTCAGGCAGCTAGAAAGAAGTTCATATTGTCCATCCTCACAACAAGGTCACATATTTTCAAAAAGCTTACATTTCCTAATAGTGCCACTCTCTTGACTGAGCATATTTCAACCACCACACAGAATTATCTTTTCATCCTGTTTCAGGGATCTTAGAATAGCCACAAGTTGTACTTTGTGTCCTAGTTTAGGGAAACTGTTTGTCAGTCTTTTCTGGAGCTTCTTTCATTCTTAATAGCTCCAGTTCACTTGCTGTAGGTGGACCATCTCACCTTGCTGTATACTCATATCTGACATTGGAGATTTTCCCATAGGGACTCTTAGCTAGTATCTACCAAATACTCTATCCACAGACCTTATGCACAAAGGCTTCCTGTCCCTTGTAACTTGCTTTGAATGTTGAATATTCCCCTGTTCAAAAAACAAAACAAAACAAAACAAAAACCCCTACTGGAGAATGAACAACTGGGTTCTTACCTACATATTAGGGATGTTAAACAAGGGCTTTGCTGAGTTTCTGTGCATTCCAGAGAAAGTTGGCATGTAGCAGGGGACAATCCACCTTTCTGCTTTGATGGTTCAATTACTGCCAGCAAAGGCCAAGGCCAGGAGGATCTCTTTGGCTGTGGAACTGCTCCCTGGCAAACTGAATCAACTGTAGCTTTCTGTTTTGAAATCTTTTACTTGATGCCACTTTTTATTGACAAAGGATCTCTCTTCTTAAAGCATGGTTTTCTTCTGCTATTTGTCTTGTGAATCTTTCCTTATTACTCTGTCCACTTGCTATTTTGTGCTGACTTTTTGCAGGTGCATCCAGGGCCCATAGGTATCTATCAGAATGATTGTCTGTGAATTTGTTTCTAGTCAGAGGCCCCTGGAAGGTTTTTTTTTTTTTTTTTTTTTTTTTTTTTTTTTTTTTTGCCATGATACATAAAATGACATTAAAATTCAGATTCCCACTGTTAATCTGTGTGGAGGAAGTGGGAAGTTCTGATGAATATTTATTTCCTTGCTTATTGTAAGACCACATCATATGTTTGTTTGAAAGATAATCAGAAGCCTTCTAGTATTTCTGTGTGAAAATGTATTTTTATGAATGGAAGTAAATGTATAGATGGGTACATGTGTGCATGTGTAAATAGGTATATAAAGGCAAGAAGCACAGCTCAGGTCTCTCTCTCTCTCTCTCTCTCTCTCTCTCTCTCTCTCTCTCTCTCTCTCTCTCTCACTCAATGGTTTCTCTCTGACCTTGGAAAACATTTACTTGGCTAGTAGTGATAACCCTATTTCTGCATCACCAGAACTGAGTTAACAAGGGTAACACCCACACCCAGGTGTTTTGTTTCTGATATTTATTTAGGGCTCAAATTCAGGTTCTTATGCTAGTGTGGCAAACACTTTACCCAGTTCATCACCTAATACTGACACTGCTACAGAAATTGCTGGAGAATGATTACTTTTCTTTTGTCAAGGATCTAGAAACAAATAGAAAAAACACAATTGGGCTACCAGGAACCATCCTCATATCTCACTTTATAGTAGCTCCAGGAGCAATGGGGAACATTGTCCTGGATATTAAGAGCATCAAAGAAAATCTAGTGCCAGATGCAAATGCTAAGAAGGTTCCTCAGTAGCTTTTGGTACATTTGTCTTTCAATAACTTATAACTCATCTCTCTCTAAGCATCATAACTATCCTGGCATATATCTTCTTTCTTTTCCACTCATTTCTTGGATATAAAGAGTTATCTACATTAATAAAATATTAGCTTAATAACAATGAAATTGATAATAATACTAGCTATAACCCATTGATGCTTTAGTCATCTACATGTGCCATTATGCTTAATAATTGTCCAATAGATGTTTTTTTGCTGTTGTGTTTTCTTTCTAGAATACATATTAAGAAAGGAAAACTCATAGCAACTTAGGTATTTGTCCAAGAATACTAATCTAGCAGAAGTAGAATTCAGACTCAAAGCTTTGGAAATTTATTATTACTTATTTAATGTATAGAGCTATTTATGTATGTATGTGTGTACCATGTGTATGCAGTATATTCAGAGGCCAGAAGAGGGATGTTGTATCCCTTAGACAACAGAACAGAAGTTATAGACAGTTGTGAGTCACCATGTGCTGGGTATCAAACCCAGGTTCTGTGGAAAAAACAGTGGTCCTAATTGCCAACCCATCTCTCCAGCCTGTCAGATGTTGTTAACCTCTAATGTGTATCTTTTTTCTGTACTTCATGTATGTGTGTTTATGAATGTGTGGTACATGTGTGTGTGACAACCTCAAGTGTCACTCAGCAAGTATCACCCACTTTTCCCCTGAAGTAAAATGATTCTTGTGGGTTGAAACTCAAAAACAAAACAAAAACAACAACAACAACAACAAAAACAGGCTCTTGAAGACCAGTCTCAAGAATCTGCCTTTTTCTGCCTTCCTAGTGCTCTATTTACAAATGCACACAACAATCTAAATGGAACTTACAAATAATCTGGTTGACAAAGCCTCAACTGGATCTCTGATCACCAAATGAAGTTCAATACTAGGAATGAGTTATATCTAAACAAGTTGTTGGCTAAGGAGTCTCATGAGTACCCCAAAACATCTTGGGGTATTTATTTGTAGCTCTCCACAAACTGATGGCAAGGCATCTATTTCTGAAGACAACACATATGCAACTCAATGAACAAGAGAAGTTGAGTTGATGCCTTCCCACAGCCTTTACTCCTCTAGATGAGTATTTATTTCATGATATTGGCCATGCTTTCATGTGAGAGAGGTAAATGCTTAACTACAAACTGGTAAACTTATAAGAACGACTTACATGCAAGTTATGCTGTAGCAGTAGAGATACAAAATTTGTGGGAATAACCAAACTATATCTGCTTTGAATTAAAACTTACTCCATAAGAGATTACATTCCCAACACTGCTTGAGTGGCCAAGAACCAGAGATTAGACTGGTCATGGACCTAGAGTGAAACCAAATACCACTGTTCTGCTATATATTGACTCCTAATGACCTTCTGCTATACACATAGTTCAGTGTATGACTCAGTTATCATCACAGACACTTTTTCCTGCTTCAGATGGCAAAAAATATAGAGACCCAGACTCAGACAATATGCAAAGCAAGAGACTTTAAAACACTGATCCCTTGAGAGGGATGTCTTCATCACATCCCTCAATTCGAAGCTCAGAAAATCCTACAGAAAAGAAGGCAGAAGGCATGTAAGAACAAGAGGGGAGGGAGAATCCAAAAGAGTCAAGGAATAAGAGGTGCTGATATACATATCAACGCATAGAAACTCTGGCAGCAAACATAAAGCCTATATGGGTATGCACCAAATGAAGTCCTATAGCTAGAAGGAGAAGTGGATACTTGCCCAGATTTGAAATCAAGAAATTATTTCTAATTGATAGTCATTTGCAAATAAGAAATTAGTTTTCTTCAAGTATGTCTCACTTGGTAGACAAGCTTCTCTTAAGGGTAGGTTCCCTGTCAACCAGTATATGGCTAACAAAAATTGAACTCATGGGCAACTTTGGACACTCTTTGTCTCAAAAGTTAAGTCAGAATTTTTTTTCTTAATTTACAGATTCTTTGCATATATACTGATTTCTAGTTTTTGCTTTTATGGGATTACTATGTGTTTCTGTGTCTATATACATTTCTTTGACATTGGTTTCTGTTTTTTTGTTTTTGTTGGGTTTTTTTGTTTGTTTGTTTGTTTTGCTTTGCTCTTTCTCTTGTTTTCTCTTATTCTGATTTGTTTGGCTATTTATTTTATATCATTCTTAAGATGTCTGTTTGTTTTCTAAAGAAAGATAGAAAAATGTATGATTCCAGATAAGAGAGATAATGAGGAGCAGAAACCATAATCAGAATATTTTGTATAAAAAAACTATTTAATATAAAAGGAAAAAAAAAAACAAAAACAATTGAAGTATACACTTCAATGCTCATCTTAAAACATGATTCAGAGGCCATGCAGAAATGCTTGTTATTGGCTTGCTTCTTCTTTCTTTCTCTCTCTTTCTTTCTTTCTTTCTTTCTTTCTTTCTTTCTTTCTTTCTTTCTTTTTTGTTTCTCCAGACAAGATTTCTCTATGTATCCCTTGCTGTCCTGGAAGGTACTCTATAGACCAGGCTGGTTTCAAACTCAGAAATCTGCCTCTCTCTGCTTCCTGACTGTTGGAATTATAGCTAGTCACTACCACTGTCTGGTTAGTCTTTTTTTTTTTTTTCTAGAACTCAAGGCCATCAGCCCAGGGATTGTGCCACACAAACTAGGGTAGTTCCATCCATCCTTATCACTAGCTATAAAATTGCACCTCAGGCTTGGCTAAAGTCTAATCTTATGAAGACATTTTTCCAATCTGTCATGACTCTTGCTTGTGTCAAGTTTGAATAAAACTAGTCAACAAAATTACTTCCTCTGAAGGCTAACATAAAAACAGTTGTTTGTCTGCTACCTGACAACATGTATCTAGATGAGCTATTCTATTTTCTTGTGCCTTCTAACTCTCTTTTTCTGTAGGAAATAAGGCTGTCATTGCTTCATACACAGAAGCATTGGAATGTAACATGATAATATGCTTCAAGAGGACCACATTACCTATGAAAATGTTCATGGAAAATATTGAGTATATTCCAATTCTCATATAATCATATCCTAATCTGGTTTAAAAAATATCAAATGTTTTAAAATTTTATAAATTTATTTAATTAATTTTGATCATATACTCTCCTTACTCACACACACAACTTTTCCCTTACCTGCTAATAACCATGCCAATTTCATGTCTTTTTTATTTTATATCAAGTACTGTCCAATGTGCACCTGAAGTAATCAGTTAGTACTGCCCATGTGCATATGAACTAACCAATGTGCCCCAAGAGTGCTCAGTTATGTAGTTTGACTGCTGCCATGGAAATATAAATGTGAGTGATGTTTAGAAGAATGTACAGACTGATAGAAGAATGTGCAAAAAGGTTCCTTGACCTTGTCTGCATGTCTCATTAAGTATAAGTAAAACCCATCTATAAAATTAATTAAAACATTTAAGAATGTGTGGTTACCCAAAAAGTTCCTGCCTCATGAGAGTCAATTCAAATAGAGTTTTTCAAATGCCTCTCTCTCCCAGCATTGTCTTTTTAGTGATGTAAAAGTGATGTAGTAAGTGATGGCTGACATTGGGGATCTTCACCAGTTAGCTCATCCATTCTCTAGCCTGTCAACAGATCTGTAGCAAAGAGAGAAACAGAGAGAAACAGAGAGAGAGATAGAGAGAGAGAACATCAAGGCCAACTGCTAACAGTCTTATTTTCTAGAGTGTTCCTTGAAATAGATCGCTAGCATGCTCTGTAACACATACTTGTGTTGATGTCTCAAATTACCATATAATTCAAAAAGATTGTTGTAAGTAGTCACTCCAAGCTGGATAATGTGAATCTGTATATTAAAATAAAGGAAATGTCAGTGATTGGGAGATGGCTTTGTGGGTAAAGCACTTGTCATATAAAACTGTTGAGCTGAGATCAGATTCGTGGAACTCACATTTAAAAAGAAATGGTCATATGACATCATTTTGTTATGCTGTGTTTAGTTGTGGTAGACATTCTCTTTTTTGTAAAGAAATGGAAAGATAGTGATTTTGTGAGAGAGGGAGGTAAAGTAGGGAACTGAAGAAACAGGGGGATGAGAGGCTGCTTCAATTGGGATGTATTTATGAAATAAGAAAAAAGAAAGAAAGGAAATAAAATGTCCTTTTCTGTTTACTTGTAGTTTATATCCAGCTAACATCTAAACATTTCTCAGAAAATATAATGAAATACTGAATATCTATACTTTGTATCAGCAGTTCCTTAAAGGATTGTGCTTGTACTAAATAAATTATAGCGATAAAACAAAATTCAGATGAAGTAGTATATGGCATTTTTAGTCCCAACACCTTACTTGACCAGATGATAAGCAAGACCAAAAGTCTCTGAAGGGCTTATGCCTGTTCCCCTAGTGTATGCAGGATGCCGCCAATGAAAAGATCCTGTCTCAGACAAAATGGGAAGCAAGGACTAACACCTAGTGTTGTCTTCTGTCACACACACACAGTCTCTCTCTCTCTCTCTCTCTCTCTCTCTCTCTCTCTCTCTCTCTCTCTCTCTCTCACACACACACACACACACACACACACACACACACACACACACACATACACACACACACACAGCTCCTTGCCCTGTGGCCTTTGTCATTGAATGTTGATACTTCCATAGAAAGCTACCTTACTTCCAGTAGTGGCCTTTCATTTCAACCAAATGCTATAAAATTCTATTCAAGTTGCAATGATCGAGACCCCAATTTAGTTCATGGAGAAACATTTGTCCCTATGTAGAAATAACTCTTTAATCGAATTGGTGCTTATCTCTAGGGTGTAATTTAAGGCTTCAGAGTCCCCAGCAGTTTGGGTATTTTTTAGAGCACATACATTTGAATACTGCTTCTCAATATTTTTCCACATGCAAGCTTTTGTATCATGTCTATTTTTCTTTCCCTCACTTTTCTGTTTCCAAACAGTATATATTTACCTGGAAGATTCACAAAAATCTTGTGCTTTAGAAGGCTTTAGTTCACTGAGTGTCATCTAATCAATACAGACTTGTGGAGTTATTAGGATCACAACTTGGTTACAGTGCTAACATGATAGGACCAGTCTTCTGTTTTCAATAGACCAAATTACAGGACAAATAACAATGACAATAGAGAAAGAAGGTTTATTAAGTGTGATTACACCAGGAAGAGGAACTGAGTTCCAAGAATCTCTCAGTCCACATTTTGGGCCTTGACTTGAGGTTTAAGTTTAAATATAGGGCAAGTGATGTGCAAAGCTAATCTGTCCTGGTCACAATGTGTTCTCCTCCACTTTTAGTCCAGTCTCTTCTGCAAAGTGATCTTCCAGGCTGTCAGAACTGTGCTAAATAAAAGAGAAGCTTCCTCTCTGGCTGGCACCAGGCTTCTATGCTTCCCTTCTCCTAGCATAATATTCCTAAGGAAATTCCAACTTCTTTGGCCTCATTGTATTAAGAGTCAGATAGCCAAATGAAAGGTCACATGTATCTGCTGAGAACATATTTGTTCCTGCCAGAATGTTTACAGTGTGAATTATTCTGTGTAATAGGATAGACTGGAAGTCAATCTGACGTGAGCTGTGACCCTAAAATGTTGGGTTGTGTCTCTGCTTGTTCTTAGGGCCCTGTCTTCTGACATTCTGAAGGACTGTGACCCTCGAGGCTAAGACATTTGTGAAGCTACCTGGGATTAGCTACAACATTCTCGCTCAATACATGTGCTTGAAAAATAATACTACCTGTTATACAACTCACAACTACTGACAGAGAAGTAATGGTTATGAAGTATAGATATGACTTAATAAATGGGAAGAGGAGAAGGCAGTGATGTATAGCATCTGGCTTCAGCAGAGTTGAGACTGTGTTGGTCCCTTTGGGGCAAGACTCTCCCAGGTGGCAGCAAAATTCTTCTCAAGATCTTTTACTGCCTCTTCTTGCTTGAGTGAACTCAGGGAGACAAGCCCATCACTTCCACCTCCCATTGGTTAATTTCCCTTACTCATTCCACTTAATGAATGTCTCCCTAGCAGCCTCCAGACAAGTCAATTATGAGCCTCTGGATGGGCTGGTAATAATGCAATTATTCAGGAGGGATTGTAGAGCATTGTGCATTTTAACAGTCAAGTGCTATAATTGTGCCTAAACTTAAATGACAATCATTTGTCCTTTAGATGGCATAGCATGAGAGCTTGTGCTTTTTTATGCTTTCTTCTTTAACATGGTTAAAATAGTAATGACTCCATTTGTTGAGTCTCTGAGATGACTGTGTTCAGAAAGCTATCCTGGTAATTACACTAAAAGCAAAATATCAAAATATCAGTAGAACAGCACAGAAAATCACTCTCAGGGACTCCCAGAAATGTTCAATCCTGAGTCATGTACATGATCTGGTGAACATTTGCAGTCTAAAAATGTAAAAGAAAGATTTCCCAATGCCATATAACTTTTGAAATGAAGTGGAAATTGAAGTACACATGTGCATATGCATGTATGTGCTTGTGCTTGTACACATGAATATATGTGTGTGCGTGTTTGCATGTGTGGATGTGTGTATGCAGGCATACTTTTGAGTATGCACATGTATAAAGATACATAAAAAAAATTCATGTCTTCTGTATGTAGAAGTTGGAAGACAAACTCCAGTACTGTTCCTTAAGATGAATTTACCACCTCTTTAAGATACCATCTTTCATTAGCCTAGAGCTAACTTAGTAGAAGGCTAGATTGGGAGAGAGTGAAACCCAAGAAACCCTATCTCTGCCTCTACAGTGATGGTTTTTCAAGCACATGCTACCATGTCCAGTTTTTCTTACATAGGTTCTGGTGATTGAACTTGGGCCCTTACACTTTAAGACAACCAGTTCTCTGGTTGAGCTAAGTTTCTAATCTGGGAACTTAGACTTATAGAGCACCTTTTCAACAGATTTCCAACAACAAACTGACTAGTGCTTATTTTTTTGTTGTTTGTTCGTTTTGTTTTTCATCATTTTTGGCCTGAATATATCTTAGTCTGTAAAACTAAGCAGTAAGTATTTTTTTTCTCAATAGTTTGCAGTGGGTTATAATTCAATTACTGAGGTTTCAAGAACATAGCAACCAATTGTTTCCTACTTCAGAGATAAGAATATTCTTTCTTTAATAATAAAGAAACCTCAGGGTCTTTTTTTATATCAGTTGGATAAAGAAACAACAACAGCAAAAAAAAAAGATATCCATAACATCAGTAAGTTGCTTCTCATTTGAACTTGAACTGAATTGGATCACTAGAACCCAACTTAAAATACTGGCTGTGATGGTGTACATTCGTAATCCTAATAGAGAGGATATGAAGACAGGAGGATCCCTAGTATCTAGAGTTTAGTAGAAATTGTGTTTTGTAGATCACTGTTAGACAGTGCCTCAAATATTAAACAAACACCAAGGAGGTGGTTAAGAGCACTGGCTTCACCAGCCTAGGAGCACATAGGGAGGGACCCATGACTCCAGCTGTATATGTACAAGAGGATGGCCTTGTTGGGCATAGGTGGGTGTGAGAAAAAATCTTGTGGGAGGGAAGTCTGGTGATGGGGTCCCACAGAGGTCCAGCAGCGGGGTCCCAGTGGGCTTTTCACACCACCAGAGGCAGAGATAGGTCCCACATTCACACAGCCACCACAGGCTGGTGGCTGTAGTTTAAGGTTCCAAAGGCTGGGAATCTGGCAGCAGCAGGACTAGGCAACATGTGGAGCCTTGTTTTCCAAAGATTTTATTGTTCATGGCGTGGTGAATGGGTGTAGATGGTGCACGCTCCCCCAAAAGCCAGGCTCCCCTGGCTTTTTATAGGGAGGGAATAACTTAATTAGCTACACCCGGCCAGCATTTAGATAACTCATTAATATTTTAATCTCTGGAGGTGGAGACCTCTACTCATGTCCTCTAACTGTGTGTTATGTGACTGAAGAGCACAGGTTAAATGCCCAAGGCCTGACAGGTGGGAGAGGAGATCTTTGGTCCCATGAAGGCTGAACACTGAGTGGGAGGGGGGGAATCTGAGGGTGGGGAGGTGGGAGTTGGGGGTAGGTGGGGGTACATCCTCATAGAAGCAGGAGGAGGGGAGATGGGATAAGGGGTTCCTGGGTGGTTGGGGGAATGGGGAAAGGGGATAAAATTTGAAATGTAAATATAATATCCAATAAAAAAAAAAGAAAAAAAAAAAGAAATTATCATCCTGAGTGAGTTAACCCAATCACAAAAGAACACACATGGTATTTACTCACTGACAAGTGGATGTTACCCCAAAAGCTTGGAATAGACAAGACTCAACTCACAGACCACATGAAGCTCATGAAGCAAGAAGACCAAGTGTGGATGCCTTGGTCCTACTTAGAAGGAGTAACAAAATTACTCAAGGGAGCAAATATGAAAACAAAGTGTGGGACAGAAACTGAAGAAGGGGTCATCTGGAGTCCATTCCACCTGGGTATCCATCCCAGGTACAGTCAAAAAAGGTAGACACTGATGTGGATGCAGTAAGTGTATGCTGACAAGAGCCTGATATAGCTGTCTCCTTAGAGGTTGGCCAAAGGTGGACACATTCACAGACCAATGCTCACAGCTAACCATTGATCTGATCAAGGGTCTCCCAATGAAGACACTAGAGAAAAGACTGAAGGAGCAGAAAGGGTTTGTGGCCCCATGAGGAGAGCAACAATACCAACCAACCAGAGCTCCCCAAGGTCTAAACCACCAGCCTGGGAGCCCATAGGGAGGGACCCATGACTCTATCTGTACATGAAGATGAGGATGGCCTTGTCGGGCATAGGTGGGAGAGGAGATCTTGGTCCCATGATGAATGAACACTGAGTTGGGGGGAATTCGAGGGTGGAGAGGTGGGAGTGGGGGGGTAGGTGGGGGCACATTCTTATAGCAGCATGAGGAGGGGGGATGGGATAGGAGGTCCCTGGGTGGTGGGGGGAATGGGATTAAGGGGATAAAATCTGAATTGTAAATATAATATCCAATAAAAATAAATAAATAAATAAAAAACAGTGAGCATCGGAGTGTTCATGAAATTTTGTGAACATTTTGCTTTGCTTGTTGTTTCAGTATTTGTGTGTTGTCTTGCTTGTTCCTTTTCTATATGCATTTGTTGTATTGCCATTCCCTCAACCTAGAACTTACCTGAATACTTGCATGTAATTCAAATGGTATAAAAGCAAATAGTAGGAATGGGGATGGTATGGGGGATCTAGAGAGGGGAAATATGGCAATGTGATGACATCTGAAATGTAAATAAATAAAATATCCAATAAAAATGAAGAAAATTAGTGGGAAAAAAAAAGATCACTGGCTTCTCTTACAGAACACCAAGGTTTTATTCCCAGCACACACATGCTGCTCTCATTCATCTTTAGCTCCATTTCCAGGGGATCCCACACCTTTTTTTTTCCCTTTCATGGTCATTAGGTATAGTCATAACATACACATACACACACAGACAAATCACTCATCTTTTAAAAAAATACATTAATTAAAACCTTGGAGGGAAGTGTGTATGAGATAGGCCAACCAAGTCTGATTTCTGACTCTAACAACTTATATATGCTTATGTATAAACACTCTCCACCCCACACCTCTAACACATAGGAACACCCAAACATTCCAATCTATACCAATGATCACTAAAACACCTGCTGCATCTGTTAAGTATGTCTCAGTTTGATAGACACGTAGCTGAAATCCTACTATATATCAGATTAGCAAATGGGTTCATTTGATCCACACAGCATACCTATAGAGAAAGATTAGGAAATTTATAAACTGAGGTATTTCACACAGGTCTTACCTTCCTGCTCTCCTAAAAGAATTTAAGAGTTAGCAATGTCAACTGCTACATCGGACTTGCCAGATTCCCCTGGTTTTCTGTTGTCTGGGTCTCATGAATGTTGCCCACTGCTTGCCCCAGAAATTCAAATCCTCATGTTTTCTTCACTCTATTTTGCTGGGAGTGTAACTTACAGAAAGAGTGAATTAAGGCCCTTTCCTAGGCAAGGCTTTTGTTTAGTGACTAGGCATGTCCTGTCTTCAACTTGCACCAGCTTCTTGTGTTGGAGACTTTATCTTGGGGAAGAGAAAGAGCAGCTTTTTGATGACTTACTTCCCTCATCAGATAAAATATTTTTCGTTCCTCATACCATGAAATAGCCACCATCATGTAATCATAACAACGAGCTTAGAATTTTCTTAGAAAATACTAAGGAAGGCTGAAACTGTGAAGTTAGTAGACAAGCTGTTTCCCAAGAAAGATTTATCACTTCATTCATCACTCCTTATCTGACAGCAAAATCTCCTTATGCACAATTTTTCTCAGCTTTTGTTTTATCTTTCTTATAATGTGTAACATTGCAAAAGACAAGGGAGAGAGAAAATAAAAAATCTTACTTTTCCCAGTTTTGGCCCAATTATAAACTGTTGAGACAGACAGCAGCTGCATTCCCCTTGGTGCAAGGCCTATTTTGCAGGAGTTTAGCAGCAGCACTCCAATCTTATTCCCTGTTTCCTCCTCAGAGCCAAGGTTCCCTCTGATGCAGGTGTCTCATGTCCTTAGGGAAAGCAGGAAAATAATGTCCTTGAAGTGATAAGACCCCCACCCTTAAGCTATGGGAAAGAGACAACTAAGCTTTTTCAGCAGTCAAAGAGGGACATATAGGTATACCATCTTGTAATAATAGGAAAAAAAGCACTAGTCACTGATAAAGGGGCAAATTAATTTTTTCCAGGTCAAAGAATTTTTTTGCCAGATGTATGGTCCCTCCTTGCTGTCTGAACAAATGTTATCAGTTTGAAGTATAGCATTCTTTACCACTTATCATATAACACCAAGGCTTGAAACCCCCAGCTTATGCATTTCCCCTATGTAAACCCCAAGTCACTAAAATGGAGCACCACATTCCTAACCTGCCAGTCATAGAGGCTTGCATCCTGGGTTCAAACTCAAATAAAAAAATAAAATCTTGTGTGTTCCCTGATGGTCTTCTGTGGTTCTAATGAAGTGTTAACAAAACATAACAAAACAAACTCATTTCATGTTAGAAACTCTTGTTTATTATTTAGTAATGTGCAGAGACACATCTGAGGCTCCATCTATGATACAAGAGTACTATCTGGGGCCAGTGAAATGGCTCAGTGAAACATCCATTCTCTTATGTCCAAGTCTGATGAGCTTAATCCCCTAGACCTACATTGTGGAGAGAATAACGAGCTACAAATTGTTTTGTACCTCTAGAAGACAACCCAGAAAACAATCAGACAGACAGACTGACAATCACACACACACACCAGACTGACAATCACACACACACACACACACACACACACACACACACACACACACACACTCATGAAATAAGCAAATAGTACTGGTTTGCATGGTGAACCAAAAACACATTTACTTTGAGAGGAGGACATCTTTAGTCCTTGTTCATTGTATATGTTGAGGAGGTGTGGAACATGTATAAAGTCATGAGAGTCATGAGTACAAAAAGATCAACAGTGGCAAGAATTAAACTGAGAACATTTAAGTATTCTTGGACTGTGGTGTAAAGGTATTATTCTCTCTGTGGTTACCCAAAGCTCAAGTGTGCGGATGTTGAGCTGTGAGGCTCTACTGACACCCAAGAGATCTGTGTCTTGTCATATTGTATGTCTCTTCAGATGCCGTGGCTCCAAGGAGAAGTTTGAGTTTATTAAATGCCAATCTCTGTGTGATGATTCTGGGGATCATAACTCATGTCTTCAAGCATGTGAGGCAAAGGCTTTACTCATTGACCCTTTGTCATTTGTCTTTGAATTTATTCTTAATAATGTTGTCTTTGCAACTGTGCTTTAAAAATGAAACACAAATGGAAATGGACAGTGAAATGTGTCCATTTATGGTCCACTTATGACTCATTTATGTATAGAACACACAGTATCCTGTGCATTCTTCTTTCTGGGGTTTCACAGATGAGTGTTTGGGGTACTCCAACCAAGGTTACTAGTGTACTAGACAAGCTGTCAATGTTCATGAAATGTTGACACAAGATACATATGGAAGAGTAAAATGATTGTAACAATAATGACAACAACAATGACTATACTACTATTTCTATGACTACTACAATAACAACAGTAAAATACTGAGTTTCTTTTGCTAAGTTTCCCCTCTTCTTGTTATAGTAAAATAAATGTGTACATGTGCATTTGAAATCTCTTATTAAGTGGAAAGTGTTTGCTGTAATTCACTGGTCTTACATAGACATTTACAAATAGATTGCACATTGCAAAGAGATGTGCCAATATTTGCAGTGATATTTTCATTTTTTACATTATTTAAAGAAACTTCTCTAGTTATGCTTAGAAATATAGAATGAGACTTAAATTTTCTGCCTGACAAAATTATAATCATGTTATGAGAAGATGGCTCATTCATATAAAGTGTTTACCTTACAAGCACAGGGACCAAGGCTTTATCTAGAGAATACATAGAAAAATGTAGGTACTTTAAATTAGTGCTAGGGAGGCAGTGATTCCCCAAGCTCACTGGCCAACTACCCTATCCAAATGAGTGAGTTATAGGACTTAAAGAGATTTTGTTTCAAAATGTATTTGGAAAGATTTCTTGAAGCATAATCTCAGAAAGCTGAAATTGCTTCCTGGCCTCCACACATTTACAGATACATGTATACCCACTTGCACACACACACACATTCATCTGGACACACATACACACACACACAGAGGGTAAGATGGGAGGCTTAAAAGATGCCCTTATGTTTTCAAATTAGGAGATAATTATAGTAATAAAGAGGAGTTATAATTCTTTTTCCACAGTTGTCATCTTTCCTAGACATACATATTTTTTATTATTGAAGTAATTCTTATCACAGATGATGGAGTAGGTGACATTCGGACATTTGTGTTAATAGAATGACTTTCCATATGCATGTAGCTGAGCTGTGCTTGTGCTACTTCTGCTGTGTGTGTGTGTATAAGTAAATGTTTGTTTTTGTGTATGTTATTAGGTGCACATAAATACAAGCATATAAATGTGGATGTGTGTTTGTGCATGTATGCATTTGAGAAAGAGCACATGTGCATAGATATGAGCAAGTAAACTCACTTCTAAATACTTAGCTCATCTGCTCCCCTAATGTGTCTGGTAAGGAAAGGAGAAATAATTACTTCCATTAGTCCCAATGAAATGTCAAATGAACTCCATCTTCAGAGCACTTCCTTTCAAAGCAGGCCTTTGAGAAAATCAAAGCAAATTACCTTCATCTTCAGAAGTCATAAAACTGTTTACTGAATATCAAAATCAGTTTGCATAAATCATGTATCAGAAGCAAAAAGTAGTTTGCAGAAGGCACACTGTTTTTCCTGAATCATTGAATCAGAAAACAAGAACATGAAAAAAAGGACTCTCAATAATGTCACCACAGAGTTCCTACAGTTGTTGAATTTGTGTAAGTGACAAATGTCCTTTCTCACAACCCTCAATAACAGAACCTTTTAAGAATAAATTTTAAAATATCCTTTTTACAAAGCAGCTATTTTATGAGGAATGGGTGGTTAATATGACTTAATCACCATTCTTACATAGATAAAATATGTTTTGTGCCACTTGCCATTTATTATTGATATTATTTAAATGAGAAGAAAAAAAGGAGCAATCTGGAAAGAACATTCTAGATGGCTTAAAAGCAAGTGAGAGTGTTCTGAGGTATGAATTGCATTTCTACTTACTGAGTAGAGAGGAAACTTTTGAAATAGGATTGGCTGGGATAGGACAGATATAATCAGTGAGGCTGAAGCATGACTAAGTGGCACAGAGGAGGGCAGCCCTAGGCAATTGTAATTGAAACTGCTGAATTTGTCTTGTATTTGGAACAATAAGCAGATGAGCAGGGATGGCAGGACCAAAACCACATTTTGACAGGATCCTTTGGGCTATTTTGGAGGTAATACCTAGAAGGGAGCTAGAACTCAGGCAACTATTGCAATAATATGAGCAAGTCACTTACTGTTGTTTATTTTTGATGCTTTTCTTTTTGCATTCAATTCTGCAATTTTACGGAAAAATTCTTAGTAAATTACAGATGCTTTATAGAAATAACTGTTACTAAATGAACAGAAGAATGGCAGGTGAGAGGCAATAATACAGTTGATAAAGTATGTGGAAGGATCCTGCAGGCTTTACAACAGGCATGGAAATAATCTATAAAAAGACAAGTGTGAAAATTTGACTGGATTGTTACTGATACTAGGTAAGGAGATCCAGAGTCTGACACTAGATCATTTACTTTAGCCATACTTAAGGGCAGCACAATTTTGGAAAAAAGAGTTTTCTATTAAGAATTTACTCAACCCCTGTAAGGAGCCGCAATATAATCTGCCACCCCAAGTTGGCGCTAGCCTCGTGTCTTCTCCAGATGTAAACAATTATCTGCGCAGCTGCTAGGCAGAAAGGCGTGCCAAAGTCACTGAATGTTGGGTGGTGAGCGAACAGCCAATCAGAAGTGAATACGTCACTCTAGACTGTATTTAAGCCAGACCCCTTCCACAGCTCAGCCCTTCCGCGTTTTTCCACGTGTGTGATACAGATTAAAAAGCCTCGTTTTGCAGTAACTACCCGATCTCTGCGTCTCGTGCTTTCTCTCCCACGGATGCAAGGCTCGGGGGTGCGCGTTAGAAACCCCCAAGTGCATAAAAAATTTAAGACATTTTTACGTTGAAATATTTTCCACAGTATGTATGACTTCTTTCACAAATGTGTATACTATTGGGTCAAAGATCATTCCCATTGTTTAGGGTCTAGGAAGATTGACTGAAGTAAACATAACATCTGTGGAAGTTATGTTACATTTGGTCTTAAGATAACTTAGAAGTCACATAGGCTGTTGTAAAGCACAAGTGACATCATTTATAAACATGAGTTTTATGGCCTAGAAGCAATGCTCAAGTTTTAGGGGGGAAGGCTGTGGGATAAGGAAAACATAAATTCTGGCAGATGCAGGTAGAGGCTTGCTCAACAGACATCAAATGATCATCAGGTTGTAAACTCCATCCATTTCCAGCATCCAAAAAGGAAAGGTTTAAACACCTACTTTCTTTGAAGGATGCTAGGGTGTTTAAATTTCCTGGCTTCTCTGGCATTTATCTGTGTACATGAAGACTTTCTCCCTTCTATAAAAATGTTTGCCCCAAAAGCAGAAACTCCTGAATCTGACCCCTGGAACCATATGAAAATAAGTGGTGGTATATGCCTGCTATAGAGGAAGCAGATACAAGAAGATCCCTGGGGATTCTGACTAGCCATCCTAGCCTACTTCATGAGACCCAGGCCAGGAAGAGCCCTTGTCTCAAAAACAAGGTGGGTAGCCCTTGAGAAACAATATCCAAGATAGTTTTCTAGTCTCTACACATGTGCTAATGCATTAATAAACACACACACACACACACACACACACACACACACACACACACACACACACATACACTGAAGGCAGAATAAAGTCTAGATTGTGGGAAATTTGGATTTAAATCTTGACTACTCAATGCAGAGCTATATGTATGTGGCTGTACATAATTTCACTGTTTGTGAATGGGAATAAAAAAAGAAGTGACTGAGCATGATTTCAGAGACTGCATGTCATGATGCATGGAAGGTACTGGAGGACGGACTAGCCCATGGTGAATGCTCAGTAATCATAGGAAATTACCATTATGAGAGTAAGATAGGAGTGCTCACTTTACACTTAAACAATTCATTCTTGAGAATTTCATAATCATGCACAGTGAATTAGGATAATATGTACCCTTTCATTTTCTCCTTTTGCCTACCTTTGAGATCTCCTCAAATATCTCTCCCAACTTTTTGTCTGTCCTCCTTATCTCTTTTATCTTCTCCTTCTACCCACCCCTATTTTTCTCTTTAACAACTCATTAGGTCCAATTAGTGCTGCCCTTATGTTCAGAGGTTGGGCATCTACTGGAGCATGGGAACCTAGCAGTACTTACATCCTCAAAGGCAAATGATTATCTCACTGAGCAAACATTAACTGCCAATATCCCCTTCCTTAGGGTCTGGGCCTCATGAGCTCCTCCCCCATTTATGCTGATACTTTTGCTGGCTTGAGCATGTGTGGAGACCATCACTTGCTATGAGTTCATGAGTACCACAGTTATTCCATGCACAGAATAGAGGTGCACCTCAAGCTTTCTTCCCATTCTCCTGTTAGTATACTATTTCTTTCCACCTTTCACAATGTTCCTTGAGCCTTCCAGTGGTGTGTAATAAGGATGTTGCAGTTAGAGTTGAGCACTCAGTTACTCATTCTCAGCACTGTGACCAGTTAAGAATCTCTACATTGACTGCTACTCACTGCAAAAATAAGCTCCTCTGGCCAAGGCTATGAATCATAAAGGTCAATGGGTGTAAAAATAAATTTTAATATTTAGAAGGCAATTTGACAATGTGACAACAGAGAAAAACACTAAAGTCCCACTGTACTTTATGAGGCATGCATTTCAAGAAGGATAATGTTAAAAGAAGAATAGAATCTTGGCGAAATATTTATAAACAAGAAAAATGTGTGAAAATATGGGGTTATCTTTGTGTGTGTGTGTGTGTCAATTAGGGTAACACCAGTTTTATGTATATTTTTAATTACAAATCTAGACTTTCTTCATGGTGCTATAACAGAGTGTCCTAGTGTCCTCATTCAGTCAGAGCTTGGAAACTGACTCCATCACTTGCTGGCACCCCTTCTATCACATAGTGGCCCTATACTTTTTGCCTTTGATCAAGCTTTACGGCAGTCATGTTGAGAGTTTATTGCTAATGTTATTAGTTTCTAATCAGAGATGACTGTGATTATCACCTAACAGCTATTGCTTTGCATTTGTATCCAGATGTCAGACATAATAAGCCAATAAAACTACTATTAATTTAGACCTAGTGACAATTTTAAGCCTTCTGAGCTGAAGATTAGGAGATCTCATAATAGCCGAGTACATATCAAGTATTTAAAAAGAGCTAAAAATATTAGTGAGTTTATAAGTTAATAGATGTTTCTGACTTAGAAAAGGAATATAGGTCATAATGTCAGAACTTCTGTGTTTACCTGAGATGTCCGGGACACACAAAGAATGTCCAGATAGTCCAAGATTTTTACAAATTGATGAAAAAACAGGCTCTTAGCAAAAACACAGTGCTGTCTTAGATTTATTTGTCATAGGTTCTGTACAACAAGGGGCCACAAGAATAGTGAGAAGAGGGCTGCATCTCTCATTATCACCAAGAGCTTAGTAAATGATGCTCCCATTCTTCTACTAGGCTCAGGTGCTTCCTTATGCCACTAACTGAGCTGTGTGTGACCCTCCTGACACTATTGCCTTAAAAAAATGTAGCTAGCTAGACTTGGACCTAACCAGTTAAAATTGTGTCAAAACAATCTTTCCTCCTTTGATGAACAGTATTTAGCCACAGTGTTTGGAAATTGGTTAAGTTTGAAAGTTTTATCAACCTTTTCTGTAAGTGTTCTGTTAATTTTATATTATTTATTTATATTGTCTAGCATATACCAATGATATATAACAATGGGTTTTGCTGTGACATTTTAAAACATTCATTCACTGTATTTGGATGATTTCCTTTTTGTTCTCCCCAGCGCTTCTGAGCCCCTTCCTCTTCCCAGATAACTCCCTTCTACCTTTTTGTTATTCTTATTGACCCAATGGTTTAGGTTAATGATTTTTGCAGAAACATGGAAAACTTACTAGTGGACACACCACTCGGGGAAGGAACAATTTACTCTGTAACAACCTTTAGATGCTTATATATCTCAAGGAGGGATGAGGTTTCCCTTCCTCCCTCCATGACACTCTTGATGCCCCGAGACATCTAGCTCTTTTTGATTTCTATCACTGAAAATTTCTTTTTGACAACATCTCTTGTCTCTTTTCCTTCTCTTTCTGGTAACTCAAGTAAGTGGTTATTTTGAGCTGGGTGGGATTGCTCTTCCCATAAACAGTGACACAGACACTGCTACAAAATTGAATTTGGTTCATGCCTCAGTGGACTTTTCTCACCCAGTCCAAAGTGAGTATTCCATTGGCCTGCTGTTACTGGGTGGACTCAGAGCTGTGGTAAGAACACTGGGCACCAAGCATATGTGTTCTTGTCTCTATTTCCTGGAATATGACTCCTCTATGCCTCATTAGCTTTTTATTTATTGGTGTGTGTGTGTGTATGTGTGTGTGTCAGCACATGCCTATGACCTGAAATGTCATATGACTCTGAAATGATCAGAGAGTGTCAGTTATTGACCTTATCATCTACCTTATTTGCCATAGTCTCCTGTTAAGTGAATCATAAACAGGGCTATTTGGTTGGTAAGTCTGAAAGTATCAAAGAATTCTTTTTTTGCTACCTTTTCACATCTGGCTTCCACTCATATACTACTATATCTCTCTTTACATACATTCTGGTGATACATACTCAGATCCTCATGTTTGCACAACAAATATTATACCCAGAGACCATCTCTTCAGCCTTCCAGGCCTCACTTTTTTCCTATTTCCCTAGGATACTGAGGCTTAGAGGCACACACTGCATGTTTAAGTGATCTGTGAGCATGAAGCAATCATTTTATTCAAATTTGTTTACAATATTTCTTATGTCCAGAGAAGAGATTATTTTAAATTGATCTGAACAGAGTTTAAATATGATCAACATAGTCAACTTTTTCTTACGTTCTCTGATTGAAACAAAGCTTGCTAACTGAGCTGTCTGCTTGGCTTGATGTCTTTTGCTGCTGTCAAAGGGGAAAGTTTTTCTCACTGTTAACTGTTGGGGACCACACTAGCCCCAAGTTGGGGCGGCCAAAATAAATGTTGCAGCCCAGGCAAAATGTTGAGGCCCGGGCCAACGCACATTTGGGAGGCCACTGTATCCCGGCCCAAGTTGCTGCTCCGGTCTTCAGGTAGGGGGTTCAGCAAGAGCGAGGGTGAGGCCAGATTTTACCTAATGTCTGAGATTCGTCTCTGATGATCCCTCTATAGTCTCTGATCTCCGTCTATATATTTTCTGATCTCTGGTTCTGTCTTCTATAGTCTGACTTCTAAGCCATGCCTCTAAGTTACACCTTTAATCATGCCCTTAGGTCTTGTCTCTAACTCTGATCTCTATAATCTCACACACCTTTAATCTCAAGGTATCTAAACCAAGATTATCAGAGTGTTCTCAGCTGTTGTAGGCTATTGTAATTCAAATCTCATGTCAGGGTATATGGCTCAAAATGGCTGCAAAGCTGATAGCCGCTTTCTGCTAAAAGTCGGCCCCCAACAGGTCCCCCTTTTTAAATTTTTTATTAAAAGGGAAGGCTGGGAAAACTTACGGAAACCGTGCCTGTCCTAGGTTGGAGCAAAGGACCCCAGCCTCCCTTTCCTGTCCTTGGATACTCAACAGCCATTGGTTGAGCTCCTGTCTTAGGATGGTGAGGCCTCCCTTCTTTTAGGGGCAAGGGTCTCGGTATGCTCTCTTACCCGTCACTGACTATCCGGCTTAGCGCATAAGTTAGGGGATACACCTCATTAGTCTTGATGACAGAGGTTTTACAATCCCTTACTTCCAGCCTGTAATAATGGACCTGTGTGGGTTTCATTTGAATAGCATCTCATACAAAAGCCATCAGTTTGTTGAACCACATGGACCCAAAAGACAAGAGGCTTAACAAGGCCTGAATAGTTAGTATGACAGCAACACTCTTTTTAAAGGGCAACATATAACTCCCTCTATCAGAGGAGTAAAAAGTGTAAGCCTCTTCTATTCTGTTTATAAATGTCTTATATCAGAATCTAAATCTATATAAATACAAAACTGATCATAGCTTTGATCTAAAGAAAACTAAGGAAATCCCTGTTCCTGCTCTAGTCAATCTCAAACCCAAAAAACAACTATAGTAACTGTGGTAGTGGGTTTTCTTCTGGCTCTAAACAATCTAAATTCCCACTAAATCTAAAACAATCTAGTTCCCCACTAAATCATAAGTCAGGGAATCAAGAGTCCAATAGAGCCACCCTGGAGATATGGGTGGTGTTGTCTTTTTCAGCACTGATAACTTCTCAGGTCAGGTTTACTTGTTGATCTGTTCCAGTTTGAAGGCAATTGTGAAGCATCTTCATGTTTCCTGTGAAGAAAAAATATGCTTCTCAGGGGGTTTCTCCTCCCTGGATTTGTTATTGTTGTCTATTTGTTCAATCAGTCTCTCTGGCAGCCAACGTGCAGCATCTGCAGTTTGGGAATATATGCAAACAGAAACTCTTCCCCAGATAAGCACTGGGTCTGGCCCATTCCAGGTTCCAGTTAATGGGTCTTTCCAGAGGACTGTTGTAAAATTCTTTTTGGTATCAGGATGCCAGAATCTATCTGCAGCAGATTTTCCTTCAGAATCCAAATTTAAAAAATTTAAAATGAAGAGTGCATGATGAAGGATATTTCAAGGGATGGGGGATCCCTTGGTAGGGTACCATTCCCCCCTTTTAATTTTTTCAAATTGACATTTAATGGTTTGATGTGCCCTTTCTACTATACCTTGGCCCTGTGGATTATATGGAATACCCGTTTTATGTAGTACTCCCAATTTTTCACAAAATTGGTGGAAACTGGAGCTTGTATAACCTGGGCCATTGTCAGTTTTTATCTGTTTAAGCACACCCAATACAGCGATTGTAGCAAGCATATGAGCAATCACATGCTTGCTTGCATCTCCAGTTTGTAATGTTGCATAAATGAAACCACTGTATGTGTCTAAACATACCTTTTAAAGTTTGAGAATTAAGGTGATGTAACTCATGAGCCTTTATGGCCTGATCCAAATTAGATTGCTGATCTGATAAAGTCACTGCAGCTATACGAGTAGCTAGTTCTGCCTTGGTATTTCCTTCAGAGAGAGGACCTGGTAGCCCTGGATAACCTGGAACTCACTCTGTAGACCAGGCTGGCCTTGAACTCAGAGATCTGCCTGCTTCTGCCTCCCATGTGCTGGGATTAAAGGTTTGCGCCACCACTGCCTGGCTTGATCCAAGTTAGATAATCTCTTCTTCACTTTTTACTAATCCTTTCCCTGGGGGAAAATCCAAGGTTTATCATTTGAGCCATGATTACTTCATTAGGGCTGCACATAATCAATCCCAACTGGGATAACAGATATCTGCCCCAGAGATTAATGGGAAGGCCTGAGATGACATAGGGTTGTATATTACCTGTATTTCCTTCTTTATCTTTCCACGTTAGCACCTTAGAGCTTTATAGTGGATTTTGACTTTGGCCAATACCCCTTAAATTGGTTAAGGTTGGGGTCAGAGGCCAGGTAGCAGGCCAATCACTTTGTTTTGGGATAGTCACATCAGCTCCTGTGTCAACCAAGCCTTGAAATGCCTTTCCATCTAGCCAAATTGTCATCATAGGTTTTTGTTTAACTATAGGCTGTACCCAGTATGCATCAGAGGAACCAAAACCTTGATCCCCTCTTTTAGGATTCTTATATTTGTGATTAGTAGGGTACAATGGAAGTAACAATTGTTGAGCTATCCTCTTTCCTGCAGGAATGGTGACTATGTTTTGAATTGCCTGTGCCATTACTTTGATCTCACCCTGATAATCATTATCTATAACTCCAGGAAAAATTTGTAGTCCCTGCATAGTAGTACTGCTTCTTCCCACTATCAGGCCAAACACATTTGGATAGATCGGTCCAAACACTCCAGTGGGTAAGGCCTGAGGTCCAATTTCTGGGGTTAATACTGTGTGGGTGGCAGAACTGAGGTCTAGTCCTGCACTTCCTGGTGTTGCTCGACTGAATTCAGAAAGGGATTGGTGTTTGCTGGTAAGACACTGACTGCTCCATAAGCCTGTTTTGGCTTGCGTCGGGTTGGGGCCTGGAGCTGTCCCCTGTTCCCGTTTCCCTGATTATGGGAAAGAATATTACCTTGTGCGTCTTGTTTAGACCTACAATCACTAGCCCAATGCCTTCCACATTTGCAAATTGGGCAGAGCCCAGGCTGTTTTCCGGGCTGTCTCTGGCTTAACTCATTTTCTACTTTGCAATCTCTTGCAAAGTGTCCAGGCTTACCACATTTAAAACATGCCTTTCTGTCTTTACTTGCCAAAAAATCTCTTACTGATTTTCTTTGCATGGCAGCCGCCATAGCTAAGCCCTGTTGGTAAGAAGGACCTATGTCAGAACAGAGTCTGATGTACCCCGTAAGGTCTGTCTTTTTCCTATAAGGTCTAATGGCCGCTTGGCAGGCAGGATTAGCATTTTCATATGCAAGTTGTTTCACATAGTCTACACCTGCCTCTGCATTACCAAAAATCCTTCCTGCTGTTGTCATTAATCGATGAACAAAGTCAGAAAATCGCTCATCAGGCCCTTGCCTGACTGTTGTTAAAGATGCACCAGGGTCTCCCTTTACCGGAAGTTTACGCCAAGCCTTCATGGCTGCATTTTGAATTTGAGCAAATAAACCTGGGTCATATTGCATCTGGTTATCACTAGAAGCAAATTGCCCTTCTCCTACTAAGGCATCAAAGGACCAACCATTACCTGCCTGAATATTTCTCCTAGCTGTTTCTTTGCAATTCTCATGATACTCTGATTTCCAAATTAAATAGTCTCCACCAGTAAGAACTGCTCTCGATAACGTATTCCAATCACTAGGAGTTAGCCACTCCTCTGCGGCAGAGTCTAAAATTGCAAGAGTAAAAGGAGCAGTGGCACCGTATTGAGATATTGCATTTTTTAATTCCTTAATAATTTGAAAATTAAAACCTGTGTGATGTCTCCAAGCAACTCCTTGATTGTCTCTAGTCTCGGATACAGGGAAAGCCTCAGCCTTTCCCTCCTCTGGCTGATCTGTGGCTAATCTTAAACTAGGTGATAGGGACTGCCTTTGGATTCCTGGTTGTGGAATGCAAGGAGCCAGGGGATTTTCACAGTTTACCTCTTGAGACATCTTTCCTGTCTTTAATTTTTGTAGCTGATTAATTAAGTCCTGATACTCTTTTTCTAACTCTATTTGTTGTTTAAGAACAGATATTTTTTTCCTGTAACTCCCTAATGGGATCTATAACCACCATCTCCTTTGGGGGAGCACTTGGAGGTGGAGGTGCATAGGGAGGGGGCATTTCAGCATCATAAAATTTGACTTCCTCTTCCTCTTGGTCAGCACAATCTGGCTCTGACAAATTGTCATCAACCTTTGGTTGTATTTTGGATTCTAACTTACGCTTCCTTTTATTTTGAACAAAAAGGACAGCATTCAAGAAAAAAGCAGAAAATTAACACTTGTGAGCAGCAAACAACAAAACCAAAACAGAGAGCTGAATTCAGGCTGAATAATTTCTTGTCCCATTTTCATTACCTTTCTCGAAGCAAACCAAAACACAGAGTTGGATTCAGGTTGACTAATTTCTTGTCCCATTTCCTTACCTTTCTCAATGCGGCAGATTCCTGCAACAATTAACATATACTTCTTCCAGTAAAGTCCGTCACTGGGTCTCTTGTTCTTGCTGCCCCACGTTCGGGCACCAAAATAATGTTGAGGCCCAAGCTCAAGACCCACGTTGGGCGCCAAAATAATGTTGCAGCCCAGGCAAAATGTTGAGGCCCGGGCCAACCCACGTTTAGGCGGCCACTGTATCCCGGCCCAAGTTGCTGCTCCGGTCTTCAGGTAGGGGGTTCAGCAAGAGCGAGGGTGAGGCCAGATTTTACCTAATGTCTGAGATTCATCTCTGATGATCCCTCTATAGTCTCTGATCTCCATCTATATATTTTCTGATCTCTGGTTCTGTCTTCTATAGTCTGACTTCTAAGCCACGCCTCTAAGTTACACCTTTAATCATGCCCTTAGGTCTTGTCTCTAACTCTGATCTCTATAATCTCGCACACCTTTAATCTCAAGGTATCTAAACCAAGATTATCAGAGTGTTCTCAGCTGTTGTAGGCTATTGTAATTCAAATCTCATGTCAGGGTATATGGCTCAAGATGGCTGCAAAGCTGATAGCCGCTTTCTGCTAAAAGTCGGCCCCCAACAGTTAACCATCTGATTTGAACCAATATTTTCTCTCTTCTCCCTATGATTTTGTATCTGTGATTTTAATTGTGCCTACAATTTATGGATTTCTGTGTGTGTGTATGTGTTTGTGTGTGTGTGTGTGTGTGTGTGTGTGTATGTATGTGTGTGTGTTAAACACAATGTTTATGATGATCCAGCATTCCTCATCTCATTTAAAATCAGTATTTCTGATAGTCTATCCAGCTCATTTTTTTGAAGAACAACGTTATCATCCAATAAAGAAATGATTATTTTGTGAATTTTTCATAGGTAATGAATCCCTTTCATGGTTTTCTTGCATATTTTTTATGTGACAAATGAGAGGTTTGCCCACTTTGAGCTTAGGTGAATTTATCAGTTACTGAAGCCACCATTCACAACCATATACCTTACCCCATTTTATTCCGTTGGTTTTATCAGGGTGGTTTAGCACAACAACAGAAAAGTAATTAATACACTTTGGGGGTCTTAATGATTTAATTAGTAGAAAATAACTATATAGAAATGTTATATGAATGGCTTCACTTCTATAATGAAAGTGCCTTTCCACCCTTTCATAGATGAGTTGTTTAAGAAACAGAGTTGTTAAGCTATGGTGTCTCAGCTTTTAAGTATAAGGAAGAATAGAAAACAAGCCATTTTGTTTTGAAGCTCCAATTTTTTAGGACTTTGATCTATATCTTTTCTGTGATAGGGAAGAAGTTTGCCCACTTTGAACCTTGAAAGAACTTATCAGTCACAGAAGCCACCATTGGCAGCCATGCACTTCACCCCTTTTTATTCAGTTGATCTTATCAGAGGCTTAAAACAGCAACAACAACAACAACAAAAAGGTAACTAATACACTTGAGGGCTCTTAATGGTTTAATTAAAAGGAAGTAACTATATAGCAATGCTATATAAATGGCTTCATTTCTATAAGTAAGGCACATCTCCACCCTTTCATAGATGAGTTGTTTCAGTAATAGAGATGTTAAGCTATGCTGTCTCAGCATTTAAGTAAAAGGGAGTATAGAAACTAAGCTACTCTGTTTTGAAGATTCTATTCTTTAGGAATCTTGTCCACTGTCTTTTCTCTCTTCTTTGCTTCTATTGCTCCATGACATAAATTCTGGCTTTCTTGCCTTTATCTTATTGGTGTGAAGTAACATGGTGAGTACTGCTCAATCTGAAGCTAACCTGGGTATATCCTGTAATCTGGCTGTCTGTATCCTCCCTGTGACAATTCTGAGTCTCTCTGCCCTCCTCTGGTCTAAGGAACCCAGTTCTATGTGCTTCTACCACACTCGTTCAATTAAACTTGACTGTAGTGAGGTCCTGAGATGAGGGAGAAAGGGAAAAAGGTTTTCTGTTTATATTTATTAGAACAGGGCTCTGGAAACACCAGCAAATGTCTCCATGACAAACATTTTAGACTATGCCTCCAAGTATAAAAAGAAGGATATGATTAGCCTCTAGATAGCCCAAATTTAATAGGGTTTGACTTATGTGCTTTCAGCCATGTCATGGTATAAAAGTGAAAAGTATTCATTAATCATTGTATTTCCAGTGGTGAACTTTTATGCAATTGTCTTTCACGATCAGAACTCAGTTTCTTCAGCCTTTCAACATAAAATGAAGAGCAGCAGATCTCCAGGAATTCTCTAAGTTTTAGTACTCTGAATGGAACTAACGAGGCATCAACTCTTATAAATTGAGCAGCTGCAGGGTTGTCAGTCTCTTCTGAATTTAGATGGCTATTGTTGGGCACTTCCTATCTTGTAAACTAATGAAATATATTCTTTAATATATATTTGTTCTCCTTCCGCCCTTCTCTTGGTTCTTTTGGCTGGGGCAAATACCTAGCTGGTTTGCTCCCATGAAAACACCAGATCCTGAGACATCCTAGAGGATCCACTGCACTCAGAGCAGTGGCTAAGAACCCTCTCCCACGACCCTAAGCACCAGAATTACAACTGTAATCCTAGGGCAGTCAGGACCAATCAGATACTCAAACCCAGCCACTCAAGCATACCACTTCCCTTCTGCCCCTCACTTGGTTCTTTTGGATGGCACAGACACCTAGCTGGTCTGCTCCTGTGAAGACACCATATCTTGAGCTATCCTAAAGAAATGACTGTACTCAGAGTAGCAGGATTTGAGTATCCCAGGGGTAGCCTGAGTCCCAAGAGTTCTTCCATCTAGGATCTCAGGATCACAGAGACATCTGGACCCTGAAAAGTTTTGACACAATCAAGATAACTAGAAAGACAGGATCCAGTCAGAGACAGTGAATGGAGGTAGCACTAGAGTTAACCAGATGGTGAAAGGCAAGCATAAGCAACAGAAACCAAAGTTACTTGACATCATCAGAATCCATAGCAAACCCTGATACCCCAATATACCAGAAAAGCAGGATTCAGAATTAAAATCGCTTCTCATGATGATGATAAAGGACTTTAAGAAGAACATATATAACCCTCTTAAAGAAGTACAGGAGAACACAGGTAAACAGGTAGAAGCCTGTAAAGAAGAAACACAAAAATCCCTTAAAGAATTGCAATAATACATGACCAAACAGGTTAAGGACTTAAACAAAACCATCCAGGATCTAAAAATGGAAGTAGAAACAATAAAGAAATCTCAAAGGGAGACTAACCTTAAGATAGAAAACATAGGAAAGAGATCAGGAGTCATTGATGAAAGCATCACCAACAGAATACAAAAGATAAAAGAGAGAATCTAATGTGCAAAAGATACCATAGAAAACATTGACACAACTGTCAAAGAAAATGCAAAATGCAAAAAGCTCTTAACCCAAAATATCCAGGAAATTGAGGACACAATGAGAAGACCAAACCTAAGGATAATAGGTATAGATGAGGGTGAAGATTCCCAACTTAAAGGGCCAGTAAATATCTTCAACAAAATTATAGAGGAAAATGTGACTAACATAAAGAAAGAGATGTTCATAAATGTACAAGAAGCTTACAGAAATCCAAATAGTTTAGACCAGAAAAGAAATATCACCTCACACTCAAAAGATACTATAAAATCCAGAAGATCTTGGACTGATATCATACAGACCCTAAGAGAACACAAATGCCAGCCCAGACTACTATACCCAGCAAAACTCTCAATCACTGTAGATGAAGAAACCAAGATATTCCATGACAAAACCAAATGTACACAATATCTTCCCACAAATCCAGCACTTCAAAGGAAAGGATAATTGATAAAAAAAAAATCCAACAAAAGGAGGAAAAAAGCAAGGAAGTGATCTTCCAACAACCCCAAAAGAAGATAGTTACACAAACATAATTCCACCTCTAATAATAAAAATAACAGGAAGCCACAATCATTTTTCCTTAATATCTCTTAATATCAAAGGACTCAATTCTCCAATAAAAAGGCGTAGACTATCAGACTGGAGACATAAACAGGACCCAGAATTTTGCTGCATACAGGAAATGCACCTTAGTGACAAAGACAGACACTACTTCAGAGTAAAAGGATGTAAAACAATTTTTTTTTAAGCAAATGGTCCCAAGAAACAAGCTGGAGTCATTCTAATATCAAATAAAATCAACTTTCAACCAAAAGTTATCAAAAAAGATAAGGAAGGTCATTTCATACTCATCAAAGGAAAAATCTACCAAGATGAACTCTCAATTCTGAACATTTATGCTCCAAATGCAAGGACACCCACCTACATAAAAGAAACTTTACTAAAGTTCAAAGCACACATTGCACCTCACACAATAATAGTGGGGTATTTCAACATCCCACTCTTAGCAAAGAACAGATCATGGAAACAGAAACTAACAAAGACACAATAAAATTAACTGAAGTTATGAATAGATTTAACAAATATCTATAGAACACTCCATCCTAAAACAAAAAAAAATATACCTTTTTCTCAGCAAATCATGGTACCTTCTCCAAAATAGACCATATAATTGGTTACAAAACGGGACTCCATATATAGAAAAGGATTGAAATAATTGCTTGCATCCTATCAGATCACCATGGACTAAGGCTGATCTTTAATAATGACAAAAACAATGAAAAGCTCACATACATGTGGAAACTGAAGAACACTCTACTCAATGAAGAAATAAAGAAAGAAATTAAAAACTTTTTAGAATATAATGAAATTGAGGACACATCATACCAAAACTTGTGGGACTATATGAAATCAGTGCTAACAGGAAAACTCATAGGTCTAAGTGCCTACAAAAAGAAACTGGAGAAAGCATACACTAGCAACTTGACAGCATACCTGATAGCTTTAGAAAAAAAAAATGAAGCAAATATACCCAAGAGGAATAGATGGCAAGAAATAATCAAAATTAGGGCTAAAATCAACCAATTTTAAACATAAAGAACTATACAAAATATCAACAAACCAGAAGCTGGTTCTTTTAGAAAATCAACAAGATAAATAAACCCTTAGCCAAATGAACCAAAGGGCACAGAGACAGTATCCAAATTAATAAAAGCAGAACTGAAAAGGGAGACATAACAACACAAACTGAGGAAATTTAAAAAATCATCAGATCCTACTACAAAGGCTTATACTCAACCAAACTGGAAATTTTGGATGAAATGAATAATTTTCTAGACAGATACCAGATACCAAAGTTAAATCAGGAGTAAATAAACCATCTAAACAGTCCCATAACCCCTAAAGAAATAGCAGCAGTCATTAACAGTTTCTCCACCAAAAAAAAATTTCAGGACCAGATGGTTTTAGTGCAGCATTCTATCAGATCTATCAAAGAAAACCTAATATCAATTCTTTTCAAACTATTCCACAGAATAGAAAGGGAAGAAACACTATCCAATTCATTCTATGAAGCTACAATTACACTCTCATACCTATACTACACAAATACATAACAAAGAAATAAAACTTCAGACCCATCTGTCTTCTGAATATCAATGCAAGAATACTCAATAAAATTCTTGCAAACTGAATCCAAGAACACATCAAAACAATTATCCATCATTATCAAATAGGCTTTAATCCCAGAAATACAGTGATGGTTCAATATTCGGAAATCCATCAATGTAATCCATTATATAATCAAACTCAAAGAAAAAAAAAACATGTGATCATCTTTCTAGATGCTGAGTAAGCATTTGACAAAATTCAAAATCCCTTCATGGTAAAAGTCTTGGAAAGATCAGGAATCCAAATTCCATACCTAAACATAGTACAAGCAATATACAGCAAACCAGTAGCCAATATCAAACTAAATGGAGAGAAACTTGAAGCAATCCCACTAAGATCAGGGACTACACAAGGCTGCCCACTCTCACCTTACCTATTCAATAAAGTACTGGAAGTTCTAGCCAGAGCAATTAGACAACAAAAGGAAGTCAAAGGGATAAAAATAGGAAAGGAAAAAGTCAAAATTCCACTATTTGCAAATGATATGATAGGATACTGAAGACCCCCATACTCAGGAGACCCTTCTTCAAGTCTCAGGAAAGCACGACCACCCAATGATTATAAGAAACCATACCCGGATGCAATCAGCAGAGGCTTTATTAGGGAAGTTGGCCAGCCAAGGTCAAACCACAAGCTCTCTCTCAAGAGCAAGGTTTGGCCTCAAGTGGTGGACTAAGGGGTCTTTTAAAGAGGAAAACCGCAAACCAGAGGAGTGAGGAGGGGGTGAGGGGTTGCCAAAGATACATAACACAAGAATAGTGAAACAATCCAGAGAAGCCCACCCTGAAAGGTTAATAGCCATGGAAATTACTCAGTACACTCATTCTTCTCAAAAATGTGGTTTTACCATGTCACTGCCCTACCCTGCCATTTACCAACTATTTGTTGGCTATTTCTCACTTGTTTCAACCATAGAGCCACAGCCCTGTCATCGTGTTTCGCCACCTGAATGACTTTCAGCCAGTTCCTGAAACTGGCCTGGCTTGCTTCAGAGAAAATTTTCCATGTCCCTAAAAGAACTTAAAAAGCATCTGTATATGTATATATTCTATAAAAATAATTTTTATAATTTTTCATTCTTCAATACTTAAGTGACCCTAAAATTTTTACCAGAGAACTACTAAGCCAAATTAACAACTTCAGCAAAGTGGCTGTATATAAACTCAACTTAAACAAATCAGTAGCCTTCCTCTACTTCAAGTATAAACAGGCTGAGAAAGAAATTATGAAAATGACAGCCTTCACAATAGTCACAAATAACATAAAATACCTTGGTGTGAATGTAATCAAGCAAGTGAAGGATCTGTACGACATGAAGTTCTAATCTCTGAAGAAAGAAATCAAAGAAGCTCTCAGAAGATGGAAAGATCTCCCATGCTCATGGATTGACAGGATTAATATAGTAAAAATGACCATCTTGCCAAAAGCAATCTACAGATTCAGTGCAATCCCTATCAAAATTCCAAATCAATTCTTCATAGAGATAGAGAAAGCAATTTGAAAATTCATTTGGAATTAAAAAAAAAAAACCAGGACATCAAAAACTATTCTTGGTCACTCCCTGCCAGGAGCAGTGGTTCCTTCTGGGCTGGGCCAGAGCACTGAGCAGATCTTGGATGGCAGCTCTGCCCACAATCTCTAAGAACCCAAAGGAAGCAGGGATCCCAGGTGCTCTAACTCAGACAGTATCTTAGGTAAGCAGACAGCAACGCCTGCCTCAAACAGGGAGTAACTGGGACCCACAAGGGAACCAGGAAGTCACTCCCAGCCCAGAGCACTGGTTCCTTCCTGTCTGGGCAAGAGCACTGAGTAGATCTAAGACAGCAGCTCTACCCCCAATCACACAGAACCCAGAGGAAGCTGGGCTCCCAGGAACTCTAACCTGGGCAGTATCTTAGTTATGCAGACAGCAATGTTCACCTCAAACAGGGAGTAATTGGGACTCAAAAGGACCCAGGAAGTCACTCCCGGCCCAGAACACTGGTTCCTTCCAGTCTGGGACAGAGCACTGAGAAGATCTTGGGTGGCAGCTCTACCCCCAATCTCTAAGAACCAAGAGGAAGCAGGGATCCAAGGGATTCCAGGTGCTCTAACACTGTCAGTATCTTAGGTAAGCAGACAGCAAGGCCCACCACAAACAGGGAGTAACTGGGACCCACAAGGACCCAGAAAGTCACTCCTGGCACTGGTTCCCTTTGGTCTGGGCCAGAGCAGTTAGCAGATCTTGGGCAGAAGCTCTGTCCCCAATCTCTAAAAACCCAGAGGAAATGGGGCTCCCAGAGCTCTAACCTGGGCAGCATCCTGTCTGCACTTAAGCACCGAGCAGATTTTGGGCCCTAGTGCTTTCCCCAGTAATTACACCCACCCCACAAAGGTCTAATACAACAAAGATAATAGGAAAGACAGGTTCCAGTCAGGGACAGGGCAGGTAGCACTAAGGAGATACAGATGGCAAAAGGCAAGTGCAAGAATATAAGCAGCAGTAACCCAGGGTACTTGGCAACATTAGAACGTAGTTCTCCCACACTAGAAAGTCCTGAATTCCCCATATCACCAGGAAAGCAAGATTCAGATTTAAAATCACTTCTAATGATGATGATAGAGGACTTTAAGTAGGACATAAATAACACTCTCAAAGAATTTGAGGAGAACCCAGGTAAACAGGTAGAAGCCCTTAAAGAGGAAACACAAAAATCCCTTAAAGAATTACAAGAGAACACAATCAAACAGGTGAAGGAATTGAACAAAAACCATCCAGGACATAAAAATGGAAGTAGAAACAATCAAAAAATCACAAAGGGATACTACGTTCAAGATAGAAAATCTAGGAAAGAAATCAGGAGTCATAGACATAAGCATCACCAACAGAATACAAGAGATTGAAGAGAGAATCTCAGGTGCAGAAGATACCATAGAAAATATCAACACAACAGTCAAAGAAAATGCAAAAGGCAAAAAGTTCTTAACAAAAAACATCCAGGAAATTCAGGACACAATGAGGAGACCAAACCTAAGGATAATAGGTATAGATGAGAATGAAGATTGCCAACTTAAAAGGTCAATAAATATCTTCAACAAAATTATAGAAGAAAACTTCCCTAATCTAAAGAAAGAGATGCCCATAAACATACAAGAAGCCTATAGAATGACAAATAGATTAGACCAGAAAAGAAATTTGTCATATAATAATCAAAACACCAACTGCACAAAACAAAGAAAGAATATTAAATGCAATAAGGGAGAAAGGCCAAGTAACATATAAAGGCAGACCTATCAGAATTACACCAGACTTCTCACCAGATACTGTAAAAGCTAGAAGATGCTGGACAGATGTCATACAGACCCTAAGAGAACACAAATGCCAGCCCAGGCTACTATACCCAGCAAAACTCTCAATTACCATAGATGCAGAAATCAAGATATTCCATAACAAAACCAAATTTACACAATATCTTTCCACAAACCCAGCATTACAAAGGATAATAGCAAAAAAGCTCCAATATAAGGAGGGAAATTATACCCTAGAAAGAGCAAGAAAGTAACCCCCTTCCAACAAATCCAAAAGAAGATAGCCACACAAAGATAACTTCACCTCTAATAACAAAAATAACAGGAGATAACAATCACTGTTCCTTAATATCTCTTAACATCAATGGACTCATTTCCCCAATTAAAAGACATAGGCTAATGAACTGGATATATAAATGGGACCCAGCATTTTGCTGCATACAGGAAACTCCACCTCAGTGCAAAGACAGACTCTACCTTAGAGTAAAAGGCCAGAAAACAATTTTTCAAGCAAATGGCCCTAAGAAACAAGCTGGAGTAGCCATTCTAAAATCTCTAGCCCAAGAACCCAAAGGCAGGGACTCGTGGCGCCATCTCTATAGGTAGTTGAGGGTGGCCTTGACCGGCATCAGTGGAAATGGACAGCCTTGGTACCTGAAAGTTTGGATTCCCTAGTGTTGGGAATTGCAAGAGCAGGGAGGTGGAAATGAGAGGATGGTGTGAGCACACCCTCATAGTAATTGGAGGGGGGAAATGGGGCAAGGGATTAGGCATCAGTGGAAGTGGAGGGCCTAGGTGCCTGAAAGTTTGGATTCCCTGATGTTGGGAAATTTGAGAGCAGGAAGGCAAAAATGGGACGATGGTGGGAGCACACCCTCATAGAAACTCCTAGAATTATATGGATTAGACATGGCAGAGGCAGGCCGCCAGAAGACTAGATTCCTGAATTCAAACAAACAATTATCTTGATACTAAAATTTGTTTTGAGAATTGTATATTGCAGAATACATAGCCTTGGTGTACCTACTCATTAGACAAGCTGAACAGATCTGCTCTAACCTCTGATGTCCTGGAATTCTAGCTGGATGCAGTGAAGACAGTGTCAGAGGCTTATCAATTTACTCTTCACCCAACCCCTCTTCTAATATCTCAACACCCATAATCAGCTTGAAGAAGTTAATGAAGAGTCAGCACCCTGGGCTTGGGGACTGAGGTGGTTAAGATTGGGCTGTCTTTCTAGGAAAAAAGGTGTTGTTTTTGTTGGAACAGGGAGGATTAGCTAGTATTTATTGCATAGTCATAACCTACTGGTAGAAATATGTATAGTTGTTATTAAGATGAAGTTATAATCTCTTAATGGTACAAAATTTACTTTGATTTCAAATTTAAGGTTTTCATTGGTATGAGCTTCTTATTAATATAAAAGCAAGATTAATATTTTTACTATCATAGGCATTGCACCTGTACAACACATTTAGGAATACAAGGGTTATACTCAGTCCTTATTTAACTTTTTTAACTTATTTGAGATGGTTAGCCTGCGAGTTAAGGGCCTATAGCAAATTCATGGCTTTGGGATTATTGTTAGGGTGTTTTCTATATTTTCTTTAGAAATAGCTGAGAGGAGTTAACAGACAACAGTCCAGATATCCTTACATAAATAGTTGGTTTTCAAAACATCAGAAATACACAGAATAGATGTTACAAACATTTCTGTATTAATGTTCATTTTGATTAGAAACCTGTATGCTCCTGATTGCTTCCTGTCTTGGATTCTAAGAAGAAACTGAGCATCTTTGGAGTTATTCCAATTGTGGTGATTCAGCCACTAGGCAAGAATTGCCTCTTTTCATCTACAAACAAATCACTGTCCAGAAAACGACACACTTGCAGAATAGTTGACTGATTATATCTGACAAGACAGAGTAATCAGCCCTTAATAATTCTGCATCACTAGGTGTGTCAGATGATATTGGGCCAGAAGGTTGAAGATTGGATGCTCCAACATTCTGTAGTATAGGTAGGGACTGTCCAGGTGTTCAGTGGTCTCTATAAATTGGCTATGTTTTAGAAGCTCTGTTTTTTGCTTCCCATAATTTCAGTTAACTCAATCATTCTGGATTTCTGATGGGGTTTAAAACTTAGAGTCTCATAGCCAATCCTTGCTACTTAATTTGAGAGAAAATATTTGAGAGGGTGGTTTTCAGCTGACATTCATTCTAAAGCCAAGAAAAAAAGCCAGGTTCAGAACTAAGTCTTTTATTTAGGAGAGATGACAGAGGTTCTGCTTAGTCAACAAAATGATGGACTGGGTATTAGGTCTATCTTGCACTTTACTGACATAAATTGGTATAGTTATGTTCTAACTGTATTTTGAGAGAAAAGTTTTATTTTAACAGGAAGGGTGATAGGTAGGAGGAGCTATGGTGGGAGGAGTAAGAAGAGGAGGAGTAAGGAGAGGTGGAAGAAAAGGGAGAGGAGGAGCTATGTGATGAGAGAGAAAGAGAGAAGAGGGCCAGACATGGAGACAGATGTTCACATGTCTCTGCCAGTCAAAGATAGTTTATATATCTAGGTTGGGTATTAGGTTACACTTCTCATTGGTATTGAGCATTACCAAATTTATAAAGCCATTGGTTAACATTAAAAAAAATGTATAAAAGCAAAAAGGAGAAGGGGGTAGGGGATAGGGGTTTTCTAGTGAGGAGAAATGGGGAAAGGGAATGGCATCTGAAATGTAAATAAAATATCCAATTAAAAAAACAGAAAGCTAAAAAAAAAAAAAAAAAAAAAAGAACTATTCTAAACAATAAAAGAGTTTCTGGGGGAATCAATATTCCTGACCTCAAAATGTACTACAGAGCAGTAGTGATAAAAACTGCATGATATTGGTACAAAGACAGGCAGGAAGATCAGTGAAATACAATTGAAGATCCAGAAATGAACCCACACACCTATGGTCACTTGACCTTGGACAAAGGAGCTAAAACCATCCAGTGGATAAAGGACAGCATTTCAACAAATGATGCTGATTCAGCTGGAGGTCAGCATGGAGAAGAATGCAAGTCAATCCATTCTTATCTTCTTGTACAAAGCTCAAATCCAAGTGGATAAAGGATCTTCACATAAAACCAGATACACTGAAACTTATAGAAGAGAAGGTGAGGAAGACCCTCCATATCTAGGCACAGAGAAAAAGGTCCTAAACAGAAAACCAATGGCTTATGCTCTAAGATCAAGAATTGACAAATGGGACCTCATAAAATTTCAAAGCTTCTATAAGGCAAAGGACACTCTCAATAGGACAAAATAGCAACCAACAGATTGGGAAGAGATCTCTACCAATCCTACATCTGATAGAAGGATAATATTCAACATACATAGAGAACTCAAGGAGTTAGAATCCAGATAATTAAATAACACTATTAAAAATGGGGTACAGAGCTAAACAATGAATTCTCAACTGAGGAAACTAGAATGGCCGAGAAGCACCTAAAGAAATGTTTAACATCCTTAGAAATCAGGGAAATGCAAATCAAAACAACCCTGAGATTACACCTAAAACCAGTCAGAATGGCTAAGATCAAAAACTCAGTTGATAGTAGAAGCTGGTGAGGATATGGCAAAAGAGGAACACTCCTCTCTATTGTTGGTGGGATTGCAAGGGGGTACAACCACTCTGAAAATCGGTCTGGTAGTTCCTCACAAAATTCGACATAGCATTACCTGAGGACCCAGCTATACCACTCCTGGGCATATACCCAGAAGATGCTCTAATATATAACAAGGACATATTTCATAGCAGCCTTATTTATAATAGCCAGAAGCTGGAAAGTACCCACATGTCTTTCAACAGAGGAATGGATAAAAAGAAAAATTGTGGTACATTTACACAATGGAATATTACTCAGCTATCAAAAACAATGAATTTTAGAAATTCTTAGATAAATGAAAGGGACTAGAAAATATGATCCTGAGTGAGGTAACCCAATCACAAAAGAACACACATGGTATTTACTCATTGATAACTGGATATTAGTCCAAAAGCTTGAACTAGCCAAGATTCAACTCACAGACCGCATGAAGCTCATGAAAGAAAACCATGTGTGGGTGCTTCAGTCCTTCTTAGAAGGAGTAACACAATACTCAAGAGAGCAAATATGGAGACAAAGTGTGGGACAGAATCTGAAAGAGGGGACATCTGGAGACCATTCCACCTGGGAATCCATCCCATGTGCAATCACCAGAGTTAGATGCTGATGAGGGTATCAGGAAGTGCATGCTTACAGGATCCTGGTATAGCTGTCTCCTAAGAGGTCTGCTAGAGCCTGACATATTCAGAGGCAGATGCTCACAGCTAACCATTGAACTGATCAAGTGGTTCCAAATGGAGAAGTTGGAGAGAAGACTGAAGGAGCTGAAAAGGTTGGTGGCCCCATGAGGAGAGCAACAATACCAACCAACCAGAGCTCCCCAGTGTATGAAACCACCAACCTGGGAGGACATATGGATAGAACCATGGCTCTAGCTGTATATGTAAGGGGGGATGGCCTTGTTGGGCATAGGTGGGAGAGGAGATTCTTGGTCCCATGAAGGCTACTACCGAGTGTGGGGGAATTCGATTATGGGGAGGTAGGAGTGGCAGGGTAGGTTGGTGCACATCCTCATAGAAGCAGGAGGAGGGGGAATGAGATGGGGGTTCCTGGATGGGGTAGGGTATGGGGTAGGGGATAACATCTGAAAAGTAAATAAAATAACCAATAAAAAAATACATTTGTTCTGTTGCTTCTGTCCCCCTAGTGTGCCCTAGGTAATACTTTGTACATTGCCCTTATTACTTCTCATAATGCTGTTCAAACCATCACATAGGGTCTTTATATAGATGCTGTTTAGCAAAACCATTGAAAGTCATCCTTTAAAAAAAAAATCTTACTAATACTACAAATTTTCATGTTCTGGAAGTATTTAGGAATATAAAATCATATACCCGTATGATTTTCATGGCCATCCCCTCAAGGAGAAACTTTCTTCATTCATTTAATCATGTGCTGATTGGGCAAACAGTCCTTTAAAATGTCCCATGTGGCTGAGGAGATGGAGCAGTCATTAAAGTGCTTTCCCTGTTAACTTGTAATTCTAGATTTGAAATCCAGAACTCACGTAAAAGAAGATAAAAGGCCAGGTATGCTTGCACATATTTGTAATTTCAGTTCTGTGGATGCAGAGCAAACCAGATAAGAGGGTTTAGGTGTACAAACACACTAACCAAATCTGTCTATTTCAGACTGAAGAGAGAAACTGTCTCAGAAAACAATGTGTGCAACACCTGCAGAAATACATCATAGGCTGACCTCTGGTCGACATGTTTATCTGCAAACATATGAATCTCTCCACAGGCATACCCAAACATCCTTCGTGTGTGTGTGTGTGTGTGTGTGTGTGTGTGTGTGTGTGTGTGTACTTGTGTGTGCAACTTCTCAAGCAATGTAGGGAGATATCACAAATGAAGACTCCGATGTTTCTCCAGAAGCATAGTATGCATATATGAATGAAGTGAGGTTAGAAGCTTCTATGTTGCTTAAGAACAGTGTGCTTTTGTAACTAGTGGTAATGAGGCAGTGTGTGTAATGACAGATAATTCTTGTGAAGTAAGCAAAGGACAGATCACAAGATTGTGATGCATGTCCTAAGAAATTCTGTGGATATTAGAGACTTTAATTATAAAATTAATGTGGCACTATTTATAAGTAGAAAGATTACTTCAAGCAAGACATTGTGGTACACACAGTTAACCGGAGTGCTCGTAACGTACAAGTATTTGTATCAGGGATTCAAAGTCATCATAAGGTGAGTTGGAGGCCGTCCTGGACTATATGATACCCTGTCTCAAAACCAAAGTCAAATCTGAAGTAAAGGAAAGCAACCCTTGATCCTAAAATAGTCCTAAATCAAACCAATCAGCCAACCAAAAATAATGAACTTCTGTGCTTGATGTCACTAAATTGGGCTGGACTGGGTCAAGGTAGAGTGCTGAGGGAATGACAGATGTGTTTTATAATCTCAACTCATGCCATGCATGCTGAGGAATGACAGATATGTTTTATAATCTCAGCTCATGCCAGGCATTTGTCATGTGTCCCCTAGTGAGTGTGTGAGATGCAGACCAATGAGAGATTTTTTTCATGCCTCAGAATCTAGTTGATTTCCGTGACTCAAGGTCATCATTACATTAACAAACTGAAAATAGGCAAGAGGCAAAACAGTTAACAGAGATGCAGCATCTGTTTATTGGGCAGCCAACACTTCTTTGTATCATTTACCCAGCAGCTTAAGGAGTGCCTGCAACCAGGACCACCTTTAATGAAAGGTCAGCCTCCTTAAAGGTTACTCATTACCCTGAAGGAAAACACAGAACAAACTGTATTCATACATGTTTTATAAGCATCTGCTACAGCATTTACCAGAAGACAAACCTGGGTGATTTGATTTCAACAAAGAATGATCCAGAAGTAAAATGCTCTTAACATTGTCTGACTGGGAGAAAGTAAAACACACTGTCTTTGTGTGTGGTTAAAGAGTATTTTCCTTACTGCTTCCCCCCAACACATTTGTCTCTGAAGAAAACAATGTGTATCTTCTGACTGCATTCTTGGTCCCTGCTCTGTGAAGGATGAATAAACCTCCAGCATTTCATCCTGGGCCATTTTTCTTATCTGTTCTTTCTTCCTAAACAATCTCCTCTACCTCAGGTGATTGCAAGTCACCCATGGAAAGTCTCCCCCTGACTCTGCTTTGTTCTCTCCATGGGGGTTCAAGAGCCTCCATGGATACCTGGCAGGTGTCCATGGTGAGTGTTTTAGCTCTAATTCTTCCTAGATTCTCCTTTCCACAGAGCAATTTCCTCCTCTCTATGCTTGCACTGCCTTGTAGCTTAAATTTACTCCTCATTGTCTACTGAAAACCTTGTCTAATGGCCTGCTGACTTCCATTATTTTTTTTCTCTTCCAATTTATGTTTGGATTGTCTCTTTTCAATGTGGAAACCATTGTTGTCTCCAGCACCTCTGTTTGTGATCACTATAGCAACATATCTGTGTTTGCTGTACCTCATCCATTAACCAGAAACACAAAGTACATTTTCAAAGATTCTGTAACTTCTTTGGTAAATTTTTTTTTTCTGTTTTTTCTCCATGGATGAGCTGATGCTTAAATTTTTGTCTCTTATTAAATGTGTGCTGCAAGTTAATACTCAGTAGAACAATTTTGGTTATTTAGGCCAAGAAGGCTCTACTGCCATGAATAGACCAATGCCATTAGAGAGAACGGTTCTCATTGCACTTCCTGTTTACCATCTAAGAATGGAACAAGAAAGCCCTTTGTCTGGGCAGGGAAGATGGCACAGTAAGTAAAGTACTTGCTATGAAAGCATATGGGCCTGACCTTTATTGTCAGAATGAAGACCCCCAAACTAGGGAGACCCTTCCTCAAGTCTCAGGAAATCACGACCACCCAAAAATCACAAGAAACCATACTTGGATGCAATCAGCAGAGGTTTATTAGGGAGAAAGTTGGCTAGCCAAGGTCAAAATTGCTCATCCACGCAGGAACAGAATTTTGAAAAAAGGCCATCAAGCTGAGGGTTTTTTTGTTTTTTTGTTTGTTTGTTTTGTTTGTTTGTTTGTTTGTTTTTTGCTTTTTTTGTTTTTTTGGTTTTTGTTTTTGTTTTTTGGTTTTTGGGTTTTTTTTTTTTTGCATGGGGTGGGGAATGGAAGAAATTTTTGCTCAGTTACACATGATTGGTTGCATTTTTGCGTGGTTACACATGATTTGTTGTTTTACAAATTTTGAACATCAGCAGGCTATAACACGGGGAAAACCTCAAGGGGGGGGGAGTAAACCAAGAACAGTAGAACATTTCAGAGGAACCCACCCTAAATGATTTAGAGTCATGTGAAAATCACTCTGCACACTTATTCTTCTCAAAAATGTAGTTTTTCCATGTCACTGTGCCCTACCCTGTCATTACCAACTATTTCAGGTTAACTAATTCTCACTTGCCATTTCCCTACCCTGAGGCTTGAGGAATGTTAATCCAGCAAGTTTCCTCTAATTCAGGGATAATGCCCTCCATCCGAAATGTGTCCCAGGGCAGTGAAAGCCTGAAATCTTACATCCAGTTCTACTTTCTGGAACTTGCATTCTTTTGCTCAGGTTTAGAGTAAAGAAAAAGCCTATATATATTTCATAAAATGGTCTTTATAATTTTTCACTCTACAAGAATCCACACTAAAAATAAACAAACAAACAAACTCAGTCACTGTGACAGTAATTCCAGCACTAGGAAGGGAGAGAGATCATACTGTATTACTACTACAATCAAAAATCAAAATATGTATCAAACAAACAACCACAATAAGTTGCTACTGGAAACTTCTAGTATTTGTCAAACTACCATGATTTAAATTTGGCTTTCATGTAGAGGAATAAATGCATTTAATTCACAATTCTTATTCTGTGAGCAGATTCCTTTCTAGGCAATGTTTTTCTAAAATATTCAGCCTTTAAGAAATGTAAACCTTAAATAGAAATTTCTGCTAAAATATTTTAAGCATTTAACTACTTAGAATAATTCTGCCAATTTTACCTCCTTGAGAATTTTAGGGAGACTTAGGTTCAAGCATCTACAATATGCTCTTGTCTAAGATAATGAACACCTTCTCCACAATTTTTTTGATTAAAACATAATTTCTTATCTGAGTTTTAAGCTTTTATAATTCTTGCCTTCTCCATCTCTATTCTTGCATAGATTCTGGAAGAATTAGATGCCCATGAAATCTGCTTTCCTTTTGTTCTTTTATCCCAGACACATTCAGATACATTATTTATTTTTTGTAGCTATTGTGATGTTTGTTTTATTGGAAGGTTATCATGTAGTTCAGGCTGGCCTCCAACTTGCTATAAAGCCAATAGTAACCTTGAACTTGTGATGACCATCTGATAAGCTACAAGACTTGCCTCAAGCCTGTGTCCTATACCTTATAGGGCAAAATCATTTGTTGGGGGGGACTTTAAGCATAATAATAGTTACAGAAAAAAGACAAGACATTAAAAAAAAAGAGAGAGAGATTCATTGAACAATGGCTATAGAACATTTCCAAGATCAGGTGGGTTTTGAGGGTTAGTTTACAGTGCATCTTATAGTTACTGGGGAAGGGCATAGCCCAAGTTACAAGTAATGGAAACGTAAGTAAGTTTTGTAGTAAACAGAAACTAACTAGTGTATCAAAATGGCTCTTGATTACAAAATGGACATGGGCTGCTTTCTCGCCTCTCATTTCTGTCTGTCAATGTTGAAGTTTTAGTTGTGTATACCATGTCCAGTTTAGGCAATGCTGATAAACAAACCAAGGGTGCTGTGCATGCTGGTCAAGGTCTCTGTCAACTACTTTCCCAGCCCATATATGTGATTATCATTGAGTTCATTAGTCACATAGCTTGTTGCTATAAGCAAATAATTAACATTAACAAACTATTGAGAAAAGATTTATTTTGACTCAGTGCTTTTGAGTTCATCATGATAAGAAAGGCATCTCAGGCAGAATACTTTCTGTCTGCAGTTTCAGGAATTAGAAGCTGTTTGCTTACATCTGGGTGGCTAAAGAAACAAAGAAAGAGGAATGAGGAGGACAGTAGGCTTTACCTTTTCCTCCTTAAAGTGATTATTTTTATTATTTTAATTATTGAATTAATTTAAATGAATTAACTATTTTAAAAATTATTTTAATTGTTTAATTATGTGTCTGTCTGTATGCATCTTTGTGTGGGCATGTACAAATGAATTCAGAGGCCTGCACAGATCAGAGTCAAATTCCCTGGAATTAGTGTTACAGGTAGTTTTGAGCCATGAAGTCCAGGTGCTAGATACTGAACTTGAGTCCTCTGGAAGAATGCTCTCATCTGCTCAGCTAGCTTCCTGCTCATTTTCTATTATTTTATTAAACAGAGGTCTCCAGCCCATGGAGTCATGTTGCCAATATTCATGCAAGGTCATTTAATCTAACTTTATCAGTTTTGAAACTTTTATCAGTGGTGTGCATCATTCATGCCCTCACATTTCTTAATCTAATCAAGCAGATAATTAAAATTAACCATGATGATATATTTGTACTTTGTCATTCAAAACTTTCCTTTTCCTATGGCACCCATATGTTCCTTTGCCTACTACACTATTGTAGATGTGGCTTTAGAAGAACTGCCTGGAATGGACTTTTGATTGGATTGTGCTACCTCTATGATTTCCCATAAATACTCATTACACCCAGTGTTCCTATCTGCTGTCAATTCTCACAGGTGTCATTACAGGAAAAGCCTTTGTAGTGTGTCCAACACACAGTAAACCCACAATAAATGCTTTTTCTTGTTCTTTTCACACCCTGACACTTAGTTTTAAAACTATCTACACTGGCACATGCATTTTGTTCCAAAGGCTCCCTGTGTGTCTGTAATCCCTTAGTTCTTTTCACTCTTGGGTTTACAATGAAGAATACTTCAGAAATTTTATTTTCTTTTCTTTTTGTTTTTTGATTTTTCTAGTAGTGAAAATAAGTTTCTTTGTGTGGAGAACAGCTGCCCATCTTGCTTAAATTAGATGAAGAAAAATAGCAATTCTTAAGTAGGCTGATGCTGTTTTTAAATATGTATGTGACAAGACTACTGCTGTGCATGTTTTGTTTTACAACAGGCAACTCAATTCTTCATAAAGAGATAATAATAAAGAGGCTGCACAAAGCTTCGGAATTGGAGTATGGAGATGTATGAGTGACCATGTGTCTGTGTACATGTGGGATTAAAATATCTACATTTAGTTCACATGAACCATATGGTTTTATAAATGAATTTGTCTCGAAGTAATTTCATATTAGTCAATATTCCCACCTCTATTATGTATTATTCCAGATTAAACAATAATGGACTTCAACATGTTGAGTATTTCCTTCTATATCTCAATCTTTCTGTTATCAGATATAATAAAATTTTCATTAAATGTTTATAGAATAGGCAAAATGTAAGTCTAGGTTTACATGATTATATAAAGTACTTTATGAAATAAGATGGAAGTACGAAGGCCAGAGTTCAAAAACCCATTATTCATGTAAATGCTGAACATGTCTATGTGGTTGTGGCCCTAGAAATAGAGGATGATAAAAGGTAGATGATTAGACCTTGATGGCCACTAACTCTGGCTGAAATCCTCAGCTTTTTACTCAGTAAAACATCCTGTGTTAAGGAAATAATTGCAGTAGGTGACATATTTAATAATCTCCTGACATACCCTTCTCTCCTCTGAATGCATGCATTGATGCAAGTACCCAAACTTTTAGGTACAGGGAGCATAACAGACACACACACACACACACACACACACACACACACACACACACATACACACACACACACGATGCTTATATATCTTATCACAATTATACCTTTTCTTTTAAAATAGTTAAAGTCTAGTAATTTTTCTAGTTCACCTCTTCAGAAAGCTCAATTTCAACTGAGATTGAAAATAGCAGGCTTTAAGAATTAGAAAACTTCTACTGAGATACATGAGTCTCATACCAAGAAAATCATGTTCAGAACTCTGTAAGTCCAAGACAGCACAATCTCTCTAGTCACACCTTTTCTTCTCAAAGAACACCTGTATGAAAATGTGAAGAAACAAAGGTCCAATTCATATACTTATCCACTGTGTGTTAGTGAGATAGTATGTTGGGAGAATACGAACAGAAAATAAAAGAAAATATATTGCATGGTAGGAAGTACAGTGAATTTAAAACAGAAAACTCATGTTAGCCTTTGGGCCTCCTGAATGATCTTAAGTAAATCAAAATATGTTTCTCTTTTGTCCTATACTTCTACTTCTTGCAGACTTAGCTGTAGGATACTCTCCACCCTAATTTTTCACATACTTAGTCAACTCTATTCTGAAAAATCACTGGATGTAAATATCACTACTTTGTGCTTATAATTATAGAAAACTGAAAGCATGGGGTCAGCGAGATGACTTAGTGATAAAAATTATTTCCGTCAAGATTAAGAACTTAAATTTGATGCCTGGGCCACACATAGTGGGAAAAATGAACTAGTCCCCACCAAATTATCTTCTAATCTCCCTAGGTGTGCCATAGCATCAGTACGTGAACATATATACAGACATTCAGTAACTAAATAATTGAAAAAAAACATGTAATAAATAGTTGAACAAAAGAGTATACATAAATCATTTTAGGTAGTCATGTTGATTTCTAGAACACTGTCAGAATTAGAGAGACATTTTAGTTCTGCCTCAGAAATACCATCTCTCTATTTTTAATTTCTATTCCAACCAACAGTAGCTTTTAATTACAAAGTAATATTTATTAAACTAGGATATTATTGAGAAAATAAAAAAAAATGTTCTTTTAAAGAAAGAAAGACACCTGTTTCCCCCTCCATTCAGATCTCTCCAAACCCTTTGGTTCTAGGCAGGGAACCTCACCTCGTATTTGGGCCCAACTTTCTATTGTGACTTGCCATATATCTGCTAGCTCCTCACTACCAGTGTCTCTCTTAATGACTTACATGATATGGAGACCCATGTAGACTAATTGTATGATCATTTATAAGTCCCACTTCATTCAGATTAATCCAAAGTCACAAGTATGGCTACTTACTAGGGAAGACAGATTCCTCTCATGTGGTTGGGAGACACAAACATTTACCTCTGTTAGAATTATATCAGAGCCCACAATTTGATCATGAATTTGCCCTATTTGACCTTATAATCTAGGACCCTACACAGTCAGTTGAAATGGATCCAGGCTCCTTAACCAGGTACCATACTATACTTAAAAGTAGAAAACCTGGAATAAATGCTTTCATTGTCAAAAACATACAAAATAAAAATTGACATCTGAACAATGCTATGAATAAGGTTCTTGTTGAACATTTTAAATACTTCTGAAAACAAAACAAAAAGAATAACAGAAAATGAAAAGGAAAGATAAGAGGAAAAATTCCAATAACCTTTGAAAGGAATCCTCAATCAAGAAACTATGTCCATCTGTAGAAATCACAGCATGGAAATCTCTCTCTCTCTCTCTCTCTCTCTCTCTCTCTCTCTCTCTCACACACACACACACACACACACACAACACACACACATACACACACACTAATGGTTATCCCGTCCCCCAAATAAGAAGTATGATTCTAATTATCCTTAATGAAAACAAATTAGGAAACAATTCCAAAGAATTTAAAACATCCAAAAAAAAAAATGGAGAATTATAGACCAATATCCCTGATGCAAAATGATGGAAAAGTATCAGGACAATACCTGCAAACCAATTTCAATAACATATTTTCAATGAGTAACAATAATTTCAATGAGTAAGCTTACTTCCATAGATGCTAGGATGATTCAATGTAAGCAAATCAGTAAAATATACATATTACCCAAAATAAATTCATTCAAGTACAGAAATCATATGATTATCTCATTTAACACAGAAAACTCCCTTCAAAAACCCAATAAAAATAAATAAATAAATAAATAAATAAATAAATAAATCTAGTATCTCTTTTTAAATAAATCCCTGTTTATAGAGAAAGGGAATATATTTCTTTTTTTTTTTAAATATGGTTCTGTTATTTATTTTAATTTACTTTTTATTGGATATTTTATTTACATTTTAGATACCACCCCTTTTCCCATTTCCCCTCCCTAGAAAATCTCCATTCCAACCTCCCCTTCTCCTTTTTTCTTTTATACAATTTTTTAAATATAAATCAACGGCTTTATAAGTTGGGTAATGCTCAATAACAAGATGCCCATACAATCAAAAGTGTAACCCAATACCCAACTTAGATATATTAACTATCTTTAACTGGTGGATACACATGAGCATCTGCCTCCATGTCCCCCTCTCTTGTCACCTAGCTCCTCCTCTCCTCCTCTTCCACCTCTCCTTACTCCTCCTATTCCTCTCCTTATTCTTCCCACCTTAGCTCCTCTTACATATCACTCTTACTTTTCTCTCAAAATACAATTAGATCATAAATATACCATTTGTGTCAGTAAGGTACAAGATAGACCTAATACCAAGTCCATCACTTTGTTGACTAATCATAACCTCTGTCATCTCTTCTAACTAAACGATTTAGTTCTGAACCTGGCTTTTTTCTTGGCTTTAGAATGAATGTCAGCTGAAAACTATCCTCTGAAATCTTTTTTCTCAAAGTAAATAGCAAGGATTGGCTATGAGACTATAAGTCTTCAACCCTGTCAGAAATCCAGACTGACTGAGTTAACTGAAATTATGGGAAATACGAAGCATAGCTTCTAAAACTTAACCAATTTATAGAGACCACTGAACACCTAGACAGTCCCTATACTAAAAAACATTGGAGCATCTGATCTTCAGCCTTCTGGTCCAGGATCATCTGATAGACCTAGTGCTGCAGAATTATTAAGGGCTGATTACTCTGTCTTGGCAGATATAATCAGTCAACTATTCTGCAAGTGTGTCCTTTTCTGGACAATAATTTGTCTGTAGATGAAAAAAAGGCAAAAAGGCAATTCTTACCTAGTAGCTGTCTCACCACAATTGGAGTAGCTCCAAAGATGCTCAATTTCTTCTTATAATGGGAATATATTTCAATGCAATAAAGGCATTATACAGGAAGGTCATGCAAAACACAAATTAAAAAAAAAATTAAAATAAATTTCAACTAAAATCAAGAGCAAGACAAGAATGTCTCATCTTGTCCATTCTGTTCAATATAGCGATTAAATTCTTAGCTGGGGCAGTAAGACTAGAAAAAAGGAAATGGGGACAGGATTTAAAATGAACACATAAAAATTTGTAGCTTTTCTTTTCACAAACAAGAAATACACCAGAAAAAGAATTTGGTAAACAATTCAAAATTGCCTAAAAATATTTTTAGAAATCGAACCCAGGAAGTGAATGACTTTTATAATGAAAATATTAAGATAATGAAGATATTAAACAAGAAATGAGAAATGGAAATATCTCCTATGCACATGGTTTGGTAGGATTAAGATGGTGAAAATGTAAATCCTACCAAAACCAGTCTACAAATTCATTGCAATCTACATCAAAATTACAATGCTATTTTTTTTTCACAAAAATTTGAGAAAATATTACATGTTCTTAAATTTCATTTGAAAACACAAATATTTAATTTATTAAAAAAAAACCTGAAAAACAACAAAAATTGTTTCTACAGAATTTTCACAGATTTGAACATATTCTACAAAGTTATAGTAATAAAGACAGCATTTTTGTCTTTAAAAACAGACATATAATGTAAAAGAATTGAAGATACACAACTAATCCTACAATATTATAGCCTCAGGACTTTTGATAAAGCAACCAAAAATACACACTAGAGAAAAAAAATGATCTTCAACAGTACTCTAGGTCAAACTGGATAGAAACACATAGAAGAATGATAGTAGATGATCATCTTTCACCCGGTACAAAACTCTACTCCAAATGAAGAAAGGGACCCAATTTAAGATATACCATAACTCTAACAGAAGTAAATTAGGCAGGATTAATGTAGTAAAAATGGCCGAATAAAATTTATAGAGTAAATGCAATTCCCATAAAAATTCTCCCTCAATTCTTCAAAGATTTAGAAAGAGCAATTTGCAAATTCATTTGGAATAACCAAAAACTCAGGATAGCAAAAACTATTCTCAAAAAATAAAAGAACATCTGGAAGAATCACATTCCCTGACCTCAAGCTGTACTACAGAGAAATTGTGATTAAAAACTGCATGATATTGGTACAGAGACAGGCATGCAAATCAATGGAATAGAACTGGTAAAGACACAAAAATGAACCCAAACACCTATGTTCACTTGATCATTAATAAAGAAGCTAAAACCATCTAGTAGAAAATAGATAGCATTTTCAACAAATGGTGCTGGTTCAACTGGTAATCAGCATGTGAAAGGATGCAAATATATTCAAATTTATCTTCCTGTACAAAGTTCACGTCCAAGTCGATCAAGGACCTCCATATAAAATCAGATACACTGAATCTAATAGAAGAAAATACGGGGAAGAGCCTCAAATACATGTACACAGGGGAAATTTTTTCTGACAAAACACCAGTGGATGATGCTCTAAGATCAACATTAGACAAATGGGACATCACAAAATTGCCAAACTTCTACAAGGCAAAGGGCAGTGTCATTATGACAAAACAGCAAACAACACATTGGGTAAAAAAAAATTCAAATCAAAACTATCCTGAGATTCTACCTCACACCAGTCAGAATGGCTAAGATTAAAAACTCAGGTGACAGCAGATACAGACCAGAATTTGGAAAAGGGGGAATACTCCTGCATTGTTGGTGGGATTATAAACTGGTATAAAACTGAAAATCAGTCTGGCAGTTCCTCAGAAAACTGAACATAGTATTATCTGAGGACCATCCTCATATACCACTCCTGGGCATATACCTCAAAAAATGTTCCAACATATATCAGAGTCACATGCTCCACTATATTTATTGCAGCCTTATTTATAATAGTCAGAAGGTGGAAAGAACCCAGGTGTCCTTCAACAGAGGAATAGATGCTGAAAATGTGCTAAGTTCACACAATAGAATACTACACAGCCATTAAAAACAATGACTTTATGAAATTTGCAGGCAATGGAATGGAACTAGAAAATATCCTGAGTGAGATAATCCAGTCACAAAATAACACACAATGGTATGCACTCACTGATAAGTGAATATTATTAGCTCAACAGCTCAGAATAGCAAAGATACAATTCATAGACCATATGTAGCACAAGAAGGAAGACCAAAGTGTGAATGTTTCAGTCCTTTATAGAAAGGGGAACAAAATACTCACAGGAGGTAGTAGGTTGGAGGGATTTGGGAGGAAGAGTGCAGAGGGATGGGGAAAAGAGAGGTTGGGTCAGTTATGGGAGGAGACAGTGATGATATAACAGAGAATCAGAAATTTGAACAGAGGTATGTAGCAATGGGGGTTGGGAAACTGGGGTAGCCACAAGCAAGTTCCAGATGCCAGGAAAGCACAAGGCTCCTAGGACCTAACAGGAATGAGATTAGCTGAAATGTTCAACAAGGGGAGAAAGAACTTTTGTAGAGATCAAATACAGAGGTTAGGCAAGGCCTCCAGTTGGGGGATGGGACCACCAACTCATCTCCAAATTTTTAACCCAGTCTCCAGGCTCCTGTCTAAAGGAAATAGGGGGACAAAGTGTGAAGTAGAGACTGAAGAAAAGGCCATTCAGAGACTGTCTCACCTAGGGACACATTGCACATATAGATACCAAAGTCAGTCACTATTGCTGATTCCAAGCAGTACTTGGTGACAGGAGCCTGTTATAACTGTCTCCTGAGAGGCATTGACAGAACCTGACAAATACAAAGGTGGATGTTCACAACCAACCATTGGACTAAGCACTGGGACCCCAATGGAGAAGTTAGAGAAAGGACTGAAGAAGCTGAAGTGGTTTGTAACCCCATAGAAAGAACAACAATATCAACCAAACAGAACTCCCAGAACTAAACCATCAACCAAAGAGTAAACATGGAGGGATCCATGGCTCCAGCTGCATATGTAGCAGAGGATGGTATTGTCTGGCATCAATAGGAGGAGAAGCCATTGGTCCTGTGATGTTTTGATTCCCCAGTGTAGGGGAATGCCAGGGCTGTGAAGTGGGAGTGAGTGGGTTGATGGGGGAACACCCTCATAGAAGCAGGGGGAGGGGTGATGGGCTAGGGGGAGTTCTGGAGGGTAAATCAGGTAAGGGGATAACATTTTAAAGGGGATATTTTATGTATTTACATATTATATGTGAATACATAAAATATCCAATAAAATGATATAAAACAATAATCGAATGAAAAAAGAATTAAGGAATCTACTTGAATTTAGGTAGCTGAAAGGCCTTTCCTAGAAGGCTTCCATTACCATATACATTAAAACAAACAATAAATAGAGACTATTGAAGCTAGAAAAGTGTTTGTATAGAAAAGTACACTATCATTAAAGGAAAGGGGCAGCCTACAAAGAAAAAAAAAAAAATACTAATCCTAACTGGCTATACATCTGGCACAGAGTTAGTAACTAGAATATAAAATAAATAAATAAATAAATAAAACAACTAAATAAATATCAATAAGTCAAACAACCTAATTTTAAATGGGCCATGGAAGTAAACAGAGAATTCTAAAAAGATAAAATACTAATGGATGGAAAACATTCTAAAAATGGTCTACATTATTAGACATCCAAGAAATGTGAAGAAGAAAAAAACCAAAAAAACAAAAAACAAAAATGAAACAAACCAAAAAAAGAAAAAAGAAAAAAGAAAAAAGAAAAAAGAAAAAAGAAAAAAGAAAAAAGAAAAACAACTTATTTTGAGATTTCATATTATCCCTGTCACAATGCTTACAATAAAAAATTTCAAAATGACCAGACATGGTGAGACACATCTTAAGCATCCTACTCATTGACACAAAAAAGCAGATGTCTGTGAATTCAAGGTTAGCCCCTCATCTACATTGCAAATTCCAGGCCAAACAGAATTACATGGGGAGAACTTGACTCAACCAAACCAAACCAAAACAAAACAAAGCAAATACTACAAATTCTTGTGTGAATATGGGGAAAAAGAACTACTTATATACTACTCAGAGGATTGCCAAATGGTGCAGACACTATAGAAATGGTTGTGTTATTTTCTCAAATACCTATAAACTGATGTACCACATAATTCAGCATTATGACACAATTTGAATGAGATAATCCAGTCTCTGAATTGCAAATGTCTCATGTTTTGGATTATTGATTGATGCTAGCTTTGAATCTTCAAATATATAGTTTTCATTTGAGATACCCACAAAGCCAGAAAATCTTTAAGGTGGCCTAAGTATATTAAAGAGAGGAGAAGTAGAATTCACTGTTATAAAGGGGTAAAGAAAAAGAACAGAAAAGTTGCATTGGGTGAAGGATATGAGAAATTAGGAAAGCCAATGACCTTGTGTAAAGGTGATTAAAAATTACAATTTAGACACTTCCTAAAATACATACACATAAAAATATTTTAAATGGACTAACCTTATAATTGTTAAAGTGTTTATAAAAAGATAAAGAGATAAAGAGAGTACGTTCTGTGGGTGTGTGGAGAGGTATGGGGTGAAGTGGATGTCTCAGTGGGCCCATGCAGAGGCATCTCTTCCCCCTGAGGGACCAGTCAAACACTGGTATAGTTATAGAATAGAGTTTATTCAGGGCATGGGAAGGGGGATCAGGAGGGTAGGAGAGAGAGAGAGAGAGAGAGAGAGAGAGAGAGAGAGAGAGAGAGAGAGAGAGAGAGAGAGAGAGAGAGAGACCAGCCATGACCATGTGGAGAGAGGGGGAAGGGAAGGAGGGAGGGGTGAGGGGAGAGAGAAGCTAGAGGCAAGACAGCAAGAGATTAAGAAATTAAGAGAGGAGGGGGGTAAGCAGCCCTTTTTATAATGGACCAGGCCTTCCTGACTGTTGCTAAGTAACTGTGGGAAGGAGCATACCTGGCTGTTGCCAGGTAACTATGGAGGTGGACTTTAGACAGAATACTAACAATTGTGGGTTGTGCAATGTGTCTTCTAGACACCAAGGCTAAGAAAAAAACAAAACAAAAGAAAACAAAACACTGTCATAGTGTCAGAAACCGATATGGAGTTTCTAAATTTTGGGGATGGTTTTCTACTGAGATCCCATAGACTGTCTAACATTACAGGCTTTTGTCATTGCTCTTAGTTTCTCTACAGAACTTGATAGTATGATCCTATTGATAAAGACATCATAAACTTAAGTCATAGAATACAAACAATCCAAACTGGTTATCAACCTATAAGCTTCTTATAAACTGGCTAGCTTTCAAAATGTTGGGAGTTACTATGAATACTACCTGAGGAGAAATGTAATCATTGAGTTGCTCAAAACAGATGAAAACAAACTTTTAGAGTGCTTCTCTGTGGTGGTTTGAATAAGAAACACTCATATTCACTAGTTGAGACAGATTAGGAGGTGTAGCCTTGTTGGAAAAAGTGCATGGCTGGAGGTGCACTTCAGGGTTTCAAAAGCCCAAGCCAGTCCCAGTGTCTTCCTAATGCCAGAGAATACGAATATAGAACTCTCATCCACATCTCCAACACCACATCTGCTTGTTGTGTACCACCATGCTTCCACTTTGACATTAGACTAAACATTCAAAAATACAAGGAAGTCACAATTAAATGCTTTCTTTTATATGAAAGGCTTGGTCATGGGGTCTTTTCACAGCAACAGAACACTGACTCAAACATTCATTAAGGATACCTTATAACTTTTACTTTGCCTATTAAGGATATCTTATAACTTTTACTTTGTTCTGCCTATCCTCTGGAAATGGTTTTGTTATATAATGACATGATGTAAACCTCTGAGTGTTTTCCAGGTCTATAAAAGTATGTAAAAGATATACAGGTGCATCTCAAGGAACAGAAATGGAAGTCCAGTCTGCACAAGGTACTAGCTTCAGACACACCTACAAATTTCTTGGAGGAATTATGACCTGGGAAGCTTTATTGATTAAATCTGAAAACATCTATACCTATAAATGTAAAGAACACGGGCATTTGGGTCGCTCTATGGATATTGGAAGACTTTTATACCCCATCTTGCCCAATCTGACTATCCTCTATATAACTTGATGAAGAAGTGTACCATATAGAATTGGATCAAAGAGACCCAAGGTTCTTTTGAGTAAAGTCATTTCATTGTAGGACAGGATGCAGAGCTGTGTGCCCCACTACCCCTGTTTCTATTAATATTAGAATCACCAGGAGTTTAGAACAGTAGCTCTAAGAGGCATATAAAGCATTGCAGTGGAATGAATTTATAACATACTAAACCTCTATTATCATCACAATAGAGTACACATAAAAGGGCTTGAGTGAAGGCCTTCTTGACAAACCTCTTTGTGATATGGCACAAAATCAAATTTTACAAAGGTAGAATGAATATATACATCATTGAGGTGTGACATATACAAGCTCCATCACAAATGCTATGAAAGCTGTACTGTACTGGGATCAGTGTCTTTTAAGCCAGGGAGCATTCCTTAGTGATTGAACCAACAGATAAGCAAGATAATGTACTGAAAGGATACCAGCCATCCCTCTAGATTCCTGGTAAAGAGATGGTATTAATAAACACACCAAATGAGAATGGGTAGCTGTATCAAAACAAATGAACACAGATATCAGGTAGCTAGATAAGGGAGAAGAAAATATAAACAATCATCTAAGTTAAGAGAGGTAAGAATAATAATAACTCAGAAGACTTGGCTCATGACAATTTATACTGAGAGTTAAAATTTACACAGAGACCTCATTTTATAGATGATCCAGTTGGAAAAGCAGGATTGAATGGTGTTGAGTCAAGCAGCCCACAAAGTTTACCTAGAAATCATGAAGTAAATACTTTTACAAAGTATGGACCATTTTTCTCATGTTCCCTTGAAAACTGTTCACTGGGTCCATATATAGTCTGGTCATAGGGGAACCACTATACACAAGAAAATATCTAAGGCTGCTGGCATTTTTGTGAAATATTTTGATATTTTATACGATGTCTAAACATCTAAGACCTGCTTCCTAATTCCAGACTTGAGAAATGGTTGCCCTGATAGAAGAGGTACACAAGTCACCCTAGTTTCATGAGAGAATGTCAGTTGGTGTTCATAGGGCCTGCCAGTGAGGGATGCAAATATGACCCCATCCATGTGGATATTACCACATTCCTCTTATAAGTATTTCTGTCCAAGCAAGCATTAGGTAAAGCCATAGTTAAGAGCTTTACCAAACTAAGTACTATGTAAAAGATTTCATGAAGACTTGAGAGTGAAAGAGGTAGAATTTTTAAATTAACATTTATGTATGTAACTTTACTGAAGTCAACCAGGGGCAATGTTCTTTCCTACTACCTTCTAATGCTACTGGGGCTGTGTTCATTAAAGAAAAAAATGAGTTGTTAACAACAGGTAAAGGGTCTAAATATAAAAGGTACCCTACATAGGTTAAAAAAGAGGCTAAAATTTATTGAATGAAGATCTCAGTGCTAGGGGTGGCCTACCTCTCTATGAGTTGTTGGCCAGGAAAGCCCTTGGGGCATCATAAACCATAAAAGCTATTGTTACTACTGTTTGTTGTATGCCAGAACATGATTCAAAGACTGTGCTGCTAAAGATGTCACACAATTTGACTGCAGGACACAGAGAAATTAAGGTGGGACTGAACTGGAAAATTATCCTTGTTGATAACTTTCATAGTACAATAGTGGCCATAAAGACTGCTGGTGGAGAACTGTCATCGATATTTTTGATCAGCTATGTATAGATACCAACATGAAATGAAAAATGGGCCTGCTTGTGAAACTGTGGCTCAACTATCATGAATATGACCAGCAGTCTTCCAATTGGATTTAAAGCCCTCCCCACAAGAGGAGATTCATATCTGGTTCTGTAAGCCAAGACAAAAACCTGTAGCTGGGGAGGTCATAGGTTTCAGCAGGGAAACAACTTCAATTGTTGTACTAGCTGAATGATACACCACTGTCCAAATGCATTCCAAGCATTTATTTTTGTACCCCTATATCTCTGTTGCTGTTATTATCACTGGAGAAGCTCCTGAGAACAAATGACTACTACTGCTGCAAAGTGGTTTAATTCTTTTCTATAGATGTATGTCTGGAGACACCCCCTCCAAGGGCCAAGGATTACTGTGTAACTCTTGGCAAATAGAAAATAAGAGATGGAGAGAGGGGTGCCAAGTTGTGTATCTATTTCCTCCTAGACTGAAATATTTTGTCCTTCAAAGGAACTCTATAACAGAAAAAAAGGTAAAACAAAAAAAACAAAAACCTAGAAATAGCTTTAGGAAGTTCCTGAAACTGATGAAGTTCTCTAGGTCCCTGGATTCCAAAAGTAAATAATAAAGATTGCTGAGAGAAACTCTCAGACAAGCCAATCTTCAAAGAAGACATGCAGACCAGAGCATGGGCCTGGAAAAAGCAGAAACTAGCAGAGATGCCTGATAGAGATTGAGACTAACCCAAGCACTTTGTGATTGAGACTAACCCAAAGTCTTTGTGAGGACAGTCTCAAAGAACGTGAGCTTCGAGAAGGCTACACAGCATGTTCAAAATTTCTGAATGTTATGAGTTTTCCCTCTTTTGGGGGGTGGAAATTTTTGATGCAGCTATGTTTGAATCATGTCTGCTCTTTTAAGCAACCCTAATAAAACAAATTTGTTCATTTAGTTGTACCTAAATGAGACATTGATTTTACATTCCCTCTTCACAAGGGTGAGGAATCATTGTAAAAGAAAGAATGGAAAGATTATTATAGCAAGAGGCTGTTGATAACTGCTACAACACAGCAGGGCAGTCACCATCTGAACTCAGTAATCTTGTTGACATTCATAAGACTCCTGAAAGCTCAAGCCAGGAAAACCCAGCATGAAGGGAATAGAGCCTTGAAGTCTCATGCCTAGCTGAGGAGTAATTGACAATAGATAGCTGCTAGGAGAGGGAAAAGACAGTTTTAAGGGTTTGGGCTCTGTTAATTTGGTTGGCCACTATCTTAGTTACGGTTTTACTGCTGTGAATAGATATCATGACAAAGACAACTCTTATTAGGATAACATTTAACTGGGGCTGGCTTATAAGTTCAGGGGTTCAGTTCATTATCATCAATGTAGGAGGATGTCAGGATCCAGGGAAGTATGGGACAGGAGGAACTGAGAGTTCTACATCTTCATCTGAAGGCTACTATTGGAAGGGTCACTTCTAGGTAGCTAGGATGAGAGTTTTAAAGTCCACACACAGAGAGAAACACCTCCTCCAACAAGGCCACACCTACTTCTAAAGGGCCATACTTTCTAATAGTGCCACTCCTTCAGCCAAGTATATACAAACAATCACAGCCACGATCCAGTGGGTGGCCACATGTTCAAGAATACATGGGCAATACAAATTGAGTTTGCTGGGTTTAAGAAAACAATGAGAAATGAGTCTGAGGTCTAGGAAGGGAAAAGTATGCGGGGGGGGGGGGGTTAAATATAAAGAAAATTATTGTGGAAATTCTCAAAGACTTAATATATTTTTGTTTTCAAAATGGAGTAACAAATAGGCTGGAGAGATAGCTCAGACAGTAAAAATACTTGCCTTGTACATTTGAGAATCTCAGTTAGAATCCCAAAACTCACAGAGAAAGATGGATATGTTGATACTCATTTGTAATCCCAGGTCTGGAGAAGAGCAGATGTGGTATTCCTGCAGATTGCCTACCAGCCAGACTATCCCAATCAATGTGTTCCAGTATTTATCACATCCCAGACCTAGGTTGTTAGCCATGCTTTCATATGAGGCAGAGGTGCCTGCAACAGTGTAGAGCCTCAAATCAAATCACATGGCAGTTTGAAAATAAAAAATGTGTTGTTGCTGTAAAAATGAATGTGATTGTGGTTATGGTTTGGAGGTTTGATGAGGGGTAGAGATCACACACGTTTTAGATGTTAAAAGGCACCCAGATAGTTTTTAGGAGGCTGTTGGAAGAGATGGGATTGCTATAGATGCTTCAAGGAAGGATCCAGCTGGAAATAATGATCATGACATCGGAGACTAGAGAAAAGGAATCCCTTTTAAATGACCAGATGACTTACTTACATGCAATCATTCTATCTTGGAGGAAGTGGGACTTGGAATCACTCAAGTTGAATATTTTAAAATTAACTTTCGTTTTGCATTTTAAAATATTTCTTCTTTGAGAATTTTATACAACTATTCAACGTAGTTTGATCAAATCTGTCTCTGACTAGTTCATCTTCCTTTGGTGGAACCTGTCCAGTCCATGCACTTCCTTTCCATTCCTTTCTGTTCTTTTCCCTTCCATTCCCTACCATTCTGTTCCCTCCATTCCCTTCCCTAATGCTCATTCACTTATTACTTTTATAGTTTATAATTTATTGATTCCAGAAAGTGCTATCTTTATGCAAATAAATGTAGGGCCAACCAAGAAAGCATGTATGCTTCATCCAGGAAAAAAAATAAAAGACATTGAATAAAACATTTTCTCTCTTCTAAGAACAAGTCTTATGCATGTGCAGGTAACCATAGCAGTTGTGTGTTCAGCAGCCCTGTCAGGTGCAAATGATATTAATTTCTGACAACACTCTCATCATCCGGCTCTTATAGGCTTCTTGATGATATGTTTTAAAATATAAAATGAAGTCCTGAACTTGTTTATTCTTGTTTACTAGGCAAAACGTCAAAGGGAAGGACAAGAAGAAACTCCTTAGCAAAAGGAAATCAACTATTGATAACTTTGCAGGTTTTTGGTTTTGTTTGTTTGTTTGCTTGTTTTGTCTTATCTAGATGTGTTAGCCCTGGAAACAGGACCTGGAGTTTGGCTGGACAATCATGTGCTAAAGAGATTATATATGTAGCTTGAGGGGGTAATTAAGTGGTTCAGAGACAGTATTGCTGATATGATGAAGGAACAGAAAGAGGAGGAAGAAAAACTGTTGCCTTTCCCAGTTTTCACTGAGCAAGGAAAGATGTTTGGCTGAAAATGTGTCAGTCTTTAAAAAAGAGGAAGAGTTACTTTAAAGATTGTAGATTAGACAATTGTCTTGCTGCTGTGACAAAATACCTGACAAGTGCAACTTAAAAAAGGATTGGAGGTTTTACTAGGCTTACAGTTTAAAGGTATAGTTATTCATAGTAGGGAAAGCATGGTCGTTACTGACCACATTACATCCATAGGAAGCAAAGGGAGATGAGTGCTAGTATTCAGCTCACTTTCTACTTTTTTATTTATTGCAGCAGCCAAACCACTTACAATTAAGTTCAATAATTTTAATTTAGATAATCCCTTGGAGACATGCCTTGAGGTTACCTAACTTAGGTAATATCTTGAAGTTTGGCAGTTTTAAAGCGTATGTAAAATATTATGACTTAAGTGGAATATTAGGGCTTGGTAAAATCTTAAGGCCCAAGTAAATAGGTAACTCTTACCTGGAGAACTGTCTTTATAAGGAAACTTTCTTATATGTTTCTGTCATTGCTAGGAACTTTCTAATGCTGATTGTTTACATATTCTGTAATTCTCTCTGCCTTTGGAAACCAATCAAAATAAATGTCAATAGAACTGTTTTGTATATCTACCCACAATAAACTTGGACCTGAACCAACCACCTAACAGCAATTCCTGCATATATTTATATGGTTTTATGGTATAAGCTGCCCATTGGATGGACCCCAACACAAGAGAGATACCTGCCCCAAAATAAGAAACTATTTGAAGTAAGCTCACAAAACCTCCCTGGAATCTGAGATCTAGTGTGACCAAAAATATATACATAGGTAACTGACATCCTGGTAGATAAGTTATGACATGAATGGTAGATAAGATGAGTCCCATCTTGCTAGACAAGTTAGGGCATGAATATTAGACAAAGGAAGTACTTCTGCTACAGTTAAAAAATCCAACCAATGAGAAAATGATAAATGTATAACAAAGACATATTCCTAAGGAATACCCCATCTCAAAATTCTGATTGTTAAAATTACTTGGCACAGTTGTTATTTTAGATTTGAAGCTTAAAAACCGTGTTCATAATTTGGGGTCAGAGTTCAGCTCATGAATCTGAAATACGGCCCTGATCTACAAGTGCTGGGGGCATATGTTCAATAAATCATTTCTGTGTGATTGAGATCAATGTTTGTGTGATTGATATTCAATTCCTGAACTCTAAAAGCCAGAAGCTTGTCTCATAGGTAACTGCATCCTGTCAGGTTGATAATATTATCAGAGTGATAGCTTATATTGAGGAGTGCTTCCTCCACACAATCAGCCATTTGTCTTCATTCTACACATAAGTGGTACGCAAGTGGGCCCAGGGACTAGAAGCTTATATTCACTAAGCCCAAATTAGTTGGATTCCATTGTCATCACCTTGAACTCCTAGGCATTAGTTTGCTAAATAGTTTTATCATGATTTCATCTTGAATAGTATTCTTGGTGGAGTTAGCCCTTGCCTGCTTATATTCTCTTTACTCACTTTCAAATTTATGGTTTCTGTCATACTATTTAAAAATTTTGCTCATCATAAGAAAGGGAATCAGATGAGAATATGGCTATAGATACTATGAAGATTCTTGTTGAAGCCACCTTCATTGAGGATGGTTGTTTTTTTATTTCTACCAGACAGCTATTTGCTTCAACAAATGTTTTTGTAAGGAATTAATAACATTAGAAAACGTTTTTAGTTGCTCTTATACTTTATATTCTAAGTGTTTAGTGCTGAACCAAAGAAAGTATTCTTTTGGTATTGTTGTTGCTTTTTATGTTTGCCTGATAAGGGCGTATCATGTCAAGTTTGTAATTTGAGAGTGACAATCATCATTTTATACATTTGAGCCATGAAGTATATGAGCACCACATTTCTTTTGAACTTTTTTGAGTCTCATTGTGTTTTCTGCACCCAAATCTTGCAGCCTTTCCCCTGCTCTTTTTTGTATACCTACTTACAATAAGCTTGGACCTGAACCAGCCACCTAACAGGAATTCCTGCAGATATTTATATCATTATATATCTATTTTTCTCTCAGAATGTCTTGTTTCAACTGGGTATAATTTAGGCTTCCAGTGGCTGCTCTGAAGAAGACATGGCTGAAACAAAATTGTTAATTTGTCACATATATTAGAAAAGAAAATAAATATTAGTTTCTCTGGTGGGGCAGTTTTATTGGATTGCAAATGAATGTCTTTCAATCAAAATTCTGACTGGATAATTTCTTCACTGAGAGACTCTAGCAAAAATTAATAAAAAACATGGCTAATTTAAACAAAACACTAGGTTACCTTTCCTGGTAAATCTCTGAAGGTGTCTTCTAGTAGCTTCCCATTATCTATTTTTTCTTCTCATTCCTTATCCTATTGTATTCCTTTACCAACTCCACCAACTCATGCTCCCAGTTTCTCTCAACTATGCCTCCTAATTTCTGTTGTCGGAAATTCTAATTTCTTTGAATGTCAGATTCCTTGACACCATGAATGAAATATGCAAGTAACTGAAAAGGTTAAACCTAGAAAGTGAGCTGATTGAAACATATTCATTCACAGAACCAAAGCCAACAAGTAACACAACCAATTTCTGAACTATTTTGAATGCATGTGACCCAGTATATCTGGCGCTAGGTTTTGTACTGACCTAAGAATCTAAGTGTCTAATAATTGGAAGAACCCAGAGAAGAACCTGAAGTCAAGGTCTGCAATAAGTTCAGGGTCAAAAACAAACGAACAAAGATAAAAAAAATAAATGCACGCCAATGTTGTTCTAGTGATTGAATTGTAATTTACTTATGAAAACAAAAGAGATGTCTTTAAAAGATTTTCAAGACATACGAGGACATAATTTATTACCTATTTTTAATGTCCCTGCTATAAAAATTATTATATCATTTTATTTTTGTTGTTGGATTTAAATTTGAAATTGAAGAGCTAATTGAGAAACAGAAGTAACAATTGTAAATAGCATATATTTCTTGAACTACAGCAGGTAGAAGATTTTTCTTAAATATTAAAATATGACAAAATTTATAAGTGCATGCTGTGGAGATAAACAGATATGTGGCATATTTCTCAATCAATTACTTACTGATTAGAATGTCCCTACATATTATAACATAGGCAGTGTCAGTCCACCTGACAAAAACTACTGCATGCAGTAGAGTGTTTATTAAAAGCAGGTCAAATGTGTTGAGTACAGCACTATGAGATATGTAAGGACTTTAGGTTGATCTCCAGGACTAATGTTAAAAAACAAACAAACAACTATGTGAATGTAAGGCATGTGCTTGTAAAACTAGTGCTATAACAGGGGACATGAAGCTCCCTAAGACTTTTAATCTGTAAGTAAACTCTATGCCAGGAGTGACCCTGTCTACAAAAACAAGATCAGACATATCGTGACATTTCGAACTTCCAGGAGCCTTTATTACAGTTTGGGCTACATCTTCACAGCATCACATAATGGCCTTTGTGTGCCACTTTATAGGAATTCCAACCCTGTCACACATTGCCTACACTCAGCTGTTGTTTGGATGAAATATCCACCACAGAGTCTTTTATTCAAAAACTTGGCCCATACTTGGTGGGGTTGTTTTTGAAGATTCTGGAAGTTTTAAGACACAGATCTTTGCTAGCAAATAGGTATAGACTTTAGGAGTTTATAGTTTTGTCCCACTTTCTACTCTCTGTCTGCTATTTGTGTGTGGGTGGAGATGTGGTCTCTTGACATCCTGCTCCTGCTGTCATGTATTTCAAACCATCTTAGACTTCTAGCCTTCTAGAACTATAATCCAAACTACATTATTCAACAATATGCTTCTGGTCATACTATTTTATAAGAGCAAGCTATGAAGGTACTCTGGAGGGTTGAATTGGAATGACCCTCATACGGTTCATATGTTTGAATACTGGGTCTCCAGTTGGTAGAACTGATTGGAATCAGTTAGGATGTGTGGCTTTGGTGGAGAAGATATATCACTCCCGGCAAGCTCTGAGATTTCAAAGACTCCCAATATTCATAATGTATTCTCTCTGCTTCCTGCTTGTGGATCAAAAGGTAAACTCTCAGAGCATCTTGTCAATATGCCTTTGATCCACCATAATTGATGTAAATCCTCTGATACTGGAAACCCAATGAAATACTTTCTTTATATAAGCTGCTGCTCCTGAGTTATGTTGCTAGATGGAGACATAGTTTGGACCATTTGCAGCATAGCTGTATTTGCTTCTGTGAGTTGGCCCTGGGTAAAACTTTTTACACAGATGCCATCAACAACCAGGGATACCTTTCAGTTGAGGCTTCTTTTCTTCAAGTGAGTATGAATCTTCACAAGATAGAATTTTGAATGTGGGTTTTTTCTCAAAGACCTTTTTCTAATGTAAAAGTGTGGCACAGATTTCGCTGTAGTGGTGTCAATTTCTCTTATAATTAAAGTTAATTTCTCATCTCAAATCTCACCTTAAATGAACAGTTGGTTTCTCAGCCTAACCTTCCAGGCTAGATGTTGTCCTTTCTGGAAATGTTAAAGATAGTAGTTCAGTGTCTCTAAATTCAACTTCACTGAAATTGTCAGGATATGGACTGCATGTGACATAACACTTGACCAAAATCTCACAGAAATGGTGCCTATAGCTTTTTCAGTCTTTGTTTTCCTTCAAATCCTCATGATCTGAATCATCATTGTCTAATGACTGTGGAAATAGGGACTGAGAAGTAGCATGTAAATAGAAATGAATCTCACAACAATGCTTGGTATTCAAACTCCAGAGACCAGCACCAAAGATCAGATTTAATTTTATTGTTTATTAAACAGCATGTGTATATATATATATATATATATATATATATATATATATATATACACACACACACACATATATATGCCACATAGAGTTTGTAATGTATATATTCAAGGGCAAATCATGGTGCAGCAGCAGGTATTGCTTAGCAGAATCTGACTCACCTGACCATGAGCCTGTATGAGCGAGTCTAATTCTCAGTGGTGATTTCTCTGAAGGTAGTGAAAGCAGCCATTGCCCTGGTCTTAGGTCCTTTATACACCTTTGTATAGGAACCATGCCAGATCATACACTGTGTACAGTGGATCAGGACTCTTTTAGGAGTTGGGGGATCCTGTGGCATCTGCTCACTGTCCCCCTTCTTCCTGCAGCTGGTTTATCTCCACATCCCTCTCAGGGACCCAATAAACTCTGCTTCAGTAAGGGATTCCTTAGCCCCCAATTCTAAATCTTTTAATATTCCACCTACAAATGCAGAGATCCAAATGATAGGTTTGATCTCAGAAACAGCTTAAACTCTCCATAGCATTTTCTGCCCTAATTTTTTTTATGTGTTGCTATGATAAAATGCTCAGACAAAATGAATTTAAGGAAGAAAGATGTATTTTAGCTTACAGTAGAAGGGTATAGTCCATTATGATTGGCAAGTCAGACTAGAAGGATTCTGAGTTAGGTAGTTCAATGATGCTTTCTATCAAGGAGCTAAAGTTGATTGGTGTGTGTCCTATATCAGTTTCTGTAGGCTAATCCATTGGTTTAAAGCAGTGGGTACTATTATTTTTAAAAATAATATTTATTTAATTTATGTGTATAGTTGTTTAATCTGCAAGTATGTATGTGCACTATATACTTACAAGGTGCTCACAGAGATATTTGGATTCCCTCAAACTAGAATTACTTATGTTTGTAAGATGCTGTATGTGCTGGGAATGAAATTCATAAATTCTGCAAAACCATCAAGATCTATCTTAAACACCAAGTCATTTCTATAGCCCTATTAGGTTACATCATTATGCTTCTGACCTGTTGCAGTTTATATGGAGTCTGCTTACTCCTATGTAGTATTTTCTAGTTAGATATTTGTTATCATGATACCATACCCAAAAGGCTGTGATGGTCTCATTGTAGAGTAGATATACTCAAAACTATTCTAGCAATGAGTAGCTGATTTGGATCTCTATCCTTCTCTGAATAATTCAGGTTTTCATGTAGAAAATATTGACCAAAGGAACAGATTAGGAGACTCAATGTACAAGTGAACAGTGTCCAGATCACCTATACTAAAATGAATACATCAGTCCAGTCATTCTGGAAAACCAGGGCACAGCTTTTGCATCATTGCTCCATCATGGTTCAAGCTTAATCAAACCCATATGTGTACCAAACCCATGGCCAGAGATTGATCAATGTTCAATGATTCTCTTATTTTTTTCTACCTAGTCTTCTTCTAAATCAGAAATAACTTGAGAAAACATAAAGTGCAGTCCAGACTGATCATATGAGATACTTTCCTTCTGCTTAGCCAACTTCTACGTACTCATGCCAGTCTCCCATCACTGTGACTTGAAATGTTCCCCTTTTCTCTCCTATCTTATTTCCACGTTTCCCTCTTTCACTGCCTCGATTTGATTTTATGCCAAGCTCAAAGCTGATGGACAACTCCCTTGCTATGGAAATTTATGACTAAGCAGACTGTTTGCTCTTGGTTACATGGACTTTACCTATTTTCAAACTTCTTAGCAATAAAGAATAAAGGGCAATCTCACTAATTAAGAATAATGAGCATATGGGTGTGAAGGAGGAGGAAGCACTGAGAAGGGCAAGGAAGAAAATGTTACTCTGATTTAGTACAAAGGCTGAATAAAGAATATTTTTGGTTGTAATATTTTAAGATACCAAGTGACTTTTCTTCTAGTGCATAGTCTCATACTTGATGGAAAACTAACACAAGTTTGTTGAATGAATGAGGGGAATGAAGATGGAGAATTGCTCTTGCTGCCTGTAATTGGTCACAACAAAAACTCAGGGCTGCTGTCATCTGATGCTGTTACTTTGTTGGTCCATTATTCTCATGGCAGAACTATGATTAGTAAATTGTGTTTACTTCTTGCTCTTTTCATTCCTCCTTCGGTGCTAAGGTGGGCTTTGATTACTATAGGAGCTTTTTTCACTAAAACGTAACAGACCATGTGTATTCAATACTCCTCAAAAATAAAAAAAAAAAAATTGAGCTGTTACTAAAGTGGATTGGAGAGATGATTTACTGGCTAAGAGAGCACACTGCTCTCCAGATGACCCAAGTTTGGCTCACAACTCCATTTGATTAGAGGTCCCGGGTTCTTGACTTCATATTCTGTCCTCCACAGGCTCGTGTGAACAAAACCATATACAAATATTCAAACATTTAAAATAAACTACAAACTTTAGAAACAAAACTTACTACTTTCAGTCAGCAGTTTAGTTGCTAGAAAGTGTGTTTGATCATTATTTTTGTGAAGATATAAGTTTGAATCTTCTGATTCTACTTAAAAGATGGGTTGAATGAATCTACATCATGAGTCTATAAACCTAGGTCTCCTACTGGAGAGAAAAGAGCTGTAGATAAGAAAATCACAGAAGCACACAGGTCATTTAGCCTAGTACCCATAATAGTGAACAAGAAATCAGATGAAAAATTGGAACTTATACCCAGCTGTTCTCTGACCTCCATAAACACACTATGGGATGCCTGCACCCACACTCATGCACATGAACATGCACACACACATACAAACACAAGCAAAGCAAAACACTTACTCTCTGTTGGATTCCTTATATTCAAGAGAAAGAACCTATATATTTGTGAAAGGCAAAATGATCAATAAAATTTTGTTTTTAAGAAATCATGCCAAAATCATTTCAAACTCTAGAAGTGCTCATACTGAGATTTTTAAAGACACATAATTTGTTTTATAGTGAATGATTATAAGAACCTTATGATTTTAAATTGAAATTAATTAATTAATTTACATTCCAGCTATTGCCCCCCACTCAGTCTCCCCTCCCACAGTTCCTCATCCCATTCTCCATCCCTCTTGTCCCTGAGAGGGTGATTTCTCCCACAACATGCATGCCCTTCCCTGGGGCCTCAAGGCTCTCGAGGATTAAGTGCCTCTTCTCCCACGGAGGCCAGACCAGGTAGACCTCTGCTATATATGAGCTAAGAGCATCAAACCAGCCCATGTTTGCTCCTGGTTGGTGGCTCAGTCTCTGGGAGCTCTCTGGTGTCTGGGTTAGTTGAGACTGCTGGTCTTTCTATGGTCCCTCTTCCTTTCAGCTTCTTCAATCCTTCTCTAATTCAATCATTCAGTCTAATTGTTGTGTATAAGTATGTGCTTCTGTCTCAGTCAGCTGCCGGACAGCCATCCCAGGCTCCCAGCTATAAGGACATCATAGCATAGTAGTGTCAAGCCTTGGAGCTCCACCCCAACCCCCATCAGGTGTATCCTAGGTTGGGTCAGTCTTTGGATCTCCTTTCCTTCAGTCTCCAATTTTGTTCCTTCAGTTCTTTTAGACAGGAACAATTCTGGGTCAGGAATTTTGACTGTGAGGTAGTAACTGTCCCTCCACTGGAAGTGTACTCTCTGAGTTCCCTTTCCCCAGTACTGGCCATTTTGGCTAAGGTCATCCCAATGAGTCATGTGAGTGTCTCACCTCCTGGGTTTTTGTTACTTTCTAGAGGGCCCTCACATATCCCACTCCTGAAGCCTGCTTACCACCATTTATTCTCTTGGGTCCTGTCCTCTCCTCGCATATCTTATCCTGTTCCACAATGCCCTTCCCCCTTTCCTTTCCTTTGTAGTTTTCTCTCTACCTTCACCTGCTGTGATTATTTGTTTCCTTCCACCTTCTAAGTGGGGTTGAAACCTTCTTACGTGGGCATTTCCTCTTGTTAAACTTTTTCAAAGTCTGTAGGTTGTATCCTAGGTATTTTATACATTATTTCTAATAACCACTTATCAGTGAGAACATACTAGGCATACCCTTTTGTATCTGGGTTACTTCACTAATGATGATATTTTCTAGTACTACTCATTGCCTGCAAAATTTATGATGTCCTTGATTTAATAGCAATATAGTATTTTATTTTGTAAATGAACCATATTTTCAGTTTCCATTTGTCAGTTGAGGGAGATCTTGGTTGTTTCCAGCTTCTGACCATAAAAATTATGGCTCCCATAAACATGGTGGAGCATGTGTTCTTGTAGTATAGTGAAAAATCTTTTGGGTATATAACCGAGAATGGTATAGCTGGGTCTTCAGGTAGAATAATTTTCAATTTTCTGAGAAACCATCAGATTGATTTCCAGAGTGGTTGTACCAGTTTGCAATCCCATCAGCAGTTCCTCATTCTTCTCTTCCTAGTCAGCATGTACTTGAGTTTTGATTTTAGCCATTCTGAGTAGTATGAGGTAGAATGTCAGGGTTATTTTGATTAGCATTTCTCTGATGAATAAGGACTTTGAACAATTTTTGAAGTGCTCTCAGCCATTCAAATGTGTTCTGTTGTGAATTCTCTGTTTAGCTAAGTATCCCATTTTTTAATTGGGATATTTTGGCTTTCTTGGAGGACCTAATGTATTTTTAAAAACTTTAAAAGAGGCAATGTAGGTGAAAGATATGATTTTCATTAAAATCTCTTTATGATGCAGTTTTTTCTTGTTGGATAAAATTCTGGCTTCCCCTCTACAATGTCACCTCAATCCTTGCTAACCCACATATTTCTTTCTAAAATTAAGATTTTCTTTATCTATTTTCTTCGTGTGTGTGTGTGTGTGTGTGTGTGTGTGTGTGTGTGTGTATTCATGAATGGAGTCAGGCTTTTTATCTGGGTGCATAGTAATTTAGTCAGTGTTCTCTTGCTTGCAGGAAATTCACCTACTGCCTAAGCCATCTCCCTAGCCTAACAATTCTGGCTTTTCTCCATTCTGTCAGTAGTTTACTTTCATGAAACTCTTCAACATATCTTTCTCTTGTAGCTTGTCCAGATAACAATTTTATTGCTATTTCATAGGATATGATTAAGTATTTCCTCCATCAGTGGGCCAGGAGTTATATCTACTTTTGTTCATGATTTAGCTACATGTTCAGCAGCAGGTGGTGGTTCAATAAATCATTACTGAATTAAAGGAACGAAAGTATTGCAATCATCTAATTACTTAGCTATTTTCAAATCTTTTTCCTCATTAGCCAGTACTGATTTCTTAAAAGCTAGGTTTGAGCCTGATAAACATTGGATGCCCATTGTAAAATGAATAGGCTGTGTCTGTTTGGTGTCATTATAGTATCCCAGTGGGAAGTGTGAACTGACAAAGCATCAATGAGCCTGATAAAAGAGTACTCATGAGGAATTAGAATGGAAGTGTGGCTCCATGGCAGCAGCTGGCTCTGTTTTTTTGTAGAAAATGAGCAGCTGAGCAATGTTTAATTCTGTCTATGATGTCTTATGTCTTAGATGACTAATGGCCATTTTACTAAAATTTTTAACTAGTTAATAATCGGCTATCAGGGAGAAAAGGAGATTGACAGCCAAGGTAATAAATTCTCAAAGAAGATACCCAGTAAACCAAAGCTAATTATCTCACTGAACCTAAACTATCTGTCCAAGAAGAACCAAGGATACATAAAAATATCCTTCAAATAATCCTCTAGTTAAAGACCATTTAAGTAAATAACTAGGAACTGTTCATTAAGATGTTTTAGAAAGGGCCTAGAGAAGTGGCTATGAGTATAATATACTTGCTATAAAAACATAAGGGTTGCAGCTTGAATACCCAGAACTCCTGTAGAAAGCTGGGCATAGAAGCATATGCCAAAAATTCAAATTAATGAAGAGACAAGCAAACTCTGGAGTTTACAAGACAGCCAATCTTGCTGAATCATTGAGCATTAGGTTCATTGAAACATGTTTCGAAATATAGGATGCAGAACAGTAAAATTCATCTGATGCAATATTGAGCCTGTATTCCTGTGTTTGCTGTTTAGATTTCAGTCTTTATATCCAAAATGTGTTGGCATAAATGCTCTTGGAAATTTTTAACTGTATTCTTTGCTGTACCCTGTACCTTTTAAAATGAGGTAAGGTGAAACATATGACTTCTCTTTAAATTAATATTTTTGTTTACTCTTAAAGGGTATATTTCCTTTTGTTTCTCTTTTTTATTTTATTTTTATTGGATATTTTATTATTTACATTTACATTACATTATATTACATTCTTTATTTATTTCCTGGTCTCTACCACAAAAGAAACTCCCTATCTTATCTGCCCTCCCATTGCTTGTATGAGGGTGTTCCCCAGCCACCCACCCACTCCTACCTCCCTGTCCTCACATTCCTCACAAAGGAATTCCTGTACAAAGGGGCATTTAGCCTCCACTGGAACAAGGGCCTCTTTTACCACTGATGCTCTACAAAACCATCTTCTACTACATATGAAGCTGGAGCCATTGTTCCTTCCATGTGTACTCCTTGGTTGGAAGTTTAATCCCTGGGAATTCTGGGGAGTCTGGTTGGTTGATATTGTTGTTCTTCCTGTGGGGTTGTGTCTATATCAACACTTTGTTTTCCCTCTAAAGCTTCATGTGGTCTATGAATTGTATTTAAGGTATTCCAAGATTTTGGGCTAATATTCACTTATCAGTGAGTGCATACCATATGTATTCTTTTGTGACTGGATTACCTCACTCAAGATGATGTCCAGTTCCATTCATTTGCCTAAGAATTTCACAATTTTTTTGTTTATGTTGGAGCATCTTCTGGGTATATGCCCTGAAGTGGTATAGTTGGGTCCTCAGGTAATACTATGTCAAATGTTCTGAGGGAATGACAGACTAATTTCCAGAGTGGTTGTACCAGATTGCAATCCCACCAAGAATGGAGGAGTGTTCCTCTTTCTCCACATCCTTGCCAGCATCTAGTGTCAACTGAGTTTTCAATCTTAGCCATTCTGACTGGTTTAAGGTAGAATCTATGGGTCATTTTTATTTGCATTTCCCTGTTGAACATTTTTTTTTTTTTTTTTTTGGTTCTTCTCAGCTACTTTGTATAGCTCAGTTGAGATTTTTTAATTTTATTCTATAACTCATTTTTTGGTAGTGGTATTTGGTTCTCTGGAGTATAACTCCTTGTGTTCTTTGTATATATTAGAGAATCACCCTCTATCAGATGTAGGATTGGTAAACATCTTTTTTCAATCTGTTGGTTGCCATTTTGGCCTATCAACAGTGTCTTTTGCCTTACAGAAGCTTTGAAACTTTATGAAGTCTCATTTATCTGTTGTTTAATCTTATAGCATAAGCCATTGGTGTTCAGTTCAGGAAAATTTCCCCTGTGCCCATGTGTTCAAGGGTCTTCCCCACTTTTTCTTCTATTAGATTTAGTTTATCTGGTTATATGTGGGGGTCCTTCATCCACTTGAACTTGAGCTTATTACAAGAAGGTAAGAATGGTTCAATTTGCATTCTTCTACATTTTAACCACTAGTTGAAACATCACCATTTGTTGAAAATGCTGTCCTTTTACACTGAATAGTTTTAGCTCTTTTGTCAAAGATTAAGTGACCATAGGTGTGTGGGTTCATTCCTTGGTCTTCAATTCTATTTCATTGTTCTAACTGCCCGACTGTACCAGTACCATACAGTATTTATAACAATTTTTCTGTAATACAACTTGAGGTCAGATATGGTGATTCCCACAGAAATTCTTTTATTGTTGAAGATAATTTTCACTATCTTGGGTTTTTTGTTATTCTAAATGAATTTTCAAATTACTCATTCTAATTCTGTAAAGAATTTTGTTGGGATTTTGACGGAGACAGCATTGACTCTGTAGATTGCTTTTGCCAAGATGGTCATTTTTACTGTATTAATCCTGTTAATCCATGTGCATGGGAGATCTTTCCATCTTCTGAGATCTTCTTCAATTTGTTCTTTAGAACATGAAGATCTTGTCAAACATATTTTTCACTTGCTTAGTTAGAGTCACATCAAGGTATTTTATAATATTTGTGACTATTGAGAAGGGTATTGTTTTTTCTAATTTCTTTTTTTAGTCTGTTTATCCCTTGAGGAAAGGATGGCTACTGATTTGTTTGAGTTAATTTTATTATTTTTAGCCACTTTGCTAAAGTTTATCAAGTTTAAGGGTTCTATGGTATAATTTTGGGGGTCACTTAAGTGTACTGTCATATCACCTGCAAATAGTGATATATTGAGTTCTGCCTTTTCAATTTGTATGTCTTTGACTACCTTTTGTTGTCTAATTTTGTTGTCTAATTGCTCTGGCTATGACTTCTAGTATACTTCTACTACTATATTGAATAGGTAGGGCGAAAGTGGACAGCCTTGTCTAGTCCTTGATTTTAGTGGGATTGCTTTAAATTTCTCTCCATTTTGTTTGATGTTGGCTATTGGTTTGCTGTATATTGCTTTAACTATATTTGTATACGAACCTTGAATTCCTGATTTTTTTTTTTTTTTTTGAGACAGGGTTTCTCTGTGTAGTCCTGGCTGTCCTGGAACTCACTCTGTAGACCAGGCTGGCCTCGAACTCAGAAATCTGCCTGCCTCTGCCTCCCAAGTACTGGGATTAAAAGCGTGCGCCACCACCACCCGGCGAATTCCTGATCTTTACAAGACCTTTACAATGAAAGGATGTTAAATTTTGTCAAATGCTTTCTCAGCATCTAATGAGATGCTCATGAGGTTTTTATTTTTTCTTTGAGTTTGTTTATATAGTGGATTACATTGATAGATTTCTGTTTATTGAACTATCCCAGCATACCTGGGATGAAGCCTACATGATCTTGATGGATAATTGTTCTGAGATGGTCTTGGCTTTGGTTTTCAAGAAATTTATAGAGTATTTTAGCTTCAAAATTTACAAGGTAAATTGGTCTGAAGTTATCTTTCTTTGTGGGTGCTTGTATGGTTTAGATATAAGCATACTTGTGGCTTTATAGAATGAATTGGCTAGTGTTCCTTCTGTTTCTATTTTGTGGAATTGTTTGAAGAGTATTGGTATTGGGTCTTCCTTGAAGCTCTGATAGAATTCTGCATTAAAACCATTTGGTCCAGGGCTTTATTTTTTGTTTGGGAGATTTTAGTGACTGCTTCTATTTCTTTAGGTGTTATGGGACTGTTTAGATGGTTTATCTAATTCTGATTTAACTTTTGCACCTGGTATCTGTCTAGAAAATTGTTCTTTTCATCCTAATTTTCCAGTTGTTGAGTTTAGCCTTTTGTAGTAGGATCTTTTTTTAATTTCCTCAGTTTCTATTGTTATATCTCTTTTTAAATTTCTGATTTTATTAATTGATATACTGTCTCTGTGTCTTCTTGTTAATCTGGCTAAGAGTTTATCTATCTTGTTAATTTTTTCAAAGAACCAGCTCCTGGTTTTGTTGAATGTTTGTATAGTCCTTTTTTACTAATAGGTTGATTTCAGCCCCAAGTTTGATTATTTCCTGCCATCTACTCTTCTTGGGTGTATACTTCTTTTTTGTTCTAGATCTTTCAGGTATTCTGTCAAGCTGCTCTTTCCAATTTCATTATGGAGGCAGTCAGAGCTATGAGTTTTGTTCTTACCATGGCTTTCATTGTGTCCCGTAAATTTGGGTATGTTGTACCTTCATTTTCATTAAATTCTAAAAAGTCTTTAATTGCTTTCTTTATTTCTTTCTTGACCAAGTTATCATTGATAATGTGAGCTTTCTGCTGTTTTTGTTGTTACTGAAGACCAGTCTTATTCCATAGTAATATGATAGGGTACATAAAATTATTTCAATCTTCTTATAGCTCTTGAGGCCTGTTTTGTGAGCAAATATAAGGTCCATTTTGGAGAAGGTAGCATGACGTGCTGAGAAGAAGGCATATTATTTGGTTTTAGGATGAGATTTTCTACAGATAGCTGTTAAATGCATTTGGTTCATAACTTCTGTTAGTTTCACTGTGTCTCTGTTTAATTTCTGTTTCCATGATCAGTCCATTGCTGAGAGTAGGGCATTGAACTCTCCCATTATTATTGTGTGAGTTGCATGTATGTGTTGAGGTTTAGTAAAGGGTTTTTTTTTTTTGTTTGTTTGTTTTTATGAATGTGGGTGGCAATGCATTTGGAGTATAGATGTTCAGAACTGAGAATTTAGCTTGGTAGATTTTTTTTTTTTTTTTTTGATGATTATGAAGTTTTCTTCCTTATTTTTTTTTTTAACTTTTGGTTGAAAATTGATTTTTTTCAATATTAGAATGGCTACTCCAGTTTGTCTCTTGGGACTATTTGCTTGGAAATTTTTTTCCAGCCTTATACACTGAGGCAGTACCTGTCTCTGAGGTGTGTTTCCTATATGCATCAAAATGCTGTGTTCTGTTTAAGTATGCAGTTTGTTATTCTGTATTTTTTTATTGGGGAATGGAGTGCATTGATGTTAAGAGATCTTTTAAAAAGTGATTGCTGCTTCCTTTTTTTTTTTTTTTTTTTTTGTTAGAGGTTGAATTATGTTTGTGTGGCTATCTTCCTTTGGTTTTGTTGAAAGAAGATTACTTTCTTGCTTTTTCTGGGGTGTAGCTTCCTTACTTATGTTGAAGTTTTCCATCTATTATTCTTTGGAGGGCTGGATTTGTGAAAAGCTATCATGTAAATTTGGTTTTCTAATGGAATATTATGGTTGCTATATCTATGGTAATTGAGAGTTTTGCTGGGTATTTGTGTTCTCAGGGTCTATTTGACATCTGCCCAGCATCTTCAGGCTTTTATAGTCTCTGGTGAGAATTCTGATGTAATTCTGATAGATCTGTTTTTATATATTACTTAATCTTTTTCTTCTTACTGCTTTAAATATTGTTCTTTTATTTTGTGCATTTGGTGTTTGGATTATTATGTGACAGGAGTCATTTCTATTCTGATCCAGTTTATTTGGAGTTCTGTAGTCTTATGTTCATGGGCCTCTCTTTCTTTAGGTTAGAGAAGTTTTCAAAAAAATTTTGAAGACATTTACTGGCCCTTTACTTTGGGAATTTTTCCTCTCTTCTATATGTATTATCCATAAATTTTGTCTTCTCATTGTGTCCTGTATTTCCTGGATGTTTTAATTTAGGAGCTTTTTGCATTTTGCATTTTCTTTGACTATCGTGTCTATATTTTCTATGTTATCTTCTGACTTAAGATTCTTTCTTCAATCTCTTTTATTCTTTTGGTGATGCTTGCATCTGTGACTCCTGATCTCTTTCCTAGGTTTTCTATATCCAGGATTGTCTCCCTTTGTAATTTCTTTATTGTTTCTATTTCCAATTTTAGATCCTAGATGGCTTGTTCAATTCCTTCACTTCTTTGGTTGTATTTTTCCATATATCTTTAAGAAAATTGTGTGTTTCCTTTTTAAGGGCTTCTACCTGTTTACTTTGTTCTGTATTTCTTTAAGGGAGTTCTTTATGTCATTAAAGAATTAAATTCTTAATTAAATTAAATTCTTAAATTTCTATATCATCGTCATGAGAAGTGATTTTATATCCGAATCTTACTTTGTTAGTGTGTTGGGGTATCCAGGACTTGCTATTGTGGTAGAACTGGGTTGTGATGATGTCAAGTAACCTTGTTTTTTGTTGCTTATGTTCTTGTGCTTGACTCTCACCATCTGGTTATCTCTAGTTCTACCTGTCCTCACTGTTTCTATACTGCTTCTCCTGTGATCCTGGATATGTCTAAACTCTGCAGAGTACAAATTTTTCTGGGACCATGTGATTTTTGGATCCTGTAATTCTGAGGTTCTGGGTATTTCAGAGCTCCTGGGAATAAAGCTGCATCTGGGATCCTAAAATTTTTGTGTGACCAAGCTTCTGAGATCCTGTGATCCTATAATCCTAGGAATGCTAGAGCACCTGGGTGTTGAGCTTCCTTTGTGTGTTGTGGGACTGGATGCAGATATAGATAGCACTCAAGGTCTGTTCAGGGCAGCAGCCCAGACAGGAAGGAACCCAGGGCAGTGGCTAGGCTCAATTTCCTGTGTCCATTAATCTCAGGAGTCCCAGTTACTCCCGGTGTTGGGGTGGATGTTATGGTCACCTATGTCCCTGGGCATGTTAGAGCAACTGGGAGTCGATCTTCCTCTGGGTGTTGTGGGACTGGGTGGAGAGTTAGTGCCCAAGGTCTCTTCAGGGCACCAGCTCAGACTGGAAGGCTTCTGTTATATTCTAAAAATAGTTGAAATACTTCAAAAAGAATGTTTAATGTACAGAAAGCTGTTGGCATGAACAAAGGCAAATAAACTGAAACACAATAAAACTCTTTCTATATAAGATTAGAGACATGGCTTCACCAATGAAATGTTTGTTGTATAAGCATGATATTTGAGTTTGGATACCCAGGATGTATGTATAAAGATGACCTGGTGGCACATGCATGTAATCTTACTGCCTTGGGGGACAAAGACAGGACATCTCTCGTGTTCCAAGGACAGCTGATAGTCTATGTTCAGTTAGAGGTTCAACTATTGGCATTTTGGCTGTCTTCACTTAAAATTTATTACCTTTGCTGTCAATCTACCTTGTTCCTCTAATAAGAGATGATGTGGATATCTGAATCTTGTGGTAATATTTTCATAAAAATTATAAGCATTAATCAGAGTCCATAGGGGATGGTATTATGTAGATCCTATTCCACTTCTAGTACCTTTGCACATAGTGGTTGCACTTAGTTGCTTCTTTTAAATAGTGTAACTAAGTATCTGACAAAGCCAATGCAGGAAGGACTTATATATTTTTCCCAGAGTTCAAGAGTACAATCTATCATGGTGGGGATGGCATAGTGGCTGGTGTGTGAGGCAGCTGGTCACATTGCATCCATAATGTAGACAAGAAACATAGTGAGATGGATGTTTATGTGTAGCTGGCTTCCTTCTTTTTATTACACTAGACTTAGCCCTTAGTGCTCCCCACTGGCAGGATAGGTCTTCTCAATTCAGTTCACCTAATTTAACACCTTCCAGCTGTGGTTCCATGGAGATGCTCAATCTTATCCAGTTGACAATATTAATTATTATAGTAGGTACTTAACCAATGTAAGACTTTGTGCTATAAATGACTACCTTTACTCTGCAAGTGCCATACTTCACATAAACAGTGATTTTTCAGAATGGGAGCTTAATAAAAGCCCATAGTTGGAGTGAATAACTGCTCAATGTTGAAAAGCAAAACAGAGTTAAAGATTGCTTTCCGTGGGTCAGGGAGTTAGGTTAGATGAAGAATAAGCCAATAAAATGTGAATGTCATTACTGAAGACTGGTGACCTCATGAGCTAGGTAAAGTGCACCCATAGTTTTGCTCTCCAAATTGACTGAAAAACTATTACACCTTTAAGTGATTTTCCTCTGAATCCTTTCTCAAGGCTGCAGATCTGTAATAGCATTGTATGTTATTTTCTAGTAAGCCACAAAGGAAATGCTGTGAAATCATACAGAAAAATGTTAAGCATTCATCATAGTTTATTTTTTACAAGAAGAACCTAGAAAGCCATAATAGTATGTCATCTGTTACATAGTACCATTGACCTTTATAGACATTACACAGTCTCCAGAGGCTTGTTCATTGCATAGAGGCTATAGAATCTTTACAGGATCATGTTTAATTGTATCTGAAATAGATGAATCTTCTAAGGGTGCTTAAGTGTTTGGCTATCTATATGTATGGGTGTTTTATTGGATATTTTATTTATTTACATTTCAAATGCTATCTCCTTTCCAAGTTTTACCTCTGGAAACCCACAATTCCATTCCCTTTCTCCCTGCTACTATGAGCTTTCTCCCCCACCTACACACCCACTCCAGCCTCTCCAACCAGGCATTCTCCTACACTAGGGCATCCAGCCTTCACAGGACCAAGGACCTCTTCTCCCCATTGATGGCCAACAAGATCATCCTGTGCTGCATATATGGCTGGTACCATTGGTTACTCCATATGTACTCTTTGATTGATGGTTTAGTCCCTGGAGCTCTGGAAGTTGTGGTTGGTTGATATTGTTGTTCTTTTTATGGGGTTGTAAACCCATTCAGCTCCTTCAATCCTTTCTCTAACTCCTCAATTGGGGACCCTATGCTCAGACCAATGGTTGGCTGGGAGCATGACCTCTGTATTTTTCAGGCTTTGGCAGAGCCTCTTAGGAAACAGCTGGATCAGGCTCCTTTCAGCAAACACTTCTTGGAATTCACACTAGTGTCTGTGTTTGGTGACTGTACATTGAATGGATCCTCAGGTGGGGCAGTCTCTGGATGGCCATTCCTTTTGTCTCTGCTCCACACTTTGTTTTCATATTTCCTCTTGTGAGTATTTTTGTCCCCCATTTTGAGAAGGACTGAAGAATCCACATTTTGGTCTTCCTTCTTTTTGAGCTTCATGTGGTCTGTGAATTGTAGCGTGAATATTTTGAGCTTTGGTGTTAATATCCACTTATCCGTGAGTGCATACCATGTGTACTCTTTTGTGATTGGGTTACCTCATTCAGGATGATATTTTCTAGTTCCATGCATTTGCTTAATAATTTAAGTAAGTTGTTGTTTTCAATAGCTCCATAGTACTCCATTGTGAAAAATTACCATATTTTCTGCATCTATTCCTCTTTTGAAGGACAACTGGGTTCTTTTAAGCTTCTGGGTATTATAAATAATAATGCATAAGACAACTACAATGCTTCCTGTAATGTATAAAAAGGGAATGTGTTGTTCACTTATGTGAATGAGATATCGTATCTCTTCTCACTATCCCCATCCTGTTAATTTCTCTACATTCTACTGTGTTATTTGTCCTTCTCTCTTCTCACATTGAATTACCACTTTATTCCCTTTTTTGTTTGATGCATTTTCTCTTTTATAAAGAGATAAGCGAACTACAACCAAAACAAACAAACAAAATAAACAGACAAAACACACAATTGTGCTGAAGAGACAGGTATAAATAAAATGTTTGCTGAGACTTAACAAGAAACTGAGTTTGATCCCCAAAACTCATGGGAAAAAAATGACACATGGTGTCAATAGTGGCATAACTATATCAATAGTGGCATAGTTGTGTTAAAAGTAACCAAAAGCTTTATCCGTGGCTTTAAAGGCTGCCCCATCCTAGAGGTAATTATTTTTTGTATTGTAGATCTTGTCAACATCCTGTGTCTTTGCAGATCTTAGGTTTTGTAATGCACTGCTCCTGTATTATTAAATGGATAGGATATAAATGTAAAAATAAACTTCGGTGTTTTCAACTAAGAGTGTTCACTTGTTAAAAAGAGTGTTAACTCAATCTAAGTCAAAATTAAAGGTGCATGAGTTACTTCTCACACACCATTTCTATGTGATTTATTCAATATTTAAGTAATTATTTTTAATAACTAGACACTTTTCTCACAGAATATAACAAAGTATGGTGGAACAGGATTCTGACTGCTGGTATAAGAACTTAGGGGTCTCCAGCACTCTTAGACCCAGGAAGAACAGGATAGACCAAGCCCTAAAGTCAGCACTCATTCCCTGCTGCTGACTGCTTGTGTGCATTTGATTTAGCTCTTTAAAACCATGCAAACTTTATCACAGAAATAGGCTAATCACAATACATATTTCATTAGACTACAGTTGCAATTCAACTCAATGCATGCAAGCATGGGGAATGCTTGTTAGTAGTCTTAGTATACATTGGAGAAACTGAAAATAATAGAAAGTTAGAGTTTTCCTTGATAACAGGACAATTGTGTATTAGAAGACTTTTTAAAAGATACTTGGGCAATCTGCAAGAAGACAGACTATTATTCTTAACTTGAACTCCTTGCTATCCACACAAATTTTAAGAAAAGTCATTGTTGCTTGAAAATCCCCTTAGATGTCTAAATGTCTTTAACTTTATGAAAGAGAAAATCAAGAGCTCTTTTACATCATAAATATATGACTAGTTTGACAATGGTCAGCAGATACATTAAATGACTGGATGAATACAACATATTTAGCTGAGAGGTACCATTTCCTTACTACCCCAGGTAAAATTTCAGTGAGCAAGGGCTGTTGTACAAGGCAGGCTCTCAATGCAGAAAATAAGTGGTTGAACAAAGACAAAGACCACCAGCATCTTCTGTAATCCTTCCAGAATCACTCAGACCTAAGGCATGTAAGATTTCCTCTTTTGTAAGTGCAAACAAAATGTATTCTCATTAAATCCAAAGATAACAACAGAAAGGACACTCAGTAGAGGGAAAGTTTTATAGGGTGTTTTCAATTAAATCACAATGGCCTATTTATGTAATTACTTATTTAATTTCATTCCTTGGAAGGTAGTGAAGAATAGTACTACAGAGTGACACAAGAATTCTATGCACCAGGAATCTGTGAAATAAACTGAAAATTGGGAAATGGATCTAGCAACAGAGATCAACATCATTCGCATTTTAAAGTATTTTAGTTTTTGGTTTTGTTTTGTTTTTAGATTGTTTTATTGCCATGGATAATTTGCAGTTGAATACTCTGAAAGAGAAAGAAAAGTGGTATTCCATATCATGGCTAAATCATGAAAAATTTTGTTGCTATGCATTTGTATCTCCAAACATGTTACTCAAGTTTATGTCCTCTATATCACAGTTACAGCCCTATTCTTATCCTTACCCCAGGAACATGCTGTTTGTTTGTATCTTCAATGGACTTTTGTACTAATCATCCACTAGAGAAAAATACTGTTTCATTATACATTAGCCAAATACACCTGAATCAGTCTTCATTTTGTGCCTGTCTTTTGCCTAGACCCTATCCTTAGTGGAACTTTCTGGTATTCTGATGCTGAAGGCCCTATATAGAATGCAAAAAAAAAAAAAAAAAAAAAAAAAAAAAAAAAAAGCCTATTATGTGATGGCTACTGCATTGCATACTTGAAGTTTACCATCAACTAGTGATGGAAGATATTTTAATATTTTCCTATATTTTATTTATCATAATATTGAAATTGGAGATCACTATCTACTTTGTAGTTTATGAAACAAAACTTCCAACAGACAATGTATTCCCCTTTTCACGTATCCCTCATTGTCTGTTTTAGTTTGTTGTAACAGATCTTCATTAAAATGCCAAGTATCCACTAGCAATGCTTGCCTTAGAATTTTGAATTTTATTTTTCTCTAATAAATACAAAAATATATGGTAGAATGTGTTTGTTATTCCAGGTCTCAGGAGGCTGAGGTAGAAGAACTGCAAGTTTTTGACTACTTTAAGTACATAGTAAAACCATAAAATAAACATTAAATAAATATACATGAAATAAGATGTTTAGATAAAGAGCTGTTAGCAACCAGTTTTGGGGATTTGTCTGCATTAAAAGATGGATGAGCTTACATACGCATAAAGATATTGTATTTCTAGATTGTTTTTATATTTCATGTTTTATAGGAATAAAATAAATTAGGTTAAAAAAATCAAAAGATGAGTGGATCAATATATACATATAATTAAACTAATAACATATTTTAAATCAATGACCCTGTCTCTTCTGAAGATAAGATAATTGTAGTTAAAAATGAGTCCTGCATAATTACTGTGACAATTGAGTCTTCTTCATGCTCAGTACCTAATCTTTATGAAGAATGACAACTGAGCATGAGCCCTACATAAGCGTAAAAAATTACACATGTGGGCAAATGAAGAAGTACAACAGGTTACAGGGTGGTCTGCAGATGCCTGACAACTTGCACATGCCTGAGTTTCATTCTTACACCTATCAAGAAATAAGAGAGTGAGCTCTTGAAGAAAGTTGTTCTCTTCACTATTCTGGGCTCTTAGGGCTCACAGAGACTTGTAAGCCAACCCTCAGGAACCCACATGGGTCTGATCTAGGACCTCCATACATATGTTACAGATGTGTAGTATTCTTGTGGGACTCATAACAGTGGGGGCTGGAACTGTTTTTAATTCTGATGGCTGTCTTTTGGATCTTTTCCTATAACTGGACTTCCTAGATTAGCCTTAATAAGAAAGGAGGTGCTTAGTTTTTTACAAGTTAATATCTAAGGCTGGCTGATATCCATGGGAGGCCTGCCCCTTTCTGAACAGAAAAGTAGGAGTGGATGAAGGAAGGAGAGTCTGGGAGATGAATGTTTTGTGGAGAATTGCACACACACACACACATATATACATATACATATACATATATATATATATATGAGATTTTCTATCTCTTCTGACTAGCTTCTATCTCTTCTTTCTATCTCTTCCTTTATCTTGATGTATATTTTGTGAAATGTTTGAATACATATCCCTGCTTGTATCTTTTATCCAATATGCTGTGAATACTTTTTACCTTGCTTTCTTACTAAGAAGATTCTTTCTGTTGATTCTCTGTGGTCTGTAGATGCTTGCTGAGCTCTGCAAGTGGTCATTGGGTACCAAGGTTTGGATCACAGTGAGAATGGATAATACTCTAGAAGGATAGGGTTCAAGATGCCACACTATGGTGGAAGTAGAAATTTTGGAGCCCATATTGGGTTTCATTATCTGAGATCAAATTTATGCATCTCAGGTTTCATATCTGAGGTAACAGTGTGGTTCTTGGTGGGGGCAGGAGAGAGGTCACTCTCTTCAACAAGGAGCAAATCCGCTTACAACTTTCTTGTTTGTCATATGTTCATCTATTTGTTTTTATATTTGTGTTTCTTCCTTTTCTGTTTAATGGGCTTATTTGAGAAGCATTGATGTCATTTGTTTTTTTATAAAAGTTTGATAGAATCCAGCAAGAGAAACAATCTAAGCATTGATTTGTTTTTGTTGGGAGATTTGTAAAATATTGCTTGAATATTGTTTATCATAAATTTGTGTAAGTTGAGTGTCTCATCTTGGTTTAGTATTGGTACATTATACCAACAACAATGTTCCTAACTGCCTTATAAGAAATGTTTTAAACCATTTTTTACCCATATGTACTTAGGTTTTTATTACAAATAATGCATTTAGTAAGTATTTTTTAGTATTCATTTAATTAGTATTTATTTTCTTGAATATTATGGGTTATATCTATATGAAAATTTGCCAAAACCAGAATTGTGGCATCAAAAGAGATGAAAATTATATTTTATTGATTAGCACATATTTAAAATATTTTAATATTTATTTTTAATTATGTTTTTATGTTTGAGTTTATGTACATTGCAAGTACAGATATTTTGGAGTGCCATATGATGGTCAGATCCTTTAAGCTGGATTTACAATGGTTGGGAATTTTTTGATGTAAAACCTGGGAACTGACCTCAGACATGCTGCTTATAACTGCTGAGCAATTTCTCTCCCCACTGGTTAGTACATATTAAAGTTATAAAATAATATATTTCAGTATGATATTTTAATATGTGTATATAATGCATTTCAACTTTGTCTTAAAAATCACTCTCTCTTGTCCTCCTCTGCATGTTACCCTGTGTCACTCCCATATAGTTAGCATGTAATTTCAAATTATGATTATTACCATGTTATAATCTTGAAATTTGTCTCACTTTGGTCCTCTGCACCAAAATGTCAGAATGTATTCCATAATATATTAGCAAATAATTTAAGCTTCAGGTTTTGATTTGTGGGAAGGAACTGCATTTTAACATAATGTACCTTTAATAATGCTTAAATTTTAATTTTTAGGACTTGAAGTTTGAGTATAATACTTGCTTTTATTTGCAACATACAGTTATATTTCTATTTACAATAAGTAGGCTCATATGGCTTCTTTAATTATTTTTTTTTTGGTAATTATTCTTTTGTAAGGGTAGTTTTGTGTTGGGGAGAATTTATTGTTTACAATTTCTTAGTGTCATTCCACTCAATGATGAATGATTTTTTTATTATTATTATAAAATCATAATTTTTACTTTTTAACACAGGGGTTATAAACACAAAAATGCAGGATGTGGGGAAGGGGATGACACAGGAGCATAGGTGTTCAGGGGGAGTCAATTCTTTATGTTCATAGGCTCCCCATCTTCAAAATACTAAAAATATGCTTAGTCAATCAGTGATTTCTTTTCTTTTTTGCTAGTATCTACTTTTATTAGTTATAACACTTAAAAAGTATTAACTTAAAAACAAATAACATCATTCTGCCTGTGATGACATGAAAAAAACTCTACAAATAAGGGTCAGAAATGTTAATGACAGAATAGTAGACAGCAAACAACAACAGGCAAAAAGCAACAATCTGTGGATCAGATAGAAGCCTTGCCCTCATATTTAAAAATTACAGATGCTACGTATATGGGTCAATAAAGACATCTATTCTTTGTATTCCTTATTTTAATTCTATTAATTCCCATTTGCAGATATAGTAAGGTGTTCAAGGAAAAAAGTCACTCATATTATTGGCATATCTAGCATTTGAAATAATGTTGGTATTAGATGGTTTTCCGAGTAATTTTCTTTGACTACACTTTAATATTCCAAAACATATCATGTTGACAATTTCACCCACATGCTCTTTTTCCACAATGACTTCACAGACAATCTCAGACTTTTTAGCATAAAATTTCAATTTTTAATTTTGCTTTTTGCTACAGTAATTTATTGTTTTATTTTTCTAATTAATTTCAGTATTCAATTTTGGATTGTTTTGCTATTTGTTTCTTCCTTAGTATAATTTATATGTCTTTATTATTATTGTAATTTTAATGTTATTGGATTGTGTTAATATACATAATAAGAGATGTCCTAGTTATTGTTAACTCTTTTTTAAACACAATCTAGAATCATGTAATAAGGTAATCTCACTTGAGGGATTGGCTTATTAGTCCTGCCTGTGCGCATGCCTGGGCAGTCTTGTCTTGATTTCTTATTGGTGTTGAGAGGCACCATTTCCTGGTCTGGTGATCTAGGTTTTGTAAGAAAGCCAGAGTAAGTTTGTAGTAAACATGGTTTCTTTTAAAAGTTCTTGCTTGAGTTTCTGCCTTTTTTGGGAGACAGTGACATGCAGGTATAAGACAAATAAGTTGTTTTGGGTCATGATGTTTGTCACAGGAGCAGAAGAAAACAACATGATTCATAATTAAAGCTTCATACATGTAGATAATGGGACTCATTTATATTTCTGTCACTTTCTCTTTACACTCTCTATTTACTTGAACCTTCAGTGTTAATATTAATATTATCAATATTAAAACATTTTAAATATTAGACGATTTGATTTTAGGTTATCTAAAAGAAAGTTACAGAAAACATCAGTGGCTTTACACTTTTTTTTCTATTTTTATTACCACATTCTAAAATTTTTGTGATGGGGCCAGAGATTAGAGGATTGGATAGTACATGGGGGTTTAGTGGATACTTCTTTGTATCATGACAAAGAAAACATTGTTTAGGGGTGGGGACATGCTTCATTGGATAAGATGCATGCTGAGGAATTGTGAGGGCATGAGTTCAGATGCCTAGAAACCACATAAAAGAGAGACTTGGATACACAGTTCTATAATCTCAGTGCTTCTAAAGAAAGACTAAAAATAGAGACAGAACCATCCTTGGAAGTTAAGAGGTCAGCTACTCAAGTGTTCACAGTAGTAATGAGACCTTTTCTCAAACAAGGTGGCAAGTGAGCAGTGACATCTGGTGTTGTCTTCTGACCTCCACTCATGTATGATACCCCTTTAATCATACACCCACATAGATATACATTCATCAGCAAATTTAGATTTGTTGCATTTTCTGTGACCTGATACCACAGAGAAACCACTTACAGCTTCTTTTCACATCCTGTTTTTCTAGATTTTGTTTCTTAAAATCTTGAACTTTCTCAAGTAAGGATAGCAGGCCTTCTGTGCAATGGTGCTCTCTGTTCATATTCTCACATTTATTTATTTACTCTTTTACTATCATTTCAGCCAGGACTTATGTAAATCATTGACTTGATTTCATTTCTTTCCATTTCTTTTTACTGTGTTCCTGGCCTCTTTCTCTTATACTTATATTATTTCTGAGAGTCTGGAAAGATTCTGTGTGGGGGCAGTGGGCTGTGAGAAGCAGCTGGGTGCTTGGTCTAGCATGAGCTTGGAACCCCGGACAATTATTGGATGGCAGGAGTTCTTCTCTGCCCCTGGGCTCTGGTTCTTTACATTTAGCTTCAGCTCTCCACAGTCCCTCCCACAGAGAGGTCTATGGCCATCAGTCATGAGGAATAGGCCACAGGCCCTAGAGAGATTTACATATTAATGAAGTACGTGAAGGCCAGAGGGTGGAGCCAATTAAACATTCTTCCCCAGCCCTTCCCCCCTCTCTTCTTCCCTAGTTGCCAGCTTTAACTCAGCTCCCACATGTCTCCTATGGCTTAGTCTTTTACACAGAATCTCACTGCTTCTGACTCTCCTAAGAAGCCCCTATGTTTTTTGCTTTGAGCTTTATCAAGGTTGGCTTCCTAAGAAAAACAAAGGGGAAATACCCTGACTACTCTGCTAGATCACAGATGCCAAAAGGCAGAGCAAGGCTCTCTCCCCCACTGCTTCAAAACCCACTATTACTACTTCTTCTCCCCAACAGGGAGACCTACAACAATGTTCCTGTTTTTCAACCAAAAATTTTTAACATTTCCTTTTCTCCCTAACAGGAACACCGAAAGCAACAATGTTTGTGCTTTTCAACTGAAAATTTTCTTGTTTATGTTTAAATGTTTCCTTTTCTCTCTCACACTCATGATATATGTCCAATATTTTTTTTTCAACTTTTAAGTTTCTTTAAGGTTCAAAAGTCATCCAATCTACTTCCACAGGTTAAATCAACATGCTGATAACCATTTTTCAGCTCTTAATTAACAACTAGTTTCTTTTTACAGACAAACTGTTGCTGCCTACTCCAGATACATAATTAACATCTTTTTCTTACTCAGCCATCCAAAGCAGATGCAAAGGTGCCTTCTAAGACTAAATTTCCTCAAACACCTTTGCTTTTCTTGAATCTCAACGACAGACCATGACATGCTTGCTCCAAAGTAGCCTAATGCTTGCTACACACCCTTTATAGACATTCCCCTGCTGGGGGTGCTGCTTCCCTGTTGTGATTATCCTATAGGTGCTCCCACAAGTCCAGCTGAGACAACACCCACCTCTTGGAACCTGCCTGGGACACCAAGCTACCTTCTTCCAGCCACCTTGTCTGACTGAAGACCCCAGAGATACACACTAAGATCCAGAGATATATGCCATACCCAGAGACACTCACTACAGAAGACAGATCCAGACCTTCCAGGTGCAGATGAACTCTTTTGCCAAAGTCACATAGCTAACGTTACATGTTAGCAAGGGAAACATAATGTCTATCTAGATTAATCAGATGTTATTGCCCTCAAACTGTACCACCTGTGTATAATTGTTTCAATGATCCCTTGCCTTTCTAACCCCCAACTGCCAGTTCCCCTTACCCTTTGGCTTATTTATGCCATACCCTATGGCCTTCATAGTTTTTTCTTTTAATTTCCTCATCCAAAATTTTTACTACAAATGACAGTGACCGTCCTTCTTTTTTAAGTAAGAAAAAAGGGGGAGTTGTGGGGTGGTGGGCTGTGAGAAGCAGCTAGGTGCTTGGTCGAGCATGAACTTAGAACCCAGGACGTGCACTGTGAGGAACCATGGAGCCACATCAGCCGTGCCTAACTTTCTGCATGGAGGAACTCTCAGTGTCCCCATCCGCAACTACCCACACTTTTGGCTGCATTCGGGCTTTTTCATTAGTATTATTAATTAGTATTAGCATTTTATTCATACAGTAGAAATATATTTAATGAAATATTTTATTATAAAATTCTTACATACTAATTAATGTTCAACTATGAAAGATGAGCTAATTAACATGTTATGTATCTTTTGTTGCCATTTGCTTCATTGACCTGACCTCTGACTTTTATTCTATTTCATTGTTCCTCACAGAGGAACCCCATATATGATACCTTTGTACTTAAGGTAACACAGGACTGAACATGTCTACATGGATGTGAGGTTCTCTCCATTTGTTGAGTACGGTTCTGTTAGAAGAAAAGAAGGAGAATGCTAATTTATTTTATTTTGTTTTAGAGATTTATTTATTTCTTTTACGTATATAATTGTTTAGTAATTATTCAGAATGGTAGCAGATCAAGCCGACTATCCATGCTGTGGCAGCTCTGCCAAGTTCAGCAACCAGGTTGTGTGGCCAGAGGCCACATGTGTGCCACAGCTAAAAACGAACAGCCAGAAACATCAGCCCTGCCATCCACGAGACACCAGCATGGGAGATGGCTCTGCCAATCTTCCATGCTGTCTCTATAAGACTTGGCATTGCCCAGACCATCCTGCCAATCACTCAAGCTCAGTACCAATGAGACTCTAATGCTTAGATTATCCAAAGGCTGATATTTAGTAATGATCAATAACAAGATGCCCAACCTGGATATACCAACTACCTTTGGCTGCTACAGACAAGCGAACATCAGCCTCCATATCCCCCTCTCTCATTCTCCTTCTCTCTCCTAGCTCCTCCTCTTCCTTCTCCTGTTCCTCTCCTTACTCCTCCTCTTCCTCTCATTACTCCTCCCACCTTAGCTCCTTTTACATATGAGTACACTGTAGCTGTCTTCAGACACACCAGAAAGGACATCATATTCTATTACAGATGGTTTTGAGCCACTATGAAGTTTCTGGGAATTGAACTCAAGACTTCTGGAAGAGTATTCAGTGCTCTTCACTGCTGTCCCTTTTATCCAGCCTGCTAATTTATTTTTAAGATCAAGACTTCTATACTTACAATTATACTCTTTAGACACATGTCAGTACAGACTGAGTTCTTCCAGTTGTCATTTTTGGTTTTTCTTGTTTTTAATTACATCTAGAAGAGAGATTGGAATAGAAATAGTGTACTCTTCCATATTTAATTAGTTGATTCATGCTGCTAGATCAAAGGCCCTTTAGTTGCCTCTCAACTCTTTCATAAATCAGTTAACAACTTCTGTAGTTCCCTCTGGAACACAGGGTTGAAAAGAAGCTGTTTCCTTTAACCCTTTCCTTCCTAATGTCAGCTGAAGAATTAATTTATGGTCCCTTTCCTTCCACTAATGGCAACTGCAGAATTAATTCATGGTACCAACTATTGCCTATATCTGTGGACATAGATCAATCCAAGATAGGTCATGTGCTCTGAAGCTTGCCTATTCACTTCTGAAAAAAATCTGTAAAAATCTTCCTTTGCTCTCTGAAATTTAAGGACATCTTCTCTTTCTCACCTAGGCTCCATTCTGGCTACCTGTGGCCATGACATTCTCCCCTGTATTTCTCTTTTACTTTCTGTGTGTTTATTTTCTCTCCTGCATTTAAGACTAAATCATGGTTCCCTATGATTGCAAAGCTCCCAGCCAATGAAGCTCATATGAAGGGTAGTTTCAGGTTGTTTCTTTTCAGTCACCCTGCATTTCATTTACTTTTATATGTATTAACTTTTTAAAATAAAAAGTGAAAAGTAAAGCTAAGATATATGAACTTGTTATTGGTGCTTTGAAAAATCTTTTTAAAAAGTATTATTGATAATATATAATGTATGGAATTTGATTTTTCTTAGTTTGTTCCAACAGATATTTTTTGTTATCTTAATTAATTTTATTAATTTGGATATTTTCTTTTTTTCCCATAGAAAACATAATAAATTTCCATTTAATAGAAAAAGGAACATAACATTTTGAGAAAAAACTGAGTTACGTATAAAAATATAATACAATCATAGACATAAAAATGATTCTTAGATTATTTGTATAAGAAAAATAATTCTGCATAGTGATTCACTTAACATTTCAAATAGAAAAGATTACTTTTTTTCTAAAACAGTCTTGTAAATGATACATAAGTTGTTCTTGCTACATATGTCAAATTTAAACATATACTTTAAGAATTTATCTCATCTTCCCTTTATCTATAGGTTATTTTTTTATTGTAAAATCATAATTTTTACTTTTTAACACAGGGGTTATAAACACAAAAATGCAGGATGTGGGGAAGGGGATGACACAGGAGCATATGTGTTCAGGTAGAGTACAGATATCTTTCAGAACAGGGAATCAGCTGGGTGAAGGTTCAAGGGACAGGTCATTATGCCTCTGCATATGATTCACTTGTCCTTATCTAAGTTGGTACTATCCACCAAGGCTGCCTATTTACAAGGTCTATTACTACTCAGGCTGTTAAATTTCCACAAAAGCTGCCTGTTTACAATAGCTTATAGTCATCTGTTTCAGTGTTTTTCCACAGGGACCCAAGACTTTGTGTTAGCAGGCATGTATATCAGGCCTATTGCTGATTTTAGGCTTATGGCTGATTTTAGGCCTTCAGTGTAGAAGCAGGGCTGCCCCTGACATCTCCTCCCTTCCTCAAGTATAGAAGGGCTGTGGCAATTCTGATCTTGCCAAGGCAAGGAAAGAGGCCTGACTTCCAGTAATTAAAGGGGACCTTATAATGGCTCCAGTTCTCCTGTCATTGTCCAGTGAGGCATGAGGGCCATACCCATCCTGATGTTTTTTTTTTTCCTGGAGAAAGGATACTTTAGACATCAACCCCATGCAGTCAAGCATGTCCTTCAGGGAACCCAGAAACATATTTTTAACTTTTATTTATATTTCCTTGCAATGCTTATCCTCACAGCCTAAGCAAGAATTCAGATTGCCAGTCAGAAGGGATTCTGGGTGGCCTCTCTCTGTTTGGTCTAGGAGCTGAAATCCCCTCATTTAGGTTGGGTCAAGATGGGATTTGGGAACCCCCTAGATAGGGTAACAACCTCATCTTGAATCTTGTGGTCCTCCATAGCTAACTTATGATAATGTACCTGAATACATTTTACTATCAGATTATCTATCTGTTGTTTCATAAAGTTAGTCAGCCTATTTAAGGCCCAGGGACCAAAAGAAATAAGCAAAAATAACCCAATTAATGGTCCCAAGATGGAAGAAAATAGGGTTGACAACCATGGAGAGGTTGAAAACCAATTCTTGTACCAGCTCGCTCTCTCTCTCTCTCTCTCTCTCTCTCTCTCTCTATCTCTATCTCTCTGTCTTTTCTCAAGACCTTCTCTGACCTTTTTCATGCTCTCTTTAATCATCCCTGTTTTGTCTATGTAATAGCAACATTCTTCTTTAAAGGCTGTACACAGTCTAGAGCTGTACACAGTTTTTTTCTATTGTAAAAGAGTAACTCAAGTCCAATAAAGTCCTTTGCAATTTTTGGAGATCACTTCAGAGAGTGAAACAAGGGATTTCTTCAGATTAGAGATGTCAATCTCTAGCTGTTTGATTCCTTGTCAAATGCACATCGAAGGTCGGAGTAGTATAAGTCTGAAGGCCAGCAACAGGATTAGAACTCTTAACAGAAGACATCACAGGTGATTTAATTTTTACCTGGAAAGTAAAAAGAAGGGAATTTTCAGGGAGATTTCTCTTCCATGGATGTTAACTGTTGTTCATCTTATTTATAATTGGGCCTAGTTTTGTGGGAGTATCCATTTATTTCATTAATTTTTTTGGAGGCCATTTAGCTATGCCTTCTGTGGTATCAAACAGTCATATCAATCCTCAGCCCCATATGAGAACTGGGTCCTGGCCAATCCATATAAGGGTAAGAGGGTCATTCCACATAGCTGTGGCATAGTATTTATTGGTCTCAGTGATGCAGATGCAGTCAGAGGAAGATTTGTCATGAGCTTTCAGTTTTAGAAAATTAAAGTGAACAAGGCATGATGGAGAGTATTTTGGGGAACTAATTCTGGGGGTACAGTATACCCTCTTTTGTTTTTAAAGCCATTTTTCAGCATTCTTGTAAAATCAGGGCAGAAGCACCAACAGCCAGTCCTTAAACCCTCAGAGAGTCATGAAGACATTATTTAAAGAGATATAAATCTTTAAGGAAAATCTATTTTATCAAAGGACTATTATAAAATAGTATACAATTAATCAATCTACATAGATTAATGATAGCTTCTTCTACTTTTTGTAAAATTACTCCTCTTTTGTCAATTAATTGTTGAGGGAAATTAGGATTTGCATCTCTCTTGAGAATATTAAACAAAGCCTTAAATTCTTTGGTGAAAAGCTTACAATGAGATCTTAGCCAATAAGAATCTCCTGGAAACTTTTGAAGGTAATTTCAAATAAGTAAACTATTTTTTTTTTTTTTTTGCCAGACCTGTTATCTGTTTTGTTTTTATTGGATATTTTACATATTTACCTTTCATGGTTATCTCCTCTTTCATTCTCCCCCCCCCAAACCCCTTATTCTATACCCCCACTTCCTATTTTTATGAGGTTATGCTCCCACAATCCTCCCAATCCCTCTTCCCTGCTCTCGAATTTCCCAATACTAGGGATCCAAACTTTCAGGGACCATGACCCTCCACTTTCACTGATGCCTAACAAGGCCACCCTCAATACCTATACAGGTAGAGCCATGAGTCCCTCCCTTTGTGTTCTCAGGCTGAAGGTTTAGACCTAGGGAGCTCTGGTTGAGTATTTTGATACTCCTTCTAAAAAGGACCAAATCACCCACACTTTGGTCTTCCTTCCTCTTCTTGAGTTTCATGTTGTCTATGCATTGTGCCTTAGGTATTGTGAGCTTTGCAATTTTATGAGTTCCCATTTGTCAATTCTTGATCTTAGAGCATAAGCCATTGGCATTCAGTTCAGGAACTTTTCCCCTGTGCCTAGGTATTCGAGTGTCTTCCCCACCTTCTCTTTTATTAGTTTTGGTGTATCTTGTTTTATGTGAAGGTCCTTTATCCACTTGGACTTGAGCTTTGTAAAGGAGATAAGAATAGATTGATTTGCATTCTTTGACATGTTGACCTTCAGTTGAGCCAGCACCATTTGTTAAAAATGTTGTCCTTTATCCACTGGATGGTTTTAGCTCCTTTGTCAAAAAATCAAGTGATCATAGGTGTGTGGGTTCATTTCTGGATCTTCAATTCTATTCCATTTATCTTCCTGCTTGTCTTTGTGCCAATACCAAGCAGTTTTTATGACTTTTGTTCTATAGTACCGTTTGAGGTCAGGGATGGTGATTCCTCCAGAAGTTCTTTTATTTTTGAGAATAGTTTTTGTTCTCCTGGGATTTTTGTTTGTCCAAATGAATATGCAAATTGACTTTTCTATCTCTGTGAAGAATTGATTTGGAATTTTGATGGGGATTGCATTGAACCTGAGGATTGCTTTTGGCAAGATGGCCATTTTTACTAAATTAATCCTGTCAATCCAGGAGCATGGGAGATCTTTCCGTCTTCTGAGCTCTTCTTCAATTTCTTTTTTCAGAGACTTGAAGTTCTTGTCATACAGATCTTTCACTTGCTTGCTTAGATTCACTCCAAGGTCATTTTTGTTATTTGTGACTATTGTGAAGGGTGGCATTTCCCTAAATTCTTTCTCATCCTGTTCATACACACAGAGACATACATATCTACACTATTTTTTCTAAAGACTTAAATTACTTTAAAGTGTGAAGAAAGTAGATGACTCAGGAAAAAATAAACATTGACTTCAATGAAGGCAGCCCCAAATTCTCTTCTCTTTCTCTCTCTCTCTCCCTCCTTCCCTCTCCCTCTCTTTCTCTCCCCTCTGTCTGTCTGTTTCTCTTCCTCCTTATGTGTGTTTGTGTGTGTGTGTGTGTGTGTGTAGACAAAGTATCCATCCATGGCCAGTGCTGTGTAAACATGGACATCTCACAAAGAATGGAGTTTGTATGCAAATGAAGTAGACCTACATCATTAAGTCTGAGTAAATTGAAACCATTCCACCACTAGTACCACTCCAAATACTTCACTAGGCAATGAAGCAAATTGCTCAACCACATCTCCCATCTCTTTTGGAATTTTAGAAATCTCATTAAGTTGTTCCATGAGAGGTTACCACAGCTCTTTTGCTTTCTTTTCAGCTATTATTTTTTGTTTAGATGCCCACTTTATGTTAGATAACTGATTAGAGAAAAATAAAATAATTCTATTTTTTTATAAGTCTGTGATGAGTACAATGGCTTCAGCAACATTGATTGAATAGCCCATCCCTTGAAGCCAGAGAACTCTCTAGAAAAGACCTTATCACCTCTCTTCACAGTGCCTACAGTGACAACAACTGTGTTCTCAGAGACTATACTTATATTCTTCCTTCTACTCATTTGATACCTAAACCATGAGCATTGTGTAGGTGACTTGTCCTCTTACCTTGTGTAGAATATTTTGAGATACCTTCCAAAAGTTTTATCACTTTGTAGTCAGCTCATCTACCCAAAGAAAGGCAGACACTAGATCAGCAGGTATTTGTGTGATTGTATATGTGTGTCTCTCTGTGAATATTTATGTTTGTGTCCATGTGTCTGTGTGAGTATGTTTTGATTGTGTTTATTTGTACCTTGTGTGAGTGTGTATTTATATATATGAATGATTTTGCATGTGTGTTTTTGTATGTGTCTGCTATTGTGTGTACATTCATGTGTGGGTGAGTGTACACATGGATGTTACTGTGTGTGTGTGTTGGGCTTGTGCCACAGAGCACATGTAGAGGTCAGACATTAGCAATTTTCTTCTTCCACAGGTTCTGTGAACTCACTCAGGTCATCAAGGTTTGCCTATGAAGCATGTTAAAGCTTTCTAATACATCTCTCTATTATTAAAAAAAAAAATGTAGAACATTGCAGGCTAAGCCAAAGCAACTGCAACTCTGAAGTCAGTCTTGTGTGTATGTAGCAATAGACTTTGTCTCAAAAATGTATAAAGGTTTTAAGGAATGGCATACAGAGTAGACTGCTGTACAGATGGCCTGAAAAAGGCTTATGCAGGGCAGCTGCTAACAGTTTGCTCAAAATGAGTCAAACAGTCATTTGAGGCAGAGAATTGATCAGGCATCTTTAGAAATCAATAGAAAGAGACCAAGGCTCTCATCATGTCGATCCCTGGTGTTCCTTTCACTGCTGCATTCTTTGTCTTGTCTGTGTCTTAAATGGTTGTCAAGAGTGAAAGCAAATGCCTTGAAAAAAGGAAGGTGCAAAATCACAAAAGAATTTGAAGTAAAGACTATTTAAAGTGAAACTTTCCATCGCATTCTCAGGGCAAGAACTGACATTCTGTTTCTCTCCTTAAATGACAGCACCCAACTAGTAAAGAATATATTAATGCCCAAACAGTGAAGAAAATTTTTATCCCATGGCAAGGGTTATTTATAGTCATTGAGACAATAAACCCTTTATTCTTATAACAAGAATGAGATAATGAGATGTTCATGCTTCCATGATTTAGTAGATTTAAAATTCTAATGAGCTACATCTGACACCTTTGAACTGTGTATAAAAGCATATTAATCTTTTGACAGATGATGAGTTTATTTATTTATTTTTTTCCAATTTGTTCTGGGTGTGTGACTGGAGAGTTACAGATGAAGTTGTTCATTAGAATTTTAGTTGTGGCATAGCAGAATATTGAGGGTAGCTTTTTTTGTGATTCTGAATTTATTGAACTCAACTGCAAGAATAAAAGTTTGCACAGCAGAAACCTGAGGAGCAATCATGAAGAAGATGAACTGCTGTGCAGGCCCAGTGATGGACCCATTTAGACAGAAATGGTAGAAGTTTTTATCTTGTCCTCATCATGATTAGGTCCTGTAAATTTAACAACCTACATAATTTAATAAATATACTCTGAAGACCATATTTGTGCCAGGCACAGTGTTAATGCTAGTAATAAAGAGAAACTGGGATATGGATCTGCTTTGGAAGATCTCAGCATGAAGGAAGCATCTAAGAGAACTGACTACAAGCTTCTGGCTAGGAAAAACATGAGTACCAGGCCTTTTGGATCAGAAGGGTTTTCATGGGAACTGTTGTATCTTGCATAAAAGAGTGAGTAAGAAAATCAATTATGGGTGCCTGCTTGGTGCATCCAGTTCCTGAGAGACAATCATGCTCTGGTAGGCAAAGTATTCCACAAACTGTCAGATATAAGTGAACTCAGTGAGGTTTTTGGTTTTTGGGGTTTTTTTGTTTGTCTGTTTGTTTGTTTTTTACAAGTGCACAAGTGTAGTGTTGTTAGAATTATTGTTCTAATATGCCTAAATAAAGAAATATCATCCAGATATTTTAGTTATAAACCAAATGCCTAGATGGGGAAGATCTAGGGCTTTTCTAATTTTTTCCCCAGCTATAAAGAGCCTTATTTTTTTGCCGTTGATTTCTGTTTGTTTGGTTGGTTGGTTGGTTTTTGCCTATGTAGTTCTGGTCCATAGCAGCTTCCTCCTCTCCATCTGTTCTCCACTCCCTCTCTACCTGCAACCTCCTTTTGAGCCTTCAGTAAAATCTTACTCCTTCCACTGTCCAATCACAGGTTCTAGCCATTTGAAGAACACTTAAAATAGGAAGTTTCACATAGTATCCTTTTATTACATGAACATCTGCCCATTAGAGAAAACCGTATCTTGAGGAACCAGTTTCAGCATTAGAATAGAAGCAGAATCAGACAAGCCCACTTCAGTGCACATGCATTTGGAGAGAAAGTGGATATTGGGGATAGGGGACAAACCAGAAGTGAAATAATGAGGATGACTTTTATCAAAACTATTAGGAGCGTATAGTACATACCCAAAATTCTTAGAATGTGGGGAGGATGAGGCAATAGGATAGAGAATTCAAAGCTGGCTTGGCCTATATAAAATCCTGTATCAAAACAATAACAAAAACAACAAGTTATAATAATTTTAATGCTCAGTGTGGTACACCACTACAATGTCAGCTCTCAGAGATGTATGAAAGGAGGACCACACACTGGAGGGCAATTTTGGACTAAAGAGTGGGCTAGGGAACTTTTTTGGTTTGCAGCTTTGCAAGAACAGAATATGTGCTCTGAATCCCCACCCACTCACCACCTACCCCAGTTGCATCTTCACTCCCCAAGGGTTCTGACACATTGAGGATCACAGGTGAAACCCAAAACCCCACACTGGTACCTGGCATAATCTCCTGGATCTCTAAATACAAATACCATGCCCAGCCAGTGACCTAGACTTATTCCATTTGGCAACTGTTTGAGAGCAGAGCCTCTGATTTGAATCCCCACCCATTCAGCATACACTAGTGTTGCAGCTCAACCCACCCCCCAAGGGTTCCAACACATATAGGATAACAAGATCACAGGATCACAGGTTCTTAGGAAGGACAAGCTCCAATTAGAGACTGTGAGTCCAGTTAACACCAGAAATAACCAGATTGTAAGAGGCAAACACAAAGAAATAAGCAACAGGAAACAATACTACTGACAACATCACCAACCATTTCTCCCATCACAGCACACCCTGGATATGTCAAAACACCTATAAAGCAAGATTCTGATCTAGATTCTCATCTTATGAAGATGATAGAGGGCTTTAAGGAAGACATAACTCTCTTAAAGAAATACAGGAGAACACAGGTAAACAAGTAGAAGCCCTTAAAGAGAAAACACATAAATCCTTTAAAAAAATAGAGAAAACCACAATCAAACAGGTGAGGAAATTGAACAAAACCATCTATGATCTAAATATGAAAATAGAAACAAGAAAGAAAAAAAAAAAGAAATAGAGACAACTCTGGAGATGGAAAACCTACGGAAGAGAGCAGGAGTCACTGGTGCAAACACCACCAAGAGAAGACAAAGTTATAGAAAAAAGAATTTCATCTAGTCCCTGATTTTAGTGGGATTGCTTCAAGTTTCTTTCTATTCAGTTTGATGTTGGCTACTGGTTTGCTGTATATTAATTTTGCTATGTTTAGATATGGGCCTTGAATTTCTGATCTTTCCAAGACTTTTAACATGAAGGGATGCTGAATTTTGTCAAATGGTTTTGCAGCATCTAATGAAATAATCATGTGTTTTTTCTTTGAAATTGTGTATGTAGTGGGTTACCCTGATGGATTTCCATATATGGAACCATCTCTCCATCTCTGAGATGAAACACTATCTCCTTATCTATTCAATATAGTACTTGAAATTTTACCTAGAGCAATTAGACAATAAAAGGAAGTAAAAGGGATACAAATTAGAAAGGAAGAAATCAAAATATCACTATGTGCAGATGATATGATAATATACTTAAGTGACTCCAAAAATTTCACCAGAGAATGTCTAAAGCTGATAAACAGCTTCATCAAAGTGGCTGGATATAAGATTAACTCAAACAAATCAGGAACATTCTTATATTCAGAGGATAAATGGACTGAGAAAAAATTAGGGAAAGGACACCCTTCACAATATTCACAAAACAATATAAAATATTTTGGTGTGACTCAAACCAAACAAGTGAAATATTTATACAAAAAGAACTTAAAGTCTCTGAATAAAGAAATTGAAGAAGACCTCAATAGGTGGAAAGATTTCCCATGCTCATGGAATGGCAGGATTAATATAGTAAAAATTGCCATCTTGCTGAAAGCAAACTACAGATTTAATGTGATCCCCAACAAAATTTCAATTCAATTCCTCACAGAGTTACAAATGGCAGTTTTCAAATTCATTGGGAACAACAACAACAACAACAACAGCAACAGCAGCAGCAGCAGCAGCAACAACAAAACCAAGATAGCATAAACTATTTTTAACAATAAAAGAACTTCTGGAGGAATCATCATCCCTGACCTCTATTGCTCTGTAGTACTACAGAGCAATAATGACAAAAACTGTGTTATTGATCAGTGACAAGCATGTAGATCAATGGAATAGAAGTGAAGATCCAAAATGAACCCACACACCTATGTTCTCTTGATGTTTGACATAGAAAGTTAAAACCATCCAGTGGAAAAATAATAGCATTTTCCACAAATGGTGCTGGTTCAACTGGCAGTCAACCTGTAGAAGAATGCAAATTGATCCATTATTATCTTTCTGTACAAAGTTCAAGTCCAAGTGGATCAAGGACCTTTATAGAAAAAAACAGATGCACAGAATCTAATAGAAGAAAAAGTGAGAAAAAGCTTCGAACATAAGGACAGAGCGGAAAATTTCCTGAAGTTAACACCAATGGCTTATGCTCTAAGATCAAGAATCAACAAATGGGACCTCATAAAATTGCAAAGGTTCTGTAAGGCAAAGGATACTGTCAATAGAAAAAAAACATCAACCAACAGATTGGGAAAAGATTGTTATAAACTTTATGTCTGATAGAGGGCTAACATCCAATATTTACAATGAACTCAAGAAGTTAGATTCCACAGAACCAAATAGTCCTTGAACTAGTGGTTTTATGCACATTTTCCATTCATAATCACAACTACATGAACCTGGAATTCTATTTTCTACAGATGTTTTATACCATGCAAAATGACCAAAGAACAGCAACCTAGTCTTAAACTTCAAATGGTCCCAAACTTCACATTAAAACCTGGATTCCCATCACAGAGATAGGCACAGTCGTAATCTATAAAGAAAAAATGAAGAGGAATTACAACTTTTCGATTATTCCTGATGATAAGGAACAATAGATGAACATAGCACAAAAGAGTTGTGCTTCTGCTGTGCACAACTTCTAAGCCTTCAGTTCTAACCATGTACATTTGAACTTAGAGATACCCTGTTTTTATTGTGTTTTCTATCTAATCTCTAGGAGGTTATTAGAAACCTTATCAGTATCACCTTCCTTTCAGTCAGTTCATTACAGAAAAAATATTTCCCTGAAATATCACAAATTCCATTTTACTTCTTTTTAGTAAACTGCATGAAGCTGGTCATTTACAAAATGTCACATGAGAGAGGTATCTGGATAAATGTGCTAACAAACAAAAACAACTGTGGGTGAGAAGACATATTCATCATTGTCTTTCCTGCTTACTTAAAGGATTTCAACTCAGTGCAGGTTTCTAAAAACCTTTAAGGTAATTCCCTCATCCCACAGCTGTTGTTTAGCATGGTTTTCTAGAAAATAGTATATGTGTGTGTGTGTGTGTGTGTGTGTGTGTGTGTGTGTGTGTGTGTGTGTACATCTGAAACAATCAGACTAATCCTTGATTAACTGTTGCTAGGTGGTAGATTGGAAATAACTCTAGCCACGGACAAGCCTTGGGGTCCTTCCTGGTACTTCAGTGCAGGGGTCAAGTCCTCAGCTTTTTGTTTTTCTGTTTTTCATTTAGTTCAGTCCCAAGATGAAATAGGTTTGGCCTCTCCCCCCCTATGTGTTTCTGAAGACTTTCTTCCTCCCTACACCCTTTTCATCTTTCCTAGAAGCACTGGAATTATATATTGGTGCTATATCACTGAGTTTTCATGGGTTCCTAGAATCTAAATTCAAGTTTTCATGCCTTTATGGCAAAGCTTTAACCCCCCCCCAAAAAAAAAACATTTAAATACCTCATATTGTAGAATATTCTATACTTTTAAAACCATGCTTAATTTAGCCTGCTAAATAATAATTTAGCCTGCCTAATAATTTAGCCTGCTAGTGTAATTTTAATGTAGAAACACTAATGGGTTAAAGTTTTTAATTTGTTCTGAGCTACTGACAAAGCCAAGCTCAGGCCTAACTTAATCTAGAAAGTTTTTTTAGTGACACACTTTTCTTCCTTATTAAATGTTGCACAATGAGTGCTTGATATAATAATGAATGACAGGTGATTGATTAGTCTAGGGAAAATCACCAAAGACAGTCCAATCATCCTTTTCATAATGTAGGAATTTCTTTTCTGAAGCTGTGACCCTGCAGGAACATTTACTAAGACATAGTTGAGAACAAATGGCTTTGGTCTTCTCTCATGGTAGGAGGTGGACCTTTTCAGGTGAAGCTCTTGTGCATAAGTCATGTCCCCTGGAGAAGGAACCTTTTATGTTTGCAGATTTCATAGAATACCAATGGAGAAGAAAAGAAATAAAGAATAGCTGGTGTGTCAGTAGACAGAATCTATGATTGTCTGGAAGATACACTTTTAGACATACCTATGGAATGTCATTATCATTAATTGAAGTGGAAAGATTCACATATTGTGATTATCACCTGTTGTGGCCCGAGCTGCCCCACACTTGGGGGCCAAAATGTTGAGGACTGATCTATCAATGTTGGACCCCCACTGCCAAAGCCTTGGGGGTTAAACTGTTAGAGCTCGCACTGCCCCAAGATGCTCCATCCAGTCCATGGGTTGGGGTTCAGCAAGAGAGAGAGTGAAGATGGACATGAAGAATGGAAACAAGACAAAGTGTGATTCAACCCTGTCTACTCTTCAGTCTCTCTTCCTACTCCAAGTCCCAAGTTTTGAGATCCTAATCCCTAGTTCCTAGTCCCTAGTGCCTCCAAGTTCCAAGTTCCAAGTTTCTTCTTCCAAGTGTTAAGCGCCTAATGTCTAATTCCAAGTTCTTCCTCCAAGTGCCAAGTACCTAATACCTAATGCCTAATAATTAACTGATTTCTTCTCTCTGCCTCTCACCTTTTATATGTCTCACTTCTAAGCTAAAACCTTTAAGTCAGGCCTTTAAGTCATGCCCTTTGGCCTTGTCTCTAAATCTGATCTCTAAGTCACTCACTTAACTCTCGGCTCTAAATCACAGCTTTAAGTCTCACACCCAATAGAAGATCCTGGGTATCTAAAACAAGATGTTATTAGAGTAGCTCAGCTTTTGTAGGCTAATGTAATCAAATCTCTTGTCAGGGTATATGGCTCAAGATGGCTGCAAGGATGATAGCTGCCTTCTGTCGGCTCCCCACAATCACCATGCCCAGAATGGCATACTAGACAATCTAAATACATTAAGGGAGTTGGGCATTAACATATATTCATTTTTACATCCAGGTTACAAATTTAATGTGCACAATGTCTTCAAACACTTGATCCCTTGACTTCATGCCCTGAGAGACAGAATAAACATATTCTCCCTTAAGTTGACTTTTGTCAAGGATGTTTTATCACAGAGGATAAACTCAGCCACATGTTAATCCAGCATGCCTCCATTATAGTATTGGAGGCCCTCTGCTCTATTTACCAACCGGATCTTACATCAATTTTTTTCTAAAGACATATTCTACTTCTTGGAGCATTTGACTCTGCTTTAATAACAAGGTACAAATAACATTTTTCAAAATCTCAGTGAGATTTTATGTTCTCCCTAAGAATTACTTTCTTCCAAGTAATTTAAAATAGAAAGTGCTTCTTTACTCCCATAGTGGTTAATTTTGTCTTGTTTTATCATTGGACCAAACATCTAAGTGTTTGTATAAAGAATAAGAATGCTATCTCATCCATTTCTCTCAATTTCTCTTCAAAATGTATTCTTTGAGAAGTTCATACATATATACAATAAAATATGATTTTACCCACTTTTCAGTTCCCATTTTAACTTGCTCTGGATGTTTCCAATTTCATGCCTGCTTTTTTCTTAAATAACCCTTGAGGTTCAGTTAATGCTGCTCATAAGTGCATTGGCATGGGATCATACACTGGAGCATGAACAACCTAATGGTGGCTATACCAAAAAACAAAACCAAACAACCAAACAACCAACAAAACAACCAACCAAACAACCAACCAAACAACCAAACAAAATGATTCTTCCCTTCCAGCAGTAATCAACTGCTTATAGCTCCTTTGTTAGGGGTGAGGCCTTGTGAGTTCCTTCCCATCTATCCTAAAATTTCTCCTGATGGCTTGAACTTGTGGAAATTCTGTGGAGGGTGTGGACTCAATAGCCATGCCATTTCCAGAAGATATTTACAACACTTCTTTTCATCATCTATCTCTTAAAATTTTTGCACTACATCTTCTATTGTACTCTGTCACTTGCTCCTGGTATGAATACTGGCCATGCACTTCCTGACTCAATTATACATACTGTTCAGAAGACTTACAGAGGATGCTTAGCATTTTCTGAAGAGCTCTTCACTTCTCCCAACACAAATTTGCACCTTCACACATGTGCATCCACTTACATTCAAACATATATACACAACACACACATATTTGCACACAAAATGAGAAAAAAAAAGAAAAGAAGATGGTTTGTCAAACAAAGCTTAAGATTTGTCACATCTGAATGACTCAGGTAATTGGCTGTACATTCTGTTCTAGAAGTCCAGGGAACCATTGCTAGATTTGTGTACTTCATTTAGAAAATTGATGACAAATCTCATATTTGGGAAGCTGGCTTCTCTCTCTCTCTCTCTCTCTCTCTCTCTCTCTCTCTCTCTCTCTCTGTATTTAGTTAGAATTTGGTTTAGTACTATTGGAGCTATGGAACCAACATTCTGCCTTGCCTTGTTATGAATGATTCCTGTTGGGGTTCCACTTTAACCTAGTAATTAATAAAGCACATGCTCACCACACAGGCATATGGATTTTCTTTGATGTAGAATTCTGTTGCTATTCTCCTCTTGGATTGAATTTGTGCAGTGAAAGTAGCATCTTTGACTTCTGCTTTTGAAATTTGCTGAAATTTCTTTAGTAGATTAACACATGATTGTTTCTGTCAAAGCATAATGTGTTTGAAAAGAAAGTGCTTTACTATCAGAGAAGTTTCCACATCTGCATGGATGCTATACCAAGCTTTCTAAGTTTTGTATTTTAAGCATAATTTACTTTTTCTAGTTTTACTAACTAATATTTGAGAAGGTGTATTTGAACCTAATTTCATGCTTCATGTACTTAGATTGAGTTGTTAATGTTTCATGTATTTGTATGTGTGTGTACAAGAATATAAGTGTGTGTGCATATGTATACATGTGTATGTATAATCATGTGGAGGCCTGAGGACTAGTAAGTCTGTCCTTCCTTAGATGTTATCCTCCAACTTAGCTAGGCAAGTCAGTTCAAGTATGCTCTGTGAACCTGAGTCATCCAACTGTTTCTGCCTCTTTAGTTCTGAGATTACAAGCACACATTACATTATCTTCCTTGGTTTATTTGATATGAGTTCTAGGGTGTTTAGCTTAAGATCTCATGCTAGTGATAAAAGATACTTTCCAACTCAACCTTTTCTCCTAGCCCTACCTACATTTAATTTTGATTAAGTAAAAAGTTTCCTTTAGCACCTAAACTATTTTATATGTCTACAAGCAAGGTAGAAGAATCTTTTTTTTTTTTTTTAAAGGTCCTTTTCAGCACTTGTAATTTTCTTTCTGTAGTCACTGGTATTAGTTACCTTTTTCTTACCATGATAAAATACCATAACCAAAATCAACACAGAGAAGAAAATAGTTAATTTTGGTTTATGGTTCTATTGGGATAAAGTTCATTGTAGAAGACAAGGCATGACAACAGGCAGTGAAAGCATGGCCACAGGAGCAAGAAGCCAGATGATCACACTTTTATCCAAACATATGAAGCAAGTAGGACTAGGTCCTAAAAAAACCTCAAAACCTACTCCAAGAGACATACTTCCTCCAACAAGCCTATAGCTCCTAAAAGTTCTACAATCCCTCAAAACAGCTTTAACTAAAGACTAAACGTTAGAATACATGAACTTATGGGGACATATTTCTCATTCTAATCACTAAAATGTATCATCTTAGTAGATGCAAAGTAGTTTCACTGTGATTAGATGGGTTGGTTGTACCTTCTTTATTACTTGCATCTTCTTTGCCGAAAAATCTATTCAAGTTCCTCACTCATTTAAAATTGAGTTGTTCCTCTTTTCCTTGATGATAGAAACTCACTATATATTATTCTACATATTCAACACTTATCAGATATTTGATGTACAGCTATTTTTAGTTTTATAGGTTGTGTTGTACTTTCTTAACACATCTCTTTGTTTTTCCCAAAATTTAATTTTGATGCAAACCAGTTATTTCTATTTTTGCTTTTGTTATTCCTATTTTTGGTATCATGCCTTCACATGTTACCAAACTCAAGGTCAAGGAGATTTAAACATTTTCTGTATGTGCACATTCATGTGTATGTAAGTGTATGTGTGAGAGTATATATGTATCTTTGTGTATGTGTGTATGTGTCTGTGAGTGTGAATGTGCATGGTTGTATGTGGGTGGGGCTGCACAAATCATATACCTGTGTGTAGTACAGAAGAAAATCTCAGGATTAGTCTTTGACTTCTACCTCATTTAAGGCAGTATCCTGGTTTTAGAACAATTTATTTTAGGGTAGTTGGTCTGTGAATTTCTTGGTTCTTTTTTTTTTTTTTTTTTTTTTTTTTTTTTTTGTCTTTGTGTCCAATTTTCAATCAAAAACCTAGGATTGCAAATTTGTTCAGCCATGCCAAACTTTATGTGACTTATAAGGATGTGATCTCTTATCCTCTTACTTGTGTAGCATGTATCCTCAACCCTAAATTGATGCACATAAGTATGATGTGATGGAGGGGCCAAATTTTATACTATTTTATATGCATATCCTAATTCTAATAAGTGTACTAGTGTAACTTGTAGAAAAGACCATCACCTGATCTTTCATATGTTCTCTGAATTAGGTTCACTTATCTAAAAGCAAGTGATTGTGGATGCATGTCTCTATTAGTAGATTCTCAATTTTGTCCTATCAGCTGCTTATCTTTCCTAGTGATTGTAGCTGTATAGTGAGTTCAAATTTTAAAAGGCTAACTTCTGCCAAGTTTTGTTTTTAAAATAAATAGTTAAAAAATTAAGTATATTCATTCAGTACCAAAGATATATTTTACCATTATAAAACACAGCAAATAAACTCAAATTTTGGTATGTTACTCCCTGTAACTTGCGAATTATAAACCTGTATTCCCTGGAATTTTCATAAATCACAAAATTATAATTTTAAACATACTTCTAACTGTATTTTAACAGATCAAAATTCATCTTTTAAAGAATAAACATCACTAAATTTAGTAATATATAAAAAAATACAACCTTTAAAACCAACTGATTTTTTTTGCAAGGTTATCTTTGCTATTTGGGAGTCCTGGTTTCTTATGAATTTGAAGATTGATTTCTATAGGAAGTTATTTTTTCCGAATTGAAATGTTTCCCTTTGGTCTTCTTGAGGCACATGAAATTCAAAATTAAAACATCTTATACTAAAGAACTTATGACACAGAAAGTAAACAACTCACAAGTCTCAAGAATTCCCTAAAACACAAAAGATGTAGGAAAACCCTCCAAGTTCAAGGAAAGACTGCTGGAAAAAAAAACTCTCTGACTTGTCAAGCTGCCTGTATATATGCATGAAGTTGTAGGACTAATTAATTATTCATCAAAATGCAGTGCAAGGTGAGCTTTTCAACAATACAGCTGCCTTTGGACCATTTTTGTAAGTAACCCCTATTTATATTCCTAGAATAATATGAATACAATCATTGAATCACTAGGTTTGACTTGGATGGAAATGTTAATTTGGTCTCTCACCAATCTTCTATCAGGGGTAAGTACATGTTAGTTTATATCTCCCTGGGAAAAGTTTCATTTATGTCAAAATAAATTACATTGCAAAAGCAAATGAAGGGAGAAAACATTATCCTCCTAGAATTTCCAGTATGCAGTCTATTATTCTGAAAAGTTGAGGAAGAAAAATGGAATTCAAAGCAGGACATCATATCATTTCCATTGATAAGCAATGAACCAATGTATTAATGTTAGAGGTCTGCTTGGTTTCTTCACTATTACATAGTATAGAATTCTCTTTCTGGGACATGATTCTACTCAGAGTGTGTAGATCTTTATATCTCAACTAAAATAATTAATATTTTCCTTCACAAACCAGACCATAGGACAGTCTAAACTAGACAACTGAGACAGGTGATTCTACTATATGTCAAGCTGACAATAAAAACTAACCACCAGATAAGGGTTGTTTTGAATATGCATATTGTTTTGTATAGTATTAATTTCTTACCAAAATTAAATATTCTTACCTAGACATATGTTTGTATTTTCACTCTACATGTATATATAATGTTATATTTGCATGTGTGTGTGTGAGAATTTGAGTGTGTTTGTGTGTGTGTAGATCATGAAAAGATGTTGAATGTCCTGCCCCATGACTCCCTCCATGATTGTCTTGAAAATATTCTCTAGCAGAATCTAGAGCTAGATTGCTGTATATTGATGCTCATCTATCCTTCTGCATCCATTCCCAATTCCTGCAGAAATTTTGGGGTTATAAGCATATGTACATCCACTAGAGAAATCTTACATAGCTTCTAATGTTTGAACATATATGTTCATGCTTGCCTTCTGAGACATCTTGCTACATCTGGCTTTTCATTTATTTAGCAGTATTCATGATAACAGATGTATGTAACTAACACAAATTGCATCAGTGAATAAATAATTGTGATATATATGTACCATTAAATCTGCTCAGCCATGAAAAGGCAAAATTGTTTTTTCATCTGTGATGGTATGGATGAGTCTGAGAGATACTATATTAAGGAAAATAATCCAAGAACATAAAGATAAATGCTATAGGACTACATACACTTGTGAAATTTTTAAAAAGTTTATCTTAACAGAAGTAGAGAGTAAAATAGCTGTCTGTCATTAAAGGCTATAAAAGCAAGGGAAAAGAGAAGATAGGAAAAAGTTAGTCATTAGTTAGGTAAGATAAGAGAAAGACATTTAGATTCTTTACTACTCAATAGAATGACCACAAAACACTGTACCATTGTCAATGGGTAATCAGGGCTAGAACTTGGTCCCTTAATACCACCAACCAGGAAGTATATACCAGCTGATATGAGGTACTCAGCACATATACAGCAGAGGACTGACTCAGTGACAGGTCTGGACTCAGTGAGAGAAAATGCACCTAACCATCAAGAGCCTTGGGGATGCAGGGAGTGGGGAAGTCTCGTGGGGTTGGCAGGGGGAGGGACATCTTCTTGGACATGGGGTTGCAAGCAGGTGTGGGAAGTGGAACAGTGGAAGTGTGGACCAAGAGGGGGATAATCTCTGGACTGTAAAAAAAAGAAAAGAAATAAAAGAAATAAAAACAAAAAGAAAAAGTGGCCATCTATATTGTTAAGGCAAAAGGTAGGATTGTTAGCCATACCTGTAGGCAAGATCTTCCATGGATATATTTTCATAGGTTCTCTAAAATTTATAGTGGGAACACTGAAAGCAAAGCACTTTCTGTCATTAGGATTCAATGGGATAGTTAAAAAAAAGTCTTTTTAATACGTAACTATTTTATCATAGGCTAAAGTTATGGCCACCGGTGTAGGCACCCCGGGTTGTAAGGCTCCCATCCTAATCATGGTTGTGTTAACAGCCCTCAGGCCGTGCAACAGTCTCCACTTTCCTGACTTTTTCCTAATGACAAATAGGAAAAATAGGGAGAATTACTCTCTTCTAAATGTCCTGCCTGTAATTAATTGCTCCTGCACTAGCAATTGAGCAGCTTATAATTTTTCGGTGGTTAGGGACCACTGATCCACCCAGATGGGCAAGTCCTTTTTCCAGGTGATGGGATCTGTACAACACCCTAGGGGTGCAGCTGAATCAGTAGCCCTCATCAAAAATACCCCAAACCTCTTCTTCCAGGGTTACCATGGACCTCAACAGGATGAGTAATCCCTTCTTCACTTTTTCCTAATCCTTTCCCTGGGGAAAATCCAGAGTTTACCATTTGAGCTGTGATTACTTCATTAGGGCTGCACATAATCAATCTCAACTGAGATAAAAGATCTCTGCCCCAGAGGTTAATAAGAAGGCCTGGGATGACATAGGATTGTATATTCCATGTATTTCCTTCCTTATCTTTCCACGTCAGCACCTTAGAGCTTTGTGGTGGATTTTGACTTTGGCCAGTATCCCTTTGATTGGTTAAGGTTGGGGCCAGAGGCCAGGTGGCAGGCCAATAACTTTGTTTTAGGATAGTCACATCAGCTGCTGTGTCAACCAAGCCTTGGGATGCATTTCCATCAAGCCATAGTGTCATACTAAGTTTTGTTTAACTATAGGCTATACCCAATATGCATCAGAGGAACCAAATCCTTGATCCTCTCTCTTAGGACTCTTATATTTGTGATTAGTAGGGAACAATGGAAGTAAAAATAGTGGAGCTATCCTTCTTCCTTTAGGAATGGTGACTATATTCTGAATTGCCTGTGTCATTACCTTAATCTCACCTTGATAATCACTGTCTATAACTCCATGAAAACTTTGTAGTCCCTGCATAGTAATATTGTTTCTTCCCACTATCAGGCCCAACACATTTAGATAGAGTGGTACAAACAGTTCAGTGTGTAAGGCCTGAGGTCCCATTTCTGGGGTTAATACTGTGTGGGTGGCAGAACTGAGGTGTAGCCTGTGCTTCCTGGTGTTGCTTGACTAAGTTCTGAAAGGGATTGTTGTTTGCTGGTATAAATATGACTGTTCCATAAGCCTGTTTTGGCTTGTGTTGGTTCAGGGCCTGAAGCTGGCCCCTGTTCCCATTTCCCTGATTATGGAAAAGCATGTTTCCTTGTGCGTCTCTTTTGGACCTACATTCACTAGCCCAATGCCTTCCACATTTGCAAAGTGGGCAGAGCCCAGGCTGTTTTCTGGGCTGTCTCTGGGTTAACTCATTTTCTGCCTTGCAATCTCTTGCAAAGTGTCTAGGCTTGCCACATTTAAAACAAGCCTTTTGGTTTCTACTAACCAAAAAATCTCTTACTGATTGTTCTTGCATGGCAGCTGCCATAGATAAGCCCTGTTGGTAGGAAGGACCTATGTCAGAACAGAGTCTGATATACGCCGCAAGGTCTATCAATTTCCTGTAGGGTCTGATGGCCTCTTGGCAGGCAGGATTGGCATTTTCATATGCAAGTTGTCTCACAGAATCTACTCCTGCCTCTGAATTACCAAAAATCCTCCCTGCCATTTATCAGGTCCTTGACTGACTGCTGTTAAGGATGCACCAGGGTCTCCCTTTACCGGGAGTTTGTGCCAAGCCTTTATGGCTGCATTTTGAATTTGAGCAAATAGGCCTGGGTCATACTGCATCTGGTTATCACTAGAAGCAAATTGCCCTTCACCTACTAAAACATCAAAGGACCAACCATTGCCTGCCTGAATGTTTCTCCTAGCTGTTTCTTTACAATTCTCATGATACTCTGATTTCAAAATAAGATAGTCACCACCACTAAGAACTGCTCTCACTAATGTATTACAATCACCAGGAGTCAGCCACTCCTTTGCTGCAGAGTCTAAAATTGCAAGAGTAAGGGGAGCAGTGGCACCATATTTTGATACTGCATTTTTAAATTCCTTAATAATTTGAAAATTAAACCCTGTGTGATGTCTCCAAGCAACCCCTTGATTGTTTCTGGTCTAAGATACAGGGAAAGCCTCAGCATCTCCCTTCACTGGATGATCTGTGGCTAATCTAAAGCTAGATGATAGGGGCTGCCTTTGGACTCTGGCTTGAGGAATGTAAGAAGCCAGGGGATTTTTTGCAGTCTACATCTTGAGACATCTTCCTTGTCTTTAATTTTTGTAGCTGATTAATTAAGTCCTGATACTCTTTTTCCAATCTATTTGTTGTTTAAGAAAAGATATTTTTTTCCTGTTACTCCTGTCTGGGATCTATAACCACCATCTCCATTGCAGGAGCATTTGGAGGTGGAGGGGCATAGGGAGGAGATCTTTGGGAAGAGGACCATTGAGGGTCATAATGTTCAGCTGCCTCTTTCTCTAGGTCAGCACAATCTTGCTCTGACAAATCATCACCAAACCTAAAGATAATAGGTGTAGATGAGAGTGAAAATTCCCAAATTAAAGGGCCAGTAAATATCTTCAACAAAATTATAGAGGACAACAAAGAAGAACTTCAAACTAATCTCTCTTATGAATATCAATGCAAAAATACTCAATAAAATTCTCACAAACCGATTCCAAGAACATATCAAAACAATCATCCATCATGATCAAATAGGCTTTATTCCAGGAATGCAGGGATGGTTCAATATTCGGAAATCCATAAATGTAATCCACTATGTAAACAAACTGACAGAAAAAAAAAAAAAAAAAAACCACATGATCATCTCACTAGATGCTGAGAAGGCATTTGAGAAAATTCAACATCCCTTCATGGTAAAAGTCTTGGAAAGATTAGAAATTCAAGGCCCATACCTAAATATAGTAAAAGCAACATACAGCAAACCAGTAGCCAACATCAACTTAAATAAATAGAAACTTGATGTAATCCCACTAAGATCAGGGACTAGACAAGGCTTCCCAGTCTCTCCCTACCTATTCAATATAGTACTGGAAGTCCTAGCTAGAGCAATTAGACAACAAAAAGAAGTCAAAGAGATAGGTGTAGGAAAGAAAGAAGTCAAAATATCACTATTTGCCGATAATATGATAGTATACTTGTGACCCTAAAAGTTCCAAGAGAGAACTCTGAAACCTGATAAACAACTTCAGCAAACTGGCTGGTTATAAAATCAACTCAAACAAATCAGTAGCCTTTTCTACTAGAAAGATAAACAGGATGAGAAAGAAATTAGAGGAATTACACTCTCCACAATTGTCACAAATTATATAAAATAGCTTGGTATGAATCTAACATAGCAAGTGAAAAATCTGTATGACAAGAACTTTAAGTCTCTGAAGAAAAAAAATCAAATAAGCTCTCAGAAGTTGGAAATATCTCCTATGCTCATGGATTGGCAGGATTAATATAGAAAAATATCCATCTAGCTGAAAGCAAGTTACAGATTCAATGCCATTGCCATTAAAATTTCAACTCAATTCTTCACAGAGTTAGAAAGAAAAATTCTCAAACTCATTTGGAATAACAAAAAACCCAGGATAGCAAATACTATTCTCAACAATAAAAGAACTTCTGGAGGAATCACCATTCCTGATCTCAAGCTGAGTAATAGTGATAAAAAAAATTGTGTGGTATTTGTACAAAGACAGGCAGGAAGATCAATGAAATATAATCGAGTACCAAAAATGAACCTACACACCTATAGTCACTTGATTTTTCGACAAAGGAGCTAAAACTGTCCAGTAAAAAAAGGATAGTATTTTCCTTATTTTATTCTACATTTTATTTACAATTCAGATGCTATCCCCTTTTCCCATTTCCCCTCCTTAGAAAACCCCTATTCCATGTCCCCTTTTCCTTTTTGCTTTTATACATTTTTAAAAAATGTTAATCAAAGGCTTTATAAGTTTGGCAATGCTCAATCAGAATTGTAACCCAATACCCAACCTAGATATATAAACTATTTTTGACTGGTGGAGACACATGAACATCTGCCTCCATGCCCCCCTCTTTCTCTCTCATCACCTAGCTTCTCCTCTCCTTCATCTTCTCCTCCCCTTACTCCATCTCTTCCTCTCGCTACTCCTTCCCCCTTATTCTGTTGGTGATGCTTGCCTCTATGACTCCTGTTCTTTTTCCTAGGTTTTCTATCTCCAGTGTAGTCTCCCTTTGCGATTTCTTTATTGTTTCTACTTCAATTTTTACATCCTGGATAGTTCTCTGTAATTCCTTCACCTGTTTGGTTGTGTTTTCTTGCATTTCTTTAAGGGCTTCTATCTGTTTACCTGCATTCTCTTCAAATTCTTTGAGAGTGTTGTTTATGTCCTTTTTAAAGTCCTCCATCATCATCATGAGAAGTGATTTTTAGTTGTGAGTCCTGCTTTTCTGGTGTGATGTGGTGTTCAGGCCTTGCTATGATGGGGTAACTGGGTTCTGGTGATGTCAAGTAACTTTGGTTTTTGTTGTTTACATTTTTACACTTGCCTTTTGCCATTTGGTTAGCTTTAGTGCTACTTGCACTCACTGGTTCTGACTGGAGTCTGCCTTTCCAGTTATCTTGGTTGTGTCAGAACTCCTAGGTGTCCGGATGACTCTATGATCTTGAGCTCCAGCTGCTCTGGGTACAGTGGCTCCACTAGGATATTTCAGGATATGGTGTCTCCAAGGTAGTAAACCACCTAGGTGTTTGCTGCTCTGAATGTAGTTGTTCCTCTAGGATGCTTCAGGATATGGTATCCCCTGCTCTGCAGTTCTGTGGGTCATGTCCTCTCTAGGATGCCTTCAGCTTTGCGGTCCTTGACCTCTCTTGGGTAACTCTGCAGCTGTGCAGTGTGTGACCTCCCTAGGGTGCCTCTGGACTCCATTTCCAGGGGGCAGCAGATGGGCTGAGAGACTGCTCCAGCTACAGGTATCTGAGCCAGGGACAAAAGGGGAGTGGTTCTCCACAGGGCAGGGTCTGGATGCCAGGTATGCTCTGGGGGCTCCCTACTGCCAGTTGTGCTTCTAAGGCCTAGGGCAGTGTTAGGGTTCTCCTACCTGCTGCTCTGTGGTCTGTGCCCTCCCTAGGGTGCCTCCAGACTCTGTTTCCAGAGGGGAGCGGATCAGCTGGGAGACTCTAGTATTTTCAACAAATTGTGCTTGTTCAACTGGAGGACAACATGTAGAAGAATGCAAATCAATCCATTATTATTTCTTTGTACAAAGCTCAAGTGTTCTCAAGGATGTTCACACAAAACCAGATACACTGAAATTAGTAGAATAGAAAGTGGGTAAGTGGCTTGAGTACCAGGGCACAGGGGGAAAGTTCCTGAATAGAACACCAATGGCTTATGCTCTAAGATCAAGAATTGACAAATATGACCTCATAAAATTTCAAAGTTTCTGTAAGGTGAAGAACACCATTAATAGGACAAAATGGCAACCAACATATTGCGAAAAGATCTTTAACAATTACACATCCAATAAAGGGCTAATATCCAATATATACAAAGAACTCAAGAAATTAGACTCCAGACAACGAAATAACCCTATTAAAAATGGGGTCTAGAGCTAAACAAAGAATTTTCAACTGAGAAAATTCAAATGGACGAGGACCACCTAAATAAATGTTCAGCATTTTTAGTCATCAGGGAAATGCAAATCAAAACCTATCTGAGATACCACCTCACAACAGTCAGAATGGCTAAGATAAAAAACTCAGGTGAGAGCAGATGCTGGTGAAAATGTGGAGAAAGAGGATCGCTCCTTCAGTGTTGGTGGGATTGCAAGATGGTGCAACCACTCTGGAAATCAGTCTGGTGATACCTCAGAAAGTTGGACATAGCATTACCTGAGAACCCAGATATACCACTCCTGGGTGTATACCCAGAAGATGCTCCAACATATAACAAGGACATATGCTCCACTATGTTTATAGCAACCTTATATATAATAGCCAGAAGCTGAAAAGAACCCAGATGTCCTTCAACAGAGGAATAGATAAAAAATTGTGGCAAATTTACACAATGGAGTATTACTCAGTCATTAAAAACAATGAATTTGAGAAATTCTTTGGTAAATGGATAGAACTAGAAAATATGATCTTGAGTGAGGTAACCCAATCACAAAAGAACATACATGGTATTCACTCACTGATAATTAGATATTAGCCCAGAAGCTCGCAATACCCAATATTCAACTCACAAACTTCATGAAGAATGAAAACAAAGTGAGAGTGCTTCAGTCCTTCATAGAAGGAGTATCAAAATACTCATGGGAGAAAATATGGAGACAAAATGTGGGCTAGAAACTGAAGGAGGGACCATCTCGATTCCATTCCACCTGGGTATCCATCCCATGTGCTGTCATCAAAGATAGATGCTGATGTGGATGTCTGGAAGTGCATTCTGACAGAAGCCTAATTTGGCTGTCTCCTTAGAGGTGTGCCAGAGTCTGACATATTCAGAGACAGATTTTCAAAGCCAACCATTGAACTGATCAGGGGGTTCCCAATTGAGGAGTTAGAGAGAAGGAGCCTAAGGAGCTGAAAGAGTTTGTGGCCCCATGAGGAGAACAACAATACCAACAAACTAGAATTCTCAGGGTCTAAACCACCAGCCTGGGAGCACATAGGGAGGAACCCATGTCTCTAGCTGTATATATAGTGGATGATGGCATTGTCAGGCATGGGAAAAAAAGGAAATCCTTGGTCCGATGAAGGCTGGATGCTCTGTGTGGGGGAATTTGATGGTGGGGAGATGGGAGTAGGGAGATCATTCCCATAGAAGCAGGAGGAGGGGGGATTGGATATGGGATTCCTGGCCAGGGAGGGGGAAATGAAATAAGAATATAACATCTGAAATGTAAATAAAATATTCAATTAAAAAGTTTACAAAAAAAAGGAAGGCCACAAGAGTCCCTTTCATCCTGTAAGTTGAGTTACAGTGCATTACATGTTTAAGAGAGCATAGGGAGAATTTAGGCTTTAAGTTCTTACAACAATGTTATGGAACTTACCTTTCATATCCTTATTCTAAGTATTTTATTCTCTGAGTTACAGTTATAAACTGACTTATTTCTCATTTGTTTTTGGTTCTTCATTTTTTTAAATAAATTATTCACTTGCAATTGAAAGGAGATCTGCCTGTTTTCAATTTGAGTGTCTTTTGTTTTAGTTCACATTTTGGTGACTAAAAAAGTAAATTTGGAATAATTTTTTTTTTTGTTTTGCTTTTGCACCTTCTATATTATGTAATTTGTTATTTAATTTTTATTCTTTCTTGCCTTTTGCTGAATCAGTAGGGGTTTTGTTGTTTTAGGTTTTGTTTTTTTTGTTTTTTGTTTTTGGACAGGGTTTAATATATTACAGTATCACTGAGGAACTTCTTAAACAGCTAAAAATAACCCCAATGTCCTGATCCATTTGCTTTTACCTCCAGAGAGTACTGGTATTGCAGGCATGTGCCATTCTGCCTGGTTTTTGCAGTGTTGAGGATAGAGCCCAATGACTTGATGTACTGCATGCTATGCAAGCATTGGATTACCTTTACTGGGCTCAAAAATAGATTACAGAATTAGTTTAGAACAGTAACTTTCTTTGGTGATTTATACTAAATAAAGGAATATTTTAAATAATTTAATATATAGGTAATTATTTAAAATATTTAAAAATAATTTATGAGATAAACTAGAAGCCACATTCTGATCAGGAAAATGAATTGTATTTTGATCTTTCCAAATCTCCATTTTTCTCTTATTTACATGGTTAGATGTTTTTTGTTGTTGTTGTTGTTGCTGCTGTTGCTGTTTTGTTTTTAAATATAGGATTTTAACTATGTTATTTTTGAACCTTTGAGAATATATATATATATATATATATATATATATATATCCACATACATTGTTATAAGGCTTCATGTGTAGTTCCTAGGAACACAACTTGGGTTACCCTTCAAGGAAATAAGCACTCTTAATTAATAAGTCTTCTCTCCAATCCCTCAAAGAATCTTTAGGATAGTCACATATGACTTTGTGGTGGCTTCTGAAGTTATATTGTAGAGCTTGCTACATTAACAGGTTAACACAATATATAAATGACACAATGTGTAATCACCTGAGAAGAGATACAATAAGGCTGTTTAGTTTAGGTTGACCTGTGGGCATATCTGCAGGTAACTTCTTTTGTTGATTATTTTTGACCCAGCTCACTATGGTAATAACACTCCCCATGACTGTGTTCTGGATGGGAAGAGTGGAGAAGGTGAGCTGAATTGCAACCACACATTTATTAATTTATTTTTCTTTTTACTCTTGATTGTGAATGTAATGTTACTAAGGCCATCAAGTTTCTACTTCTGAGATTCCCTCATATGATAGACAGAAGCCTGCAATATTGAACTAAAATAAACACTCCCTACCAGAAGCTAGTTGTTTTTGTAAAGATATTTTATCATAGTAACTGGAAAATAAGTGAATTGATAAGAGTACTTAATTTTATTATAATGATGTGTACATAACCACATTTGGTAGGACTCAGTAACCATTCTTATGAGCACAGGTTTTTCAAAGCCCCCAGACAGGCCACTAGGTGACTCTCCAGCTCTTTTATTCAATAAAAAAAAGAAAGAAAAAAATTTGAAGAACATTTTAAAAGAAAAAGCCGTTGCTAAGGAATGTGATTAATAACAGGTAGTTGACATAGATCGATTTCAGGTAGCTTCACTGGCACTCTAAAGAGGCTAGCCAAGCCTGACAATGCTTTCTTAAATAACATTGTGTGTTTAATCCATTCATAACTAAAATGTGTCTTTATCTAAAAGCTTACTGATTTTGCCACAATTTGGGGTACTAAGGATTGTCTTGGTATTTCTCTTCCATTACAAATGTAAAAGAATTTAAAAAGTTTATTTAAATTCAGACATATATATTTACACACACACACACATATATATAACTATATATATACATATATATGTATATATATACATATATATACATATATATGTATATATATACATATATGTGTGTTCTTTATAAGTTTGGTTTCACATCATACACTCCAAATCTACACATCTCCCCATCCCTTCAAATTTGCCCTTGCTACCTCTCCCCCAAAACAAAACTAGAAACCAACCACCGAACCAAACCTAGCTAACCACCACTACTACAACCACCAGCAGCACCATTACCATTACCACCACCACCACCTGCAGCACCACCATTGCTAACAACAACGACAAATACTATATAGCTCTGGGTGCTGCAGTATATCACACAGTGTACAAACCCACTTGCCTAAGCAGCTTTACTTGCAAATGTTTATTGCAATGAGTCATTAGTCTTGTTTTAGCCGCTAGTGTTAGATAGACCACTAATATTGGATCTTTACTTGGGGTCCTTTTGGATATTCTGTTCTTGCATTGTGCCTGGACATCTGACCATTTTAGATTTACATGACTGGCATATTCAGCATGAATCTCAGCAGTCCATAGATGGGTAGATTTTGAGGGGACCCACTCAGCATCCTAGATTTGGGTCTGGGTATAAGCTGAGTTAGTAAGACCTCCAGCTATCCTCTACCCACACCACCAGGAGAAGTTTTACTGTACTGGCCAGAAAAGGTGTGGGTCCACTGTCTTGAGTACTGCAGCAGCAAGAGGTAGGGCCATATTTCCTGCATCCATACAATTAGAATCAGTTCTTCCATGCTTATCAGGTGGGGGGCTGGAGCCAACTCAGCACAGTAGTTGGATATCAACATGGTTTGACATTGCAGCCTATACCACATACATTCACATGGCCTTTGGTGGTAATAGTGGGCTCAGGCATCAAGAAAGATACTGGCTGTGATAGAACTACCATAGACCAAGTTTTGGTACCTGTTAGCAGCATGACCCTCAGACATCCACACAGTCTCAAATGGCAGCTCAGACCACAGATATCCACATGGCCTTTGGTGGTATCTTGGGCCATTGATATCAATATAGACCCCCCCCCCAGGTTCAATAGGACCACAGACCCAGAATTAGAATGGGTCATAGAGATTTGTTTGGTTCCTGAAGACACTTTGTCTCTGGACAAAGCTCAGAAGGAAGTAGCTCAGACCACTGACACCCAGATGGCCTTTATGTCAGCCCATTCCCAGACATCACCATGACCATTGGTATTTGCACAGGTTCCTCATATTTACCTATTTCTCACCACTGTCAACTTTCCAGTTCTATCTGTCTCCACCAGGCATGAGGTATGCAGATTCACTTTCTCTCCCATCTTACTCCATCTTTCTGTTCTCTCTATCACATATTTGTTAATTATAAGCCCACTGTAAGTCTGTTAGGAGGGAACTTGGGTGTCTCTTCCAGAAATTGCTTTAAAAAATTAATAGAAGAAACAATAAAAACAATTTCTATTCACCAAATGAATGATGATGACTATAAGGGCCAGATTAAAGATCAGATCCTTTGAAGCATTAGTTATAGGTAGTTATGACCTGTCTAAAGTGGGTGATGGCAACCCAACTTCAGTGTCCTGAAAAACAGCAAACACTCTGAAATGCTATGCAAGCCATGTCTCTAGCATAGACCTTGTGTATTCTTTTCTTTCTTTTTCCTCTTTCTTTCTTTCCCTCCTTTTTCTTCCTTCCTTCCTTTCTTTTGTTCTTTCTCTCTCTTTCTTTGTTTCTCTGTGTCTTTGTTTCTTTCTTCCTTCCTTCCTTCCTTCCTTCCTTCCTTCCTTCCTTCCTTCCTTCCTTCCATTCTTTCTTTCTTTTGTTTTCTCTTTCTTTCTTTCTTTCTTTCTTTCTTTCTTTCTTTCTGTTTTTAATAAATGACTTAATTTATTGGTTCCTGATGTGGAATGGGATAGGATTATAGTTGATGTAACACAGGGTGGCAGAGGAAGTTAGTTTTTATGGTAAGCAAAGATTTAATCTTATTTGTTTTTTGAATCCCAGAAAATATTTGGAATGGAATATGGTTATACCTAAAGATCACAGAGGCTTAGGCCTTAAACAGACTTCACGGCTATTGTTATGTTCTGTATAATAAAATTATTATCCCTAGGTCAGCAGCCTTTGTAGCATATGTTGTTGGTTATGCTAGAATTCTTGATTCCCAACTGAAGAGAGGTCTGTCAGGTGCCTTCCTCTTTCATATCTCCCAGTTTTCCCTGGATATTCTTCAGTTTACTGGTGAGCTACCTGCCTAGCATGAGGTTTGTGTGTAATAGCCAGTGAAACTAAAAGACAAATCATGACCAGAAACTTCCTTGTAATGAAGAAATAATTCCAGCTGTTTTATGGCACAGTGCAGACCCACATAACTTCACCCAAAGTGGTCTAGAGAAGTCAGTGCAATCAAAGTTCTTCTAGAACATGATGAATCAGAAACAAAAACAGAAACTCAGGAATTCCAAGATTAGAATTAGGGGGTGCTGTCGACAGTTGCAGGACTGACAAGACATTTCTACAAGATGTGCCTAGAGTATGGAGTCTTTCATTGAGATGTCTAGACTGAGCACACCATTGCCACTTCCTCAACGAAGGTTGACTCTTTTCACTATCAGACTCATTTAAAAAGTACATTTAAGGTTTCAGGTCAGCTTTCAGTTAAACTCTTTGTCTTTCCAATGCCATGGAGTCATGACCTTGGCTTCTGTTTGGGTGGGTCAGCAAATGTTTGATGTAGTGAAGGCAGCCTTGAACAGTATAGCATCACACTAGTTCCAGCAGTGACCTATTCATGAGACTTTGTACTAAATTCACACTCCTTTGTTTGAACTTGCATTATTTACCTAATGTCCTTTCTTCACTCTAATTAGTTGTTTATTTACTTGACTTGTTTTGTTTTTAAAATTTTGTGTGTAAGTGTGTTTGAGTATGAGTTTTGCATATGAATTCATTGCCTGTAGAGGACAGAAAAAGGATATTAGATCCTTGGACCTGGAATTACAGACAGTTGTAAGCTGAATGATTTGGGTGCTGGAAACTGATCCCTTCAAGAGGAACAAGTGTTCTTAATTGCTGAACCACCTATTCAGCCCCCATTCTTTACATGCTCCTGATACATGCACATGCACACACATACACACAAATACACACACACACACACACCTCTAGTCTGCTGAGCTCAATTAATATAAACATTTTTTAATTGATAGCAATAGGCAAATTTGGGTTTGCACACCTCTCAAGGGAGTTTTTATTTTAAGTTATTTTCACTTTATTGATGTTGGCTTGTTTTGATTACATTTATGTATAGCTTTTGTACATAGACATGTTCAAAATGTGTGTATGTGAATGGTGTGACTGTGGGTAATAGAGTACAACTTGTGGGAGTCAGTTCTGTCTCCCATCTAATACCCAGGAATTGAGCTCATGTCATCAGATTTGACAACAAGCATCTTTCCCTGCTGAGCCATCTCACCAGTTATTTCTGTTTCAAAGAGGTCATGGATGATGGTCCCTTGCAAATGTACTAGCTAAAACTGTAGGCATGCATTTGGTTATTTACTGCTTCTTGGTGTAGCAAAGAATTTATGCCTGGTCTTTGACATCTCCTTGGACTCTACTTGGCTTATTATTCCATCTGCATTGTGTTGTACTGTCCCAAGTGGCATAGTTCAGATTCTAGTGTAAGTTATGAACTGCAATTTTTAATGTACATTTTATATTTGATGCTTTTATGGAAACATGGTACAGGAAATATAAAAATTAAAAAATAAGCATTTTCCTACTATCATTCTTCAATGTATAACTAAGTATTAAATTATTATATCATTGGATCACATTGTGTAACTTAAAATTACCATTTTACTTGCTGACTTTAATCATGAAAATTTATTCAGTGAATTTTGGCTTGGGAATTGGAAAGAATTTCTAACGGTTTCTTCACCAGTGACTCTAAATATACTTCTGCTATTTTGTACTACAAATTCATCCAAAGTGGAAGTCTTGGTATTGTTATTGATAAAACTAAAATACTTATCAATATTAAAAAACTTGAAGATGTTCCATATCCTGCAGTATGAAATAGTCTCCCAATTTTTCTTTATTTTTTCTTTTATTCTCTCTTTCTTTTTTTCTTCTTTCTTTCTTTCTTTCTTTCTCTCTTTCTTTCTCTCTTTCTTTCTTTCTTTCTTTCTTTCTTTCTTTCTTTCTTTCTTTCCTAGTTTATTTTTCTTTACATGAGGCAGAGTTTCTTTGTGTAGCACTGGCTTTCCTGAAACCAGCTCTGTAAATCAGGTTGACCTCAAACTCAGAGATTTACTTGCCTCTGTCTCCTAAGTGCTGATATTAAAATTTTGCACCATAACACAACAATATTCTCATGTAAAAATAATAAGTTCATCATCTCAAGAGTTCAGAATCCCAGATAAAAGCTTTAATAAATAGTAAAAAACACATAAAAATCAAATAGTCATTTAAAATATATGACTTGTTATCAGTATATACTTGATGTGTTTGTTCATTGTATATAAATGTACAAATAAATATTTTTTTGTCATAATAGAAACGAGTTTCAGCATCCCTAGGCTAGAGTTACTGAGGCCTCTGAGGCAATCACTGCCCTAGAGAAGCACTCAGAGTGTCCAGTCTGACAAGGAATCCAAATATTTATTTCATTTCACTGTCTAGAGCACTTTCTCATTTCAACACCAATAGGATGTGAAAGCTTGTGTATCTGGGGAACACAGAGCTGTAACAATGTAACAATGCTTCTCTTTCTTCTTTTGATGTTTTATTAGAAAAGAAACCTTCCAAACACAAACACAAAGTTTTAATATAATTTATATTGATCTGAAGCATTTCATGTCACCTAGAAAACATATTGTTACTTTTTGTTTTTGAAGGGACAACTCTCACTGACATTTGGAATCAAGGATGTTCAGGCCTTGGCTTTTTTTTTTTTTTTTTTTTTTTTTATTTGAAGGTGTTCCTAAATCAATCTGATACCTACACTCTGAAGATAGTCATCCACCAATAAAACTCCTTTTGCTTAGTGCCAAACAAATTTTGACTTGCAAGTCCCTGAATGGGATGGGAGCTTGTATCCTGTTGGGGTGCTCAACAAATTCAGTTTATGAGAGTTGTAAAGATCATTAGGAAGTATTTTTCAGTAGAAAATTGCCCTTTCTGTTTCCCAGCTTATTTTTTTCTGTGTTAGCTCAATAAACCCTCTCACAGTATAAGTGAATCTTAGAGTGAGTAAATGAAATTTCCTGTGTCCAAGCAGTCAAGGATTTAAAGTATCACCAGACACTTTTCAATTAATTATACATCAAGAATTATACAAATGACTGCATTTAAATAGGGCAAGGTAAGACTTAAGAATACAGAAAAAATTTGCTTTGTCTTCACAAGACTGAAGAAGAATGTCAGAATTGGGTTTAGACCCAAAACCTTCAACAATAAACAACTGTGTCTGGTAGTAAAAGACCATTGTATAGACAAGAATGGTCTGAAACTCTGTTAATGTTTTTGTTTTTTTTCCAGACAAAGTGAACTGAAACAGAATTGCATATTTAGTAGTTAACATAGCTTAATGTGTTTATAACTAAAGTACAGATCTATAAAAGTTTTCTTTTAATTTTCTTTGTTTTGTTTTGTTTTTTTTGTTTTTTTTTTTTTTTTTTTTTTGGTTTGTTTCTGACTAGTATAAAGAATACAAACTGAAAAAAATGATATAGTGTCATGAAGACACACAATTTTTCTTGAGTGTTTACCTTTACCCTACCCAATGTCAAATTCTTCTTTCAATATCTCCTAGATTATTTTTTTATTTCACTTAGTAAAATGTTTGTGATGAAAATCAACTTGGGTGCTATCATATACAAAAAATGATGGTGGGAAAATGAGATTACTAGAATGGAGGCAAAGTCTTATTGATTAGTAATTCCACTGAGAGTGGAGAAGAGAATAGTGTTTCCTCCATCTGCCCTGTCCTCTCAATATGTTTTACTGCCAGTATTTTTTTTTTTTTTTTGGTTTTCTGTTCATTCCTTGAAAGATACCATGTTCACCCTCTAATTAAATGAATTTAAGATGATCATAAAGTTAAATTTAATATGAATTATAGTCACATGCTGGTTTGTAGTTTATAGATTCTTTGATTCTTACAATGATCCTATAAAGTTATATTAATTGGTATTTTAAACTCTAGTAAATGATGGCTCAATAAAGTTGTCTATGTTTGTTAAATTTCTTCAGTAGGTGAGTAATGGATATAAGAATTTTTTTTTGATTAAAAAACTTTCTTCTCCTATTCCTGCACATTATCCCATCTCCTGTGGATTATTACTGTAGCTCTTCTGAATTTAAATGTGAATTTTAGCACAGGATTTTTATACATGTAAGATTAATATATTTCAAATTTGTGGCTAATTAGGAGGGAAGGCATTTCAAATTGCCAGTCAATTTTGAGCCTTTCGACTAGGGTGAACATGTATGGGTACCATTGAGATTTTTTTGTGTGACCAATGAAGAACACCCACTCTGGGAGGAAAGTGAAGTGACCACTAGAGTGTGTGGGGACACTGACAGACTGACTGTTGGAAATCTGAGCCATGGACCTGAAAGCAATAAATAGCAGCTCAGAATCCCAGACACAAATTAATAGACAGCTATCCTGAGGTACCACCCTGTTGTCTCAGGTTCTAGAATGGATAAAGAGGAGAAAGCTAGCTGAACCCCAACATTCATCTCTTTCTCTGTTCTTGCCTGTGGATACAATGGGAAAAGTGTTTCATGTTCCGTTTATCATATTTTTCCTGCCATAGTGAGTAGCACCTTAAAAATGTAAGCCAAAACAAACCTTTTCATTCTTAGGTTATTGAATCACAGAAGCAAGTAACGTGTGTGGGAGACACACATATGATTTTATCCAGTGTGAATGGTTGTTCAGTTACAGAAATCCTGAAATATGAGATAATTTTTAAGGAAATATCAAGGGAAAGACTGAGAATCAAGTGCTTAGAAAGAAGACATGAAGGAAAGATAACTCCTAGATTTTGCATGACCAGTTGAGTAGATAACAGAAACAATGTAAAAATAAGAAAGGCTGGAGATAGGAGTATATGTAATTGAACAGAGAAAGACACAGAAATGGAACTTTGTTATTTAAAATTTTTAGTGTGTATATGCACATGTCCATGTATATAGAAGTATAGATGAGTGAAGATATGTGTGCATATATATGTTCATGATGAGGTAAGAGACAATTTTGTTGTCTTTCTCATGAATTCCTCCACCATATTTAAGATAGGATATGTTCTTGCCTTGAAGCCCACCAATTTGCCTAAACGTTGATGTCAAGTGTCTACCTGTCAAAGTTTGCTTACTATTATTGTGATAAATCCTATGACCAAAAACAACTTGAGGAAACAAAACATTTTTTGGCGTCTATTTTGTGATTACAGACTGTCATTAAGGGAATTCAAGGCAGGAACTCAAGCAGAAGCTTAGCAAGAAGAAAAGTTCCTTATGGGATTTTTCCCTCTAGCTTGGTCAAGTAGCTTTCATATATAGCCCAAACTTACTTAGGAAAGGTACTTATGAAAGTGGCCTGGAACCTCCAACATCAATTAGTAAATGACTCAATACCCTAAAACATTGCAGACTACTGTCATTAGTCTTAGTAAATATCTAGAAGTTGATGGTAAGACCAAATTGGTGAAAATACCACATACTTGAGTCACATAACATGGAGAAATTAGCTGATATGGAACTTAATTTCTTTTCACAAGATTTCATACAAGTAAAAGATGCTATGCATGCTACTGGCAGAGAAAAATAGTTGTTAAATATATCCACCAATCTTGAGCCATAAGTGCTATAATATTGATTGGCACAGCAAGAAATGCCCACTAGTACTATTGTGACACAAACATTATGGAAGTAACCAATTAAGTTCTGATTGGATTTAAGTCTTCTTTCAAAAGATGAAACCTATAACTGGTACCATTTTTGGCCTAATAACCTATGGCTAAATAGGTCACAGGCCCCAGGGGAGGCTATACTACTAGTCATGTTGCTATTCAACTGACTCCCAATGACATATTGCTAAATACATTGAACAAGAGCTTTTTATTCTCATCCAAGGTATTATGTACAGCAAATATTGATTTACACAGTGATACAAAAAGTGTGAAATAATAGCCTCTCCACATTCTACATCAAGCAGAGGGTGTTAAGTATGAAGACCATATGGGTTGTGACCCATATTGGAGTGAACTTATAGGTTATTTAGCTACCTTTAAATCATCTTTGATTTTGAAATTAATCCTTCATTCAGACTCTTTTAGTAATCTAAATAATGGTGTAACCTTGGTTCACCAAGATGTACCTTCATAGAATCTTACTTTAGTATGTCACATATTCCTTATCTAGAATAAATGTACATGTGTTGCCTCTTCAGGAAAATTTTCACACATTTTCTCTGTAAAACACTGCTCTGTGAAACTTATTCTATCAATAACATCATAAATCAAGTTACAAAGTGCAATCATTCTTTCTCTACCAGTATACATGTCATCAACCACTGGAAAAATTGCTATGTTCTTCAATGTTAAAGCATTCATCTGTCCAAGGATGGCAGATGTCACAACCTTAATGGAAGAAGTATTCCTTCTACATCTTTAGCTACAAATATTGGTTTTTACTTCCTTTTATAGTTAAATATCCTAGTCTTAGTGCATCCTGTGATGAGCATTTGTGACTACCTTCTCCTTTACTCACATTATCTCTTTGATCTTAGGCAGATGCCCATGTGACAATTGCACTTATTACTGTATCTAGACACAGTTCTTTTCAGTGGTCTCCTTACTACTCTGTTTAATCACCTATTCTATATCTCTTCTTGAATGTCATGACACACTACTCTCAATTTGCTTCAAGAAAAAATAAAATTTGGAGCATTTTGGGAAATAGCACAATTGTTAAAGTGCTAACTTTACAAACATGAGAATCTGTATTCAATACCCAGGAATTATGTTCAAAAATTTGAGTATATAAACACACACACCAGCACACACACACACACACACACACACACTAACAATTAATAAAAAACAAGGCCATGTTGTAATTTTGGGGGTCATTTAACTATACTAACATATCACCTGAAAGTAATGACATTTTGATGTCTTCCTTTCCAATTTGTATCCCTTTCACCTTCTATTGCTGTCTATTTTTCTTGTTAAAACTTTGAGTACTGTATTAAATAGTTAGGAAGAGAGTGGGCAGACTTGTCTAGTGCCTGATTTTAGTGAGATTGCTTCAAGTTTCTGTCCATTTAGTTTGATGTTGGCTACTTGCTTGCTGTATATACTATTTATACTATATTTAGGAAAAGAGCCTTGAATTTTTGTTCTTTTCAAGACTTTTAAAATGAAGGAATGTTGAATTTTGTCAAATGCTTTTTCAGCTTCTCATGAGATGATCATGTGTTTTTTTTTTCCTTTGAGTTTGTTTATATAGTGGATTACGTTGATAGATTTCTATAATTGATCCATCCCTGCATACCTGAAAAAAGTGTGCATGGAAGGATATATGTGATGGGTTTTAGGGAGAAAGTGGAAGAAGAAAATGATCATATTAAAATTTAATCTTGAAAGATAGGAAAAGAAAACTATTAAAAACTAAAATGCTAAAAATCAAAAGTGATTGTGATGATATAAGCTGTAATTTTAGAGCTGGACAGGAGGATCCCTGAGTTTGATGGCTAGCTTAGTCTTGAAATAGTGGTTAGCTTTAGGATTAATAAGAGACCCTATGTAAAAGTAAATTAAAAAACAGTATAGGAAGCAACACAGTTCACTTCAGCTATCAGCTTGACACAGGTTGGAGCATCTCTTCTCTCCTCAGATAGCAGATATGCAGATGACTAATCAGGTAGCCATAGTATCCTCTCTCAGCAGTTCTTTACAATTTCTGTAACCTAGGAGAGTAACTGAGAATCTTCTAAGTTCGAGCTTCCAAAAACTATCATGGTTGTTTATTTTCCAAGTCTCATGAGCTTCCTCTTCCTTTTAGGAGAATGTGTCAATTTGGAGAAAATATTTATAAATCATACAATAAAGATCCTGAAGTATGATTTTGATTTTGAGGGCCAAGGGCTGTGACACGTGCTAGACCCTAGCTCAAAAGATAATAGAGGTATACAGTGCACCTTGCATAGTATCATCAGGGAAGTCAAGTGTGTCTTCCTAGGGAAGTAGCTCTATGATCAGTCCTGAGGTCTGAAGGATGAAGATGAGTGAGCTAGTCAAGAATGTGGGGAGTAGGCAGTTTTCAAGGAAGAGACAACACAATAGGGGATACTCACAGATTGATCTGTGAGGAGCAGGTGCAGTGGCGCAGCCAGCTAAAATGGCACCTGCAGAGTTTCGAGTGCCATTTCTTGGCAGTTTGAGCACTGCCCTCCTTTCCCTGACAGAGCCACTTCTGCAGAACTACTGTGCAGACTCACTGCCACGCAGAATCGGGCCATTTGACATGCACCAATGAGGCATGCCCACATGGCAGGTTCTGAATGAGACAGGCATGGAGATAAAAGGACTGCCTTTAAGGGGATAGGGGGCTTCCAGAGAGAAGATTGTAAAGGGTTCCTGAATAAACTGCATTGAGAAGAACTCCAAGTTGCATTGTTCCTGTCTGCTGGTTGGATAGAGAAGCTACAAGTGGTGGCCCGTATGGTGAGTTCAGAACTCAGCACAGTCAGGGTAGCTAGCTGGTAAGTTCCCAGGTAAGTGGGACAAAAGAAAGCTCTCAGTTCAGAGACTATAAAGTTCCCAGGCAAGTGGGACAAGAGCAAATTCTCAGTTTTGAGATCTAAAAAGGTTCCTGGCTTTGGGACAATTTGTACCATGGGAAATTCATCATCCTCACAGTCACTGCAGCATGCTCTTCCTGGCTTGCTAAAAGTGAGAGGGGTTGGTCTTAAAAGGGCCACCGTAGAAAAATTTTTACAGGCTGTAGACGAGGTTACACACTGGTTTTCGGTTTCAGGGCACCTCACACTACCCAGTTGGGAGAAGTTAGGAAGAGATCTTAAGTCGGCTGAAGAGAAAGAAGAACTAGCCAGCAGAGTAAAGCCTGTGTGGAAACTGGTGAGATCTTGCATTGAGAACAAAGAAGGGAAATGCACTGCAGAGTTAGAGAAGGGTATCGATGTGCTAGAGCAAATGAAAGAGGAGTGATCTCAAAAGTCTGAGAATGAAGAAAATTCTGAGTTTCCAAAGCCAAGTTAGCCAAGTCAACAAACAAATTACCCTTTGCAGGTATATGAGCAAATCAAGGCTGGTGCAGGACCTAGAGGAAGTGAAACTGGATATAGAACCCTCTGCGCCAGGGCAGCTTAGGCCACCTCTGTAAGCTCCTACTGGAGAATCAGGATGGAGTTTTTGCCCTGAAGCCTGGAGGGAACTATGGGCTCAGTGTTTCCCAGCATTTCAAGAAGCCCAAGGTAATCAGCACCATGAGCCTCTTGATTGGAAGGTTATTCAAAGACTGGCTGAGGGGGTCAGAGCATACCGCATTAGTGCAGCTTTTGTGGTTTCTCAACTGGAGTCCCTCCATAGATATTGCATGACACCGAGTGATTGGCAGAATTTGGCTAGAGCTTGTTTATCTCCTGGCCAATACTTAGATTGGAAGACCTACTTTATAGAGCTCTCAGCGGAGCAGACTGCTGTAAATGCCACTAATGGCCAGTAGGCCTAAGACCAGGACATGTTGGGCCAAGGCAGATTTGCAAGTCAACAAACAAATTACCCTTTGCAGGTATATGAGCAAATCAATAATATAGGGACTAGAGCATGGAAATCTCTTCCCAATATAGGTAATGTTTCAGGAAACCTAACCAAGATTGTTCAGGGATCAGCAGAGCTATTTGCCGACTTCATGGCTAGAATGATGGAGGCAGGGGGAAGAATTTTTCGTGATCCTGGCGCAGCTATGCCACTATTAAAGCAACTGATTTTTGAACAATGTACCAAAGAATGTAGACAGGCCATTAATCCTTATAAGAACAAAGGGTTAGAGGTGTGGATGAAAATTTGTAGAGGGCTAGGGGGGCCTCTTTCTATTGCCGGGTTGGTAGCCACTGTTATGCAGAAGACCCAAAGTCAAAACAACCCCAAAAGTGAAAAATGTTTTAAATGCAGCCAACTGGGACATTTAAAACGACAGTGTCCCCAATTTCAAGTCCCAGATGTCCCCAGAGCAAGGATGCCTGGTCTTTGCCCTAGATGTAAAAAGGGGAACAACTGGGTGAATAAATGCAGATCTGTAAAAGATATCAATGGATAGCCTATCAATGCTGGATATAGAGGAGCCAGGCCAAAATACTTGCCATGGGGCCCCTGACTTCAGGGCCCTCAAATATATGGGGCAATAGACTAGAGTTGGCCAAGCCTGAGGCCTCCAATGCAATGGGATCGCCCCGGTGAGCCACAGAGGGAAGTGCAGGACTCGACCACTGTTCTACCTCCAGACTCAAATTAACACCTCAGATGGGCCCTCAATTGGTTAACACAGATTTTCAGGGACCGTTAAAATCAGGCACAGTGGGTTTGATTATAGGAAGGAGCTTCATTACTTTGCAGGGCTTAATAATTCATCCAGGGGTGATTGATCCAGACTATAAGGGAATAGTAAATATTATGGTGTCCTCCCCTAGAGGAGTGTCCGCCATTTCTCCTGGAGATAGAATAGCACAGATGTTACTATTACCCAGTTGCCATGATTGATTTCCTGCAAAGAGTGTTGAGCAAGGACCCAAAGGTTTTGACTCTACTGGAACTGATTCCATATTTTGTTCCCCGAATCTTGATTCTTGGCCCTTAATAAATTTATTTATAGAAGGAAAATCAATTTCTGGCCTTTTGGATACTGGTGCCAATCACAGCACAATCAATATTAAGGATTGGCCCAAGGGGTGGCCTAAACCAAACTGAAATCAAAGGGGATTAGGATACACCAAGGAGCCTGAGATGAGCTCTCAATTGTTACACTGGAGAGATGATGAAGGACATTCTGGAGTTTTCCAGCCTTATGTTATGGGGTTTTCCTGTTTCTTTATGGGGAAGGGATCTCCTGAAAGAAATAGGCTATATGTTAACTAATGAGAAGGAATATAGCCCACAATCTCGTCACATAATGTCTGGCATGGCTTACGTTCCAGGAAAAGGACTGGGGAAAAGATTGCATGGACGAACGTCTCCCATGCCCATAAAGCAGAAGCAAGATAGAACTGGAGTGGGCTTTTTATAGGAAGCACTGAGGATGTTCTTACCATGTCATGGAAATCTGAGGAGCCTGTGTGGGTTCCTCAGTGGCCACTTCACTCAGAAAAATTACAAGTTGTACAAGAGCTGGTAAAAGAACAATTATTGTTAGGCCATCTGCAGAAATATACATCACCTTGGAATACACCCATTTTTGTGATAAAGAAAAAAATCTGGGAAATGAAAGCTTCTACATGATTTAAGAGGAATTAATAAACAAATGATTTTAATGGGGCCGGTCCAACGAGGTCTGCCTTTACTCTCTGCATTGCCCAAAAATTGGCCTGTCAAAGTTTTAGATATTAAAGATTGTTTCTTTTTAATCCCATTGCATCAAAAGGATACGGCTAGGTTTGCTTTTACAGTCCTTTCATGCAGAGTCAGATCAGCGATATGAATGGGTTGTATTGCCACAAGGCATTTCCAACAGTCCCACTATGTGTCAACATTATGTTGATGCCGCCTTGAAAGAAGTCAGACAGAATTTTTTGAAAATCAAATGTTATCATTATATGGATGATATTCTTGTTGCTGCCCCTACCGAGCAGATGCTTGATGAAGCCTATAGAGCTGTTGTGTTAAGTTTAAGAAAGAAACAGTTAGTGATAGCTCCTGAGAAGGTACAAAAGGGCTCTGTGGTTAATTATTTAGGAACAAAAATATCTTTAGGACAAATAATTCCTCAAAAATATCCAGATTCGCACAGATAATTTGCATACCTTGAATGATTTTCAAAGATTGTTGGGAGATATACAGTGGCTTAGACCCTATCTCTCATTGTCTAATAAACAATTACAGCCATTATATGATATTTTACCAGGTGATTAGAACCTCAACTCCCCTAGACATTTAACTAATGGAGCTAGAGTGGCATTAACATTAGTGGAAAAGGGCATACAAGATGCAGCCTTGAGGTGTAGAGATGAATCCCAGGATATTACATTATGCATATTGCCAACTGAATGTCAGCCTACAGAAGTATAATTATGGCAAAGGGCCCCTTTACTTTGGGTGCATCCGAAAATTTCTCCTGCTGAGACACTCACTCATTATCCAACTGCAGTAGCCCAATTAGTCATGCTGGGAATTTGTCAGAGTGTTCAACACTTTGGCATCCAAACTACAAGCTTAATTGTACCATATACAGCCGCTCAACTTGAAGTATTGACAGCCACAGTGGATGATTGGTCAATTTTGAGATGTACTTTTAATGGGACAATGGATAATCATTTTCCAAAGGACCCTATATTACAATTGATTAATGCTCATACTGTGGTCTTTCCACGGATCACCCATAGAAAGCCTTTGTTAAATTTCCCTACTATTTTTACAGATGGTTCTAAGACAGGATGTGGAGCGCTTTTGGTTTCAGGATCATTGCCTGTAACCATCCAATGTCCTCCAGCATCCCCTCAAGTTATAGAATTACAGATTGTGATAAAGGTTTTTGAACGATTTTCTCGTTCCTTTAATTTGCTATCTGGTAGTCAATATGTAGTAAATGCTATTAAACAATTGTAGGTAAAATAAACCTAAAGTCCACCATAGGAGTGTTTCTTACCCAATTGCAATTTCTTATTTGGAATAGGGAACAACCTTTTTTGGTCAACATATTCGTGCCCATACTGGTTTACCTAGTCCATTGACTGAAGGAAATGATATTGTTGATAAAGCTTCAAAGACCTGTTTTGATGTTGCAAATTTTGTGCTCCATGATTCCCTGGAGTTAGCAAGACACTTTCATAGCCAGTTTCATGTAAATTCTAAAGCCCTATCATCTCGCTTTGGCATTCCGCATGCTGATGTTAGATATATAGTGAAAGCTTGTCAAGCTTGTGCTCCAATGTTACCGCAGATGGGAATCGGGTTAATCCCCAAGGCCTATGCCCCCTACATTTATGGCAAATGGATGTCACCCATTTCCCTAAGCTTGGAAGATTAAAATATATTCATGTATCTATAGATACTGCTTCTGGAATTATGTTTGCCTCCCAGCATTCTGGGGAGAATGCTTGTCTTGTCATTGCTCATTGTTTTGAAGCCTGGGGAGCCTGGGGCATGCCTAAATGTTTAAAGACAGATAATGGACTGGTGTATACCTCTACTTCCTTTGTGTCCTTTTGTAAGACCATGGTAGTTCAACTTAACCATGGTTTGCCTTATAATCCTCAGGGGCAGGGCATTGCTGAGTAGGCACAGCGCACCCTAAAGAAATATCTTCTTAAACAAAGAGGGGGAATAGCCTCAGGCCACACGCCTAGAAAGAGAATGGCTATAGCCCTCTTTACCCTAAATTTTTTGACTCTGGATAAGCAGGGACAGTCAACAGCTGATCCCCATGCTGATTCCGATGCTACCCATAAAGGCATGGTAATGTGGAAGGACATATTGACAGAAAGATGGAGTGGCCTTGACCCAGTATTGGTGTGGGCAAGAGGGTCTGTTTATGTCTTTCTTCAGGATCAACATCAGCCAATTTGGGTTCCAGAAAGATTTACCAAAGTCATATAGCATGAAGACAGGAATGGAGATGCTAAGGAAGATTCTTTTGCTGATGTGGATGCTACCAGCGATGAGGAGCAATGCTAGTTTGTTATGGAAGTCTCAACTTTGAAAGCTCAGTACAAATTTTAAATTCAGGACAAAATATTTCTTTTGAACCCACATGAGTATGTGTGTGTGTGTGGCCTCCTTTTACATTTGTAGTATAAAATGATAGTTTTAATGGTAATGTTTTAATAGTTGTTTTTATTCATTATGTTGGAATGTTTCTAAATATCATTTTGCTATGGTTGCCCGTGTGCCTTGATATCTTCCTTGGTCTGTTGAAGCCCCTTCAGCCATGATTTTATTTAGATCTAAAAGAGATTTTGGCAGCTGCTTTGAATAATATGCCTGTGGAAGTTGCCAAGGCCTTGGATACTCAAGGAAATATTAATAATCATTTGAAAGTGGGAATTCTGTTGTTTTATCAAAGAGTTGATCTTGTTCAGGAACAGGTAGATGTATTGATGGAGTTGGCTCAATTGGGTTGCCAATGGAAAAATACAGGTATATGTGTTACCTCCATGCCTTTTCAGAATACAAGGCATGCTAGTAATCTTTCCAAAAGCCTTTCTCAGTTCCTTACAGGAAAGTGGTCGAGAGAATTCAAGGGAATGTTGAGAGAATTACAACAGTCCATTGTTCACATTAACTTGACCAGAGTGGACACCTCCCTGGCCTCTGGATCAACCAGCTGGATTCTTCAAGCAATTTCCCACATCAAGGAGTGGGTGGGAATCGGGGAGGTTGCTATGTGCCTGGTCCTCATCAGTTGCCTTGCCTTTTGGTGCATGTGTCAGATGAAAGTCCGACAGAAAACATCTCAGGCCTTGATTGTACAAGTGTTTGCAGCAGTGGAGACGAGACAGTCTCCTCATTTGTGGCTTGGCATCCCAGAGAGGTAGTCAATGACGGGTAAGACTTCTTGGGCACGTTACCAACCTAAGACAGGGACCAAACCAAAGCTGTTTGACTCCCCATGACAGGAATGGATAGTTGCTTGAAGGGGGAAACCTAAAACAGGCATTCTCTGCCAAAATTAATAAATAAGAGGGTATTGTGAGGAGCGGTGCGGTGACGCAGCCAGCTAAAATGGCACCTGCAGAGTTTGGAGCACCATTTCTTGGAGGTTTGTGCACTGAACTTTTTCCCTGACAGAGCCACGTCTGCAGAACTACTGCGCAGACTGGCTGCCACACAGAATCAGGCCATTTGACATGCACCAATGAGGCATGCCCACGTGGCAAGTTCTGAATGGGACAGGCATGGGGATAAAAGGACTGCCTTTAAGGGGATGGGGGCTTCCAGAGAGAGGATTGTAAAAGGTTCCTGAATAAACTGCATTGAGAAGAACTCTGAGTTGTATTGTTCCTGTCTGCTGGTTGGATAAAGAAGCGACATTGATCTGCTAAGGGAAGCTTAAAATTAGAAGGGGTAGCCAGAGCATTATGGATTAGTGGTGTGAGGTAGGTGGTAGAACACCCTGAGTTTACATGAAGCCTGAGTTTACATGAGTCACAATTTTCTACTTTATATGCAAAAAGATGATAAGTTGTATTTTATTAGTTTGTCAAGTATATTATTTTAGAAATTTCATACATGAGTCCAACAAATTGAGCTAATGTACATCCCTCAAATTTTCTGCCCCAAGCTCTTCTGAATTACTTCTTTCCACAGCTCAGTTTATATCCTGCTCAAATGAACATGGGTATAGAGTTGTTGACTGATGTATGTTCTACCCAGCTTGGGTCACACCCATGAAGAGAACTGACTCTCCCTCTATAAAAAGACATTCATTCTTTTCAGCTATTATGGTATCTCTGGAGCTCTGCCACTGTCCATGACTGGCTTGATGCCATCAAGGAATGATGTAGAAAACCACAGCTATTGTGAGCTCATTAATGGCCATGTCATATCCAGGAGACAAAAGTTTTCAGGAGTGTTCACTGATTCTAGGACTTTATAATCTTACCTCCTTCCTTTCTGCAATGTACCCTAAACCAATAGTCTACTCAGATGTGACTATAATATAGAAATACTGTTTAGGGTTAAACATTAAGAGGCTAAAAGAGTGTTGTGGCTTTGAAGTTTCATATAGATAGTGTAAAAATATCAGATATGATATAGATGAATTTGGCTAAAAAATAAATTATAAGGCTTTTGGTTTGTCCACCTGAGGAATGACAGAGATATATAATCTGGATTTGGGTCAGTGAAAAATTATTATTATGTGATTAAACCCACTCAAATTGCACGAACAACATTTGTGGCCTGTAGTTCTTGCTACATGCCACAATTTTCTGAGTTCCAAAATGAAAGAAACACACACAGCCTTATATTCAATTTGACATAATCAGCTCAATCACTTGACCACTCTCAAATTTCCATGTTGCTCACACCTCTCCTCTGATACTTCTGATTTCCTACTTAACTAAAATCTATATTCCACCTTTGTTACCCTATGTCCAATTGGGGAGTCAGGGGCTGATCTTTCTTTGCTCTTAAATGAGTAGTATGTTCTCTCTTCTGAAGATCTGAAGCCTGGATTTTATTCCTTTCTGGCATGGAGATTCTCGTTCTTTCTCTTGGTCCCCTTGCCCACAAATCCTAAGGTCCCACCTCTGTCTCCCTACCAGCCATTGGCAGCCTGAAATTTTATTTACCAAGCAAAAACAACTGGGAGCAGGAACTGTAAGAGTCTTACAGTTAGAATTCTCATGCACCTTTGAAACTTAGTTAATATAATACAAGTGTTAAACTAAATCTACAATATTTCTCCCATTTAATCTATTAAAACAAGCTTTTCTCTCACATATACACTGACCATATTTATAACAGTTATGTAAGCTAAAACATATGATGTACACTAATAAAGTCCAGTCCATTAATTTTGTCAATATAGGTACATTACTCTAACATCTATTCTAACTTAAAGAGTTTACAATTTTATACCTGATTAAGATTTTTCTTCATTTTTAAAAATTTATTTTTTAGTTATTTTTTACAATCCAGACTTTATTTCCCTCCTGGTCCACCCTCCAAATGTTTCACATCCCACACCTTCCATCCATCCTGTCTACAAAAAATGCCCCTCTACCTCCATCCCAACAGACAACCCCACTCCCTAGGACACCAAGTCTCTTGAAGGTTAGGTGCATCTTCTCTGAGTCCAGACCTGTCATTGCTCTGTTGTGTATGTGTTGGGGGCCTCATATCAGCTGGTGTCTGCTGCCTGGTTGGTGATTCAGTGTCTGAGAGATTTTGGGGAGCCAGGTTAGGTGAGACTGCTGGTCTTCTTATACTGTCACCTGCTCTTCAACTTCTACCTCCTTAATTCAACCACAGGGATCACAAGCTTCTGTCAATTGGTTGAGTGTAAATATCTGCATCTGACTCTATCAGCTGCTTGATGGGCCTTTGGAGGGTAGTCATGATAGGCCCCTCTTTGTAAGCACACCATAGAATCAGTAACAGTGTCAGGCCTTGAAACTTCCCCTGAATAGGATCCAAATTTGGGCTTGTCATTGGATTTCCTTTACCTCAGGCTTTTCTCTATTTTTGTTCCTGCAGTTCTCTTAAACAAGAACAATTCTGGGTCAGAGTTTTTGACTGTGAGATGGCAAAACTATCCTTCCACTGTGTGCCCTTTCTACTAGAGGTGGACTCTTCAGGTTCCCTCTCCTCATTGCATGTCATTTCATCTTAGGTCTCTTTGATTCCTAAGAGTCTGTCTCATCTTCTTGTATTACCATCTAAAAAGCATTCTTTCAAATCTACATTATCTTCCTCAGTGCTAAAGAACTTAAGTTTGATTATGAGACTATAGCTAGTCTTCAATCCCCTCACAGATCTGAGAATGAATTAAATATTACTTAAATATATAGGAAGTACAAAAACTTAGCTTTCCAAAACTTTAATTTAAAGAGACAGCTGATTAACTGGACAGATATTACTTAAACCATTGGAGTGTCTGTTTTCAGCCTTCTTGCCCAGAGCCATCTGAGAGACCTTAAGTATAAAAATCATGAAAGACTAACTTACCCTGTCTTGGCAGAGGTAAGTTTTTGGCTACCACACATCATTTGCCTTTTCCTGGACTATATATTTTTTATTGTAGATGAATTAGGGAAATTCTTGCCCAGTGGCTACCTACCCACAACTAGAGCAACTCTATATGAAGATTATGATGCTCAATATATTCTTTGAACTATGAAGGGGGTACTGTTAGGAGCAGACATGTCACATAGTTGAAAAATCTTTTACTCATAAAATGATTTTAAATGCCATATTTTATGAATTCCTCATGCATTTGAAGAATATTTATCTGTGCAAAATATATCTAAACCTTTAAACCTTGACTACTCTTAGATATTTCTATTTGAATAATACTGAAAACACTTTATTAAATTAAATCAGAATCCAAACATAATCATGTGTCTGCTATCTGACCCTTAACTTGCGTTACCTAATCATCTTAAACAGTTTGTAATAGCAGCTATAGAAGTATGGGGTTAAAGCCTTCAATTCTTAAATCAATGGCATCGGTACAATGTGTATCTAAGAGTAGCAATATTAATTTCAAATTTTGTATCAATATTAAAATATGTATACCAATATAATCTTAAACCTGTATTAATATATAAATTATCTACCACTGTAAGAAATTATAACTTCAATTTTGCATCAATTCTACCAAGGTAAGATTATGGCTATATAATTAATTTTTAAGACTAAATTAGTAGTGCATCCCAATAATCTAATTTCTTATAATATTATTCTATTCCACTTTTCCCTTCAACCCCCTTCATTTTACCTAAGAAAGAAAGGACAGAGAAGAAGAAAGAAAAGATGGGAATCCCCAAGTCTTAGAAGCTCTCAATTTAGTTTCCTGCCTGTTCAAAATTATGACCATTTCCAAATTCTCCCTTAAAATGACAGCCTGTTTTTAACTTATATAATAACCTTAACCAGACATTCAAACCCAAGGGATCAAGATGACAGCTTTCTACAATTTCTTCCTCCTTAATTTGGATGATGATTTTTAAAGGGAATGAGGAGGAATAGAAGAATTAGAAGATTTTGTTCAACTTAAGAATGCTAGTTTTAGAACATAGAATTGATCATGGGATTCACAATGATCCCCAAAGTTAGAGAGAAGACTGAAGGAACTAAATGGGTTTGTGTCCCCATGATGAGAGCAACAATACCAACCAACCAGAGCTCCCAGGGCCTAAACCACCAGCCTGGAAGCACATAGGGAGGGACCCATAGCTTCAGCTGTATATGTAGGGAAAGATGGCCTAGTCGGTCATAGATGAAAGTAGAAGTGTTTAGTCCCATGGAGGCTGGATGCCCCAAGGTGGGGGAATTTGAGAGCTGAAGAGGAGGGGGTGGATGGGTGGGATCATATCCTCATAGAAGCAGGAAGAGGGGGGATGGGATAGGGAGTTTCTGTTTGGGGGGCATGGGATAAGAGAATAACATCTGAAATGTAAATAAAATTTCCAATAAAAAATAAAACAGAAAAAAAGCTAACTTTAGCATTTGTTATCTAGTCTTTTCATGATTAAAAGTCTTAGGGCTTGAATAAAGTTCTGACTGGATCCATCTGAATGGCTGGAGAAACCGAGGACATTTAGAATCACCATCTATTCTTGAAGCTGTTCTGGAAGCAAGTCTCTGGAAATATAATCAAGAGGCAGAGATCTGTACCATGTCATTTCAGCATCTCTATGGATGAATCTTGTCTGATTTTCACATTTTGCAATATATAAATCTTAAAACCAAAATTTTAGTAAATTAAGATATTTGTATGAGTGTTGCAAATTGCACAAATCAGTTAAAAAGAATTTTACTTTTTTATTATTTTATTATTGCTCCTTGTTTGAGTGGGTAAAAGACAACTGTCAATTTTTACTTGTTAATTTGATCAATAACCAATTATATTAAATCTTCATTCATGCCATGTGAAGGATGTCACAATGAATCTTAAGAATTCCATAACCAACACAATAAGATTCATTGCTTAATTTTAGCTAAAGTTTTGGATAGAGACATTTTTTTTTTCTAATTCAGTTACAGTGCTGTTCCCATGTATAGGAATCAGCAAATCATGTTACCTGACCTATTTGATATTTTTCAAATTATTTTTTCTGTCTGGAGCCAAGATCTTCAGGAGGTCTTCCTCTATCATATCTGATTTGTATCACTCTAGAATGGGTCAAAAGTATTTTCTTCTTTCCTATTATCACAAATACAGAGCCTCTTTTCTAAAATAGCATGTTCTTGGTCCAGAAACCCCAAATCACCATTCTTTAGGAATGAGTATTTTTTTTTTTTCATTTCATAACACCTTGTGTTAATTTATTTTTTCCTTGACTAATTGTTCTTTGGTGAAATTGAACACATTCTCCATTAAGTTTGATATGTATAATTAAGCAGGTATCTTAAAAGTTTCCCAATATCTGAAAGCCTCAGACAGTTAAGGACTGCATCCACCAAATCAACAATAGCCTTGTCAGTACATGAAGGAAGAGGGGGCAGTTACATGTATTGCTATCTAAAAGCACAATGTTTTTTGAGGCATGAGGGCATTTAACAGGTTAAAAATATCTTACTGGGTCACTGTGAGGATGTCAAGTTTCCTGAAGGAGCTGTTTGGCCAACTTCTGGGACTTGGATACCTTCCCTGCCTTTGGTGGATATTCACTGCACACTTTTTCTATACTTATGTTTCTTAATGTTAAAGGCCTCTCTATAAAAGCTAGAGCAGGGTAACTAAAAGCTAGTGTAAACAAGAACAAAATTTATGCAAGTTCCCTGGGAAAAAATGGTTATTCAGAAAATTGAGTCTTTCCCAAGAACTTATTACTTAAATAACATTTAGGTCATTAATGAGTATTGTTAGTAAGCATGAAACAGAGGATTTGAAAAGAATTATTAAAGAAGAAAAACTTAGGAAAAATGTATAAGTTTACAGCTGTAATTGAATTTGCTAGGTTTTTAATGTTCAACTCTACAACCAAGGAACTTATATAAATAGAAACAGATTTTGATCATGCAAGTTTATGACAAGCCTTACCTTCCTGAAGGTAAAATTAAGGAGTTTGAGGAATCCTGATGTTCTTTTTACAGAAATGTAATAAAATAGGAATTTTATTGAAAAAAGGGTTCAAGACAGATATAGAAAGGAAGGCATCTTGTCTCAGTGAACTGCCTGACTTCCTGAACAGACTTGTCAAACCAGAATCTTATTGATAGAACACCATTGCTTAAACAAAAAGGCTGAAAACTATTTCAAGAATTAAAGAAAATGGATGGTGCTCACATACCAAATATAAAAGAAACAGAGATTGAACTTTTGTAGAAAGTCAAGTTTTACATAATAGGTAGTAGGAAATAACTTTTGATATATTAATTTTATGTCACACTGAAACAAAATCAAATTCAAATAGAGTAAACCTATATAGCATTTTTATAACCAGAAGACTTTATAACATTAATCTTATGGAAGAAGATTCTGAGTCTAAGAAAATTGATTTTACCATAACATTAATTTTTAGTTTTTATAAAATTCCTGTTTGCTTGCTTTGTTCCGTTTTCCAATATTCTTATTTAATCAAGGAAGACTTTTGAAGAAAATTTGTTTTGAAAAGCTGTGTAATAAATTAATATAATTTCTAAGGAAATAATTTCATGTATAAATAAAGCCTTTTCAGGCTTTTTAATTTTTTTTTTTTGTCTTTTTCCAGACAAAGTTGTCAAGAGTAGGAAAAACCATACTGAGATATGCTTTCCTAATGTCCTGTCTTTCATGAATCTAATGACATCCCCCTGTCTGATTCTTTCTTCCTTTCACTGCTCTTGCATCCAACCTTCTCCAGACCCTGCCTTCAGCCAAGGCTGGTCCTTAGCACCAAAGGAGAAGGCTCAGTGGCTAAGGTTTCTTGCTGCACCAGCATAAGGCCATTTGTTTGGCTTCCTTGCACTCATAAAAAGCTGGCTGTGGTTCTGTACATACCTGTAGCCCTGTGTTTTGAAAGGCACAGGCAGGACAATTTGTGGGTCATGTTGGCTATCAGCCTGAGTCCATGTTCTTGGGATAGTTTCCCTTTTAAGAGAATAAGATAGTGAGTAATGGAGCAGGGCAGTTGATGGCCTCACATGGTCTCTGTTTGTAGAGGTTTACCTTCACAAACATAGACATATGACCATTCTCAATACACACACTAGCTCCATGTTTTTCAAGATAAACTGATTGTTTTAAATTTAATTGTTTGTGATCTATTATTTATCATAGTAGCCATAAACTATAATGCTCAATACTTTGGAAATTATGATAGAACTCTTTTCAGTTTCATTCATTTTGTACCAACTCATTTCAATTTCAATTTTGACTTCATATTTATGAAATCAATTTCAATATTGACTTCATAAATATTTTCTTTTCTTGTTAATGAGATACATTTCTAGAATAAATTTCTTCTTACACATTGTGATTCTCCTTTAATAGAACTAAAATTCAGATACTGATATATAGCTTGGACGAAAATAAGATTCTTTTTCTGATCCCTGTTGTGATAGCTTGAGATCTTCAGAATCCAATGAAAACTAAGTGGACCTTCTGGCCTATTTTTCTTATTTGTGACTGGTCATGAACATCCTCTTCACAGACCCAACATTTATGCCTTGACACTGTGCTTTTTTCTTTTGAAGCTTCTCTTATATGTAGTTTATAACATCCTTTATATAAATATGTGATTCTCAATTTAGTAGATCCAAATTCCTAAAGATAACTTCTGAAAAGCTTTACAGGTTACTTTTGATGTGAATGTATGTGTATGTTTGTTCATGTACAGTGTATATATGTATGTGTTTGGGTGAGTGAATGTAGAGAACAAGGGACAACTTGGCATGTTGATCTCCAGGCAATGACCTCCAGGCAAAGACATATTCCTTCTGGCGTATAACTCAACAAGTAAGCTAGGACAGTTGGACATCAACGCTCAGGAATTTCTCTGTCTCTGCATCCCCAGGATCTAGACTATAAGTAAGTGTCACCATTCTTGGATACTTTTTAAAACATGGGTCCTGGCGAATCAAACTCGGATTCATATGCTTGCAAGACACACATTTTTTTGACTGACCTGTCATCCTAGTCCTGAAAACAACTTTCAAGAAGAATTTTACATTTTGCAACAATGTTCTCACTATTGTTTCTTTAATATGTAAAACTTTAAGTAGAATAAATGGACATTTTGTGGCCTTCAGACTGACTGACTGAATGTGTCATAGTCTCCAGCCTAGGGGGATGGTAGTTCTTTCCTATTCTCTTAACTACTAAAATTGGGTTTTATCAAAAAAAAAAAAAATCCTGCTTTAAGTATTTCCTGGTACAATATAACCATCATGAGTTGGCTAAGATTTCACAGAAAAAAATTAAGACAGTCAGCCTCCACATCCAGAACTCCTTGTCCCATAAGGCCTGAGTTGGGTGCTTGAATGGTCAAGGCCAGAGCAGTCTATGGCTATAGTCATCAAATCTATTTCCTCCTCCAGTAATGCCCTTAATCCCTTTCCCAGAAACATTTACCAAAATTATATTTGAGGACAAATGTGGTGTAGGAAGGCCAAAATAGAAAAGCATACAAGAAAGGAGAGTGTCATCTGTATGCTAGAAAGACAGAGATGAGTTATTCATGTTGATGTTGCTCCTGTAGCCAAAGCTGTGTCATGCAGCTGTATTCACAACCATGTTGCACTGAAAAACTCTGTTTTTGATATTCCCAAATTTACTCTGGCTAATTAATGCTGCAGATATTTGACTAGATGATATGTTTATCTCTGCATATCATTCCAAATTCAAGGCCAAGTCTCACAATGAACAATTTTTACAAAAGAGCATGTATGTTTTTATGATCTTCCTCATACTCCACAGCCTTGTGATCACCTCAATTCCTCATTCCCAAGAACCACATCTGTCTCATTTATTACCATCTGATTAACTCTAAGTAATTTTCCTTCTAATTATCTAGAAAGAAGGATGAAAAGCAAAATAGAAACTTAGCAGATCAGTTTTAGGAAAACAGCAACCATCAGCACATGGTGGAATAGGTGGCCTGGAAATTTTCCAGGAATAGAAACAGTGTCACATCTCCCATTGGGCAACCATGCTAGACCCAACATCAGCCCTGACTCTTCTCAGGGATGGAGTGAAATTTGAGAGTTGTCAGCTGAAATAAACTCCTTTGTTAATAAGATATGGTTTTGATAGCAATTTTTCTTATTTTTTCCTTTAAAAACTTTTTAAAATTGAATATTCTATTTATTTACTTTCAGATGTTATTCCCTTTCCCAATTTCCCCTCCCTAGAAAACCCCATTCTATCCCCCCTCCTCCTTTTTCCTTTTATACTATTTTAATTACATGAAAGTATTAAGGTAAGTTCTAGGTTGAGGGACTAGCAATACAATAGATGCAAATAAACAAGGAACAAGCAAGACAATAAACACAAATACTCAAAGAACAAGCAAAGCAATAAACAAAAATCTGTGAACACTCCTGTGATTACTGGTTTGTTTGTTTTTTGACTTTTCTTTTTTGTTGTTGTTGTTTATTGGGTATTATATTTACATTTCAGATTTTATCTCCTTATCCCATTCTCCCAATACCCAGGAACCTCCTATCTCATCCCTCCTCCTCCTGCTTTGATGAGAATATACCCCCACCTACATCCCACTCCTACCTCCTCACCCTCAAATTCCCCCCCACTCTGTGTTCAGCCTTCATGGGACCAAGGATCTTCTCTCCCACCTATGCCTGACAAGTCTATCCTCCCCTACATATACAGCTGGAGTCATGGGTTCCTCCCTATATGCTCCCAGGCTGGTGGTTTAGACCCCGGGGAGCTCTGGTTGGTTGGTATTGTTGCTCTCCTTATGGGGCCACCAATCCTTTCAGCTCCTTCAGTCTTCTCTCTAATTTATCTTTTGGGAAATCCTTGATCAGATCAGTAGTTATCTGTCAGCATCTGCCTATGAATATGTCAGACTCTGGCATACCTCTAAGGAGACAACTATATCAAGCTCTTGTCAGCATGCACTTCCTGACATCCACATCAGCATCTACCTTTGGTGACTGCACATGGGATGGATACACGGGAGGAATGGTCTCCAGACAGATCCTACTTCAGTCTCTGTCCCATACTTTGTCTTCATATTTGCTCCCTTCAGTATTTTGTTACTCCTTCTAAGTAGGACTGAGGTATCCACATTTGGTCTTCCTTCTTCATGAGCTTCATGTGGTCTTTTTTTCTAGGATAAGGTTTGAATTCCTGCCTGAAGCCTACCTTTCTTGTCAATTCTTGCCCAGTGTCATATTCCTGCCAAGAAGCCCATTTCCTTGTCCTTGGCCCATATCAGATTCTTGCCAAGCAGCCCCAAATGCTCTTCGCCTCTTCCCCCCTTTTTTTTTAATTTCATTAACAAGACTGAGCATATCTTAGGTCTTTCTGACAAGAATGACTTCCATTACCATCATGGAATATGCATTATCAAAAGCATGACACTTGTATCATACATTGGTAAGGTTCTGTGCAGAATATTACCCATCCTTGGCTTGCCAACCAGTTAATTTAATAACTCTGTCTGGAGGCCCATTTTCAGATTCAAGCCATGTACTTTGGCTGCCAACATGTTGATGTTGTTAAAGACAAGCTTTAACAGGATGGGTAGGAATAAAAGTATTCCCAGGACAAAAAGGGCTTAGCATAATCAAGCTATATGTGCCATTCTTGAAACTTGGGCAAAATAGAAATACTGACCTCAGGGGATGGGAATTTTATCAGCAGTATCTATCATCTCAATGCTCAGCAGAACAGCATTCTTGAAATTCATAAGCTCACTATGTAAAGTTTAAATTTTCAGAAATGTGTGAGAATTATGCCAAATACACTGCAAGTGCCGTTAAACTTCTTAATTGTAATGACTACCACTGTAAATTTTAGAACTAAGATGAATCCAATGGTATTTGGCATGACACTAGAGATGATTACTTACTCTTTAATTTTGAACCTCCTTCAAATAATTGAATAGGATAAAGAGCATCAATTCGTTCTTCTAACTGCCTATCTAAATCCTCTTGTATGTTCCACACATTAGAAACATTTTTTGCTAACTGATTAACAAAAGTAGCTGTCTTCACTTCTTGTGTCAAAGCAATTGCAGAAGCAGTGGGGCTAGCAATTAATGTAATTAAAGCTGTTATACCAACAATAATCAAGCCCACTAATCCCTTGCTTCTGCTTAAAGCCTGACTCATTTTTTTCCAGTACTTGAAAGCTATTTTTAGAATACCAAGGTTCTGTGATACTCAGGGCAATAAAACAAAAGCTGGTTGATAGACCTCCATAACTGACATGCTGGGTTTCAAAACAAGAGAATCAACCCCATGAAGTGACTATTAGTGCTTCCTGAGTGGTGTTGTTCTTAGCTAGATCATGTATAACTAGATTCATAGTGACCCAATTATTTGTGATGTGTGACTGGTCTATGGCAGAGTGTATTTCTGGTTATTGTATACATACATCTTTCTTTATCTCTTTGTCTTGAGGGACAGATGGAGAGACATTAAAATGTCCTGTTTTAAGATGCCTACTAGAGGGGAGTCTTAAATTTTTACTAGGGGGTGTTTCAGGAAAGGACTTCCTTATTATTTGCTTGGATATCCATTGATAAATCTGTTTATATCATGTGTACTTAGTTGTCAAAACTATTAACAAATTATGAATTTAGAGTATGGGTGTATGTTCATGTATATGTGTGTTCGTGTGTGTGTGTGTGTGTGTGTGTGTGTGTGTGTGTAGCTGCATATGTGCCATGGGACACTTCTGGAGGTCTAAGAACAGTGTTAGGTTCTGGGTCTCATCATGCTCCTTGTTTAGGCAGGCTTTCTGGGATTCATCACTACATGCACAAGGCTAGCTGCATTCTAATATCTTGAGATTTTTTTTATCTTCATATTACATTTCTAAACATATATTACAGCTTCATACCGATGTGTTTTGCCTTTTTGTTGGATTTGTGGTTTTAAATCCATGTACCTATCCTTGTATAGCACTAGTTTTACCAACTTAACTTGCTCTAACCCAGATTAATCTTAATCAGCTAGAAATTCTTATAAATTATGAAATAAAAAATGATTTGACTGATTATTTTTATCAATTTTCAAAGAATAGTATACCTCAAATGAATAGAAAAAAACTTTCTTTGTGGGGTACAGTGGATACCTTAAAGATTATTGTTTCTAAAGTGCTATGCTGAGTTCTCTGTTGCTGCATGTCACCTCTGCTGCATGACAGATGTCCACATTATAAATAGCAATCTATTTTGTGAGACGTACTTTAATTCTTCACCTCTTTCAGAGGCAGCTAGTTATAGGGATTTTCCTACATGGATTACTGCTTCAGGGTACCTGGCTAGCAGTGTCATAACTTGAAAAATGAAATCTCAACATCTGAGAAGAGGAAGAAAGAATGTTGATGATATAATTGGTCAAATATTAAGATTTCTTTGTAGAAGATCATAATCTAGCTGTGCGCACTATAGCAAAACAAATCTTAGTTCCAGAAATAACAACAAAAACAAAAAAATATAATACAAAAACAAAAACTAACAATGGGTGACAATGGCAACTGATAATTTTTGATTAGTTGTTTTATGGATAAGGTTATTAAATCTTTTTAAAAAATCCATGATTCACTTACAATAGGCTATTATTAGAACTTTTCTTGGGGAGATGAAAAGATAAATATTTTACCCTCAGTAGAGCCTCAATAATAGAACAGAAAACCAATCAAGTCAATTCTAGGTTAGTAAAACAATGAGTTTAGTTGGGGTTACTACAATGAATTTTCATGAGGGATTATTTTCTGGGTTGTGGTTAACTCATGGGTGGATACACTACAGAAGAAAATATTTCTCTTCCTCTCTTTGTCTCTGTCTCTGTCTCTCTCTGTCTCTCTGTTTCTCTCTCTCTCTCTCTCTCTCTCTCTCTCTCTCTCTCTCTCGCCTACAATATATCATTTCAAATATACAAGTTCCTGTAGGCCTCTCACTCCTTAGTAATTCTTATGTGTACATAAATCATTGAGTAGAGTCACGTTCCCCTTGCTCCTCCATCCATGATGGAAAGTTTATGCGCCCAGTCTTTTTCAGTTTTTTTTTTTTTGTGATATCAGAGCACATGATAAGCTCAAGAGGGAAGTGGTCATGTCATGCTAGGATGACAGTGACAGTTCATCTACCATCATGCAGGTAAGGTGTCTTGAAGAATTATGTGTCTTATTCAGGACATAGAAACTGTAATGACAAAGAAAATTTACAAACCAAAGTATCTTTCTTGATGACCTTAAACTATGAAGTTTTTCTTTCATGGTGAGTGTGAATCTGGTTATATTTATTACAGAAAGAGTATGGTCCTATCTTTTTTTCTCAGAGTCTACTGGCCACTAGCCTAAATAAAAAAGAGAGAAGAGACAAAGAACAGGCTTTTGACATCTGTGAGTGTGGTGGAAATGATCTCCAAAGACTGGGGCTATGAGACAAGTATACTTTAGTGTTTCAGGGATAGAATTCTTATAGGACTACTTAGTCATAACATCAAGAAAGCAGGAAGGGCTTATTGGTTAAAATACAACACCAAATTATTATGTGGGCAGGAGATCAGAGCAGGATATATTATGCTGAGTTCTGCAGTCTTTTAGAGGGCTCTGTACAAGGCCACTTTTCAGACAAGGCCTATCCCTTCACTTGTGTTCAGAGAAACTTTCTAGGAAAAGATGCCCTCCAGAGAGATGCAGGACAGGAAAGCCTGATAAAAATGGAGTACCCAATTTTTTTCCACATAGCTCAAGAAGCCTTTCAGTCATGAGGAATTGCTATCTTAATAGCAAAGTTCCCCCCCACTGCAAAATGAGTAGGTCAGACTACATGAAGATTCTATAACTGTGAAAGTACTAAGAAAACTGGATGAGCATGATGAGAACTACATCCAAGGTAGGTGGTAAAGAAATGTCCAGTGGTGCACATTCAGGGGTCTGGTGATATAGATTAAGAAAGGTCCTCAGTTTTATATCTAGTACCTGCCAAAAAATGTATGGAGTTTATTCAGTGGACAATGGGAGCCTAGAACATCAAGAGTAGTTGGTGATGCACACATGCTTCTAGGAAGCATGGAGGAATGTGACTCTCCTTGCTGCAGATGGAACCTGGGCTCCTACTTGGGGTTGTAAGCTTATGCAGTGAAATAACCTAAGAGTTTCTTATCATTTCTTTATCCTCAATGCTCATGTCTACTCTAGAATTCTATGCAACTCTCCCAGAAATATATTAATAAATATATTAATATTTCTGGGAGAAATATACCTATTTCTATAAATAGGTACATTACCTTTTATAAAAGGAAATATACTTTTACCTATTTAAAGTTTGTTCAGATCTGTGGGGTAGTTATTTTACAGACCTGAAGGTTTTAATTGTCCTCATTTACTCTGAATAAATTTTTAGAGACTGACAAAATTTGTTAGATGTCTTGCTTTCTGGCCTGGATGATACCATATATAAATACCTACTAAGCTCCTTAGTTGACCAAAAGAATGCATATAGCTACTATTTTGGGTCATTGAAGTGACCAACATCTCGCCTGTCTTCTTTCTCTATTTACTTTGATTTTCTTACTTTATTAGTGGCTTGGGAGAAAAATTTCTCCTAAATCATGAAGTATTAATGCTTATGTATTATATACCTATATCCAAACAGATTAAGATTTGATGGGAAGTGTTGTTTGCTGAATACAGATGGATCGTTAGTAAAATGGAAATCCTACTACACACGATATAGGGGCTATTTCCATCCCTCTCAGTTGCTTGTTTCATAATGTGTGAAATGGAAGTAGTGATAATTTGGAATAGTTGAAATTCACTAGGTTAAAATACATAAAACACCAGGACATATTTATCAAAAATTCAAATAAAGTAAGGTTGGTAATGTCTTTACTCCAAACAGATACATTTAAAATATTGCACTCTTCACATTATATTGTAGTACATGTCTATCTCATATATCAAAAATAATAATGAGTTATGCAACTGAGCTTTTCTAAAGACAATCAATGCCTGCTTTGAGCACTGTACTGTGACTACCATTTGGCTAAAACCCTCAGGAGGCACTATGGTCTGTAAACAAAGAAGTAAATACTACTGTTTGTTCTGGCACTTTCATATATGTCATGCCGGCATTGATTTTCACTAGTTCTCTCACAGGGATACATGAAGAAGATGTTTTCATATCACAGATGAATATTAAATGTGTACTTAATTTCCCACTATGAACACGTTTGTGGAGACAAGCAGGCCCATAGTGGTAGAATGTTTTTGAATGTACGTTAAACACGGATCATCACAATGACCAACAAGGCCATAATATCTGTGCCTTGAGGTGAATCCAGTGACCTTTTCTCTCTGGCTTTGCTTTAGTAAGATTCCTTGGAATAGTCCTATGTGTTGATGAATTTAGACTTTCAACTAACTACAATCTAGAACCACCTAAGATAGTTGATTCAAAGAACAATTGTCTAAATTAGGTTGGGTTTGGGGAATGCCTTGCAAGGTTTTTGAGTTGGAGTAATGGAAGTAAGAAGAACCATCCTAAACATGAGCAACACTGTTTTATGAGTTGGACCCTGGACTGAATCAAAATAAGAATTTGAAGAGTGAGCTTAGTGCCAATATATACACATTAGTTAATTGTTCTCTTCTCTTGACTGTATACAGATGTAACTAGCTGCCTTAAGTTCCATCCATCTTGACTTCCATGAAGTGATAAACTGTAACCTAGACCTGAGTATTGAAAAAGTTCTTTATCTCTTTAGTTGATATCTATTATAGTATTTCTCCCAACAGCAAAAAATGAAACCATGAAATCCTCTTTCTTTTGTTCCTAACCCCTACATGTTTCTACCTAGATTTATTGTTAAATGTTCTGTTTGGTTCCACATGGCAAAGATTTCTTAGGATATAAAACAGGGGAAATTCTTCTCTAAACATAGTATGGAGTTTAAATTGGTATCTTTCAACTTGAAAAAGCTGAAAAAATGTTGAACTTTTACCAAAGAGGACTCTTTGAGCCTGGGAGCTATCAGTCAATAAACTGCTGGTCATTAATGCAAATGAACCTGAATTTGGATCTCCCCCAATCCTATAAGAACATGCACATGGCTGCATGTACCTGCATGCAAGAGATAGAAATCGTTCTGTTGTGTTACTTGATGTTTTCACCTCTCGTAGAATAGAGCTTGACATGCAGCAGGCTCTCAACAAATTTCAATAAATGAAAATTCTCTGCACTTGATGAAAGTGACAAATCCCACACTAGTGGCTCCAGTTTTCCATTACAGAATGTGAAATGCATTGCTTAGGATAAGACAGCTACTTTCAACCTCAGTGGGAAAATGTGACATTTTTGGTTTATCCTAGCCAAATAGAAATAAATCGATTCCTTGTTTCAAGTTGCTTCTCAGTGTCTTGGGTCATGGCTCAGTTGTTTCTGCCTGCCTGGCTTGCCCAAGGCCTGCAGAGAGATCAACAATACCACATAATCTGTTTATGGTAGCACAATTTTTTTCATTCTGTCATTTTGGAGGTAGAGGAGGGAGGATTAGTAGTTCAAGGCTAGCCTGTAGTATTTAAGACTTGTTCCTTAAAATTTGACAAAGAAAAGATTACTCTTGAAAGTTCTGGTTGGCTAGAAGCTTGAAAGCTACCTGGATTCAAAAAAAAAATGTTACTTCCTTCAGTCTTTAACACTCTGTGTGGAAGTGTTATTAGAAGCAAGGTTCTATCCATGTAGTCAGATTCCCTACTGAGCTAAGAATTGAGAAATAGAAAATGCTTTTTTGATTGGAAGTAATTTCTGCCATTCCTGGGTTGTTAGGCAGCTATTGTCTCTACTATTTTCTCCAACCTGAAAGATTGAATATAGAGCATTTTGGTGCATGCTGCCAGCCATGTTATTACTGGAACAACACATAAAGGCCACAGCAGGCTTCACTATAGGGAGGGTTGGAGATAACCTGGAATCATACTCTACCATTCTGGGCCTGTAAGAATTAATTAGTTACAAAAGCTAATTTGTTTCAGGACTACGTATCTAATGAGATTAAATTTAGATGACTTATAATAGAGGAAGAGAAATAAGCCAATAAGCTATAACAAAATGTAGTAAGACTCATTTTTTATCTCACAGCATGCTGCTTGTTAGTTTACTCTGTTTTAGTATTAAACAGTTGTTAATATTAATCAGTGTTGCCTTTTCCTTCCTAGAAAAGAGTAAATTTCTCAATTCAAACTAGATGTATATATTTGCTTCACAGTGGAAAATTTCTGGAAGAAGGAAAGTATGTTGTTAAAACTTACAAAAGATAATAAGCATGTTTATAGGACAGTAGATGACAGGAGAGGGCCTTCAGATATGGCCTTGAGAAGAGCAGGCCTTTAGGTCCAAAAAAAGCTCCTTTAGGAGAAAAATAATCCCAGGACAGAGTGGTAGGGTTTTTGAAGACTATTTTTTTTTATTCCAAAATATCAGGGTATACATAGCACAAAGGACGTTGTGATCCATAGTGTTTTTTTTAAAGATTCAGGGAGAGATTCTGAAGTAACAGCTAGAGGTATTTGAGCTGCCAGGGATAGAATTAAAAGCAGGGAGCTAGGTAGTATGGTGAGCACAGGAAGGGAATTCATAGAAAGAGAAAAGATTGGAAGATGGATCTTTGATAATTTGTGTTTATAGAGTCACAGCTTGGGACCTGATAACTTTAGTAAATCAGACACAATCACTCACCCTTAATAAGCCAATAAAAGTCACAGTAATAGTGAACAGAAGATAAAGGGGGCTTATTATGTGTCCACATTAGAAAAATGAACAAAGAGTTCCTTGTGTCCATCATTGCCTCATCTTTAGTGTCTACTGCAAGGCCATCTAAAAAGTGGTAAGTACAGATAACAACCTTTTTTGACTGGTCATGGAGCCTCAAGCTTTTCTTTCTCCAAGCATGGGATTTTTCTAGAGAAATTCCAATTTCCTGAGTGCCACTGTAGATCTATGACAGCCAAAGAAAAAAATTTCTTAAATTTCCTTATAGAATACTTTAGAGTATTGGATTCCTAACAGGACAGTTAGATTTGAATATGAGTCAGATAGGAGACTGGGGACCACAGCAGCAAGCTGAATGTGAAAGAATTCAATTAACAGAGAAAGACTACAAGCTTTCTCTACCTGTGCTTCACGTAATGAATAGTATGTATGACAAAACCCTGTGTTACACAGGTACAGAGAAAGCAGGTGCTATGTGGATATCTAGTAAGGGCCATGAGCTTAGTGACTCCATGTTTTATAGGCTCTTTCCCCAGCTTTTTAGTTTACTCTTATTCTTACAACTGTTTTCCCTTTCTCTAGACACTGTATATTTCCATTTCTAGCCACAGGCCCCTGTCTAATTCTCGACCACATGTCAACAGTGGTACAGCTTTGTACCTGTAACTACCACAACTGTAGAATCACCACCATATATTCCTTTGCCTTCCATGCATTAAGATTAGTGCTTGTGGTGGAAAGAGAAAATGGAATTAAGGAATTTAAGATGGAGTAAATTACCACAATTAGTGAGAGCAGCAAGCCTTTTCTCTGCCCTCACATGTGTCCCTGCTTCCTGACACTACTTAGTGGGAATATAAAGTTGAATCCTTTATGATTTTTAAAAAATATGGCTTTGTATCACTGTGCCCAGAAAGGTTAGGAATCAATGTGCCAAGGTGCAAAGACATCACTGTACGATCCTCTAGATGATTGCCTGCACTTAAGCTGTCCCTAGGGACGTTATAGATTTAGCAGTTCACCTCCTCAAAAGTTTATTAATATTGATGCGAAAATTGAATCCAGGGATAGCTTTCTTTCTCACACCATTTGAGCCATGCATTACTTTCACTCTTTTAGAACATTTTTCTAGGTATTGAAAAGTAGGAAATGTTAGTTTTCCTACTTAATTCCATTTCAGGGATATTAATCATTCAAAGCAGAATCAATAGGCCTCCTTATTTCAAAGTAAAGAGAATCCTATGCTCATCCCTGCACAGTGAACACATTTTTCCCTCTTACCCTTTCCTGCTAAAGAGCTACACTGTGAGATAGAATCCCAACAAGCCATCTCTTCAGTTAAAACTATCTTCCCATCCTCCTCTGTTCCTCCTGCTCCTCCTGCTTCTCCTCCTCCTGCTTCTCTTCTTCTTCCTCCTCCTCTTCCTTCTCCTTTTTCTTCTCCTCTTCCTCTTCTTCCTTCTACTCCCTCTTAAACAAAGGACCAAACCCAGTGCCTTGTTCTTCCTTGAAAACCATTCTACTTCAGCACTAAACTCCAAAAACCTATCTTCTTCATCTTATAAAAACTTTATTCTCCTAATCCTTAAAGAGTCATATATAAATATATGTACATATTACCTCATAGGGACACTGAGATGTATTGAACTGGTACATAGTGAAACCAGGAATTAAGTCCAGCTGTTATAAGTTCTTAGACTCGGGTTTAATAGGGCTACTGATGTGGACTGTCTTTTCAGGTCAGCTTTATATTAGAAGAGTTATTGATACCTTACATATACAGAGTCCTGGTTTTGGGTTTCTGAAGAGTGTCTAGACTTACAAGATAAAGGTGGCATTCTGTCTTACTGGTTTCCAAAGAAGAAAAGAATGCTCAGGCGAGATATTGTATGAAAAACTCATTTAACGTATTTGCTAGCATTTCCTGGGATGTTCATAGCCGCCAGTCGCCATCTTTTCTCTGATCTCAGATTCCACCAGAGCATAGAGCAATGATGTTTTCAAGTGAAAGAGGCTTTTATTTCCAATTAGCATAGAGATGTATCAGAGTTATATATGTGAATATGACATTGTTCTCCACTTTACAGTACCTTTTTTTTTTTTTTTTTTTAGGAGATGGTTGTGTTGGGTTTACAATGCCATTAGACTGCCATGTATTATTTGAAGACTCAGGGAATCTGACTTTGAGAGTGGAGTTTCCCTTCCCTGGAACAATGATGAAGATTTTACAAGACTCTGTGTAGTTTCCAGAATAGGGTTATGCAGTCCATCTAGGTTCCAGTAGAGCCATTGCTGGATGGAATGCTTGCAGCTCTGCAGTAATGATGTGTGATAGAATTTTTCTTTCTCCTCCTCAGTATATGGCACTGGGTTCATTATTTCTTAATAAGTCTGTACTTAGTCAATGACCTCTGCTTCATTCCTGATTATACTCCAATGTTTTCTTCAGTAGCAGCTGCTGGGAATTTGAGGAGATGCTATAATAATGAAACACATCCTCATGGGACTATGTTTCTAGTAGCTCTGTCTCAAAGTTCTGTCCAGAAAACCAGAAAGATATCTGAGAGCCATAACTTGAGATTCAAAGTCCTATCATGACAATCTTTGAAGAGTAAAGTCCCTCTCTTTGTTTCTTTCTTTGTTTCTTTCTTTGTTTCTTTGTTTCTTTCTTTCTTTCTTCCTTCCTTCCTTCCTTCCTTCCTTCCTTCCTTCCTTCCTTCCTTCTTTCTTCCTTCCTTCCTTTCTTCCCCTCTGTATGATCATGTGTATGTATGAGGGCTAAATGTCAATTTTAAATGTTGTTTCTTAAAACTTTTTCCTTCAGTTTTGAGGTAAGGTTTCTCACTGGAACACTTTATGCAATCTAAATTAGCTAGCTGATGAGCTCCAAAGAACCTTAAGCCTCTGCCTCCCCAGAACTGAGATTATAAACCAAGGCCATTGTCCTCAGCACTTTCACAACGGTTTTGGGTATGGTATGAATATAATTTCTCACATGTTCATGAAAAGTACTTTATTAATTGACCTAACTCTTCAGTTTCTGCTGTGCATATATATTTATAAGCTTCTTAGTTTACCTAGGGCCCTGCAAATAATGACTTGTTTAGTGTTGAGTGAGTATTCTTATAAAGGCAAAGATTTTGGCTGATGGTAGGTGAGTATATTACTTGTCTCTTTTATCTGTTTAATAGACCCCAGCAGATGAAGGTGCTTGGTTTCATGAGTTGTAGGGAAAAATGAGATGCATATGGGAATGAGACTGCTTCAAGCAAACATCAAGCATGTGATGACAAGTTGGAGAAAGCTCAATATGTGTAGATGGAACATGGGTGATCTGGCCAAAATGCTGATGAATAGAAATGACCTGGCAGAAAAATAATTTGCATAGATGATGATCATCAGCCATTTCTTTATTTTTATTTATTTAACTAAAATATATTATTTTTAAAAAAAATTAGATATGATACCATTTCTTTTCTTTCCTTTGCTCCAACTTCTCCTGAGTCTGTTTCCTCTAGTCCCACCTGTGCCCTGCCTCATTCACTTTCAAATTGATGGCTTCTTTTTCTTTATTTATTACTACACACACACACACACAAGCATAAAAACATACAAAACACACAGACTCACACAGAGATTAGTAAATATATAAACATGCTGCTGAGTCCTTCTTGTTGTATGTACATGGTTTCAGAATTAACGTTTTTCTATCATAAAATCAATTAGGTTTCATTTTGGGGAAAGATAAATTTTCTTTCATAAGTTATTAGTTGCCTGTAGATTTGTTTGTTTGCTTGTTTTTTTGATTTTTGTCTGTTTTAAATATGTTTTTAAATATATTTTTACTAGGAGAGAGACCCCATCTGAATCCTATCTTCCTCATTAGCCTGTCTTTTGGTATTTTTATTGTGTAGGTCTTATTTAGGCAACCATCTTGTTGAAGTAACATGGGTATATTTCTCTTTTATTTGTAAGAGACATAATCTCTCAGGATACTTTCTGATCCTTTGATTCTTTTTAACAGTCTTGCTGGCACCTCTTTCAAGATAGTCCTTAAATCTCACATTCAGAAATTATAGACTTATATGGTTGGGATTGTGCTTGCCACAATCTACTGATTTAAAAATTGAGACAAGTTGTTTTTTAGAATTGTCTTTGCTCTCTGAGGAAGAGTATTTCTCTTATGTGGAATGAAACTATAAGTGTGGGCCTAAGGGTAAGTTTTAGAATGCAGTTAGAAATGCTGGTCTAATAAAATAGTGATAGCAGGTTCTCCTCTAAATCTGAGACATCACTAGACCTGGTTATTTGCTCAGATTTTTAGCACTACATAATGATTTTTGCTCCTGCTGAGCAGGTCTTAAGTCCAATTAGACAGACATTAGCTTCCATCAAGTTTTGAGTGCCACTATTGCACCCGCGGGAATATCTTACCATGCTGATAATTACTGTGGTTCATTTGCATCATACTTCCTTACAATTATTGTTTGCTTTGCTTTGTTGTCATCACCTTCTGGTCTCATGTGAACTAGACTATCAGAAGGAATTTTTCATGTTAGATTCAGCTCAAATATTCAGAATCTGTGCAAAGAGTGCAGTGATTTCTACAACAAGAACGTTCCTTCAACCTCTAAGAGGCAGAAAGCAACAACAACAGCTTCTACAGTTTTGGGAAAAACTCAGAGAACCCTGACAGTTCTCATAGAAACCTCTACAGTTTCTCATTCTTGATCTTTGTGCTTTGGTTCTATAGTCTATGGTGACATTGTCAGTGTTAGATCATGTGACATAACTTCATTTCAGCTGTTTAAATATGTATACATATACATTTACATCTATCATTTCTTTTATAAATAGAAGATAATATTACTTGAGGTTTTATCAAAAATGCTTGGTGTTATTGGTCCCTCCTCCATCAGTCCCTTTCTGTATTCACCTTTTTTCTTCTTCCCCACATTTAGTCCACCTCTTTATTTTCCCCTATACTTCTCTTACTAATTTCTGTGAAATGATGAAGAAGTAAATAGTTTAAAAGACATTTGAACATTATTATCTGTTATGGTCCTATATCACAAAAGAAATTTGAATATTTTCAATCTTTTGTCATTGTTTGATTTAGAACAATTTGCTTCAACTTTCTAGGCTAGTGTTACTTCATCTACAAATAGTACTAAGCAGACTCTCTGGCCCTGTTTTTAAGAAGGCAATACTTGAGAATACTTTGTTTCTAATAGTGTGTTTCTCTCTCTCTGTCTCTGCATTATATATGCTCTTTTTCTATGTACCTCTTTATTCCTGTATATAGGCCAGAATGGCTATTAGGTGACCTCATCCATAATTACCCCAAGACAGGTTCTCTCCCTAAGACTGGAGATAGGCTTTAATCAACTAAACCTTCTGTGTCTGCTTCCCCTCTGCCTCAATGGGCTTTGAATTACATCTTCAAATATGCTCACAACACATTTTTGTGTTGGGGATTTGAACTTGGTTCCTCATGCTTCTACAGCAAGCACACTTTCCCATTAAAGAATCTTTTTTATGTCTTTCTTTTAAGTTGCTTATTTTTATTGACTCACAAAAATATTAGGCTTCATTATGGTCTTGTAAACAAAATTTATTTTTTGTTGTTTGTCTTTTTTTCATTGTCCCCATCTCCCAACATGTGTCCCTCACCTAGTAGGCTTTTTACCACTTTTGTTACATAGTTGTCATTTCAATTCCCTTTTCTCAATACCTGGTTTATCTCTATTATCTTGTTTCATAGATTCCATCTACTCTTCTACCCTTACATATCAACAAACATTATATGTTGGGATCTGTGAATGAGAGAAAAATTCTTTTTTCTGGTTTTCTGCATTTGAGTTATATCATTTGACACAATTATTTCCAGATTTATCTTTTCTCCTGAAAATGTCATTTTTATTTACTTTTGTAGGGTGAAAAATTCTAAAGACCATTCTATAAAATATATGCAGGCTTTTTCTTTACCCCCTAGACCTGAGCAAAAGAATTCAGGTTCCAGAAAGCAGAACTGAATGTAAGATTTCAGGCCTTCACTGCCCCGGAATACATTACATTATCCCTGAGTCAGAGGAACATTCCTCAAGCCTCAGGGAAAAGAACCCACCTGTGGGTGGGGAAGGCCCAAAGCAGGAAGACACATTCCTGACCACAAGGAGAAATGCAAGCCATCTAGGTGAGACTGAGAAATAGTTGAGCTAGTGACAGGGCAAGACTACATAATGAGAATACAGAGTGTTTTCCACATAACCCTGATTCACTTAGTTTGCGTTCCTCTGGAATTCTCCACTATTTTTATTGTTATATTTCCTTAGCAACCTTTCACCCCCTCCTCACGATCCAGGTTTGTGATTTCCCCCTTAAAAACCCTTCTCAGACTGACTGGCTTTGTAAAACTCTACTTCTGCGTGGGTGAGCAGTTTGACCATTGGCTGCCAGCTCTCTTCCTTAATAAACCTCTGCTGATTGCATCCAGGTACGGTGTCTTGCAAGTTTGTGGGTGGCTGTGACTTTCTGAGACTTGATTGAGTAAAGGTCTCCCGAGTTTGGGGGTCTTTACTTTCTCCCCAGATTTTTTTTTCTTTTTTCTTTTCTTTTTCTTTTTTTTTTTTTTTTTTTTTTTTTTTTTTTTGCTATGGCTCTTGTAGTGTTTCCTCACAGAAGGATTCTTGAATGGGGAGCAGCATTGCTAGCTCTTGATAGCTACTGCTGGATGTATTTAGTTTCAGGAGCAATAATACCTAAATGAGGATGGCCTTGAAACTTGGCAATAGGGAAAGATTGAGTCTGATCTAGAAAAGAAGCATCTCTAGTTCTGCCCCCTATCTTTTGAACTCCTGATTGTATCAATTCATATATGCTAATATACATATTTATTTATATAGTCCCATTAAATATTTATGCTGAGAGTTTTAATCCTTCTGTGACAATGATCATAGCCATCTTCCCTGCCACTCTTGCTTGAAACAAATTTGCTGCAAACCATCCTAAGGAATTTAAAAATATATGTATTTGAAGTCTAGCTTTTCATAAAAAAAAGGACTTGCATTGGAAATATGCTTCATGATTTATATCCAAATGAAATGTTTAGGAATTATAGATGCTTTCATCTTGGGATTACATGTGCTGCTTGCTGGGAAAAAATGTCAGTCATAAAATATGAATTTGGGCTGCTTATTTAGTGATTTTGATGGTTGTAATAAAACTATCTGTCTGGTGAATTTATCAAGATGAACATGCTCATCTTGATTCATACAAGAACAGAAAGACTTTGCTGAAATTGGACTGCTGCTTGGTATGTAAGAAAAATACAAGTTAACATGATAATCCACAGCCAGAAAGTGGGTGGAAGTAAGAGAAATGTCTCTTTTGCGCTCAGCCATCACATAGTGATAAACATTTCAGAAATCCTCGAGTTTGAAAATGTATCACTAAAAAGCCTGAGGTTTTATAGCATATAAACTTTTTGAAATAACAATTTCTTTCTAGAATTCCTTGCAGCCCATGTTTACTATAAAAGATATTTATTAATTTGTCAAAAGATGGTTCTTCTAATGAATGTTTGTATGTATACAGGTGTGGATACATGTATATGTGTGTGTATGGTTGTATGTGTGAGTATGTATGTGTGTATGTGTGTACATGCATGCACATGTGTGCATACGTGTGGATATGTATGTGGAAGGCGATGTTCATTGTTAGGTGACATTCTTCTGTCACTCTCCACTTTAAGTTTTGAGATAGTATCTTAAGACATATTTTACTAGATTGGAAGGCTAGAGAGGTCTGAAGATTGTCTACTCTGTATCTCTGAGCTGGGAAATCTGGTATGCTGTTGTGCTTGCCACTTTTCACATGGCCTCTATGAGATATAATGCAGGTCTTCTATCCAGTAAGCATCCTTTTTAGCTCAATAGGGCTTTAAAAATAATATTCACTTCTAAATACTACATAAATACTAATGGGGAATGGAAAGAATGAGATTTATACAGTATTCTTTCCCAGGGAAATAATAACTCATATATGAATAAGCTAATAGAGATGTATATTGGAAACATTCTAGGAGTAAGAATTTATAGGATAGATGGTATCCTAGTTAACTTGGTGTTTTTTGTTACCTATAGACAAAGATTTGCTGGATAGACCTGTCTGGCCTGAAATTCATGGAGATTTATTTGTTTTTTTCTCCTAAGTGCTGGTATTACAGTGAAAGATATTAAAAACTTATGAAAAATATAGAAAGTTTTTATGACCTCCTAGACCTGAGCAAAAGAATGCAGGTTCACTAGTTCCAAGAAAGTGGAACTGAATGTAAGATTACAGGCCTTCACTGCCCCAGGATATATACATTCCTCTGGGAGGAGTACATTATCCCTGAGTCAGAGGACACTTGCTGGATTAACCTTCCTCAAGCCTCAGGGAAGAGAACCCACCTGTGTCTGGGGAAGGCCCAAATCAGGAAGACACATTCCTGACTACAAGGAAAGATGCAAGTCATCTGGGTGGTCCCAAGAACTGTCTGACCACAAGATGAATGGTTGGGCAAGGTTACAGTTTTACAAAAGATAAGTGTATAAAAATGTTTTCCGCATGACCCTGACTAAATTTGGGTTGGGACCTTTTAAGACTTTCTACTGTTTTTAGGTTATGTTTCCTTGGTAACCCCCTCACCCCCCCCCTTGGTTTGTGGTTCTGCCCTTAATAAGCTCTCCACTCTCAGCCGACTGGGTGGACACTCCTCTGCCCCTATGTGGGTCACCAGTCTCTGTCTCAGTCGACTGATCTGGAAATATACCTCATGCTGTTACATCAAGAATGGTGTCTTGTGAGTTATTGGGTGGCCACAAATTTCTGAGGCTTGAGGGAAGTCCTCATTTGGGGGTGGTCTTACAACAGGTATGGTAGCTTTAACTGCCAACTTGAGACAGCCTTCTGTATTCTGAGAAGAAAGTTTTAACTGATGGTTTGGCTAGAGCAGACTTGCCAACAGGTATGTATTTATTGTTAACAGTGTAAGGGGGTCCATCTCACAATGGGTGGCACAATTCCCTGGTCAGGTGGTTCTGGGCTGTGTAAGAAACCTAGGTAAGTGTAGGGGTAGTTTCCCTAATTCTTTTATTGGCTAAATAAAGATGGCAGAAGCTAATCATTGAGCAAAGATATGTAAGCAGGTTTTCTGGGTCCCAGAGAGGAAAAGGAGGACACAATATAGAGGAAGGCTTTTAGGGCACACAGTTGAAAGAGGAGCATGGGCACAATGTAAGACAGGGAGCTGTTAGACACCGTGGCAGCCTCTGCCACCAGAAGAATTCCAGCATAGGATAGCTGATAAGTTGAGGACAATAGTTTCTGAACCCAGTGGCTGTGACATCTGACTGATTTTAAAACATTAAGATTGTCTGGTATTTTCCATTTGTAATGATTCAGGTAGGCAAAGGAAAACCCACAAGTCATTATCAGTCAGCAGAGTCAACCACAGGGGTGTGTGGGAACTGGCTCCAGATGGGGTCCCACAAGAATTTTTGGCTTGGCAGAGGACAGGGTCCAAACAGCCACTGCCTCTACCTGTGGGTGGTCCAGGATGGAGTGCTAGCAGGGAAGGCCTGCTGCTATCTCTGCACCATTCCTATGTGACCCAATGGCCATAGACCTCTCTCTGTGGGAGGGGCTGTGAAGGGCTGAAGCTGAGGGGGATCTCTGGGGTTCAAAAGCTCATTTAACCAGGCACCCGGCTGTCTATCATAGCTCAGCACCCAACAGGGGTGGATGGTTGATATAGAGCAATCACAGCTCTTTGTCTTGAAGGAAAAGCTTAAAGTAACCATGGGAGCTCCATGAGATGGCCGTTGAACCCTAAGAAACAAAGCAGAGACCAGAGAAGCTTGGTGAAACTTACTCTGGAGGCTCAGTGAGGCTTCTGTTGTCATTATCTAGCCAGAGCAAGTGTGGATTTATTAAAATCTCTGACAATAGTTAAGCATGAACTTGAGTGATCTAGCAAGCAGTGTTTCTTCTTAGTTAGTTCTTTAAATTCCTTCTCCAGCTTTCCTCAATGATGGACTGAGAGTCATAATCTGAAATTAACCTTTTCCTCTCTGCTAAGTTTCTTTTGGTCAAATGGTTTTATGAGGGCAACAGTAAGGAAACTAGCTCACAGAGCAAAGAGATCAGGGAGTTTTCATTGCATTTGTTGGTATAGAGTGTGTTTTCATTATTAAAAAATTTTGTGTGTGTGTGTGTGTCAGAGAGAGGGGGGAGGAAGGAAGAGAGCGAGAGAGAGAGAGAGATTGAGAGAGAGAGATGTATATACTTATATAAATCTTCACAAGACTCACAATTTGTCAAAGGCTAGAAGTCTAAGGAGTGGTAGTTCCACAGTCTGACTTATTATTGGTGCCATTTCTCCCCTTTTCTTCCCTAACGGAACATCCTGAATAAAACTACAGAGGAAAACCTCCATGCCTTATTTCTATTAATTAATGAACATGCAGATTGCTTGAAGATAGTCTACATTTATAAAAAGTTTCTTTTTACCAATAAGGAAATAGAAAAGTAATTAATAAAATCTGGCAAAGGCAGTATTCATTGAAATATTAAACATTCAGCTTTTAATTAGATATTGCTCTAGTTTGCTTCCTGTAGTGATGGTAAACACAATGAGAAAAGCAACTTGAGGAGAAACAAGTTCATTTCATCTTACATTTCCAGGTCGCAGTCCATCATTGAGGAAAATCTGGGCAGGAGCTCAAGCATGAACGGAAGCAGAAAACATTGAGTAATGGTGCTTAGTTTCTTACTCTCCAGATCATATTTAACTACCCAGTCTTACCTATATGGGATGGAATTTCCCACAGTAGACTTAGTCCTTATATATCAATTAGTAATCAAAAATTGCCCCACATGCTCACAGACAAATATGATAGAGGCAATTTCTTATTAAAGGACCCTCTTCCCTGGTATGTCAAGTTTACAGTGAAGTTTAACCATCTGAAGTCTACCAGTTGTCAACTTAAAAAACATACCACTGTAAAACTTTAATCGTTCCTTATCCCATAGAACACATGTTAATACTATGATATAAAATATAGTATAACTTCTAAAATTCCCAAAGTCTTTAAAAGTTTTATGACTTTAAAGGTTTGATGTCTCTTTAAAACTACAGTCTCTTAAATTGTAGGTTCTTCTAATACAAAACAACAACAAAACAAACAAACAAGAAGTATCGTTTATGTGCACTTATTCTAAAAGGAAAAAAATCTATGGCATTAAAAATGTCACTGTGAAGGCAAATCTAAAATTAAGCACTGCAAACAGCTCAAAGTCTGACATATAATACTCACTCATGATTTTTGGGCTCTAAAGGGATGAACCAATCCCACATCCTGTCCTTGTGTGAGCTGACCATAAGAAATACCGTTATCCCCACATTAACTCACTGATGCTTTTCTCTTACTAAGCAGAGATGATTTCAGATGAGTAGCACATAAATAGCACTCATGGTTCCAATGAAGCACAATATACAATTACCAATTCTTAGTTCAAATGCATAAAGGCAGAAATCAATCTTTGAGCATTCACTGTCTTCTTCACCTCACCATTTCAAATGATTCTAAAATCCTCTCCCAAAATAGTGTGGTCAGGTATATCACAGTAGTATTCTACTTCTGTCTATCAGTTTTTCACACATTTTGCTTTCTACTGCTGTCTAAATACCATGGGGAAAAAGCTACCTGGAGAGAAAAGTGTATTTTATCATATATTCAGATCACAATCATTATGGAACATCATGCCAAAAATTCACAAGAAATCTGAAATAAAAATCTGGGACAAACTGTCTTGCTTCCAGGCTCATGTATGTATATATATATGTATATTTATTATAATATATATTTATTATAATATATTTTATGTATTAATGTGTTTGCTGTATGTCCTGATGATGGTATGCTCATATGATTATGGATAATAGTGGAGGCCAGAGGCATCAGATCCAGTGGAAAACTCTGGTCTTCTGCTATAGCAGTAAGTGTTCTTTTCTTCTGAGCCCATTTACATTCCTTATATACCTAGCCCATACTGTCTAGGAATGGTAACACCTCTTATGAGCTTGTTTTATATATATAATCAGTGTCCCAGTTAGTTTTTCATCAACTAACTCAAGCTAGAGTTATCTTGGAAGAGGAGCTAGATTGTAGGCAAGTCTGTAAAGGCATTTTCTTAACTAACCATTGACACTGGAAGGCCTAAAACATTGGGCACAATGACACGCCTGAGAAGGTGTTACAGGGTGATATAAAAAAAAGAAACCGAGCAAACTATGAGGAGTAACCCAGCAAGCACCATTTCTTCATGGCCTCTGCTTTAGTTCCTGCTTCCAAATTCCAGGCCTTGAGTTCCTAGCCTAACTTCCCTCCATGATGCACTACAAACTGAAAAATAAATTAAACTCTTTTTTCTCCATGTTGCTTTTGGTCATGGCACTTTATTACAGTATTAGAGAACAAAAGAAGCCAATTAATAATTGAGAAAATGTCCCACAGACATTTAAACAAGACAACCATTATAAAGACAAGCTCCAACTGAGGGCAGAGCTTGGAACACGTGAATCTAAGAGAATCTACAGAAGAATCAGAAACATGGCATTGTTCAGTTTCATTTTATGAGATAAAGGACACAGAGGGAGTACATTGTGGCATGGCTTGACCTATTATTCTGGTAACCTGTATCTCTCACAGGCTTTATTTATGCATAAAATCACTTCCTTAGAAACTTTATTTATTGGTTACACAGTTTCAAAAGACATTTAATTCTAAAGTCTCCCTTGATTACTTAAGAATATAGAAAGAGAAGCAACTCAAGCAACCAGCAATATTATGAGAAAAAATAACATCATTCTAAAATCAAATTTCTTTTAACTCAGTATTTTCTTCTTTAATACTGCTGTCATAAAACTTTTGGTTATAGTAATTTTAGACAGGATGACCCTATTTGAATTTGATTCTGCTTCAGTTTTAATAAATATATTAAAAGTTATTTCCTACTGCCTGTTATATCAAATATGGCTTTCTATAAAAGATCAATATCTCTGACATTGATGTAATTCTTTTCTTTTACTATATATTATTTTTAAATATTTGACATAAAACTACCATTATTTTTTTGATTCCTCATATACTGTATAGGACAACCCTTTGCTTAAGCAAAGGTGGTCTCTTTTTCATGTGTTTGTTTGTTTGTTTGTTTTTTATCCCTTAACATCAGAAAAGTTTTTTCCTGATAATTCAATTCAGGAAGGCAGAGAGTTCATTGAAGCAAAATCTTTTCCTCTGTGTCTCTGTCTTGGACCCCTGTTTCAATAGGATTCCTATTTTTATTAGAATTATGTAAGGAATAGAAGAATAACAGGATTCGTTAAACTGCTTACTTTTGCCTTCAGGAAGGTGCCAAGCCTTTTTATTAACTGTGTGATCGAAATCTCTTTCTATTCATACTAGTTCAATGTACATGAAGCCAAACATAGAAACTTAATGATTTAATTAAAGTTTTTCAGCTTTTAGAATGTCCCTAAAAATTTCTTTACTAACATTTTTCTCAAATTCTCTGTCTCATACTTACTAATAAAACTCACTAATGATCTAAAAGTTTCTTTAAATAAAATGCTTAAGAAAGACTGATTTTCTGCATAACTGTTTTCTCTGGAGGACTTTGATTAATTTCATTCTTTCTTGCACCAGAGTTTTGTTATTCTACCTCTAGCTTTCAGAGAGAAGGAGCTTTATATAAGTACAAAATAAAAAGATGTATAGCAAATTTCCACTAAAAGTAGTGAAGGTTCAGACTAGGTGGTCCTAGCACTAGAAATTTGTCAAACAGCAATGTCAGGATCTCTGGCATTGTCACAATCTGATGAAGATAGTTTTTCAATGAGGTTCTCTATTTCTAGGTATGTCAAGTTTACAAGCAAGGTTTCCCTTGGCAGGTTCTCTGTAGTACCTCAAGTCATAATGCCATTTTTATTTTAATTTGTTTGTTTTTTGTGTGAATGTGTATGTGTGTGCACATGTTTGTTTGTGTGTATGTGTATGTGTGTGCATGACAGTCAACTACCTCAATATTTTTTCATTGGCACTGTTACAATCTTGGACAGATGGTCTCTCACTGTCCTGGAACTCGACAAATGGTTCACGTTAGATGGACTGCAAGCTTCATGCTCCAAACTCCATGTTAGATATTACAAGTCTGCACCATCACATTCAGAGTTTTGTTTTGTTTTCTTATATATAAATTTTGGAGATTGAACTCAGGTCAGCATGCTTATAGTGCACTTTACCAATCAAGCTGCCTCCCTGGACCTAGAAAACCGAAGATTAATTTTATAGAAGACTGAATAAGAAGAAAACAAACAACTGTCTTCAGTTGCAGCACATCATCCAGCACCATGAGTTAAATATCTCAGCCTTCTTGGAAGACAATGTGTGAAGATTGTCTATAAGCCTGTCTTTTGAAACAGAAGAACAAACCTCATGAGCATGAAAGCTACACAACCTGCAAAGTACAAATATCTATAACTGTGGCCCAGCAAGTTGGATCAGTGGATAAAAATACTTGATGTACGAGCCCAAGAACCAGAGTTTAGATTTCTATCTACCTTATAAAAACCTATGCATGGCTTTGCAAGTTCATAATAAAATTATGGAGAGCAAATTCAGGAAGATACCAGGAGATTACAGAGCAGACTGTTTAGTCAGACAAAGGTGAATGTTCTTCATTCAGTGAAGGATAGAGGAAGACACCCAATATCTTCTAGTCTGTGTATGAAAACATGTGCATCTATACATTTACATTCTCACCTTAATATGAACACACACACACACACACACACACACACAATTTAAGTACAAAAAATGTGTTAACATGAATATGAAATTCTTCTACTTTCTACTAAATACTCATTTATAAAAACTGGGAAGGCCATTATTCTTCAATATCTTCTCTGACTGAATTCTCATTTTAAATGGAGTAGAAACAATTCTTTAAAATGCTGGTGAAATATTGGACAATCATAGATACCTGAATCTTGTGTAAAATGCTAAGCTATTTTATTTTAACTCACTAAACATAACAAAGGAAGAAAAATGTCTCTCCATTGATTTTTGACCAATGCCTAGGACATAGAGTGTGTTCTGTAAATATTTGTTGATAATGCGGTGGATGATAATGTAGCTATCATCATGTTACATCTTAGATATATTTGAGTAGTTTTTATTTTTTATAGATCACCCTTTATAAACATTCTTTCAATAGTTCTAACCTAATATACTACATTGATTTTAATAAAATGTGTATTGACTAAGGCAAAATGTCAGTTTTCTGCCTTGAACACAATCTCCTACAGTCATTAAACAACATTAGAACTTTATGAAATCAAGTCAGTCTCTTTAATTATAAATAGCTTTTATTTGACCTTCATTTGATTTGGGAGGGTATCGGTAAAGATTTAGCACAGTATCACTTTAACCAGAAGCATTACTTTAAGTCTTAAAATTATAAAATTCTTCCAAATGTTGCATATATGTAATCTTGATGGTTTTATACCAAAATATAATCAAAATGTGTCAGTCACATCACCATACATTTTAATTTAGGAATGAAAAAGATAAGTGTTTCAAGTTACCTTCATCTAGTCCAAATTCTTGGGTTTATATCACATACTGAAAGCAATATCACAAAGCTAAAGACATTCTCTTCTGTATCCTCCACTTCTAATAGTTTTATTTCTCCTTCTACATATCAAATTGTTTGTGTATGTATGTTTGTTTATGTGCAGATGTGTGCATTTTCCATTCATATATCTGGAGGCCAAAAGATAGCCTTTGGTGTTGGTCCTCATTTTTCATCATGTTTGAAACTCAGTCTTTTTAGTCATTGTGTATGCCAGGCAATTCAGCCCATGAGATTCTAGTCATTCTCTTTTCTCAGCTTCCTTTCTTACCACAGAAGCTATGCATCTGGCTTTACATATGTACTAAGAAATTCACAATCAGTACTTCACACTTGTGTGTCAAGTGTTTTTCCAACTGAACTCTCTTGCAGGTCCCTCAGCTTGTATTTCAAATGAGATACTATACATAAACAAAAGTTCATCCAATTCTAATGGCAGATAAAGTTCATGTATCCTGTTCATCCAAATATTTCTATATTCTAATAAAAGAAAATATTTGAATCTTCAATATCAACTTTATTTCTAACAGTGGACTGCTGAATGCACTGCCTACATGCAGAGCTCACTGGAGACTAATTAAAACAACAAACTAATGAGCTTGGGTCTTCTGCTTGTTAGCCAGCAGGACTCAGTTCTGCCTAGTGGTGCCACTGTGCTTCTGATAGCACCAAGTGTCATGCCTGAAGGATTGGCTCAAAGGGTAATTACACTTAAAGCATATTCTAACTAATTATCTAATTCTGATGAACTATTTATATTTAATTTTGTGAATATTGCTTTTGGAAATGGGTGACCGTTTGAAGCATTTCAGACAAAAAGAAACAGGTATTAAATTTCGTCCAGATAAAATTAACTTATATTCAAGTCCCATCCAATTTTCTTATTTAACATAAGAGTTGATCATTAGCTTATGAAAATGATAATGCCTAATGCAGTCATATGTTTCACGGCATGTGGCGAGTACTAGAGGTCAAGATATCAAAATGTTATGACTATGTTTAAAGCCATACCATAAAAATTTAATAATAACATTTTATAATTTTGTTATTGTTGTGTGACTATTTTCCTCCAAACTGAAATATTTTCTTCTGGAGAGAAGCTCTGAAAACTTTGGAATCCAAGAAAGTTCAAAGTACTGGGAAGTTCAGAATGTTACCATACTCATAGGGCTCTTTTCTGAAGTTTTAAAAATAGCAAACACTGAGAGCTGTTCAATGGAGCTGCCCACAGATTGTGCCAGAGCTCCAAGGAATTCGATTTTATTAACTGTCATCTATGCTGCCCATAATGTTTTAATGATAGACATTACAGTGTCCTAGATGGTTCATGTGTGTGGAGAAGGTTCTACAGACTCTTTAGTTTTGCTGTGATACTAAATCTATATTGATAATAAATTTGGTTAAAAGAAATGAATATACAAAAATACTGTTTTGCACTAATGTGATCATTATTGCATTGCTCAATACCTTAGAAACTCTCCTCTCTTTCACTTCTGCACAAACTCTATATCTTGTCAAGGAAAAAAAACACAAAAAATATTCACAGTATCATTTGGGTACAGTTACTACATATAATTTGAAGAAGGGCAGTACATTTAAATCAGACTGTATTTTTAAATAAATTCTGAAGAAGTTAATAATAAAAACAATCCTGTTAGTCAATGAAATAGGTCAGATAATGAAGAAATAACATAGTTTTATTCAGACCACTTTTGATAAAATTTCCAGGAACACATAAACAGTTGAATAGATTCAAAGTAAACACTTCTGGGAGAACTGCATTTCTACGACAGAAGAGTGAAGTTTTATCTGTATCTTATACCATAAAGGCATCAACTTAAAACTGATGAAAATTGAAATATAAGACCTGACTTTGAAATCATTAAGAAGGAATCTGGATGTTTTTATGTCTGATGCCTTTTGTATATGATTAATACTAGAAAAACAAAAATGAAAAGGCTGAATAAAACCTCTGTATAGTAAAGTCACCCTTTACTGTGAAAGAAATACTCTTAAGCCATAAAGATAAGGCCTTAGTAACCATGATATAAGAGCACCTCAATTCAACTGCAGGGAGATAATAAATCAATTAAAAGCTGCCACATGATCTGAAAAAGATAAATGTAAATAATTGTTCAACATCATTAATTACTATAGAAATACAAACAACATTATAATTCGGAGCTAGAAAGATGATTCAGAAGTTAAGATCAATTGCTATTATTCCAGATGTTTTGAGTTCAGTTCGAAGCATCCATGCAGGAGCGAGGAATACAATGCCATCTTCTATACTTTGGGTTTACTCACCCCCACATACACATGGTATGTACCTACACAGACACTCAGGTATTTACATGTAAAAATAAAACAAATAAATTATTAAGAAAATCATTATGAGCTATCACCTTGAACCAAGTGGAAATATCAGCAAAATGAAAGATAACCAGGGTTGTGGATACAGATAACAGTGAACATTTATTTATTACTGTCACTAAAAAAATTTAGAACTACCACTTTAGACAAAGAATAGAAATTCATGAGAAAAAGTAAAAATCAGGATGGGGTGGAGCTCTAATGTAGAAATCTTGCCTAGAATGTGTAATCTCTTTCTTTTTCTGCAAAAAGAAAAAAGTAATGAGAGCAGGGTTGGGGAGACATGAATAAGAGACAGAAAGTACATGCAACTCATATGCTTAGATTTAACCACATATCCATAGGAAATGAACTCAGTATATGAAGGGAGGGTGTCTTCCTGTTCTCATTCTAGCATTCATCAAAATAATCAAGATTTTGAACTTTGAACCACCCTAAATATCTACAAAGAAAGAAAATGTGTCATTTATGCATTGCAGAATACTATTCTGCCTTAGAAGGAAGAAATCATATCATTTGTGAACATGTGGGAGGTTATGCTAAATGAAAGAAGGTATGTCAAAACACCAAAATCACATTATCTTCATCACACAGGGAACCCAGCCCATTTGAACTCACACAAGTAGAGTGGAACAATGGTTACCGTTAGCCATGATCACATCAGTTTGTAACACTCTTCCACTTTGATTGAAGTATAATTCTTGAAATAAGAGTAATTTGGCTTCTAAAAATAAAGTGAATTGTTTCTCTAGACCAGTGGTTCTCAACCTTGCGAATGTCATCCTTTAACAGTTCTTCATGTTGTGATGACACATAACCATAAGATTTTTTTCTCATTGCTATTTTATAACTCTTAAAATGCTACTGTTAGGTATCACAGTATAAATATCTGTTTTCTGATGGTCTTAGTCTACCCCTGTGAAAGGGCCATGTGATTCCCAAAGAACTTGCAACACACAGGTTATGAACCACTGCTTTAGACTTTTGTACTTTCTCTTTCCCACAGACCCAGAGACATGCCCTTGCCAACCCCCAACAACCTTGAGACATGGTCTTGTATTCTCCTCTGACCTATAGCCAAGGTCTGACATGAGAGATAGTCATTGGTCCCTTAGCATTCTTTAAATTAACACACACTGGATTCTCCAAGCTATTGCTAACCACAGGCTAAACATAGAAACCTTCCCAAATTCTGCCCTGTAAGTACCCCAAGCTGTAAGCCAAGAGTAGCTTTGATTCTTACATCAGACATCCCCTACATAGACTTTTTTCTGAACAATAACATGCCACCTAGTCACTTGACTCTTTGTCTGTTTTTGCTCCATGTCTAGTTATAATAAGATGAGAAAGAAAGAGACAAAATATGGGGAATTGTTGTTCAAAGGCTTATATGTAACAACTGTGTAAATGACTAATATTGACACATCAGGCATGTGCTACAAACAACTACGAAGGTAAATTTGAAGTGACTCATCAGGAAAAAAAAAGCTAAATGAATAGATGTGTTGGGCCTAACACGATGTCTAATCTCCATTCCACCTCCACCCTTCAGTCATGTACACAGGTAGAGGGCTTGATTAACAAGTCTCCACCTCCAGAGATTTAAATATTAATGAATTATCAAAAGGCCAGGGGCGTAGCTAATCAAGTTATTCCCTCCCCTTTCTCCCTTCCCTATAAGATTGGTCTCCCCTGGCTTTTGGCGGGGGAAGCGCGTACCACCCACGTCCATTCACCATGCCATGAACAATAAAAGCTTTGAAAAACCGGATTCCACGTTGCATGGTCTCTCCGCCAGATTCTCAGCCTTTGGAACCCTAGAACCTTGCCTATACAGCTGCCGGCCGGCTCGCCGACAATCGTGTGAATGTGGGACTTTCCAGGCGGGATGGGACTCCCTCCCCCAGCCTGCGAGATTCTTCCCCACATAGATGGATGCTAATTGATCACATTTTATCATGTCACATAGAATGACCTAAACAGAATATCACATCACACTCCATATACCTATACCATCATGCTCTGTCAATTAAATTATCTTATCAATTATTTTAAAAAAGTAGAGGAAAGAGCAAATATCAGAAACCACTCAAGCAACCCTTTCTAAATAGTACTTTGTTCATGCAGAGACTTACCAGTGATTAGTCAGTAGTGAGTTTAAGGCTTTGCTCACTCATGCAGACCTTTCATCCCTTGCTGTGGTTAGAAAGATGAATGGAAGCTATTGTTTTAAAAATTGGATATTATATTTACATTTCAGATTTTATCCCCTTACCCCATTCCCCTCACCACCCTGGAACCCCGTACCCCATCCCACCTTCTCCTGTTTCTATGAGGATGTGCCCCCACCTACCCCTCCACTCCCAACTCCCCACCCTTGAATTCCCTCCCACACTCGGTGTTCATCATTCATGGGACCAAGGATTTCCTCTCCCACCAATGCCCAACAAGGCCATCCTCCCCTAGATATACAGATGGAGTCATGGGTCCCTTCCTATGTGCTCCTAGGCTGGTCGTTTAGACCCTGGGGAGCTCTGGTTGGTTGGTATTATTTCTCTCCTCATGGGGCTACAAACCCTTTCAGCTAAATGGAAGCTATCTTTGCTTGAAGAACATCAGGAGACCAAAGGATGAGTGGGTACTCTAGTATAAACTGCCTTGTGTGCAACAAAGAAATATCCTGATTCATTAAAAATAAATTATGTAGACAGAAGCACCTACTTGATGAGGGATTTACTTCTAGAATATATGCTTAAAGGCAACACAAAATTTCACTCTTCTGAATACTTTTTCCGGCTTCTTGGTGTTTATATGAATATAAATTTTTTAAAATCCTTCATGGCTATGTTTCTAAACCACATGTGATTTTTAGGGACTCTAATCTGCCTTTGAACAGGTGACCACTGTATGCCTACACATGACACAGTACAATAATCAATTGATCCCCAGGTAAGATAAAAGGCAGGTTACCTTACCTGCTCAAAAGGAAGTCTGTCTGAAATTCACTTGCTTTCAAGATTAAATGAACACTTCAAATGCATTTTATTGAGTAACTAAGTGGAAAAGCCAATTATTTTTGCATGAACTATTTTCTTCTCTTGTCCCATAATAAAGTATTACATACTTAGAGTTTAATTGACATTTCTGGAATATATTTAAATAGAGATGCTAACTTATTCATGATCCACATTGTGCTGAGAGTAAAATATTATATACAAACTTTCCCCCTTTAACTCATTGAGAGACAGAATCAGATATCAAGGGCTGACGAAATTTCTCAGTTTGCAAGTTCTTACCACATAAATGTGATCAGCTGAGTTTATTCTGAATGATCCACTTAAAATGTCATAGGTAGAATGAGCATCTGTAATCCCATCACTCCAATTTTCAGATGGGATGTAAAGATATCCTGGAATCTCATGGGATAGCTAGCCTGGGGAATAATGATTATTTTTCAGAGGGGGGAACAAGATTCAATTTCAACAAGACAAAAGGTGAAAACTGAATTCTGAAAATTGGATTCAAATTTTCATTGTGCTCAACTCCTCCACTAGACCTCAAAGTAGATTTCTTTATGATATAGGTACTAATATATATATATATATATATATATATATATATATATATATATATATATATATATATATATATATATATATATATATATGGACTGCTGCAAACAAATCCTCCCCATATTCCTGGCCCTTGTTCATGAAACTAGAGATGAGCACTAGCTGGCAAAGGTTCAGACTTCACCCAGCTGATCCACGGTAATGTATTCCCAGAGCACCTTTGGTATTATCACTGGCCATCAGTGAGACACTTCTGCTTTCCTCCCAGCTACTGCATCTTTGTCTACTACTGACTGCCTCACATTTTTCTAAAATCCCTACACATGTCCATCATTTATTCCATTCTTGTCCATTCTTCAGACTTTATCTTCCCTTGGCAAATTTTCCTTGAACTATATCAGTACTCTAACAAGGAAGTACTTTTGGTCTTTTCTGTCAGCTCACTGTATTTTTTTAAACTACTACAGGTGTAGACTTATCTTATATTTTTGATTATTTATCTATTAATCTCATCTTTTATTCCTGAAGCCATGAATATCCATCATGAATGATACATGTGAATGGAGGCCTGGGGTCATGAAACTTGGCTCTGTTGCTCTATGTTCCCTGAGTACTTGCTTTATATTCTGAGAGCTCATTGCCTTATAAGAATTGTAAATTCAATGTAGTAACAGTGTTCTTCTGGGTATTCTAAACCCATAGCACCTTTAGAGAAGTTCAACACATTCCAGAGTTTCTTCCAAGAACCCAGTTTTTATTTTCTAAGGTTAGAGATAACATTGTATCCCTCCTGAATATTTTCCCAGAGGATTCCAAGTAAACATATTATAATAATACCAGTTCAATGACATTATTTCTGTATGAAGCATAATAGCTATATTATAGAGCCATCTAAGGTGTTCAAACTTAGCAGTAGATATGAGAGCATAGTTTATATACACAAGAAAATGGTTTCAGCCATGAAGAAGAATGGAAGCATACAATCCTTGAGAAAATAGATATAATTGGAAGGAATTACATTAAGTGTATTTAGGGCCATCCCAGGAAATCACATTTATCTCATTTATAATTCCTGGCTTCTATGTAATTCTCTCTCTCTCTCTCTCTCTCTCTCTCTCTCTCTCTCTCTCTCTCACACACACACACAGAAAGCTACAAAGCACACATATATAATTAAAGTTGATCTTAAATTAGCTAAGATAACAAAAAGGACAAATAGAGTACATAAAGTAGAAAAGTGAAAGTAGGATATGTGGGCTATGACTAACAAATATCCCAGTAAAAAAATTAACATAAAATATTTCTAAAGTTATGTATAGTAATTTTAAAAAATCATTGTGTTTTTGTTCTATGTACAAAACTCACTTTTATAATTTGTTGTTGGTTTCTCTATACCCATCCTTAATCTTTATTAACTTTAATCACAGTGTGTCTTGCTCTACATCTCTTGTTGTTGATTGTTCTCTGATAATGCATATTTGAACGTTGAGTGTTTTTGTCACTCTGCTCTGCTTTTCTGCTCATCTCTTGTGATACTACTATAATAATATCAACACCAGTGCTAGGTGTGACCATGTACCAGATTAATTTTGCATATGTGTGTGTAAACATGTGCACAGGTTTGTGTGTGTAAAGACAAAAACTCAACATTGGGTATTTTTCCTAGATGTGTCCATATTATGATTTTGAGACTAGATCTCTCACTAACCTGTATACTACTGAGTAGGATATCTGGCCAGTGAACCCAGGGATCTAGCTTTCCCTACATCAAAAGTGCTGGAATTATAGGTATGGACCTCCATTTGCAAGGTTTTAAATGTGGGTTCTAGACATTTTCTTGTTTGAAAGGCAAGTGCTTTACCCATTGAGCTCAATTACTCAGGGCATCAAATGTAATATGAAGTGAATAAAACAGATTGAGTGTGGTTAGGATGTATGTTTCATTAAATTGACACTTAAATTAATAATTCACTCATTCCTTGCTAGAAAAATTTTATCAGACTTATAAAATATGTTTGTATTGAACATCTACTTTGTGCCAACCTCAGCTTAGAGAAGACAAATTGTATGAAATAGAAAATATATACTCTCATAAAGTTAAAAGTAATTTAGATTTTGGAGGAGGGAAAAAACAATTAAATGCTGTCTGTGCCCTGGACTGCCAGATGCACAACCCTGCTTTCTTTTGTGGGTTGGAAGTAAGGTGCCATGAAATCAATGGCACAGGCTCTGGGAGCAGGCGAGAACATAGCAGCAAGCTCATATGAACACTGATGCAAGCTCACACTAGCAAGCATTCTTCTAAACTGCAGTTTCTGATTGGCTAGTATCGTCTGTGTCAGCAATGCTTGGTATCTCAGTTAGTCTTAAATTAGGTCCTCTTGTATGAGTGGCCTTTGTAGTTGTGTAGCCCCTGGCATTTACACAGAGGTGGCTACCACCATTCTTCCTACATGTCCTCCCTTTTGTTTTTAAATTTTGGCAGCCTAGTGGAAGCAGAGGTGCCATTGCCTTGACATTGTTGATCCCACCTAGGAGGATTCCCAGTTTACAGGACTGTGTATGTCTTAGGTTGCCCTGTCCTTCAGGATCTTACCTGTCATTGTTATCTCAAAGAACTATAACTCTAGGAGTCATGTCTCACAAGGGGGAGATGAGGAAAATTTTAAATAGTGGTCTCATAGATCTTTGCCAGCCAGGCTGTTTTCAATTTCTTTGGAGGCCACAATTGGGATTTTCAAGAGCCATCAGCTTCTGGAGTGGAAAAGGCATTTGGGAGCTGATCCCACATACCTGCTGCCCTTCCTTGCCCTTAGAGGATGGAGGTGAGGGGGTGAGGTGTCAATAGCACAGAGTCTTGGATCAGGTAAGTACTCAGCAACAAGTTCATCTGAACACTTTTAATACCCTCCACCCATGTCTCATTGCTCCCCAGAAAACATAATTTCCAAACAGCAGTTCCCAATTGGTTGGTTTTTCTGTGTTAGCAATTCTTGGTATCTCAGGCAGTCTTCAATTAGATCCTCCTGAAGGATAGCTTTTGTGGCTGTGTGTGCCCCTGGTATTTACACAGAGGCAGCCACTGCCTTTCCTCTTACAATTAGACTAATAAGGGAGCAAAATATTTAAAGTAGCAGTTAAGCACCATGAATTTTGTAAAATGTGATGTGCTGTAAAGTAGATCTGGAGCTATGACAGTATTTGGTATATTCACGGGGAGGTTGGATTTTAGATGATTGGAAAAATATTTAATGGGTAGTATTAAAGCTAAGACTAAATGATGAAAATGTATCAGTTAAGAAAAGGTATGAGGTTTTGGTTAAAACTGTCATCATGATGGGATCTAGTTTCATCTATGACACAATTCTCTGGACATGTTTTTGAGGAAGTTTGTAGATTGATTTAAGTGAATTGAGAAGACCCATTCTTTGAATAGTGTCATTCTACAGTCTGAAATTCTGTACTAAATAAAACGAAAGTAAGTAGGGTGGACAGCAGCTTCCATCTGTCTCTGCATCCTGACTGTGAATATCACAAGAGCATCTGCCTCAAACTGCTGCCATGACATATACAATGTTACCAATATATTGAATAAGCAAGTGCCAAATAACTAAAATAAGAAGGAAACAGACATGTTTTGGTAAAAGATGAAATTTGGAAATGGTAGTACTAACACAGTCTTAACTCACAGAGCAACTTTAAGCTTTTAGGAAAGAAGTTGGATTTCATTCTAAGTAGAAAACTATAGGGTATACTTAGGAAATCACAAAAAGAAGGGCCCTGAACTATTTACTAAATTATTTATTGTGGAAATTGGATTGATCAGACAGGGGTGTTTGAGAATACATAAGAAGTGACTACAAAACTGGGGATGGTAGATGGCAGTGGGAGAGGCAATTTCACAATTTACATTTGTAGACTAATTGGTTCTAGTACGAGATAAGAGCACCAGAATATTTTTGAGAAGCTGAAGACAAATTTGTGAAATTAATAAGACATTAGAAAGAGAATATTCTATAAGTTATGTTTTGAGACAAATTTGTATAAGATACCTACAAAACAGAAGAGAAGTTTCACATAAGAATCTAGAATCTGGGGATACATCAGAACCAGGGATATAAAATTGGAAGTCATTGGTTATCCTAGTTTGCTTGACTGTCAACTTGCCACAGTTTAGAATCAGTACAGAGTATCCATTGAGGGCTGCTTAGACCAAATTGGCCTCTGGATATATTTTTGGGGGAATGCCTTAATTTCTAATTGATCTAGGAGGGCTCAGCCTATTATAGGACATTTTATCCATAAATGGGTGACCCTGTTCTATGTAAGATATCTAGCTAAGCCTGAACAGATGAGCAAGCCAGCAACAGCACAAGTCCACATTTTTCCAAGTCTCTAGTTTTAATTTCTGTCTTAGTTAAGATCTCTTTTGCTGTGAAAGGACACCATGATCAAGGCAAATGTTAAAAAAAGAGCAACTTTTCATTGTGGCCGATTTACTGGTTCAGAGACCAGTCCATTATAATCAAGGTGGAGGTATCACACCATTTAGGCAGTCAAAGCATGAGATAAGCTGGGGTTTCTACATCTTGATCAGAAGACTGACAAGAGAATACTGAGTCCTCAAAAAGCTAAAGGGAGGGTCTCAAAACCTACCTACATAATGATATACTTTTTCTATAAAAGCCACACCTGGTTGAAAAAGGCCACCTCTCCTAATAATACGACTCCCTGCATCAAGCATACTTAAACCACCACACTTCCCTGAGTGATCTACTTTGATCTTGCAGGGTGTAAGCCACATAATCTTTTCCCTACTTCTTAAACTGGTTAAAGAAAGGGTGTATGATTATAGAACAAAAACTTACCAGAATATTACTGTAGAGATTAATTTAAGGGCTTGAATTGGATATATTCACCTAAAGACAATGTTCCTATAAAAGAGGACTTAAAATAAACCCCAGGAACCCTTTCATATTTAAAATAAATTAAGGAGAAAAGTCAGAGTTAAGTTCCTTAAATATAAAGTAGTTATTTATATATAGGCATTGAAATGGAATTTCAAACATTTGTTTCAAAATCTAACAGAATTGAGAAAAGAATTATGGAATTGCATGATAATATCTGGACTCGTCAACACTTCACTTTCAATAAAGCATACGTAGAATGTAAAAACACTCAAAATATAAACACTGAATACCAAATTAGGCATAACACACATATCAATAGCAGAATAAAGGTTTAAGTACATAAACAAAATTACATTAGTTTCATTTCTCTTGGTGTGATAGAATACCATGACCAAACTTAGCTTTGAGAGAATAGAGCTAATTTTGTGTTTACAGGCCATCACCAAGGGAATTCAAGGCAAGAACTTAAGGAAGAACATTATATACAGGAACTGAAGTACAGTTCATGGAGGAATGATACTTACTGACTTCATCATGGCTAATTCAGATTGCCACCTGTTCGTGGATGGCACCATGTACAATGATCCAATTCATTACACAGATTTTTATAAACAAATTTAAAAATTCTTCCATTAGATGGAATATTTAAGTTGAATTTTTTTTTCAAATAACTCTTTTATTGCTTAACAAAAATTCTGATCAGGAAAACATTGTACTTTTTACAGGATAAATTATAGGTTAAGCCACAAATATCTATCTAGGTATGGCTTTATTTCAACAGATCATTATAAAGGATATTGTTTAAACAACAGATAATAACATTAAAATTCAGTAATATATATATTTATGCAAGTAATACAGCACTAAAGAACAACAAAAGTAATTTAAATCAGTTGATGTTTTATTACTCTTTTAAAGAGAAATAAAAAATATGAGAACTATTGACCTAATCTCTCAAATCACTAAAGTTGAATTAAGAAAGTGGATGTTATAGAGAATCTATAGAAACAACAGGAATTACAGGTACATAATATCAAGATTGTCAACAAATAGCAAAACTCAGTGAAATCTGCTATTTGATAATTGAAAAATATAAGAATTGGATAAAGGAAATACAAATTGACTAGTAACAAGTTGAAGTGGCTGAATTATTAACAAAATTTTATTTTAATATAGTCCAATTGTAGAAATTAATTTAATATCGATTAAAAATTATCCCAAACCACAAAAACTAGAAATCCAGTTTCAACTTTATTCCACAAGACTATAATTGTCTTGCTAGTAAAATATACAAAATACCTTACAACAAAAATAATAAAGATTGCTAGGCAGCAGTGGCACACGCCTTTAATCCCAGCACTTGGGAGGCAGAGGCAGGTGGATTTCTGAGTTTGAGGCCAGCCTGGTCTACAGAGTGAGTTCCAGGACAGCCAGGACTACACAGAGAAACCCTGTCTTGAAAAACCAAAAAAAAAAAAAAAAAAAAAAAAAGTAAAGATAATCATCCATTTGAATACATGTGGTGCTGTGGGGCATGGGTTCTGTGGGGCTGAGTTGTGCATCCCACATGTCTGCCACCACTCAGGGAGGCAGAAGTATGAGAATTTGACTGAGGTAACTCCATTGTGGTGCTGGGTGGATATTAAGCTGTGAGAATTCACAGAACTCCACTCCGGGCATGGGGAGATCCCAATCTGAGGTTGCTCAAGGGCAGAGTTCCTAGGCTAGTGGTCTTCTGGCCAGTGGTGCCACACAGGGTAGAGACTTTTTGGTCAAGGTGACTCTCTTGGCTGGGTCATGGTGGTCTCGGCTAGCTTGCTTGAGTTGGTGGGGCTCCCTGTGGCTGGGATGTAGAGAGGTCCTCTGATGGCTCATTGGTTGAAGGCCCCTCTAAAGTTCTCCATGGTGGGCCCAAAGACAAGAGGAAATTCATCATTTTAAAAGGTTTATTGTCATAGCAGAAAGTAGATGAAGCTGTATTACATGTCCTCAGGGTGGGCCTAAGGTTAAATATCTTTTGCAAGGAGAAGGGACTGGGAAGGAATGCTTAATTGACTATCACCTTTGGCCATTAGGTATCTCATTAATATGGAGATCTCCTGAGGCTCTGGAGCTTGTAGTCACACCCTCTACTGGTGCTACCTGTGCTACATGACCTAAGGCCACAAACTTTTCTTTAAAAGGGGCTGTGGATATGTGAAAGGAACCAGGGCCCAGGAGCAAGACGGAACACCTACTGTCTCATTAGGGTATTATGCAGGGTTCAGGGCCTGTGGTCAACAAGGTATCCAGCTGCCTTTCACAGCCCACCACCCCACAGAACCACATATAAAATTCATCAGCAGAATAATCACATCTCTTTGTAGAAGCCCATAAAACCTCTGAGGATAGAATTGGTCACAGAACTATGACAAAGTGAGCATTTTTTCCATGCATTCAAATTTGTCTTTTTTTATACAAAACTAGTCAATGTTAAAAAGATGATCACTGAAAACCAAATGATACTGTCAACTGATATAAAACATGCTTTTGACAAAAAAAAAAAAAAAAAAACTAATAGAATTTTTATGATAAAAATGGCCATCCAGAGACGAACTGAACTTGGTATTTATCACATGTGCAGGCACCAAATTTGGACACTCTTACTGATGCCATGCCTGCAGACAGGAAACTAGCATGGTTGTCCTCTGAGAGGCTCTACCAGCATATGACTGAGACAGATATAGATACTTCCATCCAACCATGGGACTGAGGTCAAAGACTCCTATGCATAGGTAAGGGAAAGACTGAAGTAACTGAAAGAGATTGCAACCCCATAGGTTTCAGTGGGTAAAGATGTACTTAATCCTATAGAAACTTGATGGCCCAGGAAAGGGGGATGTTAATGGGGTGAAGTAGTAGAGGGTATGTGAGTGGGGAAACATCCTCTCAGGAGCAAGGGGAAGGGAAGATAGGATGAAGAACTTATGGAGTAGGGACCAGGAAGAAGGCAACATTTGGAATGTAAATAAATTAAATAATGAATAGATAGTAAAAATGAAGAAGAAATAAAATGAAACATGCTTAACATAATAAAAGATATATATGAAATAACATACAGCTATTAAAATGTGTAACAATGACAGATTAAAAGCTTTCCACTTATGATAAAGAACCAGCGAATACATCCAGTGTTGTTTCCAGGTCAAAGATTTAGAGTTAAAAAAGAAATTCCAGTTTTCTAGAATAGAAAGAAATAATTAAAGTCATCTATGTATAAAACTGGTTTGGCCTTGTATATTGAAAACTTTAAAGAAAGAAAAGTTAAAAATATAGAAACTTAACCAAGGTCTATATTTTCACATGACCTCTGTTCAATATGCAACAACTATTTCAGTCCCTATATTCTTATAGTGAACAAATATATTAAACATGTCATCAAAATAGAACAAAAAAAGTCATCTTACAGACTGCTAACATAAACTACCTTTAATGAACTTGAGTGCCTAAATAATTTGCATCATATTCTACTTTTGTCACCTGAAGTAGTGAAGACAGAATGCTCTCCATATTGTTTTGCAGATTATGTTCAATTATGTTCTGTCAGTTTTTCTCAAGCAATTAAAAAATATATGAAAATATATAAATTTTATAATTATAAGGGGAGTCTTAGTAGAGAAACATTGATGGGATGGTGAGATGGCTCAGCAGTTAAAAGTATTTTCAGGTCCTGTAGACTTTGGTTTTACATACCATGCTTAATAGCTTGAAACTGCTTGTAAACATAGCACCAGTTGATCTGACACCCACTTCTGTACACCATGTCCACCTAAATTCACATGAGTATACCTACACAGAAATATACTCACATATACTTTCATAGAAAACACAGAAATTACATTTTTGATTTCAGAATTTATTAAAAAGTACATCAATCTGGATAACCTTGTATGGACAATGGTATAGTTATAAGAATAATAAAATAGCAGAAAAATCTAGAAATATAGCTGTCTCCTTTTATAAGATTCATTTTAATATTGAGCTATGTGTCTATGTTTGTTGTGTGTAAGTATATGTACTTGAGTGCAGGTATCTATGGAATCCAGAAAGCTTCAGATTCTACGGGGAGCACTTCGTGAATTAACTTTGACTGATGTCTTGCTTGTGATTAATCATGAATGAGTTTATCAATATCTGACTTTGTTTTTAAATAAGACATGTGTTATACCCTGACAAGTTCTTCTGCTTATGCATATGTCCTTAAGAAATTGCCCACAGCCTGAGAATATGGTCTTAGTCAAACATAGATACTGTGTACCATAAACTTACTAAGGATTTGTGGTCATTGTTTATCTTTCTGGATTTGGACATGCTTTGTTTCTTGAATTTAAAAGTTACTGAGAAAATACACTTGCTCACCAAGATGGGATTCACCAGGAGCCCTCCCATTCCTGTCTCTTGCATCTTCTTTCTGCCTTTCCTATAATCATCTTTATTTCACCAGTTGTGGTTCCCAGTTTGAATGGCCAACTGGTTCTGACAAGATCACTCTGAATTTGGTGCTACAAATATTTGTGAACTGACTTTATGTACAATGGTAGCTAAACTTATGTCATTGTAAGAGCTGTATACACTCTTAACCTCTGAGCCAACTTCTCAGCTCCAATACATACTTTTATTTAGTTAATTATCTTTTGTAGAATATTAAATCAATTTGATAGTCAGAACAGTCTTTTGAATAAATGATGACAAATCATGAGAGTCAAATCAGGCTATTACACAAAATATAATTACCCAAAATATATTAAAGATGTAAGTGTAAGAGAATCACATGGAAGTCTTATACTTACTGATATTGTGTTACTAATATCTGGTACAGTATCATAATCTTCAAGGAAAACATATAAATGTGTCTTCATTAAACTTTAAAACTTTTGTGAATCAAGGATAATATAAAAGTGACAAGACAGATCACAGAATGGAAAATATACTTGCCAAGTCATGCTCTAATATGAAATATATGTAAAAAATTTAACTAAAACAGAACAATAGCCCCCTGTTATTAGCCACGCTCCTGTGAAAGAGTTCCCTGGCAAAACCAACTTAGGAAAGGTAGAGGATTATTTTGCCTTACAATTCCCAGGAAATGGAGTACATCATTGTGAGTAAGGCATGCAACTATCAGGGAATGTAGTAGGATTCTTAGTACTTACATTTTTTTCAGGAAGCAGAGAGGAACAACAGAAAGCAAAATAAGTCTACAGAACCACAAAGCTCCTCACCAACTTGTAATGACATAATTGTGTTAGCAAGACAAATGCTTTGAGAAAATTTCCAAGAATCACCACCAACTTTAAACCAAACATTCAAATACAAAAGCCTATAGGGGAGATTTTTCACCTAAACCACCAAACCGCCTTATAGATACCCTTGTGCCAACCTATAAAGTCTATAACTCTTTTGACATCATATGGAAAACAGTACATGGTGATATAACTAAACTGACAAAACTGAGATAAAAACAATCTACCTGAGACTAGTGTTAGAATGTAGGCTCTTAAAATAAAAGTCAGAAATATACCAGGGCAAGAGGAGTGTGACCAAGAAGCAGAGAGGAGAGTTCATAAAACATAGACCAGATATCATAGGAACTTGGCAAGATAAACTGAGTAGAATTATATCTTTTCATTGAGATGCCAGAACTTCTCAAAGTGTCCAGAAAGATGAAAGGATATTTTGTGGAAGGATATTCTATAATGCTCAGTTAGCTTAAAGACCTCTACTGAATTTGTGATTTCCAAAAGTGTAGGAAAAAGAATTGGTATTATTTTAAGCCTTCATGACTTCATTTTATAGAAATTATAGAAAACTAGTATGTATTTTAGTACATGGAAATTGGTAATATTTGTGACAGCTGCTTAGGACAGCACCAGTGATTTAGAAACTTGTAGTAAAAGGCTGGAAAAGAATGAGGATCACAGTAGGAAAGGCATATATTTCATTGACTAGATTTTTTATCAAATGTACAGGTTATAAGGTCTAGGCAGATGGGTCGGTTAATAAAGTGTTACACAAAACACAATTTTCATAAACTTTATGTTGTGTAGTGTATGTTTTGTAGTGCATGCCTGTAATTCCAGTACAGGGAAAAGGGGACAAAGAGACTCTGGCCCTTTCTAGCCAACCAGCCTAGCTGCATTGTAAAGACCCAGGTCCCAGTGAAAGAACTTTTCTCAAAAAGGTGAAAAGATCCTGAAGGCTATCCTGTGCCCTATATACACATAGACATCAGAATTTATACTCACAAATACATGTACCTTTATATACCCAAGTATATATACACCCTATCAACATTAACTCACATGTACACACATTGAAAAATACAGATAATTAAGGTTTTCTGTATGATGGTTCAGAAGGGAACAAGCAGCATATTAAAGACAAATCTATCATGTATTTCAGAATTTCAGAGTCATTAGAGACAGATTGTGAATACAAATATCAATGCTGAAGGTGCTGTTGATACAGCCCTTGAAACAATTAAGAATCATGCACTTGGTGACTGGATGAAAGAAATCATTTCTATTGAGTGATATGGAAGTTGGAGGAATGTCACAGAACATTTTTTTCATTATTTAAGAAGGAAATCCTTAGATGGTGTTACGTTTAGCTCTGAAGATGTCCAAGGAAAATGTTGGATCTATGACCCATTATTTTTTTGTTTGTTTGTTTTGTTCTTTGGTATGTTTATTAGTTTTTATTGTTATCACTAATATCAAAATGTGAAAGCAAAAGGATCAGACTCAGCTGAAAAAAGGAATGTTTAGAAAAGGTGAAAGTGTCTCTCTGAATTGTGAGGCACTCAGTCTGCAGGCTGTTAAACACTTCAATTAGGAGACACTGAACAGGTAACCCAAAGTGGAGTCAAGATAGAACCAGGTCACCTCTGGTTTGGCATAGTACTTAGTTATATAGATACCACCTATAAATATCAGGTTATTTAAGAACAAAGGAAACAAAATAAAAAGAAGGGAAGAGGGAGAAGGGAGAAGGGCACGGAAAAAGGAAGAGCATCATGGAGTCTTTATTATAAAGAACTGAATATCCAGTTATATCCTGGAAACTCGCATAGTTCTTCAGAATGTTCTAGGAACATTAACACTATCAACTGGGAAAAAAGAGACACTTCCCAAACTTTGTGGAAAATATATTAATACAATAAGGGGTTTCTATCTCTCCTTAGATCATTCAGTTAAAAAATAAAAGATAAAACTTTCATTGTTATTAAAAGATATAACACTTTCATTGTTATTATAAGCCTTAAATAGCATGAGTTGGCAGATATCTTCTCTTTCTGCTATTATGTTTAGTTTCCTTTCAATAATTCCATAATATGATTTGTCATATTCTTTTTAATTTGTGTTTAATTCCAGTTGTTCAACCTTTATGGCCATGATTTCAAGATTCTTATTTTATGGTATCTTTTTCTTCCTCATCTTCTTCTCTCCTTGTGGGTCTCCTCCAACCCAAAATCTGTGAACTATAAGCTTTGTATATCTCAATTTTGTACAACTATAGACTATGAGCATCTTTATTTAATCTATAGTTTAAATTAAGGAAAAAGATCACAATCTTTGTGCAGATTCTCCCATTCCTGAGAGCCACAAGCCTTAGGGCCAGTATTTAATACTACAACAGAGAACAAAAGACCAAAGCTCCACAAATCCCCTTTGCAGTCCAATAAACTTGTCTTTTTTACTTTCAAATATAAATTGAATATAATTATAACTTTTATAAAAATTATAAGTTAAGACATATATTTAAATGTTCAATCTGTATACATTTGGCAACTTAGACAAAGTATTTTATCATGTATTCTATCTTGAAGAAATCAGAGTTTTATATCTAAACAATTTTCTATTCTAATTTGTATTACTAACCTAAAAATACCTTCTAATGTCTAGAATATTCTCATGCAAACAACTTAGTTTAAATGTAAAATTATCTATTTTTTATCCCATCATTGACCTGAGAACGAATAAATATCATTTAGGTATGCAGTTACTAATATTTTTTATAATATTAGAAGAGCCTCTATCTTGAGTCTTGTGTTCTAGAATATCTGACAGACCATAAGTGAAGCTGGAATTATGATGTACTACCTTAACCTGCCTTGGCAGCACTTAGCAGTTGACTATGCAGCACTGATTTTCCTTTTTGGACAGCATATTTTCTGGACATGAAATTCTGGCATCTTTTTTTACCTAGTGGCTATTTTGCCATAACTGAAATAGCTCTAGATAGTAGCTCTTGATGTTCATCATCTTCTTTGAGGTGGAATGGTGGTACTGTCAAGAGCAAATCTATATCATAGTCAAAATACTTATTAATAATGAAATGATTTTAAATGCCATATTTTGTGGATCTCTGATGTTTTTGAAGACTATTTACAGGATATCTGAATAAGCAAACATTGCCCGTCATTAGCTATCTACTATCTGTTTAATGTAGGATGTACATGATGATCTAGACTAGTATCTAACATGACTATTAGTTTGATTGTTTGATTATTAACTTGGGTTATTTATCTTAAAGTTTTTAATAGCAGCTACTAAAAGAATTGGTGATAATTCTTATATTTTTAAATTAGTTGTAGGCTTAATGCCTATCTAAGTGTTGAAACATATGTATGTTATAAAATAATTCATCTTAAATTTTATATCAATATTTAAAAATTTATCTTTTCAGTTAATTTGAACACAGAAACAAAAGGTAATATAAATCTCCATTCATGCTATATGAAAGGACGGCATGATGAAGCTTAGAAACTCTATACACAGCAAGATCTACTGATTATTTGTAGGTGAAGTTCTGGCTAGAGAATCCTTTATGTCTGAGCTAGTTTAAGGTTGTTCCCATATAGAGGGATCAGTAAATTATGTTACCTGTTCTGTTTGGTTCTCGATTTTTTTTCTTTCTGTCTGCAACCAATATCTTCAGGTGCTCTTCCTCTATCATATCTGATCCTTATTAATTTGGAAAGAGTCCAACACCACCTATTTTTTCCTGTTACCACAAATACAGAGCTTCTTTCCAAAAGATCATGTCTTTGGTGCAGCAATTTGAAGTCATTAAAAGTATAGATTGATTCACTCCTTTTTTGTTTAGGTCTACTCTATTTGACCTCTCTTATACATGATTTGCAATAAAGTAATGACCACCAAACTTGTAGCCACTTTCAAAGTGATAATTAAAACAATTTAAAATAATAAAAATGATTTAAAATAATTATTATACTTCAAGGCAGTGCTTCTTTGTCTAGCATGGGTTTACATTGACCTGTTCTGCAGATTAGATGGCCTAGAACTCTCAAGAAACCAATCTGTCACTGCCTTTGTGTTGCAAGTATTGAAACCCAATGCCTGTATTTATTTATTTATCTATGTTCCCTTAAAAACATTTATATCAATTCTCATTTCTTCTCCTTTCTTTGGAGATTAATATCTGTATATAAATATGCCTATATCCCATTTTGTTTCTCTTTATAAAAATTAAATACTCTGTATATTCAATTTAATTCCAATTCCCATATAGATAAGCATATCATCAAAACATAATGTATGTGTGATGTACTAGGCCAACTAGTCCCAGTTTTCCACTGGAAGTTCATGTTTATAAAGACTGGTAGCTCAAGTTAGCCTTGAAATCTTAGTTTATCTTACTTTTACAACTTTCTTATTGTGGAAGGCATGAAGCCTTGCTTTCTGAATTCTGAACAGCAGAATATTGCCTGCTTAATTGCTTAGCAGAGGGCATTAGCATACAGACAATTAGATTATATCTCTGGAAAAGCAGAAAGCAGAACTTTGGGAGTACCTAGGATTCCCCCAGTTTGTTGTTCATTGGCTTTTCCCTTTGGCCTGCAATCACTTGGGAGGAATAACTGTATTTTAGCTCTTGTTTCAACCCAGGAAATTACTCTTTGGAATAAAACTCCACTCCATGCTGTTTGAAGAATAAAATCTACTTGCTAAGAAACCATTCCTTGACCTTCCTAGTCTAAAGGGACAGTGTATATTTTTTTACTTGGGAACTTGAAATTTATTTTGTTAAAAGTGAGTTTTTGTCCCACTTTAGGTGCAAATATGTTGTGGAAAATGTTTAATCTCAATCAGAGGCTTCTCTCCCTTCTTAGTTTCCAGAAAGAAAGAAGAAAAAAAAAGACACACGTGTTATTATTATTATAAGCCTTAAAGAACACTAGAGCAGTGAAGACATATAACCAAGAATGAAAAGACAGTGAATAAAATGGCCACAGGCACAGAAGTGAGGACATTCTTTTCTAGTGTACAAGGTCATGTGAATGAAACAATTAGCACAAGAGTTGAGGAGAGAGGATGCTGTTTGCTCAAACTTGCCCTTATTCCAATGTATACTCCAATTCCTGGAATCTGTCTGTGTTCACACCCTCACATTGATCTTCCTTAAATCTGTAAAGCAAGTAGCATTTTGGCCATTTTAGAGATGAGTAGATTATGGTTTGGAGAGAACAAGAAAATTGCTCATTGTCGCAGATATGGTGTGAATAAACAACTGATATTCCCTTCTAATTCTTAGACTCAGATGTGCTATGATTGAGCCATCTGGCCCCCTTTCTCCTGTTAGTGAAGTACAGCAACAGTTAAAAACTCACTAAACATGAGGTCAATCTCAAGTCAAAAGAGAATTTCTTTTTCCTTTCAGCTGAATAATTCCATTGACAAACAAGAAGGGAAGTATTGTTGAGTCTCAGGGGAAGAAAGAAAGCTAAGAGATAGAAGGGGAGAATTACTTCAAAATGCTCTCTTCAGGACATGATATGACTTTTGCACATATCAAGTCATGGTACCTTGAGTTGAATGCTTAAAACCAAGCCAAAATGATAACCCAACTGTGCAATGTTTTCTTTGTAGATTTGACTGCTGTTGGGTTGCCCATGTCCTCGGATGATGGCCCTGTATGCATGCATTAATTAGACTCATGGGATTAATAACAACAGTAGTAATAAAGAAGTCATGAATTCCAGAGGTAAATATGCAGAGGAGATCCAGTGGTCATGGATAAGTTAGTGGTGAGTACATATGATCAAAATACATTATAAAAATGTATGAGATTTTAGTAAAATCTTACCAGTAATGATGATGATAGATATTTGCTGTGAGTGAGACATCAGTTGTTCAATAGTAAACAAATTACTCCTTTATTCCTACACCAGGCTCTCACTTATCACAGGTATCTGAAACTTCCAAAAAGTTAAGGTTGACTTTGAGCATCTTATTTTTCTGCCTCTTCCACACAGGTGCTGGGGTTATAGGCATTTACATACATATCTATCTTATGCAGTGCTCGAGATGGAAGCCAGGGATTTAAGCATCCAAAGTAAGCCATCCACAAACAGCCATGTTCCATCATCTGTCTGTTTCCATGTATGGCTAGTGATTCCTCAGTAGAATACAGATGATAAACAAGATTTTTTCATCTGAAACTATATAGAAGTAAGTCTCTCTTCAACAGAAATAGAAGTTGACTGATGAATTCTATAAGTGAAGAGTCAAATTCAAGAGTCAAATATCGTCAGGAAAGCAGGCCCTGCAGATTTTAGTCATCTGAAACTTGGATCAAGTTAAAGATTTAATTCTTTTTTTTTTTTTTTTTTTTTTTTTAGATTTTCTGAATTTTCAGAATTCTCCCATTCAATAGCACTTTGTATTGAAATTTAATTCTAAAATGCATCTGAACATTTCTGATCAGTATCCTCTGGTGTGGTTCCTTTTTTTGTTAGCAGCTTCAGACATGTTCACATATTAAAACTAGCCTTTCAATGTAATATTTCTGCTACAATGTAAAATTATTTAAAAGCGATTAGTCTGAACAAAGTGGCACAGTTATTTAAAATTGTCCAACAATAGTTTCAATACATTATAGAATAGATTAAGAGATCATATGTTGGGCTAGGGAGATGATTCAGTTTATAAGGTACTTATAGTAAGAAAGATTCCTTTTATTAAATGCTTTTTTGTTACTATTAAACATATATAATAATTATTAGGCATTAACACAAACCTTTGAGCAGATTTCTGCCAAACTGCAAAGACATACTATCTTGTAGTAATGCTATATTGACAAACAGTTGATTTTTTTAATTTTTAATGATGACTTTATAAGAACTTGTAAAATGATATCAGTATTTATTAAGGTCGTTTATAGTGGAACTGGTATTAGGATATTTATTATAATTGAAACTTTAATGAGAACTCTGCCAAATTTAATATGACTTCTGATAGTAAACAGACATTCTACTTCTCATAGCACATCCCAAAAGGTTGTAAAATCATTTACCAAAGATCATAAAAAGAGAACTAAAGATTTACCATAGGTGCTAGAAAAAAAGATTAAATACTGACTGGGTTCATCTGTGCAAAACCTCACTAATAACATAGTTATAGTTTTATCTCTCTATAAAACTGTGTGACAAGTGATGAATGTTTAGCTAGATAATTACTCCTGATGGATATGCATGTAAACATTCTCTGTTGTAAACTTCTTATTTGATTTATGATTTGAATATTTGTGTGAACTTGTGATGAATATTTTACCATGTGATAATATATAAGTACTGAGGACAAGGAGAACAGACAGAACTAAGTTGAGTAGAACTTTTTAAACTGAACAATTTTTAGACAGATCTGAACAGAAATTTTTTAGAACAGAACTGAGGATAATTATTTTGTCAGAACACAAGAGAACATTATAGACAGAACTGAACTCAACAAGAACTTAGAAATAAAAGCTTAGCATTGGGAGAAAAAGCATTGAGAGTAAGAGCATTATTGTTACATCAGAGTGGGAGGAGACAGCAAGGTTATAAGGAGAATGCAGAGTAGAATAACAGATACTAAGGTAACATAAAAATAATACTATGAGAACAATATGCAGAATACAGCGGGAAAGAAGGAAAGGAAGCTGCAGAGAGAGCAGAAGGAACAAGCTTCTCCTTACCATGGGTCAGAACAGTCTTCTCTTAATAACAAGGCAGGCTTAGTCTCATGAAAAGAAATAAAGCTGTCTTTTTACAGACAAGGGTACAATTCATTTAGATATAAAAGGGTAGATCTTTTTTTTTCTCTATGCAGTAATGATTGGAGCTCATTTTTCATCCAGAATGAATGAGTTTTTCGGCACTAGTCCTAGGTCTTTTGCTCCAAATACATATGTGTGGATGGATGTGTAAGTGTAACTATGTAATTATGAGAATGTGTGCAAGGTAGACCCAACTGGTTTGAATAGAATTATATAAATATGCATGTGTGAATCTGTATATGAATTTATGTGGGTTTTTTTTCATATTTGCTTATGTAAAAGTTTTTTCTTCTACTGGTTCAATTGAAGTATTTTTTGTGCCAAAGTTTTTCTTAGTCTGATAAGCAAGAGGCATCTGGATAAAAGGGAAAAGGCTCTAGTAATTAATATTTTACTTAATAACCTGCTGTTTTAGAATGAGGTACTAATGCCAGAGACTGCAGTTTCTGGCCTCAGAGGAACACAGTAGGCAGGTCAGCTACAGTAGCAAAGTAACTTTGGTAAGTAAATTGTGTATTATCATACAACAGCAGGAAATACATCTTGAGACAAAGTTTTACCCTCCAACAATGCTCTTCTCCCTCTGATGACTCAATGAGAACTGAGAATAAGAAAAAAAAGACCTGTAGGAGGTGGCCACTAGCATTACTTATGGCACCTTGCCTTCAACAGGGACTTCTTGAGGTAAGCACCCAAAATTTTTTGTGTGTCTCTGAAAAGCTGAGTTTCATCTAGGGCCTAGCTTGTGCTCTGAGTAGTGAAAATCAGTTGAGAACAGACAAGTAATCTGAATCTGTGTGGTCTCTATGAAGGGAAACTCTGCTTGAGAGAAAGCAGTCCCCATCTAAGCAGAAGGCAAAGTTCCTTACCTCCTCCAACCTGAAAGAAGGCACCCTATCAGTTGCTAAATAAAAAGCTCTAGAATTAAGTCTGTGTGTTCAGCCTGAAGGAAGGCATCCAGTAGGTTAGTGATAAATACATAGCCACTTGTCACTTTTAGTGAAAGTTTTATTGACTAATATTAAGCACTGGCCTGCTATCTGATACTGACCCTGCAAGTGTAAATACTTTGTAGCTACTAAAGGTGATTCCATCAATTTCTGCAAACCCCAACTTGAATTAGGATGGAACAAAGTGAATCTACAGAGAATTTTTAACAGATGTTATAAGCATACTCTTACAAGGCATTAAAGTTAGCACTAGCCAGCTGACATTCTGCACTTTATACAGTCAGTCCCTAGTGTTCAGAAAGAAGAAAGTTTAGGTGTGGATACATTGGAGAAAGTAGGGTTAGATATTTAAAACTTGTTTAAAGAGAATGGAGGATTTATTTGGAATGTGGTTAGGAAGTCATTGGCGGAGAACAAAAAAGCCATATGTGCTCTGGAGACAATAGATTCACCTTCTTATGAGGGGACTTTATTACTATAGCCTCACTCACTCAGGACCTAAGAACAATGTTTACTCTTCCTCAAAATAGTCTGAGCTCAGGAGTGGGTAGTGATGAATCAGAGGAGGAAAACAGCAACCTCAGAGGTAAAATCTGACATGATATTCTGTGGATAATAATTTTATACATTTGGTTTTTTGTATGCATATTTGCTGATATTATGGTTATTTTTCTTGTCAATGTGGCATATTTTAGAATCACCTGAGTATTGAACCTTACCTGAAAAAGTGTCTTGATGACTTTAGTTAATGAGGATAAACCTTCTCACACTGTGGGTAGGACCTTCTGATACCACCCAGAAGAGTGTTCCTCAGAAGAAGGTCATCCTACCTTCTGCTTGCTTGACTTTCTGAATACTTTTGTCATGCTTTTACTATGGATTTTTTCATTGATAGTGGAACTAGGGTTTGCATTCTGATGTCATAGACTAAAGACTAGAAGCAACATTCAGTCTTTGGTTGTCAAGTTAGACTGCTGAGGCCCCAGACTTTCAGACAAAGCAACAAAGACAGGAGCCACAGATTCTCACAAACTGCCCATCCCTCAGTGAGAGACAGCTATTCAGAAAGGAACCCAGCCTCAAAGACATAGTAACTGCTGGTTTCTCAGATATATCTACATACCATTGGCTTTGTTTTCTAGAGAACTCTAACTAATTAATTGCAGGTTGGGGACACATGCTTCATGTTCAAGAGACAAGTTGTATTTGACTTCAAACCCTGGCACAATGTGGATAATTTACATATCCAAGCTGACCTGGCCTCCAGGTTCTCTCATAATTCCTCAGTCCTTACCTGACATAGCCTTTTCTCAACCCTAATCTTTGTGACCCAGAAGCTGGGCTGTTTTCCCCGATGTTTAAACCTCTCAGAGATCTGCTGAACATGACATAAATAGTATAAAATTACTATGGCAGACAAAGACTCCCATATCCTAACAGTGACACCCCCAAGGGCACCAAGAAGATTTGGCCACAATGCAGTTAAAGTACTTCACCTGGATTTTTGTAGCCCAACCTTTAGGTGAAATAGCCTCAAATGACTTAGCTTTTGTCAGGGCCCAGCCTTAACTGTGGACAAAAAACAGCCAGAGAGCTAACAATTTTTTGTTGCCTAAGAAAATATGAGGTAATTTCTCTCATGTCTCTTTCACAAAAAAATAAGCCTCTCACCTTCTGGGCCTGGTGGCTAGACCTGCATTTGCCTAACATGTCACAGAAGTCACAGGAAACTTGGAGAGCTGTCGAGGTAGCAGTCTATGGACTAATCTTTGTCATTTTAATTGCTATATGACATTGGGTTTATAATTATCTTTCTTAAGTCTCTGGTAATATTAATGGCTAAGCAAATTTTAGCTTGACAGCTATAGTACTGCCAAGTTCTTCCTTACCCCAAAGTAAACTACCATTAGTCAATTCATTACAGACAAAATTCTTTACTGTTCTTTTACCTAAAGGAACTCATTTTACAATGACTATTCCTGTTGCCTGTACCCTGAAGAGCTCTCTGCTAGACCCTACTTACCCTTGGGAGTTGGGGGAAAGTTGGTGTAGAGTCAAAGATACAGGTTCCAGGAGCAGGTGAGAAATGCTTCAGCAAGCTGATCTGAGCACTACTGCAAGCTCCTTTAATACCATCCACCCATGTCTCCATTGGTTCCAAGAAAGTATCTATGTTAAACATCAATTTCTGATTGGCTGAGATTATTTGCACCAGCAATTCTTGCTCTCTCCAGCAGTCCTCAATTAGGTCCTCATGCAGAAAATACTTTTGCAGCTGAACAGCCCCCAGCCTTTACAGAGAGGCAGCCCTGCTCTTGTTGCTACGTGTTCTCAGTGATCGAATACCTGTGTCTCATGGTTAATATTTTGATAGGAAAAGGTATAAAGTCTAAAGTTTATTTAAGGTCTGAGGATATGAAAGCTCCTAAGAAAGTGTTTTAAAGTCTAGGAAGGTATTTTAAGGTTAATAAGGGCAAGGTGTGAAGGATTTATCATTTTTAGAAACTTTAAGAAATTCTTATAAGCTTCTGGAAATCTACTCAAATCTGCCTCACATAGTTAAATGGATTCAAGATAAGTATTGACAATCAATAACTTGTTTTCCTCCCTAGCTGCCTATTTCTGAGAGTCAGATTCCTATTATTGGTCCTGGGATGGTCCATCTATCCTCCAAGTAGCAAGACAATGGGCCTAATAAATTTCAATGGTAAAGAATTAAGCTATCAAGGCATAAAAGTTGTTTTTCACTTATACTATTTGGTTCACATTGATTGATCTCCCTTTGTCAGAGTTTGTGTTAAATACCTGGACACACTGAAGCAGTTTACCAGAAAATACATATACGTAAAAATATATATATTATTAATTTCATTGCTTGATTGATCATTTGTTTTCTTTCTTATTTATTTATTTATTTGTGTGTTTGTATGGACATGGTATCCATAAGTGCCCTTTAAGTCACTTGCAAGTGGAGTGTCAGGTTACAGGCATTTGTGACCCACCTGAAAGGCTGCTGGGAATTCCAATGCAGCAAGTACTCTGACAAAAGTGGCATATATTCATACAAAATACAAATACATAAACATAATTAAAAATATTTTACTTCATTATGTTTTTAAAGAACCATTTAATTCTCTAAAAACAGACAATATCTAATGTAAAATACAGAGAGATTAAAATGAGAGGGCGGAGCTTTTTAAAAAACTGAGCTGAACATCAGACATGCAAAAAACTGATAATACAAGTCAACTAAGTTTGTGTGGAAGAATCACGGTGGGTGATGAACTGATGACGGTCCCATAAATAAAGTACAATTCATAAATTAGTAGCTACAAATCAATAAGGAACACATTAAACCTTCAGTAAACTGATGGGTCAAGAAGGATGAAAAATAACCCACAAAGCAAGAAAATTAAATGGTCTCCACAAATGCAATAAGGCAGTTTATAGAGAGCAGGCTGTGAAGAACTTTTTGAAATTATGAATGCTGTATTGTTGTTTAACCAAGCAGTAAGAAATCACTCAGAGAAATATTTTCTATTTTTTTTAAAGCATGATGTTTGATGATCAAATTGAATGTTGGTTTTTTTCCTTGATGTAAGCTGTAAATCCATCTTTGATTCGATAATAAAGTTTATTATGCCCAAGCATTTTGTGTTGGTCCTATTGGAGAAATATAATAACGCACTGGCAGTATTAGTTCTCACATGACTGCTCTAAATTCAACTATATTTTCATTTCCTTTAAAAGAAAGCTGCATGTGTGTGACTACATGCAGTTTGTGAACCTGTAAGTGCAGAGATCTTCTGAGTCTAGAAAAAGAGTTGGATCCCCTGAAAAACAAGTTACTGGCAGGTGTGAGCAGCTTTTCTACAAAAGCAGCATGTGTATTAACCACTGAACCATCCCTCAAGCTCTAGCTTTGATTATTAAAAGTCAGCACAAACCAAAAGTCTAATTTGTACCCAAAACTATGCTGGGTATTTTATTTGTAACCAGGATTTACATGCATTTTAAGTATGAGAAAATATCAACAGTTTTGAAGTGCAAGAAGGACTGACTGCTGATAACATTATTTGTGAGTGTAGGATGGGTGAACCGAACTCTGCCAGTTTGTCTCCAGCTTTGTTAAAGTAGCCAAAGGAGTTTCTAGAGTTCAGCTGAATGTCTGAGAAAAATGAAACAGACATACCTAGGCATGACTCCTTTTTCCTTCTCTATCTTTCTGATAAAAGAGAAGGTTCCAGTCTCTTTCCCAGGTTAGCTTCAGCACTGTAACTTATGGGTATTTGGAAGCTTCCATCTCCATGCCAAGCACTGGATTATTTATATAACTGACATGTATCATTTTTCAATCTGAATTTGTTCCTATTTCCGAGATAAAAATAGAGAGGATTATTGATTTGTTATAGGTATTAAATGGAAGAAGGCTTGTAAAATACAAGGCACGGGGCTCTAAACATGTTCAGTAGGTATTTATTCAATCCTCAAACTTTGACAAGAGTAAGACACACTAGGAGAACTAACTCAAATAATGAGTTAATGACTTCAAGTTATAAGCACTGATTTATTTGCTGCTGGTAGAGATGTCTCCCTTCTTCCTTGAACCTGGTGAATTTCTACCCTTAATTTAAAGATAAGCATTCCTTGACTACAGCTTCCCACTTTCTTTAAGTCCTTACATGCCCAATTTGTGTCCCTTTCTCTTTAAATGCCATAAAATTGGAACTTGAGGAAAGTTTATGAATTTTGGAGAACAGGTTTTTTAACCCAAGTGTATGATTTACTCTGTGAGAATACAAGATATAACTTCATTTCCCTGTGCAAGCACTTTTTCCCCTGCACAAGAAGGGACATCACGAAAGGTTCTTTAAGTGTAGTGTAAGAAAATGTTGAAATGTCCTCTGAGATATTAAATCAATGAATGCAAATAATAGTTACCTATAATTTATAGTTCCTGTAACCAAACCTAATACTGTGGAATCACGAGGTATTTTTAACTGATTTTCCATGTGTATATTTATATGTGTACATACATGAGTGTTCATGTTTGCTGCTACTTGTGACATATGCATGTGGATGCCATAGGACAAACTCGAGTGTTATTTCTCAGGTGCTTCATACAAGTTGTTTTTACAGAAATGTCTGTCAGTAGCTTGGATCTCACTCATAACACTAGATTAGTGTACCAATGAGACCCATGTATCCTCCTACCTTTGCCTCACCAGATCTATGATTATGAGCTTACATTACCAATCCCGACTTTTAAAACCAGGATTTTGAGCATCAAACTCAAATCTTCATGTCTCAGACTCTCAGATATGACAGAAAAATCAGCAACAAAAGCAACAACAATACCCCTATGACACCAACATGCCAATACTTGTCTAAGTTGCTAAGAATAATGTCATTTTTAGAAGTGTAGCTACAGGCGATTGTTCTCTTCTTTGGTGTAAGGTTTATTTTACATAAGACACTTCAGTAGTTCAAATATCACTGTACTTGTATACACACAGTTGCTGATCTATAAAAACTTCTGACATTTTGAAATATCTATCTCTTCATTTTCAACAAGTAAGATATACTAGTGTAGCCCATGAGTCCATCTGTCACAGTGGGATTACAGAAGGAAAAGTAGAAAGTTGGAGGAGACCAAGTTCCTGGAAAAAGGAAAGCAGAGTTGTTAGGGGGGCTCATGATGAAGAATAAAAAATTAAGGAAGATGTTATTATAAAAGCTGTCTCTGCCATCCAGTAGCAAAGGAGAAATGAAATGAACAGGCCTTAATTGCCTCAACTCTTTGCAGCTGTAGGTTGATTTTGAAGATGAAATTTCAGCACATCTGCAGGAAAGGTCTGTAGGAAGTTTGATTCCAGCTTTCATGTGGGGTCCTGCCTCCTCTGTGAAGAATAGAAATGAGAAGATAAGATCACACAGGCCATAGCTGTGCTCAGGGAAGATAGTAAATGGGACAAAATCAAGAGCATCCTCCTAAGGCTTATAATTTTACATAAAATTGAAAGTATACATTTCTGTTCAATATCACTTTTATTAAGAAATCTTATAGATTCTTCATTTTATGTACAATTGGTGAACTGATCTTTCCTTTCATTGCTTGATATTTTAGAAGATTTTATAACATCTTCACAAATTATTTCTACAGTTCCTTAAGTATTAGAGAATAACCAATTTCCATATGTTAATCTTCACAGCAGTCCTTGCATACTAGCTGCCAGACAAAGAGTATCAAAAAAGTTTTTTCTGTGTTGGGGTGTAAAAATGTGTGTTTGCACCAATAGTCATGGAAGTTGGAGTTGGTCCTCAGACATTATATACTTTTTGTATACTTTTTATATCTTTTTTTTTGAGACAGGGTCCCTTATAACCTATTAAGTAGACTATGTTGGCTTCTCAGTGAAACGTAAGCCAACAACATAATTTAAAAAGCATTTCTGAAAAAGCATTTCTGACAGTCTCCAAATTTCAATTCTTAATCACTGCGATCACTATTGAACATATTTTTATATGTGTTTAGGGATCAAATTCAGAACCTCTTTTTTGTGCAATAAGCACTTAACCAACTGACTTATCTCCCTAGCATTTCTAACTGAGTGACTGAGGAGTCATCTAAAAGGATTTTTAGGGACATGTAATTCATAGCCTATTCATTTAATGTAAGAAAAGGCTCTATTCCAAGATTTACTTCTCATTTTCAGTTGGAGCTGATTCCTAATTCTTTGCAGGAAAAAAACCCCTGAAACTTTCATTTTTAAAATAAAGAAGAGCATTGGATAAAAGAAAAAAAGAAATAAAACTAGTTTCTATATTTAGCCAATAAGGTAGAAAATAAAGACATTATATAATGCTCATAAAATTATGGGTTGATTCCCTGTTAGACATTTTCTTCTGTTAAAAATTTTCTTACAGATTATACTCTACCTTGCTCCTAAAATTAAGCTATAGAAATCCTCTAAAAGATTTTCAGAAACACTTTTCAAACAATGTTGTAGAGACAGTTGTGAATAACTAGTTCACTTGTTCCCTATATTCCAGTCACCTATTATGTAGAGAGGAACACAGGGATACTTAAGGACAGTGAGCTTTTTATAGGTCTTCAATATCCCTATCACATTGAATCCAAAATATGTCATTGTGAAGTCTAACATTTGTTTCTATTTTATTTCTGGTGCTGTGAATAATATTCTAACCAAAAGCATCTGAGTGGAGAAAAGAGATTATTCATTTTATAGTTTCTAGTTACAGCAAGTCATTGTAGGAAAATCAAGGAAGACACTTCCAGCAACATATTCATAAAGAGAAGAAAATTTAGATACAAGAGATTAGATCCATGCTGCTTCTTCCTATCTCTTGTCTAATGCAGATCTTCTTTATCTCTGAAGAAAATATACCAACCATAGACAACATCCCACATATGTGTATGCAGGCTCACCTAATCTGAATAACTCCTCAACCAGGCCTCTCTTCCCAGGTTATTTTAGGCTGTGGCAAATGGATGTTTTAACACTAACATCACACTGTCCAGTATCTGTTAATTAAAAGCAACTGCATGTTACAGAAATTACCCTAAAAAGAAGAGCTTTCCTTAGACCATGGCTTTGAGAACAAGACTGTTGCCTGCAGAACCCTGGGGCAGGAAACATGGGAGAGCTATGCTTTTTGTGCTGGTTAGCAGCATTCCACTGACAACCACCTACATTCACTGTTTTTTTTTTTTTTTTTTTTTTTTTTTTTTTTTTTTTTTTTTTTTTTTTGCAGATGTGTTCAGGTAGCTTACCTTTTTGTTTCCATGTTTTTATATGAATGTGTATCCACACCTGTGTGTGTGTGTGTGTGTGTGTGTGTATGTGTATACATATGTAGGTCAGTAAACATCTTGCAGAAATCTGTTCTCTATTTTCACTACATGAGTCCTGAAGATTGTATACAAGATGAAAAGTTTAGATGCAAATACCTTTACCCTGAGAATCATGTAAACCAGCAAACATCATTTTATAAAAAATTTTAATTACACACATTTTGGACACAGTTATTCACAGTGGGATGGTAATGAAAGTGGAGTTATCTGTTTTCTTCTGAATCAAGCATCATCATTTGAAGTCAATTCTTACATTATCATTGCTAACTCTTCTGTGTAGGAAGCCGCGGTTACCGGTGATATATCCGCCATTCCAAGATGTCATGGACATCGTGTCCTCCCCACTAGTAAACAATTAACTGCGCAGGTGCAAAGGCAAAAGCGCGCCAAAGTCACTGGCCAATCCCGAGGTGTAATATTGGGTGATGAGTGAACAGCCAATCAGAAGTGAACACGTCACTCTAGGGTGTATTTAAGCTGTGCCTCTTCCTGTGTTTTGGCCCTTCCGCAGTCTTCACTTCTGCTGATACAAGATTAAAGCCTTGCTGTGGTAACCACCTGAACATTGCCTCTCGTGTCTCTCTTCCACGGGCGAAAGGGGACATGGGAGGCAAGCAGAACAACTGGAGCCGAAACCCGAGAGTTTCAAGGGGACGCAGAGGCCCCCAAGTTTTGGGGCGGGTTAAAAGACTACAGGAACGAGGTACGCCTTTGGAAGATATGCCTGGGGTGGAAGCTTTCATTGCATTGCTTTTGTTTTTAGCTTATTTGTGTTGTGAGAAAGAGATCCACCCTGGCATACCAGAACCAGAGTGTGTTAGCTGGCATCAGGCCAAAGAGCCTGGAGAAACAGATATGGCCAGAGAGCCTAGAGAGACAGAGTACTCAAAAGGAACAAGGGCTACTGCAGAGCTCGTTAAGCTTAAGGACCCTTCACCGGTTGGTGGAGAAAGAGTGGAGGACAAAAGGACCCTCCTTTATGGCAGAATCTTTGGGGAACCGGAGCAAGCAATGCCAGTGATAGAACAGATGATCTTTGAAAATGCTACAGCTGAATGCGTTTTGGGAGACACCCTTACTAACGCAGGACTAGCGGCAGCTAATTTACAGATGGCTGCGGTCCTTCTCCAAGGTCAGGGACAAGATAGGCCCTCGCCATGGCCGGGAAGGGAGATGTTTGTGCTTATTCCACAGGTGAAAACAATTCAATTTGGGCCCCTACGCAGCTGGTTTAGATTGTGAAGAAGGGAGGCAGATTGCAAGATTACGACCCTGATTCTTCTGATACTGATGTTCGATTTGGGGATAAGTATACCACTATGGGACATAGTTAGATCTTGGCCTGTTCCCTTGCCAGTACATTCAAATGCTGCTGTGCTGCCTTTGTTTACAGCTATTGAGTGTTACTTGGTTGCCTTGTCCTCAGGCGCACCCTCCAGCAGCCTGAGTTATATAATGCTACAAGTTTTCCATTAAATTTTACACTTTGTTTTGTGGCAGCAAAACTTTACAGCATAAAGGTAATCTACTTGGTGTTGATTTTAGAAAAAATAGATTGCTTACATCGTTAAAGATTGGTTTTGTTTCTCAAAATTATGGTTATACTCTAATATTACAAAAGAGGCTTAAAAACATAGTTAAACTGCCAATATTCCATTGGCTACAGTTGGTAGTTCAACCGAGAGTTTGAAAAATTTTGATTTGCCTATGTTTATAGAGAAAAGATACAACACATGTCTTTTAAGGTTTACAGTTTAAATTTAAGATTTAAAGTTAAAGTTAAAGCCAAAATGCACAATTCGGCCTAGCCAAGCCTCAGAAAACAGGCTGGAAGGAGGTTAAGTGCATTACATTTGAATTGAGACAATGCAGACTGAGCTGCAGAAGCCTAGGTGCTAAACATCCCTTTTGTTCTGGGTCTTTAAGAACTGGTCCTAGGACTGTGCTTACTAGAATTCGTCTTTTGTCCTCATTGTTTCTTGTGAGAAAAGGGATAAATCTAAAACCCAAAGACTTTACAACAGTCTGTGGGCTAAAAGTTATAATTATGCTACAGAAATTAAAATTATGCCTACTTCCCTCCATGAGTATAACTGTACCTGCTGATAAAATATGGTTCAAATTGTTTTAATTCCTTTTTATTCAAAGTTGTTAAAAATGAGATTCTTTGGATTCCTCTAATGTATGTAACAATTATTAGAGAATAAGGTTGGCTTTTATTCGATATTTTCATTGGACTAAAAAAGATTGGTTATTAAATTAATCCAAAATAAAGTTCAAATTTAAGGTTTATACAGCCTAACTTGTCTACTCCAGCTGCCATTTCAGTAAATGCTTATAGAATTATATAGATATAAAAGATGTTTTATACCTTCACTTTACATTTCTGGTAAAGGTGAGATATTTACAGTTAGTAAATTTATTCATGTTTTTTAAGAGCCCATGAAGCGATATTTGTTAAAAATAATTGCTTCAGAAAATGGTTAATTGTTTTACTATATATATATATATATATATATATATATATATATATATATATATATTGTTGTTGCTTTAATACAAAAAATTAAGAGGTTAAATCTTTTAGTGTATATTATTTATTGTGCGATACATTATTAGTGGATTTCTCTAAAGAAGTTTTTTCACCAAGCCATTGCTCCAATATAACGAGCTTTAAAGTTTTTTTAGAGTACTTGTTGCTCCAAAAAAGGATTCAAAGACAGTGTCTTTCAATATTTGAGACAAGTTGGGGCTAGAGAGATGGCTCAGCCATTAAAGGCTGGACTTAATTTAAAATATAAAAGCTGAATTCCCAGCAACCACATGGTGGCTCACAACCATTTGTAGTGGGAATCTAATGCCATCTTCTGACTTGTGAGTGTACATACAAAAAGAAAATGGTATACTTTTAATCTTGATTTGCTCTTAGTGATTTTTAAAAGTTGTTAAGAGATATTATTTGGCTAAAACCTCATCTTAAGCTTACCATAGGAGGATTTAAACCTCTGTTTGATGTTTTCAAAGGGATGCAAGTCCTAAATTAAATCTTATGTGTATTTTCTTGAGTTTATCCTGCTTCAATACAATTAAATTATGTGTTGTAGCCACTGTTTAGAATGTTAAAAAAAGGTGTATCTGCCTTTGTCTTGTTGAATGGTGTATTTCATGAAGTGCAAAATGTTTCAGCTACACGATCTAATATCTCTAGCCATTTGAATGACATTAAAATTAATAAGGTGTTTAAGAATACATCTGCACAACCGGTGTCGATGTGTGTGGACCCTCCATTTTTCTTTATGTTATCCAACTTTCAAAATAATTCTGATGTCTTGGATTGTAAGAATGTTACATGCTTTTTAGCACAATGCTGGAATGGATCACTAGACCTAGCGTTGGTTGTGCACATGCCTACCTTTGTGCCCATCCCAGTAGAAGCTGATCCTGAAACTCTCCCTACTACATCATTATTGAGACATAAAAGAGACTTTGGTCAATCAGAGAGTTGATTTACTCCAGGCCCATGTGGAGCAGCTCACGGATGTGGTTCAAATGAGCTGCGTGTCAGCAACCCCACATCCAGGTATTACACCTCTGAGATTTGTGAATGATACATTTATTCAAAGCCATAATCTTTCTGCTTATTTAAAAGGGAGTTGGACTGGGGAGTTGGACCAGGTGCAGCAGCAATTGCAGATCCAGATCTTGAGCCTTGATGGAACACAAAAGGACCCTGTTACCCCTGGCGATTTTACTTCTTGAATTTCTTCTGCCTCTTTCTTTCTTTCTTTCTTTCTTTCTTTCTTTCTTTCTTTCTTTCTTTCTTTCTTTCTTATAGGGTGGGGATAGGCCTGTGTGATGCAGCCTTATGTTGTGATTTGTTGTTCATGATTGTTGGTTTGTAAGCTCAGAGCCCAGCAAAAATGTGACAAGGCCGCTATCGCCCAAGCACCTGCAGTCTTGGAGCAAGGATTTCCCCCTGAAATTTGACTATCTAGGCTAAGAAAGTAGCCGATGACTGAGACCCTCAGTCAATGCACCCCAAGGGTTCAGCCCATTGCACTGGGTCGATGAGAGGTCTAAGTCCAGCCAGCCCTTGCCTAAATAGCTGTGGTACCTGAATAGTAGGTTGACAGCCCTTGCACCCCTGGGAACTATACTCCATTGCACAGGGACAGGTGTCAATTCCTCTTTACATCCCCTTAGCCCTTGCACCCAGAGGACTTGTTTCCATTGCACCTGGTAGGATAAGGGAGAATCTTCGGGCTATAAGCTCTTGATCACTTATTCCCCCAAGATGGAGTTTGCTTGATTGGGCTTGAGTTCGAATCTTGATTGGTGCTACGCTTGATAGGCAAAAGGCTGTTCCATATTAATAATTTAAACAGGGGGAGATGTAGGAAGCCGCGGTTAGCGGTGATATATCTGCCATTCCAAGATGGCGTGGACATCGTGTCCTCCCCACTAGTAAACAATTAACTGCACAGGTGCAAAGGCAAAAGTACGCAAAAGTCACTGGCCAATCCCGAGGCGTAATATTGGGTGATGAGTAAACAGCCAATCAGAAGTGAACACGTCACTCTAGGGCGTATTTAAGCTGTGCCTCTTCCTGTGTTTTGGCCCTTCCGCGGTCTTCACTTCTGCTGATACAAGATTAAAGCCTCGCTGTGGTAACCACCCGAACACTGCCTCTCGTGTCTCTCTTCCACAGGTGAAAGGGGACACGGGAGGTGCGCGGAAGACTTCTGGGACTCAAATATTCAACGTTTCAATAGATTTGGTACTGTACAAAATGACCACATACATATATAGCATATGTACATTGTTCTAGCTTGGTATTCTCATGCTGAGAGTGGCAGAAGCCAGAACATAAGCACCGGTTGCTAGGAATAGACAACAAATACATTTCTGGATTTGAGAATGAAAGCTACTTGAATAGTTAAAGATATTAAGTAAAAAAGCAGAGAAACCCCAATAGGAAGCTTCCCTGACCACCAGGTCCCATGTGAATTTGCACAGAAATGCCTGGCACTGTGTTTTTGTCTCAGCACTGAAATCTTCCAGTTGCTAAGGCTTTTCCCCATATCTATGCTGACACTATTCACAATAGTCACAAAAAATATAAAATACCTTTCTGTGAATCTGAGCAAGCAAGTGAGAGATCTGTGTGACAAGAACTTTATGTCTCTGAAGAAAGAAATTGAAGAAGATCTCAGAAGATGGAAAGATCTCCCATGCTCATGTATTGGCAGGATTAATATAGTAAAAATGGGCATCTTGCTGAAAGCAATCTACAGAGTCAAAAATCCTATCTCAATTGTCCACAGAGTTAGAAAGAGAAATTCTCAAAAACATTTGGAATAACAAAAAACACAGGATAGCAAAAATTATTCTTTGTTGAGAGAGATATTTAAAACAGTGGCATTCAATCTGGCTTTTCTTAATCAGTTTCCATGTTCCTGACTAGTCTAAGTCTGTTGCCATGAGAGGTGGCAGTATACTGACACTGTTCAGCTTAGACCATCTGCTCAGGCCCTCCCACCAACATGAAACGCCAGCATGGGAGGTGACTCTGCCAATCTTTCCAGCTGAATCCACAGGCTGGGCTGAGCCCAGAACATCTTGCCATCCACACTCAGTATGAATGACACTCTAATGTTTAAAGATTAATCAAAAGCTTTATATGTTTGGTTATGCTCAATTAACCAGACACCCACAAAATTGGAGGTGTTTCCCAATTAACTAACCTAGCTTTAGGTTGTTACCCAGGACTGTTCTTGGTATATGCATGGTCATCCATGGTGCCTACAACTCTGCCTTTCTAGCTCCTCCTCTTTCTCTCTTTACCCCTCTTCTTCCTCTGCTTACTCCTCCCATGTTTGCTCCTCCAAACTTGCAGGAATTTCCTGCTGTGGGGTGGTGGGCTATGAGAAGCAGCTGGGTACATGGTCGAGCACCTGCCTTGAACCCTGGATAACACCCTAATAGGACAGTACGTGTTTGGCCTTGCTCCTCGGCCCTGGTTTCTTTCACATATCCACAGCCCTTTCCTAAGAAAGGTTTGTGGCCTTAGGTCATGTAGCACAGGTAGAGGGCATGACTACAGGCTGCAGAGCCTCAAGAGATACCTAAAGGCCAGAAGGCATACCCAATTAAGCATTCCTTCTCTGTCCCTTCCCTTTGCAAAAGATATTTAACATCAGGCCCACCCTGAGGACATGGGGTACAGCTTCATCCACTTTCCTCCATGACAATAAACCTTTTAAATCCATGGACTTTCTCTTGTCTTTTGGGCCTGTTGTGGAGAACCATGGAGAAAGCCTTCAACCAATGAGCTGCCACCTAATCTCCCACCAGAGGATTGCTCTGCTTTCCAGCCACAGAGCCCACCAACTCAAGCAAGATGGCCCAGCCAACCATGACCCAGCCGAGCAAGTTGCCTCAACCAAGAGTCTCATTTACCCCACAAGGCACCACTGAAACTCTTTCCCCACGTCCCTTTTGGCTGTTGGCCAATCTAGACGGTATGCCTCCCCCCCCATCTCAGTCGTTCTGCAGTCTTCCAGCAGCCCCTGGGTACTTAAGGGCTGAGACCAGCCTGTCTCTGGCTAGCCTCTTTGGCCCAGAAACCCTCAACCCAAGATCTTTGTTCTGCAGGACCTCAGACTGAGATTTCCCCACACCTGGAGTGGAGCTCAAAGGCTTCTCATAACCCAGTGTTTGCCCTGGTTCCTCAGGAGTGAACTCAGCCAAATTCCTGAGCTTCTGCACTTTGAGCTTCAGTTGCAGCTACCTGGGGCAGCAGGAACCACACTCAGTCCAACAAGACCCATACCTACATGCAAGCCACAGATGCACATCCCGCTACAATTCTCAACAATAAAAGAACTTCTGGGGGAATCATCATCCCTGACCTCAAGCTATACTACAAAGTAATAGTGATAAAAAACTGCATGGTATTGTTACAGAGACAGACAGGAAGATCATTGGAATAGAATTAAAGACCCAGAAATGAACCCACACACCTATGATTACTTGATCTTTGACAAAGGAACTAAACTTGTCCAGTGGAAAAAAGACAGCATTTTCAACAAATGGTGCTAGTTCAACTGGAGAACATCATGTAGAAGAATCCAAATCAATCTATTTTTACCTCCTTGTACAAAGTGGATAAAGGACTTTCATATAAAACCAGATACACTGAAAGTAATAGAAGAGAAGATGGAGAAGAACCTTAAATAGTTGGGCACAGGACAGAAGTTCCTGAACAGAACACCAAGGGCTTATGCTCTATGATCAAGAATTGACAAATGTGATGTCATAAAATTACAAAGTTTTTGTAAGTCACTGTCAATAGGACAAAATAGCCACCAACAAATTGGGAAGAGATCTTTACCAATCCCACATCTGATACAGGGCTAATATCCAATATATACAAAGAACTCAAGAAATTAGACTCTAGACAACCAAATAACCCCATTAAAAATTGGGTACAGAGCTAAACAATTAGTTCTCAACTGAGAAAACTCAAATGGCCCTATAAGAATCTCCTAAACAAATGTTCAGCATCCTTAGTCATCATAGAGATGCAAATCAAAACAACCCTGAGATTCCACCTCACAACAGTCAGAATGTCTAAGTTCTGGGAGTCTCCTGGCCCTGAGAGTGTAGTGGCCGGTGCACAAAATAGGACTCTGGTGATGGTTTTAAAGTCTGAGGGTCTCAGGGCTTTCTGGCTCTCTGACCTGTACTGAAATGCTGTTGATAACTTCTAAAAAATTCCTAAAACTTTCTTCTAAGGCAAAAAAATTGAAGACTTGGGTGATTCAATCATGTAGCTTAACAGCACAGGATTAGGCAATGTGACCTTTGTTCTATCTCAGCAGGAACTGCTGAGCTCTTATTATACCTGCTAGTCTGAGGTCCCAGAAAGTAAAAGACACTTAGAGATGTTATTATAGAGTTTATTACTAAGTGTAAGTAGTTTCCTCATAAAGCTATCTAAGGGGAAAAGTAGAAAGGTCCTAAATGGAAAAAGAGAAAAAAATAAGGAAAATAATTCTAGGCAGCAGAAAAGAAAGGGAAGGGATGAATGACTCTCCCTTTGTCTTTGTCTTCAGTACTTATATATCTTTCAGAGTACATGATCACATGTTACAAAATTCATCACAAATTCACACCAAAAATAAAAATAAAATAAAATAAAAACTTAAATTGAAATAGAAGTTTACAACAGAGAATGTTTACATGCATATTGATTAGGAGTAATTATCTGTCTAAACATCCATCACCTGTCTAGCTCCACAGGTTCACTGAAGGTTTAAAACTATAACTAAGAAATTAGTGAAGTTTTGTATAGATAAATCCAGGCAATAATTTATCGTCTGTCCCAGCACCTATAATAAATCACTAGTTCCCTTTTAATAAGCTTCGGTTAATTGTTTTACAACGAATGTGCATGAATGTGCTTGGAATGTGCTCTGAGTAGGAGAAAGTCTGGTTACTATCTAAGAGTAATAACCTGAAGACACTTGGGAGACTGGCAGACTTCTCACTGCAGTTTTGACTATCAGAAAGAGACCTAATAGCAGTCCCACTATAAAAGAGCTTAATAATCATTGATATAATTTTAGGAATTCTTTCTTTGACTGTTCTAAAATTGTTTATTGGCTATGAATTGTACAAATATCATGTGTATTAGTGGTAACGGTGGAGCTAGAGAGTATTGTGCCTTCTCCAGGCTGCACAGCAAGAACCACCAACAGTGTGGAGGAACTTGTGGACCTTTCCAAGGCCATGGCTCTTTCAGCCAGCAGATGTCAGCCCACACATCTCTCTGTGCTTGTAGACTGGTTTGATTATCCACTGGCTGTCAGGATTATTTCTGATAGGTTTTTGGAATGGATCAATGAGGATAACCTCGAAAATTTTGTATGTGGAATCTTCACCAACCCAGTAGGAATTCAGGACTCTCAAAGCCCCACAATGGCACCCAGCTCTCTCCTCAGCAACAGACTAAAGGCTTTGGGCAAATTTCAGCTGGTTAACACCATGGTGGACATGCTTGCCATAAGTCACACCCTTAGGAACCAGGCATTTGCGATCACCACCGTGATCAACAATCCTGTAAATGACATAACCTTGCTTCACCTTGTATCCCAGTCTTCACACTTTATCAGGTAGGGTGGGGTGGGGAGCCCTGTGCATCACAGAGAGCTGGTGGTATTGCCAGCAGTGGACCCTCAGAAGAAAGCACATCACATCGGACTGCTTCTTCCTCCATAGCTCCTGGATGTATTTGTATGCACCCATCTTGGCTCACATGATGGTTGCCACCAAAGGAAAGGAAGAAGCCTTTCTAATTTTAGGAATTCTTATAGGATCATCATTAAGACTTAAGAAGTCACCTATTTGTCTATATAGCATCACCACAAGACAGTACATCTTCATGGATCTTCAAAGATCTGCTCCAATGGGGTGTGCTATTGCTTAGTGATTATTATATTGGTATAAAATAATAATAATAATAATAATAATAATAATAATAATAATAATAAATAATAATAAATAATAGGAAAAGCATATTAATAGTAGGAATCTTTCCTAAAATAAGTCCCTTACAGCCTTGCTGAATAAGGACTCAGTTGTTGCAGATCATATAATAATCCAAGGCAAGCCATTTTAGGATGATCACCTGATAATTAATAGCTTGTCCCATTATGGTTCTTGACAGCTAAGATCAAAATCTCAGATGATAGCAGATGGTGGTGAAAATGTGGAGAAAGTGGAATACTCCTCCATTATTAGTGGGATTACAAGCTGGTGCAATCACTCTGGAAATCAGTCTGGCAGTTTCTCAGAAAATTAAACATAGCATTACCTGAGAACCGAGCTATAGCACTCCTGGGCATATACACAGAAGATGTTCCAAAACATATACATATGTTATAACATATGAGATACATATGAGATAACAAAAACATATGCTCCAATATGTTCATAGAAGTCTCATTTATAATAGTCAGAAACTGGAAAGAACCCAGATGTTCTTCAACAGAGAAATGCATACAAAAAATGTGGTCCATTTACACAATGGAGTATTACTCAGCTATTAAAAATAATGAATTTGAGAAATTCTTAGATAAATGGATGGAACTAGAAAATAACATCCTGAGTGAGGTAACCCAATCACAAAAAAAAAAAACCAAAAACCCACACATGATATTCATGCACTGATAACTAGACATTAGTCCAGAAGCTCACAATACCCAAGATGCAACTCACAGACCACATGAAACTCATGAAGAAGGAAGACCAAAGTGTGGGTGCTTCAGTCCTTCTTAGAAAAAGTAACAAAATACTCATAGAAACAAATATGGAGACAAAGTGTGAGACAGAAACTGAAGGAGGGACCATCTGAAGATTCTTCTACCTGGATATCCATCCCATGTAAAGTTACCAAAGGTAGATGCTGATGTGGATGTCAGGAAGTGCCTGCTAACAGGAGCCTGATATAGCTGTCTCCTTAGAAATCTCCCAGAGGCTGAAATGTACAGAGGCGGATGCTCACAGCTAACCATTGAACTGATCATGGGGTTCCCAATGGAGGAGTTAGAGAGAAGACTGAAGGAGCTGAAAGGGTTTGAGGCCCCATGGGAGAGGAAAAATACCAACCAACCAGTGTTCCCAGGGTCCAAACCACCAGCCTGGCAGCACATAGGGAGGATCCTATGGTTCCAGCTGTAAATGTAGGGGAGGATGGCCTTTTGGGGCATAGGTGAGAGAAATCTTTGGTCCCATGAAGGCTGGACTCACAGTGTGGGGGAATTCGAGGGTAGGGAGGTAAGAGTTGGTGGGGGCACATCTTCATAGAAACAGGAGAAGGGGGGATGGAATGGGTGTTCCTGGGTAGGGGAGTGAAATTTTGTAAGTTGATAACATCTGAAATGTAAATAACATTTCCAATAAAAATATACAATCAAAATGGTGAAACCTATGAATAAAACTGCCCATGACTTAAAAGAGAAATATAACAACAAAGAAAACACAAGTGAGGCAATTATGAAGATGGAAAATGTAGTAAAAGGAAAAGGAAATACAGATGTAAGCATTTAAACAGAATACAGAAAATAAAAATGAGAATCTCAGGCATAGAAGATACAACACAAGACATCAAAATATTGTTCAAAAAAATGAAAAATCTAAAAGGTTCCTAACACACAACATCTAGGAAATTTGAGGCACTATGAAAAGACAAAATCTAAAAATAATGTGTTTAGAAGAAAGAGAAGATTCCAAGCGCCATGTTTAAATCATAGAATAAGGTTCCCTTAACCTAACAAATGGTATGCCTGTAAATGTACAAGAAGGTACCAAACACCAAATGATTCAACCAGAAAAGAAAATCCTTCTGCCATATAATAATCAAAACACTATATATACATAATAAAGAAAAAATTTAAAATGTGCAAGGGAGAAGAGCCAAGAAAGATAGACCTATGTGAATTATACCTAATTTCCCAACTAAGACTCTAAAATCTAGAAGTGCTTGAGATGAAGTCCTGGAGACCACAGATATCAGCCCAGACTGCTATTCTCAGCAAAACTTTCAATTACCATAAATGGAGAAACTAAAATAATCCATAACAAAACAAAATTAAACAATATCTTTCCAGTAACCAAGCACTACAGATGGACTAGAAGGATTCCAATAAGACTTACTTCACAAAAAAAAAAAAAAACCAAAGAAGTAAATAATTTCACATCATTAAAACCAGTTGAAGAGAATCAGACCCACCTCAAACTCCTCCACTAGCCAGCACTGATATTAAAATATTAGGAAGTAACAGTCATTGGTCATTAATACCTTTCAACATCAATAAACTCAATTCGTCCAAGTAAAAAATTCAGACTAACAGAGTGGATGCTTGAATAGAATCTATCCTTCTGCTGTATACAAGAAACAAATTTCAGCAACAAAGATATTTCTTAGTATAAAGGGCTGGAAAAATGTTTTTCAAGCAAATGGCCCAAGAATCAAGTTGGAGTAGCCATTCTAATATCTTATAAAATAGATGTTTACCTGAACACTATCAAATGAGACAGAGAATAATATTTCATGCTCATCAAAGAAAAAAATGCACCAAGAGAACATCTCAATTCTGAACACCTATGTCCTAAATGCAGGGCTCCCATCATAAAAGAAATATTACTCACATTTAAATCACACATAGAATCACACACACATACACACACACACACACACACACACACACACACACACACACATACCTCATGATCAACAATGGACAGATCCACCAAGTCAGAAATACAACAGAGGAATAAAGAAACTATCAGAGGTTATAATTCAATTGGACCTAACAGATAATTATAGAATATTTCGCCCAAACACAAAAGAATATACCTGGTTCTCAGCACCTCACTGAACCTTCTCCAAAACTGAGCATTTAATTGGTCAAAACAAACTTCAACAGATACAAGAAGACTGAAGTAACCCCATGTATCTTATCAGATCACCATGGATTAAACAAGAAGTTCAACAACAGAAACAAGAGAAAGCACACATACTCATGAAAACTGAACACCTCTCTACAACTCTCCACTCAATGATGACTGAGTCAGGGAAGACATAAAGAATGAAATTAAAGACTTTCTAGAATTTAATGAAAATGAAAGATTACCGCACTGTATGCCCTCAGAAGTTGAAGTGTTTGCATGCTAACAAATTGAAAGTACATCTGAGGGCACACACAACAAAAATAATAATAAAGAAAGCAAACACACCCAGGAGGAGTAAACAGCAGAAAATAATTAAATTCAAAGAGGAATTCAATAAATTAGAAAAAAGGAGCACAATACAAGAAATCAACAAAAGCAAGATATGGTTCTTGGTGAAAATTATCAAGATAGGCAAACCCTTAGCCAAATTAAATAAAAGGCAGAGCAACTATATCCAAATTAAAATCAGAAGTGAAACAGGAAATGTGGACACTGAGAAAATTTAAGAGTTAGAAAGTATTACTTTAAAAGGTCATACTTCACAAATATGTAAAATTTATATGAAATCAATGACTTTCTAGACAACTACCAATTACCAAAGCTAAATCAAGACCAAAATATCTACCTGAGTAGCTCTCTAACACCTAAGGAAATAGAAGCAGTCATTAAATATCTCAAAAAATTAATAATTTCCCAGAACATGATAATTTTAGAGCAGAATTTTAAAGAACTTTCAAAGAAGGGCTAATGCCAATACTCCTTAAGCTATTTCACAAAATTAAAAGAGAAGGAATATTTCCAAACTCATTCTATGAGGCCATAATCACCCTGATATCTAAACCAAACATTGTCTCAAAAAAAAAAAAAAAGAATTTCAGCTCAATTTTCTGTATGAATATTGATGCAAAAATACTCAATAAAATACTCATAAACTGAATCCAAGAATGCATCAAAGATATCATCTTCCATGATTAAGTAGACTTCATCCCAATGATGCAAGAGTATGTGAATATATGAAAATTCATTAACATAAACCACCATATAAATAAACTAAAAGAAAAAAAATCATCTCACCTGATGCCAAAAAAGTGTTTGACACAATCCAACACCTCTTTATGATGAAACTCTTGGGGAAAGCAGAGATAAAAGGGGCATACCTAAACACAGTAATGGCAATATACAACATGCATATAGCCAACATCAAATTAAATGGACAGAATCTTAAATCATTTCCAATAAAATTGGGGACAAGGCAATGCTGTCTGCTCTCCCCACATCTCCTCCATATAATACTTAAAGTTCTGGCTAGAGCAATAAAACAACTAAAGGTCATCAAAAGGATACAAATTAGAAAATAATGCAAAATTACCAATATTTGTAGATGATATAATAGTAAATGTAAGAGACCTTCCAAATTATAACTGAGAACACTAGCAGCTGATAAAAATCTTAAGCAAAAAGGATGGATACAAAATGAACTCAAAGAAATCAGTAGCCTTCTTGTAGACAAGTGATACTAGGTCTGACCAAAAAGTTAGAGAAACAGTACCCTTCACAATAGTCACAGATAACCTAAAATGCCTTGATCTAACTTTGAAGAAGCAAGTGAAAGTCCTGTATGAGAAGAACTTCAAGACTCTTAAAACAATTAAGTTATCAGAACTTGGTAAGGTCTTCCATATTTATGGTCCACTAGGGTTAACATTTTAAAAATGGCCATCTTAGTGAAAGTAATCTAAAGATTCAATGCCATCCCACCAAAATTCCAATACAACTCTTACAGAACTTGAAAGAACAATTTTCAACTTCATTTAAAAACAAACAAACAACAACAACAAAAACAGGATAGTTAAAACAATCTTGAATAAAAAAATAAAACTTCTGGAGGTATCACTATCCCTGACCTCAAGTTATACTACAGAGCAAAGATAATAAAAATAGCAGGGTATTGTTATAGAAACAGATAGGTTGATCAACAGAATAAAATCAAAGACCCAGAAACAAATGCACAAACTTCTTGGTTTTTTGACAAATAATACAAAACCACATAATTGGGCTGACTTCCAGGTTCAGAGGTTTATTCCATTATCATCAAGGCAGAAGCATTGCATCATCCATGCAGGCATGGTGCAGGCAGAGCTGAGGGTTTGACATCTTAATCTGAAGGCTGCTAGACAAAGACTGACTTCCAGGCAGCTAGAATGGGGGTCTTAGGCCCACACACACAGTGACACACCTATTACAATAAGGACACACCTCCTAATAGGGCCATTCCCTGGGCCAACCATATACAAACCATCACATTCTACTCCGTGGCTCCCATAGGCCTGTTCAAACATGTGAGTCTATGGGGGCCATATCTAAACATACTGTAATGCAAAATATGTTTAGTCCAACTTCCAAAGTTCTTGTAGGTTACAATAGTCTTAACAATGTTAAAAGTTCAAAGTCTCATCAGAGATTCTTCCAATCACTTAACTGTAGTCCCCAAAGTAAGACAGGAAACCAGCTGGAAAAACTCCAAACTTCGCATCTTCATGTCTAATGTCAAAGCAGTCTTCAGATCTCCAAATTCTTTCACATCTTTGTTGATTAGAACAAAGTTCTTTCTCATGAGTTGATTTCACTCCCTGTTAGTTTTCTTCAGCAGATAGCTTGGAATCTTCAAGGCAAATTCAATGTTACAGGTTCTTGTTTCAATGTCTGGAATTCATATATGATTATCTGGGCTCCTCCAAAAATCTGTTGTCATTTCTCCAGCTCTGCCATCTATAGCACTCTAAGTTCACTTGATCCACTCCACAACTCCTGCTGTTCTCAGGAAACATACCATGGTACCAGCATCTCCAATATGATGGTGTGTCTTCCACTTAACTAAGGCTTTACCAATAGCTTCTCATAGGCACTTTTCATGATTCCAAGCCTCAAATCCTCTTCATGACCCCGTCAATCCTGGGCCATCAACTTCAACTGAGGCTTCACATTCACCAATGTCTTTCCATAGCCTCTCACAGGGCCAAGCCTCAGTTGCTCTTCATGACCTCTTCATGACTTCAAAACCAATACCATCTGGATGACTCTGACACGTTACCAAATACAGTTGCAGTGTGACATGTCTCCTTGGCTATTTCTAAAACACAGCTTCTTTGTGCTCTCAGAAAACACTTGCCAGTTTCCATCTCAAAGAAGCTGGTCTCTTCTTAATCTCCACTAATTTCTTAGCTCCAGCTAATCAGCATCAATTGTCCCAGTAGTATCTTTTATTTTTTCACTCTAAATCTGCAGCCACATGGCCAAAGCTGCTGAATTCTGCTGCTTGCTTGTTCTGGAACATGGCGCCCCTGTTTGTATATATTATCACTAGCTTTCTATTTGCCATTTCCTTCACTGCCTAAGCTTGGCTGTCCTGGATCTTGATCTGCAGATTGACCTTGAACTTACAGATCAGCATGCCTGTTTCCTGGGATTAAATATGTGTACCACTATGTCTGAATCTAAACTTTGCTAGGTAGGATCTTGCCCCTAAATCTCTTTCCCTTAATTTGCTGTCTCTTAGAACATAGATTCAGCTCTATTTCACTTCCTGGTACACCTTTAATACTTGAACCATATATTTTATAGTTTTTCTTTCTAAGCTTGCTATGTGTGTTTATAATGTTCTTTATGAGACTTAATGAGAGAACAAAGCTTGTGATGGGCATTTCTAAGACATCCTTTGTAAATACAATTAGTCTGAGTCTCTTCATCTTAGCTTCAGGTTGACTTTTTAGACAAGGGCAAAATATAGTGGCATTCTTCGAAATACCAAAAACAAAAACAAAAAAACAAACAAACAAACAAAAAAAAACAAAAAAAAACCCAAAACCAAAACAAACAAACAAAAAAAAAGAACCAACAAAAACCCAAAACCAAAAAACAAAAAAACAAAATCAAAAACAAAAAACAAAACAAAACAAACAAACAAACAAACAAACAAAAACAGCCTCTAAGCCATGTATTGAAATTCTCCACTGAAACCTCTTGGTCCAGCTCTGAACTCTTCAAATCTCTAACAGTAAGCAAAGTCTTCCATCTTCCCACTAGGCTAGCTCATTAAGTCCCATTTAAAACATTCAATTGTTTGCCAAATCCAAAGCCCTCAAATCCATATGCTTGTAAACAAAATCATGGCCAGGCCCATTACAGTAATACCCCAGTCTCTGGTACATACTGCTATATTAGTTAGGGTTTTACTGTTATAAGCAGACACCATGACCAAGACAACTCTTATAAAGACAGCATTTAATAAGTGCTAACTTAAAGATTCACAGTTTCAATCCATTATCATCAAGGCAGCATTGTAGCATGGTGCAGGTGGAGCTGAGAGTTCAACATCTTCGTCTGAAGTTGGCTAGTGGAAGACTGACGTTGAGGGAGTGAGGAGAAGGGTATTAAGCCCACAACCACAGTGACATATCCACTCCTACAAGGATACACCTCCTAATAGTACCATTCCTTGTGCCAAGCTTATACAAACCATCACACACTGGCAACCCAGAAAACTTCCTCCTCCTCCCACCAAGGCACAAAAAAATTTTTATGGTTTTTATTTTTGGCTTGGGACCAATTCAGTTTAACCATGCTATTTGAATAGACATGGTTGTAGAGTTATCTTTATAGACATGAATGACTTACCAAAGGCTTCTTCAGAGAAGACAGAAGTTTTCTCTTTTTCATCAGCATTTGAAACCTATTATCTTACCTGGCTAAAGCATCATGAACCTGTATCTGATCTATGACTGATTGATTAAGGGCTCAGTCCTGTATAGCATCTATTAGCAAACAGCAGCTCGTGAGAGTTCATAAAAGTCATGGTGTCATGGTTAAGTCATGCCCCTGGGAGAGCATTTCACAGCCCTCATCTCCATCACACAGATTTTATATTCTTCCCACCAACACTTACATGATGTTTCCTGAGCCAGAGAGGAGGATAAAGATGTGCACTGTTTAAGACTGAACATTCAACAAGCACTAGTTTTCAATACTTTGACTAACCATGAGTTGCTGCCTTGTGCTATCCTCAACCCTGATCAGAGAAGTTTCTCATTCCTGTGACTTATTTTGGCATTTTGTTCAAGCTCTGTCTCCTCTTAGAGACTCTACTTAAATAATATTATATATAAAATTTTATGAAGCAAAGGATTTATCTGAAAATATTATATCCCAATTCTAAATCTATAAAGACTAAAAGGTATATAAAACATGAGACTGTATAGTTACAACATCAGTTATAGACTCATGTACCAAGAATACTAAAAATGTTGAAATAAAAATAGAAAATTCAATTGAATATCAATTATTAGACCTGTACCTCAGCATTAAAATTATAGACAACAAAAATACAAAGAAGCTAAGTACCTCCTCCATGGTTTGAAGTTAATTTCCTTAACCATTTTACAGCTTCTGCCAGAACTTTTAATTAGTTATAACCAGAACTGGAGTCCAGAATTCCTATCATTTATAATTTTATGGAAATTACAATTCAGCTCTAACACGATTTTAAGATAATGACTATGTATTTTAGTTTTCTTTTGCTGTGACAAACCATTCTCAAAAAGGGAACCCTAAAGAAACCAGGCTCATTGTGAGTTACAATTAATGGTACAGTGCTCAATGATGCAGCAGGCAAAATAGCAGATGTTGAAGCAGAGTTTGAAGCAGCTGGTCATAGGAAATCAACAATCAAAAGTAGAAAACAGTTAACATATATAAGCCCATACTCAGCTTACTTTTGCCTGTGCATATAATCCAGGATCCCTATCCATAGAATGTTCATGCTGAGAGTTAAGATAGATCTCTCCACATCAATTGGTCTAATAAAAAACAATCCCATATAAACAAACTCATAGGCCTGATACTCATGTACTTCTAGATCCTGTCAAGTTGAGAACACTAACCAACATACAATATATTTGGAGGATAGAATAAATTATTAAATAACAGACCATATGTTTCCTCCAATAATTATTTTAGTGAGTTAATTTATTAAAATTTGGTAAGAAGTTGCAGTAGGTAATGTGGAATTAATATAAAAGTGTTCTATTTCTTTTATGTACTCTGCAATCTTGTGACATCTATTTTGTAAGTAAGACTTAAAAATATAGAGTGGTTTCCTCAGGTTCATAAAAAAATTCTTTAACACTTAGATGTTTATAGAATCCAATTTTCTGTGTTAACATTCTGTGGATAGTAAAGTCTTACAGGAAAGATGACATAAGTAATTGGAGAAGACAAAAAGGAAAAATAAAGAACAGAGAAATGTGTTGATAGAATGTATTCATTTGGGGTCTTTCTTACATTCTCCCTTCTTCATATAGAACTAGGCTTGAAAATATAGAAAACTATATTGACTTTGCTTTATTTACAAAAGTGAAGCATACCACAAAAAGGAAGCAATTAAGGGGTTACAAAAAGAGAAAAAGGAACTCAATCTGGAACCTGATTGAAGACTTCTGTCATCTGAGAGTGGAGAATTTTGGTACAACAACAATAACAACAACCAAAAGTATGCACCATGAAAACAATGCAGTGATGATATGATTTATAGAGACATTTGAAATATGACTGATAAAATAATGATCAGTTTTGTGTCACACATTTCCCATATGTAAATGAATAACATTTACCCTAATATTACAACCAAGAATATGAGCTTGGTTTATGTTCAATACATATATTGCACTTTATTGTGATCAATTACACTATAGGTTTCTTCTACCTTTATGAACTATGGTTTTAACTTGAAAGTTTGTTTGTTCCACTGGTCTCATTTTCTGAAAAAAAGTCAATATAAATTTGTTACAATTCCCCCAAAGCCACTCAAATCATACAGATAGCCATTTATAACTTAATTCAGTTAAAAAAAATCATGTCTCAAGGGCTTGAAAGATGGTTCAGTAATCAAAAATACTTTCTTCTTTTCCAGAGAATTGCAATTTAACTCCTAGCATCCGTGTCAGGCAGCTCACAAACAATTGTAACTCCAATTCAAAGAGACCGGCAACATTCATCTGGCTAATGTGAGCCTCCCCATACATAAGAACATATACTCACAAAGATGTATATACATACACAAACATGAAATAAAGACTCCTGACTTGATTTGAGTGGATTTTCCTAAGCTGCTAGAGATGACATCTTGGAGTTGTCTCATGATCTTCACTGCTATTGATCAAAGGGACAAATATGTCAAGGAAGATATTAGTTTTTGATTTTCAGTGACTTCATCAAATTTCTATTAGAACTTTATTAGCTCTAACAACTTTTAAAGTATTATTTAAAGACACATAGGTGCAAAAAATCAATACAACTAAGAGCTCAGGGTCTCAGAGAAAGAGAAAGCAGAGTACAGAACATAAATTTTTCCCTGGAAGGAAGCTAGGGTGACAGTGTTAACATTAAATATGCAACATTCACCTCAAACAATTAGGAGATAAATTTTTTTAGACAAATATGAGTGATCATGACTATGAAATATAAATTGAATTTAACCTAACTACCAACATAGTACCAGTTTTATGAAGGTTTTTCTAGTAACATAACAAAGAAATTTATAATATAAAATTACTTTTCATATACATTTGTGGGTATATCATAGTGACAGATTAGAGTTAGCTAAAGAAACTCTACATAAATGGTTTTGAGCTGTCATTGGTAAAGGGTCTTTGTGCACCCTCTGAGGTCGTAAAATATCCTACATTCTCTTCTGTCTTAACATTTCCTATGTTGCATCAGACCAATCTTTTTCTCCTCTATATCTTTCTTCAAAGTTTATGCAGTGCAAACCAGAACTTTTCAATTCACTTCATTTCAACATACTATGCAGAATCTAGGAGTAGGTGTTATTTTAGGCTCTGGTGGTAAGTGTTTATATCAGATTTAGTTGACATCACAGAGGTGTGAAAAGCAACCACATAACTAACTCCTGTTCAGAACTCTCATGGATGATGCATGGAAATGCTAATGAGCATACTGGGTTCAAGTCTTAAGAACATGGGCAGGTTCCTTTAGAAAATGACTTTTGAGAGAAGAGGTTAAACATGTAAATTTTATTGTTCTTTATATTTGATGAGGTCAACAATCCAGGATGCAATTTTTACAGGGAAGATTGTTTGTTGCTTCCATATATCAATAAAAAAGTCCACATCTTACACCATAGGGCCACTCAAAGTAATAGAAGAAACCAGATGAAGTAAAAAAAATCTAGAGCTTTTGCACTTGACACAGGAAAGATCTTGGAGACTGAGATATGATCAAGAGGTTAGACATTAGTTAAAGTAATTGACTGGTTTGTGTATGAAAAATGAACAAGTAGGAATGAATTTGAAGAAAAAATAGAGGGTGAATAAGTGAACTGAAATGGAGTTCATGAAATTATGGGTTCTAAAAAAACAGTAATTAAATATAGAAAAATTTACTAGAGTTTTTAGGGACAGAAAATAGTCCCCATCATACCTCATAAATACCTGACTACTCATCCTTATTTATCCAATTAAATAGCAAGTAGTGGTAAACACAGGTTTTCAATATAACAATGGCAATAAGATTCAGTGACATTCCCTTGTCTATCCTTTGGAAACTCACATGAGGTTTAGGTATAAAAGAGAACAAGAGGAATATGTGAATAAGCATTCCTGGCCAAGGAGGGCTTTCGTTAATCACTTGCTCAACATTAACTCAGCTCCTGTCTGTCTTCAAGGTAGTCCAAAAGAGTGTCATAAATGTAGGACATCTTATTCTGAATGACAAGTTCCACTATGTCTGACATCTTTTTGATCTCTTCTTCCTCCCAAGTATGAGATTTAGAGTAAATTCCAGTTTTTCATGGTCTATATACAATTTCAATAACCTGATACTCAATGAGAAGGACACAAGTCTCTCTGGCAAACACCTTCATTTCTGTCCAGATGGTTACAATCTAAGCATAAAATAAACAAGAGGCTGTTGTTATCAGTCTAAGTAAGAAAAGAAAGTATTCTCTATGACATATAAATTTTAAAAAGAAGTATCCACAGTGGTAGAAAGAGAACAGGCTGTACGAGAAATTCATTTATCAGGACAGTATTCATTGTGTACTTTTTAAAATCAAATCTTACAATTCAAATGTACTCTGATCATGTTTTAAAGCAACTCATTTATGCTTAAAATATATTTTGCCCAAGTCTTTACTCTCTGTGACTTAATCAAAAATCCCAATCTTAAAGGTTTGTGGTCAAACTTGAATGTTTGAAGAAACATTTGAGAAAATGTTCACATCTCCTACAACACATGTTTCTATTCTCTATTAAAAGAACAAAAAATATCTTGTCTTAATTCCCCCTACTCCTTTATGAAGTAATCATAATACATGGGGAGTATTAAACAAAGCTCTGCTCCTCCGGAATCAGAGATGATTTGCTCAATTAACCTGCGACAGACCTAGGAAGAAGAGAAACATAGACTTAAATATTACTTAGTTGTATTTCAAGTTTATTCTGAAAACTGCTGTCTTAGTTACTATTGTATTGATGAGAAAAGATACCATGACCAGAGTAACTATTTTAAAAGAAAAGGTTTAATTAGGGGCTTACATACTTTTCTTTTACTAGAGGATCAATCCATGATGATCTTATCAGAATGCATATAGGCATGATGCTGAAGCCATAATAGCTTTGAGTTTTACATCTTAATCACCAGGCAAAAAGCAGAAAGCAAATAAACTGAGGTTTAAAAATTTTCATGAAGTATGTCCACTTTAAATTTTCTTCCAACAAGGGCTTACCTCCAAATCCTGCTAAAATGATTCCACTCCATAGTGATGAAGCATTCAAATATATGAGCCTATGATGGCCATTTTTATTCAAACCAACACAAAATCCACAACTACCTGTCACCAGCCATAATATGTGTTTAGTGTTACTATTATGGGGTGGGTATGATGCCACCAATGCAAGAGAGATTTCTGACTTGATGTCTAACTTCCTGACTATGTGCTTTTGACAAAAGCAAAGGTATCAGAGTGGAAGGCACACCTCAGTGGTACAGTGCTTTTATTTAAGACATGGTCTACAGTTTAAGACCTAGAACCGCAAAAAAACAAAACTCCAAAACAGACATTATATTTTTGACTTGAAAGTGTTTTAGTTCAGTTTTAGTAGAGGCTCTTCTTATAACACACTAAAACATAATATATTGATAGAAAACATGTGGCTTGTAAGGAACTTTATGAAAATGGCTTTATTAAACTCTATAGCAGCCATTGAGCCATTCTGAGCCATATTGCAGAAAAAAATTTGATGTAAACACAATAATTTCATTGTAGTGAGGGCATAAGATGTGTGCCAATGGCAAAAAATGAAATAAGAAGCTCTGAGTGCTGTAGGCCTGTGTGCACATGAGTTGTTGGTATAAGTATATATGCAGAGGAGAACATTTAGAGCCTTGCTTTATTTCTATACAACATATTTCAATGAGACAGGGTCAATGACTAAAGATGGGACTCAGAAGTTTGTGGCTGGGCTCTCTCACTTCCATGACTGCATCCCTCACAACACTGGGTTTAGTTGTATGAAGCAATTCCTAGAGATTTACGTGAGCTCTTCAAATGCAAACTTAGGTGCTTCTGCATGAGTAGCAAGGACTCTTACACACCAAGAGATCTCTTGAGCCCTGATCCAATATTTTCTCCCAAGTTTATGGAATTTTAATTATAGTCAATAGTTTTTATTAACATCATAATCAATTCATTATTTATTATTATCAAATTCAGATTTACTCACTGTAGAAAGTTTAAAATAAGATAAAATTTGACCCTATAACTTATATTTAGATAAGCTGATACTCTATAGTATATTTTTAATCAGACCTTTTTATATTTTTACATTTCTCTAAATATATTTAATAATTTTATATCATTTGGAAGGATGTTTAAATAGATTGCATGATATAGTAAAAGGAAATTAAATGATATGAATCAGGATAAAATAGGAACAAACATATGCTGTAAGAAGTTTAAAAAGTTATTAAGAATTAAGAAACTACAAGCTCAAGACCATGTCAATTATATTAACTTTTGTTAAATTTTTTTTCAGTCTAAAAGGTAGAGCATCCTGACACTGCCAAAACGTATACTTTGAAGAAATACTGTCAGGCATCCCAACTTCCAGAAACTTAAGCAAATTTGATTAATTTTCTTACCCTCTTTAACACTTGAACATAGTAGTCACTTGGTTATTCAGGTATTTGGATTTATCCCTTTAAATAAAAAAAAAAGATATTCATTAAGGAGTGAAGTCACATAATATATGTATAGGAGAATCTAATTAATTAGGAGGTCTTGTTAAGATCATGCAGTAATGAAAGTACAATAAAAGCAGGGAAAATGGGTTCTATGACCTGTATTCAAAACTCCTTCTAACTAATGGGTTGTGATGGTGATCATGAGCCAACTAAGCGCCGGTGACTGATAAATTTGAATGAAGGTTAAATAATTATTTTTAGGAGTTAATTATTATAATCTAGTTCTCAGCTTCATTGCCTTAATAAAAGATCAGCTTACTGCAGCCATGCAAATTAACATGTACTCTGGAAACCCGCCAAGATAAGGTTTAATACTTGTAAAAACAAGTGAGGTTCTTCATGCCTTCTCTATGAATTGACTTCTTTATGGACATTTTACTGGCACAAGTTTATGCTTTCTTGTGTCTTATATATTTGCATGCATAAAGTTCCATATTCATGTGTGTGAGTGTACACGTGTAAGCAAAAGGACAGTTTTAAATGTCCTTCGTCATGAACTGTCTACACTACTTTTTGAACAGTGTTTGTCACCATACCAGAGGTAACCACCAAGTAAAACCTTCTGGAGAGAAAGTACCAGGGATAATTCTATGTCTACTTCCCTAGTAGTAAGATTACAAGCACGTACTATAATGTCGGAAATTATTTTAATGGATGTTGTAGAATAAAGTCAGCTGTTCATTCTTGTAAGGTTATCAAGTCATCTTACTAGCAAAATGTAAGATATTGTGATTATTTACCTAGAGAAGTCATTATTTATGTGTGATGTATGTGATCACGTGTGTGCATAAAAATTGATATTATATGTGTATGTTATAGGCATTATGAATATAAGAGTTTCTATGTGTATGTAAAATAATGTGACTTTTTGTTTATGGTTTTTATGTGAGAAGTTGGTGCTATGTGTTTATTTTTATTATATGCATGTGATAGGCATTATGCATGGTTATAATGTATCATATGTCAGGGAGTGTGTGAGTACACATGTTATAGGTGGTATGTTTGTGCACGATATGCATGTGTATAAAACACAAATTGTGTTTATATTAGAAACAATGAAAAAAGCATGACAATTATAATAGAAAAACAGAAATGAAAAATGAACTGGTTCAAACTTTTAGCTATTGATTTAAAGCATATCTATAGCTAAAAAACAAAACAAAACAAACAAACAAAAACAAAGAACAAAAAACCCTTATTTCACCACTGTTGAAAGTACTACCAGCAAGTAATTGCTGATAGGTGAGAGGGAGATATTTTCTTAAGCAGTGTAGCCACTGGTAAATTAGCCATGTTCCTGTAATAATCCTATGCTCTTACATCCATAAACATTAAAACAGGAAAAACTCACTCACACAGAAAGGAAGAGAGCAGGTCATGATGAGGAACAAGTTAACAAGTGGGGAGAAGACAAGTGACAACAAGAGAAGTAATAAGAAATGAACATGATCTAAGTACATTATGTTCACTTTTGAAAACATAATATAATATATCATTCTGCAAAATTAATACATGTGGGCAGAAATGTCTGAAAGCCATTTGATTTTCTAGACCTCACTGAGATACTTTACCTTTCCGACTGCATGGGCTCAGGATCTGCATTTGGTAAATGCAAAAAGTGGATAGTCCATAATATATGGAAGGTATACTAGGTGACCTGATTACTTCTATGTGATGTATGGCACCAGTATTGCTCTCTTCATACAAGAAAAACATGGAACAGACTAAGAATGCTGGTAAATGTTTACACACACACACACACGCACACACACTATATATATATATATATATATATATATATATATATATATATATAATCAGTTTTAGAGGATTCAGTCTATCCTCGTGGGGCAGTCATGGCAGCAGGTGAGCAAGACAATTATTAACATTGAGTCTGTAGCAGGAAATATGAGTGAAGTTTGGCTAACTCAAGATCCACTTTCTCTAGTGATGTTCTGACTCATGGTTCAACAACTTTCTCAAACAGTGTCAGCATCAAGACATCAAGTTTTTGAACATGTGAGCCTATGGGAGACAGTTTACAAACCACAACAGCTTTTAATGAAAGTTTGAAATCTGAAGCATAAGTTTTTAACAGAAGCTACAGTAGATCTACCAGCTGCCCATACACCTGTTTTTCCATTTTAGTATTAGAGTCCAACTTTTTAGTTGTACATGTAACTTAAACACAAGGATGAACTGTGGCAATAAGATTTCGTTATGACAACGTAAAAATTTTTTTTATATGAAAAATATAGGTGACTGGACAGCACTTAGCCAGTAACAAGGGATGATAAGAAAAAAGGCACTGTTTCTGGTAGCTAAGAAAATCTACTGCAACCAGGGCAACAGATCAGGAGCTTCTCTGCCCCTCTGAAGACCCCAAGTTAAAAGGTCCCACAGGTCATCTGCTACAGCCAGGGCTGCTGGCCTACCCGGAGAGCTGAGGCAACCCAAGAACAAAAGATGCAGATAAAGTCTCCAAGTCCAGAAAACACCAAGGACAACCAGATGGATAGAAAAAAATACAAGACCATAAGCAAAAGAAGCCAATATATGTGGGCATCCTAAGAACCCAGTTCCCCCACCTAAACAATCCTTGAATACATCAACACATCTGAAAATCAGGAAACTTACCTAAAATCCTATCTCATGAAAATTATAGTCTTTAAGAAGGATATAAATAACTCACTGAAAGAAATATAGGAAAACATAAGTAAATAGGTAGAAGCCCTTAAGAGGACCTGAAAATGTCTCAACTAAATCATAGAAGAAAACTTCTCCAACATAAAGGAAGAGATGACCATAAAGGTACAGGAAATCTATAGAATACCAAATAAATGGAACTAGAAAAGAAAATTCTCTCATCACTTAATAATTACAGCACTAAGCCCATAGAACAAAGAAAGCATATTAAAAGCTGCAAGGGGAAAGGGCCATGTAGCCTAACAAAGGTACCTCACAGAATTATACCAGACTATTCAACAGAGACTATGAAAACCAGAAGAGCTTGGTTAGAGGGCATGCAGAATCTAAGAGAACACAAATGCCTTCCCAAGCTACTATACCCAGCAAAATTCTTAATCAACATAGATTTAAAAACCAAAATATTCCAGGACAAACCAAATTCAAACATTATCTATCTACCACTCCATCCCTACAGAGGATCCTAGAAAGAAAATTCCACCACAAGGAAGGAGCCTACAACAAAGAAAAGACAAGATCTTAAGCATCTCACAATAACACCAAAAGGACAGAACCATAAGCACATAAAGCCACCTACTAAAACAAACATATCTATAAACAACAGTCACCTGTGTTTAATATATCTCAACATTAATGTACCCAACTCACCCATAAAAGACATGAGCTAACAGACTGGATAGGAAAACAAGCTCTAACATTTTGCTGCATACAAGAAACACATCTCAATAACAAAGACAAATACTAGCTCATAGTAAAAGGATGCAAAAAGGTCTCCCAAGCAAATGGTCCCAGGAAACAAGCTGGATTTGGCATCCTAGTATCAAATAAAATAATAAAATAAAATAAAATAGACTTTCAACTGAAAGACATCAAGTGTGATAAGGGAGGAGACTTCATTTTTATCAAAGGGAAAATCCACCAAGAAAAAGTCACAATTCTGACCATTTTTATGCCTCAAATGCAAGAGCAACTACAATCATAAAAGAAACATTACTAAAGCTCAAAACCCACAGTGAAATCCACACAGTAATAGAGGAAGATTTCAACACCCTATTTTCACCAATGGTCAGGTCATTAAAGCAAAAACTACACAGAGACAGTGAAACTCATAGTGATTATGAACCAAAATGGATTTAACAGATATCTATAAAACATTTCACCCTAAAACAAAAGAATATAAATTCTTCTCAGCACCTCATGATATCTTCCTGAAATTGACCATATAATTGGTCACAAAACAAGCCTCACCCAATACAATAAATTTAAATAATTCCATGCATCATATCAGATTACCCTTGCCTGAGATTGGTCTTTAATAACCGCAAAACAACAGAAACCCCACATACATGGTGAAACTGAGCAACTCTCTACCCAATAATAACTTGGTCAAGGAAGAAATAAAGTAAAAATGAAAGACTTTCTAGATTTTAATGACAATGTTAAAACATCATACCCAAACTTATGGGACACAATGAAAGCAGTGCTAAGAGGAAAATTCATAGCACTAAGCACCATGGGAAAGAAACTGGAGAAATATTACACTAGCAACTTAACAGCACAACTGAGAGATCTAGAACAAAAAAAGAATCCAACACAAGAAGAGTAGTAGAAGGCAGGGAATAGTCAAACTTAGGGCTGAAATCAACCAAATAGAAACAAAGAGAACAATACAAAGAATCAACAAAACCAAAAGCTGGTTCTTTGAAAGAATCAATAAGATAGATAAATCCCTAACCAAGTTAACTAAAGGGCCCAGAGGTAGTATCCAAATTAGCAAAATCAGCAATAAAAAAGGAGACATAACAACAGAAATGGGAGAAATTCAAAAAACCATGAGAACCTACTACAAAAGCCTATAGTCAACAAAACTGGAAAATCTAGATGAAATGACTGGTTTTCTACAAAGATTCCACATATAAAAGTTAAATCAAGAGCAGGTAAAATATTTAAACAGTCCCATATCATATAAAAAAATAGAAGTCATTAAAAACTTCCCAATCACAATAAGCCCAGGGCCAGAAGGATTTATTGCAGAGTTCTACCAGACCTGCAAAGAAGACCTGATACCAATATTCTTCAAACTATTCCATAAAATAGAACCAAAAGAAACACTATCTAATTCATTATATGAAGCCACAATTGCACTGATACCTAAACCACACCAAGACCCAACGCCAAAAATCAACTTCAAACTAATCTTGCTTATGAATATCCATGCAAAAATATTCAATAAAATTCTCACAAACCAAATCCAAAAACACATCAAAACCATCATTTACCACTGTCAAGTAGGCTTTATACCAGAAATGCAAGATTGGTTCAATATACAAAATCAATTAAGTTAATCCACTATATAAAGAAACTCAAAGAAAAAAATCACATGACCATCCTCTTAGATGCAGAAAAAGCATTTGAAAAATGCAGCACTCTTTCATGTTAAAAGTATTGGAGAGATCAGGAATTCAAGGTCAATACCTAACTGTAATAAAAGAAAAATACAACAAAACAAAAGCCAATATCAAACTAATTGAGAGATACATGAAGCATTCCCATTAAAGTCGGGAGCAAGACAAGGACGCCCACTCTCCCTATATCTGTTCAATATAGACTCGAAGTGCAAGCTAAAACAATAAAATAATAAAAAGAGATCAAGGGGATACAAACTGGCAAAGAAGAAATGAATTTATCAGTATTTGCAGATGATGTGTTAGTGTATGTAAGTTACCCCAAAACTTCTACCAGAGAACTTCTCCAGGTGATAAGCAACTTCAGCAAAGTGGCCAGAATAAAATTTACTCAAATAAATTAGTAGCTTTTCTTTATACAAATGAAAAACATGGTAAGAAAGATATTAGGGAAAGAACTCCGTTCACAATTGCCACAAATAATATAAAATATCTTCAGGTAACTATAACCAAACAAATGAAAGATTGGTGCAACAATAATTTTAAGTCTTTCAAGAAAAAAATAGAAGTCAGAAAATGTAGAGATCTCCCATGATCATAGATTGGCAGAATTAACATAGTAAAAATGGCCATCCTACCCAAGGCAATCTACAGATTCACCACAATTTCAATCAAAGTCCCAACACAATTCTTCAAATTGTGGACAGAGGAATACTCAAACTCACCTGCATAGCCAAAAAAAAAAAAAAAAAAAAACATAATAGAAAAACAATTTTTAATGATAAAAGAATGTCTGGGAGAATTCCTGATCTCCTTCTTTACAACAGAGCAATAGTGATACAAAAAAATGCATGGTATTGTTATAGAGACAGACACATTGATCAATGGAATAGAATTAAGACTCAGAAATA